>NC_045621.1:68123185-69344852 GCF_009829155.1 Mustela erminea
ATGCAACTGATAAGTCACTAAATTCTACCTCTGAAACTAATTTAAAAAAAAAAAAGTAAGCTCTTCAATGAATTCAACTCTCAGTCCCAGGATAAACACACACTGAACCTAAGAAAGAAAAGACTTTAGGTCACACCACAAGAGAGCAATGGCTTCATGTTCTAATGGGAAAAAAGCCAAAATCTAGAATGGTTTTGGTTTATCTAGGAATATTCACACAGGAATTGTAATAACTCTCCATTTTACTCCACTTTTGCTAATGGAATTTGCCATTAGTTAGTTTAATGCAATGCTAGCTTTAACCTCACAGAGCCCCAGGTTTGCATCCTAGAATTACCATTTACCACCTGACTCTGAATAAGTTACTTAGTTTCCTATTCTCTTAGTTCTCTCATCTGCAAAATGGACACGCTAATAATAAAACAATAGTTTTGCTACTACTTCATAGTCTTGCTGTGAGGATTGCATGCAGTGGTGTATCGAGTCAGCTCATATTATCTTGATCAATTGTTAAATTTTCAGGATTTTTCTAGATCACTTGTTGAGCCATTGGGTAGCCTGAAATTAGCCATGTTTGGAATATTTCTGCCATGGAGATCTGCAAATATGCAAATCAGTCCCTTTTCCTTCCTGAGAGGTATAGTACTGATTATATGTGATAAATATTTGAAAGACTTAGCACTGTACACATCACAAAATAAGACCTACATTAAGTTAAATATTTTTAATGTTTTACTGAGTTCTTAATATATCTAGACATCTATTTTAGGTGCTGTATAATGTACTACTAGAAGAAGGTAGGCTATGGACAGATGAATCAGGCAATTGTGGGTAAACTTGGCCAAAATACCCAGTAGTATCCTTTCCTTTCTTAGTGTGTACCTTTAATAATGAAGCAAATAACACCTACTTTTAAAATACAAAATAAAATAGCATAATTGCACAGTGCATACTGCCCCAACTGGATTATTATAATTTATTGCGGGATTTGCCATGGATACCTGATAATGTACACAATTGATAAATTAAGACATAATAGGAAAGAAGATTTCTTTTTTCTTTTTTTAAGATTTCTTATATAGGTCTGTCAGAGAGTGATTCTCATTGTACAAAAATTGTTTAAATTAAATGACGACTTAATTCTCATAAACACTACATTTTTTTATTTTTTCAGCATTGTTTCTTGTATGAGAAGGACACTGTAAGACAAGAGAAAGAGGAAGTGGTGCTCGGTGTTGGAATGTGTGTTTCACTCTTTGCAAACAAGAATCCACTTTTTCCTCTCTAATTTGACAGCTTTTTAGAAGCAGCAAGTCATACATTTGGAACAATTTGGATGATACCCAAGAAAAATAACAGACTGGATTATGAGAATCTTTAGGTACATTCCAGGAAAACAAAACAAAACAAGTCAACTGGGAGTAATTGCTTCAGGTAGGGTTTAGGCCAGAAGGATGACTGGTGTTTATCTGCCTGTGATTTTTTTACCAGCTATAACAAAGTATATTTGCAGAGCTTCTCACATTTCAGTGTGCATAAGAATTTTCTGAAGAGCTCATTTAAATGCCGGTGCCTAGGCCCCACCTCAGAGAGTCAGCTTCCTTAGGTCTGATAGGGGTCCAAGAACTTTTTTTTTTTTAAGGTTTATTTATTTATTTGAGAGAGAGGGAGAGAGAGAGCATGTGAGCAGGAGTAGAGATAGTGGGAGAGGGAGAGAACGAATCCTCAAGCAAACTCCTCGCTGAGTGAGAAGCCCAATGTGGGGCTCAATCCCAGGACCCTAAGATCATGACCTGAGCACAAATCAAGAGTTCGGACGCTTAACTGAGCCACCTGGGTACCCCAGGAACTTTCATTTTTAACATGCTCCCAGGTGATGCCAGTGCTGATGGTCTGTACTTTTTAGGAGCACAGCTAGGGACCAATAAAAAAATATACTCCCATAATTTATAGAATAGGACTTCCAAACATGGTCAGCTTTAGAATCATTACTTAATGAATTTTTTATAAATTCCAAATTGAATCCCTACATGGGACCTGCTAAATCAGAATCTCAAGAGGTGGGCCCCCAAAATATGATGAATCTGAGATACTGTAATGTTAAGGGGCTCCCATCTACTTACTCTTGAGAAGCCAATTTCTTGGTCAGGACAGATGAGATTTAATGGCTATCGCATTTTGAAACACATGTTGGAAAGAGATAGACCATAAAATTCAAGTAAGAAACGTATTAAAAGGGCACAGAAGCCAATCAATGGCAAAAGGAGTACTAATTTTGAGCAATAAGATGAATGACAATACCTCATTACAACCTATAGTTAAATATCTATGAGTCCATATATATATAAATTATTGAATGAATAAATAAATGAGATAACTTTAAAGAAGAATCCCAATTAATAAATGTAAAAGAAATGAAGGAAAAAGAAAATCCTGTTTTCTATGTTGTAGTGTTACATAAACACTACAGGAGTAATCATTGTAAGCAAGATTCTCTGATGGATATTAATTGGTGGAAGAAAATTTGATGAGAAACAAGATATTTGCATAGTGTCAAAGTATTTGTCCACAAGACAAATATTTATTAGTTTCTAAGGAAATATAGTAAGTTTACAGTGGAGAAACCCAGAAGACACTTCCCTAATCAAGTGTCAAGGTGAATATCAACAATAACAATTTATCATCATACACCTCCTCACACGATGCACTGAAAAGGACACACTTCTCTAGTATTTGTGCCAAAAATGATTTACTTCAATCTAGTTGTAAGAAAATATCAGACAAACCCAAAATGATATAACTGACCATAACCTTCAAAAGTTTCAAGATCATGGGACACCTGGGTGGCTCAGTCAGTTGAGTGTCCAATTTTTGGTTTTGGCTCAGGTCATGATCTCAATGGTCATGGGATCTAGCTGAGTGTCACATGCTCCGAGCTCAGTATGGAGTCTGCTAGAGATCCCCTCTCCCTCTCCCTTTGTCCCTCCTTCCACTCACTTTCTCTCTTTCCAAGTAAATGAATGAATGTTTTTATAAAGTGTCAGTGGGGCCCCTGGATGACTCAGTGGGTTAAGCTGCTGTCTTTGGCTCAGGTTGTGATCTCAGAGTTCTGGGATTGAGGCCCACATTGGGCTCTCTGCTCAGCAGGAGTCTGCTTCTCCCTCTCATGCTCCCTCTGTGCTCTCCTGTCCCCCTTAAATAAATAAATAAATAAACAAAATCTTTTTAAAAAAGTGTGCCAAGGTCATGAAAGACAAATAAATACTGAGGAACTATCACAGATTGGAGAAGACTAAGAAGAAATGAAAATCACATGCAATGTGGTATGCTAGATTGGATCCTGGACCAGAAAAAGGACATTATGAAGACCTATTATTATATTCAAGTAATAGTCTATAGTTTCATGCATAGTACTGTAACAGTATTAATCTCCTAGTTCTGATCATTGTACTGTGGTTATGTAAGATGTTAACATTATGGCAAGGTGGGTTAAGTTATATATGGTAACTCTCTGCACTCTTTTTGTAACTTTTTGGTGTAAAATTATTTTGAAATAAAATTTTAAAGTTTCAGCTTGCTCTACCTTATGAAAACCCATTGCCTAATCAACTCTACTACTTGCCTCACCAATCTATGGATAAACTACAGGAATAGTTTCACTTGGGAAGTGGTCTAACAAAAAGCAGAGAAGGCTTTACAAACAAGAGTCCAGTGGCCTTCTGGAGATGGGGGTTTTCTCACTACACTCAGCCAGCCCCTCCCCATGAGTTGCTACTGCATAGGCTAAAAAAGTGTGGGAGCAGCCACAGGTTCCTATCAGAATTTCCTGGACTTTGGACCATATGTGGAACTTCTGTAGCCCCTGACCCACAACTTTGGGACACTTGCCACTGAGCCTGCAGCACCATCCCCCAGGCATTGTTGCAGGAGCCAGCAGATTTCCACACCTGGGGCTCTCCGCTTTAAGGAGATAACCGGTGTCCAGTAGCAGCTTTAATATTCTATTTCTTTAGATGGCATTTTATTAAATGCAAAGCTCCTTAGACAGCAGTGTTCATGTTTTCCCCACATCGATACTGTGTCTCACATCCAGTCATTCAAAGTCAATCTGATTTATTTCCAGTGGTTTCACTTTGGTTGCTCTTTGCTATTCTCACTAATAGGAAGAGCTCGTTTCACTCCATTAGATTTCTCATTTACATAGCGGAGCTTATATTTAGTTTTACCTAACTTGGTCTTCATGTACGAAGAAGGTGAAAAGATGTTCATCTGCGTTTTCCAAGGTAGAGGATCATTTCCTGGTCTTTCTGGGAAGTTGTATAATGGGGAAATTAGTGGAGGTTGTGGAGATACAGATTGAGTTTGATTTCTGGATGTGACTTTTACTGATAGTCTGACCTTCCACAGGTCTCTTCATGTTTCTGAGTCTATATCTCCTCAATGACAAAAAAAAGACAATACAAGTAAAGTTTTTGAATTATTATGAGAATTACATGAAACAATATATGTGTAGAATTAAAGCTTAGTCTCTTATTTACTAGATATTATAAAAACAATCTAAGCTACTTTTTGGCCTGGACTAGGAATAAGGAAACATCTAAAGATAAGGAATCTTGCAGAGAGAGAAAGCTGTCTCTGTCCTTGTTGTATTTTATTTGTACAAATGATTTGCAGTCAGTGGCCTTACTTTGAGCCAAAAAGGAAACAAACAAAACCAAGAGCCAGTTTTTAATAAGCCTAATGTAATTATCCTTTGTTTTATATTTCAAGTGACTAACTTCCTCTTGTTGTTAATTTGTTTTACTAAGACTATCTTTAAATTTCTGTTGGGGAACCTTTAACCTCTAAGTTAAGAGAATTGCTGAAAATCACTAAATACATCTTTGGTAGGAAATAGTGGAACTCCTGAGATTTATGTCTGACTCTTCCCTTAGGTTGTAAATTTCATCACAGAATTAAAATTAGGGGATGGATTTTGTTTGCACATTTTTGTTTGTTTGTACTCCATACATGTTGAAAAATGGGAGAAGTGGGGCGCCTGGGTGGCTCAGTGGGTTGGGCCACTGCCTTCGGCTCAGGTCATGATCTCAGGATCCTGGGATCGAGTCCCGCATCGGGCTCTCTGCTCAGCAGAGAGCCTGCTTCCTCCTCCTCCTCTCTCTCTCTCTCTCTGCCTACTTGTGATCTCTCTCTGTCAAATAAATAAAATAAAACAAATAAAATCTTTAAAAAAAAAAAAAAAGAAAAAATGGGAGAAGAAAGCATTGAATCTATTTTCCTTCCAGCAGCTTTAGTGTTTGGAGTAAAGAAGTAAGTCTAGCTTGTTTTTGATACAAATTCAGTATGAAGTGTGGTTTCTTTATGACACCCAAACACTTTAAACACAGTAGGTAGTCAATAAATAAATAGTTTTATTTCTCTGTACCCTTATAGTTTGTGGCTAAATATCACTTTGCTTTTATTAGAAACTTTGTTGTCCCCATTAAATCCACTCCAATTTGTTTCCATCCTTCTCTCTTCAGGGCTTAACATTGTCCTTAGGTACAATAAGGCAACTTTATTTTAGAACAGTGGATTTCAGAATTTCTTTTTTTTTTTCTAAAATTTTTTTCAGTGTTCCAAAGTTCATTGTTTATAGACCACACCCAGTGCTCCATGCAATACGTGCCGTCTTAATACTCACCACCATGCTCACCCACCCTCCCAACCCACTCTCTCCAAAACCCTGTTTTCTCAGAATTCACAGTCTTTCCTGATTTGTCTCCCCTGCTGATTTCCCCCAACTCACTTCTCCTCTCCATCTCCCAATGTCTTCCCTGTTATTCTTTATGCTTCACAAGTAAGTGAGAACATATGATAATTGACTCTCTCTGCTTGACTTATTTCACTCAGCATAATCTCCTCCAGTCCCATCCATGTTGATAAAAAAGTTGGGTATTCATCCTTCCTGATGGAGGCATAATAATCCGTTGTATATATGGACCATATCTTCTTTATCCATTTGTCTGTTGAAGGGCATCTTGGTTCTTTCCACAGTTTAGCCACTGTGGCCATTGCTGCTATGAACATTGGGGTACAGATGGCCCTTCTCTTCACCACATCAGTACCTTTGGGGTAAATATCCAGTAGTGCAGTTGAAGGGTCATAGGGTAGCTCTATTTTTAATTTCTAAAGGAATCTCCACATTGTTTTCAGAATTTCTTTTTTTTTTTTTTAAACTAAAACACTTCATTGAGCCTCCTGATGACAGTGGTAGAATCACACGTTAAGAAAATACCTAACAAATTCTTCCTCTAGCCCTGCCTGACTTATGCAATCCTTTTGCAGTAAGTTATTGAAGGCTTTTTGTTAAACAGCAACCCTTTTTCAGGGAAGAGGGTATTTTCAAACTAACGTCAATCATAAACCCTTTAGTAGAATTAGCCAGCTAGATTACTGGTGACCTGCTGGATGGAAACCTAAGTCTAGTGACTTAGGTTTCCATCCAACAGGAAAAAGAAGGAATGAGATACAGGGATGAGGATGTTTTGATCCTGCATGCAAGTTCTGCTTATTGTGGAATCTGGTAATCATTCTGGGCAACTAGAGAAAATAATGGAAACCGGGGGTGTAGGCCAAGGTTCCATGTGCTTGAAAGAGGCCAGAATTGCTTAGTAGTGCTTTAACAGATTGATTGGAAATAATAGGAGTGATTTTTGATTGATAGATCAATGTATTCATCTAATCGAGCTCATAATAGTTGAGTAGATGGCCATACAAGTTGGTGATAGGTTAGGGCCAAAATGGGTGGATGTTTTTATTTATTTATTTTTTAAAGATTTTATTTATTTGAGAAGGTGGAGGGCGAGAGAGAGAGAGAGAGAGAGAGAGAGCAAGAGCAAGCTTGTGTCTGTGCGTTCGGGGGGGGGCGGGTAGATGGAGAGAATCTGTAGACTCTGTGCTGACTCTGTGTAGACTCTGTGCTATCTCTGTGTAGACTCTGTGCTGAGCCTGGAGCCCCATGCCAAACTCCATCTCACGATCCTGAGATCAAGACCTGAGCCGCAATCAAGAGTCAGACACTTAACTAAGTAAGCCCCCGGGGTACCACTGGATGGATGTTTTTAGAGATTAAAGTAATAGGTCATTAAAGAAAGATGCTGACAATGGGTTGGTGAGAGTGGGAGTTGGTGCAGAAAGAGAATAGGTATACTTTTTTTCTGAGTGGAGAATTAATTCTTTAAGTCAGGGTGTTTAATTAAAATTAATTAATTAAAAGAAACACAGTCTTGTGCTTATAATTTCTAGGTTTGACTCTGGCTCTACTGTTAATTTTTCATGTTTCTAAGGGCAAGCAAAACGCTTTTACTTTTAAGTAAGTTTTTTTCAACTCTAGAATAGAAACTGTAATACCTGTCCCATTTCCCTCACAATGAAATAATTAATGTGAAAGTGCTTTATAAAATGCCATAAACCTTCACAATTCTATAGATTTTGATAATTTCTGAATTTATCCTAACATGAGTCTTTTGTTCTTTAAGAGCAAAAGCTAAATAAACAAAAACAACATCCATGCAATATAGAATTATCCCTGCTAAGAGAAATCGTCTTACTACTGTTTAAAAAAAAAGAAAAGATGGGCAATACATCATTAATACCCATTTTATGCATGTTTTTGCTTGATCCCATATTTATGGAAATAAACCTAGTAATTTTGATCATGCTAGTTATACATACTTAAATGGTTTATAACTGGAATGGTGTTTTGTAACTCAACTAATGGGGTAAAAATCTGTCTGTAGGGAGGTTATAAATCAAGAGTTCTGCTACTACTAAAGTAGTGATTTTAAACTTTCTTCAAAGTTCTGCTGGAATTACAAAGTCAGACATTAGCCTGACTGGTTGCCAATCAAGGAAGCAATCTTCACCAGGGTTGGCTGACATCTGCCCACAGCCTGCAGAACAACCATCCAATGAAACCACAATTTCCCATGAGGTGAGAGTAAATGAGAAACTAAAATATTTATTAAAGTAACATTTTAGATACACTAATACCCATGCTTTTGTCTGTAGCTAAGCAGCATGAGTAGGCTACTTGAGTTCAATTACATTGTGAAGATGTATACAGTTTATTTAGTTGGAGAAAAATAATAATCACAGAATGGAATCACAAGGTGGATGACTCACAGATAATTACTGTTTTTTTGTTCTAGGAAGTACAGATATAAGTGGCATATCTGGGAACTAATAAGGATATGACCCTGAAGTTTTCTTTGGGCCTATTAAATTTATTTATTGCCAAAAAGTAGAAAGACCAATAGCTCAGGGTGTTGGGATTTTGCTAATTGCTCTGGCGGTGGTTGGCTTGCAGTTATTATTGATGCTTAGGAGACTAACAACTGTCTAGATTTCAGTCACACTTGCCGTGATTCATCTTTGGGAAATAATTCAATAGGACACTGCGAGTCCAAAAGGCAGAATAACTGGGGGAGACAAACCATATGAGACTCCTGACTCCAGGAATCACACTGAGAGTTGTGGAAAGGGAGGTGGGTGGGGGGATGAGGTAACTGGGTGATGGGCATTAAAGAGAGCACGTGATATGATGAGTACTGGGTGTTATAGTCACTAATGAATCACTGAACACTTAAAAAAAAAAAAAAAGGCAGAGTGGAGAAAATTCTTCCTGGCATGTCCCTTGAGTTTCCCAGAGTCAGTTCTTTTGAATAGGCTCCTGATTTCTGACCACAAATGAGATGATTTTTATCAAAAGTTTACTATTTAGATACTCTCAAGAGCAGCTGCATAGACTTTTACTTTGGTCAAAGCATGATCTTCTTGGATAACACAATGCATTAGGAAGCAAGAAGGGTAGGGTCAATTCCTAGTTTCACCACTGGTGAACTGGGCTGTCACTCGTTGCATTTAATATTTTATTGAAAGTCTCTATAGCATTCATTAAACCTTATTTATTGAGGGCTCACAAGGCAGACAGCCCAATACCAGAAGTTTTATTAATATCTGATTGTATGTAGATTTTAGTTTATATACTTAGTAGAGAGCACTACAGAATATAGTTACCTTGTGAATGAGCTTATATCTACCAATAAAAGGAAATTGAGGTAACTGAAAAAAACGTATATAAATGTATTAATGTACATAATGTATATAAAAACCATGTTTTCTAGTGTCTGTATTTGAATCTTTACATCTGGGACTTTGCTGACCCTGAAGATAGCAAACAACTCCTCTTTCATGTGCAGTCATCCGGTACAGAGCCCTTACTTCCAGCCTTTTTAAGGCTCTTACACTCTAGACCACTATTTCCCTAATCACTCTTGCCTTAATCATGCCAGGGCCACCCCTCAGACAACTTAGGACAGCCTCTATGCCCCCGAGCCTGCTGAAATTATTCAAACTAGCCTATCTTAAACTGGCTTACTCTTGTCTCTTCTATTCCTTCCCACAGACACCACAATAAATGTCCCTGGCTGCAGTTTCCCCTGCTTCCCCTGCCTCCTGACCAACCCTGGTACTTTCTCTTGTGGCCCTACATGCTGTGCTGTGCCTCCTGTGTTTATGTGGCTATAAAAACATGACAGTCATTTCTGCATCTCTATGTCTTACCATACCTGAGTAAAACAAATCCTGGGTTTACTTTTATAACAATATATTTAAAATGGAGAAAGCAGGCATAAAATATTTAGATAGTTTAAGATTACATAGTTCATTTGAAAACGAATTACTCCTTACCTCAAAGCTTATTGATTCAGTCTTCCACTCAAAAATAGATTGGGCACTTCCGACATATAAGGAATTGTTTTAGGGAATATAAGTCCACCTTGTCATAACAAACAAAAGAGACAATCTGTTATTTAACTCAAGCATTTTCCTACTTTATTTTCAATTTCTATTTGATATTTTCTCTGGGTTTTCCTATTGGAAGCCCTCTCTACCTGCTGTAACTTTCTTTCTGCTCCCCTACCTACTGTTTTCCCAAATTAGCACTTCCCTGCTTACCTTCCTCTTCCCCCTAGCATGTGTGTATCACACTGTGGTGCACCTACTCCCACACCGGGCATGCTCATGCCCCACTCACACACCCCTCACTGGTACATTACAACCCATCTGATGCCTGGCTAAGCAAATTTGTATTTCAGATCATGACCTATAGATAAATAAATTTATAAGAAACTTGGCTAGTTACTTGTTTTTATAGGCATTTAAACCTTGCTTATTTATAACTGATAGGTGGGATTATTGTCAAAGGAAAATATAAAACAAAGAAAAGTTCACAGGTACCTGAAGAAATGTACCTGTGGGGATGTTTATTATCTATCTACACTCTTCTGATGGTGTAAATCTTGGGTCTCTTAACATATAACTCATGCACAAAGAAAGCATATACAGCAGGTTATGTTGACCCTTGACATGGTGACCTGTGAAAATGATCATCTCTTCACCCCTCCTGAAAGGAGAAAATGCCTCAATAAATCAAGGTATTGATCAGTCAGGGTTTATAGAACTCTGAACAGAGACTTGACAAAATGGTGCCTTAAACAAGAAAAGGGCTTAAATTTCTTCCAAAACCAGAAATCTGGGGATAGGCAATATAGGGCTCATGCAGTTCCTCAAATACTCAGGCTTCTTCTATTTATCAATTTCATCATCCTTAGGTTTTGGCTTTTATCCTATGGTCATAAGATAGCTGCTGCCACTCCAGACATCTTGTCTGAGTTCCAGGAATTAAAAAAAGGAAAGGGAAAAGGGAAGAAGGCACTTTCAGGTGAGTCTAACCATTTCTACTGAGGTACAGGCTTTCCTGCAAAACCCAACCAGTAGATTTCTGTTTGTATCTCTTTGACTAAATTGTCACTTGGCCACAGGAGCATAAAAGTTGTATAAGACACAAAAGTACCCAACAACACAATTAGGTATTTACTTTCTTCACTACAAATCAAGTTTTTGGTAGCAGGTAAGAATGAGAGAAAAATGGAAACTAGTAGGCAACTCTCAGTGTCTGCCATACTTTTCAACAAAAATGAAATCAATGGTCCTCTTGTTAGGTCAGATAATGGTGTCAGCATCACCACCTGCCCCCTCATGTAGCCTCCCTCAAACAGTACAAACATCAGAAAGAAAAAGTAAATTTATATGCAAATAATATTTCAGCACAGCCTGGAGATAGACAATGTCCAAACTTCAAAAATAACTATGAATAAACAAAGAATAGTCAAATCCCAGAATGCAGCTTCTCCTAGTATCACCCCAACTTTGTTGCCACGAGACTCTTGGGTGAGCAAAAGCAGACTCAGAACTATAAGGAAGGCAAAATAGGGAAATTAGTGAAGAATCCTAAGTTTGAATTATCCTACGACCAGAAAGACTAAGTCCACTCTAAGCCTGGAAATACTAAAAAAAGCATCCAGGGTTGAGCATGGATATAAAAAAGGTCTTCATGACAGTCATTTCTCCATCTGTGAGTCTTGCCATACCTTATTAAAACAAATGCCTGGTGCCCTTCTGTAACAATACATTATTCAAAACTGGAGAAATTAGGGAAGGAATCTTGAAGAACGGTGATTTAAAGGGACCAGCAGGGGGCGCCTGGGTGGCTCAGTGGGTTAAAGCCTCTGCCTTCCGGTTGGTCAGGTCGTGATCTCAGGGTCCGGGGATCAAGCCCTGCATTGGGCTCTCTGCTCAGTAGGGAGCCTGCTGCCCCCCCTTCTCCCTGCCCCACTGCCTGCCTCTCTGCCTACTTGTGATCTCTGTCTGTCAAATAAATTTTTTAAAAAATCTTTTAAGGGACAGGCGGGATTTAAAACGGCAATCCTTGAAGCTCATAGCTCTGGGGGGAAAAAGAAATATGAAAAAGGAAGGGAAAAAATCCCTTTTGGCAAGTACAAGAGGGAAGAGGGAAAAAAGAAAAGGGAAAAACAAGAAAAAAGAGAAATCTTATGTTTCTGCAAGATAAAGGAAAAACATAAAAACAAAGGACTCACAGCCTTATTTACCCCATAAAAACACACCCCCAAAACTGTCAAAGTACCTGAGCTTTGATACACCAGTATGAAATGATGCCATTAAGAGGTGCCTGGGTGGCTTAGTTGGTTAAGTGTCTGCCTTCAGCTCAGACAATGATCCCAGGGTCCTGGGATCAAGCTTTGCATTGGGCTCTCGGCTCAGCAGGGAGGCTGCTTCTCCCTCTGCCTCTGCTGCTTCCTCTGCTTGTTCTCTCTCACTCTCTCTCTGTCAAATAAATAGATAAAACCATTAAAAAAAAAAAGAAAAAAAATTATGCCATTAAGCTGAGAATCTCTAAAACACCCCAATTCCATAAATATGAACAAATGGAAAGTAAAGTCCATATAGAAATATAGTGAAAACAAAGAAATGAAATTTCATGGCTATCAACTGAGGCAAATTCTCCTCTGATAAGACAACCAATAATAAGAAGGAAACTATAAAGAAGAAAACTGTAAGTTCACATATCAAGCAGAACTGAGTACCTTCATATAAGGATTTGGAAATATGAGAAACTGTTTTAAATTAGAAGTACAAAAAATAAAAATAAAATGAACAAAATTAGAATAAAGGAAAAGCTTGATTGCATTTAGAAAAAAAAAATAGAAGTAAAAGGTAAAATGAAGAATAAATTACAAGTTGCCCAAGGGAGAATAGATTCAAACAATTTAATAAGTAGTATTGAAAGAGAGTGAGAAAACCCTGGAGAGAATGAAAATGGCTTGAATAAAGTCATAAAAAGGACCAGAGGGAGAGAATCAGACTTGAAAGACAGGCAAAAAGGGAATAATTTTCATGTTAACAGAGACCCTGAAGAAAAAAACAATAAAGCTGAGCTAATATTTTAATTTTTTTTTTTTTTTGAGAGAATGAGAGAGTACAAGAGCAAGGGAATAGGGAATAGAGCAGAGGAAGAGAGAGAGAATCCCAAGCAGACTCCCTGCTGAGAATAGAGCCCAACATGAGGCTCATTCTCATGACCATGAGATCATGACCTAAGCTGAAATCAGGAGTTGGATGCTTTACTGATTGAGTCACCCCAGTGCCCCAAAAGAGATAATATTTTAAACTATAATTCAAGCTCACTTTAGAGAATGAAAGACTTATATCTATACGTTCACTGGGTACCAGAAAAAATTAATCCAGAGTGATTAAACTCTTAAGACATATTCTAGTAAAACTCATTAGATTTTAAAGACAAGTATAAACCATCAAGGTCTCTAGGCAGAAATATCAAATAATTTACAAAGATAAAAGAATTAGACCAACTGCAGAAATTTCAAAACTAACATACAAAGCGAGGCAACAATAAAACAAAAATTTTTAAAACCTTAGTGAAAGGAATTGTGAAACAAGTATTTTATATCCAGCTAAACTGTCCTTCAAATATCAAGCATATAGAAAAATCAATTTACATAATTTTAGGGAATTATGTGCCCTTTTTCTTTTTTAGCCATTTTTTGAGGAATTTGCTAGAGGATAAATTTCATAAAATCAAATCATGACTAGAAAAATTTCAGTGCAAGGATGGATGGTGAACATTTAAAAATATATAAATGCCCCTGTAAGACTCAAACAGTAGGGGCAAGGTTGGAGAACAAACATGCAAATGTTACCTGTTGTCACAAAATAGAAACATTGTTTCAAAATGAAAAGTTATAAAGTAAAATTCATGACTGCTTTAGAGCTGACATTAGTGAAAATGAAATTATCTTTATGGGAGGCTGGTAATAGTAATATTTCAGAATGTAATGTTGTATGGATCTGGAAATGAAAAACCAGAAATAGCAAGCATGGGTAGTATGACCCAAAGAACTGCTCTAAAGATGAATCTTTTTTTTTTTAAGATTTTATTCATCCATTTCACAGGTAGAGAGACAGAGAGAGCGGGCACAAGCAGGGGGAACAGAGGGCAGAGGGAGAAGCAGGCTCCTTGCTGAGCAGGGAGTCCAATATGGGGCTCCATCCCAGGACCATGGGATCATGACCTGAGCCAAAGGCAGACACTTAACCAAATCTAATAACAATGATCCAAAATGGAATAGAGGTCATAGGAGTTGGCCCTGAATGAAATCTCCCAGAGTGATATTAGCTACATGGTGCATGAGTCAGATTAATCCACCACATGTCAGCCATTGGATCCTCATCAGAGCTGGCTCCAGGGCAACGTTGGTCATCCTAAATACAGTGTATATCTCCATTTCTCCACCGCCTGTTCCAACCTATCCGTCTATTCATCCTGTCTCCTTGACACCATATTTATCTAAGAGATTTCACCTTCAGATATAGATCAAGAACATAGCCTAAAGAAATAGCCAAAAAGCAGTATGGTACTTGTGATAATGGTACCACATTTTTACTTTTCTTTCTTTTCTTTTCTTTTTTTTTTAAGATTTTATTAATTTATTTGACAGAGAAAAATCACAAGTAGGCAGAGAGGCAGGCAGAGAGGCAGGCAGAGAGAGAGGGGGAAGCCGGCTCCCCACCGAGGAGAGAGCCTGATGAGGGGGCTTGATCCCAGGACCCTGAGATCATGACCTGAGCTGAAGGCAGAGGCTTAACCCACTGAGTCACCCAGGCATACCCTTTTCTTTATTTTCTAAGTGTATGTACAAATCTTAGGGTATATATGGATGTTTTTTGTTTGTTTTTGTTTGGTTGTTTGAATGTGCTGAATACACTTGCACTGGCCTTAATTCCTAGGTTAGTCACAGACTGTGGGCAGCCACTGTAACTATTCCAGCAATGACTTCAAGTACCAACAGCAAAACTTTCAGAATTTATTTTTAGAAAAAAAAATCACTGTTCTGAAATATGGAGGATGACAATTTTGCATTGATATGGTGTATTTGCTTATATTATGTACTGTGTTATTAGCCACTTGTAATTTATGGGCATCCTATTATTTCTTTTTCTGTTTTTAGATGAGAATAATTTTTAAGTATCTTCATATTTTTACTCTTGCTTGTCTTCCAAAACTATTGGCACAAACTAAATTTTTCTAATTTTCATGTCTCAAACTCATTGGACAGAGTTTCCTTTGTTTTCTGTCATCAAGCAAAGTATAACAAACAAAAAGTATCATAAGGCCACAGGATTCTTCACATTCACCCTGAGGAATTATTGGGTCCTTTGAGCTTTGCACTATTATTTTTCTAGATCAACTGCTTTGGAGCCCAAAGCTAGACTTTTACTTTTTTTTTTTTAAGGGTTTTTTTTTTTTAAGATTTTATTTATTTATTTGGCAGACAGAGATCACAAATAGGCAGAGAGGCAGGCAGAGAGAGAGAGAACAAAGCAGGCTCCATGCTGAGCAGAGAGCCCGATATGGGGCTCTATCCCAGGATGCTGGGATCATGACCTGAGCCGAAGGCAGAGGCTTTAACCCACTGAGCCACACAGGCACCCCCAAAAGGTAGACTTCTTAAAAAATTAGTTTGTAAATACAAATTGCCATGACCTAAAGTTTTCATGTTGATAGGCAAAAAACTGTACTCAATATAGTATAATCAGAGACCAGTATAATCTAGGGTTTCTTAAAGAGAACATTTCTATAATATGGACTACCCACAAAATTAATGACAATTGTGCCTTAGAATTCCAAAACTCCGTCTCCCCACTTCAATATAATGGTTCAATGTGTATACACTACTCTCCCTTGGGACATTGATTTTTAAATGTTGTACATGATATCTGCACATTTCAGTGATTGAAGCACCTTAAGTTTTTTGGCTACTCATGATATAGGGAGACATGGAAAACAGTTTGGGTTTTCTCATTTTGTAGTATTTCATCATTGTTAACAAGTTGCTTAATGCCCAAAGGACTCCTGTGTGAGGAAAGGAATGCTAACCATTTGTACTTTGTCTAAAATCCAATTTAGAAACTCTTAGACAATTAACAAAACTCCAAATATTCATACATTACTAAATAACGTATAAATTAAAATTTCATATATTTAACAAAATAAATTTCTGTATGTAAATATTGATGCTAAACTTAACATTTTTTCTTTCGTCTGAAGCCACAAGTCTAAAATACTAGATTTTCTTAAATGTTCTAAACACATTGAAAAACAGAAAAACAAAAATAATATTACAATAATTATAACACTGATCAGCACACCTTGTTACAAAAGTATTTGTACAGTATATGTAGATTTCTTTCTATTTTTTAAAGATTTTATTTATTTATTTGAGAGAGAGAAAGAGTGAGAGACAGCATGAGAGGGAAGAAGGTCAGAGGAAGAAGCAGGTTCCTTGTGGAGCTGGGAGACCAATGCAGGACTCAGTCCCAGGACTCTGGGATCATGACCTGAGCTGAAGGCAGTTGCTTAACCAACTGAGCCACCCAGACGCCCCTGTAGATTTCTTTCTTACTTGTCTTTATTTATTTTTAATTCTTTTTAAGGTTTACTTCTCAAGATCTCTAGCATTATGAGAGGTTAAGGGCTTGAGATAAAATATCAGTGTGGATGCCAAGGTGACTTACCTGAGTCCATCATCCAATTGGATAAGCTTTTTTAAACAGTTAGACTTTATCCATTGCCTCAGGAACTAGCTACATTGTTAAAATTATTAACTTTGATTCATCAGATATGTTCTAAGTTTTTTATGATCTAATCTTTTCCCCCAAGTGGCTTATCTTCATAGTACAGATGTTAAAAAAAAACATACTTTCCTACTCTGTTTGGGTGTCTTTTAAAAAATACAGCTTTATATGTCCTTTTTGCAATTGTTATTATGAGTATTTTTCTTTTTTCTTTTTTTCCCCTTTCTTTATCATACAATGTAGGAGAAGTCTATTTTGCAACTACCCATTTTGAGTCATTCAGATCTTCCTCAATTAAATCATTTGCCTTTGAGTAACTTCGTTTTCTGTCTCACCAACCACTGAGACATTGAAGATTTTTTTATCTTCATATACAAATGTTAGAAATAATTATAATATAATTATAAATAGTTGATGTTTGAATGATAAAATATATAGTAGATAAATAATTGCAATGATAAAATTCCTGCTTTTTAGGAATTTTCAAACTAAAGTAGCTAAAATAGATTGGAATATATCTATAAGACAACACCTTGGATTTTTAAAACTCTTAATATTTTAGGCCCCAGTTGCTTTCCTCAGAGAATAATAATACTTGTTCCAACTATTTTGAGGGTTATCATGAATTCATGGCTATGTGATCCTTTTGTAGATTACTATCTACATTATTATATTTGATATAAAGGCTAATCTTGATCTAGTGCATACTGATAATGCAATTAAACCACACATCTGGACACAATGAATAGCAAAGGGGTATGTACATCCCTCTGTGTCCACATGTCTATGGTGAAACATGACTAAAGAAGGAAAAAAGAAGAGTCATAAAAGAAGATTCTATTGTCACTCTCGGGATATCACCAGAAAGGATATAAAAAAAGAGAAGACAAGGAGTAACATAGTAAAAACTTAAATACATTTAAGAGGAGGGGGAAAAAGGTTAAATGTGAACTTCAAGAAATATGGATTCTCAGTGAATGATTATTCCATGAATGAACAAATTTGGATAGGGTAGCAGAAAGTCAATAGCTTTTCTTCTTGTACCATTTCTATAGAAAACCTTAGGAATAGGATAACCACAATGAGTTGGTTGAGGTAGGAGTATTGATAAAAAGAGCTTACCTGCTTTTGACAGAGAGGAAAATTATTCTTGGAATGGAAGTTGGTCTGCAGGGAGGAAGGCTAATGTGGCTCCTTCCTAAAACTACTGATTTTATATTCTTTATCTTTGAATCAGTTGAGATTTTCATTTCAGACATTCATCTCACTTTTCAAGCTGTTTAAAGTTTAAAATTAGCATCATTACATCAGAACAAAATCTCTTGCTAAGTCATAGCTCAACTTTATATATTCAGTGGATTTTTTAAATCCATGAATCACCATATAGTGTTGATGGATGACATACCTTCATTCCTACACTCCTTGCCAAGTAAATTTGTTTTTTTTGTTTAAATGTTTGTTCTTGTCATAGTCTAAATTTCAAGCATATTTCCACAACTACTAAGGAGTTGTGGTTTTAGATCATGATTAAAACAAAGATGGATCTCCCTATATTTTTCTTTTGTTCCAATGTGTTTAATTGTGTCATTTTTGGAGAGTGTAGCAAGTACCACATATGCTTCCTTGGGAAGAAACAAAAAATTCAGAGATTTTATTAATTAGGGTACCAGCATGCTGTGCTTCTTTCTTCATATATTTCACTTCCTGAAGTCATTCCTCCAGTAGCTGGCTAAAGCATATTTGTTGATTCCTTGAATGTATTTATTCTGCCTTTATACTCAGGTTGTTCAGCTGTGTTTTTAAATGTAAGGAAAAAATAATTTTTTAGAATTTGAAGAGAAGTCCCAGGACAACATGTCCAGAGAGCACACGGGTTCGGAGCAGAAGGATGGAGGGCCCTAGAAACAATGAAACCAAGGGAAAAACCATCTGACATGTTTGAGCATTTGGAAGAATTGTTGCTTACGCATTGCACAGCTTTGTTAAAGCATCTGGGAAAAATAAAGGTGCACAAAAATTTAATTTTTAAAAGAGGCAATTATTAACTCCAGAAAAAAACAAAAAGTTATATGAGAAAGAAGACATCACAGTGAAGTACTTGGGTTACATCAAGTTATACATATAGCCAAAATAGGATGAATATTGATTATAGAATTTGACCCAAAATATTATAGCTCAATTGGGAGGATGAATTCAAGGGAAAACAGAGGGTATAAGAGACCTCAACTACCATAACAAAAGTTTATAGTTCCCTAACCCTGTGTTTTAGCAACAAATCATGATGATTCATTGTAAGTAGAGTAGTCATAATTTATCACATTAAGACACTTTTGAGAGTAAAGGAGACCGTTGGTAATAATTATGCCAAGATAACAAGCATAAACTGGAATTGGCTAGCAAACTTGGTATATGTCATTGTAATTATAAGCATATTATTTTAGAGGTAAATGCTAATGAGACAGCAAATTAAGTTGAAAATGTCTCTAGGGAATGGGATTGGTGGGGATAGAGTAGAACAGGAGACTGGTGATTTTTAATATAAGTTTTTTAATGTTATTTGATTTAAAACAATGATTATGCATCGTTTTGATCAACTTAAAAATTAAAATTTAGAATTAGATTAGTCTTGCCTAGTTGTTTTTGGTATGAACCAGAATGTCTCTTACTGTCAGCCAGAGGCCATATCTGAGTTCTGCTGTAATATTTATTTATTCTATTCATTTGATGTTTCTCCCTCTAAGAAAAGATGTAATTGGCTAGTAAATACTCAGTTCTGTTTGTCTTTCAAAAAGGGATTTGCCACAAAGTAGATGCTTATTAAATAGTTGTTAATGAATAAAAGAAAGATTCGGTAATAATTTCAAAGGCAGAAGAACTTTCTTGAAGCCAGGTTTATGGACGATATTTTCAAGTACAGGTGTAATGGTCAGGCAGGCTTATTCTGAGTGTCTGGGATTCACCAGATGGCGATTCTGTAGACAACTTGGAAAAGGGAGACATCTTTGCAAAATTTAACTTTAGAGAGAAGAATTTTGACATTCTTGCAGATATTCCTTTATGACAATGTTACCTAAAATAATAAAAACTAAACTTTTAGAAATCATAGCCTGTAATGTGTGCCTTTAGGGATGAAGGGTTTTTGTTTTTACAGCCAAATTGATGCTTGTTAGTTTGTAACTTCCCCCAAATTTTTATATTCAGTATTTTCTTCCTTGTTATTTGAACAATAAGATTAAATCTTGGAGGAAGAGGGACTGAACATATTTTCTTTTGGGAACCATTTTCATAACCTAATGTACTATACTAGGAGAGCTTGGATCAGTGATGAACACCAGAGGGTAAACACCCAGTTTAGAGTATTTGCAGTAGAAATAGGACCAACAGGTCATGAAACTGCAGCTCACTATTTCTCAGGATATTTGTCCTCTAAATTGAAATTATTATGGAAAAAAAGTGGAGAGAGAAAGAAAAAAATTATGACTGGAAGTAAAACAGAAACAAGAAAGAAATGAGGGCAGTAACACAGATACATCTTTTGGAAATCAGATTGAACTCAGCATACCTAACTAACATCTTACTTTTTTAAGGAGAGTCCTCTGTCAGAAACAAGCACAAAAACTTAAAAAAAAAATGTAAAAACCACTCTTCTTAATCTGAAACCATGCTTTCTCAATGTGTAAGTATTTATATTTCATCAGTTCTTCGAAGTAGGGTTATTTCATGATGTTTTCCTTGATCCCCAAAGTCTATCTCTGATATAACAAATTCTGGCTAAGTGTTTCTCTAATGCCTAGCATCTTCGGTGACAGCTTTTATTACTCATATGTAATTTTCTGTTTACTTGTCAGTATCTTTCACTAAATTTCAAGCCATGGGAAGATGCTATTCCGTTTTGGTCACCATTGAATGCCCCATGTTCAGGGCTTGGCACATAGGGAATGTTCAATCAATATTTGCTGAATAAATGAATAAATTAATCATGTTATTCTTTTTTACTTTATATCTACAGGAGCCACTGTCTCTGAAAATAGCGTGTGTTCACTGAAGACTTGACTCAGACAATAAATTTGTGAATTTGGCTACTGTCAAAGCTCTCCAGCCAGACAGAACAAGACAGTGGATATTGTGACAGCTTGTAGGCATTTCTCCCAGCTTAGGGGAGCTTAAAGCAGGTCTCAGGAGCAACTACAGAGGGCTGGGCCAATTAGACAAAGGGAAAACCTAAGATTAACTTTAGCCCTTGACACATCCTTTTTTTTTTTTTTTTTCTTCTGTGACTGTTAGCTCATTGCCTAAGCTATGAAGCAACTCTGGGGAAATATAAATTATAGCAAGAAAGTACACTATATCCTTCACCTGGCAACAGGCTTAGTAAATCTGGCTTATTTCTGAGCTGGTATGTGCTGCCTGGATATTGTGATCTGAGCTGTTTCAGACTGTAATAACCAGGAGGGTTTTTCATTATCTTTGGTAAGAATTCAGTAGCAATCACTTAGATTAGCCACAGTATTTAATTTATTGAGGGAGGAGGTGGTGGTCACAGAGGATAGGACTCAAAAGAAGGGTAAATGATGCTCTGAACCAGGGATGATGTCCCTATTTCTTGCATAATGTGCCCCAATCCCAATGAAGGTAACACTACTTATCACTAGTAGCAGACATGTACATTATTTTATTTTGATTATTGTTGTTATAATGAGGATAGAATTCTACCAGACTATTAGTGCTCCCTTTCTTGATTACCTTTGTGTGATTTGGCAGATATATTTGAGAAGTAGTAGTTCCTAATCAGGAGATGGAATTTGAGCTATCATCATCAATAAGGATTGGGCCTTGCTCTTGGTTCTGTCATTCAACAAATATTTACTGAACACCTATTATGGGGCCAGACATTATTCTAAGTACTGGGAAAATAATAGTAAATAAAAGAGAAGTTTTATTTATCAAGCAAGACAGACAATAAACACTAAATAAGGAAATTGTGTGGAATATTTAAAGGTGATAAATGACAGAAAAGAAAAATCAGGGAAAAATGTACAGGCATGTGAGTATGCAGGGTGGGGAGTCACAATTTTAAATGGGGAGAAAAATATAGGCCTTATTGTAAGATGGCATTTGAGCAAAGGCTTGGAGGTGGTGAGGGAGTAAGTTTGGAAGGCATATGGAAGAAGAGGCCCTGCAATGGGCACTTTACTATTGTGTTTGAGCAACACCAAGTTGTTGTGGTTCAAGGGGAGAGAGTGAGGTGGAAGGTAAGAGAAGAGATGAGGTATGGGGAGCCCCTAGAAGACTGTGAGTAGAGGAATGACTTATCTGAGTTTCGTTCAGAAGTCTGAGTGCTATTTTGAAAATGATGTCTAGGGAGTATGGCAGAGATGACTGGCAAGTGACCCAAATCCATTCTCCTTCTTCCTCAGTGTAGAGTTGTCAGTGGAAGTGGCATTTCCTAATCATCTTGGAATGCAGATATGGTCATCTGATGAGGAAAGAACAGAGGTGCCATTGGCCAGAGAGCTAAATGTGCACTGGCAAAAGGCTTTAAAGACTTGAAATTGGCCTCTGACTATTGCATAAGAAAGAAGTCAAGGTGCTGTTCTTTAAGCCACTGAGATTTGGGGGTCCATTTGTTATGGCATCCCAGCCGACCCTAACTAAGAAAAACGTCAAGGACAAAACCAAGAAGACCTATAAGAAGCTATGGCACTAATTTAGATGAGAGACTATGGTGGTTTGAACCACGTAGAGGTAGCAGAAAATGAATCCTAATATATTTTGAAGTTAGAGCCTACAAAATTTCATGACAGACTGGATGTGGGGTATAACAGAAAAAGGGGAGGCAAGTTTGATTTTATGATTTAGGGATTGATGCATTATAAGTTTGGGAAGACAGCAGATGAAACATTTGAAGGGATAAATTGGAATTGAGTTGTAGATCTATAAATCTGAAATAATTTTTAGTCTCCAAGTGAAAATGTTGAATAGATATGTAGACATATAGGTTTGAAGTTCAAGGAAAATGTCTGGCCAAGGATATTGATTTGGAGTCATCAGTGTGTAAATTGGTGAGGTCACCACGAGAGTGAGGACAGCTACAAGAAGAGGTCAAAGGACTGGGGCCACTTCATCTTTATGAGGTCGGACAAAGGAGAGAATCAGCAAAATGACTAAGTAGGAGAAATGAGAAAGAAGGAAAAACAAAAGTGTGGTGTGCTGGAAGATACTGACCTACTATGCTTGGATGTGCAGAGGTCCATGCTAAAGATCATGACCCACAAAATGTTTCCTTGCCTCTTAGGAACAAGGGAAAGACATGACAACCAGTGAGACTATGAAGAGAACAACCTGTGGCCCAATAAGAAAGAGCTGAGAGAGCAGAGAACACTCTGGAAACAACAGTGGTAGGCTGGGAAATGTATGGATTCTGTTCTGTGAAAGAAAAGAGGGAGATAAAAGACATTTTTTGAGCAACGGTGATAATCAGTTTTATGTTTTAGATGCATTTTGGAGAAGATGAAAATTTAGTAGGTATTTCTGAGACCAGTAAGCTGAGCAGGAGATGAATCCTTCATCTTGAGTAGACTTGGGATCAATATCCCAGTGACTTTAATCAAGCTGGGATTAAGGGGTTAACTGAATCCAACCTTCCCTTCCACCTCTAGTCCTTCATCTGTGCCCTTGATCTCAGCAAGTGACATCATATTCTACTCAGTTGCTTTTGCCAGAATCTGTTAATTATTTTTAATACCCCCATCTCCCTCATCCTGTAACCAATCCTGTAACTAACTGCTGAAAATTTGGGTCTCTTAAATATTAAATACCTCTCAGGTTTTTCTATTCCCCTTCAAAAACTATGCTGCCCTCTCACCTGAATCCCTTCAAAATCTCCTGGCTGGTCAGTTCAAAACAGATATTTCCCACCCTGCCCAGTGTTCCTTCTGTTCATTGATGACATTGGAGGCAGCAGGGCTTTTAAAAAACAAATCTTGTCATATCACTTCCTTGCTTCTCTTACTCCTGGGTTAAAATCCCGAGGCTGACCTTCTGGGCCCTATATGGTCTGATTTCTGCCTCCATCACCAGCTCTGTGCATAAACAAAAAACACTTTGCTGAATGAATGAAGGAAGGAAGGAAAGATGTCTTTTGAGCTAAGGCTCAACTTGAGTAAGTTATTTACATATTCAAAACCCCAATTTCCTCATTTATAAATTGAGAACCATAATATTTCCTTCACTAGAATGCTGCTAAGTTAAACAGTAAGATACCATGTTAATAAAACCTAAGCGTTTAGCATTGCATGATAGTTTTGATCATTGTAAGTGAACCAAATTGGCACTTGGCACAGAACCTGATACATACACTCAATATGTACTTGTTGTTGATGATAAATCAGCACTTTGGAATCGTAATCACCTTGGTGACTATTTCTATAGAATTACCTATAAAACCCCATACCATCTCATTTGATGCTGAACAGCAAGGTATGCATGGCTACTTACAGCATCATACTGCTGCTCATTGCCTCCAAAGACGGAAATCAAGTTCAAATTCCTCAGCTTGGCATTCACATTTGTAGTCTCTTTAATATATATCCTATGCTCCTGAGAAATTAATCTCAAACAAAACTTATTGGATTTCTGCTTGTGTTAGGTGCTAGATATTTAAATTTAACTATTGAAGGCTTGTATGATGTGGTTTCAGTACCCCAAATCCTGACCCTGAAAATACACCCCATTGTCTGTGGTAGCCATGGAGGTACACTGCTCCAATCGCCCTTCAAGACAACATACTGTAGGAAGCACAGTTGACTGCTGCCTCCAGCTGCCACAGCTTTGGATTCTATACCATGCTCATGCCAAGACCACACTTTTGCCAGGCTATACTTAGCCCATGAATGACTAGGAAGGGGCACTAGAGCAGTGCACTAAGGGCTAAGGCTCTTTCTGTCCATCTTTCTTCCTCTCGTATGTGTCAGACCTGCATCATGGTCTAAAGGTGCTCTCTGCTTCCTTCTGTGCTCTCCTCTTTTACCCTTGACAGGTGTCCTCCACATTAATCCTTTTACATATCTAATCCCATTTTAGCATCTGCTATGTTAAGAACCCAAACTAACACAGGTGCTACCAGGAGTTGTCCAAGGTAATTGGTAAGATGGGGCTTTTTTAAGTCAGGGAATTATATGTCACTGTGTCCTTAAAAAGAAAAAAAAATATGTGTGCCTGGGAATGAAGAGCAAAAGCAAAAGTGGCCCCACTTAACCACCATTTTTTTTTTCAATTTGTTTATTTTCAGAAAAACAGTATTCATTATTTTTTCACCACACCCAGTGCTCCATGCAATCCGTGCCCTCTATAATATCCACCACCTGGTACCCCAACCTTCCACCCCCCCACCACTTCAAACCCCTCAGATTGTTTTTCAGAGCCCATAGTCTCTCGTGATTCACCTCCCCTTCCAATTTACCCCAACTCCCTTCTCCTCTCTAACACCCCTTGTCCTCCATGATATTTGTTATGCTCCACAAATAAGTGAAACCATATGATAATTGACTCTCTCTGCTTGACTTATTTCACTCAGCATAATCTCTTCCAGTTCCGTCCATGTTGCTACAAAAGTTGGGTATTCATCCTTTCTGATGGAGGCATAATACTCCATAGTGTATATGGACCACATCTTCCTTATCCATTCGTCCGTTGAAGGGCATCTTGGTTCTTTCCATAGTTTGGCGACCGTGGCCATTGCTGCTATAAACATTGGGGTACAGATGGCCCTTCTTTTCACGACATCTGTATCCTTGGGGTAAATACCCAGGAGTGCAATTGCAGGGTCATAGGGAAACTCTATTTTTAATTTCTTGAGGAATCTCCACACTGTTCTCCAAAGAGGCTGCACCAACTTGCATTCCCACCAACAGTGTAAGAGGGTTCCCCTTTCTCCACATCCTCTCCAACACATGTTTCCTGTTTTCTCCACATCCTCTCCAACACATGTTGTTTCCTGTTTTGTTAATTTTGGCCATTCTAACTGGTGTAAGGTGATATCTCAATGTGGTTTTAATTTGAATCTCCCTGAGGGCTAATGATGATGAACATATTTTCATGTGTCTGATAGCCATTTGTATGTCTTGATTGGAGAAGTGTCTGTTCATATCTTCTGCCCATTTTTTGATATGTTTGCCTGTTTCGTGTGTGTTGAGTTTGAGGAGTTCATTATAGATCCTGGATATCAACCTTTTGTCTGTACTGTCATTTGCAAATATCTTCTCCCATTCCGTGGGTTGCCTCTTTGTTTTTTTTGGCTGTTTCCTTTGCTGTGCAGAAGCTTTTGATTTTGATGAAGTCCCAAAAGTTTATTTTCACTTTTGTTTCCTTTGCCATTGGAGACATATCTTGAAAGAAGCTGCTGTGGCTGATATCGAAGAGATTACTGCCTATGTTCTCCTCTAGGATTCTGATGGATTCCTGTCTCACGTTGAGGTATTTTATCCATTTTGAGTTTATCTTTGTGTACGGTGTGAGAGAATGGTCGAGTTTCATTCTTCTACATACAGCTGTCCAGTTTTACCAGCACCATTTATTGAAGAGACTGTCTTTTTTCCACTGTATATTTTCTCCTATTTTGTCGAAGATTAATTGACCATAGAGTTTAGGGTCCATATCTGGGCTCTCTACTCTGTTCCACTGGTCTATGTGTCTGTTTTTATGCCAGTACCATACTGTCTTGGTGATCACAGCTTTGTAATAAAGCTTGAAATCAGGTAACGTGATGCCCCCAGCTTTATTTTTGTTTTTCAACATTTCCTTAGCGATTCGGGGTCTCTTCTGATTCCATACAAATTTTAGGATTATTTGCTCCAGCTCTTTGAAGAATACCGGTGGAATTTTGATCGGAATGGCATTAAAAGTATATATTGCTCTAGGCAGTAGAGACATTTTAACAATGTTTATTCTTCCGATCCAAGAGCATGGAATGGTCTTCCATCTATTTGTGTCTTCTTCAATTTCTTTCATGAGTGTTCTGTAGTTCCTCGAGTACAGATCCTTTACCTCTTTGGTTAGGTTTATTCCCAGGTATCTTATGGTTCTTGGTGCTATAGTAAATGGAATCGATTCTCTAATTTCCCTTTCTGTATTTTCATTGTTAGTGTATAAGAAAGCCACTGATTTCTGCACATTGACTTTGTATCCTGCCACGTTGCTGAATTGCTGTATGAGTTCTAGTAGTTTGGGGGTGGAGTCTTTTGGGTTTTCCATATAAAGAATCGTGTCACCTGTGAAGAGAGAGAGTTTGACTTCTTCATTACCAATTTGGATACCTTTTATTTCTCTTTGTTGTCTGATTGCTGTTGCTAGGACTTCTAATACTATGTTGAACAAGAGTGGTGAAAGTGGGCATCCTTGTCTTGTTCCTGATCTCAACGGGAAGGCTGCAAGCTTTTTCCCACTGAGGATGATATTTGCTGTGGGTCTTTCATAGATAGATTTGATGAGGTTCAGGAATGTTCCCTCTATCCCTATACTTTGAAGCGTTTTAATCAGGAACGGATGCTGGATTTTGTCAAATGCTTTTTCTGCATCAATTGAGAGGACCATGTGGTTCTTCTCTCGTCTCCTATTAATTTGTTGTATCACATTGATTGATTTGAGAATGTTGAACCATCCTTGTAGCCCAGAGATGAATCCCACCTGATCATGGTGGATAATCTTTTTAATGTGCTGTTGGATCCTGTTTGCTAGGATCTTGTTGAGAATCTTAGCATCCATATTCATCAGTGATATTGGTCTAAAATTCTCCTTTTTGGTAGGGTCTTTGCCTGGTTTGGGGATCAGGGTAATGCTGGCTTCATAGAAAGAGTCTGGAAGTTTTCCTTCTGCTTCAATTTTTTGAAACAGCTTCAGGAGAATAGGTGTTATTTCTTCTTTGAAGGTTTGGTAGAATTCCCCAGGGAATCCGTCAGGTCCTGGGCTCTTGTTTTTTGGGAGGTTTTTGATCACTGCTTCAATCTCGTTATTAGATATCGGTCTATTCAGGTTGTTGATTTCTTCCTGGATCAATTTTGGTAGTTTATATTTTTCCAGGAATGCATCCATTTCATCTAGGTTGCTAAGCTTATTGGCATATAACTGTTGATAATAACTTCTGATGATTGTTTCTACTTCCTTGGTGTTAGTTGTGATCTCTCCCTTTTCATTCATAATTTTATGAATTTGGGCTTTCTCTCTTTTCTTTTGGATTAATGTGGCCAATGGTTTATCGATCTTATTGATTATTTCAAAAAACCAGCTTCTAGTTTCATTGAAAACTTTCTACTGTATCTCTGGTTTCTACCTCATTGATCTCAGCTCTAATCTTGATTATTTCCCTTCTTATGTGTGGAGTTGTTTTGATTTGTTTTTGATTCTCCAGTTCTTTAAGGTGTAGAGAAAACTGGCGTAGTTGGGATTTTTCAGTTTTTTTGAGAGAGGCTTGGATGGTTATGTATTCCCCGCTTTGGACCGCCTTTGCTGTATCCCATAGGTTTTGGTCCGATGTGTCTTCATTCTCATTGGTTTCCATGAATTATTTCATTTCTTCTTTGATCTCCTGGTTGTTCCAAGCATTCTGAAGCAAGGTGGTCTTTAGCTTCCAGGTGTTTGAGTTCCTTCTGAACTTATCCCAGGGATTGAGCTCCGGTTTCAAAGCATTGTGACCTGAGAATATGCAGGGAATAATCTCAGTCTTTTGGTATCAATTGAGTCCTGATTTGTGACCCAGTCTATGGTCTATTCTGGAGAAAGATTCATGTGCACTTGAGAAGCGTGTGTATTCTGCTGTTTAGGGTGGAATGTTTTGTATATATCTATGAGGTCCATCTGGTCCAATGTGTCATTCGATGCTCTTGTTTCTTTACTGATTTTCTGCTTCGATGACCTATTTCTGACAGAAGTGTGTTAAGATCTCCTACTGTTAGTGTAATCATATCAACAGGACTATTTGTCTTGATTAACAGTTTTCTTATGTAATTGGCTGCTCCCATATTGGGAGCATAGATATTTACAGTTGTTAGATCGTCTTGGTGGAACGTCCCATTAAGAATGATGTAGTGTCCTTCTGTATCTCTGACTAAAGTGTTTAGTTTGAAGTCTAATTTATCTGATTTGAGAATCGCTGTAACAGCCTTCTGTTGAGGCCCATTGGCATGAACGATGCTTCTCCATCCCTTCCCTTTCAGTCTGGGTGTATCTTTAGGTTCAAAATGGGTCTCTTGTAGACAGCATATGGATGGGTCCTGTCATTTTATCCAATCTGCAACCCTGTACCATTTTATGTGTGCATTAAGGCCATTCACATTGAGAGTGATTACTGATAGATACGTTTTTACTGACATCGAGTTACCTTTGAAGTCTTTCTTTGTGTAGACTGTCTCTATATTTCTGTCCAATGCTATTGTTGGGATTTTTACTCTTTTATAGAACCCCCCTTAATATTTCCTGCAGTGTCGGCTTGGTGGTTGCATAGTCTTTTAAGCCTTGCCGGTCTTGAATAGTCTTTATCTCTCCATCCATTTTGAATGTCAGTCTTGCTGGATAAAGTATTCTTGGCTGCATGTTCTTCTCATTTAGTGGCCTGAAGATATCTTGCCAGCCTCTTCTGACTTGTCAGGTCTCTGTGGACAGGTCTGACGTTATTCTGATGGGCTTCCCTCTGTAAGTAAGGAGCCTCTTTGCCCTGGCGGCTTTCAAGGGATTACACCTACAATTATAATTCCTCAATTTGACTATCAGGTGTCGTGATGTTTTTTTGGAATGTATCATCTTGGGTGGAGACCATTCGGCCTCTAGTCCATGAAGGCTGGTTCCATTCGTGAGATCGGGAAAATTTTCATGAAGGACTTGTTCCACTATATCTTCTAGACTTCCTTCTTTCTCCTCCCCTTCAGGGATTCCAATAATTCTGACGTTGGAACGCTTCATGGCATCATTTATTTCCCTGATTCTGTGTTCGTGGTTTCTAGGCTGTTTGTTCCATCCTTCCTGCTGATGCTTTCTCTCTATCTGTTTGTCTTCCAGATCACTAATTCTATCTTCTGTCTCCGTTACCCTAGCTTTGAGAGAGTTTAGATTAGATTGGAGCTCATTGAGAGCATTGTGAACCTCCTCCCTGGTAGCTTTAAGCTCCGCCCTAACATTGTGAACATCCTTCTGGTTGCTTTCAGGTCAGCCCTAATCAATTCTGTTTGGTCATCCGTGGCTTTCTCCAACCTAGCTATTGCCTGGATAATTGTTAGCCTGAATTCTCTTTCTGACATATTGTCTATGTTGATAGCCGTTAGCTCTGTTGCAGAAGGTCCATCCTCTGTATTGTTCTTCTGTTGGGCATTCCTCCTCCTAGTCATTTTGGTGGGAGATGACGAACAGATGTAGCTGGATGTATCATCTGTGGTGCAGTCAAGGTGCACCCTGGAACACTTCTGAGCAATCAGGATTCCCCACCCAAACGAGAGACAAAAGAAAAGGAAAAGAAAACGAAAAAGAAAAGAGAGAGAGAGAGACAGGAAAGAAAGGGAAGATGAAAGAGAAGGTTCAGCCCAGATGGTCCTCAAGGTAAGATTTATGAGTAGACAAATAAAAAGAGAGAAGAAGACTGATACAAGTGTATTGCAAGAGAAAAAAAATATATATATATATGCAAATAAAGGAATAACCTCATCAAAAAGAACCCCAAGTGTAAGATATATATGCTATCACAAAAACACAGAAACACTAGTGGAAGAAGAAGATGGGAGAGTTCTTATAAATTCTGTGTGTGCGAGGATGTTTGTGTTGATTCTTCATGGATGTATCTTGATATATTTGTTAAAGGACTCAACTTTCCTAAGATAAAGGGGATTACAAATTGGTTTATCTATAGGGGTATTATTGATTGGGGAAAGGGCAATACTTTGAAGCTTAACTCTATATGAATATTAAAGGATAAAATAAAAAAGGAATAAACTAGGCTAAACTAAACTTAAATAAAAAAGAGGACTTCAAAAAATAAAAATGCAAAAGAAAAGCATAGGTGTATGTATCAAAAGTTCAGGTTAGAAGGGTATTATGGAATTTGATGTACTGTACAGCTCGCTGTGATGGTAAATACGTTAAAAGAATTATCTATGTGTAAAAAAAATAAATAAATAAACCAGAATAGTGGGAGTCAGTGAACAGTAAAAGTTTTCCTATGAAGTAGTGGTTGTTCTCTTGTAGTCCTTTATTTTTTTCCTCTTTTTTTTTTCTTTTGGATTATTTTCTGGGGGAGTGGCCTGCCACGTGGGTTGCCAGTCAATGAAGTTTCCTGAGTTGAGTCCTACAGCCCCCGCTAGGGGGTGGGCTCTGAAGAAACTGTTTTTTTTCAGGTTTTGGTTCTCTGGCGGTTTCTCTGTTTGTTCACTTTTTTTTCTCTCACCTTTACCGCCTTTGATGGTTTTTGTAGTTTTGGATGAAAACAAATCGCACCCTGATCTCCCTCTCAGAGAGACGCCTCACTCTGGGTGTAGAGCCTAAATAAGTTCCCCCTTGGCCACTGGCAGAGCAGGTTGAAAGTTGCAGACCCTGGGGACGCAGGATCTATTGCTTGTACCCAAAGCCAAGGCAGTGGAGTCTCTGGGAGCTCCCGACCGCCAGAGAGGTTCCAAGCAGCAATTGCACCCTGAGAGTTTGCCGCTGGCCTGGGCTGGGAGTGCCTGGTCTTGCTGGGTGTAAGAGAGCCCGGCTTGCGCGGGCCTCTTTCAGGGGCGGCTATTGGTCGCGCGCGCGACTCAGGCACTGAAAACGGGGCACAGATCCAAGTGCACCAGGCTGGGCTTTTGCACACCTCTGTCAGGGGAGAGTTTGCGACGCACGGCTTAGGCTTTGAAACAAAGGCGTGGGTCAAAGAGCCGGGATTTTGTAATTCTGTCAGGGGAGTATGAGTAACTTGCGTGTGAATCTCAGGCTTTGTAGTAGGGCTCGTGCGTTCTGCTGACCGGCGTGGCTCCCATCCCCACACAGGAGCCAGAACCCACGCATTCCCTGGTGTGCTGGCAGCTTCGGGACCAAGAGCTGGTTGCTCAGCCACACTCTCTCTGCCTCAGCGCCGGGGAGGCTGTCCTGGGACCAGAGACTTAAGCCCCTGTCCCTAGCCGCCCCGATTTCCACAATTTACCCCCTCGATCCTTTGCTCTTTTGGAGTGCTTTCAACCAGTCTCCATGTTAATGCTATTCCCCAAATGCAGGGCACTCTTGCTTGTATTTGGGTATTACTTTCCAACTGGTCGCCTCTGGTGGCTCCTTCCCCCTTTTGTTTATCTTCCGATATCAGTCCGCCGTTCCCAGTCCGCTTTACCTGCCCACTGGCGTCTTCTGCCCCTGTAGAGATCCAGACCTGTATGATTCTGATCTCAGGCTGATTTCATAGGTGAATGGAGTTTTTTGGTAGGTAATCAGCTCACTTTGGGGTACCGGCTGAAAAGGCGCCTCCTCCTACTCCCCCGCCATCTTGTCCCCCTGCCTTCCCACCATTCTTTTTTTAAAAATAATTATTTTTATTAACATATAATGTATTATTTGCCCCAGGGGTACAGGTTTGTGAATCATCAGTCTTACACAATTCACAGTACTCACCATATCACATATTCTTAATGACCCATCATAGCATTATATACTTTTCATCCCCACAATTCCGGACTCTGCAAGGTTGAAGGTTCTAAGTCCCATAGGAGGTGAATGTGCAGGGGAACACTGAACTACAAGTTATACTGCTGTCAATGAAATTTGAACTCTGTTTTCAGGAGCCCCTCACCACAGTAAAAGCCAAAACCATTTTCCCCTCCTTGATCTCAAGCCCTTTCATTGTTGCTTGGGAGATTGCCTTGCTCTCCTTGGAAAGACTTATCATGTGAGATATAAACTTTTTCATATCCTCTTCATGCATGGGTGTCATCACTAAGATGACACTTCTTATTTTTCACACTTCACACTTCTCACACTTCATCACTGGAACCAATTTAGAGTGAGGGGTCTGTTGCACCTCTGGGGTTGACCACAGCCGGGAGATATGAGAGCAGGAGACAAAGGAGGGAGAGATCTAGCCAGCTGCTCTTGGTCCTTCCTTAACTCTCTATACCCTCAATTTTAGGAAATAAATTCCCCAGTCTCCAGAGTAAAAAGATGTTCCTGATCCACAGCACTGAATTAAGAAAATTGTATTCTGTACTTCCTTCAAGTAAGTATCCTTCGCTAATTTAAGGTAATATTCCCAAAGGTGTAAGACTAGAAGAGACCCCTCAAAAATTTAGGAATTTAGCATCCTGAATTTATGTATTTTTTTACAGCTGCCATTAAGATCCTGTTTCTTCAAGGAACTTAAAAAAAAAAAAAGGAATGGAAAGATAGGAAATAAAATAAATGCTCTATCACACTGTAAGGGAAAGGGAGGGAAGAGAGGGGACAACGGAGTTGATTGTTATGTACTGAGGGCCTACTATGTTCCAAGCCCTGTTTTCTCTTCATTTAAACGCACACAACAGTCTCTTCAACAAATAGTTTTTCTGAAAACCACACAGCTACATGTGAAAGAATGCAACTCTATTACTTTCTTACACCATACAGAAAAATAAACTCAAAGTGGATTTAGGACCTAAATATGAGACCTGAAACCATAAAAATCCTAGAAAAGAGCACAGGCATCAAAATACTAGAAAGAGAGACATCAGTCATAGCAACATTTTTCTAGAAATGTCTCTTGAGACAAGGGAAACATAAGTAAAAGAAACTATTGGATCTACATAAAAATAAAAACAAAAACAAAACCCAAAAATCAAAAAAACTTCTGCACACCAAAAGAAACAATCAGCAAAACTAAAAGACAACTTACTGAATGGGGGAAGATATTTGCAAATGACATATGTGATAAAGGTATTACAAAATATCCAAAATATATAAAAAAATTCTACAACTCAGGGAGAAGCAAGGTGGCAGAGGAGTAGCAGACTAAAATGACATCAGGTCCCAGGAGTTCAACTAGATAGTTATCAAACCATCCTGAACATCTACTCAACAGGAGAGAGAAGAGAAGAAGAGCAGCAATTCTAGGAACAGAAAATTGACCACTTAAAGTAGGACATGAAGAGAAGTGAATCCGAAGTGATGGGAAAATAGGCCACAGGGGGAGGGGCTGGCTCCCAGCAAGCAGTGGAGCACAAAATCAGAACTTTTAGAAGTCGGCTCCACTAAGGGACATTGCTCCAGAGGCTAAGCAGGGGTGGAGCCCTCACAGGGACAGTGTGGTCTCAGGTCCTGCGGGGTCACAGAAAGATCAGGGGTTTCTGAATGTGGCAGAGCTCCCAGGTTTTGAGTGGGAAAACCAACTACAGAGACAGAGCCAAGGAGGGAGTGTTCAGAATGGGGTTACCTTAAACTGTGATCTAAGGCACAGTTGAGCCACTGCTCTTTGAACAGGGACCCCACAAGTGGCAGATCCGGAGAGACCCCTTCCTTCCTCCTCCAGGAGGGATGGTGTGGGATCCAGGAATCTGCTGGTTTTGGAGAATCCAAACAGGGCTGTGCGCCAGAGTCAGAAATGCTCAGTCACAGGCTGGATGAGTTTGGAGTGTGGCCAGAGACTAGGGAGGTGGGAGGGACTGACTGCTTTTCTCTGAGGCCACACTAAGGAGTGGGACCCCAAGTTCTCAGCCTCTATGGGGCTGGAGACTGGGAGGGCACCATTTTCATTCCCATCATCCAAAACTGTACAGAAAGCGTTCAGGGAACAAAAGCTCCCAAGAGTGAACCTGAGCAGATTACTTAGTCTGGCCCCTGGCAAGGGTGGTACAATTCCGCTTGGGCAAAGACAATTGAGAATCACTGCAAAAGGCCCCTCCCCCAGAAGATCCCAAGAATATCCATCCAAGACCAAGTTCACTAATCAGTGAGAACTGTTGAACCCTAGATCTAGGGGAAAGCAATTCATGGCTTTTTTTCCCATGATTCTTTAGTCTTTCAAAGTTAAATATTTTCAATTTCATTTTTTCCTATTACATTAACCAATTTTCCCTCTTTCTTAATTTAATGTTTTTAAACTATTTTATCTCATCAATACCTTTTTAAAAATCTTTTTAAAATTTTCATAGTTATATATTTTTTAAAATTTTTTTATTTTTTATTTATTATAAACATATAATATATTTTTATCCCCAGAGGTACAGGTCTGTGAATCACTGGGTTTACACACTTCACAGCACTCACCAAAGCACATACCCTCCCCAATGTCCATAATCCCACCCCCTTCTCCCAACCCCCCTCCCCCCAGCAACCCTCAGTTTGTTTTGTGAGATTGTCACTTATGGTTTGTCTCCCTCCCAATCCCATCTTGTTGCATTTATTCTTCTCTTACCCCCTTAAGCCCCCATGTTGCATCACCACTTCCTCATATCAGGGAGATCATATGATAGTTGTCTTTCTCTGCTTGACTTATTTCGCTAAGCATGATCCGCTCTAGTTCCATCCATGTTGTCGCAAATGGCAAGATTTCATTTCTTTTGATGGCTGCATAGTATTCCATTGTGTATATATACCACATCTTCTTGATCCATTCAACTGTTGATGGACATCTAGGTTCTTTCCATAGTTTGGCTATTGTGGACATTGCTGCTATAAACATTCGGGTGCACGTGCCCCTTCAGATCACTACGTTTGTATCTTTAGGGTAAATACCCAGTAGTGCTATTGCTGGGTCATAGGGTAGTTCTATTTTCAACATTTTGAGGAACCTCCATGTTGTTTTCCAGAGAGGTTGCACCAGCTTGCATTCCCACCAACAGTGTAGGAGGGTTCCCCTTTCTCCACATCCTTGCCAGCATCTGTCATTTCCTGACTTGTTAATTTTAGCCATTCTGACTGGTGTGAGGTGATATCTCATTGTGGTTTTGATTTGTATTTCCCTGATGCCAAGTGATATGGAGCACTTTTTCATGTGTCTGTTGGCCATCTGGATGTCTTCTTTGCAGAAATGTCTGTTCATGTCCTCTGCCCATTTCTTGTTTGGACTATTTGTTCTTTGGGTGTTGAGTTTGCTAAGTTCTTTATAGATTTTGGACACTAGCCCTTTATCTGATATGTCATTTGCAAATATCTTCTCCCATTCTGTCAGTTGTCTTTTGGTTTTGCTCACTGTTTCCTTTGCTGTGCAAAAGCTTTTGATCTTGATAAAATCCCAATAGTTCATTTTTGCCCTTGCTTCCCTTGCCTTTGGTGATGTTCCTAGGAAGATTTTGCTGCGTTTGAGGTCGAAGAGGTTGCTGCCTGTGTTCTCCTCAAGGATTTTGATGGATTCCTTTCTCACATTGAGGTCCTTCATTCATTTTGAGTCTATTTTCGTGTGTGGTGTAAGGAAATGGTCCAATTTCATTTTTCTGCATGTGGCTGTCCAATTTTCCCAACATCATTTATTGAAGAGGCTGTCTTTTTTCCATTGGACATTCTTTCCTGCTTTGTCAAAGATTAGTTGACCATAGAATTGAGGGTCTATTTCTGGGCTTTCTATTCTGTTCCATTGATCTGTGTGTCTGTTTTTGTGCCAGTACCATGCTGTCTTGATGATGACAGCTTTGTAATAGAGCTTGAAGTCCGGAATTGTGATGCCACCAACGTTGGCTTTCTTTTTCAATAACCCTTTGGCTATTCGAGGTCTTTTCTGGTTCCATATAAATTTTAGGATTATTTGTTCCATTTCTTTGAAAAAGATGGATGGTACTTTGATAGGAATTGCATTAAATGTATAGATTGCTTTAGGTAGCATAGACATTTTCACAATATTTATTCTTCCAATCCAGGAGCATGGAACATTTTTCCATTTCTTTGTGTCTTCCTCAATTTCTTTCATGAGTACTTTATAGTCTTCTGAGTATAGATTCTTTGCCTCTTTGGTTAGGTTTATTCCTAGGTATCTTATGGTTTTGGGTACAATTGTAAATGGGATTGACTCCTTAATTTCTCTTTCTTCTGTCTTGTTGTTGGTGTAGAGAAATGCCACTGATTTCTGTGCATTGATTTTATATCCTGACACTTTACTGAATTCCTGTACAAGTTCTAGCAGTTTTGGAGTGGAGTCTTTTGGGTTTTCCACATATAGTATCATATCATCTGCGAAGAGTGATAGTTTGACTTCTTCTTTGCCAATTTGGATGACTTTAATTTCCTTTTGTTGTCTGATTGCTGAGGCTAGGACTTCTAGTACTATGTTGAATAGCAGTGGTGATAATGGACATCCCTGCCGTGTTCCTGACCTTAGCGGAAAAGCTTTCAGTTTTTCTCCATTGAGAATGATATTTGCAGTGAGTTTTTCATAAATGGCTTTGATGATATTGAGCTATGTGCCCTATATCCCTACACTTTGAAGAGTTCTGATCAGGAAGGGATGCTGTACTTTGTCAAATGCTTTTTCAGCATCTATTGAGAGTATCATATGGTTCTTGTTCTTTATTTTATTGATGTGTTGTATCACATTGATTGATTTGCAGATGTTGAACCAACCTTGCATCCCTGGAATAAATCCCACTTGGTCGTGGTGAATAATCCTTTTAATGTACTGTTGAATCCTATTGGCTAGTATTTTGGTGAGAATTTTCGCATCTGTGTTCATCAAGGATATTGGTCTGTAGTTCTCTTTTTTGATGGGATCCTTGTCTGGTTTTGGGATCAAGGTGATGCTGGCCTTATAAAATGAGTTTGGAAGTTCTCCTTCCATTTCTATTTTTTGGAACAGTTTCAGGAGAATAGGAATTAGTTCTTCTTTAAATGTTTGGTAGAATTCCCCTGGGAAGCCATCTGGCCTTGGGCTTTTGTTTGGAGATTTTTAATGACTGTTTCAATCTCCTTACTGGTTATGGGTCTGTTCAGGCTTTCTATTTCTTCCTGGTTCAGTTGTGGTAGTTTATATGTTTCTAGGAATGCATCCATTTCTTCCAGATTGTCAAATTTGTTGGCGTAGAGTTGCTCATAGCATGTTCTTATAATTGTTTGTATTTCTTTGGTGTTAGTTGTGATCTCTCCTCTTTCATTTATGATTTTATTTATTTGGGTCCTTTCTCTTTTCCTCTTGATAAGTCTGGCCAGGGGTTTATCAATTTTATTAATTCTTTCAAAGAACCAGCTCCTAGTTTCGTTGATTTGTTCTATTGTTTTTCATTGTTATATTTTATCCCTTCACTGAATTTAACCTGATTTTTTGTATACATATAGGTTTTTTTTTCTTTAAAATTTTGGGATACACTTTCTTCTAATAGATCAAAATGTGCCCTAAATATACCCGCCTGATCATATTCTTTCCTCTTTTTGTTTTATTTTATCAACCAACTTCTTATCAATTCCTTTTTTAGAATCTTTTTGAATTTTTATCTTTACAGTCATATTCCATCCCTTTATTGTGTTCACCCTTATTTGTGTGTGTGTGTGTGTGTGTGTGTGTGTGTGTGTGTGTGATTTTCCACCTATAAATTTTGGGAGGTTGTTTCTTCTAACAGAACAAAATACACCCAAAATCAAGTGTGTGGCTCTCTTCTATTTACCAATTTAATAACTCTCTCACTATATATATATATTTTTTTTTTTCTTTTTTCCCCCTTTTCTTCTCCTGGTTTCAGGTCTCTTTTGATTTGGCTAGTGTATATTTTTCTGGGGACCTTGCTACCCTTTTAGTATTTTGTTCTCTCATTCACCTATTCTTATCTGGATAAAATGACAACGTGGAAAAACTCACCACAAAAAAAAAAAAAAGAAAGAAAGAAAGAAAAAGAAAAAAGAAAAGAAAAAAAAGAAAAAAGAACAAGAGACAGTACTGATATTTAGGGATGTAATTAATACAGACATTAATAATATGTCAGAACTAGAGTTCAGAATCACAATTATCAAGGTGCTAGCTGGACTCAAAAAAAGTATGAAAGATATTAGAGAATCCCTTTCTGGAGAAATAAAATCACTTTCTGGAGAAATAGAAGAACAAAAATCTAACCAAGTTGAAATTAAAAAAAGCTATTAATGAGATACAATAAAAAATGGAGCCTCTTACTGCTAGGATAAATGAGGCAGAAGAGAGAATTAGTGATATAGAAGACCAAATGATGGAGAATAAAGAATTTGAACAAAAGAGAAATGAACAACTACTGGACCACAAGGGGGAGAATTCTAGAGGTAAAAGATACCATGAGATGAAGCAATATTAGAATAGTTGGGATGCCAGAAGAAGAAAGAGAAAATGGGGCAGAGGGTATATTGGAGCAAATTAAGGTAGAAAATTTCCCTAATTTGGCAAAAGAAACAAGCATCAAAATTTAGGAGGCATAGAGAACCCTCCTCAAAATCAATAAAAATAAGTCCACCCTCTGTCATGCAATAGTAAATCTTAAGAAGTCTTAGTGACAAAGAGAAAATCCTGAAAGCAGCTCGGGACAAGAGGTCTGTAACATACAATGGTAGAAATACTAGTTTGACAGCAGACCTATCCACAGAGACTGGCAGGCCAGAAAGGACTGGAATGATATATTCAGAGCACTAAACTAAACTAAAATATGCAGCCAAAAATACTATATCCACCTAGGCTATCACTCAAAATAGAAGGAGAGATGAAAAACTTCCAGGACAAACAAAAATTTAGGAATTTGCAAACACCAAACCAGCCCTACAGGAAATATTGAAAGGGGTCCTCTAAGCAAAGAGGGAGACTAAAAGCACCAAACCAAAAAGGAACAGAGACAATATACAGTAACAGTCACCTTACAGGCAATACAGTAGCACTAAATCCCTACCTTTCAATAGTTACTCTGAATGTAAATGGACTAAACGCTCCAATCAGAAGACACAGGGTATCAGAATGGATAAAAAAAATAAGACCCATCGATATGATGTCTACAAGAAACTCATTTTAGACCCAAAGACACCTTCCTATTAAAAGTGAGGGGGTGGAAAACAATTTACCATGCTAATAGACATCAAAAGAAAGCTGGGGTGGCAATCTTTATATTAGATAAATTAAGCCAAAGACTATATTAAGAGATGAGGAAGGACATTATATCATACTTAAAGGGTCTATCCAACAAGAAGATCTAACAATTTTAAATATCTATCCCCCTAAAATGGGAGCAGCCAATTATATAAAGCAATTAATCAACAATAAGAAACACATCAAAAATAATACAATAATAGTAGGAGACTTTAACATCCCCTTACTGAAATGGACAGATTATCTAAGCAAAAGATCAACAAGGAAATAAAGGCTTTAAATGACACACTGGACCAGATGGACATGACAGATATATTTAGAACATTCCATCCCAAAACAACAGAATACACATTCTTCTCTGGTACACGTATGGAACATTCTCCAGAATAGATCACATCCTGGGTCACAAATCAGGTCTCAACTGGTACCAAAAGACTGGATCATTCCCTGCATATTTTCAGACCACAATGCTCTGAAACTAGAACTCAATCACACGAGGAAAGGTGGAAAGAACTCAAATACATGGAGGCTAACGAGCATCCTACTAAATAATAAATGGGTCAACCAGGAAATTAAAGAAGAATTAAAAAAATTCATGGACACTAATGAAAATGAAAATACAACTGTTCAAAATCTTTGGGACACAGCAAAGGTGGTCCTGGCAGGAAAGCATATAGCAATACAAGCCTTTCTCAAGAAACAAGAAAGTTCTCACATACAAAACCTAACCCTGTACCTAAAGGAGCTGGAGAAAGAACAGTAAAGAAAGCCTAAACCCAGTAGGAGAAGAGAAATAATAATGATCAGAGCAGAAATCAATGAGATAAAAGTCAAAAGAACAGTAGAACAAATCAATGAAACTAGGAGCTGGTTCTTTGAAAGGATTAGCCAGACTTATCAAAAACAAAAGAAAAATGACCCAAATTAATAAAATCATGAGTGAAAGAGGAGAGATCACAATGAACACCAAAGAAATACAAACAATTAAAAGAAAATATTATGAGCAATTCTATGCCAGCAAATTTGACAATCTGGAAGAAATGGATGCATTCCTAGAGATGTATAAACTACCAAAATAATACAAATAATACATTTAATTGCACTAATAATAATTAATTAATTATTTGCATTAACAATAATGCAAATAATACATTATATGGTAATAAAAATAATTTTATTTTTTAAAAAAGATTTTATTTATTTATTTGACAGACAGATCACAAGTAGGCAGAGAAGGAGGCACAGAGAGAGAGGAGGAAGCAGGCTCCCCACTGAGCAGGGAGCCTGATGTGGGGCTCGATCCCAGGACCCTGGGATCATGATCTGAGCTGAAGGCAGAGGCTTTAACCCACTGAGCCACCCAGGCACCCCTAAAAATAATTAAAAAACAAAAAGAAATTCTCTAACTCAACATCAAAAAAACACATAATCTAATTTAAAAATGGCCAGAAGACTTGAACAGACATATCTCCAAAGAAGATATGGCCAATAGACACATGAAGAGACTCTCAACATGACTTATCATCAGGGAAATGCATATCAAAACTACAATGAGATATCACTTCAGACCTGTCAGAATGGCTAAAATTAAAAACAGTGGAAACAAATATTGGTAAGGATGTAAAGAATAAGAACCCTTGTGCACTAATGGTTGGAATACAAACTGGTGCAGCCACTGTGGAAAACAGTATGGAGTTTCTTCAAAAAGTTTAAAATAGAGCTACCTTACAATCCAGTAATCACACTACTGGGTATTTACATGGAAAATATAAAAACACTAATTCAAAGTGATATATGTACCCTTGTATTCTTCCCCAGTTGAACCCCAGAAGAGAGCAAAACTAGGCCAACACCTTGAATGTACACTTATGAGGCCCTGAACAGAGGACTCAGCTAAACTGTACCTAGACTCTTGATCCAAGAAACTATGAGATAGTATGAGAAACTATGAGATATTTACTAGCCTAAAACAAGTTCAATTTTGGCCTTGCTCCCCTCATTATGCACCAATAGATGATAATACATTGCTAAACTACCCAAAAGATGTTAAGCATCTTCTAAATGTTCATTATTTAGTGATGTAGAATTCTACATAACAACTTAACAAAGTGTCAATACAAGGCATCCTTTTTTATTATTATTAATTATTTTCAGGTTTTGCCCCAGGGTACAGGTCTGTGGATTGTCAGGCTTACACATTATATAGCACTCACTATATCACATGTCCACAACCCAGTGTCCACAACCCAGCCACCCTCTCCACACCGCCACCCCCCAGCAACCTTCAGTTTGTTTTGTGAGATTAAGAGTCTCTTATGGTTGTCTCCCTCCCGATCACATCTTGTTTCATTTTTTCCTTCCCTAACCTCCAAACCCCCCACCCTGTCTCTCAAATTCCTCATATCACGGAGATCATATGATAATTGTCTTTCTCTGATTGACTTATTTTGCTCAGCATAATACCTGCTAGTTCTATCCATGTCATTGCAAATGGCAAGATTTCATTTCTTTTGATGGCTGCATAGTTTTCTATAGTTTGGCTATTGTGGACATTGCTGCTATAAACATTCGGGTGCACGTTCCCCTTTGGATCACTACATTTGTATCTTTAGGGTAAATACCCAGTACTGTAATTTCTGGGTCATAGGGTAGCTCTATTTTCAACTTTTTGAGGAACCTCCATGCTGTTTTCCAGAGTGGCTACATCAGCTTGCATTCCCACCAACAGCGCAGGAGGGTTCCCCTTTCTCCTCATCTTCGCCAATATCTGTCATTTCCTGATATGTTAATTTTAGCCTTTCTGACTGGTGTGAGGCGGTATCTCACTGTGGTTTTGATTTGTATTTCTCTGATGCTGAGTGATGTGGAGCACTTTTTCATGTGTCTGTTGGCCATCTGAATGTCTTCTTTGCAGAAATGTCTGTTCATGTTCTTTGTCCATTTCTTGATTGGATTATTTGTTCTTTGGGTGTTGAGTTTGCTAAGTTCTTTATAGATTTTGAATACTAGCCCTTTATCTGATATGTCATTTACGAATATCTTCTCCCATTCTATCAGTTGTCTTCTGGTTTTGTTCGCTGTTTCCTTTGCTGTGCAAAAGCTTTTGGTCTTGATGAAGTCCCAATAGTTCATTTTTGGCCTTGCTTCCCTTGCCTTTGGCGATGTTTCTAGGAAGAAGTTGCTGTGGCTGAGGTCAAAGAGGTTACCGAATGCAAGACATTCCTATAGAGTATCTTTGGCTGTGGTCCATTTTGGTTTAGTTGCTCTATAATCAGCTTGAGAGGTTGATTGTTGAGGAAAAGTGCCTAACAGTCATAATATACTTTAGTCTGATCAGATAGGATCATTGATGTCTGAGGATTTAAAAATATCCAATTGACTTATTTTCTTCCCATTCATACACTCCATCTCCTGTAACATTTCCCCAATTTCTCTACAGAGACTAAATTTAACTTTATTGTTTTATTTTTTATATTGCTCAAATTCTTCCAATCAACATCTTTCATAAAGAGTTCTATGAAGTTTCTCAATCTCCTCCACAAGACTACTTACTCTTTACATTTAAATATCTTTGAATGCATAAAATTACTTTATTATGAAAACTATATATTATATATATAATATGTATTATAAACTATATATAATGTATAAACATATATAATATAGAAAAGAGAGGAAGAATGGTAACATTTGTATTAGTCAACCAAAAATTTAGAAGTTACATATTTTAACTTATTTCTATATCTCTACCACAATTAGTATTTTTTCTGTCTCTTTGCTAAACATTTAACTATTAATATAAATCCATTTATCCTATGGTTGTGTAATTGACAAGTTATTATAAGAGATGTTTTTGGCAAGTTATTATAAGAGATGTTTAAGAACATATTTCCTAACTTATCCTTTTAATGACATTACCTTAATAGAGAGGACTTTGTGTCAATGCTACTCATTTTCTGCCCTAAGGAAATCTAGTTCTCTCATTTGTCAACTTCAGCTGGGAAAACCCACTGGGCCAAAATCATTAAACCAACAAATAATTCTGCTACCAGTTCCCCAAGAGATGTGATTGGCCCTATCTGTACAGTGTCAGAGAAACACCACAGGAAGACTTAAAGATTAAATAGTTTAGTATTAAACTTGCTGACAAACTATCCCGGCAGATTCCTGCCATTATTTTATCCTGCAGAAATCCAGTTTTAACAACCTATGACATTTCAAGAAGAGTATTTCTCCTGTAGATTTTGATTATGAGTACAGCACTCAACATATTCATTATGATGGATTGAGCAACAGCCCTCCTTATCTTTAGAATATGCTGAGCCCTGATGCTTTAGATTCCAAACTCAACTCCAAATGTCTCTGCAAATTAAAATAGTTTTCTGAGATAGTTTGAGATGTTAATTAAGCACAACAATTAAATAGATTCTCCCCAAGATTGGGGGGGTCCATTTAAAAACAATTAGTATCACCTTCTTTCTTTTTTTAGTATCACCTTAATCATTCAATAAACATAGGTAATCTTTGTCTTGAGACCAAATGGTGGAAGAAATTTCCCCACTTCCAACATACTGGCTCCACTCAACAGGAGTTGAACTGCCTGTGTATCATTTGTATTATAGGCCACAAAGTTATTATTTTAATAACAATAAAAATAAAATAATAACAAAATAATACAATACAAAATAATACAAAAATAACAAAATAATAACAAAAATAGTTATTATTTCAACAAAATCTGTACAGTGGAATCTCACTATTTGCCACTTGCTAATAAAAAAACATAATTTAAAATACTGTCCAAAGGGACTTAGCATGAACTATCAGAATGTCACAATGGAAAGCTGAAAGTCCTATAAAATGATCAAAATTTCAGCATTTGCTCATTCTGAAGTATAGCCCAGGTATGAGATGAATGATCCTATTGCTGCTTCAAGGGACTCCCCATCTACTGTGTAACTTCTATGATAAGGAAAAAAGTCATTAGGGTCTCCCTTCATCAGAGCTAGATGAAATTATTTTCTAAAACCAACCAATTTAGTTTTTCATCCTGTTTATGTGCATCTACATGAAGTTGTGCCTCAGTGCTCCCCACTTTGTTCTACCAAACATTTAGAGCTCCAAATTTTGATGCTTACCAGATTTCCAATCACTTTCCTTCTCCTTCCTTTTCTATCCAAAGAATCTGGCTCATTTCATACAAAAATATATAAGGTAGGTTGGGTCTAGTTTGCTAGTGTGACTCACTTCACAAAAGTATGATGAATCCTGACGGATTTATGAAGATATAAAAAGAATCTTCATCAGCAAGTCCTGCTCTTGCACCCAGACTATGACAGAGCTTCCTACACCCCAGGAAGAGAGCCCATCTGGTTCCATTCTCCCTGATGCCTTAACGTCATTCTCCTGACAATTCCTTTTTAAATATTCTTTTAAGTCTAATGGTTTGAACTTCAGTGAGTCCCAAAATCACCTGGAGGGCTTGTTTATCAGTTTATCAGGCTCCTCCCTCAGAATTTGGGATTCATTGCGGTGGGGGAGGCCTGAGAATCTGTAGAGGCAATAAGTTCCCAGGTGATGCTGATGCTGCTAGTCCAAGGACCACACTTTGAGATCTATGGTTTTAGGTGATGCTTCTCAACTCTGACTGGACATTAAAACTATCTGCACACATTTTTTCCCCTTTACTGTATTTATTTTTATTTATATAGTTTTTTGTTTCAAGTCTTTGTTTTAAATTCCAGTTAGTTAACGTACAGGGACTGGAAGAGATGATGCTGAGTGAAATAAGTCAAACATACAGTGTAATATTAGTTTCGGGAGTAGAATTTAGTGATTCATCACTTACACATAACACCCATTGCCCATCACAAGTGCCCTCCTTAATACCGATCAGTCATTTAACCCACCCCACCTCCACCTCCCCTCCAGAAACCCTCCACTTGTTCTCTATAGTTAAGAGCCTCTTTCATGGTTTGCCTCTCTTCACCACCCTTGCCCCCACCCTGGATGTATGAGAAGTCACATGTGACCAGGGTCCTCCCATGACACAGGAAATCAGAATTTCTTAGGCGTGGGCCCTAGGGGCTGGGTTTTTTTTTGTTTGTTTGTTTGTCTTACTCTTTTTTTCTTTTAGCAGCTCCCAGGGGATTCTAATATGTGACCAGGGTGAGAATTGCTGCAATAGGAGGAGCTGGTGCTAAAAAGAGATGCAGTTTGGGGAGAGATTTTTAAAAAATGTCTTGACGCAAAACCTTCTCCAGAGCTTTTGCCTTTTAAGTAAAGAATGCATCCCTTAATATTTTAGGAACATTAAAAATATTTCAAAAGCCATTATACATTAGTTTATGTCTCTTATCCCTGGAACTTATTGGTGTTCAATAAACAATAAAGAATTATATTAGCCATAATAACAAATCTTTCATTTCTGGTTGCTGCAATTAGGTGACTAGAAATTTAATTATGCAATTTCTTATGGCAAGATAAATGTACCATTTTCTATGAGAGAATAAAATTTGCAAGATATGAGCATACCAAAGACTTAATAAATGACATGGAAAACTTAACTATCAAGAGAGTAATTATCAGGAGACCTCAGCTGAGTAAAATCAGAGCCTCTCAGTGGATCTGAGCTATGAATAAATGTGCACTGGGGTATAAGTCTCAATTCCTCCTAATAGACAATGGGATCTTACATATTTTTTCTAAGATACCTAATTTTAAATATAGACCTTGTCTGAAATTTTAATACTCTGACTGTGAAAGTTAGAAGCAATGTACTGGATTCTCATTCCACAAGACTATGCAGATTCTATGGGAAGAAATCAGGTTATTGTGACCTGTTTGCTTGCAGGTCAGGTTTTTTTTCCTGTGGCCGAGCACAGCACTGGGCATGTAATAGATGCTCCAGAAACATTCGCCACATTTAACTAAATATTGTTGCTCTTTTTCAGAGGAAGTAAATGTACTTTTAAGGAATTTTCCTGTTTAATTTTTATTTTTTAAAGATTTTATTAATTTATTTGACAGAGAGAGATCACAAGGAGGCAGAGAGGCAGGCAGAGAGAGGGGGGGAAGCAGGTTCCCTGCTGAGCAGAGAGCCCTATGCTGAGCTCAATCCCAGGACCTGGGATCATGACCCAAGCCGAAGGCAGAGGCTTAACCCACTGAGCCACCCAGGTGCCCCTTTTAATTTTTATTTATAACGATGTAATAGATGCACATAGTTTAAAAAGTCATGGCTTGTGATAAAAATGATCAGTCATTTGTTCCATCCTCCCTCAACCCCCAAATTCTGCCCCCCAGACACTATCATTTTCTGGTCTGCCAACCATTTCTTCTGAAGTTTCTACCCGTATTTGTGCATCAAAGTCCCTACAAAAAATTTCTTGATAGAAAACTAATAGTATATTTTGATTAAAAAAATTTTAAAGTGGAGTTTGATAGAAACTCATTGGGCAGGAGGCAACTGTCCAAATGAATTCAGTCAAATGAGTTCCTTAAGGGCTTTTGTCCTTGGGTTGTACTAGGTCAGTTGCAGAGAAGTTAGTCATGGGGTGGTTTAAAAGTTAACAGGGTCTGGGGAGGGATTGGTGAAGTTTTGTAAACTCACATTTATCTGGGGCCATTGGTTTGGTACCTGAGGCAAGACTAGTTGTTGAAACAGTGTGTGATGTATGCTTCCAGAGCACGTGAGTCCCTGAGAGCTGCTATTTAAGGAACTCTTGAAGATACTGACATTGAAAGTGCAAAAGATAACATATTAGAAACTTTTATAAATTTATAAATTAGCCAAGACACAGAAAAGATGCTTGTTTCCTACTGTAAGTTCTACAACACTAAGGCAAGCACTGTTCAAAGTACTCTTGATAACAAAACTGTTTAACTCAATGTTTCTAATTTTTTAAATTATAATGGGCTATATAGATACTAATGTTACTATTATTTCCTTTCCTCTTATGTTTATAACTAACAGTAAGAGTTTTAATGTTTTGACAAAAATTTTACAGGTCATGGAACAATCATAATTTTCCCACCAGCTTTAAGATTGCTTTGCAGAGTGTAGCACCTACAGGGAAAGCCAGAGGGAGATGGATGTTGAGAGAATGAGAAGGAAGGGGGAAAAAAGGCATCCATGGATTACAGTACCTACAGCCAAGCTGCAGCCCAGAAGGGCTACTGTGCATACACTGCCAGGCCACTCAAGGATAGGCACATAATCCCCTGGTAGGTGGGCAGAAAATTATGGAACCTATGGACAGCCCACTGATGTCAGCTATACCCAGGCACAGTCCACTGCAACCTATGGACAGACCACCTTGCAATTTTTTATGGACCTACTCCTGCTGGTTATACTACTCCAACTGCCCCCCACCCCCACCCCAGGTTTATAGTCAGTCTGTCCAGGGGCACAGGACTGGTGCTTACGATACCACCACTGCTGTGGTCACTACCACCCAGGCCTCCTATGCAGCTCAGTTTGCATATGGCCGTCAGCCTTCTTACCCAGCCTATGGGCAGCAGCCAGCAGCCACTGCACCTGCAAAACCACAGGATGGTAACAAACCTGCTGAGACTAGTCAACCTCAAACTAGCACAGGGGTTTACAACAAGCCCCACTTAGGATATGGACAGAGTAACTACAGCTATCCCCAGGTACCTGGGAGCTACGCATGCAGCCAGTCACGGCACTACTGTCTTATCCTCCTATTAGCTATTCCTCTACATAGCTGGCTGACTACTTATGATCAGAACAGTTACTCTCAGCGAACACCAATGGGCAGCCGAGCACAATGGACAACAGATTTCCTATGGCAACAAAGCAGCCATGGGCAGCAGCTGCCCACTAGGTACTGCCCCTTGGCCCTCTCCTCCCCACCAAACTGAATCCTACAGCTAGGCTCCAAGTCAATATAGACAGTAGAGTAGCAACTACGAGTATCAGAGTTCATTCTGACAGGACTACCACAGTAGCATGGGTGTTTATGGTCAGGAGTCTAGAGGATTTTCCTGATCAGGAGAGAACCAGAGCATGAGTTGCCCTGATAATCAGGGCAGGGGAAGAGAATTTTGTTGATGGAGGCATGAGCAGAGGTGGGCGGGGTGGAGGATGCAGTGGAATGATGGCTGGAGAGCAAGGTGGCTTCAATAAGCCTGGTGGACCCATGGCTGAAGGACCAGATCTTGATCTAGGCCTACTTGCAGATCCACATGAAGACTCTGACAGCAGTGCAATATATGTGCAAGGCTTATATGACAAAGTGACTAGAGAAGCTGGCAGACTTCTTTAAGCAGCATGGAGTTGTTAAGAATAACAAGAGAACCAGACAATCCATGATCCCTGTCTACTTGCACAAGGAAACAGGAAAGCCCAAAGGTGATGCTACAGTGTCCTATGAAGAACCACCAACTGCCAAAGTTGCCATGGAGTGGTTATCTGGGAAAGATTTTCAAGGGAGCAAATTTAAGGTTTCTCTTCCTTGTAAGAGGAATGGCATGTGGGGTGGTATGCCTCCCTGTGAGGACAGAGGGATGCCACTGCCACTTTGTGGAGGTCCAGGGGGCCCAGGAGGTTCTGAAGGGCCCATAGTCACATGGAGGCTGTGGAGGAGACAGAAGTGGCTTTCCTTCAAGGGGGTCATGGGGTTCCTGAGAGAACCCATCTGGAGGAAGAAGAAATGTCTAGCTGGAGACTGGCAGTGCCCCAGTCTGGGTGTACTGAAACTTTGCCTGGAGAGCAGAAAGCAGCGGTATAAGGTCCTGAAGCCTAAAGGCTTCCTTCCATCATCCTTTCCACACCCTCCTGGGGGTGGGAGGTCACTGTGGCAGAGGTGGCCCTGGTGGCACGCTGAGAGGAAGAGGTGTCCTCGTGGACCACGGTGTTCCTGGTGGAGTGTTCAGAGGTGGCTGTGGTGGAGACAGAGGTGGCTTCTGTAGTGGCTGGGACATGGACTGAAGTGGCTTTGGTGGAGGAGGGCAAGGTGACCCTAGTGGGCCCCTTGGACCTTTGATAGAACAGTTGGGAGGAAGAAGAGGTGGGCATGGAGGACCTGGAAGAATGGATAAACGCGAGCACCATCAGGAATGTAGCAATGCAGAAACACGCAGAGCTGCGTTGACTGCCAGATATATATATTTTTTAAACCAGAAAATGTTTTAAATTTGTAATTCCATATTTATAATGTTATTATGATTACTCCTTACTGTACTTTAGTATTTGCCACCATTTGTGAAGAAGCATTAAAAGAAGTTAAATGGGGAAAAAAAAGATTGCTTTCCAGTTTCAGCTTGCATGGCCATGTTTATGGTGCCACGCTACTGTGCAAAGAATAGCCTGTAAATGAAATGGAGAACCGCGTTTCCTCTCTTTTCCCTACACCTGCCTGCCCTCTGCTGGAGGTGCCAAAAATTAGTGATATTGACCAAAGACTCGAACTACACTGTACAGGTGGTCTTCAACCTTTTATTCTTCCCTGCCCTACCCTTCACTGCCAGCCTTGAGGGGATGCAAAGCATTCCCATCAGAAGCAAGGATGTTCCAACTCTTAGCTGAATTAGTTGTTATATCCAGATTGTGGAGAAGACTGGTGCCATTAAGCAATCACAATCATATAACCTAATTCTCTTAATTTAATTCTGGGCATGGAGTGTAACCTTCCAATAAAGCCTACTGTTGGAAGAGATGTTGAAAGTTATTTTGTTCAACTATTTTTACTTTTATTTCTATTGCATAACTAAAATTTTTTCCTGCATTCTAAAAGTAAGCTCAGAGATGATAACTTTTCAGCCTGGACTGAATTTTTGACTTGTGCCAAATTTTTATTGACATTTTCTTCTCTCATTCAATCTCTGTAATTGTCCTCATAGCTTGGACAATTACTCCCAGAAATGTGTAATATTAAGAGTGATGTAAAGACATCTGTTATGACTGAGATTAAGAACTGTGTAACCCTTTGGTGAGTGCTGTGAAGTGTGTAAACCTGGTGATTCACAGACCTGTACCCCTGGGGATAAAAATATATGTTTATATAAAAAATAAAAAATTTAAAAATTATTTTAAAAAAAAGAACTGTGTAACCTTTCAGTTTCTTTTCAGAACTTCCAGGTCCACTTCCAGACTCTGAATTCTGAGATACTGCATTTATCTCCTCTTTCACTCCTGGTCATATCTACACCACACCCTCCACAGTTTACCCTCCCATATAAGGTGATGCCATTTCTCTGCCTAGTGCTTTAGCTCTGGCTAAGTCCACAGGAAATGCTGAACATTCTTTCCATTAAATGTGTGAATAAAATAATATATTTCATTTCCTTAAAGAAGAAGCTGTTGTTCGTACCACTTGGTCATCAGAACTGGACTTGAGATCCAGGCAATCTATGTATCTATAAACTTCTAGAATTCTGTTAAGAACTCTTGGCTCAAAACGAGGGGCAGAGATTATAAAACATTTAAAGATATGAAATTTAAAAATCCTTCATCTGCCTATCTCATGTTTTATTGTTGTTAGTAGTTTACATGTAACTTAGCATACAATGTTGTTTACTCTTAGTTTTTTTTTTTTTTTTTCTTGTATGAATTCGACTCAAATCTCTGACCACAAGGAAAACTATTATCATGCCCATTTTATACTTGGGGAAATTAAGACAAATGGAGAAATGAAAAGAAATATCTGATTTTATAATAGATCTGGGAACAGAATACTGAGGAGCCACTGATTTATTTCACTTCTTTAGAGTAGCAATTTTGTTTTGTCTTTCTCTTTCCTTCCCTCCCTTTCCTCTCTTTCTTCCTTTTTCTTTCTCCCTCCTTTCCTCTCTTTTGTTTTCTTTTTTGTTTGTTTGTTTGTATACTCCTTAAAGTAGTTTTAAAAAATCATGTGACTTCTCACACATTTTTATGTTAACATCTGAATTTTTTGTCCTAAATTTAAATAGTAGCAAAGAATGTAATTATATTGTAAATATTGATATATTTTTTAATTTAATTTTATTTTTTTCAGTGTTCCAGAATTCATTGTCTGTGCACTATACTCAGTGTTCCATGGAATACGTGCCTTCCTTAATAACCACCACCAGGCTCACCCATCCTCCCACTCCCTTCCCCTCCAAAATCCTCAGTTTGTTTCTCAGAGTCCACAGTCTCTCATGGTTTGTCTCCCCTGCTGATTTCCCCCAACCCACTTCTCCTCTCCATCTCCAATGTCTTCTGTGTTATTCCTTATGCTCCATAAGTAAGTGAAACCATACAATAATTGACTCTCTCTGCTTGACTTATTTCACTCAGTATAATCTCTTCTAGTCCCATCCATGTTGATACAAAAGTTGGGTATTCATCTTTTCTGATGGAGGCATAATACTCCATTGTATATATAGACCATATCTTCTTTATCCATTCATCTGTTGAAGGGCATTTTGGCTTTTTCCACAGTTTGGTGACTGTGGCCATTGCTGCTATGAACATTGGGGTACAGATGGCCCTTCTTTTCTCTACATCTGTATCTTTGAGGTGAATACCAGTAGTGCAGTTGAAGGGTCATAGGGTAGCTCTGTTTTTTTTTTTATTTTAAGATTTTATTTATTTGTCAGAGAGAGAGAGAAAGCACAAGCAGGGAGAGCAGCAGGCAGAGGGTGAAACAGGCTCCCCACTGAGGAAGTAGTCCAATGTGGGACCTGATCCCAGGATGCTGGGATCAGACCTGAGCTGAAGGCAGACATAACTGACTGAGCCATCCAGGCACACTAGGGTAGCTCTATTTTTAATTTCTTAAGGAATATCCACACTGTTTTACAAAGTGGCTGCACTGACTTGTATTCCCACCAACAGTGTAAGAGTGTTCCCCTTTCTCTACATCCTCTCCAACACATGTTGTATACTGTCTTGTTAATTTTGGCCATTTTAACTGGTGTAAGGTGGTATCTCAATGTGGTTTTTATTTGAATCTCCCTGATTGCTAATGATGATGAACATTTTTTCATGTGTCTGTTAGCCATTTGTATGTCTTCTTTGGACAAGTGTCTGTTCATGTCTTCTGCCCATTTTTTGATGTGATTATCTGTTTTGTGTGTGTTGAGTTTGAGGAGTTCTTTATAGATCTTGGATATCAGCCCTTTGTCTGTCATTTGAGAATATCTTCTCCCATTTGCCCCTTTGTTTTGTTGACTATTTCCTTTGCTGTGCAGAAGCTTTTGATCTTGATGAAGTCCCAAAAGTTCATTTTTGCTTTTGTTTCCTTTGCCTTTGGAGACATGTCTTGAAAGAAATTGCTGTGGCCTATGTTCTCCTCTAGGATTTTGATAGATTCCTGCTAATGTTGAGGTCCTTTATCCATTTTGAGTTTATCTTTGTGTATGGTATAAGAGAATAAGAATGAAGACACATCAGTCCAAAACCTATGGGATACAGCAAAGGCAGTCCTACCATCAAATATATAGCCATCCAAGCCTCACTCCAAAAAATGGAAAAATCCAGAATACACCAGCTCTCTTTACACCTTAAAGACCTGGAAAATCAACAACAAATTAAACCAACCCCATGCACAAAAAGAGAGATAATCAAGATTAGAGCAGAGGTCAATGAGGTAAAAATGAGAGATACAGTAGAACACATCAATGAAACTAGAATCTGATTTTTTGAAAGAATCAATAAGATCGATAAGCCACTGGCCAAACTAATCCAAAAGAAAAGAAGAGAGGACCCAAATTAATAAAGTTATGAATGAAAAGGGAGAGATCACGACTAACACCAAGGGAATAGAAACAATCATCAGAAATTATTATCAACAGTTATATGCCAACAAGTTAAGCAACCTAGATGAAATGGATGCATTCCTGGAAACCTATAAACTTCCAAAACTGAATCAGGAAGAATTTGGCAATGTGAATAGACCAATATCTAGTAATGAGACTGAAGCAGTGATCAAAAACCTCCCAAAAAACAAGAGCCCAGGACCTGATGGATTCTCTGGAGAATTTTACCAAACATTCAAAGGAGAAATAATACCTATTTTCCTGAAGCTGTTTTTAAAAAAATAGAAATGGAAGGAAAACTTCCAGACTCTCTCTATGAAGCCATCATTACCGATCCCCAAACAAGGTAAAGACCCCACCAAAAGGGAGAAAGACCCCAACAAAAGGGAGAATTTCAGACCAATATCCCTGATGAATATTGATGCCAAGATTCTCAACAAGATCCTAGGATCCAACAGTACATTAAAAAGATTATCCACCATGACCATGTGGGATTTATCCATGGGATGCAAGGGTGGTTCAACATTTGTAAATCAATCAGTGTGATAGAACAAATCAATAAGAGAAGAGGGGAGAACCACATGGTCCTCTCAATTGATGCAGAAAAAGCATTTGACAAGATACAGCATCCGTTCCTGATTAAAACGTTTCAAAGCATAGGGATAGAGGGAACATTCCTCAACTTCATAAAATCTATCTGTGAAAAACCCACAGTGAATGTCATTCTCAATGGGGAAAAGCTGACAGCCTTCCCTTTGAGATCAAGAACACGACGAGGATGTCCACTCTCGCCACTGTTGTTCAACATGGTACTAGAAGTCCTAGCAATGGCAGTCAGACAACAAAAAGAAATAAAAGGTATTCAAATTGGGAAAGAAGAAGTCAAACTCTCTCTCTTCATAAATATTGATATTTTAACAAAAACCTATTACATTAATCTTTTATGTATACAATATAATTATGAGAGCAATTTTATATATACTGTATTACTTTTAAAAACGTATGAACAGGGGCGCCTGGGTGGCTCAGTGGGTTAAGCCGCTGCTTCGGCTCAGGTCAAGATCTCAGGGTCCTGGGATCGAGTCCCGCATCGGGCTCTCTGCTCAGCAGGGAGCCTGCTTCCTCCTCTCTCTCTCTCTCTGCCTGCCTTTCTGCCTACTTGTGATCTCTCTCTGTCAAATAAATAAATAAAATCTTAAAAAAAAAAAACGTATGAACATGTCATTTGGGATAACATGGATGGATCTTGAGGGCATTAAGCTAAACAAACTAAATCAGAGAAAAACGAATACTGTATGATCTCATAGACAGAACACAGTTTGGTTGCCATGGGGGGGGGGAAGTAAGGGATGGAGAAGTAGGGGCAATGGCAAAATGAGTGAAAATGGTCAAAAGGGATAAATTTCTAGTTTTAAAATAAGCACGGGAATGTAATATATAGCTTGACAACCATATATTAATGAGATTATATGTACAAAAGTTGCTAAGAGGGTAGATCTTAAAAATGCTCACCACAAGAAAAAAAAATATAATGATGTGCAGAGACAGATGTTAATTGGATCTATTGTGGTGATCATTTTGTAATAAATACATATACCAAATCATTATGTTGTACCCCTAAAACTAATGTTACATGTCAATTTTATCTTAATATAAAAAAATGAGTAGTATCTTTTCTAACATTAGGAAATATTATTTTGTTCCTTTCTCCTTGAACTTGAATTTTTACTTTATTTTACCCACAAAATTTTGTTCTTTATATTTGAAAGCTTAAAAAAAATTAATCATCATACTTTTTTCCACAAAAAATATGTGTACGTTGAAATTTAAAATATATGCTTCCAGGTGCCTGGGTGGCTCAGTTGGTAAAACAACTGCATTTGGTCATGATCCTGGAATTCTGGTATAGAGTCCCGGATTTGGTTCCCAGCTTCATGGGGAGTCTGTTTCTCCCTCTGACCTTCTCTCCTCTCATGCTATCTCTCACTGTCTCTCTCTCAAATAAATAAAATCTTTTCAAAAAAATAAAAAAATAAAAAATAAAATATATGCTTCCTGTATTGATAAAGCTGAGTGTTATACAACTGAACATAACATAAATGCATTGTTAAATTTAATAATTATTTAAAAATGTGAAATGTTACTAGAATTGTATCTCTTTTTTTAAATTTAATTTTGTTCTTTTTTCAGTGTTCCAAAACTCATTGTTTGTGCACCACACCCAGTACTCCATGCAATATGTGCCCTCCACAATACCCACTCTCTGCCCCATCCTCCAAAACCCTTAGTTTGTCTCTCAGAGTCCACAGTCTCTCATGGTTTGTCTCCCCCTCTGATTTCCTCCAACTCACTTCATAGATCTTCTTTTTCCTTTTTAAATTAGTGCATATATCAATAGATATATATTATTTATTGCTAGAATGTGACTGGATTCTGTGGAATTGACAGCAAAAATAAGTTATTAGTTATTTTTACGTGGAAGGCTTTCAAAAGATGTATTAATGACTGTTCACTGTAGAATCCACAAACCATTCTTGTTAAGCTAATGTACATCTGAGAAATACATCACAGGATAAAATAAACTGGTAGTAAGTGGTTGACCAATGAGAACAAGCAGGAAATTAAATGCATCCAAGTAAAAATTGAATATAGATTTTCCTTAACTAAATATCTTTATGAAATATTTAATTACAAATTTTCTCTTATGAATCCTAATGAATGTGTAAGAAAATATAAAATAATAAGTTGCAATACTCTCTAATGCTTGAAAAAGTAATATTGATCAGCAGAAATACTCGGGGGGAATTTTCATCTCCTCCTTCTTAAAATTATGCAGCTGAGACATAGACCACTGCTTTGATCAAGGTGGATTTGCTGGAGGCACTTGTAACCAGGGGATTCCAAATGAGTAAAGGATTTGCCTTTAGTTTATGAAGTTAGGAGAGGGTGACTAGGAATGAGAAGCTGGGAAAGAGACTGGGCACAGTGCTTTGACCAAGAACGTGTTCTCAGGCAGATTAGATATAAGCATGATTAATATGGAATTTGAGGACCTGGAAATGAATTCCGTTTAAACCCACACAGCTGCCCTATCCACCCCAATTTGAAAAGCACAATAGAGACCTAAGAGACCCACAGCGTATTTTATCTAAACTTTTTAGAAAGCCCAGGAACACAAAGCCTGGCTGGGCTGTTCTGTGAAAGACCTTCACACAAGCTTGAAACCTTATGTGACAACAGCCTTGCTCAGGGAACTACATTTCGGACTGGATACTGAAGTAGTAGGCTAGAATGCAGAGCAAACAAAACATGGTAGGAGACTATATCCTTGTTTTTAATATCTTTCCATATTTGAGTGAAAATTTATTTCCATAAGGAAAGAAATGAAAGTTGTTATATGTGAACTGGTTGCCCAGCAAGTATTATAATAAAAACCAGAATGTGAGGGCAACATCCAGACAAGATCGTAATCATCTAAAAAATGTATCTGCTTTAAGAAACTTTGAAGGGCTGGACTTCAATGGTTAAATATGCGTTCTTTTTAGTGATCTAGAGATGAAACAAATAAAACTATCATGCTATTTTTCTAAGGCATTTAATAAATGTATATATTATAATATAGAGTATCACAATTATGATTAATACTTTTTAAGGTGCTAGAAGACATTTCATTATATTTTAATGATTTTTAGCCTCAATTTTAAAATTGCCACAAATTTGTAAAGCATTTATAATTTTTTTGGAAAAAAGTCAATCCTGCAGCAAAAATGAATAAAATTGAAAACCTGTCCTTGAGATTTAGGAAATGTAGTTGTGTAGATGGCATGCTCATTGATAAGAAAAAGGTGGAAATGTGTTGGAAATAGGGCTTTGATTTTTTTTTTAAATGTTTACTTGGCCTATACATTCACCTTTATTTTTGTCATTCTATACCATTTCCACATGTGTGGCTAAGATATACTTATTAAACTCTCTGATTAGGGTGGCCTAATTCTTCTTCTTCTTCTTCTTCTTCTTCTTTTTTTTTTTTTTTGTTTTACTACTGATTTTTTAAATTTATTTGTTTTTTCCAGCATATCAGTATTCATTGTTTTTGCATCACACCCAGTGCTCCATGCAATCCGTGCCCTCTCTAATACCCATGACCTGGTTCCCCCAACCTCCCACCCCCCACCCCTTCAAACCCCTCAGATTGTTTTTCAGAGTCCATAGTCTCTCATGGTTCACATCCCCTTCCAATTTCCCTTAACTCCCTTCTCCTCTCCATCTCCCCTTGTCCTCCATGCTATTTGTTATGTGGCCTAATCTTCTAATTTAGAACTTTTTTTTTTATTCCTGGAATTACTATTTTCGTATGAGTTCAAAGAGTGTGTTTTTCAGATTTACTCATACTTGTGATAATGTTAAATGAATAAATCTAAAATACAGAGATAAAAATAGAAATCGAATGAACTGTGATTCTGAGGCTAGATAACTAAACTAATATTTCCATGTTGCTACCGAAGGGTGTCTCCTTAGTTGGAATAATATTTTATCAATGTTTTCTGCTCCTCTAAGTTCTGTGAAATAATCTGCTACAATTCAATAAAATTACAACCTGAATATAGGTTGGCATACTTGTATTTATAAAGAGATTCCTGCCTGTGATAGTCTGGCTTCAAGATGGCATCAATAATCCCTACCTCCTGATAGTCACAGCTTGTGGAGTCCCCTCCTATCTTGTACCAGGCTTGGTCAATAGACTATGGCAAAAATGATGGTATGTTATTTCTGAGACTATATTATAAAAGACACTGCTCGGCTGTCTCTCATCACTCAATCTAAGGGAAGCTCTGTTGTGAGGGGCCCAGGTGTTGCTAAACTTATTCTGTGCCCATGTGAATGAGTTTGGAAGTGGATCCTCAAGCTCAAGTAGGGGTCTTGAGAAGGCTGCAGTTTGGCTTGGTTGCACTCTAATGGGTAACCTTGAGCCAGAAAAAAACTGGATTTTTTCAAAAGAGTATACTAGAGGATTGAAAAAAAATTGTATGACAGAGTCCCTGTCTCATTTATCTTTTTATGCAATTACTTACTGTTTTTTAATGTAACAGTTCTATGAATTTGGATAAAAGCCTAAAGTTGTACAACTACCACTACACATTCAAGATATAGAATGAGTCTATCACCCAAACAATTTCTTTTGTGGTCAAAACCTCCACATAACCCTAGTCCCAGCACCCTCTGATTTGTTTTCTGTCTTTATACTTTAGTTTTTTCCAAGAATGTCCTATAAATGGAATCACACAGTATACAGCTCTTCCAGCTTTTCTATTTTTATTTAACATAATGCATTTGATATTTATCCAACTTTCTGGGTGTATCAGTAGTTTTTTCTTTTACTGCTGAGTAGTATTCTTTTGTATGAATACGCTATACTTTCTTTATCCATTCACCAATTGAAAGACAATGGGCAGTTTCCAGCTTTGGGTAGTTATGAATAAAGCCACTATAAATATTCACATACAGGTTTTCATCTTCATATTTGGCTGAGCCATATGGGCTGGGAATATGAAAAGTCTCAGACAAAAATTATGCCTGGCATACTACTAGATGTACTCTAGTGTTATTACCATTCTCCTGTCCCATAAGAAGCCATGGAGTTTAAAGGAAAAGTTCCCCTTTGTGGGCAGAGATGCTAGCTGACCACCAAACATTTATGCTCCCTTCTATACTACAGTGCCATTGGGAAGAATTTGCCCTGTCATGAGCTATACTTTCCTGTCCAACTTAGTTAAGTATAGCCATGTAACTATGTTTTAGAGAATAGAACATTGCAGAATTGCTGAAAGTCACTTTCAGGCTTGATTAATCAAAGCTCCCCATGCTCTTTCTCCTATACCAGCTAGATGCAAATGTCCACAGTGTTCTGGAAATTTGGGTATTTTAGATGGCACAGTCTCCACCAGCCTGGATCCCTAATGACTGTGTAGAATGGAGCTCACATCCTTCTATCCCCACATCCTGGAACCAATTGGATTATTTCATAAGCAAGAAATGAACTTCTATTTTGTTTCAGCTATTATATAGATTGAGGTCAATTTATCACAGCAAATAGCTAACCTTAAGTAACATTTTTTCCTTTCTTTCCTTTGTCCAATTACCTGGTCAACATGCTCTGATTATGAGATTTTTTTTTAACCAGATCTACCAGTTGTCTGTCAGTCATTCATAAGAAGCATTGTTCTACCATTTATATGCAGGTGAAGGTGAGAAGCTAAAACCTAGATGATATTTATCTTATTTCTTTTCAGTGTTATAAAGATCTTATGTGATGCGTTGAATCCAAATTATTATCTATGGTTGCCTATAATGCTCTGTTGGAAAAATTTCTAAGGCAGTGTCCAGGCTAATAGAAAAGAACACTGTGGTTCATTGGCAATAGTGTCATGGGCAAGTGAGGTAAGAGTGATGGCCCAGGTTCAAAAACTCCATCATCGCTTGGGTTAAATCAATGTCCATGGATACATTCAGTAGAATGTTCCTAGAAATATAACCCAGATTTTTAAGTCTCAAATAAGAGACACTTACATTCAGACAACATCATTGCCATAGCTTTTTATTTATATGAATTGTGTGATTTATTGGCAGCCTTGATAGGTGATGTTATGCATGAAGTTTAGACTTGCCTCTGCCTAGATTCTGCTTGTTTAGTCTAGTAATCAGGTATTTTCAGGACTCAAAATTTCTACTAAGACACTTTGAAGGCACACAGACTGCCCCTAGCTGAGCAGTGGCTCAGCAAATGGTTTTATTTTCCAAAATTACAACCCAATATCTTTAATTCTATGACCAAGCAACTCTTGGTCTGGCTTATAGACTGGCCTAAAATACAAGGCAACAAAGAATAGGAAACATTCCTTAGTCAAGCTGTAAGGGGTTAAAAAGCAGACAGATCCCTAATTTCTACTGTGGGAACTAGAAATTACTTACAGAAGTTCTCAAGTACACAAGCAGGGAGAGTGGGAGAGGGAGAAGAAGGTCTCCTGTGGAGAAGAGAGCCCAACGTAGCCCAATCCTAGAACCCTGGGATCACAACCCAAGCCGAAGGTAGATGTCTAACGACTGAGCCACCCAGGTGCCCCAACAAGTGCTTGGCTTTCTTAAGCTATATTCTCTTAGTTACTATTTTCTAGATGATGAAATGATAAAGTTTAGATATCTATATCTGAGTCCAACTAATACTGTACCCCTCAAAAATATTAGCACAATCTGTTAAAAAAACACATTAAAGATTTTCCATTTTCATGAGATAGGAAAATATTGGCAGCATTGGAAAGAGTAATATCTTTCAACACAAAATAAGATTGATGTTAGCCAAGAAATTCAGGTAATTTCTAATCATGAGGAAAGTCAAACATATCTATATTGAAGGACATTCTGCAAATAACTGGCCCAGAGTCTTTTAAAAATGTCAGTCTCAGGGCACCTGTATAGTTCAGTGGGTTAAAGCCTCTGCCTTCGGCTCAGGTCATGATCACAGGGTCCTGGGATCAAGCCCCTCATCGGGCTTTCTGCTCAGCAGGGAGCCTGCTTCCCCCTCTCTGCCTGCCTTTCTGTCTACTTGTGATCTCTGTCAAATAAATAAATAAAATCTTTTTAAAAAATGTGTCATGAAGGAATTGGGAAAAAAAAACTCTGAAGAAGTTGCTTTTGATTAAAAGAGAACTAAAAAGGTATAACAGCTAAATGCAACATGTGATCTTTGAATCTTGGATAAAGCAGAATAAAGACAAAAAAGAGGAGTATTTTTTGGTATGTTGGAGAAATTGGAACATAAATTTTATATTAGATAATAGAATTGTATCAGCGTTAAGTTTCTTGAGTGTGATAACTTTAGAAGAAGGTAGAAGAATGTCCTTTTTCTTAGAAGATACATGCTGTACTATTTAAGACCATGGTTTCAAAATGTCTATCACTCTCTCAAATGTTTAGGAAAAAAATATGTGTGTGTATTATACATGGAGAAATAAAACAAATGTGGTAATAGCTAGTGAATCTAGGTGAAAGGCATATAGGCATTTATTGTTCTAGTTTTATAACTTTTCTGTAGGTTTGAAAATTTCAAATTAAAATTTGAGGAAAATAAATGAACTAGGAAAAATTTAGATCATTTATATTTAACTTATTTTTATCAAATTTCAAGTTTGATGGCAATTGGTAATCTTAGATGTTTTAAGTTATAAAAATATATGGAAAATTTGGCAAGTAGGGAGAGAATTTATCCATTACCCTATCATTTCTAATACAGATATTATACTTTTTTCTTCCTTCCCAATTTTTTCCTATGTGCATACATAAATGACATCACATTGCAACAATTTTAATTGGATAATCTGAATCATTTTCACCTAGTTTTCATCTAGTTTTCCACCTAATATTATATCCTAAGTATTTTCTATAATATTATATGTTAAGCACTCACAACAACCACTTTTAATAATTTCCTGGTAACTTTTGAGGAAATACATGCTTTCTTTAACAATTCCATAATTCAGGTTTCTAATAAGTTACTTTCAAAGAGTAGCTTTTTCCATATAGTGGATTCTAATCTTGGCATAGATTTCCACAGCTGAGGTGGCTGGATCAAATGACCATTTATGGAGGACTAGAAACACTCTGCCATGATTTATTCTTTTAAACTCCTAGTGAGTTAATGAGAGCTTACTGAAAATGAGTCATTCCAAGCAGTTACATTTCTTTGGGCCTAAATACTTTTTAGATTTCTAACACCTCTTCCTTGTCTTGTCCCTGTCAACTAGTTGGGGGACTTTGCGTCTTTCTTTGCCACAAACCATTCCTTTAGATGGCTTCTTTCAAACTAAGATCCTGGACACCAGAGGTCAATGAGAGTGGTAGAGGGTCTTTAAACTTTTCAACATTTCACCAGCCTAACAGAAATCATACATTTACTCACAATGAAGTTCATGTGAGTGAGCTTAGACCTGCAGTTTCTGGCCCCAGCTGAGCCTTGATATAACAAAATCTTGCCCGACAGCTCAACTGCAACCTGAGTCTCTGAGCCAGAACCCAACCCTGCTGCTCTCAGGTTCCTGATCCCATAAGATTTTGTGAGATAATACAAGTATGTTGCTTTCAGCTGTCAGTGTATAGAGTAATTTATTACATTGCAATAGATTAACTAATGCAGATTTTGGAAATGGGATGTGGCCTTAACAAAAACATGAAATAGACAAAAGACTTGAACAAGTGCTTCATAAAAGATGTCTAAGTAATTAATGAGCTTGTGAAAAGGAGCTCATCATTAGTCATCAGGAAAAGGCATATTAAAGCCCACAGTGAAATACCACTACACAAACACAAAAACACAAAACAGAAAGGTTAAAATTAAGCAGATTGACTATTCCAAGTGTTGCCAAGGATGTAAAGTAACTGGACTCTTATACATTGCTGGCGGGAGTATAAAGTGGTGCAACCACTTTGAAAAACTGATAAAATTAACAAAGACCTACCTAGAGCCGGTAACTACACTCCTAGGTTTATACCAAAAGAACTGATTGCATATATCCAAAAGGATAAGAGTACGTAAGTGTTCTTAGCAACTTCATTCATTATATGCCTAAACTCCAAATAACCAGGAGAACAGGTAAACAAAATGTGATGCAGGCAATGGAATACTATGCAATAAAAACAGGTGAAGCATAGTGCAGCAACTTGGATGATTCTCAAAGACATCATTTTGAGCAAAAGTAGTCTATCCTGTATGAGTCCATTTACCTGATTTTCAAAATCAGGTAAAACCAATCTGTAGTGATAAAAGTGACAGTAGTGGTTCCCGCAGGATTGGTAAGTTGTATTGGCTGGAAGATAAGAGGGAAGTCTTCAGGGTGATAGAAATGTTCCATATTTTGATCTGGATGGTGGTCTCAGTGGGCTATACATGCATGTCTTAGCCCATTCATGTCACTATAACAAAATATCAGAGACTGGGTAGATTATAAACAATGGATATTTATTTCTCACAGTTCTGGAGGCTAGAAATCTGTGATCAGAGTGCCAGGATGGTAATGGCCCTCTTCCAATGACAGACTTCCTTTGTCTTCATGTAACAGGAGGCAAGGGAGCTCTTTTGGGTCTTTTTTATAATATATATGCCCTCATGACTTAGTCACCTCCCAAAGGTCCACCTCTCAATACCATCACCTTGGGGATTAGTTTTTAACACATGAATGGGGGGCATATTCAAACCAGAGCAATGTGTAAAAAAAATTTCACAAAACCATACCCATAAGATTTGTTCATTTTACTATTATGTGTAGATTACATCTCACTGATACCTTGTTAAAAAAATTTAAAGTCTTCGCTGTGGTCCATAAGGCCCTAGGGATAGCATCTTTGGCTCCCTCTTTGACTTCATTTCTTGGCACTTTTCTCCTTATTCATTCTCCAAACACACTAGCTTTCTTCCGGGTCCTCTAACACATCAAGCGTGCTGCCACCTTTGGATTGTCTTCCCTGTGTCTGTAATCTCTGTCCTCAAATACCATCCTTCACTTTATTCAGGTCTTTGTCACAGTCACAGTTCTCTGGAAAACAGAGCCTCAGGCATGGACTGTTAGTGCTTTATTTGGGAGGTAAATCCAACATAGCTGGTCACTCAGTGTGTTTGTTTCCTAGGGCTGCTGTAACAAAGTACTATGAACATGGTCTCCCTAAAACAATAGACATTTATTGTCTTGCAGTTCTGGAGGCTAGAAATCCAAATTAAAGATGTTGGCAAGGCCACATGCCCTCTGAAAACTGTAGAGGAGATCCCTCCTTGCCTCTTCTGGCTTGTGGTGTTTGCTGGCAATCCTTGATGTTCCTTACCTGGTAGATGGATCATTCCAGTCTTCCTCTCTGTCATCATATGGCCATCTTCTCCCTCTGTGTCCTGTCTTTTCTTCTTACAAGGGCATCAGCTGTATTAGGTTAGGATCCACCCTGATGATCTCATCTTAACTTGATAACATCTGCAAAGACCATCTTTCCAAATAACATTCTGGGGTTAAGACTTCAGCATATCTTTTGGGGAACGAAGTCCAAATTATAACCCTTGGGAAGCAAATAAGTTTGGTCACACAGGTTGACTTCAGAGATGCTGTATGGAGAAACCAAATACTGGAACAGTCCATCAGAGGGAAATAAAAAGAGGAAGTTTATCTGCCCAGAATATCCAATCTCCTGTCTCCCTCTGGCCAAAGTTCATTCAGGGGAAATTAAATCCTCTGCATTTCTGTATTTCATCCTTTAGCCCCAATGGCAGTTGCTCAGGAGGCAAGGCCTATGACTTGGCATTTCAGCTGAATTTGGAGAGGGTTGGGAGAGCAGTCAGATATTCTAGACCTGTGGCTTGTGATCCTCAGGCAGAGAAACTACAGGGGTCTGCATGGAGTCTGTTAGCTGCTATAACAGCCAAGAAAAGCCAGTGGCTAAGGATGAGACAGGTGTTGTGTACATAGGCCCGTGCTCTGCTCAGACATTGCATTATCAGGAAGGTCTTTTCTGACTACTTTATATCAAATAGAATCCCCTTCATCATCTCTGTATTCCCTGATTTTGCTTAATTGTCCCTTGCAGAGTATCCCCACTGGACAGATCCTATATTTATATATTTATCTGCCTATATCTTATTTTCCCACTACAATATTCCATGCAAGTTGGGTATTTGTCTGTTCTCTGCTCCTCCTTCAGTGCCTAGCATAGTGCCTGACACATTTGTAGGAGCTCAATGAGTATTTACTGACTTAAATGACTGGATGAATTAATGGTGTAAAGAAATGAAAAGGGTTCCATCTCTACAGTCTTTTGGGAGGTAACTGAGTGGGTGGCAGTGCCCTTATCTTAGGCACAGACACACCTATCACAAACAGGTCCAGGTCTAGGTTCACCTGAAGGCAAAGCTCCACTGAGGAGCTGACAGAATCAGGGCTGTGAAGTCTCTGGTCCATGAGGCAGAGGAAGGGCTGATAGAGTTGGAATCTCCCCCTTGTAAACTCGAAGAGTTGAAAGGGTGTGGTCCCCCCTGCTCTGCAGAGACACAGCAAAGAATCCAGTTATTTCTTCTTGGCATCTTCCTAAGCCTCCTGAGTTATTTTCTGCCTCTGGAACTGAACTAGTACTTCTAATCCAGAAATGCTAATAAATGTATCTTCTTTAGTAGTGTGGCACTACCATATTTTTTTATGTGAAAATTGGCGCACCTAAACAAAAGAACTTAACTCATTATTTTATTGTACAGCCAAAATTTGTAAATGAAAACCCTCTGTCTTACTTCCTTCAAGTTCTGCATGCTCTTGGTTTAATATAATCAATAAGATTTTTAGTCACAAACTCTCTTTTCTGTACTTATTTTCTTTACGGAATCCACTATATAATCTATTTTTGAAATATGCTGGAGCCCATGTTACAGATGAAACGGAGATTACAGATGAAAAGGAGATTGTCACAAATGTTAGGTGGCTGTAATTCACTTGAAATTGTTTTCATGGTAATTTTCCCTATTAATGTGAAAAATGTGTATAATAACAAAGGCAGAGATTTTTCTGAGTTGGATAATATACTATGCTTCTCTCACATAATATCAAAAAGCAATGGCAGCTTGTTTTTTCACCAAAATAGATTTACTCCACTGGAAAATAGGTCTAAGACTAATGCTGTCACATGGTGACATTTTCATCCCCCCAAACTATTTACCCAAGCTTGTTATTGCCACTTTACCAAGTCAACTTGAAGAAGTGGCATATGGAACACTTCCACACATAAGGTGGCCTTCGTTCAGGCTTTAACTCTGGTGTGGTGCTGAACCTGATTAGTTCCGCACCTAGTTAGAGCAGAGCAATTTGCTTACCAATAATCACTGGTTCCTGGTTGCAGAGGAACTGTCCCTTCTGAAAATATGGCCAGGTGGAGGATTCAAGCTCTTTCACAGGCAATTCTCTGTAAGCAGGGGGCTCAGTGAACTGATAGAAATCACTGCCAGTTTTCTTTACAGAGATCAATATGCTTCTTTAGAATATAATTTTACTTCTGGAGCAAAAGACTTTTCTTCTCTTTTAGGACTTATTTCCATAACTAAGTCATAAATTCTAACTCTCAATAATATTTTTTTCCAAGAAGGTTTATTTTAACTATGCCTCTTGACTGTGTACTTTAATTTACCTTTCAGTAAAACAGAAGACTATTACTGCACATAGCCTCTTTTTAGGTAATATAAAAACTGACAACTTAAAATTTTACATTAGTTCACTCTGAATCTGGAAACTGGAAGGCAGTCACTAGATAAGCCCCAAGGCAATTTTTCGTTGTTTTACATATTACATTGTTTACTTAATTCCAGTGCCCCCAGACTGAATATATCTAAAATGAAATTAAAACTAATAGCTAATTCCTTGTTAATTGGCCCTTCTATGCCATAATGATAAAAATACCAAAAATAAACAATTCTGCTTCTAAAACTCACAAAGAAGCCTAATATTGAGCTTCTAAATATGGGTCATTTATGACTTTGCCTTATTGATAAAAATTTTTATGTTATCATAACCAAAATGTTAGCCACTTTCTTATCTCTGCTTATTGTTGTTTTAAGATTTTAATTCCAATAACCTCCTTCAAATTGACCAATTTTTGAAGTTTTAAACCAAGACCACAAATTTTATTAAAACCCACAAATTTGGCCTCTCCTAGTCAGTTATTTTTAATTATGCATTTCTTTTTCAGAAAGCTCAAGAGACCATGTGAGCTACACTTTCCTAATGAGTGTGGTATTCCTTACAGCTCCCAGATGAATAGCCCTGCCTGGAAAAGGCAGTTGTGTTGGTTGAGTAGGCACTAATGTTGAAGGTATGGAAAAGAAGTTGGCTTGATTCAATTTTCACTAGCCTGTCACAGATGCTAAATTCAAGTTTCATCTGGGGCACCAAAATAGGATAGATATGAAATTCCAGAGGGAGGTGCTAAGACGCAGGCTTTCAATGAAAATACCAAAGACCAGTTTCATGAGTCTACAACTTCTCACTGAAGGAAAAAATAAAAGTGCCTAGGAAGTGGAAACTGAGGGAGGATTTCATAAGGAGTATTTTCTTGGTGAGAGCAGTGTTATGACTCCTACCACCAAGAGTGGGTTAAAGAAGGGCTTCAATGGGCCACTTAGAGAACAGTTCCCTAAAGTTGAGGGCATGGGGACCATGCTCTCATTTGAAGAATGACAGAGATAGGTAGACATAGAGTGAATGGAGAAAAGATTGTGAGACCATGTCTGAAATAATCCTCAGGAAACTTTAGTGTTTCTTGTGGAGGCAGACCTTCCCTTATATCCCATATAGTCAAAATTCATATTTAACAGATGCCAAGACCCTTTAGTATAACAGATCTCAATTGATTGTCACCAGGTTCCCATGAAATTCAGAGGGCAGAGGCTATTTATCTGGATTGTACAGAAATTAATCATCACAACGGTAGTTAAGAGTTATAGAGCATACATTATGTGCCTGGAACTTATGCTGAATCCTGTTATCATCCTATTCATGCATAATACCATTAATGTCTCCACTTTACAGACGTCAAAACAGGGTCTTAGACTAAGTAATTCATGTAAGGTAAAACAGTAGAGAATGGAGCTACAACTTAATCTTGACTGTCTCCCAAATTCCTAACTTTGGATCTCTGCTCAGATGAACAAAATGGAACTTGGACATTAAGTAACTCACTCAAAGATCTACAACTAGTAATAACTGGCATTAGTGAACTTGGGTCTTGTAACTTTTTCTCATCTCATTGGAGATCTTCAGTGAAGATATCAGCTTTCTTATAGTAAAAGAATTCACTAATCTATAGGAAGAAGATTAAACAAATATTTTTTGTCAATGAAAAAACAGGCCTCAAAGGAAGATACTTTAAATAAATTATATTTTGTAGTTATTACATTTTTTTTAAAGATTTTATTTATTTATTTATTTGTCAGAGAGCGAGCGAGCGAGAGTGAGCACAGGCAGAGTGGAAGGCAGAGTCAGAGGGAGAAGCAGGCTCCCTGCAGAGCAAGGAGCCTGATGTGGGACTCGATCCCAGGACGCTGGGATCATGACCTGAGCCAAAGGCAGCTGCCCAACCAACTGAGCCACCCAGGCGTCCCTAGTTATTACATTTTAATGAGGGTATTTTTAAATATGTATAGCACTTTTCCCTTCCAAGTAGAAAAAGTAGCCTATAAAATAATGCTTTCAAGTTTGTATGAATGCATGTATCTCTCTGTCTATCTATAGTTGAGCCTTGAACAACATGAGTTTGAACTGCCGGGGTTTCACTCATATGTGGATTTATTTAGATAAATCCAGATGTACAGTAAATGTACTTCCTCTTATGATTTTCTTTTTTAAAAAAATACTCATTTATTTATTTGAGAGAGAGCATGCACATGCATGTGTGAGCAATGGGAGAGGGAGAGAGGGTCTTAAGCAAATACCATGCTGAGCACTGAGGCAGAGCCCGAGGCAGAGCCTCGGCAGAGCTGATCTCATGACCTCCAAGACCATGACCCCCAAGATCACGACCCCGGCTGAAACCAAGAGTCGGATGCCCAACGACCGGACAACACAGGCATTCATTCCTTATGATCTTCTTAAAAACTTTTTCTTTTTCTAGAAGAAAGAAATTCTTTGTTGTAAGAATATAGTGCACAATACATATAATATACACAATGCAGGTGAGCTGACTGACTGCTATTGATAAGGCTTCTGGTCAACAGTAGATTATTGGTAGGAAAGTTTTTGGCGAGTCAAAAATTATATGTAGATTTGGCCACACGGAGGTGGGGGTTTTGGGGACGCAAGGGTGGGAGGGTGGAGGTGTGTGTGGTGTGTATGTTTGTTCCCCTAACCCTGTCTTGGTATAAGGGTCAACTGTATACATAATTGAATGTAAGTAGCTAGTTATATGCATATTTTTATGGGTGTATATGTGATTGTACTTTTTTAAAATAGAAAATTCAGAATAAAATGCACTAAAGTATTAGAGTTAAATTATTATCTCTAGGTGGTAGAATTATGGGGAACTGTTACTTTTTCTCCTATAGTTTTCTTTGTTTTCCTCCAAAAGATCAATGCATGTTCTTTTTATTTCTTCTACGAGACAGGTTTATTATTTTTTATTATTATTTACTTTTTCAGTTTTGAGATATAATTTGTATATCACAAAATTCATCCATTTTAAAATACACTACTCAATAACTGTTAAATTTACAGAGTTGTGCATCCATCACCACAATCCATTTTAGGACATTTCCAGTTCCAAAAAAAGATTTCTTGGGCCCATTTGCAGTCACTCCCCATTCACACCCTCCAGACCCAGGCAATTCCAAATCTACTTTCTGTCTTTATAGACTTGCCTATTCTGGAAATTTTATCTAAATGGAATCACAAAGTATGTGGTCTTTTTTAGTCTGGCTTGATTTACATTCTTTGAAGGAAAGAAAAAGAATAAACATTCTCTGGTTTTTTGCCTTTCCCAACAAAACCAAAAAAAAATCCCTTATTTTCTTCCTCTTCTTAATGGAATGATCATGCAACAGCTCCTTTACTTTTATAATTCTTGACCAGCAGTCAAATCCCTTTTAGACTACAGGAGTAATTTGTAGAACAGCAAATTTATTCCTGACATTTAAAGGGTTTCTTCTATCTTTCTTCCACCCAAGTTTCCCTATTTTTACATATAAAATTATAACCATTTTGTTCTCACCTGGGCATCATTTTTTTACTTGCCTTCTATTCTCATTCTTTTGACTGAACCAGTGACTCCATCTCCAAGTGCAAGGGCTTTGGGACCCAAATCTGGTTCAAGAATCCTCAGTATAGCAGCTGGGCTCTTGAGAGCAAATTATCAATCTTTCCTGAGGCTTAGTGTCCTTGTGCTAGTGAGTATACTGGAGTTACTGGTACTTACCACTATGGCTGAATGGGGACATATGAGGGCTCTGGGTAAACCAATGATCCAACTGCTGCTCCCTTGAAAGGATATTCTTTAAATAATTCTTCAACTTCTATTTCAAGGAAAGGCAGATTCCCCATAGAGAAAATAGTGGCTTTGATGTTCCATGCTCCCTGGAATACACATTAGGATCCTTGAGCTCTCACTCCCACTCCAAGTAGCTCATCAGTGTCTTCCTTGCAACCCAATCAATACTCTCTCTGAAAGTACTGATACATACAATGTACTGTGTTTCATTACATTTTCAGAGATATTTGTCCCTTTTTGTGGAGTACTGCCTTGGGCAGCTGTCCTTCTGGCTTGGCTTCATAGAATGTTCTGAAGATTAAATAAGATAACACTTGTAGAGAACTCTGCATAGCATCTAACGCTTGGTGGATGTTCAATAAATGATGACTATTATTAGTATTATGGCCAAAAACTATGTCAACTCAGAACCTCTGGTAATGACACGTCATATGAAGTCATTTTCCCTCTAATTCCTTACATGTATTCTGAGTGAAGGCATTTTGAGAAAGCATTTGTTTGAAATGTTCTCAATAGCTCTTTATAAATGAATCTTAATAAATACAGGAGACCCATTTCCTCCTTCATACCTCTCTCATTAAAAAAAACAACAACAGAAATACATTTGGTACTCTCTGTATACTATAACATTTTAAATATTACTTACTTAAAACATGATAGAAATGAACAGGATGGAGGTCAACCCAGGACAAGTGCTGAGCAGGGAGGGTTGCTGAGGGAATATGCTGGCAGGTCTGAAACCAGATCCTGGCTATTAAGCAGAGGGGAAAACGGCAAATTCTTTGGAGCAGTTTTATTAGGATAAAAGAAATCCAGAATGCACCTGCTGTTTCATTCTCCAATCCTCTGGAAACTTCTCTGAGCAGGGGACTGAGGGCAGGGCAGAAGAGAAAAAAAACCAAAGTGAGGTTAGCTATGCGATGTTTCTTTCTCCATTATCTATCCCTAAATCACACCATAAATATAAACAGCGTTTGGCAATAATCCAGAAGATTTAACTTGTCCCCAAATTCCTAAATAACTGTTAGAGCTTAATTTGATTTTTGGCAGAATGTAAGCAAACAACTTCTAGGCACAACATTTGTTGTGTGCTCCCTACCAGAGACAAGCCCTAGTGACATGTGGGGCCAACCATCCAAGTTCACCTGAGGGCCTTGGGATCTTGCCGGCCCTCCCCAGACCCCCAAACCTCAGTTCTGCGTGTGGCTCCACTACTCCCCATTCTTAACTGTGTTTCTTTTCATCATGCAGGTGATGGAAGCCCCGGGAGGTCCCGGGCTCAAGGCCAGAGGCTGGGGCTTACCATTCCCTCAGTCACCGCTGATCACCACTGCAGCCCACTGGCTTCCCTTCCCTGCTTCCAACCACGCCTGCACCGGCTCTCCATTCCATTGCAGCCCTACCTCACCCTTCAGGAAAAACTGTCCCCTGGATTCCACCCTCGGTGACTAGAGTAGGTATTCCCACCCCAAGCCACGGTAACCTCCTCTTCATTCATTTTTAAAGCGGAAACGGGAAAGGTGAGCAAAAACCTCCAGCAAGTTTTGACACCCGCTGAGGAAGACTAACGGGTTTCTAAGGAAACAGAGAGGCAGCAGCCATTTTAGTGGCATTCGCCATATGAAAAATATATACTCTGACAGCCACCCCCTCGCCCCCTCCCCACGCGTGGCGCCTTCCCTCCGTCCACGCTTCTGAGGCCCGGAGGTGAGGGGCGCGGCCCAGGTCTCCCCGAGACGTTGCGATCACCTGTCGCAGGTGGCGGGCCACGCAGGGTCGCCCCTCGTCCCCTCCCCGCAGCGGGCGGGACCGCGGGGCTCCCCACCCCCCGGGCGCCGCAGTGCAGCGGCGGGCGGGCGGGCGGCTCGGGCCCTCCCGGTCCCCGCGTCCCGCCCCTCGAGTCCCCTCCCTCGCGGGCCCCCCGCCCGGGAGGCCGCGGGAGCCCGCTGGGAGGGCGGGCCCGTCGCCGCCGCACAGGTCTCGAGGCGGGCGGTGAGGAGCGGGTCCGCGCCGCGGGCTAGGCGGAGGCGGAGGCAAAGCGAGCGCGGGAGGTCGCCGCAGCCGGGGACACCGCGCGCCGCTGCCCAACATGGTCGCTGCGCACGCTGCCCATTCTTCCTCTCCAGCCGAGTGGATCGCCTGCTTGGATAAAAGGTAGCTCCGGCAGGGCCCCCCGCCGAGCCTAGGCTCTGCGGCGCTGCCCCTGCCCTGAGACCGCCGCGGGAACTACCGCCCGGGCCGCGGCCCCTCACCTGGGAGCCCCCGGCCGGGCCCCGCGCTGGGGAGGGGGCTGAGGAGCCGCGTCCCGGCCGGGGTTGGGGCGGGGGGGGGGGAACCGGGACCCCCGCCTCCCGTGGGTGCCACCCGCACGAGATTCTTCCACGTGGTGGAGAAAATGCAGGGCAGTGGGGTGTGGAGGCAGCGCCGGCGCTGCAGTCCCCCCAGCCCTTCTTCACCTTGTTGCCCCCCGCGCGCGCCCGCCAGCCCGCCGCCGGCCCGCCGCTCGGGGCTGCGCTCTTGGGTGGGGGGTTATTCTCCCTGGGCATCACGGGACGGAATAGCCTCGTACCTTCTTCCGGGTGTTCAGACCGTAGGGGTAAATGTAATTTAAGTTTTAAGGAGGGGTGCGGGGGAAAGGCAGGTGCGGAGTAACATTCCTTTTTTTGTTCCTGAAAGCAAAGTGTGAGGGACCCAGCGGAGCTGTCAAGTGCCTCGCTGAAATTCTCAGCTCCTGCCCCCGCAGCCGCTTGCTCAAGGGCTGTGTTAGGAAGGTCACGCGGGAGGTATTCTTCTGAATACCTGCTTCTCGGGAAAAGACCCTTACTCTAAAAAATTAAAACCGTAAAACACTGTAACTCCCGACGGAAGCTCTATAATGAGGAGGGTGCCCCGATGTAACTGCGAGCTGCAATTGTTTCCAGGCTCTGACAGCATAATTTTCTGTTTGTCCAGATTGTGGGTTTAACAGTAAACATTACACAGTATGTTAGCAATTATACTTTATTACCCTGATTAAAAGGTGATGCATCTGAACTTTTAAGAACTGAGCGAGAGATCTTGCGGAGTGAACTGCCTCTGAATTTTTGAGTTGGATGCGGCAGGGCAATGATTCATGTCTTGCAGCTATCTGCATGACATCTCTATTTGCATTTGTGTGAAATATTTTGGGCTCTGCCATATTGAAATTTTTACAATTAGCAGATTCGTAACCAGATCAAACTTGAAAATCTTCAGTGTGACATGCTCTGAATATTTTACTATTATAGGGCTTTGTCGAAAAAAATTAATTTGAGAAAAGCTAAATGTGGCTCATTTGAAAAATTAATATATCTGAGAAATAATCTTTACTTTCAATTACCACACAGTAGCAAGATTTTTTGGCAGGCAGTGCCCTATTTACTCGAAAATGATATGTACTAATATTAGAAGAATTGGTTGCAATAAATAGTAAGAGAATTGAAGTGATGGTTAAATCATACTGAATTATATAGAGGAACTAAGAGCATATTTAAGTGAAGAGCCTGCTAATGTGATAAGTAATCTAAATTTAATAGTTTAGGAAAGATGAATTATAAAAGAAGAGAAAAATCAAGCTCTTGTACTTGACATATAAATAGTAATGCTTCCTCACGAGTGAATTTTTTTAGATAATAGATTACATATTTCTATTTTCAGAAATGCACGACATGCCATTTTTTGAACAGTCGGTGATTCACTGGAAATCCTTTAGTCAATAAGTACTTATGGCAAAATCATAGAGCAATACTAAAACAAGTGGGGTATATTTGATTCTGTCTTTTCATAATGTGTATCTGCCCAAAATGATTTTGTTTGAAATGTATTTTTAGAACATAGAGCACAGTCTAATGCCACCATTCATAATAGGGAAAAATAATCTATCAGAAGTGGGAAAAGCCTCCACAAATACTGAGCCTAGCATTCACAGAATGCAGAAAGTGGATAATCAGTAAGTTAAGGGTTTTAGGCCCAGAGCGGACAGCTCCGATATTGGACATGTCACTTTTATTTCCTTGAGTGTCTGAAAAATGGAGATAGAACTATCTGTCTTACCAAGGATTAGTGGACCAAACAACAACAGCAAATGGCGAAAGTACTTTGAAAACTGTCAAGTGCCATGTAAATATTTTATTTTTTGGTGTTAAGATAACCTTGCATTTTCTGCAGTGTTGATGCTGGAATTCCTTTGAAGAACAGTTAAGGAGTGGCAATCTCATTTTAGAGGGCCACTAAAGGGGTACTTGTTTTGAAGTTGAATTTTTACTTAAGTTGTCTGTTAATTTTGTGGGGGAGGAAGAAGTTAGGACTTTCTAACTGATGGCAGTTAAGACTGCTCTTGGTATTTCTGAGAAATGCAATCTTGTTTGCTTATTCCAGGTACTGTGTTGGCATTGGGGATGCATGAGTGGTGAGGAGGGAAAAAAAAATGATGAGTTGCTATTTACCTGGGGGATAGGTGGTAGGGCTGGGATATCTACACACACAACCAACCACAATGCAATGACAAGGGCTTTCACGGAGATGTATGAAATGCTTTGGGAATGCAAAGGAGAGAGTCATCAGCTCTGCTTGGCCGGGATGCTTCCCCCTGGTGCATGCCTGGACCTTGGAGGTTGAGGGAAATTTTATCAGAGAATTTGGGGAGAGCATGCCAAGCAGAGGGAGGAATGTGAACAAAGGCACACAGGTGTGGCATATAAATATGCTAATTTCTTCCCAACCACAAATTCCTCTTGTGACCAAATCTAGAGCATAGGAACGTATGCTCCATTTTTCTAAAACTTTGGATTACAGACATCTCAAGCATAAAACACACACAAAAAAGAGGGTATGGCACAGGAACCCCTATGTACTGTTTGGGGATATGATGCTGGGACCTTTTCCATAGCAGCGAAATATGGTTTAGGTATAAGCATCAAGCAAGTGGCACCTGTTGTGGACAGCTAGAAAAAGAGGGACCCTCTTGGGAATAATAAGAGGAGTTAAAGTAGAAAATGCATGAGTACAGAAGTATATAATACAAGATGAAACAAACAGAATAAGAAAAATAAAGCCTTAGAAATGTTCTGTAGTAATGCCTAGAAGGTTGTAATAGACGGGCAATGCTATATAAACTTACACGGGGGGAGGGAACTGAAAAATATATAGATATGCAGATTAGGTTAAAGAAAGAAAGCCCAGAGTTTTTCATGTACCAAGTGTCCAAGTTCTTGGACTATGGTGGAATCAAGGGGATGAGATTGTATAAACACCAGTCTTACAATCGGAAAGACATTGAACATTTGGATGGATAAAAAGATATTGAAAAAATTCTCAGCAGACATATTGTTAAGCAAAACAAACTTACCACTGTTTCTCTGATCTTAAAATTTTTTTCTAAGCAGGGGCGGTAATTAGAAACATATTACATGGTACCCACTATTTGGGATTTAGGATATGTAAAATGTCTTTGTGTATGTGTGGGTGTGTCTTTGTGAGCTGATCATTGTTTAATTTTAGTGAAAATATTTTTCCCTTACGGATTTAAGTTTGCCACCTATGAATTTAAGACCCATTTGTAGGTCATAATCTTCATGGTTGGTAAGGCAATATTTCGAAGATATCACACACATTCACATATGTATAGTGAATCACTGCCAACATTCATCACTGTGGAGCAGGGGCCAGATCCACCAGCTGCTAGCGTGTCTCCTGAGCTAAGAGTTGTTTTTAGATTTCTGAATGTTTGGAAATAAACCAAAAAGAGATTACTGTTTTGTGACCCATTAAATTTATATAAAGTTGCAATTTCAGTGTCCATAAACAAAGTTTTATTGGAACACAGACACACTTATTTGGTTATGTGTTGTCCATGGCTGCTTTCACACTACACTGGCAGAGTTGAGTAGCTGTAATGGAGATTGTGTGGCCCACAGAGTTTAAGGTATTTACTGCGGGCGTGCCTGTGTGGCTCAGTCGGTTAAGGTCTGCCTTCAGCCCAGGGCATGATCCCGGGGTCCTGAGATGGAGCCCCACTAGGGCTCCCTGCTCAGTGGGGAGTCTGCTTCTCCCCTTCCTCTGCTCCCCTTCCACCCCTGCTTGTGCTCTCTCTCTCTCTCAAATAAATAAATAAAATATTTTAAAAAATAAAAGAAGTATTTACTGTGTAGATCTTTGAAGAAAAAGTTTGCTATGTCCCATTACAGATGAGAGAATCTGGCTGATTGACAGAGAAACCACTGAAAGTAAGGGAAATGGTCTTCATCTGGGAAGGAGTTTACCATATTTGATTTCTCATTCTGCAGTTAGAAGTGTAGCTTTGTGGGACAACCTCAGTTGATAGGCTTATTTGAGGATCACCGGTGATCACAGGCCAAGGCAGAAAATGAAGTCAACGTATAAAAATGTATAAAATGTAAAAGATGTATAAAAAAACAAAACAGCTGAGGAATCCTTTAAATTATTGATGTTTCATTTTTAAAACATGCTTCTTCTACAGTGTCATTGCATCTGACTTAATCCCCAAATAGATGTTGAGTTAACTCTATTGATGTGATTGAATGAAAGTGAAAGAAATCAAGGAACAAATTTGTTAAAAACCAAAATGCTTTGAGGCAGACATGCTGAAGGGGATGACTCAGAATCAAAGAAGACTCAGACACGGCCCCACCATTCAAGAAGACTGAAGATCAAAGAAACATGCAGAGCAGAAGACTGTCACTGGGGAAGGCAGGTGTCGACCCACACCCAGGCATATCCCAAGGGGGATAACGCTGGTGAATTTCCAGTGTTCACGGCTGGTCTTGCAATCTCAGATGCCTGATTTGTCAGCACATCAATAATTAATACATTTTTTTCAGGGGCCTATACAAAGGCACCAAACTCTCAGAGATTGTAAAACCAGAAAGACAGTTTATTAATTTGAAAATAGGATGAAAGGGGAAGACACTCACATCCTTTGGCTGATGTACTCCTTCTCTAGGCAAGCTGTGTGGGAGATCCACTTGTTACCAGAAGCTGGTGTTGTACTTTTACAGTGAGAAACAAAGCTGCCAGGAGATCAGGACACTTACAACTTTTGGCCAACTCCCTCTCTTCCTAGAGGAACAGAGCCCAGGAATTGAATTATAATCAGAAGATTGTTCTGGGAATCCTTCAGGACAGCTTGGCTGTCATCTCTTCCAGTTAGATGACCATTACAGGTGCTCCCAGAGCACACTTTGTCCAACACTATAATATCACAAGCCAGACTCCATCACAATTTCCTATTTCCTTCTTTTGCATCCCTTGATGTCGGTTTCTGTGTTTTATTCATCATTTTACCTTCAGTTTTACTGCAGCACCTTGACTGTAGATAAGGTGTTTATCGGGTAAAGGTGAGATGACCAGATGCATCCTTCTTCTCCGGGATGGAGTGGCCTCTGCAGTCTTGCAAGTGAGTCCTTGCACTGGCCCCACCTTTGTCTTGGAAAAGGCTTGGATGGGCACCATGAGCATCTGTCTCTGCTGCTCCTTTTGTGTTTCCTTGTCTGTTGTGACTACTTAAAAAAAAAAAAAAAGACATTGCATAATTCTATTCTGATCTATTACAGAAAAAGGTTATTATGGAAAATTTCAAAATACACAAAAAGAAGAGAGAACAGGATGTTTCTCTTATACAGCCCCCCACCCAACAATTATCAACTCACAGCCAATCTTGTTTCATTAATCTCTCCATTCATATCCACTACCTCCAGGATTATTCTGGTGCAAGCCCCAGAACACAGTATTATTTTATCTGTAAATATTTTAGTATATATCTAAAAGGTAAGGACGCTTTATGATGAAAACAATATCACTGTCACACGTTGAGAAATTTGACCTTGGTTTCCTAATATAATCAAATACCCGGTCAGGGTTCAGATTTCCCCATTTATCATGTAACTTTTTCTTTCTTGCAATTTGTTTGTGTTAGGATCCTCATTGTTTCTATTTAATTGATGATGTTTCTAAGTCTTTTTTAATTTCTGGGTTCTCTTTCTTTTTCTTCCTTATAGTAAATTTGTTGAAGAAACAGGTTTGCTTTTTTTTTTTAAGTCTGAATTTTAATTATGCCTCCATGGTGTCTTCTAATACGCCCCTTTATCCCCTGTATATTCTGTGAATTGATATTTGGATCTAGAGCTTCATTGGATTTAGATACGATTTTCTGGGAACAATACTTTACAGAACTGTTATATACTTACATCAGGAGGCACATAATGTCAAGTGATCACTTTTCATGATGTTAGTGATATGTTGTTTTTAAAGTTTTCTTGGTGCCTGTCTTATATGCAACTTACTGGAGGACATCTCACTGTAGCCCCAAATACATGGGAGCACATGACATATATGTGTGGAGCAGAGGATAACGCAGCCTACTCTGTAATCATGGTTAAATTCTGTGGTGCTGATCCTGACTGCCCTAGGATTTTCAGAAATAGTCAGGCAGAGCTGGACTCAGACTGGAGACACGTGATACATGGTATGCCCATGGAGTGGTGGGCCAGGAGAAGGATGCCTAAGGTCCATCACACCCTCGGCCCTGCTACCTGGTCTGAACATAGCCTGGGTGCTTTGAAGAGTATTCAGAAGAAGAATGGTACTCAGCAAAGCAAATTCTGCCTCCTTGTTTTAGTTTATATTTCCCCAGATAGACTCTGGCTATTCCAGTGAGGGCAGAAAGAACAGATTCTTTTTAGTTCAAATTTCCTGTGATTTTTCTATGAATTTTTAAGATTTAATAGCCTTTTCATAGGAGTTGCTTATTTTCCTGGATCACCTTTCCAACCCCAGGCAGCTAGTTTTCCTTTAGTCAGATTTAAATACAGCTTTATCCATCTTGAACAGTGGCTGTGAAGAATGAATTTTCCTTCCAGCACCTCTAATTCACAGATGAGGGAAAGAGAAAGGGAGAGGAGAGATATTGTTGGGAGTACTGAGCCCGAGGAAAGAGAAAAAGGATGGATGTAACTGGGTGGGGAAGATGACAGAGAAAGACCTAGCCAAGCTTACAAAAGCAAACACTGACTGGTTGGAGTGGAGGGACCTGGCTACCGTGTTTACTCAGCTGTGTCCCTGTACATCCGTTTGCTTCCCCTGCACAAAAAGAGAAACAGAGTGTTGTTATTACCCTCTTTTCTTTTCATGCACGCTCTTTCCTGAAGTACCCTTTCGTTTCCTGTGCTTTCACTATGCAGATTACTTAAACCCCGTATCCTTGCTTTATCTTCTAGACCAGATGCATTTTTGTCTCTCCACTGGATATTCCCACATCAATGCCCCATTCATATTTTGGAGCAGATATTGTTTTTCCTCACCTACCTCTGCTATAGGGTTGGGAAAGCAAAATACTTACCTCTTAAGCCACCATAGAGGCTAGGTGACTGTGTGACATAGTTCTGGCCAATGAGACATAGCAGAGTTCTGCTATAGAATTTTGGGAAAGATTTTGCTTTATTGATGAAGAACAGTTGTATTTGCTACCCCCATTCTTCTTTCTGTCTGGAATTATGACCTGAGGCCTAGGCCTTTGGCAACCATATTGTAATCCCAGAAAGTAGAACCAGGAGAAACACAGACTCTAGTTCTGACTTTAGGTACTAATTTTAGATTAATCATTACCTACCTTCAGATTTTTGATTTTGTGAGGAAACAAAATCCTATCTATTATTGCTGTCGAAAGTATGCCTAATGTAACAAGTTTGTATTCAGCTTGTCTAAAACTGGCTTCTTCTTCCTTGGTCATCCTCTCCGTTAGTTTCTCCTCCTTACTCCTATTTTATGAACACTAATCTAATTCTCAAAACTTTGACCTTTCCTATGTCCCTTTTTACTACTAACCAGTCACCAGTTCTCTTGGCCTTTATATTCTACTGCATTATTTCAGGGCCGTACTATCTGGATCTGGATTCTCTCATTGTTTCCCTCTCCCACTTTGGAACATGTGATATATTCAGATCAGCTTCGTTTTAGGGTCAGCCAGACCTATTCAAATTCTGTCACTTTCATCCCTTAGCCATGTAATCTTGGTAAAGTTATTAATCTTTTTGAACCTTAGTTTCCAAATCATCAAATGAGACTACAAAGGCGAAGTATATGGCTGTGTTGACGTTTGTGGGCTAATGCAAGTGTAGCTGCATGATCCTCTCTAAGTAGAGAGCACAGTGTGGGGTTAAGAGTTTGGGAACCAGGGGTGCCAGGGTGGCTCAGTGGGTGAAAGCCTCTGCCTCAGCTCAGGTCCTGATCCCAGGGTCCCGGGATCGAGCCCCGCATCAGGCTCTCTGCTCAGTGGGAAGCCTGCTTCCTCCTCTCTCTCTACTTGTGATTTCTGTCTGTCAAATAAATAGAATCTTTAAAAAAAAGAGTTTGGGAACCAGACTGTATTGGTTCACATCCTAGTTTTGATTTTATTAGTGGTATAAGTTTGGGCAAGTTATTCAATCTAGTCGTTGTTTTGTAGATTCCTCAGGATTTAAAAAAATTTTTTTAAATTAACATATGTTTTATTTTTATTAACATATGTTTTATTAACTTACAATGCATTATTTGCAAGGTACAGGTCTGTGAATCATCAGTCTTACACAATTCACAGCACTCATCATAGCACATACCCACCCCAATGTCCATCACCCAACCACCCAATCCCTACACCCCCTGACCTCCGCAGTAACCCTCCATTTGTTTGCTGAGATTAAGAGTCTCTTATGGTTTGTCTCCCTTCCAGTCCCATCTTGTTTCGTTTTTCCCTCCCTTCCCCCTACAAACCCCCACCCTGCCTCTCAAATTCCTCATATCAGTGAGATCATATGACAACTGTCTTTCTCTGACTGATTTATTTTGCTTAGCATAATACCCTCTAGTTCCACATATATATAGCTCCATATATATATATATCTACATATAGATATATACATATCTATATCTAGAACATATATCTAGTACGATATATATATAGATATATATATCTATATATATATACCTATATACCATTATCCATTTATCTGTTGATAGACATCTAGGTTCTTTCCATAGTTTGGCTGTTGTGGACATTGCTGCTATAAACTTTCAAATACAGGTGCCCTTTCGGTACAATACATTTGTATCTTTAGGGTAAATACCCAGTAATGCGATTGCTGGGTCATAGGGTTTCCTCAGGATTTTCTATGTAGACCATCTTTTTGTCTGTGAATACTGGCATTTTTATTTATTTTTTCTGATCTTTACATCTTTTATTATTTACTTTTCTTACCTTATTACATTGGCTAGGATTTCCAGGGCAAAGTGGATTAGAAGGGTGAGAATGAACTTCCTTAAATCAGAAAATACTTCTTTTTCTTCTATTTGTTCTTTCCTTTATTTTATTTTTAGATTTTATTTACTTATTTATTTGGCAGAGAGAGAAAGAACAGACAGAGTGGCAGGCAGAGGGAGAGGGAGAAGCATGCTCCCCACTGAGCAGAGAGGCTCCCCTCTGAGCAGAGAAGCTCCCCATTTAGTAGAGAGCCTGACATGGGGCTTGATCTCAGGATGCTGGGATCATGACCAGAGCCAAAGCATACACTTAACCAACTGAGTCATCCAGGTGCCCCCAGTTGGTAGAGCCTGCAACTCTTTTTTTTCCCCCCTTATTTAAGATTTTATTTATTTATTTGACACAAACAGAGCGTTTCCTCTATTTTAAAAAGAGATTGGACAGTATTGATTTTATTTATTTTTAAAATGTTTTATAGATTATAAAACATATCATCTGGCCAGGAGTTTTCTTTTTGGGAAACTTCTTGATGACAAATTCAATCTCTTTAGTAGTGTGCTACTCAGATTTTCTGTTTCATCTTATATCGGTTTTGATAAGTTATTTCAAGGAGTTTATCCAGTTTTTCTAAGTTATCCAACTTATTAGCATAGAGTTGTTCGTACTATTCCCTTATTATTCTTTCAATGTCCTTAGAATATGTTGTGATGTTCCCCTTCATGTCTCATATTATTTAATTTGTGAATGCTCTTTTTTTTTCTTAATCAGTCTTGCTAGGAGCTTCCCAATTTTCTTAATCTTTTAAAAAACCCAACTTTTAGTTTGAGAAATTCATTGATTTACGTTGCCCACCCCCCCCACCATTCTTATTCTACTTTTAGATTCAACGTGATCTTTTTCTGGCTTCTTAAAGATGGAAATTTAAAAATTAATTAAAAATTTTCTTTCCTAATATAAGCATTAAAGCTATGGTGTTTCAAGGTCAGCACAAAGAAGGAAGCACAGTTATATCATTACTTAGCATTTACCAATGGAAACTATTTCTTCCAGAGAAGAACAATTAATCAAGAAGAATTAATCAAACAGTGGGTAATTGTTTGATTAATTGACCCCTTTAACCTCATGAAAAAGATACCGTGCAATGTGATGAACAGTATCCTCCACAATATCCCAACAGTGAATTCAGCAAGGAGTTTCCTAGGGCTCTCAGTTTATCATGATAGCATAATACCAAAGAGACATTAAAGGAGAGTATTTCTCTCATGGGGCCAATATAATAATATAGCTTTCTGATGGTCTGATTTAATCCCAGGATAGTGAATCTTGGAATTCTGAAAAAATAAAATTAAAAAAAAAAATCCCAGGATAGATTTTAAGATATTTTAGAAATGGCTGAATTACTTCACTTCCCGGAAACCCTCCATAAACACTGTTTTTCACATCTGAGCTATTGATAATTAACTGAGCAGCAATGACTTGGAAGTAATATTTCCAATAGATACCTGACATGCTGATATTTTGTGTTGTTGGTTAGATGAAGAGTAATATGACTTTAAACTCAGCCAAAGTAGATGGAAAATTACATCCTTATTGACAGCCAAACAAGGATATATGTCTTAATTGTGGTACAGTGCTTCTTTTTGAGGATGTGGGGACAAGAGTGTATCCTCAAGGAGGAATGTTGGTGCCACTCTTAATGCACAGACAAATGGTGGTCGACAACCCATGGGTTATGCCACAGAGCATGTTACCATGTTCTTTAATTGTTAGGACAAAAAACAAGAAACATGTGTTAATTGCAGTGAAAAAAATTTGTTTAAAGTGTGGGGAAAGGCAGAGAGAGAGAGAGGGAGAGAGAGAATCTTAAGTATGCTCCATGCCCAGTGCAGAGCCTGATGCAGGGCTTGATCTTATGAACCTAAGATCATGACCTGAGCTGAAATCAAGAGTTGGATGCTTAATCGAGGCACTCCTGCAGTGAAACAATCTTAAAATGAGTAGTATAATTTTCCAAAACCCTTTCATTGAATAAAATTGTAACATGTAAATATTAAACATATTAAATAGAATGAATTGCTCTGTAGGATTATTACCTATAAGTTGGTTAAAAGTTCAGGAACCTCTCTTTAATCTAATTAACTGTTGGAAATGTTGAAAACAAATAGATGTTGATGGAAAGCAGACGTTATTTGGAACCTAATAATTTGATTCTTTTTTTTAAAAGATTTTATTTATTTATGTGAGAGAGAGAATGAGCATGAGGGGGCAGATGGAGAGGGAGAGGGATAAGCAGACTCCCCACTGAGCAGGGAGCCTGATGCGGGGCTCAATCCTTGGACCCTATGATCACAACCTGAGCTGAAGACAGATGCTTAACCCACTGAGCCACTCAGTGAATCAATATTTCAGAAAATCAATAATTTGATTCTTGATATTATATGTGACATTTCAATTCTGTTTAAATTCCAAATGAAGGCATGAATGTCTTGCCTTCAGACATTCAGACTCAGACATTTAGGTATTCAGACTCTGACAAACTTATTCTTCTAGTCATTGATCGGTTATATATTGGTTATATATATATAGATTGGTTATATATATTTAGTGCCTGTGATTGGTTATATACTGGTTGTCTATATATTATAGAAAAAGTTGTGTTCTTGAATTTTACACATTTTTTTTATCAATTCTTTAAACAAACTTGGAATATAAGAAAGTTATATCTTGAACATCCCTTGTCACTCCTTTTATCACTCCTCTACCTGTATCCTTCTCCTTGCCTCCTGTCCTCTTCCTCTTTCCTCAGCCCAAATGTGCTGTAGGGAAAAGATCTGACCTTAGTTTTCTACTTTCCTGCTGTCTGTTCATTCATTCAGAGTTTTTACGCTCTCCTTTCCAAGTTTATACATTCTTACCAGGGATAGATTAGTAATAAAAACTGACAAGGTCTGTGACCTCGTGAATTTAAATACTAGCTGGGTAGACATTAATTAATTCAGTCAGTCTTTGAAATTGAGTATCTATAATGTGCTGGTGCATGGTAGGGATGGAGTAGCTACTATGTGCTACTGTCTCAGGTGATAAGGAATCCAGTGATGAAGAAAACAGGAAAAAGCAGGTGCTAAAAAAATGCTATGAGGCCAAAAGTAAGAGGATTTGGAGTGATGGAGTAAGAGGACAAACAAATCTGTATGACAATGTCAGATTATAAGAGCAGCAAAGGAAAACAAAGCAGAGACCAGGGGAAGAAACTCAGGCATGGTGCTGTTTTTAAAAAGGTGATGAGGGGTGCCTGGGTGGCTCAGTGGATTAAGGCCTCTGCCTTCTGTTCAGGTCATGATCCTGGGGTCCTGGAAATCGAGCCCTGCATCGGGCTCCCCACTCAGCGGGGAGCCTGCTTCCCCCTCTCTCTCTGCCTGCCTCTCTGCCTACTTGTGATCTCTGTCTGTCAAACAAATAAATAAAATCTTAAAAAAAGGAAAAAAAGAGGTGGTGAATTCTTTCGGCAAAAGCAACATCTCATCAAAGATCTTGAATGAACTGAGAGACCACTTAATATGAATTTAAATCAGTGTAATCATGCTTTACTAAATAGGTAAATGAAGTATTTTAGTGCCTGTGATAAGGACACAAGCTGAATAAATACGATGCCACCCCTTTGTTTGGTAACAAGGCCTTATTTTGCAAAAGTGCCTTATATTATATAGTAAATTAGTGTCTATGGTAATATTGCAATATATTATACAGAAGCAATATATGCTACAGATAAAGATAATTTCAGAAATTGGTGAAAGGGATAAATTGTGAAATTTTGGTTTATTCTTAAATATTATTATTTAAAGCTATATTTGAAATATTGTCCACTTCAGGTTTTTAAAATTTTTAAAAATTTAAAATATTTTTTATAATAATTTTTGAGGAAAAAAGAAAGCTACTCCTAGAGAACTAATGAATGTAATACAGATCAGGAAAAGTATGATTATTTAAATGAACTTTAAAGGATTTTGTGTATGTGCTTTTGACTGGCTGCTGACAGTTAACAAATAATGGTATCAATATCCCCATTTTACTGATGGAGTTTTGGGTTTCATAGTTAGCCAGTTTCACAAATTCAGTAATGAATTTGTCTGATAACTGTGGGGTCAGTGTTCTCTAAAACAGGCCTCTCAGATAAATATACCAGAGCAAGAAAATGGTTCTGGAAACTTAGAAATCCGAACAATTTCTCATTTGGGGGATTTGTTCGGTATCTTAAACAACTTTTCTGTCATGATTCCATCCTCTGCTTTTTGATAGTGTTTTTAAATTGAATTCTTATCATATTTTCCTCATCAACTGATTAAATGACATGGTGATATGTTTGTAAGTTTTTTCATGTTAAAAATTGAAGACAATTCGAGAATAGTCTCTGGTGATGCAGCACTCATCGTAAATATTCCCTAATGGTAGTTAAAGATCTGATTTGTAGAGTTAGAGCTATCTAGTCACTAACCAGGCTTTAACATTTTATTTACTGAAAAGAATTCAAATACTTAAACCAGGAGTACCTGTTTAATTATTCAGATCATCAGAGCATAAAAGGGGAGCCCTCTATTGATACAAGAAGGTGCAATTATGAAAAATAGCAAGGAGATCATATAACAAGGCAGCTTCATCTGTAAGACAGACCTCTGAAGCATGGACAAACTTGGATGCCAACTGAATGAGAGTACACTTTTATTGTGCTGTTTCATTTCCTTATGCTGTAACTGTACATTATCAGCTTGTGAATGCACCTTATCTTTTCCTCAATTGAATTTTACTTTATCTCTGTTGCTTTGTTCCTACCTTTTCAGTACTTCATTGGATATTTATCTTAACAGCTTTAGAGGTTCATTTTAGAACTCAGCATTCAATACATTATGGATATCAAAGTGAAACTCATTTAAAAAAACCCTTTGTGTGTAGGTGACTAATACTCTCTGTCTCTGTCATTAGAAGTCCTAGCCTTGAATGCCCACAGGTAAAATGAACAACAACACTGCTCCTCTGAGGAGCTTATGGAAATCAAATGTGGACACTGCTGAAGTCTGATATTGTTTTGGATTATCTGAAAGAGAATCAAAGATAGTCAAATTGCAAACTGAAATAATTTTAAAATATGTACATTTTATTCATCACTTTTAGGGAAAGGGTGTAATTATTAGGGAGAAGGGATAGTAAGTGGCAATAAAATAAGACAATAGGATGGAATGATTTTGAAAATTTTGGAAAGTATCTGAATAAGTAGGATAGCATTTGAACCTATTTCTTTTGAATCAGGACAAGCAACCCAATCATAAAGTTGATGTTGTGTCCTGAATTCTACTTATTTCTATAATTACATAGCAGGAATTTCATTGATGGGAGTTTTATCTCATGGGATTTATATTGAAGGAATTAAAAGAGATTTAAAACAATGAAAAATGAGCAAGGAAGGAAATTATAGGGGAAAAGGAAAACATTAAGAAAATAAATAAAAGCCCACTAATGTTTACATGCTGAAACAGCATGTTAGCAGCATGGTTCCTTGACGTTACTTATGACATGCTTGCTACTCTCCTTACCCCCACCCTCCCCTTGGTTTGTGAGAGCTGTTGCTGGCTTGTGGCTGGGAGCTGACGGTTCACACATCCCCTGCTTCTTTCTGAGAGTGTTCCCAGTTGACATGTATTGACATGTATTTCTCCTTCCGAGAAGAAAATGATAGGGGCTCCTGAAAGGTAATGGACTATGATTTAAACTATATTTTAATTGAGACCAAACCAAAGAATTTATGCCTTATAGTTATTAATTTACTTCTACAAACCCTATTACTGGGAATTAAATGGTCATAAATTTTAGTGTGTTTTCCTACAGTATTTTTTTCTGAGTATTTTTTAAATTGTTTGAGCTCATACTTTTAAGACTTCATGCCTCTTAAAATTAACATTAGAGGATGATCATTTTTCTAAGTTATTAAAATTCTTTATAAATATAATTTTTGGCTGAAATGATGTAGATCATACAGCCTAAGTTTTTCCTTGTTGTCAGACGAGTAAGACATTTAAACATGACTGTCGCTATTATCAATAATGCTTTAACCTTTTATATTAAGATTTCCTGTGTTTTGGATTATTTCCTTAGGTTAGAGATGCCCATAGAACTAAATTAGTTAATGTATGTGAGGAGATTTTAAGATTTTTTATACATATTTTCAAATTGATAGTTGCTATCATTCATATTTTACAAATAAAGAAACAGAGGTTTGGGTCAGAGTCACAAAGAAGTTAAGTGCCAGGGACCAACATGGGATGAAACCCCATTGCCTTTTGACTATAATGGTGTCCCAACTATGTTCCTCAGAATATTAGTAGGTAATGCAGGAAAAAAAGGCTCAAGATTAAAAAATATATATGTAAATGTCTAGTTAAAATTAAATAAGATCTTTTTTTTAATTTTTTTTAAAAGATTTTGTTTATTTATTTGTTTAGAGTGAGCAAGCAGGGGGAGGGGCAGAGACAGAGGGAGAAAGAATCTCAAGCAGACTCCATAATGAGTGTAGAGCCCCACATGGGGCTTGATTTCACAACCCCCGAGATCAGCCAAAATCAAGAGTCAGACACTTAACTGACTGAGCCACCCAGGAACCCCAAGTAAGTTCTTTTTAAAAGTCCTCACAGCGCTGGACGTCACCATAAAGATGATCTGTGACTATAGAACACTGGAGAACTGTGTGCTCTAATCTCTCTTCCTTAACCCTCTGCTTTCTCACTGCACTCTGTCTTACTTCCTGAATCTCCTTATAGTGTCTTAAGTGCCCTGGGGTTGCCAAGATGACAGTCTCCTTTAACTCTTACTCTTAACACTGCTCTTCCTACTCTGAGTGAGCTTCCAGGGGCCATGTAAGGGGCCATCAACCCATTGGATTTGCCCAAGTAATTCCTAATGGGTTGTTTCTTGTCTACCTCTCTGTCTAGTCTTTTTGGATTCACATTTCTCCCCTGACCTCTGTCTTGTACCCCTCTTGAAGGCCAATCTCTTAAACAGAACAAGTAGACGGACACCTGGGCCCATGCCTTGAGGTGGGCACAGAATGCTAGGGCAGTGCCTTATATTTCTCTTCTTCATCTTGCATCTCTTTCTTTAGAGTCTTAGTCACAAACTCCCTAACAATTGATAAAGTAATTTGAGCTAATGTGTTAAAGAGTTTAACATTTAAAGGATACCAAGAGATGGCAAAGCTTTAACCTAAAGGAAAATGAGATGAAACTCACACAATGAGACTATTTGCCTGGTGGCTCTTTTTGAGTCATATCACCTAGATGTGCACTTTCTAATGTAGCCCTAATCCTAGCATATCTACCCAGGACATACCATTTCTCAAGTGTTTTGTCCCATTAAAGACTTACTGTACATGGTTTCTAAATTATAAGAACCTCAGGTTACTCAGAGTGCTGAAAACCTGATGAAATCTTAAAGTTGATGAGGCTAATCTGTTTTAGAATACAAGATTCAGTTCTGGATATACAACAATAAGCAAACAGCTGAAAGCCAAACAGTATAGTTGTCTATAGTGAGTCTTTAGTTATCCAGGATCATAAATTTTATAAAAATTTATTTTTATTAATCCTTCAAACTTGGTGTAATTTAATAATTCTAGTATAAATGGTCTTTAATGGTATTCACAAGTGGTATTTAATATGATTGGTTTTCTAAAGTATACTGAATATAATTTTTCTTTTACTTGGTGATTGAGGCTCAGTATACTGAACATAAATTTGTATACTGTGTTATAATGCAATTTTGAACTGTGTGGATGATCTGTTTCAGCATCAAATACTCCAGTGTTGCTCCCCCTCCTTTGCTCCCCCCACTTTAAAAATGTTTTAGCCTGCTTTTGTTTCCTTTACCTGACTCTCCCTTATTGCCCAGCAGCTGTCACTCTTTGCTTGCTGCCCTCTAGCTGTCTCTCCTGTCTCCTTCCCTTGCACAAAGATGATATCCTGCTTCTAAGCCTTTGGACTTAAGAGTCCAGATTAGCAGGTTTCTTAGAGCTGTTTGTATAGTATGAATGTATCTATTTTGCCCCTGAGGATTTCTCTTCTGAGAAAAGTATATGAATTTCAGAATTTTGATATTTTAAGACAGCCATTTTGGTTATACAAAGACTTTTAGGCTTATTTGCTATACGATCTCACAGCTGTGATTTTTTTCTTAATAACTGAGATTTCCAGATAAATATCTTTTTAATAATTGAGACATTGCTTTATTCAGCAAATATTTATTGAATTCTTAGGATTCTTTAGGTAAGCAAAATAGAAGATCCCACCTCTCCTAGATCTTACATTCTAACAGAGGAAACAGATAAAAAACAATAGACATAATAAACAAATAAGTTACATGTTCTGTTTGAAAGTAATAGGTGTCATGGGAAAAAACACAATGAAAATAAGAAATCAGGAATGCTAACTGGGGTGGTGAGGATTGTAATGTTAAATAGGTTGGTCAGAATAGGGTTAATTGGGAAAGTGTGATTTAAGCAAAGAGGCAAGGGATTTAACCAAGCATATGTTTAGGATAAGAATATCCTGGCAATGGGCATAGTCAGTGTAAAGACCCCAGGGTTATCATGTATGGATTGCTCTAGGAACAGTAAGGAGGCTTTTGTGGCTAGACTGTGGTGAACAAGGGAAAGATTAAGAGAGAAAGTGAGCAGAGAATGAGGGCAGATCATATAGGAACAGCTATTACAAAAGCCTCAGCCTTTACTCTGAGTGAAATAGGGAGCCACCAGAGGGTTTTGAGCAAAGGAATAGTATAAACTGACTTTCATTTTTTTTTTTAAACTGACTTTCATTTTTACAAGATTACTACGATCACAATGTTGAGAAGAAACTGTTGGGAAGGGAGCAGTGGTGAGAAAAGGGAGACTGTTAGGAAGCTATTGTGGTGATCCAGGAGAAAGGTGATGGTGATTTGGATTAGAGTGACAACAGTGGAGATGTTGAGAAGAAGTAGAAGGCATTTGTGAAGTAGGACCACTAGGACATGAAATGAGTGTGGGAATCTGTCAGAAACAGGAGTCAAGTATACTTTGAAGGCATCCTTTTTGGTCTGAGGAATCAGTAGGATTGTAGAGCCATCTGTTATGATGGAGAGGGTTAGAGGTAGGGCATATTCAAAGGGAATGAGAAGTTGAATTTTAGACATGTTGAGTTTGAGATGCCTATTAGACATTCAACTGGTGATGTTGAGTAGGAAATTTGACATGTGACTCTGAAGTGTAGAGGAACAGTCTGAGTTGAAGATGTAAATTTGGGTATCATTAATACATAGATGACATTTAAAGCCTTCAGACTGGGGAACACTAAGGAAGTGAGCTTTAGAGGAGGACCAAGGATTAAGTACTGCCATCTTCCAACAAGAATTCAGGGAGAGAGGAAATGACCAGCAAAAGAAACCGTGTGGGAGTAACCAATAAGGTAGGAGGAAAACAAGGAAATGTGAAATATTGGGGTACCCACTGGCTCAGTTGATGGAGCATGTGATTCTTATTCTCAGAGTCATGAGTTCAAGTTTATGTTGGGCATGGGGCCTACTTAAAAAAAAATGTGGAATATGTCTTGAAAGGCTACTGAAGATGTTTTCAAATATTCAGATCTTCAAATGTCAGATACCATGTTGACAAACATGTGGAAGAAGAAAGACTACAGCCTGGGTTTGCATTTGAGGTTTTGTATCTTACAGATGACATAGCTAATAGGTCTACTTTTCTAGCCTGGTTGACAGTTGGGAGGGTTGCAGACTCTGTGCCAGGTCTTGGAATGTTTTTATGAGGAAGACAGCAGGACTGAAAACAAAAATAAAATACCTCTCACACAGGGTGCAGGGCAAATGGAAATCCTGCAGCCTAAACTAGAATGAGGTCATTTGCCTAAAATGTGGTTATATGGAAAGTCCATGTAAGGAAAGATGAAACATCAATGTATAGAGGTGTAGAGGACAAGAGGTAGTATGACGTGAATACAGTTATGAAAACTTATAGGGTGTTATTTCTCCCTAACAGATGGAGAAAAGAACAGGGAGTCAACATCACTGTGATAAATACTGAACAGCAAGGAAGCAAACTATCACAGCTGAGGCATTCAGGCTGCTGTGAAACTCAGAAGTGATATTATCAATAAAGCCAGAGTTGGCAAGTATTTAACAAATAAACAACATATGGCTCATTGGTTGCCATGTCCCTGGAAACATCTCCTCTCAGGAGAAAAGTATGCCTCTGTAAATGAGTTTCTGGTTGGTGTACATTGCTTTTGATACATATGACAGTTGTGAAATTATAATTACCCAGTTTACTTAACCAAAAATTCTGCTTAAAAGACAACTATACAGTTGTGGACAAAGAGACTCAATTCTTCCTATTTCTTCCATTAAATACAACTAAAAACCTTGGATGTTATATATAAAAGAAACAGAAAAAGACTCTGGAAGGTGGAGAGAAGGCAGACTGGCTTGGGACTTCTCTATCTGAAGAAGACATCATAGTGAGTTCCTTGAGTTTTCTTCTTGCTTTATATATTCCAGAGTGGATACTGGGAATAGACAACAATCCAGAATACCAATGGACACAAGCCACCCCCCCCCCAAAAAAAGCTTTCAGAAAAACCTGCTCTTTTGTGGTAAGCAAAGGAGCAGCCTAGCAAGACAGAAAAAAATTTAGATAATAACTGCTTTAAATAATTAAATAAATACTCTGCTTTAACCAGACACCACAGAAAACACTGCAGGCTCACTTGAACCTCCATCAGTGAAGACAGTGCGGAGCCTAAACTTTGACCCTTGCCTAAACTTACTGTGATGAAGCAGCCCTTCCCACCTGGAGTTTAAAGGAACGATCATAAAAATGCTTTTGTAAGCAATTATGAATATACTTGTAACAAATGAAAAATAATGTATAAGCAAAAACAACTTAGCAAATAAATACAAAAAATAAATAAGAACTGCATGGAAATTTTAGAACTGAGAAATGCAACAACTGAAATAAAAATTTCAGTGGTTGGCTCAACATCAGAATGGATAAGACAAACGACAGAACCAGTGAACTTGAAGATACACAATAAAAACTACCCAATTTGAACTATAGAGAGAAAATAGACCAAAGAAAGGAAAGAGACACAGGGGCTTGTGGAACCGTAACTAATAATCTAACATTCATGTCCATTGGTGGCTTGGAAGGTGAGGAGAGAGTGGTGCTGGAAAAATAATAGAAGAAACAATGGCTGAAAATTCACCAAATCTGGCAAAAGAAATAAAACTACAGATTCAAGAAACTAAGTGAATCCCAAAGAAGATAAGCCTAAAGATATCCATGCGAAGGTAATCAAACTTCTGAAAATTAAAGACAAATAAAAAGTATTTCAAAACAGCAAGAGAGAAATGATACATTATTTAGGGGAAAAACAATTAGAATGACAGAAATTTTTCATCAGAAATCATAGAGCTCAGAAATGGAACAACATTTTTTCAGTGTTTAAAGAAAAAGTACTGTCAACCCAGAATTCTATACCCAGTGAAAATAGCCTTCAGGAAAGAAGGGGAAATCAAGACATTCTCAGAAAAAGAAAACTAAGAGGATTTGTCATTAACAGATCTAACCTAAAAGAATGACTAAAGGAAACTGAGAAAGGAAGGAATCTTGGACTATCAGGAAGGAAGAAGGAACAATGAAAAGAGTAAAAATATGGGACACAAGAAAGAAAGGAAAAGAAGGAGATTGAATTAAAGCTGCATAAATGTTCATAAAACAAATGAACTTGGAGATCAGTGGATATTATGATGATAACTCTTCATATTAGTGCCTTTCTGTTTACACTCTTTATAAAACACATTGTTTTCTTTTAATACATCAGAACCCCATCTTCTAAAGAAGCCACCCTAAAATGTTCTTGTACCACCTACTTGGGGTACAAGAATAATGTTAAGTGATGAATGTGTGTGAAGCCTCTTCTGTTTACTGTCATATCCAGCAATTCTCCCTCTTTAGCAATCCAGCCACCCCTCATGTAAGTTTCCCAACTCAGGTATTGACTACCCTTACCTCGGCTCTGCTGTTTCTTTTGCCAGACTCTGACAAGAGCCACACTTTCATCGCTGAGAACTCTTTATGGAGTCTCAAAAGTGGTTAAAAATAAGTTCTTTGGCCAAGGGGTGTCTCCTCCATTCAGCCCTTATTCTCACATACCCTCTTCAGCTAATAATTATGAATGATCTGGGATTTTTAGAATCTCCAGAGGCTGAATTTGTCCATATAGTGAGACCTTCTGTCTGGGGCTGGGGCTCCACCTATCCCCCATCAGAGACAGAGGACATAAGAAGAGATGGCCAACAATGGACTTTCCCAGCTGATAGATGATAATTCAATTTCCCCCTGGCTTTAGGCTTCCCATATCTCTACTTTGCATTTGGACCACGCCACTATCTAACTCAAGATCATGGGTAGGAATCACATGGTGTAAATTAGTGCATGTGAATGTGTCCACTGTTTTAGTTGATGTGCAGATAGAGAAGGGAGGAGTGAACCAATGACAAAACATTGGCTCTTGACCTGGGAAATTCAGCCATTACTATAAGATACACAGGGAGGTAACAACATGCCTGTGGGACCATGGAGGCCAGTGTGTTTTTTTGAGAGTCAAGTGGTAAATTCAGCCTTGTCTTCTAGTTATTGAAGAAGAGAAGGCTTTAACTTAATATTTTTTTTTCTTGAGCCAAGATCTCCAAGATGAGAACCTAGCATGAGCCTGTGAATGGCAAAATGAGCCTTGTTTTAGCTGCAGGAGCCAGTCGGTTGGAGAGATCCTGGAAGAAGATCAAGGCCTCAAATCCCAAAACCTCACTTTGCCCTTATGCCTTCCTTACTAGTGTATATCCTCTTCTGCAACTCCTTGCACTGTACTAGCCATTTTCCTTCTCTTTTACTCACACAGAAGCAAGGGAATAATTTTGTAAAGCATCCTTTATGCAATGCATATTAATTCATTAACCTTACATCAAGCAATACATTATGTGTGACTCTGATGCTGAAGCTCATTTCTAAGAAAGGACAGAGAATATATGGAAGTTACCTGAAACACAGAGACTGGACGAGTAGTCAGAGGAGTGTTTAATATAATGTTCCTATTGCTATGAAGGACCAGATCAGACTCTGAGAACACACACAGGGTCGTCATAAGTCTGAGAGATCAGATCAGATTTCCTCAGAGTAGGGGGAATGAAAGCAGTGAACTCCATTTATTCAGGAATACATAAAATATGAATTGATTACTTTGACTCAGTGATATATAGATTAGGAAAAACTGGCCTGCAAATTTCTATGTCTAGATAATATAGGTAAATTGTTTGAAGGAATTTGTTATAAAGAATTTTTTAAAAAGTTGACTTTTCTGGTTTTATGTAATGAAATATTGTCCAGTTCATCCTTTTTAAAAACTTTTGTATGTTGATATATATTATAAAGTTTTGAATGTATACATATTCATATTTTTGGATTTTTTAAATTAACATATAATATATTATTTTTGCAGGGGTACAGGTCTGTGAATCATCAGGTTTACACATTTCACAGCACTCCCCATAGCATATACCCTCCCCAATGTCCATAACCCAGCCACCCTATCCCTACCACCCCATACCCCAGCAACCTTCAGTTTGTTTCATGAGATTAAGAGTCTCTTATGCTTTGTCTCCCTCCCTATCTTGTTTCATTTTTTACCTCCCTAACCCCCATGACCCCTCACCCTGCCTCTCAAATTCCTCATATCAGAGAGATAAAATTATTTGTTCCATTTCTTTGAAAAAAAAAAGATAGTATTTTGATAGGGATTGCATTAAGTGTGTATATTGCTTTAGTACCATAGACATTTTCACAATATTTTTTCTTCCAATCCATGAGCGTGGAACATTTTTCCATTTCTTTGTGTCTTCCTCCATTTCTTTCATGAGTACTTTATAGTTTTCTGAGTACAGATTCTTTGCCTCCTTTGTTAGCTTTATTCCTAGGTATTTTATGGTTTTGGTGCAATTGTAAATGAATTCAACTCCTTAATTTCTCCTTCTTCTGTCTTGCTGTTGATATGTAGAAATGCAACTGATTTCTGTGCATTGATTTTATATCCCGACACTTTACCGAATTCCTGTATGAGTTCTAGCAGTTTTGGAGTGGAGTCTTTCGGGTTTTCCACATAAAGTATCATATCAACTGCAAAGAGTGAGAGTTTGACTTCTTCTTTGCTGATTTGGGTGCCTTTTATTTCTTTTTGTTGTCTGATTGCTGAGGCATAGTACTATGTTGAATAGCAGCAGTGAATGGAGGAAATCCCTGCCATGTTCCTGACCTTGGGGGAAAAGCTCTCTGCTTTTCTCCCATTGAGAATGATATTCACTGTCAGTTTTTCATAGATGGCTTTGATGATACTGAGGTATGAACACTCTATGCCTACACTCTGAAGAGTTTGATCAAGAAAGGATGCTGTACTTTGTCAAATGCTTTGTCAGCATCTACTGAGAGTATCATATGGTTCTTGTTCTTTCTTTTATTAATGTATTGTATCACATTGATTGATTTGCAGATGTTGAACCAAACTTGCAACACAGGAATAAATCCCAGTTGGTCATGGTGAATAATCCTTTTAGTGTACTGTTGGAGCCTGTTGGCTAGTATTTTGGTGAGAATTTTCACATCCAAGTTAATTAAGGATATTGGTCTGTAATTCTCCTTTTTGATGGGTCCTTTGTCTGGTTTTGGGATCAAGGTAGACCGGCCTCATAAAATGAGTTTGGAGGTTTTCCTTCCATTTCTATTTTTTGGAACAGCTTCAGGAGACTAGGTATTAATTCTTCTTTAAATGTTTGGTAGACCTATGACCCAGCAATTGCACTACTGGGTATTTACCCTAAAGATACAAAGGTACTGATCTGAAGGGGCACATGCACCCCAATGTTTATAGCAGCAATGTCCACAATAGCCAAACTATTGAAAGAACCTAGATGTCCATCAACAGAGGAATGGATAAAGAAGATGTGGTATATATATACAATGGAATACTATGCAGCCATTAAAAGAAATGAAATCTTGCCATTTGTGATGACTTGGATGGAACTAGAGGATATGATGCTGAGCGAAATAAGTCAATCAGAGAAAGACAATTATCATATGATCTCCCTGATATGAGGAAGTGGAGAGGCAATGTGGGGGACTTAGGGGTTAGGAAAGGAATAAATGAAACAAGTTGGGAACGGGAGGGAGACAAACCATAAAAGACTCTTAATCTCAGAAAAACTGAGGGTTGCTGGGGGAAGGGGGGTTGGGAGAGGGTGGTTGGGTTATGGACATTGGGGAGGGTATGTGCTATGGTGAGTGCTGTGAACCTGGCGATGCACAGACCTGTACCTCTGGGGATAAAATACATTATATGTTTATTAAAAAATTAAAAATTAAAAAAAAAAAGAAGTTTGGTAGAATTCCCCTGGGAAGCCATCTGACCCTTGTTGGGAGGTTTTTGATGACTGCTTCAATCTCCTTACTGGTCATGGATCTCTTCAGGTTTTCTATTTCTTCCTGGTTCACTTTTGGTAGTTCATATGTCTCTACGAATGCATCCATTGTCAAATTTGCTGATGTATATATAGTTGCTCATAATATGTTCTTATAATTGTTGTATTTCTTTGGTGTTGGTTGTGATCTCTCCTCTTTCACTCATGATTTTATTAATTTGGGTCCTTTCTTTTTTCTTTTTGATAAGTCTGGCTAATCCTTTCAAAGAACCAGCTCCTAGTTTCATTGATTTGTTCTACTGTTCTTTTGACTTCTATCTCATTGATTTCTGCTCTGATCATTATTATTTCTCTTCTCCTACTGGGTTTAGGCTTTCTTTGCTGTTCTTTCTCCAGCCCCCTTAGGTACAGGGTTAGGTCGTGTATGTGAGACCTTTCTTGTTTCTTGAGAAAGGCTTGTATTGCTATATGCTTTCCTCCCAGGACCACCTTTGCTGTGTCCCAAAGATTTTGAACAGTTGTGTTTTCATTTTCATTAGTGTCCATGAATTTTTTTAATTCTTCTTTAATTTCCTGGTTGACCCATTTATTGTTTAGTAGGATGCTCGTTAGCCTCCGTGTATTTGAGTTCTTTCCACCTTTCCTCGTGTGATTGAGTTCTGTTTCAGAGCATTGTGGTCTGAAAATATGCAGGGAATGATCCAATCTTTTCGTACCAGTTGAGACCTGATTTGTGACCCAGGATGTGATCTATTCTGGAGAATGTTCCATACGTGTGCTAGAGAAGAATGTGTATTCTGTTGTTTTGGGATGGAATGTTCTAAATATATCTGTCATGTCCATCTGGTCCAGTGTGTCATTTAAAGCCTTTATTTCCTTGTTGATCTTTTGCTTAGATAATCTGTCCATTTCAGTAAGGGGGTGTTAAAGTCCCCTACTATTATTGTATTATTTTTGATGTGTTTCTTATTGTTAATTAATTGCTTTATATAATTGGCTGCTCCCATGTTAGGGGGATAGATATTTAAAGTTGTTAGATCTTCTTGTTGAATAGACCCTTTAAGTATGATATAATGTCCTTCCTCATCTCTTATTATAGTCTTTGACTTAATTTATCTAATATAAAGATTGCCACCCCAGCTTTCTTTTGATGTCTATTAGCATGGTAAATTGTTTTCCACCCCCTCACTTTAAATAGGAAGGTGTCTTTGGGTCTAAAATGAGTTTTTTGTAGACAGCATATCGATGGGTCTTATTTTTTTTTATCCATTCTGATACCCTGTGTCTTCTGATTGGGGTGTTTAGTCCATTTACATTCAGAGTAACTATTGAAAGATAGGAATTTTGTGCCACTGTATTGCCTGTAAGGTGACTGTTACTGTATATTGTCTCTCTCTGTCTCTCTTTTTTTTGGGGGGGGGGTTTGGTGCTTTTAGCCTCCCTCTTTGCTTAGAGGACCCCTTTTAATATTTCCTGTAGGGCTGGTTTGATGTTTGCAAATCTTAAGTTTTTGTTTGTCCTGGAAGCTTTTTATCTCTCCTTCTATTTTCAGTGATAGCCTAGCTGGATATAGTATTCTTGGCTGCATATTTTTGTTTAGTTTAGTGCTCTGAATATATCATGCCAGTCCTTTCTGGCCTGCCAGTCTCTGTGGATAGGTCTGCTGTCAAACTAGTATTTCTACCATTGTATGTTACAGACCTCTTGTCCCGAGCTGCTTTCAGGATTTTCTCTTTGTCACTAAGACTTATTAGGTTTTACTAATGGATGACAGGGGGTTCACCTATTTTTATTGATTTTGAGGAGGGTTCCCTGTGCCTTCTGAATTTTGATGCTTGCTTGCTTCACCAAATTAGGGAAATTTTCTACCTTAATTTGCTCCAATATACCCTCTGCCCTACTCTCTCTTTCTTCTTCTGGGATCCCAATTATTCTAACATTGTTTCATTTTATGGTATCTTTTACCTCTAGAATTCTCCCCTTGTGGTCCAGTAGTCATTCATTTCTCTTTTGTTCAGCTTCTTTATTCTCCATCATTTGGTCTTCTATATCACTAATTCTCTCTTCTGCCTCATTTATCCTAGCAGTAAGAGGCTCCATTTTTTTACTGTATCTCATTAATAGCTTTTTTAAATTTCAACTTGGTTAGATTTTAGTTCTTCTATTTCTCCAGAAAGTGGTTTTATTTCTCCAGAAAGGATTCTCTAATATCTTTCATACTTTTTTTGAGTCCAGGTAGCACCTTGATAATTGTCATTCTGAACTCTAGTTCTGACATATTACTAATGTCCATATTCATTAGGTCCCTAGCTATTGGTACTGTCTCTTGTTGTTTCCTTTTTCTTTCTTTCTTTCTTTTTTTATTTTTTTGTGGTGAGTTTTTCCACATTATCATTTTATCCACATAAGAATAAGTGTATGAGAGAACAAAATACTAAAAGGGTAGCATGGACCCCAGAAAGATATACACTAATCAAATCAGAAGAGACCTCAAACTGGGGCACGGGGGAAGAAAAGGGGAAAAAAATAATATATATATATATATTAGACTGGTAAATAGAATAGAGCCACACACTTGATTTTGGGTGTGTTTTGGTCTGTTAGAAGAAACTACCTCCCAATATTTTATAGAAGGAAAATTATACACACACACACACACACACACATATATATATATATATATCACAGAAAATAAGGGTAAACATGATGAAGAGATGGAATATGACTGTAAAGATGAAAATTCAAAAATATTCTAAAAACGGAATTGAGAAGACAAGAAGTTGGTTGAAAAAAGAAAAGAAAGAAGAGGAAAGAATGTGATCAGGCTGGAGACTAGAACAAAGCCATGTGGTAGATTTAGGGTACATTTTGATCTATTATAAGAAAGTGTATCCCAAAATTTTAAAGAAAGAAAAAACCTATATGTATACAAAAAACGAGGTTCAATTCAATGAAGGGATAAAATATGACTATAACAATGAAAATTTTTAAAGATTTTTTAAAAGGTATTGATGAGATAAAATAGTTTAAAAATTTTAAAGTAAAAAAGGGGAAAAATTAATAAATGTAATAAAAAAAGAAATTTAAAATATTTAACTTCAAAAGACTAAAGAATCATGGGGAAAAAAACGTGAATTGCTTTCCCCTAGCTCTCAGGTTCCACAGTTCTCATTGATTAGTGAACTTGATCTTGGCTGGATATTCTTGGGATCTTCTGGGGGAGGGGCCTTTTGCAGTGATTCTCAATTGTCTTTGCCCAAGGTGGAATTGTACCACCCTTGCCAGGGGCCAGACTAAGTCATCTGCTCAGGTTTGCTCTTGGGAGCTTTTGTTCCCTGAATACTTTCTGTACAGCTTTGGACAACAGGAATGAAAATTGTGTTCTCCCAGTTTCCAGCCCCGTAGAGGCTGAGAACTTGGGGCCCCACTCCTTAGTGTGCCCTCAGAGAAAAACAGTCAGTCCCTCCCGTCTCCCTGGTCTCTGGTCGCACTCCAAGCTCACCCAGCCTGTGACCGAGCATTTCTGTCTCTGGCGCACAGCCCTGTTTGGAGTCTCCAAACCCAGCAGATTCCTGCCATACACTCCCACATTGCTCCTCCTCGAGGAGGAAGGGGGGGCTCTCTCTGGATCTGTCACTTATGGGGTCCCTGCTCAAAGAATAATGGCTCGACTGTGCCTTGGATCATAGTTTAAGGTAATCCCGAGCTGACACTGCACTGCACTCTGATACCTGGGATTTCTGCCACCCTGAGACACCCCTGGTCTTTTTGTGTCCCTGGGGGTCCTGAGACCACACTGTCCCAGTGAGGGCTTCACACCCCACTTAGCCTCTGGAGGGATGTCCCTCAGTGGAGCAGACTTCTAAAAGTTCTGATTTTGTGCTCCTCTGCTCCACTGCCTACTTGGAGCCAGCCCCTCCCCCACGGTCTATCTTCCCATCGCTTCAGATTCACTTCTCCGCATGTCCTACTTTCCAGAAAGTGATCGATTTTCTGTTCCTAGAATTGCTGCTCTTCTCTTTTATCTGCTGTTGTGTTTGTAGGTGTTCAGAATTGTTTGATAACTATCTAGCTGAACTCCTGGGACCTGATGATATTTTGGTCTCCTACTCCACCTTCTTGCTGCTCCCCTCCTTTTGGGGCATTTTTTGATCATGTTAATAAAGAAATTCTGTATACAAATTAGCAGAAATACTACTCAACTTGTAAAAACTAATGCTAACTCCAATGTCATGACCATTACCATTCAGGATTCCTTTGTTCACCAGTAAATACAGTTTATTTCCTTACATGCATCTTAAATAAAGTAGATACATTTTTTGAAAAGACTTTACTTATTTATTTGACACAGAGAGAGTATGAGCAGGAGGAGAGGCAGAGGGAGAGAAAAAGTAAGAAGCAGACTCTCCACTGAGCAGGGAGCCCAATGCAGGGTTTGATCCCAGGCTCCTGGCATCATGACCTGAGCTAAAGGCAGAGGTTTAACCAACTGCACCATCCAGGTGCTCCAAAGTAGATAAATTTTTATTTGAAGTTGAATAAATATGGAGCCTGGAGAAGTATCATACCCCAAAGCCTATAGCCCTACAAAGATTGGTGAATTCCTTGCCTTTATTTTGTTTGGCTTTCCAATGGAAATTTATTCAAAGGATGGTAGGTGAGATGGGTGTGGCAGGATAAGGGTGGAAAATATGATCTCACCTGTCGAATAAAAGGGTAGTAGTTAGACAAGATCCTGTTAGATATAGCTGAGAGTATACTAGTGGAAAAGACCTTAATTTAAGGTTTAATTTCTGGCTGAACTCCAGAAAGCACTGACCTACCCCCTTTTCAGGGACTCCATTGGGGAGTTGTATTCTATGATGTGTGGACACAGCATCTGTCTAAGGTGCCTTCCTTTTTGGTAATGGAGACTGACATAAAGCTCAATCTGTCCATAGTGCTTTCAGTTTCACTGAAGAAGCAAAACTTTGAAAACCTGGCAGTGGGCAATCTGGTCAGCCACATCAGAGCTGGAGCCAGCAGTGAACAAGGATCTGAGGATTTGCTCTGGAATGGGGAATTTCTATGTGACCACACATTCATTTGTATAGCTGCTGCAACAAATTACCGCAAGGATTCTCTAAACAACAGTATTGTCTCACAATCTTTGAAGTTAATAGTTCAAAGTCAAGAGGTCTGCAGGGCTATGCTTCCTCTAAAGGTTCTAGAAGAGGATCCTTTCTTGCTTCTTTCTACCTTTGGTGGGTACCGGCAATCCTTGGCATTCCTTGACTTGTGCTGCACTGCTCCTGTTTCTGCAGCCATTGTCACATGGCCTTTTTTCCTCAGTGTCTGTTTTTGTGTGTCTTCTCTTATAAGGACATCAGTAATACTGGATTTAGACTCCACCCTAGTCCAGTATGACCTTCTCTTAACTCATCCCATCTGCAAAGACACTATTTCTAAATAGGGATACATTCTGAGTTCCAGGTGGACATATATTTTTGCAAGACAGTATTCAATCTAGTACAGACAGTGATAATAAAACTCAGAAAAGAACTGACCCACTCCATTTGCCCAAACTATTCTCAAGACCTCTGTTTACTATTCTGCAAACCCAACATCTGCTTCACTTGTCTCAGGAGAGAGAACAAGGGCAGTCTTTTTGTCTCCAGTGCCTTGTCATCTCTCCAGTCCAGAGGGTCGAGATCAATATGGCTCTGGGGAGGCTGATAGCTGAGATCAAAGTGATTGTGCCTATGCTAAGTATATACAGCTGGATGCTGAAGTTCTCTGTGTATGTGAGTTTGGGTCCAGACATGGCAATGACTTCCTCCTGTTTTCTACTGACCTGAGGAACATCAGATGTGGATAAAGCTAGCAAAATCAGCAGAGAACCTGGAGATGTCTTGTCTACTGCTTGTGTCCTGGCTTCCCTTATCTTACATTCTGGCTGCCACCATGAGCAGGAGAAAGTGAAGATAGCTGAGTGGACTGTCGGGGTTTGTGGGGAATCTGCATATTGTTAAGAAACTTCCTGTAATCTTCAGACCTTGGGTTCTGGGTTGTGAGCGTCAGGGGAGGACACGAAGTAGCTGTCACTTCTGAACCCTGTGCATAGCCAGACTTTCAGAAGGTCAGGATTTTCCTGGACTGGGATCTGAAGGCCATTTTGTGTTTTAGGGCTGTATATGAATTAGAGCTCTTGTCTCTTATCATTTCTAATTTAAAAAGACTTTTTGCAAATTTATTGTATCTTATAACATATTTTGGTTGAATTAAGGATATGAACTCTCAATTTTATTTTATATGTTTATTAAAAACAGCTTTATTGAAATAAAAGTTCATACAATAAAGTACACATGTCTAAATTACACAATTTGGTGAATTTTGGCTTATGTATCACTTGTGAAGCCATGGTCACAATCCAGATAGCAAACCTACCCCTCACGCCTAAGTTCTCCAGTGCACCTTAATATCTACTTTGGTCACTACAGATTAGTTTGCATTTTTTGAGTTTCATATAAGTAGAATCATTTAGTAGGTAGTCTTTTGCGGATGCTGTTTTTGCTCAGCATAATCGTTTTGAGATTTACCAATGTAGTATGTAGCAACAGCTTCTATCTTTTTATTTCTGATTAGTATTCCATGGGGTGGGATATGCAGAATTGGTTTCTTCAAACATCCATCGGTGGACATCTGGGTTATTCCCAGCTTGGGGGCTGATACAAATAAAACTACTATGAATATACATGTAAAACATATAATAGACTACTATACCATAGGGAAAATAATTGCAAAATAGCAACAATATAGTGTGTATACCGAAGGACCCATACTCTTCTCACTTTTCCACAGAAGCTGGTCTGGCCAAAGTTACCTGTGAGTTCGTTATGGCTGAATCCAGGTAACCTGTGTTGGTGCTCATGTTACATTCCCTCCGTAGTCTTCGACTCCTGCAGCCCCCTCTACCCTCAGCTTCTGTCAGTTTATTGTCTCACTCTCCTGCAGCTAGTATGAACTCATTCCTTGTCTTCATGCTAGCACCTGTATGTGTGGGTGTTTTTTATTGTCAATAATTCTCTTCTTTCATGTTTCAAACTTCTTGTCACTGATTGTTGCTTTCTTTTTCTTTTTCCCAGTCTGTGCTTGATGTTCATTGATAGCTGACTTTGAGATAAGATTTTAAAAATTCTTGCACCCTCCATGTCTATGGACCCTTATTTCTATGGTGTTGAAAATTAAAAAAAAAAAAATAGCTGGCAACGTGACCACTGTTACCTTTGTTTTCTGAGAAAGCAGAAAGAAAATAGTATTCTCTGGGGTTTCATTTTCAACTTGTTTTTCTTATGAGGCAACTTTCTCGAAACCATTTCATCTTCGTCATGGATTTAACAGATGTGTCTGCTAGAACTCCCAAGTTTGAATCTGCAGCGCAGCTCTGCAGACCCTCAGGCTTTATGATAGTTCTGTTTTTATCTGTCATTAAGATGTGTGTTGTTGAAAATTCACAACCAAGTATTGTTTCTTTGTTCATGTGTTTATTTTTAACCCTCACTGATCATGTCAATATATGTTTAATCTACCCCCATTTTAACTACTTGCAAGAAATGATTTCTGTTCCTGTTTTTATCCTACTGCTTGATTAAAAAATCATGTTAACCTCTGACTTCCAGTCAGTTCAGCCATACGTTTTGAACTTAGGCCAGTTTGTTGTTTGATGGAATTATCTAATGGGAGTATCTCTTCAGTGTGTTTGCCTCTTTTTTTGACCAAGAAAAGTTTTGGACATAACTATTGGGTAGCATGTTTTACCCACTTTTTCCTATCATATGCATTTTTACCTTTCAAGATGATTCTGAAACCATCCTCGAGGAAAGCTACAAGCAATTTCTGCATTTCTTGTTTGGTTTTGGTTTGGATTGTTTTGCTTTTAGCCAAGTCTGCTGTCTTTAGCTGCAAAAAATTCTGGCAACTTTCCTTCAAAATGTGCATAATTGAATGTTGTTGTAAGAGTCACATTTCTGTATAGTTATAGCTCAGGATTTTCCCAGGCAAGATATAAAAAGGTTTGGGCTCATTTTTATCTCCACAATGATAAAACATGTATCTGAAATAGACATACGAACACATCTTATGCTTCTTAGATCTACCGTTGTGTGTACCAGTAAATAATTGTCTGTGGCCTGAGTGTGCCAACATCTTCACTGTCAAGTTCATTGTGGAAAGTTTAAAGAGTGACATTAGGTACCATAGTCTTCAGTGATTCCTGATGTGTTTTTTTTTTAATTTTTAAAATTAAAAAAAAAAGATTTTATTTATTTATTTGACAGACAGAGATCACAAGTAGGCAGAGAGGAGGGTAGTGGGAAGCAGGTTCCCTGCTGAGCAGGGAGCCCGATGTGGGGCTCCATCCCAGGACCCTGAGATCATGACCCGAGCTGAAGGCAGAGGCCCCAACCCACTGAGCCACCCAGGCGCCCCAGATTCCTGACGTTTTGATGGAGGAATTTTTTACTGACTTGGACAAAGTGTATGCACTGCTTGTGCACAGATGGGTCTAAATTTCTACCAGGTGAAATCTTGGAAGCTATTTCAGTCAGGGAGCTCATTCAGTCAAGGTCATTAGAGGATGAACGCAGCAACAGATAGTCACTCATACAGGAGATGCATTGTCATTTTAAGATGGAAAGAGGAAAAATACATCTATCATTAAAAAAAAAACCTTAATTTTGATTGCTTTTGTTATGGGGACACTCACTAAAACAGAAAATGTTTTTATAATCTATTTATAATCTCATGTTTGTAAACAAAACATTTTATTTATCACATTTTAAGCAATTCCAGTAGGAAGTTGCACTAGTTTGTGGAAGCCAGTAGATTTTTTACAGCCAAAAGGGGGGAAATAAAAGCTTCTATGGATTCATCAAGAAATCACACTTTCTGGAGTGAACACTCAGGCGGAAGAGTGCCAGCTGTACGCGCTGGTGACGATAGCATAATCAGTTCTCGCCAAAGACATTGCTCACTGTTTCTGCACTGCAGGGTTGATTCTGGGGATTCCCATATAACGTCAAAGTACCAAATGTGCAGTATTTTTACTGACATGTAAAAATTTTTATGACCTACTGGTTTTCAGGAAGAAACTTGACGTTGGCCAAGATGGAAAGCCAGAAGTCGACTGCATATTCATGTGATAAGTTCTTTTAAAAAAAATCAAATCTCAGAAATTTTAAAATTTTAAATGAATTTTTTAAATCCCAAAAATCTTTCAGGAAAATTTATGCTCTGAATAGAAGCTCCCTCTGTCCCATGGCTGCCCTTTCATTCTCAGGCAGTACTGGATATCACTAGGGATGAGTATATTTCCTGAGAAGCACAAACAGCAGTGGGGAAACACAGGCTTTAGATCTCTATTTCCACTTCCTGTGTGTGACTTCAAGGCAGTTGTCATGGGGCACCAATCTAGAAGAGGTTCTGAAACATCAACAGAAATAAGAAGTGGAGAAAATTGGGCTTACCTAGGTTTCCCAGATGAAATGTAAGACACTCAATTAAATTTGAATTTCAGAAAAATGACAAATAATTTTAAAATATAAATATGTTCTGTTTCGTGCATTGGGACATAATTATACTAAAAATTATTCATTCTGTATCTGAAATTCAAATTTAAATGGGTGTCCTGTTTTGTATTTGCAAAATCTGGCAACTCTAGACTTACCACACTCTTAATACAAAGGATGCTGTTTAGGACTGGTAGATGCACTATAATGAGGTGCTGAGAGAGTGGATTAGTAAGGTGCTCATGTCTAACCACAGACAGTTTAACTCTCTTCTAAAGAAGGTGGTACTAATTAAATGCAGGCTTAGTTTTTGTTGGCATTATTCATGGTATGTATATGTACAGTTTGGATGTAGGCTTGCATTTTCACTGAGTAGGATATGCAGAGCTGGGCCATGGCCGAGTTGCTTGAGGGAACACAGGAGTAGCTAAGGGTTGCCAATGCCTGGTCGTCCTGTGTATTCCCCTATCCTGCTCTCAGCCTTTCTGCTAAGTAAACAGTGAACTAATATAGCCAGAGAATGTCTGAAATGGCCCCCAGTTGTCAGCTTGCCTGGGGCAGTCACACATCTCTGGTGGACCTGATTGAAAATAAGGTGGGTAGGAGTAGTCAGTGGACCAGGTTCCAGTTCTGGCTCCTTCTTCTGACTGAGAGATTGGGGGAAAGTTACTCAATACCTCCAGGCTCAGTTTTCCCATCCGCAGGATAATAGTACCTACCTTAAAAGAGTATTGTGAGGATTAAATGAATTAATTTATGTAAAGCAAGTGTTGGCTTCTAATAAGAGTACAATAAATGGCAGATGCTCTTTTAATGTTATTTTCCAAAACAATGTGTGCCAGATTGTATTGAATTGTTTGCCTATGGTGTTATTGTTTGCCTTATTTGAATGTACCCATCTTGAGGAGAGTATCATGGTGACATACAGTAGGCACTGGATGAATGCTAAGGTGAAGACTGTTACCATTTACTGTCACTCCCCCATTGGTTCCTGAACAATCACACTTGCAGACCTGGTCCCTTACGCCACAACTTTCCAACTGAAATGTTGGTCCTTCGGCCTGAGGAATTGATTCCCTCAGCCTTTGAGGTGGCCTGAGCATTAGCAGGTAGTTGGGGAACATTGATCTGTTTATCTCAGCCATTTTCTTTCTTTCTTTCTTTTTTAAAAATTTTTATTTATTTTTTAAATTTCTTTTCAGTGTTCCAGGATTCATTGCTTATGCACCACACCCAGTGCTTCATGCAATAAGTGCCCTCCATAATACCCACCACCAGGCTCACCTAACCTCCTCCCCTCCTCTCCTCCAAAACCCTCAGTTTGTTTCTCAGAGTCCACAGTCTCTCATGGTTCGTCTCTCCCTCCAATTTTCCCCAAATCCCTTCTCCTCTCCATCTCCCCATGTCCTCTGTGTTATTCCTTATGCTCCACAAATAAGCGAAAGCATATGATAACTAACTCTCTCTGCTTGACTTATTTCACTCAGCATAATCTCCTCCGGTCCCGTCCATGTTGATACAAAAGTTGGGTATTCGTCCTTTCTGATGGAGGCATAATATTCCATATTATGTATGGACCACATCTTCCTTATCCATTCGTTCGTTGAAGGGCATCTTGGTTCTTTCCACAGTTTGGTGACCGTGGCCATTGCTGCTATGAACATTGGGGTACATATGGCCCTTCTTTTCACTTCATCTGTATCTTTGGGGTAAATACCAAGTAGTGAAATTGCAGGGTCATAGGGAAGCTCTATTTTTAATTTCTTAAGGAATCTCCACACTGTTTTCCAAAGTGGCTATATCAACTTGCATTCCCACCAACAATGTAAGAGGATTCCCCTTTCTCCACATCCTCTGCAACACACATTTACTGTCATGTTAATTTTGACCATTCTAACTGGTGTAAGCTGGTATCTCAATGTGGTTTTGATTTGAATCTCCCTGATGGCTCGTGATGATGAACATTTTTTCATGTATCTGTTAGCCATTTGTATGTCTTCTTTGGAGAAGTGTCTGTTCATCTCAGCCATTTTCTATGAGTGCCATGACTTTTAAAAAGGTTGGAAGTCTCTGTTAGGCAGTAGTGTAAAAGGTTCAGTGGTTACAGAGTTATATATATATATATATATATATATATATATATAGTTTGGTACAACTTGTGAGAAGTAAAACAGGTTTTAGATTTTTGCTAGCTAGCCTGCTAGATAAAGATTGGAAAATATGCAGTAGATTGAGGTTGTTTGAGGAGGTTACAATTGTGGGTGAGATTTCCCCCTAATATTTTTCCCAATGCATTTCTGTAATTAAGAGGGGAAATAAGTATTATTTTTAAAACTTTTTTATTTTTAGTGTTACTTTTAAAATGTTAATTTACATGTACCTTCACGTAAGTTGTTATAAAAAGTACAGTTGTTATATCATAAACAATAGAGTGGCCTAGGGTGAGGGTTAAATAAAAGTGTACATTTAATCTATGAAGAAAAATGTGTTTCTCAAGGAAAAATAAAAAATGTTGTCCGTTCATGAGAAACTAATAACTGTTGAAATTTAGACACTGATACAAAGAGAATTTTTGAATTCAGAGGCTAAAAAAAAATCAACATATTTAAAATGGACTAAAAAATCATTTCAAAATTCATTATAAAATGGACTAAAGTCCATAAAAATGGACTAAAAAATCATTTCAAAATTCATTATAAAATGAATTTAATGAGTTAAGGATTCACTCAATACTACTGTGTTTGTTGAGTGACTATGTGAATAACCAAGCACCAATTGTGTGCCAGGCCTCTGCTAAGCAACCATAGTGTCAGATATGTGGTCCCTATTCCAAAACTGCCCATGATCTGGGAGAAGAGTCAAGTTTATTTTTCTTACCAAAGCATTTTGTGTTTTTTGTTTATTTGTACTAGTTGGATTATAAAGCCAGGATTACTAATTTGTCTTAAACACCTGCTTCCTGGATTTGTTCAGGAAATGAGCATATTTCCAACTCTTCCAGGAAATGTCGATAACCACCTTTTTATCTCTTTCTTGGATTAAACTCATTAAATTTACTTCCATTTGAATGTCTAGAGTGTTCTCCTTTCCATTTAGTATTCTTGGCCCACCCAGAAATGTAGTGTCACTTTTTGCACATTTACATTGCTTTTCAAAGATCGTTTCTATTGGTGTGGCATTTTTTCCCCCAAAAAGTTTATTGGTGTCTGAAGATCTCAGATTTTTTACTGTAGATGATATATTAATACGAGAAGAAATCAATATTGTAAACAAGTGGTCATGCCACATGAGTAAAAAACCACAATTACAAACACATATAGAAAAATTACTATTATAATCAAATAAAACCATAATAAAATGATCTGACACATTTCATGATTTACATATCTGTACTTGGACAGCAGTGTAATTAGGGACAAATGGTTCATATGATGTTCAAGTAAATGACTATAATTAGGATTACTTTCATGCAGTTAAGCCATATTTTTAGTCATTCTGTGTACCCTTTCATCATCTTCACACGCCCACTGACACTTGCAGATGGGAAAAGACAAAGGTCTGGAATCTTACTCATACAGCTGGTGGGCCCTGTCATCCATCTTTCCCTGCCTTAGCCCTGAGAGTCCCTATGTCCTCTTGGTGTGTCCCCTCAGCTCTCAACCTCCCTTCTCCCAACAACAGTGCCTTTTCACTCAGAACTACATTCTGCTCTACTCTACCATCCTGGAGTGGTGGAATGAGGCAGCAGACACTTGAGAGCCAAAAGAATGAAGAATGCCTAGTTACATGAGGAGGGAGACAAATGGTGAGTGAGGAAGGAAGTGGACTGTGAATTATATAAATTTTCTGTGCTTCCCTGATATCTGGGAGAGCACCTGCAGAAAGGTAAAATGAGAGGTTGTCTAAGTTAAGTGCATGTATAACTTATTGTCCAAACTGGGATACTTTCGAGAGTGAATGGGGGAGTATTAACAATTTCACTGGGACCATAGGTATGAGCCATGATTGTCTCAGGGAAAACTGGACTTAGTGCCACACTATTTCTAAGTGGGCAATGGAGAGAGAAGAAGAGAGTTATAGTTATTGTCACACCTGAATGAACATGAAATATGGAGCTCTAGGGCTCTGTCCTAATTAGTCTCTATACCTTTTGTCCCTTTCTCTTCCAGTTCATTCCCTGTGAGAAGACAGATTTTCCAAATTAATGCTATAGTTTTTTCAGGGTCTTTAAAATCTCCACTGGTCCCCCATGGTTAGCAGAATAAAGTCTGTACCCTTACCAGCTGGCTTTCCAGCCCTGCCCCATAGGGTTTCAATCTTATTTCTCAGTTTTCCTCTTTGAGAAACCATTGGAGCTTCAAACCATTGAAACTACTGACAACTATTTACCTGTAATTTGTTACTCCATGTCTTTGCTCGTGCTTTATCACCCTGTTGCCTGGAAACCTACCTTATGTTTTTACTTATACAATTTCTGTCCACTTTCCATGACCCAGTTCAATTTTCAGCTAAAATGCCGTGGAAAGCTGAGAACTGGAAGAAAAACATTCTCTGTGAAGCCTTCTCTACTCGCTCTTGTCTTGTCCAGCTCTCCATCCCCAGGAGTTTGTATATAGATATCTGTGTACCTTTATATGGACCCACAAGACTGCTTTCATCCTTGCATTAGCATCATTTAGACAGAGGTCTTAGATCCCCTTATAGATCAGAAGTTGCTTTAGGGCATAATCAAAGTATCATTCTTCCTGTAATTCTCAAAAGCTTTGTACTTGGTCCACACACAGTGGACTTGTTGAATAAAAGAGGTTAGAGACTGAAATTCAGAATTCTAATAATGTTCTTTATCTTTGCTTGGGTGAAGAAAAGCTCTGAGACAAAGGTAATTCCTATTTTGCTTGCTCAGAGACTTGGGACTGGTGTGGGTGTGAGCATCTAATTCTTGCTGGCCCTGAGGAGTGGCTCCTTATTCCTTATAGGAGGACTAGAAGAGGTGGACCAGATTCTGGCATTTAGGAAGGCTGTTATGACCTCTCAAACTAGATCTATTTGTTAATCGTAGACAGTCACAGTATTCTGTTACTAAATGGACTATACATGACTGTCACAAGGCCTCTCTCTGATACAGGCATCAGTCTGCCACTGGCCCTTTGGGAACTCTGTCTGTAGGCATCTTATTGCCTGGGTAGTCATAATCACTGGATGCAATCATTCAAACTTACCTGAAATTATATGCAGGGGTGGCTTTCTTTTTATGAAACCAGCACTCTAGATAACAGCCTACCTGGTTTGGACTATTAATTCTGATCACTTTGGAAACCAAAATGACTAACACTATAAAGAAAGACTGTCAAATTGAATCTTCACCCCTGACTAATCATAATCTCTGCCATATGTCCTTGGCACAAATTGTGTTGCTGCCTGGGGCACTTCATCCTCTGCAGTGAGGCATGCTGGAAATTTGTATTGGTGAGGACTGCTCTTGCCATTTTACACTCTGAAAGGGTACCAGAACCTAGTTCCAAAAAGAATGAAATTCAAGGCATCTATTTTCCCTAGTATTCATGGGGTTGGAACTATAGATATAAGGTGTCTTAGATTTGGTGGGTATGACACAGTTTTAGCTGACAGGACCCTATAGTACATAATCTCTAGTTTATAAGCCATAGCTATACCATATAGAAAACATTATTGCAACCAAATTCCTGAGTGTACTTTGACTTAGCCCTAGATCTGGAAGCCCCAGTCCTATTTGGTCAAGGTATTTAGATTCTAAGATGCAAAGTACCTGATTTATTTTTATTTATTATTTACTTGTTGGCTCTCTACATAATTTCTCTAGACTTTTCTAAAGATGGACAGAATCAGAGAGATAATTTAGCCTCATGGCTCCCTTTTGGATAGGAGGAAGCCAAAAGTAGAGAGGTTAAGGAACTGCTTGAGGTAGTACAGCTTGTTAGTGGTAATGCTTAATGTAAGTGACATGATAACACTTCCACCACATTCTTTTGGTCACAGAGTCAGTCTGGAGCTATTAGGAGGGCAAATAAGTCCCAATTCTTGATAGAGATAATGGCAAAGCATGTGTGGCCATCTTTAACACACCATACTTATAAAGTAGAAATTTTGCTTCATAACATTTACTCCCCTTTTAATTGAAAAAAAATTTCAGCTATTCTTTCTTCATTTTTTTTCTTTTCTATTTTCTCTCTTTTTTCTTTCTGAAACATGCAAGTTAAACTCTTAATATTTTTCCACAGTTCAGTGAATCTCCATTTATTACTTTTTATCCTTTTTTTCTCTCCGTGCTTTAATTGGGATAGTTTCTACAGCCTGCCTTAAGATTCACCATTTTGTTTTTCTGCAGTGCCCAATATACTCTTAAGCCCACCCAGTGAATTTTTGTCCTCCTTTCATATTTATAATGGTTGTTTCAAAGTCCTTGTTTGTTATTTTCACCATGTCTGGGTCATCTCTGGGTCTGTTTCTCTTGATGTTTTCTGCTTATGAGTCACTTTTTTGGTTTGTTTCCTTGCGTGTATAGTGATTTCTGATTGTATGTTGGAGATTATGAGCTCTGATACAGAAAGTCTCAGATTTGTTACTTTATTTAAAGCCTTTTATTAAAGCTTATTTTTGAGCCTTGTTGGTCTAGATCTTGGGCTAGAATGGCTTTTTTGGAGTCTCAGTTGAATGTCCAGGCTGATCAGTGAGATCTGTCTACCCTAGCTGGCCAGAGCTGTTATCTCTCAGCACTGTGTAACCTCCAATATCCCCATTCGGCTTCTACTACCTAGGAACTATTGTCTACCAGGCCTCTCCATGAGTATTGACCTGCACATTTGCAGTTAATGACTCAAGAAGACCCCTATGCTGAATTTTGGAGCTCTTTCTATGAATAGCTCCCTTCTCTTTAGTTTACTGCACTGCAGATTCCAGCCACATCAGCATCCATCAATTCTGATTGTTGCCCCACCAGCCCCATGAGACTGCCATGCTCTAATTGGGTTCTCTTTCTTTGCCTGTATTCCAGATAGTGACCCATGCAAAACTCCAGAGTTATTTTTTGGATTACCATTTGTATTCCCCTTCTTTCTGGTATCATAGTCATGTGTTACCATTATCCCAATACCTGAAAACAGTTGCTTCATGTCTTTTTTTCAACTTTATGTTGTTTACTGTGGGAAGGTTAGTCTGGCACCAGTTACTCTTCTTTTTATATCGAGACAGTTTTTTTTTTTAAACAAATAAGACATTTATTTTATTTTTAAAAGTATAAATTGTCATTCTATATCATGAAATGACTCATCTATAGCATCAAATATAGAGATGATTTTGCTAGTGAACTAAAGACACCTATAGAGTGGGGCACCTGGGTGGCTCAGTCAGTTAAGCATCTGCCTTTGGCCCAGGTCACGATCCCAGGCTTCCAGAATCGAGCCCTACATCAGGCTTTCTGCTCAGCTGGGAGTCTTCTTCTCCCTCTGCCTTTCACCCTGTTCATGCTCTCTCTCTCAAATAAATAAATAAAATTAAAAAAAAAAATAAAGACACCTACAGGGCTTTCTTTGTTGTCTTAAAACCCGTTAGTTTGGGGCACCTGGGTGGCTCAGTGGGTTAAAGCCTCTGCCTTCAGCTCCAGTCATGATCCTGGGGTCCTGGGATCAAGCCCCATATCAGGCTCTCTGCTCAGTGAGGAGCCTGCTTCCCCTTCTCTCTCTGCCTGCCTCTCTGCCTACTTGTGATCTCTGTCTGTCGAATAAATAAATAAAATCTTTAAAAAACAAAAACAAAGACAAAAAAACCCTGTTAGTTTTAGGTCAAAATGGTACGTATCTACCTTGACATGCTAAGTTCTTTGTTCTGTCTTGAGTTCTTTGCTGAAAGCCCTGGAATTCTGTTATCTAGTCTTCCTTATGAGAACTGACCACTTAAGCCTTCAGAATCTCATCACCGATGCAGAGACCTGTCTTCATCCAATGGGTCTACATACCAGTTTTTTAATTCCTATCTACTATATATCAATTAAAGTAAAATATAGGCCCACTTCCCCTAATTTAAATATACTTATATCCATTACAAGTATTGTGGGGCAGGAGATATTAGGTACCACAACAGCCTGAGTATCTCCATGCAAGAATAATAAACTCCCTTGTAGTTGTTGGTGCTATATTGTGTATTCTAGTTTAGAACAATTTTGAATTTGGGCCTAATTCAGTGGACTTTTCTGAGAGCATCTTGCTTGAAAATGGTATCTGTTCTCTTTGTTTCTGGGATATAGCTTGAGAACTGCCTTATTTCCATTTCCCATGTAGTTTTTACCTTCAGAAAAGGCTGAGTAATATTACATTTGTGAATATTTAGGTTTCCTTAATTGGTCATGAAAATTAGCAGGGGCTCACATGAAGAAAAATATAAATGGATCCTCTAAGAAATCTTCATGTGTACATAGGCTGTTATTGAAGTGGTTCTTTGTGCTTTCTTTCACTGAGAACACCAGCAGTCTGAGGACTCATTATTACTCTGATCTGCTAAGTGTGGTAGAAAACAGCAAAAGCTTTGTGAAACAGATAGTTTCTTATCCAAAAAGTGATCTGATTTCCTTTAAAATAGTATTAACTTTTAATAATAATCCACTCACATGTACAAATACAACAAGCACAAAAGTATATTTATTCTTCAGCAATGTTCATTGGGCAGCTACTCTATACTAGATACTGTTCAAGGTACTGGAGCTATAGCAGTAATCCAAACAGAAAAAAAACCCTGCCTTCCTGGAGTTTACATTCTAGTGGAGACGATCACCCAAATAAATAATTTTTGTTACTATAAATACTATGTTAGGAAGTGTCCAGTGCTATAGAAAAAAAAGAATCTTGGGTCAGGTATTGTAGAAAAAAAAGAAAGTGGGTCAGGAACTGCCAAGAGAGCTGAGTTAAGGTGGGCAGCCAGGGCAGGCTCACTGAGAAGAGAATTGGTACTCAGGCTGGCAGTAGGTGAGAGGTGAGTCACACCAGGATCTGGGGACAGAGCAACCCTGGCAGAAGGAATACCCATCGCAAAAGCTCTGAGGTGGCCCATGGCCTTCAAGGTGCAGGAAAAACACACACCTGTGGGTCTGGAGAAGGGATTTAAGGGGAGTAGTTGAAGAGGAGGTTTCAAAGGAAAGATATCAAGCTTGGGGGCCAGACTATTCACTATTGTAGTACCATACCCACTTCTCTTTTAAAGCCAGAGATTTCCAACCAGCTGATCCAGCAAGGGGAGGTGTTTTCAAAACTCCCTGCTAAATAAAATATTTTAAAAGTGGGGAGGCAACGCCTGAGCGGCTCAGTTGGTTAGGCATCTGCCTTCCACTCAGGTCAGGATCCTGAGATTGAGCCCCTTCCTTGGGCTCCCTGATAGTTAGGGAGCTTCCTTCTCCCAGTCCTCCCTACTTATGCTCTCTGTCTCTTTCTCTCTGCCTCTCAAATAAATAAATAAATCTTTAAAAAAATCTTTTAAAAAACCCTCCCTGCTAAATCTTTAAAAACAAAACAAAACAAAACCTCCCTGCTAAAAATGTGCTTCTCTCCAGTGCTTCTCCTGGGCTTTGTATCCTGCACCTCAGGCTGGTTGGGAGTGATGAAAGATTGAGAATCATTCTTCTTAGGTAAACTAAAGTCCTCCTAGCCTCTGCCCCCATCCTCCATATTTTTCCTTTCTTTCTGCTTCAAGGGTGTCCTTCAAGTTGCCCAGTAATAGAGAGCACTAAGATAGGAAGTTTATCAGAAGGCTCTGATTCAAGAGATTCCTATTTTCTAATCCTCGTGACCCAAAGCCCCGAGAGCTCTCCAAATATTTAATTATACCAGTGGCAGTTTTCTGAACAGAGTTGTCTCAAATTTGAGTATAGCATTAGGTATGTGGAGTGATTTTTGAGAGCCCTGTTTATTATAGAAGAAAAAAAAGTCATCACTTCAAACTTACCTGGAAAGCATTTTAAAGAAGCATTAGTTATCTGAGTCATGCTAAAAGCCATTTAAAAAATTTAAGTAGCCAAAAGAAATTATTTTTAACTTAATGCTGGTAGAGCAGGTGTATTGCTTAGGGAAAATTATGAAAACTTTATGTGCTCTTTGGGGTCCAGCAGGCAATTTGGCTGGGGTCCTGGACCTCCGGCTGGGGGTGTGTTGTAGAGAGACTTGGGCCCAGCATGAAGATCCTGTACTGAGTTTAGATGCTCAGGTACCATCAGAGAAAATTTGTTTTAAAAGGGTCTGTTACAAGTGGACAAGCCTGTACTTTGATTTTATATTTTCATTTTAATTGTAATAAGACAAATGGCAGCACACTGAGCCTCATCTAAAAGGTTTCTCTCTTTCCTTTCTCACTAACAGCAGCAGGGTGGGCATTATTCAGATGTTAGCGGGGCTGTCTCTGCCCTCTGCCTGAAGGCAGGCTCTTTCAACTGTCTGAATAGTCCCGGGCCCCAGACCTGGCATCTCACACCATGGGACAGATGACAGCGTGGTCGTCTGTGAAAGCGAGGTGGCGGTATTCTGACCCCTCCTCTTTCTCTGCTAGGGCCAAAATGGTAGTCCAGAGAGACCTGCAGGCACAACTCTCTTCTTTGGGACACCAAGGGGGCAGTTTTCACTTTATTCTTTCATAAAGACATAAAAGCAAGCAGGCCTGATTTCTAGCCAGGGAAGCACGAAGGCCAGGAATGTGCAGACTTCACGTGCTCTGCTCCCTGACGGCGGATGTGCGGGCCATATTTTGGAAGGGTCACAGAGGTCTTGGTGTGCCTTGTGACAGTCAGTCTTAGCTGTGAGGATAAAAAGCTGTAGTTGCTCCTGGGTCTCAGGATCCATCAAGGGGATTTGTTTGAGAGTCACCCTGAACACGGGCTGAATCAGGAGCCTAGAGAGGATTTCGGCCATTGATTGAGTCAAGGGGTGTGTGTGTGTGTGTGTGTGTGTGTGTGTGTGTGTGTGTGTTTAAAGAAAAAGACATTTTCACGGGTACTTCTTAAAGATGGTAAGCAGACTCTATACAGGACAATAGGATTTTACAGTTGGAGTGAGAGATTAGGTTCTACTCTGAGTATAGCTCAGGATACAAGAAGCGGGGCAGGGGGTGGTCAGGGGGTAGAACATTACTAAGAGGAAACATCAGGTGTAAGGGGGGATTGGGCCAAACTGACCTAACAGGATTCTTGCTGAAGACAAGGTTGATCAGATATCACCTGGGGGATGTGGCAGGATGAGAAACCAGAGCCTATGTCAAAGTGGTCAGATATGGAGGGTGGGAGGTTCTGTTGTTCCATGAACTTAGTAGGGTTCTTACTAAAACTGCATTTCATAAGGAAGGGCACAGATGGACCTAGGAAAAGATTCAGAAGTCTAAGTAAATTTGGTCAACAAACAATCCTTATCCTTATAAGCATGTATGTGTGTGTTTGTGTATGTGTATGTGCACATTTGTGTGTGTGTATCTCTGTGTGTATGCATCTCTGTATGTTTGTGTCCCTGTGTGTATGTGCCTCTGTGTGTGTGTGTGTGTGTGTGTGTGTGTGTGTGTGGTGATGGGTTGGTGAGTAAGAAACTCATAGGGAGAAGAGTCATTCAGCTGATCTCCAGGGGGAGGAGCTGTAGCTATACACTACATTTTTAGGACTAAATGAACAGTGATGGGTCTGTAGTCATAAAAAGACAAATTTAGGAAAGGACTGATTTTAGGAAGAATATACAATAATGCCTGCATTAAGTCTTTGTAGAGTTTTTGTCCTTGAATGATGTCTTTTCAAGCTATCACTTCTTAAGTGATGTTCCTCTTCAGAACTCCCATTCCCTTCTTTCCTATTTTAATTGTGTTTCTTATCACATTTCACCTTGGTAATTGATGTATGTGTACAAATCTTCCTAATTCAATTTTAACTTCCTTGGGGCAGGGGTCAATGCCTTGAGCGCCTTATTCTCCTCTCATATACTAAGTAAATATTTGCAGATTGAATGTATTTTCAACAACTTCTTTCTGAATTTTGTTGACATTGTCAGTGAAACTTGTAATTAGTAAAGAGTAAACCTTTCAGTATTCTAAGTGGTTAATAATCATATAATTAAAATTATAACATGATGAATGGTAAACATCTTGAGTTTCCAAGACTTTTGATATATCCGTGTTATCATCGGCAGTATAAATACACATGATTTTAGTATACTAATACTCATCTCACCTCCATCTCAAATGTTTTTGCTGGTAAAATACTGTTCATAATACCTGCTTCATCTGACGGGGCTGTGATGATGACAATTTTCAAAGCCCTTTGGAAAGTAAATTTTGTTACAAAAAGATAAGATTGTCAATCACAAGGTGTTTGAGATCCTATGGTTGTTATAATAAGAGAGAAAAAGAAAAACACACATGCACATTTATCTATAAAGGCTTCAAAAGGCATATGAGAATAATAGTACATGTTTTTAAGTACTTTATTCCTTGTTTTCATTAAATACTTTTTTTAAAAGGTCTTTGAGACTAATAATGATAATGATGAAGATGATGATACTAATAATAATGATAGCTTCTGCAGCATTTTATAATTTATAAAATTATAATATTTTGGTGTTATCTTGGATTTAACAGTTTATTAGGGGAGAGGACCTGCTCTTTATAACCCAAAGTTACTGTTAAAATAAAATGAGTCAAAACCAACCGTGAAGTCATTTTAATGCAAATGGACTTAACATTACACCAAATGTTCTGAAATACATGTACTGATTTTCACAAAACATCTGGAAATTTAAAAAAAAATGCAAGTAAAGTATTTGAGGAAAGAAAGCATTCCATACATTCCCACAAGATGACAATATTACTATAGTACGTTAGTGTTTCTTGGCTGAGCCTTCTGCTTATGATAGTGGGAAGGCAGCTGGGTAGAGAGCAGTTCTGCGTGTGTCTCACCCATTCCCTCCTCTCTTCCCACACTTTGCACGCCCACCATTCTGATTGCTAGGTGTTGGAATCTGCTCTCCTGGAGGTCTCCCAGACCTTCTGCAAGTGTTAGCACTGAGGGTTTTACTTAGCAGATTGACAAGGAGTTGGCCTTCCACATGACAAAGGGTTTACCAATATTGATTATCACATTGCCAAACAATAGAAGTCATTTAAGGGGAGATGTTTTTGCTGATTTTATGGTTATTGCATATTTTTTCTCAAATGTCTATGTGTTATTATTTTGTGCTTTAATTAGTGCCTAGATAATCCTAAATTGACTGTATTAGTATTCAAGAGCATATTAAACTTTCACACTGCCTAATGAATGCAGGCAGCACTGGGAATCCAGAACATTTACTATCCCTTGCACGCCCAACTTCAGTAGTTCCCAGGTGTGCCTTTTCTGTGCCATAAAATAAGGTCCAGATCAGAATATAATGGGCACCCTCATTACAGTACTTACCATACAGTATTCCAATTTTGGTTACATGACTCCCTCCCCCAGTGGATTGTGAGCTTCTTGCGGATAGGGTTGTATCTTGGTTACACTTGTTCTTTCAGGGAAAGGTATCTAATATACAGTAGGAAAGCAATAAGCAAATGTGCAAACATAAAAGGATGTGTTTGGTGGAGAGTCATTTAAAATTCCATAGATTTTGATAATTCATACTGCATTGTGAAGTCTTATTTATTTGAATGCCATTAATTTGAAAGTTAGATGTAATAAAATGTTTTATGTTAAAACCACTCCTCTCAAGATCATAAATACATTCTAAGGAAAATGATATTTTTTGATACTGCTAAATAGACATTATTAACCTTTATAATTTATACAGCACTTAACATAATTACATTTTAATAGAAATATTTTTAGTTGTGCCTTTTGCTAACTTAGATGGGTTAACATCTGTCTCACCTTGCCATTGGATTTAGGAAGTTTTCAATGACAGACTGAAATTCATTCTGGAAGAATCAAAGAACCACAGAAGAAAAATACCAAAGCTAAGTAGGAAAACAGTGGATCAGTGGTTTATAAAAGATGAGAACCAAATAGTATATCCCAAGTGAATGAATAAATGAATTACAGTATCTCCAAGAAGACAAAATTTACATGCATAAAATGTGAACTATTAACATCATGAAATAAGAGGCCAAGAAGCAATGTTATCTATTGGATTTCAGAGAAGAGAGACAAGGTTGTAAGGAAGAGCTCCATGAAGGAAGTGAACCCTGAACTGGACTTAAGGAAATGAATCAAAGTGAGAAAATAACTTCCTATCTGCATTGTTTCTTTATTGCGGTGGAACGCACAAACTTAGTGGCTCCGAACAGCCTACTTTTATTATTATCTGGCCCTTTCCACGGGGCAGGATCCAGGACATGCTTAACTGAATCCTCTGCTCAGGGTCTTAAAGGCTGAAAGCAAGGTGCTGACTTGGTGGCGTTCTTTCCGGGGCTTGGGGACATCTTTTATGCACACATATTGTTGCTAGAATTCAGTTCCTTGCAGCTGTAGGGTGGAGATCCCTGTTTTCTTGCTGGCTGCCAGCCAGCGTCCTCCCATATTCTTCACCTTGCCGTTCTCCTCCAACATGGCTGCTTCCTTCCTGCAAGCCACCAGCAAAAGAAGCCCCCACTTCCTCCACCCTCTTTCAAATGATCCACTTGATTCCGTCAGGCCCAATGGGAAAAATCTCCCACTGATTAGAGACCTTCATTATATTTGCAAAATCTCTTTACTTTTGCCATTTATCATAACAGAATCACGGGAGTGAGAGCTTTGCACTTTTGCCATGCTCTGTTGACCACAAGCTAATTACAGCTCCTGCCCACACTCAGGGGGATTGTACAAGGATGTAGGTCACGAGGGGTCACCCTACATTCCTGTCTACCACACTGTCTTCTTCTGTAAATGACTCTTATTTGAACATGTTTCAAAAGTGAGGTGTGATGGTTTTTTGTTTTTTGTTTTTTAAGATTTAAAAAGACTGGGCCCTGGGTGTCACATGCCAGGCTAAGCAAAAGAACTTCTTGAACTTGGAGCTTATACTTAGTTCTACTTGGGGGACCAGCTGTACACAGTTATTAAGGGAATGGAAACCATCCTAGAGTGAGTTATAATTAGAGAAGCCCACATCATCATTTTAAAAGCAAGAGCTTCCTAACTGATCTCTTACCTGCTGGACTTTACTCTCTCACATCTGCCTTGACTTGTCAAGATGATCTTTTCAAATGCACATCCAACCCCGCCATTATCCTTCTTAAAATTCCTGTCCTGGCTACTAGATGGAACCAAGCTCTCCAGCCTCCTAGGAAGGGGCTGCCATGTTGTTCAGCTTCATGTCCCACCCAGCACCAGCTCCATGTGCCCTTCATGCACACTCAGCTGGGGCAGTAGCAGAAGAAGCTCAGAGAGGGGGATGGATTTGAAAGGCATTGAGCTGGTAGAATTACCTGGATGTGTGGGGGTGAGGATGAGTAGCTCCATGCATGCGAAGAGGAGTGCATGTGCAGTAGCAAATGTAGGAGAGAAGAAGAGTTAGTTTGAGGTCACCCTATAACATCACCACACACCAACGACTTGTTGCAGGCATGACCCTCTACTGGGTACTGTTAGATCTGTAAAGAAGTGCCAAGCATGACCTCTGCAGAGAGGAGAATCCATGTGGCATTAGGAAATTATGGATTCACAAGAGAAGAGGGACAACAGAAGGATTCCCACCAGTGGTGGATTACAGAAGTGGAATAGTAAAGATGTTAGTTCACAGCTGAATGCAGTTTTCTGCATTCCACCAAGAACCCAGTAAAAGCAATGACAGATAAAACATTGCTTTTCATTGTTTTTGAGGCTTAAATGTGTAAACAGTGGATGACATCATTAGGACCTAATTTGGGGCAGCTTAAAGAACATATCAGGAAGAGAGGTTTCAAAGTTGTGCTGGTTATTTCAAATTAACTTTGTCTTTTCAAGTGTCTTTCGTCACTTGACCTTACACAATCTGGTTATGAATCTTGAAGTTCTTTTGTGCTTGTTTTGGACTGTATGAAAGTACCTAAGTTTTTCTTCTGCTGCTTTCTATTTCTTCTGAGGGATTTGGCCCCAAAATGTGCTTTCCTGTCCTGGTCTGCCTTCCTGATATGAGGCACATTCTAGGGAGAATGCACAGAATGGGATGCTTGTTTTCTTCTTAACAGAAGATAGATTCTAATCTCCACTTGTCTTTTCTCCTCTGTAACAAGTGGAATCCACCCTACCAATGCCACGTCCATTTCCAGCTCATCTGATTCTTGTGTTCCTCCCGTGGTTGTTTGAATGCTGTCATTGCTTTGGGCCTGCAGGCTAGTGCCAGTGCTGCTGTGGCAGCAGCCTGTGGAGGGCACACAGCTGCTTGCTGTGACTGGGTGTGACTCCCTGCTGGTGCCAACACTGCTTCCCATGAAGTATGCCCTGCTGGCATGACTCCTCACCAGGGGGTGCCTCTGCCGGTTGCTGTTGCCCTAACTGCATGGGAAATGCATTCTAACTGGGCACACAAGGAACTTGCTGAAAGTCATTTGTACCCCCTTGATTAACTGCTGACGTTCTAGCCCCTCCTTCAAAGCCTCTTCACTTTGGGATCATACCTTTTGGTAGGGAGTTGATAAAGCCCTCACAAAGGGCCAATAGGTGGAAGGAGGCACTGGTCCTGCTGTGCTGCTATACCTTCCCTGGTGAAGCCTGAAAACATAGCACTTCTTCCAGGAACTTGGCTATCTCATGAACTGGACAATAATGTGTCAGGATTTCTCCTCCTCCTCCCTGGAGAACAGGATCCAAGTCCTTTCAGTAGAGGTTATTGGGAGGCTAGTTGTAGGCATACTCTTTGAGTCTAATTTTCTTGGACCTGAAAGTGTCATGGAGGTAGGTGAAAAGCCTCTTAAGTAAGCTTTCATGAGTTCAGGTCTTCCTTTTAGTGACAGGTTATCTGCTCATGTCCTCCAGAAATGGTCCTTTCTCATGGTGGGATCTGTCTTCCTCCTACAATGTCCCAAGTTCTTGGGACCCTGGCACATCCAGTCCTGATCTCTGTGTTAGTGACACTGTGGTAACAATCCGCCAACCCAACACACACACACACACACACCCCAAATCTCAGTAGTTTCACACAATGGAGTTGTATTTGTCACTTGCACAGTCTCCATCTTGGGGCTATAGCATCTGAAACACAGGTCTTCTGTATTAATTTCCTAAGACTCTCAAACAAGATACCATAAGCCAGATGGGTTTAAAAAATAGAAATATAGGGGCACCTGGGAGGATCAGTGGGTTAAAGCCTCTGCCTTCAGCTCAGGTCATGATCCCAGGGTCCTGGGATCGAGCCCCACATCAGGCTCTCTGCTCAGAGGGAAGCCTGCCTCCCCCTCTCTCTATGCCTGCCTCTCTGCCTACTGGTAATCTCTGTCTGTCAAATAAATAAATTTTAAAAAATCTTAAAAAAAATTGAAATATATTCTCTCACAGTTTGGGAGACCAAAAGTCTAAAATCAAAGTGTCAGGGCCATGTTCTGAAGGTTCTAGAGGAGAATGCTTCCTTGCTTCTTTCTAGCTTCTGGTAGTTGCCATCAGTCCTTGGAATCGTTGGTTTATAGATGCATCATTTCTATCTCTGCCTCTACCTTCACATGGCCATCTTCCCCATGTCTCCGTGTCTCAATTTCCTTCTTTTCATAAGAACAGCAGTCCTTAGATTATGGCCCACCCTAATCAGTATGACCTCATATTAAGTTGATTATATCTCCAAAGATCTTATTTCCAAATAAGGTCACACTCACAGGTATCAGATGTTAGGACTTGAACATGTTTTATAAAAGGGAATGCAATTCAACCCATAACACTGCAGAGTTGTGGCTGACACAGAAGACATCCCATGGCTTTTAACAATCTCATCTCAGAAGTGATATATTCTAGTTTTGTTCACAGCCCACTAGCCACAGCATGACTCCAACATAACTGCAAGGGAAGATGGTAAATTCAGGGAAGCACATGGGTATTTAGTGAGAATTACTGTCTCAGTCACATCCTTGACCAGCTCATTTATTCTGATCCCAGAAGGCTCTGGAGCACATGAGACTGGATATTTCTGTGTACTGTGAAATATCTGTCAAGGAACACCATATGATCCTGCAAAGCATATTGAAGAAATAGACTTGGAAAACTGAGCAAAGGAAAGAAAGGAAACAGTTTATATAATCTGCAAAACTATCCCATATTTGTTTGGTTCTTTGGTTCATCTTAATCCAGAGAATACAAAATCATGAGCAACAGGTTGGATCTAGTCCATAGATACTATATGTGTGAACTACACAATGTTTAAGAAATGTAAACAAAGATCTAGATATCTTTCCATAAATGATTGGAAGATACGACAGCATCTGGGCCCATGTTTCCACAGAAAAGCAGTAATAAGGAAAACCCTGCTCATTTTATACAATTCCATCTTTGCAGTTAACTCTGCTCCCCACCATTCCCTCTGGTATTGCCCACATTGGGGCTCAGTATCAGCTCTTATTTGTCTTTGTGCTTTTACCATTGTTTTCATGTAAGAGAGATCCCCCTCCCCTTATATTTGCTTCTTTTTGCCCACTTGATTTATCTGATTGACCACTTCAGGCATTTGTGTTTGTGACTTCAATGTTAAGTATTACATAAATTTTCATATATTTTATCACATTGGGGTGCTTTTAATGGGTTAAGCAACACCCAAAAGCTTGAACTGTACTTGAATTCATGACTTGGAGGCTGATTCCTGCTTTAGCCATCTGCAGAGGAAACACTCCACCTATGTTTCCTTCACTCTCTCCACTACTGTGGTAACACAACACTCTGACACTGACCTGTGAGTTTTCCACACCAAGCAATTCTGAGACACTGGATCTTTTATAGTTCAACTCAACTCAATTCCATTCCATTCTGACACAGTCTACCTAGCGATAACATCAGATCCCACAAGTTATGGGCTCAGTCCCACAAGACTGTCCCATTGGACACACCTCAGATGCCAGTCACAAATCCAGATTGTCACCTGTGCTTCTGATCAGTGGGCTGTGAATCAAAGAGATTCCTAACCACCTCTTCCTCAGGTTTAATTTGTTAGAGTGGCTCACAGACAGCAGTTTACTAGATTGCAAATTTTTTTTTTTTAATAAAAGGATATAATTTTGGAACAGCCAGACAGAAAGATGCACAGGGCAAGGTATGGGATGGAGCACAGAGTTTTCATGCTCTTTGTCAGCATGCCATGCTCCCCAAATCTTTACATGTTTACCAACTGCAAGTTCTCTGAACCCCACAGTTGAGGAATTTTTATGGAGGCTTCATTATATAGGCATAGTTGATTAAATCATAGGCCTTCAGTGATTGACTCAATCTCCAGACTTCTCCCCAGAGGTTAGGAAGAGGGGCTGAAAGTTCTAACCCTCTAATCATATGGTTGGTTCCCTTGACAACAAGCCTCCATCCTTAGGTTACCTAGGAGTTTTCAAAAAATTACCTTAGTAACATAAATGCAGTTGTAAAGAGAGGATCTTTTTATGAATAGCAAGACACCCATTCTACCTTTATGTCTCTGAAACACTTCGGGAACTAAGGACAAAAGATCAACTACAGTAACAAAAGATGCCCCTATGGCTTCTATATAGGAAATCACAAGAGTTTTAGGAGCTGTGTGTCTGTTTGATTTGTTTGATCAAATCTGACTTGAGACCAAATATGCATTCCTTACTATAAATCAGAGTATCACACCATCTGAAATAATTGTGACTTAAGATGAATGGTTGACAAAAGCCTGGAAATACCTGTGATGGGGATAGGTGTATAAATGTTTGCAGTGAAATACTTGCAATTGGGATGGCTGCATAAATTTGGGTCTAATTAACATAATGCATGTTGACTGAAGTAAATCCTTATTGATACAGCTTTTTCTGCCTTTTCTCCCCTTTATAGACCATTGGAACGATCCAGTGAGGATGTGGATATAATCTTCACAAGGCTGAAAGAAGTTAAAGCTTTTGAGAAATTTCACCCAAATCTCCTTCATCAGATTTGTTTATGTGGTTATTATGAGAATCTGGAAAAAGGAATAACATGTAAGAAATGCAGCTCCAGGGGTGTATTTTCGTGTATGGCTTGTGATCATTTGTAGTTATCCCATGGGGATAGATAGTACATGGAGTATTTATGTGCCCAATGTTTGAGCTTCAACCTAAAGTATTAGGTTGACATTTCCCTTTACTTTGTTAATTCAGTTCCCTGTAGGCTATTTCCTTGACTTTGTTCACAGCATGTAAATGTTCTTCCAGGATAGCCTGGAAGATGGAACTGGAAGGATGTACTGATTCATATATTCAGCTAAATCCTTAGAAACTCAAATAGTTATTTATTTATTTTTTTCAAATAGTTATTTTCTTTACCCCAAGGAATATGTGAATTTGTAGGATATTAAATAAAGATAAAGGACTCTTAAGGAATGTTAATAGTAATGTCTTGAATTAGCCTGAGTGGTATTTATTTCAGGTGGGAATAAGGGGCAGGGAAAGAAAACAAGAGGGTGGCAGCTGCATTACCAAAAAAATTATTTTCTTATTAAAAAATAATGCTTTTCCATCTGTTGGGAAGCTTTTATGATGCAGTAACAGAAAGCTCCCATCTCACTGGCTCGGATATCTATTACTTCTAAAAGGAGGGGAAAATCTATTACTCATTCAAGAAGTCTTGAGATAGAATGGCTTCAGACTTCTTAATTAAATGACTTGAAGACATTACCAATGTCACATTTCTCTCCCATTTTGTTTTTGTATATGTTTTGCTGTGCATCCTCAGGTGTTGGCTTTTGCTCTCAGACTTGACCCAAGTGATTCTAAGACAGCTATAGCAATTAGAGGCATTACATGTTTTGGGAGGGGAAAATTCCCACCTACCCCTCATGGTTCTTTTGACTGGACTAATAAACTGACATAAGACAGATTAATGGGAGAAAAAATATCAAATTAAATTTCATACATTATGGTGGTCTCATACTTACGGGACCTAAGAAGTGACCAAGACAGGCTGTTTATGTGCTTTTTAGATAAAGAAACAGTACGTTTGTGGAAAACCAACAAGACAAAGAAACTTAGACTTAGGTACTAAGTAGTGAAGAAATAAGCAGAGTTTGCTTATATAGCTTCTCAGTTGGGAATTCTCTATGTCTTGTGATAATGATATCTACCTCTTGGTGCAGCAAGCGTTCCTTTCGCATGGGAGACTTACTTCCTGTTTCCTAGGGGTCAGAGAGGAGGGTAAGAGTGTCCTTGCACTGGCTGTTTCTCAAGTAACTTTGATTCAAAATGATCAATATGCCACTTTGGAATATTTTGGAGTAATCTACCCTGAACCCCATCACATGACAATATAAAGCTATTCTGCTGAAGGTCTATTTCTTCTTGTATCTGTTTTCAGAAGTCTCCCAGTAGACTTCCTGTTTCATTGGCCAGAATTACATGCTTACATGCTTACAGTGACTAGTGGTCATATGGTAAAATCAGCTTATATTTGATATATTTACCTTACTGTTTCTTTTTCAGTATTTCGCCAGGGTGATATTGGAACAAACTGGTATGCTGTCCTGGCAGGGTCTTTGGATGTCAAAGTGTCTGAAACCAGCAGTCACCAGGTAAGATACTGTATTCTTTTCTTTTCTTTTTCTTTTTTTAAGTAGGATTTATAGGAAGGGGTTTGACAAGTGTTTGTTGAATTCTTTTATTAAGTTCTTCAACAAACATACATACTGCATGTCTTCCATGGTTTGAGTATGGTGACAGGTGTTGGAACATGAAGTGCAAGAACACGATGCCTGCCTTCCAGGAGCTTGCTATCTATTGGGAAATGCAAACGACTCAGTTGCAATGCAATAAATTCTGTCATATAAATTGAAATGTGAGCAGAGGGGACAGAGAATCAAGTTTTTCTAGGTTTCTCCTCAGATCCTTCCTCCATCTGGTATCCTCACTTCTCTTTGTTGTAGAAGTGGTCCCCTCGTCAGCCTTGTAGGCACTGCAGTGCTACAGGGGAAATGCGATTGATGCAGTCCCTGTAAATCTCTCTCTCTCTCTCTCTCTCTCTCTCTCACTGTTTCTCTGCCTCATCTTATCAAATGTGGAAGGGCCAATAATATATTTTCTTTCTAAAGTGTGGAACGTGCTTGCTTGATCTTCATTAGTGACCTCTGAGGAGCTTAACATCCTAGTAGATAGAACTCATTTTATCTCCTTTCCCCCGACAACATTTGTGAATATTTAAAATTGGACCTAGACTCCCCTTTCACATCTGCAGTAACCCTTGCTCATCCTTACTTCATGAGGTCCAAACGTACAGAACTTTCCTGTTTGGAGCCAAGAACCTTGAATCTCAAAAGGACAGCCCCTAATTGCCACCTTTGAGCCTGAGTAGGAAAATGGCCCAAGTTTTCTTTCTGTGTATTCAGGGTTCATATAAAAACTACAGGAAGAGAATTGGTGAACTGTAACGTCAGAAAGAATTATCAAGAGAAATTTATAAATCAGTTAGAGGGACAAATAGCCTGCAGCCAAATACCACGTTTAAGACAGTGCTTCTGAGCCTATGTAACACACTTCAAATGTGAGAAACATTTATGATGCCCTAAATTTGAGATTTTAAATATTATAGGAACATATGTGCATAGTGGAGTTATGGGCAACCAACCACCGAAAAATGGAAAAGTATCCTAAAGACTATCGGTAAAGTGGGCATTTGGAATTTGGACCATAGTTGCCAATGTTATTCCCATTGTTATGGATGGTTAGAGTCTCAGGCCAGTACCCAAGTCCTGCTTAACCCATAGATACTTTTTCTGTGGATCACTGCATAGAAAGTTCCATTAAAAAACTGCCTGGGACCTGTGCCTTTCAACCTTGTTGGGACTACCCTACTTTCCCTCTCTCACAGAGTCAGTTTTCTCCTGGAGTTCAGAGGGTCAAGGTGAGAGGTGAGTTTTTTATTCTCGTAAGATGCTTCAGTTTCTTAATGGAACTGAGACCAAGTAAGCATTTCTGGATATCTTTCATGTGCAGGGTGGTGTTCTAAGCACTTAATAGGTATTTATTTCCTCCTTTATTCCTCACAGCACTCTATAGTTCCTATTACTGTTCTTGTTTTCCAGATAAGGAAGTGAGGCCCTGACCCGTTAAACAACTTGCCCCAGGTAACAGCCTAGAAATTAGGGGAACCAAGAGTCAAACCCAGGAAGTCAGTCACCTGAACACAGTCTCTTAGGCACTGCTCTGTGCTTTTGACTCAAAAGAAATGTGATGACTCCTGCATCTTCCCTCGCCCTGCTATTCATCACCTTTTCAGATTCCCCCTTGTCTCTTATCTCTGCACACCTTCCACCTGCAGACTGCTGGCCTGGTGGGGCCCCTCATTCCTTGCTCAGAGCTGTTCCCGATGCTCACTGTGATGAGGGCTCACCTTGTGGAGGTGTGGAAGGGACAGGGCCTAGTAGAGGATGGTTCTCCTCACGCCCCTGGGTAGTCCCGAGTGGGTGATGATGGAGAAAGGGGAGGAACTGAAAAGGGAAGGTGAGGAAAGAGAGGAAAGGGGAGCAAGATGAGAATTAAGGAGGAAAAAGGTGAGAAGGGAAGGAAAACACAAGGAGGAAAGAGAAGAGGAAGAAGAAGAAAGGCAGAGGAGATGTTCCTAAGGAATGATAAATAACATCAGCAGGGATGTGCTGAGACATCAGATGTTCAAAGCTGGCATGAGATTGTGATGGTATTAAAATAGGATTTGGCCGGGGGCTCCTGGAATATTTCCCTGGACCAGTTCTCTCTCAGCATGGGGTTCTCACAAAGAATAGCTGAGTAACACTTTGTTTTTACCTGTGGGGTTTTTAAAATCTTAACAAACCTTTCACTTCAACTGTAGTTTTGACCTTAAACACATGCTGAGAACTTTCCTAAGCTGGGCTTGGTCTTGTCTTAAGTTGCTAAGAGTTTTAACTTTATACCAAAGCTGCCTTACTGCCTCTGTGTATGTCACCGGACATTGTCCATCGAGGGTTTTCTGGACTAATTTCCATCATTAAGCTATATAGAAGAGAAAGCTCATTGACTTCTACATCCTCCAACCCTCCAGAGAAGAGTATGAGAAACACGGAGGGCCCGGCTTCCATCCAGCTCAGACAGTCACCTGCACGACATGGTTGCCCCCTTGGGAGGAAGAAGCTAAAGAGAATGAACAAGGTGGCTGAATCTCCTCCCGTGGCAAGTTGTTTGACAGGGAGAAACAAAAAAGCCATTTCCACCTGTGCTGGCCTTGTAATGGGCTCTGGATCTCTGCCTACTAGTGATGTGGCCAAATCAGGGTAATGAGTTAGCCTATAAGAATAGGACAGTCTCTAAGTCAGAGTTCTCCAGAGAAATGGAACAAATAGAAGATGGGTGGATGGATAGATAGATAGATAGATAGATAGATATTTATCTTAAGGAATTAACTTACATGATTGTGAGGACTGGTAAGTTTGAAATCTGTATGGTAAGCCAGTAGGGTGAAGATCAGGCAAAACTTGATGCTGCAGTCTTGAGTCTGAAAGTTGGAAACCTAGGCAGAATTCCTGTGTCGCAGTCTGAAAGCAGAACTCCATCTTCTTTGGGAAACCTCAAGGGAAACATGTTTGCTCGTAAGTCCTTCAACTGATTGGATGAAACCAACCCATATTAGAGAGGATAATCTGCTTTGGTTAAAGCCTACTGATTGTTAATGTTAAACAGTATCTGTAGATTACAATAAAATGTAGGCTAATGTTTGACTGAACAACTGGTAAAGTTAACTTAAGTTAACTTAACCCTGGTTAAGCCAAGCTGACATATAAAATTAACCATCAGTTACCCCAATGGGGAGTGAAATGAGCTTGGGCCATGGGAGAAGCAAGGGAAGACCTAAAATTGCTACCCCTAGAGACCAGAAGCAACTTTGCTAAGTGCCTTCAGTGTAGCTTACTTGCTAGGGGTTCTGTGTGCATCATCTTTCGGCATTCATGCTCTGTTTTACAGCTGGGCTTGAAAACAAGGCTCAGTGACATTAGGTGTACATTTCCCTGGGCCACACAAATGTACATGGTCAATTGAAGATTTGAATTCAGGTCTGACAAACTCAAAATTTCATGTTCTTCCTGTTGCTCACACAGGAAAAAGGGTAAGCAGGGCAGAAAAAGAAAAAGAAGAAAAGTTAAAGGGACTAAGAGTGGATTAAGGAAAGAGAAAAGAGGTAACAGCACAGAAGAGTGAATCTTTAAAAGTGAGTAGGGCTGTTGCTAGCCTGTCCCTCCATTTTCATTCAAGTTTCTCCCTGGCCTGTGTGCCTTTCTTCTCATCTGAGAGTCAGAAGTCAGAGATGGTAGTGATAAATTCCAAAAATTATCTCTGAGTTTCAGAGATGCCCTTTAACCCCTCAGTAGGATGTTAGCTCGGCGGGAATATTGGGATAAGAGCAGACATAGATCGTGGTAATAGAGCGCCCCTACAGGTGTGTGAAAAACACTTTTCATGCATTATTTCATTGGTTGCTCAACTACAGGGCCCTTCCCCCTTTAGTGCTATCATTAGTGTCATTTTACAGGGCGATGCTAAATAAAGGCCACACAGCCATTAGGTATCAGAGCCAGTTCTTTGTGGTTGTGCGGCTCAGGTCCTTGACCATTACGGTTGTACAGCTGCCACCCAGAAGTAATAATGAATGTGGAGTGAAGCTTTTCCCCTGTAGCTCCCTCAACCATCCACCTGATTCTAGCTCAGAGCTCCACATGTCTCACCTCCGAGTCCACCTTGCAGACGTTTGCTCCACCTAAGACAAGCTCTGCTGGGATGTGGGGCTCTCTTTACACCACCTTTTAGATCATCAGTTAAATGAGTGTGGCCCATCTCTTCAAAAAGGTTTCTAGGTTACAGGGTGGGATAGGTACGTAGGGTTGCTAAGGGAGGGAGATTGAGGCCCTGTGTACAAGGTGGAGGTGACAGGATTGGAGTTTGTGTTGATGGGATGTATGGGGCCTGAAGGAAAGTGAGGATTCTGACTCAGAAGAAGGGGTAGGTGGTGATGCCAGTAATTGAAATAAGGTGCACGTAAGAAAGACAACCCTTCACAGATTCTGAAATAGTATTTTTATGTCATACGTTTATTAGGCATTATTGATCTGATGGAATTTTTTTCTGAAGAAAATCACCCTATTTCTTTTATATGGTGATAGGAAGATAAAACTACACATAAATTTGAGGAATACGAAGAGCATAAATATTTTATTTGGCTTATAAATTTCTATTACCTTTCTGCCTGCCTTAGGATAATACTTTTTCTCCTTTTTCATCATTCCCTTATACTTTTTTGCACACTGGGTTAAAAAAACACAGCTTCTTGCCTTCCCTATGGTTGGTTTGCCAGATTCTTCTTTAGTTCTTTGGACTCCAGGCTGAGGGTCACTCACACTTCCTTCTCACTGGTGGCATGCTAGGAGGGTAGCGGCAGTAACTCTCCTCATTTAGAAAGCATTTCATTTACATTGTTTTGTTTGAGCCATCCTAGCAGGCAGGCCCAGCTGGATTGTATCTTGCTCAAGTCCCAGGTGAATGAGTGGTCTGCTCAAGATGACACAGTGGTGACCCACAGAGCTAGAAATCACCATGACTTCATTACCCAATCCATGCCCTGCTCTTGGCATCCTTACCTTTAACCGGCATGTGCAGCCATTTGCCTGGGTGTCTGCAAGGGGTCTTCAGTGGGCACTTGCTCCCGAGAGTCTCTAGTGTCCGTGGGTGGTGGTGGTGGTGGATAGATCCTTCTTTGCCCCCTTGGATCACTGGTGCCTAAGATTCTGACAAAGAGCTACTGATTCCACATTTCGGAAAAGTATTAAAATACAAACACTCCACTTAGTGGTAATATAAACTTCAGGCCCTTTCCTGGGAGGGGAGGATAAAGACAAAAAGCCATTGGACTGTGGGGAGCGAGGATGGCTCACCTCCCAGTTTCGCCTGGAGCTGGTCCACCCGGTTAGTTTAGAAACCACAAGTCTGCCAGCTGGGGAGGCATGACCTAGCAGACAGACTCTGGATCGCCCTGTGGGTCTGCTCCTGACTCAGGACACATCAGACAGTGGTATAAAATCCTACTGAGTGCTGGTTGGAACCAACTTCTCTCCCTCTCACACACTCCCTTAGCAGAGCCCCAAGCCAACACTGTCCTGCTTCCCTACTTTCCCTTCGGGTGTGTCCCCCCAGTCTGAGGTTTCAAGCCGGACTGGAGGAGAAAGACAAAAGCCTCTGGATGAAGAAAGAGATAAAGGGCCCTATGTCTCAGAGACCTTCCCTGAGGGGCTGATGTTACATTGCTTTCATTTCTTTTGCTATGGCCTTGAAACTGTGTTTGTGCTGAGGATTTTGGGAAAAACAGACTATTCGAGTTCTGTTATTTTGATGAACTTTTAGAGACTGCTATCCTTGGAAATATCTTCCTGTAAATTATATTGCTTCCACTACTCCATAAACAAAACCTTCTCTCAAAACACCCATACCCCATGTCCATGTGTAGTTGTCAGAAGCACCTCTTCCAACTTTGCAGGTACCTTTTCTGCCTTGGCTATTCTTTGTCTTACCCCTTGAAGCTCCGTGTGCTTACCAAGGGGACCTGCCCACAGACCATGCCACCAACCCACAGTATCCAACCTGGCTCACATGCTCATGTAATTTCCACTTGGCAGCACCAATCCCATCAAGGATTCATCCTCCCAGTTTCCACTGATACCTGTCCCCATGCTCAGTCTCTCACCTACGCCTAACTGGGACACAAAGCCTTCAGATGCCCACAGCTGAACTTTGTACTCAAGAACCTGCCTGTCTTTGGCTACACTTTTAACTTAATGGCTTCTAAGTTGGAGATTTTACATTCCTACTAGAATGAATAATGCTATAGGTGTACGCTTTTCTTGTTAATATTTGCATGGATTTTGGGTGAGAAGTGAACATTGGAACAAGTGATACACAGTGAGTAGCAAACTCAGAAACAATAAATAAGCAGCCATACTTAATTCTGTGACTGTGTGTTTCAGAAAGAGAAAGATAGGGCCCTGTTTTTCTCTGCAGATTTTATAAATGAATGGCTTTTGTTTTTGCATGGTAATAAATATTTAAATCCTAGAAATATATCAGGTTTAATAATTAATATTTATACCCAAAAAGTGCATTTTTCCAGTCATGTGAAAGAATTTCTGATGGCTGTTTAGTGACTAGGAGTCCATGCTACAAAATACAGAATAAGATGATGTATTAATTCATTAAAACTTCTACATCTCTGTAATAGACGCTTTTTTAAAGTGTGTTTACCTAATACAACACAGCAGTTAAAATCAAACCTCTTTTCAAATCCTCTCTACCACTTCATTGCTGTGTGACTTTAGGCAAGTTAGATTACCTATAAGTTGGGGATAATTCCTACCTTAAATGAGCTAAAGTCTATAAGCCACTTAATACAAAGCTTGCCACAGAGCAGGAGTTCTGGTACTTTTTTCTTACTAATTCCTAAAGGAAGTATTTGTAGCCCAGAGTGGAGGGCTGCCTGTTGCAATGCCTGCAATGTTCTCATTTTATCACAAGAGGGCAGTGCTAGCATAGAGAAAGCAGGAAATGTGCGCCGTATTGGAATGGCAAGACTTCAACGATCCATATTGTTCAGCCATTCCGTGGGATCCGAGAGCCCTGGCTGCTGTTGGCACGTGGATGTTATCCACCCTCTCATCTGTTTCTGTGACATTCTCTGGCAATTTTTGGTCCAGTTTTGGAAAACTATCTCTCATTGGTACTTCCCCTAAAGTAAAATGTGGTTTTATTTGCCCTCTCTTTGTCTCTACATCAAAGACGTTTGTAAATGTTGGGGTTTTGTTTATGAAATTTGAAGGACGGGCATGTCTCTCTGTCACATGGCTCTCTCTGCCTTTCTGGCTTAGCCTGTCTGACATTCTCATTTACTCTCATTTCACCCCATTACTTTCAGGCAGAGAACATGCTGTCATGAGGGAACCTTTTCTAGACCATTTAATGAGCCCTTGAAATGTGAAAGCTGCCAACTTACCATAGTTGTTTGTCATGTCCTGTGACTTGTCTGCTCAGGTCATGCTATTGGTTAGGGACGTATCAGGAGTTTAGCTAGCATCCTTCGTGAGGCCCGCACGTGCTGTGGTTTGTTTTGTTGCCATTAATTCCTTGTTTGGGTGGATGCAGCACTGGCTCTGCAGCAGTGAAGCTGGCCTCTCTGATTCAGTTATCAGAATGCTAATGCTGGTCCATTCTCATCCAAACTTCCTGCAGCCGGCTTGAACGATCTTGCTAAGCTGCTTGGAGCACCCTGATGCCAGCCACGTGCTGTCAACGTAACAAACCTGTCTTCGCTGTCTGTTAGGAAAAAAACACATGTCACTTGGGAGTATTTTGCCTTTGTGCTTTGTAATAAATTCTTCAGAGAGCACATGCAGTTTTAATGTCTTGACAAATTCAGAGCTTAGGTATCTTTACATTTTTATATTTTAAAAGGATTTGGAGCACTCAGTAAATTCCTGTACTTAATTGAAGCTCATGAAATAAACCCAGGCACTACCAGACTTAATGACAAGTGCTGCATACAGACCTAAAATAAAAATCGTAGAAACACCTGCTTTGTAAGAATTTATGTTTCAGGGTCTACGCACTTAAAGGACCAATTTGTTCCCTGATGTTAAACCCAACGTGTGGTCAAAACAGTACACATGCTATGAGACAGTTAATTTTTCTTGAGTCATTAATATATAAATGATTAAAATATGCTTGCTTAAAAAATCTGATATCCCTTGAAGTTACAGGAGAGTTAAGAAAAAACCTTGATGTACTTATCACAGAGAATTCTTATGTCTGTTTTGATGACTGTTAGTTATTTTAAATTTCGTCAGATTGCCTGTAACTCCTGTAAGCTGGATTTCAGCAGATGTGTATACACATTTGCAAGGTACACTTTTTTACCTCAGGTATCAGTGATGCGTAGCCTTTGGCTTAACACTATTCCTATTCTCATAGTGTAGCTATGTTTATAATGCAACAAACAAAACGTTTCATATGACAACGCCTGCTTTAAGAAAACCTAGTATATCATAATTCAGATGTACAAAGCAGACAAATTAAGGGGTGATTAGTAGCAGCACAAAAGGATTCTTTGATTTGCAGCAGGATTCGTCAGAAGGGTTCCTTTGAATACAAGCTCCCCCAGAGAGCTGAAGTGTTTTGCAGATCATTCAAACCACTTGACATCCGGACTGAGAGACAGAGAAACTTGGAATTTAAGTGTTGAAAAACCGTCGTTAATTGAAGATTAACACAAAATGAATGTGGAGATTCTCTGTTCCTTAAATAATAGAAAAATATAATTTGCTCTTTAGAAATGTAGTTAACCTATACATGTACATCAATATGACTAAGTCAGAAATCTTTTCCATTATGTATGGAGCATCTACTGTGTGCCAAGAACATACCAAACTGTCTACATATCATTTTATTTATATTGAATCCTGCTAATAATCTTAACAGAAAGGTGGTTCCCATTTCATAAATGAGGGTATTGTGCATCCTGGGATCATTCTACCCACAGCTACAATTGGCAGAGAAGAGTTTTGAATGTAGGTCTACAATGCTTTGCTTTGCTATGCTTATAATACAAATGCTATGCTTTCCTCACCGCACTGCCTGCAGGGCATTTTCCCCACCAGGAATGGAGCTATCGGACTCTGGGCACCTCCAGGTCTGTGTCTTTTGTCCACTGTCCCCTGCCTTCCATCAGGGTAGCTTTGGTGACATGGTTGCTAACTTACTTGACACTAACTTTTGTGAATGGAGATAATCAGACCCAGCTTATCCCACTGAAACACATATTGTGCCGAGATAGTGTTCATGATTTCAGCTGGTGCATAGCTGGGTAGAGGAGGAGAGCCTGGAAACTGGACGCCATTCATGGTGGAGGTAGGAGTTGTCTTGAGGGCATGTTCAGGCATGCTGGGCAGGACATAAGAGGAGGCTGAACATTGGAGCAGCATGGCCCCCGGGTTAGTAGGATGAAGGGCTGAAGAGGTCTAACTAGTGGTCACATGATGGGCAGGGAGTCAGGCCCAGTGATGGAAGAGGGTAGCCAGGTGTGCTGATGAACAAGCCTGGCCACAGAAGGGTTCTGGGGAGGGACTGGGGCCCAGAGAGCACGGTCAGAACCAGGCAGTTGGCCATTTTGAAAAGAATTAAGATACTAGGCGGTTACCAAAGGAAAGCCATGGAAAGACAGAAACTCCGTCTCCCCAACCGAGGTAGGAGCTCTATAATCAGAATTGGGGCAGAGGATCAGAGTGGGGGGAAACTGATGATTGTTTACATTTCTTCTAATGAGAAAGAGAGTTGGTGCCCCTGCCTGCATTGGATTTGATCCACTGGTGAGGATCAAGCAGACCCCAGTATTGGAATTGGAAGGTTAGAGGGGGAGCAGTGCTATTTTCTATTTTCCTAGAGACTTGGACTCAATATATGTGGATAACTATATCTATCTATCTATATCTATCTATCTATCTATCTATAGACTGGCTGATTGAAAAAAAACCTGTGTGGGTTTAATTATCATTTAATTGATTTTCCTACTGAGCCTTGGCAAGCAGTACTTCAATTTCATATGGTGATTAAAGAGGTATACAGAGAGGTGTTTAAACTGACTAGTTCTAGTCTTAACTCTTCTGCTTGCTAGCCAGACCCCTGGACAGGTTCCTGAACATCTCTGGGCCTGATTTTCCTCAGCCTATGAAATAGCAGTGATGTTGCAGGATTGTTGTAATATTACTGTCAATGAGAATATCCAAAATTTATTGAGCATTTCTTTTGAGTCAGGCTCCATGTGAATCAGTTTTTTTTTTTTAAGATTTTATTTATTTATTTGACAGACAGAGATCTACAAGTAGGCAGAGAGGGAGGGAGAGAGAGAGGAGGAAGCAGGCTCCCCGCTGAGCAGAGAGTCCCAGGACCCTGAGATTGTGACCCAAGCTGAAGGCAGAGGCTTTAACCCACTGAGCCACCCAGGTACCCCGTGTGAAGCAGTTTAAATAAACTGTTGTGAGGAATAAACAAGGCATCATAGTCGAGACACCTGGCCCAGTGCATGGCACATGGTACTCCACTAGCACACACGGATTCCCGCCTGCAGGCCCACACAGCGTAGGCTGTGTACTGTTAAGGGTAAGTGGGTGAATAAGTGTTCTAGAGGATAGGAAAAGGAGGGATCAGGTTGACTGACAGGTGAAAGACAGTTGCATCAGATGAGATGAAGGAAACAGATGACATGTCAGTGACATGCCACAGGTCACTCTTTTGTCGAGCTCCCTCACCCCTGATAGAGTGGAATTGGCCTCAGAGACCCAGTATGCTCTACTAACACAAGGAATCTTTCCATGTGTCACCCAAGGGGTATTACACTTACTACGTGTCTGCTGCAAAGCAGAAAGTGATAAGCTGCCATCTGTCCCGATTGCAGAAGTCCCCTTTGAGAATGCTGGTTCAGCCCAGCACCTCCCCAGAGGTCTCCGTGTAACCCAGGACTCGCACAGCCATGTCTGGCTAACCCAGTCTCTTGTTCTGGGTTGCCCCAGAAGCTGACCTAGAGTCTAGGATTTAGTCGCAAGTGGTTTTTTTGAAGATGACCCCAGGAAACCTTGTAAGGGAGTGGGGACGTGAGACGAGGAGGAAGGAAAGCCAATAAAAGTGTGGTGAGAGGATTTCAACTGGGCTCAGTCTTCCAGGCAACCGTCTAAGAAACCATGTAGGGTTAGGAAGCCAGTATACTTATCTTCCTACTTACTCTCCTGCCTCTTTGGCGGAGGTCACCACTTACAGGCCTTGACTGCCCACCACTCTGGCCTCAGGTGGGGCAGTGCAGATGCCCGAGAGAGCCACACGTGTGTATGGCAGCTGTTCAGAAAGCTGTGGTGACCTCGGGGGTGGGCTGAGGCCAAGAGTGGGGGAGGTCCCACAGGACTTCAGCCGCATCGGCTACATCTGCCTTCCTATGCTGCAGACATTCCAGGTTTTAAATCTACGTTTCATGTTTGAAAATTCTTAAAAGAAGTTGCCATCTTATCACAAAGTAGAACATTTCTTGGCTGTTGTTAATATTTTATATTCCCTGAGCGGGTGCCAGCCAGTTTTTTCAGCCTCTGTGTCACCGTAAATATTTTCTTGCTGGTGGCCTTTCTGTACCTTCATCTGTGAATGAGCAGAAAACAAAACAGCCTGGGTAGTAGTCTCTGTTAAATAAGTACGGAGACATGAGCAGATCTCTAGAGTATGTGTAAGCTTTAAAGAAACAGTGGTATTCCGTTCAGAAATGGACACTTTCAGCTGCAGGCAAAGGCACGTGATGAGCCTAAGTGTAGAGGTTCCAGCTTGGAATTCTGACCGTAGGGATCTGGTCGGATGTGAGTGTGGGCCCGAGTAAGACTGCTTCCACTGCATGGACTCACATTCATCCTGCCTTTCAGTGTACATACTGAGCAACCTGTCTGAGTTCTGCTAAGTGAGGGCTCACAGGAATGCAAATGTCTCTTTTGGATAACTCTCTCCTTAGCACATCGCCATGCCCTGTCTGGGAATCAAAAAAAAATATATATATATATATATATATATATATAGAGAGAGCACTCTAAAGTGGACTCCAAAGGTAGCGAGTGATCTTTAGAGCGAAAATGTTCTTCTTAGGACCCTTATCTTTCCAGTGCCCAATCCATACTTCCCAAATCTATTCAGATTTCTAAGTGCATTTGTCCTAAAAATACTGAGTCTGCTGAAGGTTAAGTTTGAACTTAGAAGCAGTACTCCTTTCAGGTGAGGTTTTCCAGTCCTACTTTCAAGATCCTATCTTGTGTTTGTGACGGCCTGACCTTAAACTGAAGAGGATGGTGCATGAAGGAGGAAATGTGGAAGGACGGATCCCATACTCGGTTCTGGTGGCAGAGCGAGGGACCCTGGAAATGAGCCAAGGTGCTTGATCAAAGGGCCAAGGCTAGGAGTGTCCCCTTGCAGAGGTCCTGACCTATGACCTGCGCTGACAATGCTAACAGGACTAATGTTATCTATGGAAAGCACAGGGAATGTTAAATTCTCCCAGGGACAGCCAAGAATGCCTTCAGTCTTTTGTCACAAGAGCTGTTCACTAGCAAGAGGCCAGGCTCATGTGATTTTTCACAGCCTGTGTCATTCTTTGTATACCTTTTGGTGACAGACTACATAGTCAGAGGTAGGAGGCAAGAGAGAAGTCAGTTCAACCCATAAAAATCTACAAGTAGCTCACGAATAACAGATCTTCTTAGTTCTTTTGTGTTATACTGTGTGGATAACCTTATATATTTAAGCTACAAAGATGGTAGCAGGAGTGTTATTATTGGTACATCCCTGTCAGGTTTAAAATAGAATTTTACACTGGAAAATACAAATTAGACAAAAGAATCCTTTCTGAAGTGTCCAGATGAGAAAGGAGGCAAGTGGGATTCTCAAGGGAACCTGATAGTCTAAAGAATTTATGGAAGTCCGTGATTTATCATAGATCCTTTCACGCTTTTATTAGAATTTGAAAATTACTCAGTTACCTAACTCACTGAACATTGATACTTCAGTTCTGGGGATATTTTTATGACTGAATTTGTTTGCAGTTGCCTCTTTGGAAAATTTATTAACAGGCTATTCTTACACTTTCCCCCAATCTTTCTTTCTTTTCTGAGATATTGATTTTATTTTCCTGAACACAATTGTATATGGTAATATCTGGGCAGAAGCAATTTTCTATGGTTCAAGGAACTGGATTCTTACGGGCATTTGTCTTAGTAATGTGATTACAGAGTCACTAACTTGATCTTAATAACATTTGCCTATTATCGTGTATTAGATGCATGAAAGGAAAACTGTGCTTTCTCACTCAGAGATTTTCCCTTGTGTATCTCCCTTAGTGGATAACGCCCTGCAAAATTAATGTCCAGGTGACTTTGAGGGGCTATTTCCCTTATTTGAACTAGTTAGGATTAAATACAAATATTATCACCAATGTCACATGCAGATTGGGAGTTGCTTTTTTAAGTGTACCTTGAGAAACTAAAATCATTGCTTCCCAGCATTTTATAAACTAGCCACTACTGTCCCTCTTCTGAAGCTGTTTTTACTCTGCTGTGGCTGCAGGAGGCAGCACGATACAAAAAGCTTGGAATCCACAGCCAGAGAGCCGTGGTTAGACTCTGACTGTATCCCTTACTGTGTGTGTGGGCAGGGGCCGTGTTAATCAACCCCCACCCCGCCCTCAGTCTCCTCATCTCTTCAAGACAAGGTGACGGGACAGCCCCCCTATTCCAGTTACCTACTGAAATATCATAACTGGATCCTCTCACTAAAAAACTCCATTTATTTTCAAAAGATTCCCTCTTTTTTTTCTTAAAACAGAAAGTAGTCCTATGGAAAGATAGTCCTGTCCGCAGAAAGACTTGAACAAGGTTACTACTCGCAGCTTTATTCATAATATCCCTAAACGAGATCAACTGAAATGTTCATCCAGTATGATAACAGATAAGCAAAGTGTGGCGTATCCATGCAGTGGAAAAGTGCTTGTCAGTAAAAGGAAAAAAATTACTGATCCATGCGACAATGTGGATGAATCTTACAGACATGATGTTGAGCAAAAGGAGCCAGACACCAAAGAGGGCATATTGTCTGACTCTTCGATTTTTTAAAGATCTTATTTATTTATTTGAGAGAGAGAGTATGAGAGGGGGGAGGAGGCAGAGGGAGAAGCAGACTCCCTGCTGAGTGGGGAGCCCAACGCAGAGCTCCATCCCAGGATCCTGGGATCATGATGTGAGCCGAAGGCAGGTGCTTAACTGACTGAGCCACCCAGGTGTCCCTCATCTGACTGATTTTGCATGAAGTTTTAAAACCAGCTAAACTCTGGGTGCCTGGGTTGCTCAGTTGTTAAGCGTCTGCCTTCAGCTCAGATCATGATCTCAGGGTCCTGGGATGGAGCCCAGCATCAGGCTCTCTGCTCAGCAGGGAGACTGCTTCTTCCTCTTCCTCTGCCCTTCCCTGCTGCTCATGATCTCTCTCTCAGATAAATAAATAAAGGTCTTTAAAAAAAAATAAATAAAGCCAGCTAAACTCCCTTATGGTAATAGAAATCAGAACACTGATTCTCACTGAAGGGAGGGTCTTGACTGGAAAAGGGCATGAAGGGAATTTCAGAGTAATAGGAATGTTGTATGTCTTGATTTTGTTGGTGATTACATGGGAGTATGTAGTTGTCAAAACTTGGGTGCAATTGAATCGAGTGCTTTATTTTGTATAAATTATGCTTAAATTCAAAGAAAAGGCAACTCACCCTTATCAGTTAAATGTTTAATTTTCTAATGACCAATTTTGGGGATTCTCAGGATGCAGTGACCATCTGTACTCTGGGAATTGGGACAGCTTTCGGAGAGTCCATTCTGGACAACACACCCCGCCATGCGACCATCGTTACCAGGGAGAGCAGTGAACTGCTCCGCATCGAGCAGAAGGACTTCAAGGCTCTATGGGAGGTGAGCCCCAAGGCTTCTTTGTCAATTAACGTAGTTGCAGAAAAGAAAGGGAGCTGCCACATGGATAATGGCATTACAGTCAAGCCTTAATGTGTTCTGTTCTGAGTCGGTAGATGGAATTTAATTTTCAAAACTTGTTTTTGAAATGAGTGAGTGAAAAAGCCATTTTGACACAAGACATTCCCCCCCCTTTTTTTTAATTTAGTGCTTGCTCAATTTTCTGTGGTTTGACATACCTTATAATTATTTCCTGAATGACCATAGAGTGTTTTATGTATTTCCTCCCTCCTATTCCACAGATGTATTCTTAACCAGCGAACAAAATACTTTGACATTTTCTTTTGCATTTTAAAAATCATCGTTGACATGTTCCCTGGTAAAGTGGAATGAATGGGGTTAACATCTGCTTCATTTAAATGCTTTTAAAAATGATGGGCCCTATAATAAGGTATGGGAAACGAGGGACATAAAGATGTCTGGTGACTTGCCAACTTCAAAATGCATAGGTGGCACAGCGGTGGATGGAGCCAACGGGCACTGGGGGCTTTTGCATTTACCACTGCTTACCAGCGCCTCTTAGGGGCTTCATTTACAAGAAGTGGGGGGAATAAATCATCTAATATGCAGTAACGGCAAGTGAAGCACTTAGAAAGGCCCAGCTAAGCCTTGCATCTTTCACGCTCATTCCTTTTCAGTTCTGCAAGCTTCTGATTTTAACCTGTGGTTGTTCCTTATCTTTGTCCTTGGCTCAGTATGTCCAAGTGTTAACCCATCGAGCTGGCAGGCTTTGCAACTTGTCCCGGTGTGGCTAAGATTTTAAACTTGATCTAAAAAGAATTTTGTGTAATCAAATAGTTTCCTCCAGAGCCAAACAAATGACAGATGCATTAAGGGAGCCAACCTGCAGGTGAAGGAGTGATGCTTTGCCTTAAAAGTCCTGTAAAGCCTTGGAAGGCCTTGGTGGTGAAACCTGTTACTTTTATTCTTGGCAGTAGTGAATAAATTGCGGGGTTGCTTGTTTGAAATGTTCCTCTTAGAAAATATTAAAGAGCTCCAACTGCTCTGTAAAGTTCAGAGACAAAAGCTAGTTTTAGGAAGGCAAAGCCAAAGTAGGTTTGCATGAGGTGTGTGCGGTGAGGTTTTCTGTCAATTAAAAGGGACCAAGCTTGAGGCAAATAAGTCTTTTTTTTTTTTTTTTTTTTTTTTTGGATCTTTCATGTTTAAAAGGTAAACTGAAAAAGTCTTTTCCAAAAAAGAAAATTTGGAAAACCGGTTTAAGAACAAAAATGATTTCCACCTGTGATGTATGTCATTATAACTGCTTTTGTCTGTCATGATTTCTTCAGGTTGCTCATTGAGGATGGTTTGTGGAAATATTTAAAATTTTATTTTAATTAGGAGCTCTCAGTACTATGAAGGAAGTTCTTGACAAGCTGCTATCTGTGAACATTTTTAAAAAATTTATTATTAGAAAAATTGTCAAACATACAGAAAATCCAAAAGGATAATACAAGCTTGGCAGTTGCTAACATATACAACTCAGCTTCGCAGTTGCTAACATATAGCCAGATTTGTTTCATCTTTGTTTTTTGGTTTTTTTTTTGCTGAACCACTTTAATGTAAATGACAGACATTATGACATTTCACTGTAAATATTCAGCATAATCTCCAAAAAGTTAGAATACCCTGCTACATACCCATAACACCTTCATTTCACTTAACAAAACTAAAGATAATATCCTAATATCTAATACCCAGTCCACAGTTCAAATTTCCCCGTAAATACCCATAAATATTTAGTCAATAACTATCTTTGATTTCTGTTTTATTCCAAACCATGTTCAAATAAAGAATCCCATATTACATTTGGTTGTTATAGCTCCGTCAGTCAGTCAGTCAGTCTCTTTCTCTTGCCTTTCCTCCCTCCTTACCCCTCTCTGTATCTCTCTTTCTCTCCATGACATTGACTTGTTAAAAAGGCCAGGTCAGTTTCTCCCAAATTCAAGATTTGTTTGATTGTTTTCTCATGGTATCTTTTTGCACCCCTACCCCAGGGTCTCCTTTAAATGGAAGTTAGAGCTAAAAACTTGATGAGATCAAATCAAACATTTTTTGGCAAGAAAGTGTCAAAGGTGCTACTGAGTACATCAGGAAGTTCATCACATCTGCGAGCTTTATTATGGGTGATGTGTTAGTTAGATTAGTGTGATCCTGCAGTTAGAGTGCACTTGAGTGCATTGCAGGGCTCTTTTCCACAGATATTTCCCTTAAATGAAAATCACTAAATGGGGATATTGATATTGAGGGTGGTCTTTGATATCCCAAACCTTGCCACGTGATTCTGCAGCTCGGTGGGTCCAACCCTTCCTCTGTGACCTCAGAGCAGATTTCTGATCTCCCCCGCCAGTGTCTTAAGTGAGCTGAAAAGAATGAACAGAGTTTTTGTCTGACTTCTTAATTTACAGGCAGGGGACTGAACCTCACAATGAGTAAGAGATTAATCAGACACTTCATTTATTTGCCTGTTCATGTAACTCAGTACAGAGTGCAAACTAACTGCTCAGTCATCATTTTAACTGGCTAAAATGAAAATGCAAGAGACTCCATTATCTAGAAATCTGCATGAGTCAGGAATTTATTAATGGGCACAACGATGCACCTATACTATGGGATAATCCTAAGAAATCATAAAATTCTAAATTACCTTCGAAATAGAAAAGACCGACTTAAATTTATTCTACCATTCATTTCTCAACACACATTCGTTGAGCATCTCCTGTGTGCCAGGTGTGTATATAGCAGAAAACGAGATTGGCTGGGCTGGTGCTCTCCAGCAAGGGCTTCTGTTCTACTCAGAGAATGCCGAAAATAACCTACCGAGTCATAATATTATTTCAGAGTAGAATATATCATTATCATTAAATAGATTTTGTCTGAATGAATGGTCTACTTGTACATATAGCACTGATCTGCTAGCAAAATATCTGATATTCAGAATACCTATTCCTTGATTATGTCAGATAATTGAGTTTATAACTCAGCCATTTATTGCACTCAATTGCCATTAATTACTCATTGGCAAAATTAAAATTCAAGCTCGCACTCTCAGCTGAAGTCTAAGATAGATCTGCCCACCAAACATTAAAGGGAGAAGATTATGTCAGGAAGGGTTCAGGTAGGAGCCTCACTGCGCTGTGAGATGGTGGGAAGAAGGCAGCAGAAAGAGAAGCCAGATAATGCCTCTCCTGGTAGCAAGGTAAGGAACTCAGTGTTGGGTTATAGGTCAGGAATAGTAAAAATTAGATAACCTGAATCAAGGATCTAAATGTGTGTGTTGGAGCGCCTGGGTAGCTCAGTGGGTTAAAGCCTCTGCCTTCGGCTCAGGTTGTGATCCCAGGGTCCTGGGATCGAGCCCCATATTAGGCTCTCTGCTCAGCAGGGAGTCTGCTTCCTCCTCTGTCTCTTTCTGCCTCTCTGCCTACTTGTGATCTCTGTGAAATAAATAAATAAGAGCTTTTAAAAATAAATGAATGAATGAATGTGCGTGTTTATCTCATTTGACTACTTACTTTTGGAGAATGTTATGGTGGGTCCACTGTGCAAGCACCCTCTTGTTTAGCTTTGTCTCCTTATCTATGTCCTGTTGTCATTTAAAAGGGCTGGCAGATAAAACTTGAGGGCTAGGTTTCTAAGTTACCTCTTCTAACTCTAAAAATTATGATCTGTAGCCACTACTAGGTAGCATAGTCTGAAAGTAGCTCTTTAATAGGCTGAGCAAATAGTCTATTTTAAATCTTCCACTTGGGACTTGAATGGCAACACAAAGCTAGGGAATCCTGCTTCCTTTCCTGACCAAAGGCAAGTTTCGCCGGCTACTCTGCAGGAAGAGAACAAATTCAGAGAACTACATGTGAGATTTTGAAATCCTATTCAATTTAATCCCAGATACCTCTTGCTTTATATTGTCTATTATGTTGTAAGTTAAATTCGTAGCACCCAGTGTATTTTAAAAAGTTATTCCCATAAATGTAACCAAAAGCATTATTCGATAGCCTCTACAAATACATCAAAGGAAGTATTCCCCAAGATGGAACTGAGGTCGCAGCTTGATGCTTTTCTTTGCATTCTCTGTCTTTCCTAATGAACGCTGCTTTCTCTCCTCCTCTCCTTCCATGTTCCAGTTGCTAACTTATGGTCAGATTTGAGAGCATTGGGTTGCTCCATCTTAAGACATGGTCATGTTTTCTTAATGTAAGTGGATTATGGTAATTTTATTCAGAGTTGGTCAATAATGCATCCCCCTTCTTATGCATCTGTGGTATTAGGACTTAATAAAATACATGATCCAGGACATAAAACATCTCATTTTTCAGTAGCGTACGGGGGATGGAGAAAGAAGGAAAAGGAGAGGAGACGGGAGATAGTTTTTTTTTTTTTAATTCAGTTTTTTTTAAAGATTTTATTTATTAGTTAGTTAATAATTTGACACAGAGAAAGAGAGCGTGAGCAGTGGGAAGAGCAGAGGAAGAAGGAGAAGCAGACTACCCACTGAGCGGGGATGGGGGGACTCGATCCAAAAGCAGCTGCTTACCTGACTGAGCCATGCGGGCGCCCCCATCATATTTAGTTCTTGAGGCAACTGTAATTTCAACTTTTTGGCACTAATGTCATTGCATACCCTCAGTAAGGAAGTTAAATGGCAGAGTAGTGAAGGGTAGGCTTGGGAGTTTAAAGCCAATTATTAATATTTGGCCCAAGATTGTGGGCATTTATGATTGCTTGTGGCTCTTGGACTAAATAAAGAACTGGTTTACTGTCCAAATCCATGAGTTTCTTCCCAGCAAATATAGGATCAAGTTCCCAGTGCTTACAAATGACTACAGCAATGGGCTTTTTGTTCTTCTTGTTGACTTTCTATCTAACGTCGTGTCTGTATGAGGACGCTTCCAGCTTTGCAGCATGTTTTGACATCTGTACATTGAATATCCCAAATACATGAAATTGAATGATGAGGTGAGTCCAGTGTATTCAGGAAAGCAGATTCAAGAGGTACCCTCAATCAAATTCATAAAAGACACTACTGAGAGGTCCTTGAACGAGTGGTCTGCCCCCTGCTTCACTGTGCTTCAATTGCATGAGCATCTTCTGGCCAAAAGCTTTCCTTCACAGTGAGCCATGTTTGAGCATGTTCAAAATAATAATACGTGTTTATGAAGAAATCATTTGAAATTTAAAGACAGCAATAAAATGACAGAGTCTAAAAATAAAGGCAATATTTAAAATTTATAGTCTGACCCATGCTGTAATAAAAGTGATTTCTTAGCTGTAATTGTCACTCAGAAACTTCTTGGCACACATTGTGATTTTATTCTAACTAAAGGATCCCATGTCACCGAGAACCATTGCTCAGACATAATGATTGATACAGGAGAGTTTATTTCCCAGATGTGTCTGCGGCCTCAGTAAATATCATTAAGTGACCAAAAATCTATTTCAAGCTTTATGGGATATAAAACTGAATGATAAAATGAGGAAATAAATGCATGTTCTGTCTTAGCCAAAGAATGCAACTTCTAAACAGGAGTATTTCTAAGAGTATGAATATTGTTGCAGAAATATGTTTACATCTGTCTCTACTGCCTGATATTTAAAGAGTTTTATTTCTCGATTCTACCAGTTATGTTGATAGTTGTGGAACTGAAAAGCCTTTGAGTTATTTCCATTCACTGCCTCTTCTTGGACTGTGCAGGGAGAAAAAGTCCTTTTCCATTAATAATCTTCAAGGCACTGTGAGAATGGGAAGTATTGAAATAACAGCAGCTTAGCCTTTGCTGGCGCGCTTTAAAACCCTTATTAGAATAGTATACTTCTCAGAGGCATCTGCTCCTGCCTTGAATAGACTTGATGTTCCTGTCAGTCTCAGGCTGTCAGAAAAATTAAAGCCAAATACTTAAAACATAATATCAGAACATAAAAATCTCAGAAGTCCTTTATTTATCATGCACATCATTTCAAATTTGTTCACTTTTACTTAAACGGGAGGCTTCCAAGGTGGGCTGGTATTTCAGGTAAATATTCAGTGGCCCTGAGCAGGGAGACCAGACTGCATGACCCAGCCTCAGACGCACAGTCTGCCTGTTAGTACACCTCATCGGAGGACTGGCTGGAACCTAAAAGCCAAGGGACGTGCTTTCTCCCAAGTCAGAAGTCTGTGCTTACTTTTGGCAACTTTGGAGCTTGTACTGTAGGGTTACTTCCCAGGCCAGAAATTTGCATCAAAGGGCTAAGAAAAATACATCCAAAAATAAACATGAAAGCCAAGATTTCATGCCAGGAACTCCAGCCACACACATCCTGTTGGCTGGTTGTCTTGACTCTCCTCACAGTTGTGATTCTTTTAAACGAAGCGGAAGCCTGCTCCGATGACTTGGACCTCATGTCTGCTCCAGGGTCTCACTCCTCTGTCCTCGAGCTTTTCCATAGCGTGGCGCAATGATTCAAATCCAGAAAGGAAGGGAGTGAAGTTATTAGGAGGTAACTAAAGTTAAATATATGTGTATGTGTAGAGGAAGTCTTTTCCTACTGTCTTTGGCTGCCTGAGCTTTTCTGGAGAACCACCAGCACCAGACTGAGATCCTTTTAACACTAACAGATACAAACAAGGAGTTATCGGCAATGAAGGTGTATTTTGTTGTCCAGATAAAGGACAGATATTCACTGGATGTCTGGGAACTCTGAGAGACTGGAAAAGAAGGACATATGCCCTATCAGGTCAGAATGGATCTTTATTTATTCTTTGGTGGGGAGATGTTCTATGTCCCAGTTTGCATTTTGGTTTGAGGAATTACACTGTGAAACATCTCTGGCTTTCCTAATTATGTTCCACCAGACCTAAACGTAAAACGGGACTGACATAATTTGATTTCATCTTTGTTTGTGATGCATGTGTGTGTGGAGGGAGGAGTGGTGGCTCATCTTTTCCTAATTGTGAAGGGTATGTTTGTTTAGCCTGATGATCTTAAATACGTTTCTAGATAAACAAAGATAGTTGTTCATAACTAGCCAGTTACATTGATCACATTGATATTAAATATATGTAATTATCTGGTGACATATTTAATGGTACATATTAAAAATGACTTTGGGCAAGATAACAGATTGAGAGTGATGGTATTTTGTCCCCTGGATGCTCAGTGGGTATTTTGCCTGTGGCTCTCAGACTATATGAATTCCTTAGTGTTTATGGGAACACTGTTACATTATTGATGACTTGAAGTCATACCAGCTCTGCAAGCTATGATTTTACTATTTCTCAGAAGATGATCAGGGGGTCTGAGCAGATCAAGGCTTGGCTGGCAGGTGCCAGCAATGTCCAGATGCTGTGGGTAAACCTGTAAGCAGTAGTCATCGCTTCTTAGCCGGTGCTCTTCTGGGGGTTCATTTCAGGAGTGTGTGCCCGATCCTAGGATCTTGTAGTTGTTGTTAGCAGAGGTTCTGGAATGCCTCCCATGGCCGTGCATTTGCCAGCTCACCTTGGACCCCTCACCACCCCCCAATCCCCTGGGATTTTATCTTGCAATGGCCCTCATTACTCTCCCAGCGAACCTACCCCTCCGTGTGGCTGCTAAGGAGCTTCTCAACTCCCTGCTGATTGAAGCCACTTTGAAAATGTCATCTTTTAGAAACTCCTGTCGTAATCAACAAATATCTTCTTGGTTCCCTCCAAGTGCAAAATGTATCACATCTGTCCTGCTTTACAGTTTAGTGCAGGGGACAGACAAGCATAAATATTAATCACCCCAATATAAGACAAACTGGAAAGTTCTCTAAGGAAGATCCAGGCCAGAGGGAGTGATTCATTTCCATCCGGGGTATCATTTCAAACGAAGACAAAGAAATCGGGCTCTGAATTCTGTGGCTAACAGGGCTATTTTTCAGCATCCCTGAAGGATTGGGGTCAGTTAACCAAATTATGGCATTTGAGGCAGTCTTGTCCCAAGGGACTGACCACACAGAAGAGGCAGGCTTCTTCACTCCTGCTGTTCCGTGTTCTGTCCTCTCCTCCAGTGACAGGCCCCTGGGCAGGCTTGTAGGGGTCGGCCTGCCCTCTGAGGGTGTCATGTGTTGCATTCCCAAATACCTGGCTTTGTGTTTTGTTTGTTGTTTGGTCATCATCTAGAGAAATCCGCTCTGAGGTTTAATGAGTCCCGCAGGCAAAGGCAGTTCTAGTTGGGAAAACTTTAAGAACTTGAGACTCAGAAGGAACTCGTGGTATGGACTGGGGGATATTGTTAAGCTCTTTATGTGTAGAAAGCCCTGTGGTCATGGGACTCTTCTGTTCTCAATGGGCCAAATTCCACTCCTGTGTAGTCTCTAGGCTGCTGCGGAGAGGTTAGAGCCCAGTCACTGGGGCAGGGTGTCTGACACCGAGGAAAGAGCAGCAGGAAATCCTGTCACAAAGTCAGCCTCTCCAAATTCCTGCAGGCTTGCCGTGGTTGATGTTACTAACCTCAGTGTTTTGAGCTGTCTGGCCCAAACCAATAAATGCAAGACAGACCTTCTAAAGGCTATTGATGTGGTCAAGTGGTCTGGCCTGAAATTCTGATCTATTCCTGGTTTATCCCAGCTTTGCTAGATAACTTTTTGGAAAGCTCTCCAGCTCCTGGGCCACCTATCTATAAATGCAAAGATAGCTTTATTTAAATGCTGCCTTGCTGTCAGGAATACTCCAAGTTAATGTTGATTGCTTACTTAGGTGCCTTATGAATTGGAAATTTTAGTACCCCCCCCCCTTTCCTTTAGGTTTGCAAATTCAAGAAGGCAAAGCCACAGATTATGTGACTGGAAAGTACAAAGTCTAGGCAACAGCTCATACCGTATCAAATTATATCATTAGAAAGGCAGGAACTTATTGGTATTTTTCCTCATTGAAAGTTGTAATTCTTAAAACTACTTCCACATTAGAATTACCTGGAAAGCTAGTTAAACATTCCCATGTGTGGGCCTTCCCTAGAACAATGAAACCAGAATCTCTAGAGGAGGGGCCCTGGGTATCAGTGGCTCCTTCAAGCTCCCCAAGGAGGCCTACTGGGCAGCCAGGGTTGAGAACCTCTGTCTTCCAGCAGCAGGCTTTGGTAAGTGGGCACTGTGTCCCTTTGCATCTGCTTCTGCACTTACTTGCCTCGTGTTTTTGTTCTGTGCTAAGGCTGTATGATTGAATAATATGCCTGTTCTTATTTGTGTTAAATCTCCTAGTGTAATTCTTCCTTCTCTCATATAGACATTCTACTTCCAAATCATGGTTCCTGCCAGATTTAAATAATAATGGCCATCAGTACTTTAGAGATAGAGTGAGTGGGGTTTTTTACTTGGGGGTCTGTGATTAGAGGTTCCTATGTGGTCTGGTTATTAAAATTGTGAGAATCGGGGGACCTGAGTGGCTCAGTGGGTTAAAGCCTCTGCCTTCAGCCCAGGTCATGATCCCAGGGTCCTGGAATCGAGCCCCACATCGGGTTCTCCGCTCAGCAGGGAGCCTGCTACCCTCCTCCGCTCTCTCTCCCTGCCTCTCTGCCTACTTGTGATCTCTCTCTGTCAAATAAATAAATAAACTTTTTAAAAAAAATTGTGAGAATCAAGTGCAAAATCCACTCCCACTACCCCCCCGGCCAATTCAACCACCCTACAAGCACACATTCTCTCAGCTGTCAGAACAATCTTCTCATTACACATCATGTAGCTCCTGGAAAATTCCACACTGTACCTTTGCACAAGAATGTGAGTGAAAAAGGCAAGTAATATCATAGCACTATTATGAAGAGAGTTTTGAGCCCATGGGCCCCCACAGAATGTTGAGATCCCTGACCTGTCCCTCAACTATACTTTGAGAATGACTTCTTTAAGATAAATTCCCAGAAAAAGAATACTAAGATGAAGGGTATGAAAATATTTATGTCTCTTGATAAATATGACCACATTTATTTTCAGTTGCTTTTATTCTGCCACCAGGAGTATTTGAGCATGCCTATTATATCCAGCCTTAGCCAGCATAACCCTTATATATTTTCCTCTGTTAGAACAGACACTGTTATTGTCATTGTGTTTCTTTGATTACTGCTGGGATGGCTGAGATTTTCTTATATATACTTTTTCTGATTAGATTTCCTCTTTCAGAGACCATGTTACTCACCCATACATTGACACTTATTAATCAGTTTATATGAATGCTTTATTTGACCAAGCTATTAACCCTTTGTTTTAATTTCTGCAAATATTTTATCTCGGTTTGTTGACTTTTCATTTGTCATGACTTTAAAGTACATAAATTCTGGGGCACCTGGGTGGCTCAGTGGGTTAAAGCCTCTGCCTTCGTCTCAGGTTGTGATCTCAGGGTCCTGGGATTGAGCCCCACATCGGGCTCTCAGCTTCCTCCTCTCTCTCTGCCTGCCTCTCTGCCTACTTGTGATCTCTGTCTGTCAAATAAATTTTTTAAAAAAGTACATAAATTCTAAATCCATAACTCTCCAAGGAAAAGACTATTTTGTGGGTTAAAAATTTTAAATTTGTTTTATAAAGATATTTTCTTTCATTTGTAGCTGATTTGAAAAAAAATCACATGATGTAGGCAATAACAGTGTTTTTAGTCAGTGGTGCTGTCGGCATGAATTGAATGAGTTTTTAAAACTTTCTTCATTGCTTCTCCTGCTTCAAAACATTTATACATGCTCTTACAAATTCATATTATTGGCCCCCATTGTTTCTTATAACATCTATGTTTATAACCTATGTCTTATAACCTTATTTTAGCAAGAGTATCACAATTTTCTTCAGATTTCTTTTCTGGATATTTGTACCATGACCTGTGTCCCTTCCACTGCTCTTCTGCTTCAGTTTCTGTGAAGATCCCAGTGATTTAAGGGTGGAATCCTCCAGCTCTTAGTTCCCACTGACCCTCCCCTCCACCCCCCATACCCCAAACATTGCTCTAAGCTTTGAGTCTGAGTGAAACATCAGTGTTACTGGGATACCTTCTGAAGTTAGTGAATTGAGTCCTCTTTTTAAACTTTATTCTATTTATTTATTCATTTGAGGGGGGAGGTGCAGAGGGAGAAGGAAAGAATCTCAAGAAGACTCCCCCTGCTGAGTGTGGAGCTTGACCTGGGGTTCAGTCTCATGATCCTGAGATCATAACCTTTGCTGAAACCAAGAATCGGGGGCTTAACTGAGCCACCCACACGCCCGAAGTGAGTCCTCTTCTTTGAGCATCTATAACTGTTTGTTTTCTTTTCTTCTCTGCCCAGAATTGTATCTACCTCTTTAATAGTTCTAGGGAAAGCACTGCTCTTAGCAGTAAGTGTTAATGAAAATGGCTTTTCATTTTTAGTTCCTTGCTATTTGTTGTGGGTTTTACTTTATTTGTTTAGAGGATATTTTTGCTCATGCTTCACTTTATCTAAAAAATTCATAGAATTGCCTAGTACAAATATACTGAAAAAGGAAAAAACCTCTCTATAATAGCTTACATTATATCTAATCCCTGCTAAAAGCCTAAAAGAACTTGGAAAAGGGAAAATGTAGTAAAATGACCAGATACAGCATTTAATAAAAGATCTACCTAGTCAAAGTACCTGGGTGGCTCAGTGGATTAAGCATCTGACTTTTGATTTCACCTCAGGTCATGATCTCAAGGTCCTGGGATCAAGAGCATCTGGCTCCATGTTGGACATGGTATCAGCTTGAGTCTTTCTCTCCCTCTCCTTCTGCCCCTCCCCCCTCTCGAATAAATAATATTTGAAAAGCAAAAAGATCTCCCTACTTAGGAACATACACAACTTTGTGAACAGTGCTGCAAAAAGTATCTACTTATCAGTAAGTCATGAAGTTTTTAAATAGCTTTAAAAAAATGTTAGTGTTCTACTTCTCTGAAAATGGTATTGCAGAGCACACTACCGCCATTGACATTTTCTTTCCTTAATTACCAAAGGTTTGGTCATACATAGCAGATGGCATATTTAATGAGGTTAAAATTAATAAATGAAAATTAATAAATTAAAATCATTGCATGACTTCCTGATAGTAATAATTGCAAGCATGTACATAATAGTCTAAACTAGTATGAGTCCTGACATGGTTAAGAAATTTTTAGAGACTTTTAGTAGAGTTGGCATTCCATCTTCATGACATTCTCTTTCTTGCATTCTGCCTGTGGCTTCATCCTTTCTTCTCCTTCATTCTAACCCCTTCTCCAGACTGCATTTAGGTCTGAAATGTCAGACTTCTCTTTTTTCCCCTCCAACTTTTTATTCAAAATTTGAACACTCAGAAAATTTGAAAAAAAGACCAGTAGGAAATACTAAGTTTACTTGAATATTTTAGGTTGATTTTTTTTCCCCTCCCTGCTTCTCCCTGTCCTAGCCAGCCTCCTTTTATAATCAATTGTGTGTTTATCTCTTCCTTCTCAATTCCACCTCACCTTCTCCATGACCTCCCTTGCCTTCCCTCTTGTCTAGCCAGTGTGAAGGGAGGCAGCATGGTTTTTTAAGACCAAGGAACGGGAATCAGCCCAGCTCTGTGCCCAGGCAAGTTACTTCACTGCCTAAACCCCTCTCCCCATTTGTAAAAGGAGGTTAACAATAATCCTATCACAAATGGTTGAGAGGATGGAAAGGATCTAAAGCCAGCAAACCCTTAGCCCCACAGATCCATGCAGATGGAGGAGTTCAGACAAGTGCATGCTTGCTCAGACACCTAGTGTGCTGTCTCTGCTGCCCAGGGATAATGTTCAAACCATCTACTTTGGCATCCAGAACTTTCTAAATGTGGCCATACATCCTTTTCCAGCCATATTCCCTCTATTAACTTATCCAAATATTTTTCTCAACCTAAATCATATCTGCAAGCACTAGTTGGGCATTCGTGAAATGCCAGGTGCTATGCTAGGCACTGGGCACATGGATGTGAACAGCATGTAGCCCTCAAGGAGCTCACAGTCGAATGGAGGTAAATATGTGAAAATACATTTTAAAATCAGATGATATGGGGCGCCTGGATGGCTCAGTGGGTTAAAGCCTCTGCCTTCGGCTCAGGTCATGATCCCAGGGTCCTGGGATCGAGCCCTGCATCGGGCTCTCTGCTCAGCAGGGAGCCTGCTTCCTCCTCTCTCTGCCTGCCTCTCTGCCTACTTGTGATCTGTCAAATAAATAAATAAAATCTTTAAAAAAAAAAAAAAAGAAAGAAAATCAGATGATATGAGCTATCGCAGAGGCACATACAGGGGCTGGAAGTGGAGATGGTACCTGCCAGGGAGAGTCCCAACAGTTTCCAGAGAAGGTCTCCTTGTGTGTATGGTCCTCCTAAGGCTGACAGGAAGGTGACTGACAGGAAGACGTCACCAGACACAAGCAGAGGATATAAGTGCTACCATGGGAACATGTCTGTTTTGGTGGAACACGGAGGAGGGGTCGTAACAACCCTCTCACTTCCAGGACAAGCTTGCCTCCTTCTCAAGCTCTTCATGGAAAGAAGAGCCTGTCCGAGCCGACTAGCCTTTCCTGAGGACAGCAAAGGATTTTCATCTCCTTGTTTCCCATCCCGGAAGATAACCCCCATGCCCCCACCCCTTCTCAGCCTCTCACCCCCCAGTTCTTCTGGACTCTAGTGCCATGCCTGCTTGCTCCCTGGGGCAAAAACACACTACAAGCCCCCAAAATGTTAAGGCCCCTTTACCTCCACTCACCTCCTTTCCCCACCGGTCCCAAGACCCAGTCCAATTGCTGTCTCCCTTAACATCTGCCCACCCCAATGACTAAGGACCATTTTCTATAGAATCAGGATACACATCAGACCGTATAGTCTGTTCCCTCTTCATGTGGGAGAATTCTGAACATTTATTCTGAAAAAAGTCTTTGCAGAATTTGTGATGTGAGAATGGAGAGGATGGATAATTTTCACTGTGGCTTTCAGGCTGAGACATTGGTATCCAGAAACTCTTCTTGTAGTGAAAAGAAATCATTAGGAAAAATGCCAAGTTCTAGTCTCAAAACAGAAATGCTTTGCAGTAAGAGGTTCTACCAAAGCCCGTTTTAAAACAAATATTTCTAATCCATGGATCCATCGCTCCTCTAAATAGAGCACATTGAAGTATTTTGTATCCAGTTCCAAAATGATTAAACTTTAATGATAAGTCTTCATGGAAGTGTGGTTTTGTATTTTCAGTTCCATACCTCTCCCCCAAAGCCACATATAATCATGCCCACACTGCTAAGTAGACACCTTCAGACAATGGTACTCCTAAAAATTAACCACAGCATGGCCCATCATGCAGAACAATAATTGTCTTTGTTTTTTATTTAAAGTAATTTAATTTACTGAGACTAGGTAATACATACACATGGTAACTAAATTGGCTAATTGAATTTAAATTAAAAAAAAATACAGCAAAATGTATATAATGAAAAACATGCTTTTCTCTCACCCCAGCCCTAACCACCAGCTCCCTTGCCAGAAGCAACCCACTGTTACTAGTTTCTTCTCTAGAATATTTTATGCACAATATTCTCTTTGCTTGGTTATTGGGCAAGACGTCCAAAGCTTGCATTTGATTCTTTTTGTCAACCTCTTGAGAAAGAAAAAAGTTTTAAAACTTCTAAAATTATCAAGACATTTTGAATCAGTCTTCACACAAATTGACTGTGACATACCTACCAGGAATTGAGGTTACCTTTTCCTTTTCCTTTACTATTTATTTAAATTCCAACAATTTGAATCTGCTGTCAGCATATTGTGTGACGTTATAAATCTGAGAACGTTATTACAAAATGTGACTGTGTTTCAAATAGAAAACTCTAACCAAACTTGTAGGAGTCTTTAGTACAATTTGTTTTAATTTTTAGTTGCTACAAACAAGTAAATGTGTCAAAAATTCAAAGTAATATACATGTTTAATAATATTGAAAGTATAAGAAGTAAATAAAGAAATAATACCTCCCTCAGTTTAAAGAGAGGTGTTTAATCATTGTAGCTATGGGATATCACATTGATACCATGCTAGTAAATAAAACATGGGAAATCCTTTTGCCATTAATTTTCCAAGTATTTCTCCCTGTAAATAACCTCTACATATCTTTTACATTTCCTGAGTAGATGTATATGTACCGATCAAGACATACATCCCTTGTGGTGTAGATGACCTTGCATCCATGGCCCTTGAGAGAATAAATATGTGTGTCGACAGTGCAGCTGTCATGAATTGAGTTCATAAAATTGGATTTGTTTTTTTTTTAAATTTGACATATTATTCTTGCTTAATTTCATTGTGCTGACCATGGTTTCAGTGCTATAAATCAGGGAGAATGTTTGCCCACAAAAGAAAGAGAGAGCAGCAGTAACAATATGAAATATTGCCTTTGTTTTAATAAAAATATTTCTTTTGGGGGGTACCTATCTTCTTTCAGCTGTGTTCTCTGGGACTTATTTTTTTTATAATTTTTTTTTAAACAAATCTATGTTGACTTGATGTAAGGGATAACATAAAGCTCATAAAACTTAAATGTGAAACAGAAGAATGGGTGAGGTATGGTAGCAAGAAAACTATTTTTAAATGCAAAAAAGTAGGACATGTATATACATGTTCAAGCAGTACACACAGAGTTGACTATGTAATTTGTGGGGCCTGGTGCAAAATAAAAATGTAATATCCTTTATTCTCCCCAGAGGAAGAAATTGTCACTAACGGTACTAAAATACAAAGCTTTTTCCTTTCTCTTGCATTTTCTATCTCAACCGTCATGCTGCTTATTTGCCACTTAATGTTCTAAGTAAAGAAAAAATTAAATTACTAGCACAAATTTTCTGTTTGTCTTCCTATGGTGCAATGCCAGTTTTAAATGCAAATATAAGGACATTTAACTTATATGTGGAATCACCAAAGTGATATAATTTCTATTTCCTGACTTGTACATGCACATGTATTATATTCTTACTGGAACAGTAGAAACCATGCACAAAACTAATTCAACTGTTTTTACTTCAGTTCTTGATGCACATGGCTTCTACCCACACTCTCAATCTGCAGCTGACAGATCGCTAATGCAGGACTCAGGAAGAGGAACTATGGGTTGGCCCAGCTTTCTTTTCCCTTCATGTCATTATTTTCAGCGTAAGTGGTTGGCTCATACAGGGAAGTAATATGAATAAGAACGGATATGATAAGAGTTTCTTTGTCAATACTACCGCCCTCCTTCTGTATTCAAAGCAAGCTCTGATTAGAATGGGAATTGGGACCTCTGGGGCCCGTCAGCACCTGAACATGCTCATTGGCAGATGTAACATGCTCACTGTGTAGTTGGGTTGAGCTGTGTGGAGCTCCCAGGCCTCACGAGTGCACCTGAATCCTGTTCTCACCAGGCATCGTGAATGTTCTATGTGAAAGGGGTGTCAAGGAACCGTGGACAGGCACATGACCCTGTCCCTGCTCACCTACATGCCCCAGTGTTCCATTACACTTCATTGCAGAACACAGGTTCAAAGATAAAATCACTAAGAATTCCAGGATGGTGATAGCAGAGCATTACACCCAGGGCTCAGGCCCTTGAGCATGGGGCCCTGTGTGCCTGTGAAGCCAGCCCTGAGTATAGAAATTCATTAACTGAATGACGCTCACATTCCCAATTATTTCAATAGCTTCTTCAATAACATTTCCAACTGATATAGCTATAGAGAGGTAGATATGTACATATATAGAGTGGTAGATTAAATATGGCCACCAATTCACCAACCAAGAGGGGGAGTCTGCTTTCCTCCTCTTGAATACCAACAGGCTCTGAGACGTGCTTTCACCATGAGAATGCTATGGGAATGACTGTGTTTGACTTTGAGTGTTGGCCTACAGAGGCCTACAGTTTTTTTCTTGCCCATGGGGAGCGCTTCCTCTTTTGTGTGACGACACCTGAGAAGAGGAACCATGTGGGTCATTCCAGCCTTTTCAGCTATACCAGCTGAGGACCCAGAGAACTGAGTCCATTCAGTCTCAACCGCTCCCAGCTGGTTGCAGCCTCCTGAGTCAGCCCAGGTAGGCTTATTAACAGAAGAACCGCTCAGGAAACCCGCAGAATCGTGAGAAATAATAAACAGTCACCATCCTACATCATTAAGTTTTGGGGTGTTTTATTATGAGCAATAACTATATAATAGTATTGACATTAAAAACATTTAAACTGGGGCACCTGGGTGGCTCAGTGGGTTAAGCCTCTGCCTTCAGCTCAGGTCATGATCCCAGGGTCCTGGGATCGAGCCCTGCATCGGGTTCTCCGCTCCTCAGGGAGCCTGCTTCCTCCTCTCTCTCTCTGCCTGCCTCTCTGCCTACTTGTGACCTCTGTCTGTCAGGTAAATAAATAAAATCTTAAAAAAAACAACAACAACATTTAAACCTATATTCTTCCACAAATGAGATTACATCATTCATATTATCTCTATCTTGCTTTTTTCTATTTAGTGGATCTTAGAGATCCTTCTGTCTCAGTGCATTCAGATTAGCCACGTTATGCTAAGAGTTTTTCATCGTCTGGATTACCATAATTTATTTAACCCATTCGCCTGTTCATAGACAGTACATTGGTTTTCATTCTTGTAAACAGTGCTGCCCTGGACAGTCTTCTACATATATCTTGATGTATTTTTATGGAGTAAGTCCTTACCTGCGAACATTTTGTGAAATTTACAAGTTGAATTATTTTCTAATTACACTTTCGAAAGTTAGCATCAATTTATACTTCACTGCATATTTCAACAATGTGTAATTTCAAACTTTGAAAATTTTGCCAGGAAAAAAAATTGGTATCTTCTTATTATTTTGTTTACCTAATCATGAGTGAGGTTAAGCATCTTTAAAAATATTTCCTGGGGCGCCTGGGTGGCTCAGTGGGTTAAAGCCTCTGCCTTCAGCTCAGGTCATGATCCCAGGGTCCTGGGATCGAGCCCCGCATCGGGCTCTCTGCTCAGCGGGGAGCCTGCTTCCTCCTCTCTCTCTCTCTCTGCCTCTCTGCCTACTTGTGATCTCTGTCAAATAAATAAATAAAATCTTTAAAAAAAAAAATATTTCCTGGTGGTTGTGGGGTTTTTGTTTTGTTTTGGTTTGGTTTGGTGTTTTTAGTTTGTTTTGGTCTGTGAGTGAGTGACTAGTTTATATCTTTTGTCCAGTAGTCTACTGGGTTGTATCTGCAGTTTCTAATAGTATAAAAGCTCTTTGTAAATTAAACATGCTTCCTTTTTGCCATATGTATTAAAATATTTTCCAAGTTTTTTGTTCAAGATGTATTTTGTGACCAGACACTTAGGACTAGAGAGACATTTTTTTACTTGCTTTATGATTTTTTTTTCCCTCAAGGCATTTCATTCATTAATTTTTTTCCTCTAATCTCTTTTCCTTGAACTATGCCCCAGTTGTACCTCCCTAAGGACATATTACTATAAAAAGAAAACTTTTAAAAGATATTTTGTTGTCTATCACTTCCCTTGGAAATTAATTTATCCGTTTAATGTTTTTATCCTTTTGCTACTTCAGGGAAGTAGCAGGTACTACAGGAGGTGAATCCTGAATTGGTTTGTTGCTGGATCTTGTTGACTACAAAATGCAGTTCCTAGCACTGATTCATCCTTATCTCTTTGGGGAAAACTGAAGAGAAGAATGCCTTTAAAATTATATCACATACTGTTTTTCTTGGCCAGATCAATGGCTTAGCCATTTCAGTACATGGTCCCTCATTCTTTTTACGGATCAGATATTTTTAGTGGGACATCTTAGAGGGTTGGAGCTAAAGAACCTGGATGCAGAGATTAAGTAATTCCACCTTCTTGCCTGGATCTGATAATTCCCATACACAATGCATTGCTTGTCAGTGGTTCTAGGAAAATGGGATATAGTCATGTGTGGAAAGAGCAGAGGCAGCTCCAAAAACCTTGGGGGAGGAGATTGATAAGAATGTCTATCAATTGGGTGCATATTATTAAGGTAGGGGAAGAGAACTACTTTTAATTAAAAACTTGATTTGGAGAAGCAAGCTAAAATGGTGGTGGAAAGTGCTGATAAACAGTAAGAAAGAGCTAGTGAGCTCCTCTTCCGGAAAAGTTTGGAGACCTCTTTTAATACATAGCAATCCCCCTTGGAAATAGATTAAAATATTTGTCAAAACCAAACAGCTTTCAGCCTCTTTGAGAAATGAGAAGGCTGTCAAAAGATTGGTTTTCAATAAAGGGAAATATTCTTCCTTTAAACATCAAAATATTTTGGGGGGCAGTTTCAGTAGCTCAGTCAATTAAGTGACTGACTTGATTTCTGCTCAGGTCATGATTTCAGGGTTGTGAGATTGACCCTTGCGGCAAGCTCCATGCTGGGTGTGGAGTCTGCTTAAGATTCTCTCTCTCCTCTCCTTCTGCCACTCCCCACCCATTCTCTTAAAAAAATATATTTTGGGAAGAAATTTTTATAGATTACTTTATAATCTCCTTCTCCTACTCTGTCTTAGGTAAAATACTATATTTTGTTTTCTTCTATCATAATTACTGTGTCATCCTGATAAGTTAATGTCCTTATATTGTGCTTTAGTTAGCTGGTAGAAGCCCTTAGGGGCTTCTAAGCTGTGTGGCTTTTGCCCCATGCTAGAGTACAACACTGTGTAACAGAATTCTATAGTTTTTCTGTTTTCCCCTTTGTTCCAAATTCCTGGCTCTCACTTTTCATAGCAATCAATATTCTTGTCTGTAGAAAGCCATCTTTATTACTTGTCCCTCGTGATCTTTCTCTGATAAGTGTTTGGAAACAACATATTCACACTTTTAGCGTGGTGTCTAAAGCAAGAGTGAATGACCTTGAAGAAGTGAGCTGTTCACTCTTGTTGCAGGGTCATCTACCACCTCTGATGTGTAAAATACATGGCATATTTGGTTTGGTGACTTAGGTGACTTATTTGCAACTCTTAATTGTGTTCAGATTGATTAGGAGACCTCTGGATTAATGATGTATGACTGAAGGGATTTAAATCTTTATAATACATTATTTCTAAATTATGTGTCAACCTATAAACATTATCCTATGGAAAAAATATATATATGCACACTATAAATATACAGGATATGTCCTATGAATCTACATATAAACACACACATATATCTATGAATATATATTCATTAATACATAGGGGGGCAATTTCTAGGGTGGAAAAGCACATGGCCTGGCTGTCATATGAAGTTGAGTCAAATGAGATTTTACTGCTTTTCGGCTGTTTGATATTAGGCCAGGTGTTTGTACCTTAGTTTTCTCATTTATAAAATAAGATAAAATACAGCTTTGCATGGTTGTAGAGTATCTGAGCATCTAGCACATGGGTGAACATTGAGTGAAAGAATTTCATTAAATGATAACAATTTTAGATATATATATAGATATATATATATGACTTCATATTCATTCAAATGTTTTATTAATGTAAACTATTAGAATACATTCTCAATAGTTATAATAAACTAGTCTTTTACCCTTATTAATATAAATATATAATTATAAATCACCAGAACAAAACTCCACACAATTGTATAATAATAATAAGCTCTCTTAACAGTTATCCATTTCTGATTCAGAAGTCAAATTATCAGTGGCCGTGAAAAACTGGAGTCATGAAGGAGCTCAGGCTAGCCAGTTTCTCATTCCTCTAAAGTTTCCATTTCCAGATTGGAATGTCAGTCTAGGGTGAAAAGAGGATGAGATTGAGTATCAGTCAATCTTCCAGACTCTCCCTGTCCTGAAAGAAGGTGATATTTCTAGCAACTCCAGATCTTCATATATATATATATATATATATATATATAAACTCCAGTCATATATATATATATATATATATATATATATATAAATAAAATTGTTATCAGGCAAGGTAACTCCTGACCCATTTGTAATGGAAATAGACTCTCCATGCAATTAAAGATGTCACATCTCAGTGTAGATGCAGGCTTATTTTGAAAAATGCAAATTGATAAATAGCAAACAATCTTGCCTACAAAAAATTTCATAGCAGCTTCCTTTGGGTGCCAAAACTTTCTCATGTATAGACATGTAGGCTTGCATAAATATGTGCAAAACACACCCACTTCTATGTACCTACATTTAGTTCTATGTACCTACATTTACTAATCCAAGAGATTATGCCAGAGTAAGCTGAAGAAGGCTTTGGTCTCTGTGCTTTGAGGTTAGAGGTTTGGTGCTTTGGCACGACCAGAAGTCAGCTGGAAGGGGGTCAGTGGAACAGCCTCTTGGTTGTAGCTCTTGGTCACATGACGTCTCAGATGTGAGACACTAGTGTAAACTCACAGCCCTGATCTTCCTTTCAGTTGGTGTGATAAAACAGACTCTGTTTGGGTGTTGCCTGGTAGATGAAAATAATACACCGCTGAGTGAGAACAGTATTGTCCTGAGGCGTGGCGTCCTTTTGACTTCCTCCCCCAGATGGAGCACTTCCTGCTTTCCAGCTGAATGATGAGTCATGTGGAGAGACTTGAGGATGTGACACAGGAGATGGGTCAGGCCCTAATTATTTGAATGGTATGAATGACAAATATGTGCATATTCCATCCAGGTAAAGCCAGGAAATGAATGAAGGGCTGGAAATAGCTCATGGCTACATGGCAGCATCTCCCAAGGCGAGTGGTCTAGTGCCTTCAGCCTCCCAAAGTGCCACATCAAAGTAGTAACGTTTACCAGCATTCTCACTGCAAATCTGAACATTCTGGTGCTTATTTCTATTTCTTTTTTTTTTAATCTTTTTTTTTAAAGATTTTATTTATTTATTTGACAGAGAGAGATCACAAGTAAGCAGAGAGGCAGGCAGAGAGAGAGAGAGAGGAGGAAGCAGGCTCCCCACTGAGCAGAGAACCCGATGTGGGACTCGATCCCAGGACCCTGAGATCATGACCTGAGCCAAAGGCAGAGGCTTTAACCCACTGAGCCACCCAGGCGCCCCTGCTTATTTCTATTTCTTGTGATTTCTGGTCACTGGTAAGTGTCTTCTGAGTTACTTCAGAGGGACAGATTTGTGAAGTGTCTGTGTACCTGAGCTATACCTATGTCTGTGCTCTAATAGTGACATGTGGTCAGAAGAACCATCATGCAAGAACACTCCCTGGGGTGTGTAAGGAAGATGACGCATACTGCCTACTAAATCCTGTTCTTCTAGAACATAAGCATTAGCATTTGCTATATGTCAGGAGGCACTTATATATATTATTTTGTTTTATCCTAATTATGACTTAATGAGGTAATAATAATAAATAAAATTAGTGATATACCTAATAAGATAAGAAAGCTCCTGTTCTTATTTTATCCCTTCATGCTATTACATATCATTTCCTACAAGAAGTAGCCATGTTGGAGGGATTCCCTCTGGTTTCCCGAAAGCTGAGATGTGTTTATTATTCTGTATATATCACAGTGTGAAAGAACATCCTCCTAAAAAATGGCCTCCCCATTTCAATCTCAGCACACTTCACAGAGAGTCATGTTAATGGTCCATCTTTCTAAGATGATCAAATAGTCCAACCTCTAAATACACTGGGAAGTTGGGGTGAAAGGTAATCTACCATTTCCCACCTTTGTTCTCCCTGCAACTTGTTTTTTGTTGAGACTGACCTAGAGAAAATGAAGTATGGTGTATTATATGAGTCAGCTTTTGGATCTTTGATTTATGAATAAAAGTAAAGAAGAATCCAGAGGCAGTTTTTTCTAAGGAACTCCTGTGTGTGGTATAAAGCGAATATCTTTAAAAAATGTAAGATCTTTCTAAGCATGCCAGTGATGAAAAGCTTAGCTCCAGAGCACCTGGGTGGCTCAGTTGGTTAAGCGTCCGCCTTCTGCTCAGGTCATGTCATGATCCCAGGGTCTTGGCATTGAGCCCCACCCTGGGCTCCTTGCTCAGTGGGGGCTATGCTTCTCCCTCTGCCTCCGCCCTTCGCCCTGCCCATGATCTCTCTTGCTATCTCGGTCTTTCTCTCTCTCAAATAAGTAAAATCTTCTAAAAAAGAAAAGTTTAGGTCCTTTTACCACATAGGCATGTTTTTATTGTAGGAAATCTCTTTGGAGATGATTCCAGAGGACTTTGTGTATACGTTTTTGATACAATTTGAAGGTACTGTGCACACCAAACACTTTTGCTGCCCTATGCATTTTGTTTACACATGTGCAAATTTATTTAAAGTCCAGAATGGTATTGCACATACATAGTACACCACACACACAGTCATGGGAGAGGTTAGAAAGAAGAATTACATGAACCATGTATTGGAGAAAATCAAACCCCGTTTATTTATACCATATGTTGTTCTTTACTACTCTTATTTTTTTCTTAAGAGCCACAAATTATGCCAGTTTCCAAATATGGGCAATAAATAAGATTGTCTCCTTACCCTTCTCCTGATCCCTGTATACCAAAAAACAGCTCCCTCCTGATATAGTTCTTCAACTTATCCAAATTATCAGTAACAAATTGAGGATCTCCATCTATACTTTTGTTTTTCATGAAAGAAATATATTGTGGAAATTATGGATAGTTAGAAGAAATTATTAGTTTCCTTATAAAGCCACTTTTTTTCTACCATCTTAAGCTTCAAGGAGAAACTTCCATTTATTCATTCATAGCATATTTACTGAATGTTTAGTAAGGGTACATCATAATTCAAATGACACCCAAAAACTATGACATATGTGCCTTGGGCCCAAGGAGGTGACTCTCTAATTCAGGAGATAAGTCACATACATATGAAAAATTGAGTATTAATATAAAATTAGAAGTACTAACATTAGGGGGAAATTAATGGTCCACAGAATGATGAAATGGTCTATGTCATACTTTCCATCTTCTTAAGTGCTGAATACCTGTTTTATTTCTAGTACTTTGTCTAATACTTGTGTTTCATCTGTAATTCAAAGCCTGAATAAAATCTTACTTCCTCCATTGAAAACTTTGAACATGAGGAGAATTATGGTCAGATTATCCTTGGGTCTAAAGTACTTATTATGTGCCTTCTTTTCCATTAAGCATTTGTGTTTAATTGCTTTTTGCTTGTTTATTACTCTACTCATGTGAGAACTGGTAGCGGGAGTATAGCTACTTACACATCTTTAAAGAAAGATTTCCCTCTAGGAAAAATAAGCTATGCTCTTAACTGAGCATGCCATTCTGAAAGGCAAAGGAACAGGTAGACATCCACGTGACAGGACAGATCAGCTAAATCAACCTGGCTATCAATGGAGTACTGTGTTTCTACTAGGTCTCCTACGCAACACTTGTTCTACCCAGTTAGCGATGAATCACTGATTCTTTGGTCCTCTGTGCCTTTCTCTTCATGTTTGATAATTTTACTGACCACTTTACTTCTTATCATTATGTCATTGGTGGGGTGGACTACTCAGTGATGGTCAAGTCTTGACTGAGTGGAATGTCCATAGTCAGTGACTATCACATTGTAGGCACTAAATTAATATTTACTAAATAATTAACTGTAAACACTTAGATGTAGATTTTAATCAAAATTAATATTATAGTTCCTTTATAGAAAAGAAAATCCACTGGAAAAACACCAAAAGAAGTAGCCCTTTCCTTCCTCTTTATGCTGTTTCAGGGAAACTATTTTGAGATGTCTTGGTAGCTCAAGGACATCCTCTTGTCTTCCTAGTTGGGAGCTCCAGAACCAGCTCCAGAGAGCTTGGAAGGATTTCCCCAAGGCTACCATGCAAGGCAGTGGCACAGCCAGGCCAGCTTTGGTATTTCCCCATTGCTGGCCCACACCTGTCCCTTTAGAAGAATCTCTGGACAGGAGTTAAAAGCACATGTGATAAGGTAAAGCTTTGTATTAGCTATGTTTCCAAAACTATTTTGAGAATCTGATAAGAGTCACGGACCTACCCTCTCCTTAGAAAAATGCATACATACAAAGCTTTGTATATAATTTTAGGCATGAACTTCATGAATCTCATCCAATGACAAATATCTAAGTAGGTTTCATGATGCCCATTTCAAGAAGTCATGATACAGATGGTATTTGACAGGAAACATTCTACCTATTTCTTAACTCTCCTATACTCTAATTATACTTGAGTAATTACAAGACCATGCAATGTGGATAGTTACTACCACTTCCCAAAATGCCCATTTAGAATTTAATTATTAACGAGGGAACAATTCCCAGAGCAGACATCCAAATCTACGTGTTGGCTGAAAACACACCCACCCACCCACACACACACACAAACCCATTCCTGAGCATAAACTATTAATTTAAAAAGCATCTACTTTACTCAATATAAAGTCAGTTTAATGACTTGAAATTTTGGGTTTCCTGTAACTACCTAGTCCTCCACTTAAAACTTTTTATTGTCCCTCCCTTTCTTTTTTTTTTATATTAATCACTGTCACAATGTGTATCATTTATTAAGTACCTAGTCTGGAGCCTAGAACGTTAGTTGTGAGGCGAGTATATATAAATCATTTGCTATGTGTAAAATATTCCGAGAGACAATGGGAACAGCTTCCCTAGAAGATACAGTCATGATCTTTTTCCTCAAGGAGATTATGTAGGTCTTGGGTATTTACTGAGTGCTAGTCAAGCTTCAGGCAAGAGAGACAGAGACAAAAATAACTTTTAGGTAGGGTTAACAACATGGAGGAGGTGAGGGGTCTGTACTGGGCTTTGGAAGGTAAGTGAGATTTGAGAAGGCTGAAAAAGGGGAGGGTATTTTAGTCAATTCCAGTTATCTATTGCTATATAACAAACTACCTTAAAATTAGTCACTTAAAACAAACACACTTTTTTATTTTTAAAATTCAATTTAGTTAACATATAGTGTATTATTAGTTTCAGGGGTAGAATTTAGTGATTCATCAGTTGCATACAACACCCAGTGCTCATTATATCAAGTGCCTCCTTAATGTCCATCACCCAGCTACCCCATCCTCCTGGCCCTCTCCCCTTCAGTAACCCTCAGTTTGTTTCCCAGAGTTAAGAGTCTCTTATGGTTTGCCTCCCTCTCTGATTTCAACTTATTTTGTTTTTCCTTCCCTTCCCCTATATTAATCTGTTTTGTTTCTTAAATCCCACATATGGTTTTTGTCTGACTGGCTTATTTCACTTAGCATAATACCCTCTAGTTCTATCTACGTCATTGTAGATGGCAAGATTTCATTCTTTTTGATGGCTGACATGGAGAAAGGGGAATCCTCTTACACTGTTGGTGGGAATGCAAACTGGTCTAGCCACTCTGGGAAGCAGTATGGAGGTTCCTCAAAAAGTTGGAAATAGAACTACCTGATGACCCAGCAATTGCACTACTAAGTATTTCTCCAAAGGATGCAAACATAGTGACTCGAAGGGGGCACCTTCTCCCCAGTGTTTATAGCAGCAATGTCCACAACAGCCAAACTATGGAAAGAACCCAGATGCCCATCGACAGATGAATGGATAAAAAAGATATGGTATACAAAACAACCACACTCTTATTTTTCTCACAAATGTGTAGTTTGGATAGGGCATGACAGGGAGGTAAGGGTGGGAGAGAACAACTTATCTCTGTTCCACTTGGGATCATCTGGGGACAACCTAGAGGATAGCTCTGCTAGAATCAGCTGCAGGCTCACTGTTGGCATGTCCCTTGGTTGATGCTGGCTGTCAGCTGACCTTTCCACATGGCTGCTTGGCTTTCCTCTAGCAAGGAGGCTAGAAACAAGAGTGAATGTCCTGAGAGAAACAGGCAGAAGTCCCTTCGGTTTCATGACTTACCTTGTAACTTACCTATTGCTACTTTGGTCATATTCACAAGTACACCCAGATTCAAGGAGAGGGAACATAGTCCCAACCTTTGACTCATTAACCTCACATTGTAGGAAGAGCATGTGGGATGGGAGATATTGCTGGGGTCCTTCTGGAAAACACAGCCTGCCACACAGGCCATGGAGGTATAGCAGTGAGGTTATAGTGGTGGTGAATTTAAAGGTGCTGAGGAATCAGTTTGGGTGGAATAGAGAATTTGTAGCTAGCAGCCTGGGAAAATGGATAGGAATCCAAGCAAAAGAATGTGGACTTGGATCTGTTGACACAAGTGAGTCTTCAGAGTTTTTGCTGGGATCACAGTGACAATGAGAATGATACAGCTGTAGAATATTCTGTCGTGTGAGTGGAGGTTGAAGATGGTACCATAACCGAGTATGTCTAAAGTCTGGATATGCTGTGATAGGGCCATGCCTTGGGGGGTATAGTCTAGAAAAAGAGAGACCTTGCCAGGGAATATAGGATGTTAAAAATAATTGGATAAGCGCAGTAAAGGAAAAGAAAAAGGGATAATGTCACTCTTTGGAGCTAAGTAGAAATATAAACTCTATTCTCGAGGACATGAAGATATTTATAATCCTTATCCCATTTGTGAACATTCATATTCATATATTTCATTGCAGCCATTTTGATTTTCACTTTGTGTTTGATTTTGAGATTGTGGGCCTGAATCCCCATTTATAGAAGAGAAAATTAAGTAATTACCCAAGTGTCCTATACTAGGAGCTCTTCTCTGTTAAGGCCAATCTGTGAAGGCCTTCTCTGTGGCTACCAACTAAATCTTGAAATCTGTGCACATTTAATATTTACAGAAATAGATCTTGTTCTGACACCAGGTGGCTGGCTGGCTTGTATCTGACAGCTGCTAGTACTTTTGCCATTAAATTGTTCATCCTTTTAAGGCAGGGTTTGTGTGGTGTTTGTGTTATTTGCCTTACACATAGAAGAAACTTCTTCTTTGAGGTTGAATACAATTGATGTATACGTAAGGCGAAGACTCTCCTTGAACATATAAGTTTCTGGTGGGTCAGTATACACTGCTGAGTAAGTCTACTTGCTCCCTCCTGCCCAGCCCCAGGAAGAGGTAGAGCAGACACAGCCTCCCAAGAGTAGAATGGCTGTGACCTCACCCTGTCCCCTCTTGGAAATCTCATCTCAACATCCTAAGCTGGGGTTGTGGGACCTGGGGCAGAGGCTAGGGTTCAGGCTGTAATTGTGTTGATAGTCGAAAGTTTTCAGATGCCACACAGGAGAATGGGTCTGAAGGATAAGAACTCCCTTCCATCTCGGGCTTTTTTACCGTGAAGGCAGTCTGTGCTTTTCATGGAGCAAAAATTACTTCTGGACTTCTCACCTCCTCTTATTTGCCTCCTTCCTCTCCTACACCCTATGGTGAATCAGCTGTATCCTCTCAAGCATGAGATTCAATTACTTTTATTGTTAGGCTTGGCTATGATTGTCTTTAATAGTCAGAAAATTATCCAGCATCTAAAAAGCACAATTAAAAAATTCAGCCACAGTGTGTCCCTGTGAGTATTGGCTGGCAGCAAAGAAGTAATTCTTCTGAGCAGTTCTTATAGACATTTGGCATTTAGTACTTGCTCTCCAATTTTTTTTTCCCCCAAATGGAAGCCTGGGGTTGTTTCTTTGTTTCCACTCCATTCAATTGCAGGCATATTTTAACCAATCTCAAAATGAAAGGATCAGTTTAAAGTCATCTTTGAGGTAGAAAATGTTTTGTTGCTGATAATCCTTACTTTCTATGTACACCACCAATCAGACATATGAACACTAAGCATGTTTAGACCCTGGTTCTAACCCTATATAAATTGACATCCTTGGGAAACTTACTTAATTCACTAGCAACTTGTCTTCTTCTTGGGAAAAAGGAAAGAACATTCTAACCAGCCTTATAGATAGGCTGATACTAGTGCAAATGATACTGGTGAAAAAAGTACTCTAGGAATCATTGTGGATGATAGTAACTTAGGGCATTTGCAGTAGGGATCATGTGGAAGTCCTTCCAGGGCACGCTGGAGCTGCTTTGGATTATATGGGGACAGGGAGTCCTAGAGCTTTATGGACCTAAAGTATTTCTGACAAACAGCAAGTGTTTCATAATATGCCATGGCTCAATCCATGTCAGAAGAAGTCATTGCCTCCTACACTTTCAGGGAGCAGGAAGCCAGGGTAGCAACACTTAATGAATGGCCAGACAGCTCAGGGAACGTCCCTGCCTATGTTGTTTTGAAGGAGGCCAACCAGTTTCAAGTGGGCAGGATTAAAATGCAAACCAAGCCCAGATTTTTTTTTAATTAATATTTGATGTTTGCCAATCAAAGGAAAGGTAATAGAGTACAGCAAACAGACTTCTTAGAGCTATGATGTCACCTGGACTAAGACATCCTGCCTTGAGATGGCTAGGGACAGCAGCTGCCACCACCACCCCGCCCCTGTGGCTTCTAGGGAATGAATTTGGCAAATGAAAGAGAAATATGGAAATATTCCTCAGACATGGCCACAACTTTTGGTAAAATGCATAAACATAAAACTGACCATTTTAGCCATTTTAAGTGTACAACTCAGTGGCATTAAGGACATTTGTCATGTTTTGCAGCCATTACCACTCCTTCCAGAACTTTTTCATCACCCCACAAGGAAATCACAGACCCACTTAGCAGTCACTCCCTGTTCCCCCCTCCATCCAGCCCTGGCAACCACTGAGCAGGTTTTTTAGGGAGAGCACTGAGGTTGGGAATTAAGAGATGGGGCTCTTTTCAATTCTGAGCGGACTCCTGGCTTTGTGTTTTCCAACAACATAGCAGCCCCCTCCTAACAGCATGATGGCAAACTTATAATTCATGACTCCCTTCGCAAAAATTTCAAAACAACTGTGTTGAGTGTAGTTATGTATCATAAAATTCACCCATTCAAGTGTGTAATTCAAGGAGAATCTTTACAAGATGGCGCAGCTATCGCCACCGTCCGGTTTCAGACCAGTTTCCTCTTCCTGCTTCGATCCCTCATGGCTGCTGGTAGTTAATCCCTTCCCACCGCCCAGGCAGTCACGGATCTACTCCCATCTCTAGAAATATGCCTTCCCTGGACATTTCTTATCAGTGTAATACTGTGACACGTGGTCTCCATTTCTGACTCCTTTCACTGAGTAGAATGGTTCTGCAATTCACCTGTGGTGTAGTATATGTCAGTAGATTTTTTTTCATTGCATTATTCTGTTGATTGAATGTACCACCTTTTATCTATCCACTGACTTGAAAACATTTTACGCACCCACCATACTTTGTTCATACAATTCTGCGACTCTGTGCAAACATTTTAGAGAAAGTTTCTTGTCTGCAAATTCTAGAGGGTTATAGTGTCCTCTGATATGCCCACTCACTAAGGTTCTGTCCAACAAAAGTCCCCAGGGCAGATCCAGATTCTTAGATCATTCATTTATTCAGCAGATATACGTTGAAACCTCACAGCATGTCATGCTCTGTGCTAGACACAACAGATACGTTCAGCGCTCTGGCAGTTTCTGCTCGAAGTCCAGAGACAAAGCTCTCATCACACTGTGCACAGCTCCCCTTCTGGTGGGTCAAAGGAGCAGTAACCGATGTTTGGTCACTGGCAACTTTCTTTGTTTCCCCGCTCCCCCACACTCTGCCCTGAACCTCTCACTCCTCAAATACTGGATGCTCCTCCACAGTGCTCTCAGTTCACCCCGCGTGTCCAGCGCATTTTGTTTGATGTCTCCTCTATCTTAGAATGGTGTCTCTGTATATACCTTAAGCGTGGAAATGACTGATGAATGAATGACTCTTACTGATGAACACATGAGGGGATAAAGGAGCAAACAGAAGAATTAGGGACACTGGCCCCTTCAGATCTCTTGACTTCTAGACATGACTTGTTCCCTCTCTAGTTGGGGTCAGCAGTTACACGATTGCCTCTCCAGAATGAAGGCGCGAGTACACAAGGGAAAACACAGTAATCTGGAATTCTCCCTGCTCCTTGGAACATAGGCTTGACATAAACTTCTTATCACTATCATTGATATTTTAATAGTATCCCTAGGGTCACTCTCCAGGCAGACTATTTAGGGAAACAATATGAAAATCATCTTGCATGGCAGGGTGACCGGGCCCAGATGCCAAAGATAGTGACTTAGAATGGCTTCTCCAGCCTGTCTCCAGGCCCCTCCCTGCTCTGTTCTGTCACCACCCGGCTCACACTCTTAGCTTCCTGCCCTGGGTCATCCTGCCTGACCAGAAAGCCAGGAGCCAAGGGGACAGGACACATCCTGTGTATTCTTGTGGGACGCTGGGCAGAAGGTGGAAGAGAGAAGACCCAGGAGGCTCCACCAGGCAAGGTGTTTCATGTGGAGAAGAAAACAGGTGGTTCTTGAGGGCTTTGCTACTTGCCAGTTCTGGTGGCTGGGGTCTAATCAGAGTCCCATTAAAATTATGGGGATAAAACATTAAAAAGGGAAGAGACATGGAAATGCCTAGTCTTGGAGATTACTTAAGGTTACTTGAAGCTTTAAAAATAGGCTATAATTATTTTAAGATTATGTTCTTTTGTAGGACTAAATACCTATGTGTTATCTACTTTAATAGGACCATGTTTTAACCTCATCCATCTCAGGATAACTGTGGAGATTTATTTCCATGGTCATTTTTATTCCATGGTTGGGGCTCAGTGGTTTGGTCCATCATAGAAACATAATTCATGGCTTGTGGCCATCGTACCACAGTGGAGGGTCTACTATGGGCTATCATGTCCCTCCACCCATTACAGGAGGACTATTCGGCATTCCTGGATGAACCATAGCCTGCTGGGTTCCATGTCTTATTGGCAGAGAAAGATTGAAATGCTAGTTGGAAAGAAATTACCTTGGGTTTGGGTTTAGGTTGATTCTATTTTTGCTTAGCATCTTTACCATTTAAAATGTGCTCATGCTTGAGGCACCTCAAATACATTTTATCAATTCTAAATTCATATACAGAGATACTTTTCTCTGAGTGAGCTCCAGTGAAAATGCAGTGACACCTGGTCCTAATCTTGTGAATCGAAAGTCAGAGGGAACAGTCTTTTTTTTTCCTTCTTGACACTTTGCTTTTAATTCACACTGGATCCTTTCTGTTGAGTTAGTAATTTCATTTTAAGTATAGAAATCAAGTTTAATTAAAGCTTTCTTGCCATTTAAAATAATAATTTGTTTATTTAGCATTCTTAATTACCTTGAGTAAATTGCCTATAGAAGCTCACCTAATTCATTTGTTTGTTCAAATTATTACTGTCATTTGCATATTTTGAAAGACACCACTTTAATGAAACACTGGGGTGAAGGCAGGGCAGATGATACTTTCTGAGGCAAATGCTCAGGCAATGGTCTTTCTGCTCAAGTCTGTTTGATCAGCTGGAAGGTTTGTATCATCCTACTGAGTTTTCACAAAAGATCAAAGTCTTAAAAAGCTTTAGTATCGGAAAATCATTAGAAATGAAATGGGGGGGGGGGCAATATAATGAATGTGAACAGCATTCAGCCAGAAACTGCCACTTAGGCCTCTCCGGTTAACTTCTTATAACAAATGCAGATATGCCTCTCCTTAACCTCAAGATTTGTTCTTGCAGGTTGAGGGTATATGTAACATTTCTAATGCATTTGAGGACCTTAAGATAATTTGTTGAAAGGCTTTCTGTTAATAATGGAAAAATGTGATGTTGAATAAAGGCAACAATTTTGTTCTGAGGGTATTAGAAACATTTATCAGTGTTAATAGCCAGCTATAGGAGAGTTTAGAGAACTTATATTGATAAATAGGTAAGAATGATTTTTTTATTTGGTTATCAATTACTTTACATCTTAAGAATGGATCTTAGCTCATAATCTTTGGGAGTGCTATTTTTTACTGTTCTTTGGGAACTTTTCTCTTTTTTTAGCATGGAGGAATGAGGGATTTCTTCACAGTTCTGCACAAGTTTGCAGGATACTTTGATTGAATCAGTTTCTGATTTACTGATTTTAAGTAAATCCTGAGCCTCCTAAACTTTAGAAACTGACTCATAGTTCCCACTATAAAAAAAAAACCAGTTTGATAGAGCATAATAGAATACATTGCATTAATTTAAGTATCTCCAGCTTTTCTATTGCCTATAACTAAAATGTGGAAAACATTCTAACAAGAGCCCTTCATTAGTGTTTGTTATATACTAAGAGCATCTCTGAATGATGTGGCCAGAAGGCATATCTCAAATAGGAAACATTCTCTCTTTTGTACTAATGGATTATTTGTAGAGAAAGCACATATGCATCTTAGGAAACACTAGTATTAAAGGAAATGAATAACAGAGCCAGTTTTTGATGTTTGCACTCCAATTTAAAGGTCTATGATAAAGACAGGATGATTGTTCCTTTTGAGCCTGGTTGAGCCTGCGTCCTACTCTTCTGTCTTTGTTCATGAAGTCACAGCCCCTGGTCTGCCATTAATAGGGCTTGGGCTTTTAGACCTTCTCCCTGTTGTAACAGAGAGGATGCTGACCTCATTCTCCAGAGCCTTGCCAGGGTGACTTAGTAACCCGATGACCTTGGGCAGGTTACTTCCCTGGACTGGTTTCCTCATGTGGAAAGTGGTCATCTGTAGATGAATTTTAGACCCTTTTTAAGGGCATTCTAATTAAAATTCTAGGTTTCCAGTGGTAATGGATTATCTCTGATCCATATTTCTACCCACGGTCTCCATGCACCCAGGTGTGGGATTTGGGGAAGCCAATTCCTGGAGTCCAGGTGGAGTGAGAAGGTATGAATTAAGGTGAAGCAGGTGGGCTCACAGGGTCATCAAGCCTACTGCCTTACCATGCTCTCAGTTCTGATAAACCCACCTATGTCCACACACTGAACATTTGACCGCACCTGGGCCTGTAACTCTCCCCACTCCTCTTCTGGGGTAGAGGAAAGTAGGGATGCTGGAAGGATCTTAGAGATGCAAATATCTGGAATATGCTCTTGGTGTCTAAAATAAAATTCTACCTTTGTTTAAAGAACACAAAAGAATTATTTTCCTCTTGTTTGACTTAGAAAACAAAAAAACTCTAAACATTGTGACTTGTAAATGTTTATTTTTTTTGCATTAGTAAAGTATTTTATTTTTTAAGCTACAAAGTAAAACTATCAATAAATATTCCTAAAAATTCAAACCTTATACAAAAGATGTTAAGTAAAAAAAAATGAAAGTCCTTTCTACTACTATTGGGGTGGGGGGTGGGGTGGCTATCCACTACTAACACTTCTGTTTGGATATTTCCCAGACATTTTCCCATGCACCTATCAATGCAGTTACCATATATGCCTGTCTTTTTGCCTTAAAAATTGAACTATACTGTAAACACAATTATACAAACTACTTTTTTTTTTTACTTAAATGTCTTTCATAGATATTCGACTGTGAGAATACTTATAGATCACAGCAAGGTATGTGTTCATTAAAAACAGCTGGACTTGTTTGTATAACTATGTAGACATAATAAATCATATAAAAGCAGTAGCTCAGTAGATAGTGTCAAACTGTAACATACTTCATCTTTCTGTTTTAGGAATGTTAGTGAGAACTGACCATTCTCTAGGCAGCCTGGGGTTACTTGCCCTGAACTTTGTTATAAGCTGGTTCCCAGAACGAAGATAACCTTGTTCCTTAAAGTAGTTCTCTATTAGCTATTCTGATGAATAAATATATACTCATTGTCCATAAGCTAATATGTAACCCTTCCAGATTTTATATTTAGGTATATGCATTTTTAAATTTTGCCTGTGCTAATGCCATGCTTACTACATGTCAGGCTCAGTTCTAAACACATTCCAAATTTAAACTCATTTGATTCTTATAACAACTCTATGAGGTAGGTACCCTCATCCCATTTTAGTTTCTTGTGATTTTTCCATCTAACCAATTATGTTATCTGCAGAAAATGGGAGTCTTATTTCTTTCTCTCTAACCTTTATTCCTTTTATTAATCTTTTCTGCCTTGTGCTGGTTAGGCCCTCCAGCACCAGGTGAGTAGGAACTGGTGAGAGTAGACATCCTTTTCTTGTTACTGATCTTGGGGGAAAGCATTCAATACATCATCATTAAATAAGATTACAGCTGTAGATTGAGGAAATCTCCCATCCATTTTTAATTTGCTGAGAGTTTTGATCATGAGTTCATATTGAACTTTGTTAGATGCTTTTCTGAGTGTATTAAAATTCTTTATGCTTTTTTCTTTTTTATTCTGGTAGTATATCTATTATAATAATTGATTTTTAAATGTTAAAACTGTGTTACATTCCTAAGATAAACCCTAGTAGGTCATGATGTCAAACAGGATGATTATCTTTGTATATTCCTAAGTTTTATTTGGTAATATTTGTTAAGGAATTTTTGTATCTATATTCATAGATGCTGAGCTGTAATTTTCTTTTTTCATAGTATCTTTGTCAGATTTGGCATCAGGATTAAGCTGGCCTCATTCAATGAGTTGGGGGAGCTTCCATCCTCCTCCATTTTCTGAAAAAAAGTTTGTGTAAGATTAATATTATCTTTTCCTTCAATATTTGATAGAATTCGCCAGGAAACCAGAAAACCTAGAGTTTTCCTTATGGGAAAGATAGTGTGTTCAATTACTTTAAGAGAGATTGAGCTATTAAGATTTGTAATTTCATCTTATGTTGATTTAGTTAAGTTCTATTTTTTAAGAAATTTGTCCATTTTACCTAAGTTTCCAAGTTCATTGACATAAAGTTTTTATTATAGTTACTTATTATCTCTTCAATATATTCAGATCTCTAGAGACATCTTTTTCATTCCTGATACTAATTTTTATTCCCTCATTTTAATTTTTCTTGATCAGTCTAGCTACGAATTTGTGAAATTTATTGATCTTATAAAGAACTAAGTTTTGGTTTTCTTGATTTTCTTTATTGTTTTTGTTTTCTTTTTCATTATTTATGCTTTTTTAAAAAAGAATCATTATTTCCTTCTGTCTGTTTCCTTTGTATTTAATTTGCTCTTTTTTCTAGCTTCTCAGTTGAAAACTTGAGTCACTGCTTTTTGCCTTTATCCTTTTCTACTATGAACACTTACAGCTATAAATTTCCCTCTCATTACTTAACTATGGCACATGAATTTTGATATATTGAATTTTCATTACTTTTTATTTCAAAATACTTCCCTCAATTTCTTCTTTCATTCACGAGTTGTTTAAAAGTGTGTTCTCAATTTTCAAATATTTGGGGTTTTTAGGTATCGTATTGTTACTATTTTTAGTTTAATTAAATTATAGGTAGAAAATGTATTTGGTAGAATTTCAGTCATATATAATTTATTGAGACTCTGTTTATAGCACACCAGTTGTCTGTGTTGGTGAATGTACCATGTACACTTGCAAAGAATGTGTATTCTGCAGTTGTTAGGTGTAGTGTACTGTAAATGTCAAATCAGCCAGTATAGTTGATAGTGATATTCAGGTCTTCCATGTTCTCACTCTTTTTTTTGTTTGTTTTGTTTTTGGTTTTTGTTTCGTTTTGTTTTTATCTTGTTGTTCTATTAATTACTGAGAAAACAGTCTTAAAATCTCCAACTATGATTTTGGATTTGTCTATTTATTCAGTAATTCTGTCAATTTTGTTTCAAAATATTCTATTATTAGGCACATATCCATTTATTCTTTTTACTTCTTTCAGATGAATTCCCTTTTTTATCATTATGAAGTGTCCGTATGTCTGGTAATACTCTGCTTTAAAATCTAGTTCGTATGATAATATAGTCGCTCCAGCTTTCTTTTTTCTCTTTTTCCATGCTTTTATTTTCAAACTATCTGTTCCATGTATTTTCCATGTATTTAAAGAATATGGAGAACACATAGATGAGTTTTAATTTTTTACCCATTCTGGCAATTTCCATTTTTAATTGGAGTATTTATCTGTTTACATTTAATACAATTATTTATGTGTTTGGATTTAGATTTACCAGTTTGCTATTTGTTTTCCCTTCATGCCACTACTTATTTATTCCTCTCCCTTCCTTTCCTGCTTTATTTTGATGTAACTGAATACATTTCAGAATTCTGCACTAGTTTGGTTCTTCAGGAAGCATGTGCCAAGATGAAGTTATATGTGCAAGATAAAGAGGAGAGAGGCAGGCATCTGACATCTGTGAAAAGAGGGAGCAAGAAAGGAGAATAGGTAGAAAGAACCTCAAACTGCATTATGATTTTTAGAAAGTCTCTGCCAGCCTGCTGTACGATTTTGGTCAAAGATTGTTGATAGATGAGTGTTGCACTGGGCAGAATTAGCCAAGTACACATATCCCTGTCATGTTCAGTCACTGACTAACTGCAAAGAACATAGCTTTGATTCACTGACCGTGGATCACAAAGGGGCTGCCGTTGGATGGTGTCAGCAAAGTGCACTCCTCACAGCTGATTGTCAAGTTTCTTCTAGAAGGGAAATCCAAGTGTGGCACCTTCATAGCTACCATAAATTCCATTTTAGTTTTTCTATTGGCTTTTTAATTGTCTCTCTTTACATTCATTTTTAGTGATTGTGTAGAGATTACCATATATATTGTTAGCCATTCACATTCTACTTAGAGGTGACGTTGTGCTGCTTCACGTCAAGCATTGAAATATTTCAACCACATCATTCCTCCATCCTCTGTGCTGTTTTGGCCACGTATTTATGTTACATCTATTTATGTTATAAGCCCCATGATAAAGTGTAATAATTTTTTTTAAAAAGTAGTTGTATGTCTTTGAAAGCATTTCAAAGGAGTGTGTGTCTATGTTTCTGTGTGTGTGTTTTATACTTACATATTTACCATTTACCATTTTCAGTGATCTTCCTTTCCTTCCATAGACCCAAATTTGTGGAATTTATTTTTGTCCTGTAGAATTTTCTTCATCCTTTTAAGTAGTGCAGATCTGCTGGCAGTTAACTCTTTTAGGTTTTATTTTTCTGAAAATGTCTTCATTTAGCCTTCATTCTCTAAGAATATTTTTGCCAGATATAGAATTATGGCTTGACCATTAATGTTCCTGTTGACATTATAAAGATGTCATTCTTCTATGTTCTAGCCTACATTACCTTTGATGAGAAATTAGTATAGTTTTATCCTGTATATAATATGCCATTTCCCCCTGGTCGCTTTCAAGATATTCTCTTTGTCTTTGAATTTTAGTAGTTTGAATATGTGCCCTGGCATGGGTTTGTATTTTGTTTTGTTTTTACTTATCCTGTTTGGGATTCACAGAGGTTTTCAAATTTATAAATTTATATCATTGTTTTTACCAAATTTTGGCAAATTTGGATTATTATTTTTTCAACTTTGTTCAATTTTTTTTTTCCTTGTCCATTCTTTCTTCACCTGTCATTCTGGGATCTCAATTACACATGTGTTATACATGCTATTATATCCCACTGGACCCTGAGACTTCGTTCATTCTTAAAGTTCTCTTTGCTTTTTCACAAATTGGATAATTTATATTGTTTATCTTCAAGTTCTTTGAGAACTTTTTATTACTTTTTTCCTAATCTGCTGTTAGATCATCCAATGAATTTTCTTTTCAGATTTTTTTGTTTAGTTTTGGAATTCCCAATTTTTTTAATAATTTCTCCTTCTCTGCTGAAATTTCTATTATATTCTTTAGCATAGTTATAATACCTGCTTTAAAAATCCTTGTGGGCTAATTTCAGTATCTGTGTCATCTTAGAGTTGGTCTATTTCTTTTGAGGATGGGCTTTCCTGTTCTTTGCCTATCTAGTAATTTTGGAATGTATCTTGGACATTGTTAGTGACATGTTATAGAGATTCCAAATTATGTTACATACCTTTTAGAGTATTGATTTTCTGTTTTAGTAGGCAGTTAGTCTAACACTCAGATTCCAAGTTTGTCTTCCCTGTGATAGACAGCAGCAAAAATCTGTTTAGTTCTTGCCATCTTAGCTGGGATACTTGAAGTCTGCTACATGTGTATATAGTATTGGGAGGAGTCAGAAATTTGCTCAGATTATATGTACTGAATTTGGGGCTTCCCTTCTGTGTCTCTCTTCTTTCTGGGGCTTCCTCCCACATTTTATAGCTGCTGCATCTCTAATTTCTCAAATAGTAAGAGGGCAGAGATCTAACCACTATGTGGAACTGACTGACTGGGTCTCCCTTTAGATAAAAAGCTCTAGAACATGAGTAATTTATCAAGGGCCATTCTTTCAAGTGTTATCCTCTCCACACCCCCGGCTCCCCCTCTCCCATTAGCTCTTTCCTGTTCTTGTCACTCTCCAGTGCCTTCAAGTAGCAGTTGTTTTTTAATATTTTATCCAGGGTTTATGATTGTTATTTGTGAGAAGGTTGGACTGATATGAGTTATTTTTATGACCAAAAGCATTTTTATGACCAAAACCCACTTTAGAGATGAATTTGAAAGACACATTACATTAAGTTTAAGTACCTTACCCAAGGTCACACGGTTGGTAAGTGGCAGGGCTGTTATTTGAACTCAGGCAGTTTGGTTTCATAGTCTTAGGGTTTCTTCCAAGGGTAGACTTTAATGGTATGAATTTTCAGGACAGTGGCAGGAAGTATAGTCAATACACCTGGACTCGTGGGGCCTTACAGTGTTACTCTCTTATGCATTGGGCCATTGTCAAGATCTTATCACTCCGTGGATACTTCTCATGTCTTTGGGCATTTACATTATTTTATATGTAAGTTTACACATAATTTGTATTCAAGGATTATGTTGTTCTTGGTTAATATGTTGTCTCTAGTTATGAGAAATCTCATATACTCAAGATCTTGTGATGTTACTTAGAAGTTAGTGAAGTTTATCATGTGGTTCTTTTAGTGATTAAAATAAAGAAAACTTTTGAAGGAAAGTAACATCAACAGTAATATAATGAATGTATAGAAATTATTTATTGAAGAAACTCAGGACCATAATTATGGAGTAGTTGGCTTTTAAAAATGTAAATCTAAGATTAATTTAGCTGGTGCAAACCATAGACATTGGACCAAGCTAGAGTATACTTTGTTTTAGAGTTTCTGCTCCTTGTTTCTCTTTTCCTCCTCCGGCCCAAGTCAGTTTCAGTTAACATTCATGAAATGATTCCTTTTATCTTATTCCTCTAAACCTTGATATTATCTTCACTTTGCATTTACAAATCTGACTTGCTTCATATTGATTCACCATAGTTTGTAAGCTGGTTTGTAATGAAATCTTATTTGTGGATGTTACTCTCAAACTAAAGGAAAAGGCCTATGTAATTTGCTTTTGGAATTCTCTCACATCCCACACCAGTCCTCGGGTACCATATTTATGCTGACCGGCCAGTAAAGAGCAGAGGTTCAATACTTGATTGATTGATGGTTCTGAATCCCAGCCAGTCAGTTCTGGGAAGGTGGGCTTATCTTCTAAGTTTAATGAAACTGAGCCCTTGAAGGCCATGATAAAGATTTTGGCTTTCATCCTAAGACTAACCGGAAACGATGCAGAGTTTTAAGCAGTGGTGCGACAAGCCAGATTTAAATTTTTAAAATAATTACTCTGAATGTTTGTAGAGCAGTTCAGTATAACCAAGTTCTAGAGGATAGAAATTAATATAAATGATTAAAGTTTCACCGGGATATCATCTAGAGGAACTGATATCCCAGAGAGTCTTCAAGCAGAACTCCCAAGTGTATTTCTCTCGACTGCAGTGTTGAAGAATGTTGAGAAACAGAAAGTTAGAGACAGTTTTTTTTTTTTTTTTGGTCAAGGGCCTGGAATGTGAGTATTTTGCTTGTCTGAAAAGAAACATTATATTTTTATAATGAAAAATTAAAGCAATGTAAGTATCAAGGAATTAGGAATTAAAATTAAAAAACTACTAAAAATGGCAAGTCTACATTTTATGCCTATATGGAAATGGATATCATAATTTATTAATTTTAAAAAGCAAACTTGGGGCGCCTGGGTGGCTCAGTGGGTTAAGCCTCTGCCTTAGGCTCAGGTCATGATCCCAGAGTCCTGGGATTGAGCCCCCGCATCGCATCGCATCGCATCGCATCGCATCGGGCTCCCTGCTCAGCAGGGAGTCTGCTTCCCCCTCTCTGCCTGCCTGTCTGCCTACCTGTGATCTCTGTCTCTGTCAAATAAATAAATAAAATCTTTTAAAAAAAGCAAAATGAAAGATGTAATATGTGTATAATTATGAAAACGATCATATTTTCTCTTAACAAAAATATACAAAAATGAAGTTGAAACTTGTTATACTTTATTATCCACCAAATTCTGTTGCTTAACAGCTGTTAAAAAGTTATGCTGCTTAAAATGAGAAAACAAGCCTAATATTATTTCAGTAATCATGAAAATCTGGGCTAAAAGCATTGAGATCCTGCTAAGAGAGCAAAAAATTTGGAAAGATTAAAAACTTTCATATGAAAATGCACTCTGACGTGTTTCTTCTTCCCAAACATTTGTGGAGATTGAGGAAATTCTAAATGTGTCTTAAAGCAAGGAACTGACAACTCCAGAAATAAATACAGTTTTGGCTCATGCTTCAGCTGCTACTTACTAACAGGTTATAGCAAGGTTAATAATGATTTGTTTGATTGATTCCCCCAAATTTTTGTAGATTTTTGTCCTTCTCATATGTAACTTGCTAAATTATAGCACTCATGTTCCTCATTAAAATTAACACTAAAGGATGCATATATAAAACAAACATGGGTGGAAAAAGAAAGATTTCTCAGGAATAAAAGTCAGCCAAAGGTACACTGCCCTATGGGCAGCAAGTGGGGTATCAAGTTACTGTGGTTTTGTAAACAGTGTCAAGTCTGTATTCTGGGCTGAAAAACTGGCAAAGGACAGCTCTCCCTCATATTTCCTGAGGTCCTTTGCACCATTTTAAAGGATAAATCATAAATAGACCTTTGAACTAAGACAGTCTCGCTGGACCTATCCTTTTGCGACTGACTTCCAGTCTCAATGGGATATTGAAGGGGAGGCTGGATAGAATAAACAGTGGAATCCTTGTCCGGGAATGACTGCCTGGCAATTGTTTCATGGAAAACAGGGAGGGGTGGGGGACAACAACCCTGCTCTGTTCACTGGCTCTTTAATTTAGATTACCAATGATAAAGCCGGGGCTACGGCTAAAGAAAGGTAGGATGCATACGCAGAAACATTAGTGCTAATATGCTGCAGAAAGACAAGATAAATCAGCCCAGCTCTCATACATCACTGAGGGAGAAGCTGATTGCAACTTGACCATGTGCCTGAGTAGTCCCATCAGTGAGAAGAACAGAACATGGATTAAAAAAAACTAGAATGTACCCTTAGGGCTACTGCCGTGCTGGACCTGGAGGAAGTGTCTGGTGTAAGTTTCAGCTTGTTTTATCCACGCATTTACCAGTGTGTTCCCACGCAGGGAGCTTGTTTCTCTTTCTGTGTTTTCATGAGAGCTTCAAGCATGTTTATTTACAGCCGTAGACTTCATTTCGTACGGATTTAATATCAGCCTAATAAAGTTCTTACCAGAGGACAGTTTAGCCCAGTGTTTGTCCAGGAGAGAGAGAAACGTGAAAAAGTGATGGTTCTCCTTACTGTCTATAGGAAGCCTGTGGGTGAGTTTTTGGTTTTTGGTTTTTGTTTTGTGGGGGAGGTGAGGGGTTAGAGAGGCAGATTTTAAACTAAAAACTCCGTACTTTTGCCATTCACTTAAAAAAAAAAATGTATTGGTAACCCAGCATTTCATTCCTCCTGTGGTCTTTTGTTTTTGAAAAACTCTGTTTGAATATGTAAGCCAGACTGCTCGGAACGCATTATATTTTATGACTGGGATGTTTGTATTGTTTCATATCTGTTATTAGACAAAATAATCATAAAGGGTGTTTTCTATGGACCTTTTTATATTCCAAAATTAAATACAGATGGTAATTTCCAGCAGTTTTAAAAATTTGTCAATTATTTAATTTAGCATCACTTAAGCATCTGCACAGGGAGAAAGCTGAGATGGTACAGAAGCTGAATAAGCATTGATTGCTCGTCTGAATTGCATCTTTAAAATTTTTGCCTCAAATCTCTGATTTCACAGTTTATTTTTACCAAATTAGATTATCATATTTCATTATCAAGACTGCAAATGGGTGGAACCCTCTCAGATATCCTACATTTCCCGTTAAAACAGTGTGCAAAGCGCCTGCTGATTGTTAGTCTGAGGGAAATTCTCATGCGGGCTCCCCGAGAAGATGGCTTAAATAATGCATGGGTAAGAGTGAAGCAAGATGGAATTTATGGCCCCAGACACTGAGTTCGGGCTTTTGTTCAGAGGAGAGACTACATAAGTGTGAGCATATAACATACTCCCAGGCTCCAGGGGAAGGGCGTAACTGAATGAAATTAGTGGCCACATGGTGCTGTCCACATGTTATTCAAAACAAGCCTAAAACAGTCCACAGAGCCTAAAGTGTAGTTTGAGGAGGGGAGGTAGGGGAAACTGGAAGTGTCAACGGCAAACAGATTCCCCTGACTGAAAATTCCATGGGACAGACACAGGAAGTGAGCGTTCGGTAGGGGGCAGGGTGACCCTAGAGAGAATGGATGTGTGGCTGATGAAAAGCAGCATGGCAGTCTTGTTAGGAAAGAATAAACCTTGACCAAACTGCAGCATTCTATATATTATGTCTTCCATCTTGTCCTAATTAGAGGAATATGTCTGCTGAATCCTAATCTCTTTAATTGTTGATAGAGCAGGCATGCGATTTGCTATAAATACACATGAGCATTCATTTCTGAAATAATGGCTGTTGCCAAATATATTAGACCGACAGGAGTGCAGGACTAGGGAAGGCTGTGCTGAATAGTTGAGTTTTGGAGGTAATGGACCAGTTGAGATTCATTGCACAGCTGGGCCAGCAGCTGCACCCAGTGCTCTGTCAAGTTTGGCCTCCAATTTCCTTGAACTTGTCCTTGTTTGCCAAAATGATGAACATAGCAAGAGCTCGTTTCAAATGAGCCTGCCGCAAGCAAAAAAGACCCTTTCCAAGGCGTCTTTGTCAAGGTATGTAGTCAACAGCAGCAGTGGCCAAATGAGGTATTGATTAGGGAATGGGAAGTTTGAATAGTCATAAAAATAAAAACCAAAGGCAAAGTGGTAGAATGAGGTAAGCTGGCAGAAGACCAGAGGACATTAAAAGGCTGCATTGGGTCATCACTGTCCTAACTAAAGGACATATGGAAAAATCCCATAATAATATCCAGCAATAATTATCTTGTAGTTAGGAAAAAATAAATAGGCCCGTAGGTTGGAAGGCAGCCCAGTAATCTCAACGCCTTTTTTCCTAACATTGTATTGTTCTGATATTCCTTGGGACCGGGTCAAGAGGAAGTGTCGTAGAAAACATTTTATATTAAGATGCATCCAGTGACTAAACAATGTGATTAGTGGCAAGCCAAAATAAGAGTAGCAAGGACCCTCCCTCCATTTCTTGGTCCTGGTTTGAGCAAGTATTTATTTAGCACGTGCTACATATCCAGCATGTTCTAGATACATACTCTAACTAAGTGGGTTATAAACTCTTTGAGAGCAGACTAGTGGATTATACTTCTGTATAAATCCCATTTCTTGAAAACCATTGCCTTGATATTGTAATAATAGCAAGTCTCTCTACTTCCTTGACTTTGGAGAGATTAAATATCAACTCTTTGCCATGCAAATGCCTTATTTTCCTGCTCCAATGAAGATGACTCTCTTCTTTTCGGATTTGAGAGCTAGTGACTTGAGCATTTATAAGATAGGTGATTTGGGACAAAATACTTAACCTCTGGGAGAGTCTGTTTCCTTGTATGTGAAATGAAGAAAGTAACACTCATTATGCAGGACCGGGAGGAGGAGAGATGCTTAGCGCAGAGGCGGTGTTCTCCTCCTTCACAGGGAATAAGCAGGATAAGTCACCATATGGACTGAATGCCCGCTGGGCATGGAGGTGGGCATGGGGAGAGAATGAGGAGGGCAGGAGAGAAGCTGGCTAAGAGTCTGTTACAGAACCTTTGGTGAGAATATAACCTGAGACAGGATGGTTCCAGTGGAAACACAGAGAAAAGGATGAATCTGAAATATGTTTTAAAGGGAACATTGACAGAATGTGACAGCTGATTACATTAAAGTAGGATGAAGAAGAATATTATAAAGAAGAAATAACCATGGTGCCAAGGGAAAAGGATTATGGGTTTGTGATAATGGCAAGGTTGGGTGTGTGTGCACGTGTTCCTGTGTATGTGTCGGGGAAGGGGCGGTGTTTGTTCTCCAAACCCAAAAAGCTGAAACAATACGGTTCTTCAGGGACTCATAAACCAAGAAAACATAAGAAGAAAGAAGAGGAAATTGGAATGCCTAGTTAACTTATGTAAAGGGAAAGAAAAAAATCAATAATAAACCAATAATATAAGACTATTGCTGACAATAGAGTGAGAATTCAAAGGAATTGCTTAAAATGGCAAATCTATGTTTGGAGTTTTTCCCAGACAAGACCCACAATCATCAAATAATAAGGCTCTTCTGCAATCTTGGAACTTATTTAAGTTTTCCTGAGTTAAAAAAAATGCTACCGAGAGGATACAAATAGTGTCAGGGTTGGGAAGAAAAAGAGCGTGAGGAATGAAAATTCTCAAAATAGCTTGGTTCTAAAGAGGCGATGGAAGCCAAAAGGTAGCTGGTTGACCTTTCAGAACTTAACCATTCATTATGACTTGTCAGAAAGTGTCAGGAAGTTTGACAACTGTTATTCCTTAAATAATTTGTTGTGATTTTTCAGGAAACTCAAGCAGAAATCAAAACTATGCCAAACCAAATGGTTGTGGACTGGCAAATAGGTTGTGGTCCAAATGCTCATTTGTAAACCCTTTATCGGAACAATGTTGTAAACGTCTTCAGGTTCCTTTACGAACGTCTATACAACTCATCCTATAGTAGAAGTCATGTACGTTTGCAATAAAAATTGATAGCTAAAAGACTTTTATGTTAATAATTAAAATACAAGCAGTATCTTAAGAATGGAAAATGTTTTGAATGCCAGTACTTGGAGAAGTGCAGCTTAATTACAAGATGGTGTGGGATGTGGCTTTTTTGTTGTTGTTGTTATTTTTATATCTTTTTTTTTTTAATTTCTTTTCAGCGTAACAGTATTCATTGTTTTTGCACCACACCCAGTGCTCCATGCAATACATGGGTATTGGGGAGGGCACGTATTGCATGGAGCACATATTGCATGGATGTGGCTATTTTAAAACTTATGTCCACTTTCATTGGTTTTAAGAGACTTTGATTTCTTTAATTTTGAAATGTAGCGATTTTCTTGTCCTTTTTTAATGAATTTTACCCCTAATAGTACCTGCCATGTTTTCACCCATTGAAAAAAGAAGGTGAATGAAGATGAGATAAAGAGGTGAAGAAGGGGGACACCTGGGTAGAAGGGGGACACCTGGCTCAGTGGGTTAAGCCTCTGCCTTCAGCTCAGGTCATGATGTCAGGGTCCTGGGATCGAGTCCCGCATCGGGATCTCTGCTCGGCAGGGAGCCTGCTTCCTCCTCTCTCTCTCTCTGCCTGCCTCTCTGCCTACTTGTGATCTCTCTTTGTCAAATAAATAAATAAAATCTTTAAAAAAAAAAAAAGAGGAAGAAGGAAAGAATGATTTACCTAAGGTAGCTGGGACAAAAGTTAAAAGAAAGAGGAGAAAGAGCAGGTTTGAAGAATGGGTGAGAAGGATATTGCATGAATGGAAATTAAGGGAGTTCTGACATTGAGAAGAAGAGTGTATGAGAATGCGCATGTCGCCCTTAAGGAGTGAAAAGGGGAGACCACTGGGCCTGATAGCTCACTGTATCAGCCACCAGGGGGTGCTTCAGACTCAGAGACGTTCTTTCTTGAGTAGGCGACATGCTCATGTGACTGATAGACTTGAGGATAGGAACTTTGGTCCCCTTAAGTTTCCCCCTTTTAGCCCCCTCTTGTCCATGCCTTCCCTGTTTGGTGTGGATACCATGGCCCATCGTTTCAACCACCCTCTTACCAATATTTTCAGTTCTCCCATTCATTCATTCAATAGAGATGTATGGAATGATTCCTATTTGTCAGGCATTGTAGTATTAGGTACTTAGGAATGAACGAAACAGATCTTGCCAGCCCGCAATGCCTACCAGGCCAAATACCATCCCTTAATCAATGCAGTTGTGTGCTTTCTCCTGCCTACAACCAGACTGCCAAGCACTGCTTGAGAAGATCATACCACTGTCCATATTGATGCTGTGATACATTTATGACCTCCAATCTCAATTGGACCCCTCAGTATAGCTCAGTGATCCTTATATGTTTTCCTGATATATTACTGACATTCTCTCCAACACATGTTTGAAGACTTTCAGCTTTTCTCCAACCTTTGATCAAGCCACATCAGTAGATAGCCTCTCATCTCCGCATTCAGGATTTCAACTTCCTGTCACCAGACGGATTACCTGCATAACCCAAATGAAACTAATTGCCTCGAGGACCAATCTGCTTGGTGATAGTCAAATCTGACTCCAGAAAGCCTTGGAAGAGAATGGAGGTCTTTACTGATAGTTTCTTGAGGAGTCAACAAGACCAAAAGAGGAACTAACCCCAGAACACATAGTCAGATTTCCTAAAAATTGTTTTTATACATCTTCCTCTCCGAAGTCTGGCTCCTTGTGGCAGCTATCAATTTGTAGATGATTCCTGACTTAAAGTGGTTCAACTTAATGATTCTGTGACTTCACAGTGATGTGAAAGCAATATACATTCAGTAGAAACCAAACCTCGAATTTTGAATTTTGATCATTTCCCAGGCTAGGGATATGTGGTACCACACTCTCTTGTGATGCTGGGCTCCCAGTTGCCATGTGATCACAAGGGTAAATAACCAATACACTTAGAAGCATTCTGTGTTTCACTTTCAGTACAGTAGTCAGTAAATTATTATGTGATGTTCAACACTTTATTACAAGATGGGCTTTGTGATAGATGATTTTGCCCAAATGTAAGCTAATGTAAATGTTCTGAGTGCGTTTAAGGTAGGCGAAGGGGCTCAGCTAAGCTATGATGTTTGGTGGGTTAGGTGTGTTAAATGCATTTTTGATTTATGATACTTTCAACTTCCAGCAGGTTTATTAAGATGTAACCCCATCATAAGCTGAGAAAGATATATATCCTCTTTTTCTTCTCTGCCTCCTCACTTGCCCCCACATTAATTAATCTCATCTTCCTCCTGTCTGCTCTCATTCCTTCATAGATTGAACAAACTATCTTGGTGTTTGCCATTTTCCTCCCACCCCTGACCTCAGTCAGCACAAGTCCTAGATAGTTCAGCAAGCAAATTATCCTTTTTCTGAGTAAGAGCAAGGCATTGCAAATATTGGTGACTTAACACACACATATTTTTTAATTGTCCACTTGTGTTCATGTATTCCACCTTTCCCCAGGTTAAAATAGAAGAGGTTTTCCCTCTTCTGATTTCTCACCTGTGTTCTACACCTCATTCACTCCATATTTTGGGGGTGCTAGCTTTGTGCACACTTTGCTCTGTTTCCTGTATCTTTCACCTTTTTATCTCTCGTAGAGCCTTCTCATCAGAGTGTCCAGGGATGCTAGCTGCTCCAGTCTTAAGACAAAACAAAATAAACCAAGACACAACAAAACCTTCATCTTTCTTACATACTCTTTCATCTCCTCTCCTAACTTTTTCTCCCCTTCTATAGCTCAACTTCTCAAAGGGTCTTTCTACCTTTGTTGGGTCCTTCCTTCCCAAACACTCCTCAAGCCACCATGATTTAAATTCTACACCAGCTACTTCATGGAAGCCCTCTACCTAAAGGCATCCACTGCCTATTTGTTCTGAATGTGAAGAGGTTTTACAGTCATTAATCTGTCCATAGCATTTGACACTGTAGATCACCATCTTTTCTGAAATACAGTTTTCCTGTAGCTTCTCTGTTCTTTCCTATGTCGTGGTCTCTGTGGGTTTATCTTTCTCTACATACTATTAAAATATAGATGATATTCAGGGGCCCTGTTCTTTTCTGACTTTGGGAGGAATAGGGTGGGAGTTCCATCCATTCCCAAGCCTTCTGTTAATACTACATGCTACATTGACTTCTGTGCTTGGGTCACAGATTTCTGCTTGGAGATCTCCTCCAAACTAGGGATTTGACCCCAGAATGGGGGATTCAGGAGGTCGGCAATAATTTGCTAAATGCTTCTTCTCTCTCAACACACTTCCCTTAAAGGCACCCCACCACCATTATTTATTCTGTTACAATGATCTCCTTTGGGGCTGAAACACTAACTCTGAAATCTTCTTTCATTCTTTCTTACTCTATTACTTATAGATAAACTTGATAGAATTTGTTCCTTTAATAAACCAAAGTTTTGGAACTCAAAAGCCTTTCTTGTATGAAAATTGGTTTTTAAAATAAAAAGTGCTTTGACTTCCTATGCTTTGGATTAAAATATATACATGTATATTTTTATATATAAAATTATATATATATAATTTTATTTTTATATAAAAATATATAATATATAACATTATATATATAATTTTATATAATGCTTTATATAAAATTATATATAAATGTTATATAATGCTTTGGATTAAAATATATACATGTATATTTTTATATATAAAATTATATGTGTATATAATTTTATATATATACACATATATATATGTATATATATATATAGATACCCACTTGGCTCTTTTGTTTCCTTGAGGTAATTGAGTGATCCTGAAATAATGCAGGGGTTCAGCCGGGCAGAATGTCAGAGGAGCAATGGGACACAAACTCTTTCATATTTTAACCTACACTGGAAAGCAGAAGGTAAATGATTTGGTTTACTTATGGGGTGAGGCACCATCCAAGAGAAAAGACTTTTGAGCTTAAACATGAAGGTCCATGAAGTATTCTTTTGCTTATCTGAACAGATTTCTCATCATCAGAAATTGTATCTGTATCACTTGATAACCAGAAATGATTGGAAGATTCTAATTTTCAGCACTTTGTGAGTAAAATGGATTTACAAGTGAGGATGTGGCTACATTTTGGGTCTTTCTAATAAATTGTGGTGAAAGAACGAATTGAATGGCCTACTCCAGCTTCACCCTGATCACGTGGGCACAGACTAATGTTCATCCAGGCCGATCTATAAAGGCAAGGGGGTAGATGTTTAAGAAATTGTTTGGGGGTTTTTTGCTCATTTTTTTAAATTTAATTTTATTGTTTCATCATTCCAAGAGTCATTGTTTAGGAAACTATTTTGAACCTTTGAGCTTTAACTACATTTTGGAAAGGCTTCATGGGACATGAAAGAAGTCTAATGACTTAGGACAGAAAAATAAATTTTTCTGCTTATTTAAGCTCTAAAGCTGTTTTGTTGAAGAATATAGAATATATTTCAAATTTCATGAGAAAAAGAACGTGGAATATCTTTCATAAATTCACATCGTGTCATACCTAAGTTAATCCCAATTTTAACTGTTAATCAGTGATGGAGAAACTGGAGAAGGTGGGACATGCTTCAGTTGCTGGGCTCTTATTATCCAGGCATGCGACTGCAATTTGAACAGATTGGACTCAAATAAGCAGATTATTGGACCACCTAACAAAATCAGCATCCCAGTAATCAATATCTGAAATAATAAAAGCATGAATTAAATGTTTTTTGATCAATATTATTCACACAACTCATATCCTTAATGATAATGCTTAACTGAAAGAAAGACCTTTGCTTCAAGGTTCATTTGCAATCCTCTCAGAACTCTAAATTTGTTTTGACATCCCAGTGCTTCTGGAAAATATGAGTCCTGTATTTCATTTTGTGGAATTAGAGCAGACTGCATAATAACATGCTCTTACATAACACAGACCATTTCTACTTCTTCATTCTAAGTTTTAAAAAGAGAGCTGTGGAGGGGCACCTAGGTGGCTCAGTCGGTTAAACCTCCACCTCCTGGTCTCAGATCAGGTCGTGATCTCATGGGTAGTGAGATCGAGCCCCACATCAAGTCCCACATTGAGCATTATGCTCAACGGAGAGTCTGCTTGACTATTCTCTCTCTCTGCCCTAACCACCCCCCCCCCATCTCTTTCTAAAATAAATAAATAAATCTTTAAAAATACAAAACAAACAACAAAAGGAAAAATGTAGGGTTTCAGGCAGAGTAGAAGAAACCTTGGAATGGGGAGAGGGGAAGAGCCATGCGTATCATTCTCTCCGGTTCATTGTGCTCATACCGTCTTTAAAGGTTCGCCTTTTGCATAGAGATCCAGAAATTGAAAGCAGCTATTTGTCTGAAGCTGACCTTCCCTGTTAATTAGAGGACAGAATTATAGTTCAGCTTCCCCATAACTAAGAACTAAGAGTCCTATAGTTTTTCCTAATCTAAAAGGAGAATGTAAGAAGGGCTTTAAACTCTTAAAAAAAAAAAAAACCTAAATTCTAAAATTCAGCATTGAAATAAATCTAAGTCTCTATTAAGTCACACTGGGAGCATTGCAGTAGGAAATGTCTGGGGAGGTGGTCTTCCCAAAACACCAGCGTCAGGGCAAATCTGTAGACATCCTCAGCTCATGCCGCAGGAGAGCAGCACGCAGAGCTGCAAAGACAGCCAACATGTCTCCACCACTTAGTGTTTCCAGCAAAATTTAGCAAGGTTGCAAAATGAGTCCTGCTGGTATTCAGGCCCTTCTAGGCCTCTGGTAAGGATGGCAGCTCTTCTGGAGACCTGAACCGTGCTGTAATCATCACGTATGTTATTTTGCCGTTAGAACTAACGGAACTTCACAGGAGTTTCTGATGTTCTTTCAGAAATCGGAGGGCAGGTGGAGGGAGAACCATTCAGACAAATCCATACAACAGTTGAGGCGAGTCCTAAGTTGGAATAAAACAGAGGCAACCTTCCACTGCCCCTGATGAACTACAGTTCACAGCATCAGACGAAGACTTTTGATTTATTTTGTCATTTTTGAGACCTAACAAATGCTACATTCCCCAGCTAATAGTATTAGCCAACTAATTTCTTTCAAGGAGAAGTTACAGAAGAATATTTGTCCTTTGAGATGTCTGTCAGTCAGTCTTGGAGGAACTGGCTGAGAGGGACTGACACTTTACCCCATGTCCTTTTCGGTTATTCACATGCTAGTTTCCAGTCAGGCATTGACTCCTATTGTGTACTAGGCATTATTCTGGGCACAGTATTTAGAGCAGTGAGTGAGACAGATTTATGATCATGGTAAAGTGTCCACCCAAGAAAGCCTCTTCAAAAGGCACTTTTATTAGCATGTGAGCTCGGTATCATCACTTTATATTGTCTATAGCTCATGTGAAAAAGGAAAATTTTCTTTGTTTTAGTCACAGGAGGTTTGGTTTTTTAAAACCCCAGGAATGCCTCTTTGACTTGAGGGTACACAAGGACATTTAAGTGACACAACCCAGGTCTCATCTGTGCAACTCAGTCTTGAACGTGAACGACACTTGCAAGAACTGAAAGCAGGCTACATGTAGAGGTAGAACTCTTCAGATATTTTTTTCTAGAAGCAGATCCATCTACTTTTGATTCAACCAAATGTCGTGACTCCTAAGTTTTTACGTACTTTAGAAAGGCTTGACTTCCTGCAAAGTGTTGCCAAAAAATGAAAAGTAACACCAAGAAAAAGCCCCAGTCAAGGGCCTGGCATCTTGTAGGTGCTTAGAAAGTGTTTGTGGTACAGACTCTGAAGCCAACCAAAATCTTTTTCTTTTTTTTTTTAAAGATTTTATTTATTTATTTTACAGAGAGAGATCACAAGTAGGCAGAGAGGCAGGCAGAGAGAGAGAGAGGGGAGGAAGCAGGCTCCCTGCTGAGCAGAAAGCCCGACGCGGGACTCGATCCCAGGACCCTGAGATCATGACCTGAGCCGAAGGCAGCGGCTTAACCCACTGAGCCACCCAGGCGCCCCTACCAACCAAAATCTTAATCAGATGCCAAAGGTGGGGTTCCAAAACAAAACTGGCTTTCTTTCCCCCTAAGTGAATCCCTAGAATGATTCATTTCTTTCTGTAAAACGTGAATACTAATCCTCACCTCATGGAGCTTTTAGGCAAATAAGATAACCTGGGAAAGCTCTTCATAGACAGCTAGAAAGTTTACTATGAAAAAAAAAAAAGCCCAAGGCCTTGATAAATTCTTATGCATTGTGTTCTTGTTGAATAGCAACAAGTTAAAAAGCAAACAACTAGTATGTGGTTTTTTGAGCCTTTCCAGTGAAAATATTAGAAACCTTTTTGTTAAAAGTTCCTTCCCTAAGGGTAATTCTATACTTATATATTTTGAGGAAAATAGTAGGAAACAAACAAAGTCCAATATCTTGAATAGAGTTAAGGCAAGATTTTGTGTATTGAAAATCACAGAAAACTGGTTTCTGATACTTGGATATCTTCAGTGTTGCTGTGTAAAGCCTGTGGGGCTAGGCAGTGTATTGAGATTGACTCAATCTTCAGATTGTCAGCGCAATTGCTAAGCCGTTTGGCTCCTTACTCATTTGGTGATTTTTATTGAGCTGAACCATACAAAATTCCAGATATTCAACAACCTTGGGCCCACAAAAATGACAATTTCATCCATTTAGCCTAATATCATTATAGTTCTTTTACTGAATGGGGGTTCTTTTGTTTATCTGTTCAGCCTGGTATAGACATCCAGAGGACAGAGATTGTGTCCGATGTCTAAACTGAAGTCTGGGCGTCTGAGCTCAGACAATATAAAATATGAAAAGGAGGCATTAAAGGTCTTTTCATATGAGTTGCAGGTGCCATTTCTGGCACCCTTCTTGGAGACAATGCAATGGAAATCATAGGTGCTTGGTCACTGGGGACGCCTTACAGGGGAGCTCCTCACTCCCAGCGAATGTTCAGCTCAAGCTAGGAGCCATCCCAGAGGCTCTGGTGTCACCTCAGGTGTACTGCTCCAGCCCAGAGTCCCCTTCTCCTTCCTATTTCCACCTCCATCCTTCCTAACCTCACCCTGCTGTCTCTGCTGCTTTTGCCTATAGCTTACCCAATTAAAGGGATTTAGGGTAACCGCTGTGCTGCTTTTTAAGCCTTTTTTATGGTATCCTGTAGAATGGCAACCCATAGTAGGAATGCATTTTACATCATGACCCTGTACTGCTGTATTACAAATTTAAATAGTGGATTTACCTATATCCGCATCTTGTATACAGGTTACCAAGCCAATGACCAGTTTTGAAAAGCTGTCCAGCTTGTCTTTTTTGAAACAAGGGTCCAATTAAACTTGTGAAGACTTTAAAGCTTCATGGGAGAGAGAAAAAAATGCCAGCTCAATCTTTAAGCTTTTTATCCCCCTTAAGCAGCTGTGGTCTGTATCGGTTTATGTCAGGATTTGTTTTCCTATTCCTGTTTTTGAGAGGCCACTACCAAGCCGATGAACCCTAAGATGGGGCTGTGGGTCTGTAACAAAGTTCTGAAACCCATATAATTAATTCTGGATGGCAGTGGCTCATTCCAGTTGCCGTGAACTGTTTTAGAATGACCAGGAGTGTTGCCGGCCATCTGCTTCTCTGTGCACGGATGTAGCCAGGTGAGGTTATTTACCTTTATGCCTGTATCTTATTCCTAAAATGACATTATGATTTTATCCTATCTATAAGTTGAGATTTAAGTTTATAAAAATCCCATGCAAAGCTATCTAACTGTATACCAAAGATTATGCTATCTGGATGAGCAGCTTGGGAATATGTAGGTTTTGATCCAAACCTTTGAAATGGTTTGAAAAGGGCCATAGCACCATTAGGTCAGTTAAAACATTTAGTATAAGAATTAAGGAAAATAAACACCCCTTGCCTACCTCAGGGTTCAGATAACTTACCTAAATGTGGCTTGGCTAGTGCCCCACTGCTTTTAATTCACAGAAAGTCACATGTGTGTTCTGGGGTGGGGTGTTGGGGGCGGGGGAAAGAGACAGTTACTTCTCCCTATGCGGCCCCATCATTATCAAACTAGGCGATGGTATCCGAAACCCTGCTAATTTGCAGGAATGAGGGACATGAATAAGACTTTTCTTATTTGGGTGACTTCAGAATGGATTCAGAATGTTGCTCGAAAGGGAAACTGGTGAATTCCCTTTTCTTCCATTTGTCCTGATTTTGGAGGTGTAGAGGCTCTTGACAGACTGTTTTAATGGGTATTGGCATGCCGTCTGCTGGTGAGAGAGCTGACTCAAGTGAAATGTGGCAATCATAGGAAATTTCTTTTTAAGAACTTGGAGAAATGCCTCACAGAGTTCAGGGTTCGAAGGAGTGTAGTTGAGGGCAAGGCACAAAATCTAGGTGATTTAGCTCAGCTTCTTACCCATTCTATATCACTGAGCAAATCACTTAACTCTTTTGTGCCTGGGCTTTCACTGGTGAAATAGAAATAAGGTCCCTGTTTCCTAGACCTCCTTTAAAGGGATATTATACATTTTGACAAAAGGAGGAAACCAATTGCTTTTGGTACTGAAGGAAATTCTAAAGGGGAGTTGCAACAATATTTTGAAATGATAACATTACAGAGATAAGAAAATGACCACCCAAGGCAAATATATATTAAAACTAGGGTAGGTCCTTCGAATCCAAAAAAACATTCATTGGGAAGTTACTATACTTCACACACTTTCCCATTTATTTTTCCCTGGTTGTTTAATCTTCCCAGCAGGCTGGGTGGCAGTTGGTTACTGTCCTATTTATGATTGTATAAATAAAGAAACAGGCTTAGAGAAGCTAACCAACCTGTTTGAGAGCCACACAGCAGGGAAGGAACAGAGCCCAGGAGCCAGCCTTCTATTGACAGGTCCTTTTCATGGTACACCACCTGCCTTTGAGGTGATATTGAAAGACAATAGAACTAAAATAAAATAAATCTAAAATTTGATTTTGAAGTAAACAGGGTAATTAAAATACCTGTATTTATTTATTTTTGCTTTTTCTATTTTATTTTCTTTTTCTTTTTTTTTTTTTTCAGTGTTCCAGGATTCATTGTTTATGTACCACACCCAGTGCTCCATACAATATGTGCCCTCCATAATACCCACCACCAGGCTCACCCATCCCCCCACTCCCCTCCCCTCCAAAACCCTCAGTTTGTTTCTCGGAATCCACAGTCTCTCATGATTGGTCTCCCTCTCTGATTTCCCCCAACTCACTTCTCCTCTCCATCTCCCAATTTCCTCCATGTTATTCCTTATGCTCCATAAGTAAGTGAAGCCATATGATAATTGACTCTCTCTGCTTGACTTATTTCACTCAGCATAATCTCTTCCAGCCCTTCCATGTTGATACAAAAGTTAGGTATTCATCCTTCTGATGGAGGAATAATACTCCATTTTATATATATGGATCATATCTTCTATATCCATTTGTCCATTGAAGGGCATCATGGCTCTTTCCATGGTTTGGCGACTGTGGCCATTGCTGCTATGAACATTGGGGTACATATGGCCCTTCTTTTCATTTCATCTGTATCTTTGGGGTAAATCTCAGTAGTGCAATTGCAGGATCCTAGGATAGCTCTATTTTTAATTTCTTAAGGAATCTCCACACTGTTTTCCAAAGTGGCTGCACCAACTTGCATTCCCACCAACAGTGTAAGAGGATCCCCTTTCTCCTTTCCAGAACTTGTTGTTTACTATCTTGTTGATTTTAGCCATTCTAATTGGTGTAAGGTGGTATCTCAATGTGCTTTTGATTTGAATATCTGTATTTAGTTTCTAAGTTGTATCTCAGTTTCCGCCTTTTTTTTTTTTTTTTTTTTTTTTTTGGTCCTTCTCTCCTGGAGTCAACTATTTTCTCTTTAAGGTATAGATAATCAGATTGTTTCAACCAAATACATCTGTTGGTTGTTAATGCTTTTGACTGGTACTTTTAGCCCCTGTTAATAAAACTCTTCAGAGGCACATAGGTGCAATAATTTCATTCTCTTTTAAAATATATGGCTGACCGGCTTCTGATGCATAATCTTAACAGCATTGTTATGCCTGTCTTTATAATTTACAACTTCTAGGTTAAGGAACTTTTTAAGCCAGCTGGATGGACTGTCAGTTGCCAAGCCCTAGTTCTATATTTTTATGATGTATGACTTAATACTTCTGGGGGTTCTGTTGCAATCATACTGTCCTGTTCAAGCATGTAAATCTGTTGTTTCACCAAATGTGCCCTTCCTTTGCCATGAGTTGGATATTATGTTTTTGAAATCTTCTCCAAGGCGATGAAAAGCCGAGCAAATACTTGCTTTTCTTTCCAGTTTCCCAAGCAGCAGTGGTGTTGCAAACCCTATTTCTCCTAGGCTCTCTTTGTCCATGAACAGTTCAGACTGACTAGAACACATTTATTGAATGCCCATTACTTGGGTGCATTAGTCAAATGCAATTGATTGTTATAATACAGCACCAGCTCAGGGGAGGTAATGGGACTCTTTAATTGAAGATGCTACTTTAGAGGACAGAGTGTAAATCATTGAATACAAAATCCAATGATTTTTTTTCACAGAAAATACAGTGTGTCTATGATTGCATCCTCAATACAGCCAGACAAAAGAGAGATGGCTGATATTCAAGACTAGGCATTAGGAGATTCCTAAGAACCTTTTCTAAGATTCATCCTATTTTCGTCTTGTCTTGAAATATTCTCATGTTTCCTACTAAAACCTTGGTTCAGAGGGATGCCACTATGTATATGCATACATGCACATTTAAGATTGCAATTAAAATATAGGAGAATTTATTAGATAATATTTTAGAAGCCAAGAAGTCTCAACTGTCTTCCATTTGTTACAGCCTTGACATAGTCTTGGGACCATATTTTTAGAAAATATTAGCGCAGCTCCAAGTCTTTCCTCCTGGCCCTTCAGCTGCTACCTTTCTTTCCTAATCCAACAATTATACAGAATCATTTAGCATAAACTAAAGATACATACAAGGGCAGCGATTTAAATCAAGATTTTCTTGCTGCCATTGAGTTTAAAGAAAAGAATTTAGGGGCTCCTGGGTGGCTCAGTTGGTTAAATATCTGCCTTCAGCTCAGGTCAAAGTCCCAGGGTCCTGGGATAGAGACCACACTGGGCTCCCTGCTCAGCAGAGTTTGCTCCTCCTTCTCCCTCTTTGTCTCCTCCTCCCTGCTGCTGTTCTGTCTGTGTCTCTCTCAAATAAATAAATAAATAAAATCTTAAAGAGGGAGGAAGGAAGGAAGGAGTTGAAAGGCCAGTCCAAGACCTGGAAGACAAGCCACTCCCTACTCCAGCCAAACCTTGTTCTTCCAGGCTTCTTTTTATACTTTTTGGGGCTGCGGCCCCAACTGGACCCAATCCCCTCACACACTCAGGACTGACCTCTCAGAGCAAAGACCTCTCCCTTCTGCCCTTGCTTCCTGCGCCTTGGGAAACACCCAGCTGAGGGCTGGTCTGAAGCTCTTCCTTAACTGCTCTTAAGACCCTGGAGAGCATTGGGTGTGAGGGACCGCCCATCTTGGGAGACAAGTAAATCTCCCTAACTATTGAAAGCTAGTGCTGTGTGATTCCAAACGTATCAAAAGCCTGTAGTGTGAACAGATCCTCATTATTTTTTGTTCCCTTGCTCTAAGATGATTCCTAAGAATAGAGGCAAATAGACGAAGAAACCTTGTCTGTGACCCCTCCGTGACTCAGCCAGCATTGCAAATTGGCTGTGGGAGTTGGGCTTTGAATCTGTTAGAACAAATTTCTGAAGTTGGTGCTCTTTGCATTAGAATCTGCACTTCCAATGAATTAATTCTGCACCCACCTTGTGTGAAAAACAAAACATAAAGTTAGAGAGGCGGCAACACACAGCTCGAGATGGAGAGGTTGTGACACTGGGGCTCGTTTTTCTCCCTTACTTTTGCCTAGGTCCCTCCTTCCCAGTCTCCCCCACTCATTTTCTTTTCTCTTTGTCCCACTCACCCGCAAAGTGCTGATGAATGGGTGCTGATGTGCCCATTCACGTTCTCATCTCTCCCTTCACTCTAGACATTCTCATGTCCGGGTGAGTTTGGACCCAGAAGGATTCAGTGCGCGTCAGCAGCAGCACACCTATTTCTAATTTGTTCATTTCTGGGAAGGACTGAAACCGCAGCTGGGGTACATGGCGACTTTCCATCTTTTAACTTTGTTTTTACAATAAGAATGTATTATTTGTGAAATTCATTAAACATATATAAAAATAGGAAAGTTGCAACTAAGTTTTCTGGGAAGAGCACACTGAAATTGCTTCCCAAAGAGACTGTTCAGGAAACCAAAGGTGGGCGTGATGGAAGTTTTTCTTTTTTTATTTTGGTAGTGGTTGGTCTATTTATATGATGAATCAGGAGAGGTTTTTTCCCATACTTTTCGGGAAACATACCTGCTTAGCCTGCAGATGAGGCAGGAATTGTATGCCGCTGGCCAAGGAAGCCACGTATCTGCAGAATGAAGAGAGTGGGGACTGTCATGCCCAATTGCTGACTGGAATCAGAGGGCCCCTCATCAAAGACGGGTAAACGTAAAGTGGTCCTCAGATCCTACCGCCCACATCCCTTCCCTGCTGCCTCCAGAGCTTTGGTGGACTTAGAGCTCAGGGTAGCTTAGGGAAGCTCAGGGGTCAGGGCTATTCTTAGCTTCAGGAAAGCGGGTGCTCTATAAAGAGTGCTTCTTTAGGCTACTGACCATCAGGCATAGTCCTGCATCTTCCTGGACACCACGGTTTCTGTCCATAAATGCAGGTTTTATAGTAATTACTTGTTTGTATGTCAGTCTCCCTGTTACCCTGTAAGCTCATTCAGAGCAGGAGTTGTATTTTGTTCATCTCTGAATCTCCAGCCCCAGTACAGTGCCTGACAGTTGATGCTCAAGAAGTGACTGTTGAATGAATGATGTAAGGTCTGAAGTTCAAACAATTGGTTTACAAATGAACTTTTGAGAATTGGAATTTTCCTGTGGTTGGATAGAAGAGAAAGGCCTAGAAACATAACAGTTAAAAATTGCTACAGTTAAATTCAGATGGCTAACTGGTTCAGTGTTTTGGCTTTGGATCAAGCAGCCGACGTTAAAATCCTGGCCCCTCTATTTACCAGCCCCTGACTTGACCTCCCTCCTCCTCAGTTCCCTCATCCGTAAAATGCAGATACCAAAATTATCTACCTCCCAGGTCTGGCTGTTAGGATTCAGTGAGACAATTAATGTGGAGCTCTAACAGCAGGGGCACACAGACAAGTTCATTCATGGTTCATTCTTAGCAATTGTTATTATCCAGAACCTTTAAGATATGAGTCATTCTAGTTGGTCAAGTTTTCTGAATACCCCTTTAAACACCAAAGTGTTTCTTACCGAACTAATTTTGAGACAGAGCTTTTAAAAATGGCTTCTCTTTCCTGAAACAATGTAACGAACATCTTCATCTTTCACTCGGGAGCATTATCATAAGCAAGCATTATTGTCCTGTGCCTGACAAAAATACCACCCCAGCGTGTAAGCATGTGTACGGTTGATAGGCTTTCCAGCTTCTCTGCGTCTTGCGCTCTTCTGTCTGACCTTCTAGAACAGTCTACTGACTACTCTCAATGGCTTGCTTTTAGTACCTTCTCTCACCTCTAGAATTTTCTTTCCTAATATGCTGTACTCAGACAACCAAGGATATTTTAATTGTATATTAATAAGAGTGATTTGATAAGGCTCTGAATGAGCTTCCTGATGAATAAAGGGAGTGATTTTTGCAGATTCCATACTGGTTATCTCCTATTTGCCATCAATATTCAACATATTTATGACAGATGAAGTCTTACCATATATGAGAGTTCTTGTTCTATATTCTCTCTTACAGTCTTTGTTTTTAAAAGAGTTTATTTGTTTGTTTTAGAGAGAAAGCAAGTGTCAGGAGAGGCAGAGAATCTCAAGCGGACTCCATGCTGAGCATGGAGCCTGACACGGGGCTAGATCTCACGACCCCAAGATCATGACCTGAGCCAAAATCAGAGTCAGACATTTAACCAACTGAGCCACCCAAGCTCCCCAATTTTCTGTTCTATAGTTTTAACTGGAACTCAATATAATGCCCTTGGGCTGGGTTAGACTTTTTAGCACATCTCCTTAATAGAAAGAAGCAGCCTGTGCTACTGGGTTCAAGTCCTAGATGAGCTACTTGATTTCTTTAAGACTGACTTTCAGTTGTCAGTGGGGCTTAATAAGAAGGACTTTCACTTATGTTAATGTATATTGTTACTGTAAAGTGCTAAAATTGTGTTATTAGCATTGGTGCTACTCTACCATGTTTGCAGTTTTGCTTATTGTATTTCCATGGATCTGGAATGAAAGAGAACACTATATATGCCTCCTCAGAGAAATTCATCAGCAGCCTTGAAATGAAGTACCTTCCTTTAAAACGTGATAAAACCATTGTGAAGTGGGTAATGAAAACACCACCCTGTGGTGTTCAGTAGGCAAGAAGAGGAGGAGAAATCCCTTTTTCTAGTACATTTTGCCTGTAAGCTTTTTTGTGCATACAGATGATAGGAAAGTGTTAAAATACATATGTGGCGTGTTTATGGATTTTAATCGGGAGCTGTTGATAATTAAATAGATCTAATAATTTTTTCTAAGTTTATATTAAACTTCTCAAATTTAAATTTATTAAGCTTATTTCTGGACTAGCCTTTCCTGGTGTGCACAGTATGAAATCCTTAGGAATTATTTAGCTAATGTTCTCTTTCTCAGTTTTGAATTTGTTTTGCTTACGCTTTGTTTTCTTTCTATATCTCTCTCTCATATTCACTTCCTAATCTCTTTAAAGCTTTATGGGTATCCACCTGAAATGAATTCCTCTTTGCTGTCCTATGTCTCCTCAGGCTAGCTAACCTTGTGGTTGCCTTCAGGAGGGACCCACTTTTGCCTTTATTGTACAGTTGACAGGCCCCATTCAGGGCCTGTTTTACTCTGTTATTTTATAGAGTGCAGGAACTTTAAAGGTGGTCAGGACTAAAATTCATGTATCGGAAAGACAAGGAGACTTAATTTAAACCACAGAGAATTTCAAAATGTACTATGAGAAGCCACTGGAGGAGGAGGGGGTAGGCCGTGTACTATGAGGGAAGCATATGGAATTCAGAATCTCAAGGTCTGCACTTACACATCTTGGTCCTGCCAATTGATAACTGTGTGAGTCACTTCAGCTCGGAGACTCAGTTTCTTGCTTGGTGAATGTGGGGATAATATCTGTTCTATCTGTATTGTAAGGCTGGGTAGAGTTCAAGTGAGCTGCTCCACCATCGTTAGGAAGGCATACGCTAGTTCCAAGAGTTCTAAGGGGCCAGCTCCTTGGAGCATCAGGCCATTTTCCTACTTTTAATTGCTTTAAGTCAAATGACTGCACTTACCCATGTTACATCATTAAATTTTAAACTTAACTTCTGATTGTCCACTGATTTGGAAGGATGGAGAGGGGCAGGGAAGCAGATGCCCAGGCACATGGTAAGACATCAGACCTAGGCTTGTTTTAACGCAGTGAGTTTCGGAGTGGCTGGGCGGTTGAGCATGTCTTCTCGGCTCAGGTCATGATCCCAGGGCCCCGGGATCCAGCCTCACATCAGGCTCCCTGCTCACAGGAAACCTACTTCTCCCTCTCTCTCCCTCTCTCCTTCCCCCTCTCTCTCTCTCTCTCTGTCAAATAAGTAAATAATATCTTTAAAAAAAAAGGCAGTGAGTTTTATATGTATAAAAAAAGAAGCTTCTCTAGCTTCAAGGACCTTAACGCCATGCTTTTCTGCTAAGAGCTCAAAACCATTTAAGTCAGAGATGAAGACTCTTTAACAGAAAGATCTTCTCTTTGGTCAGACATGTGATAGAAGAAGGACAATAGGGCCTGTCATTAAAAAGTCTGCTGGGTAATTACCTGGTGAAGTTTTTACCCAGATGTTCTTACTCTCCCAGAAGATGTCTTTGAAAAGGGTGGGTTTGGGTGGAAGCCTACTCCAGCTAGCAGCGCCTAAGGGAGGGCTGAGAGACACAGAATCAATGCACTCAGGATTCTCAGGACCACGGAAAGCCCAACCCAAATCTAACCTCAGGCAGTGTGAAAATGAGATGCAAAGTATGGTGTGGAAGAAAGCAAGAGTGTCCAGTCCTTCCTTAACTTGTATTTAGGGTAGTGAAAAGAACAAGCCACATCTAGAGTCAGTTTTGAGTGGAAAGGGAGAGTGATATAGCTCGTCAGTGAAATAATTGGACACAGGGTGCCTGGGTGGCTCAGTGGGTTAAGCCGCTGCCTTCGGCTCAGGTCATGATCTCAGGGTCCTGGGATGGAGTCCCGCATCGGGCTCTCTGCTCAGCGGGGAGCCTGCTTCCTCCTCTCTCTCTCTGCCTGCCTCTCTGCCTACTTGTGATCTCTTTCCGTCAAATAAATAAATAAAATCTTTAAAAAAAAAAAAAAAGAAAGAAAGAATTGGACACATGGTGTTGGAACAACAGCTGGTACCAGACCAATTTTTGTCTTCATCAATTAGGCATCTTCTAGTAACTAAACTGCTTACCACAGCAATTTTGTTACAAGCATGACCTGTGATCACAGTCTTTAAATTCCGCTCTACCCATGTAACTCTACCCCAGGACCAGGAAGCCAGCAGTGAGCTGTTAAAAAGTAGAAAGCCGTTCCTTACTGGGGGACCACTATGATAACAGTGTCTCCAAGTTGGAAGCCATGAAAATGGTTTGAAATATTTTACCTTCAGTTACAAGACCTTAATCTCATGTTGACCTTGGACTGTAATTTGGATAACTTGCACTCGTATTTGCCATTTGCAACAGGGAAGTAGATTGCTTAGAAAACTTGTGTTTGCAGTCTGTAGATGGTGTTCATGCATTGGAACCTACATCCCTGTCTTGGGTTAATATTTGTCGTGTCAGTGCTGAGTTTGCCCAGAAGATGGGCTTTTTCTTGAAGGAGCTCATGCGAGATCCCTCTGGCTTCTTCATGCCACTGTGTCAGGCAGTGCTTTTTTTTTTTTCCTTAAGATTTTATATATTTATTTGAGAGAGACAGAGACAGAAAACACAAGCCAGGGAGGAGAGGGAGAAGCAGACTCCTGGCTGAGCAAGGAGCCGGAGGATAGAGAGCTCGATCCCAGGACCCTGAGATCATGCCCTGAGCCGAAGGCAGACGCTTAACCAACTGGGGGCCTCCAGGTGTCCATAGGCAGCACTTTCTTACTTAAGCCTTACCTAGCTACACATCCACAAACATTGCCCCTTACATTAAAAGCCTACATTTGTATTTGAGCCATTCCTACCACACTCCAGAAGCACTTTTTGAAAATATAGCAGGGCTGGTATTCAGCTGGTCCACACCTATCGGCCCTGGAAGAGTTTTTAGGGTCAGGGTCCATTTGGAATGGTGAGTGTGTTTGCTATTTCATTTGTTAAGTATTTTGAATATGGTCCCTGTGATACGGTATTAATTTTATCAGGTAAAATATATATCCAACATACTTCAGCTTAGCGGAGTTCAGTTTTGATAAGAAGAGGGACATTTATTTAGGGAATTTTATGGAATTTGAAAAATCATTTGTATTTTTCTTGCTTTATCTAGTCTCCAGTGAAACTGAACAGTAATTTGTAGCAAACCCTATTTTTGCCCAATTCCATATACTTTGGCCTATTTCTGAATTCATCTGCAGTGGCTGTGGCCTGTCCCTCTGCACATGGGCATTGAGCTTCTGTGGCTCTCTTCTTCTGTCTGGTGGCTTTCTTTGGTGCTGAGGGATCGTCACAGTCAATGAGCCAACAAAAAATTGTCCGAGATTGATGCCTGTGGGTCAACATCCAACATATGAAGGGTAAGGGTGGATGGGTAAATGCCCCAGCTTCCTCGTCCCTCCCCAAGACAACTTTGAGGTATGTTCTGGAGGCTGGAAAGGTCCCAGAAGGTTCCTGAGTCCACTTTTCCTCAGTGGGTGCCCAGGGGGATGGAGCTCCAGTCACCCTTGGCAGTAATCCACTTGTTAACACACCCATTATCCCCATTATTGGCTTTTCTCTCTTCTCTGCCTCACTTCCCCACTTTCTTCCATGTGCTTCTTGAGATCACCTCCCAAATACTCCCTGAACCCAAGACCTTATCTCAGGGTCTGTTCTCAGTAGAAGCCAATCTAAGATACAATTGTTTCCTACCATACCAGGTTCCAGCTTTTGGCCACCAACACCACTACATCTGTTAGAAATGCAGATGATCAAGTCCTGCCTAAGCTCTAAACCCTAAGTGGTTTTCTCTGAATCCAAGATCGCTGCCGTAGCTTATCACCCTTGAGCAGCCTGGCTGCTTCTGCACTCCTGAACTGCATCTGAGATATACTATGTGTTTTCCAGATGCTTCCATCTCTTCATTTCTCATTCCCCGACGCCCCCTTGTCTCTGCTTCCCTGCAGTGCTGCTCCTCTGTCTGGGCTGTTCTTCCCACTGTCTGGCTTATCCACTCCTTCAAACCCTCAGCTTCCCAGGAACCTTCTGGAACCTTTCCAGCTTCGCCCAGCCCCTCTAACTTGTCCCTAGACTGTGCCACTCCCTCAAGAGCTTTGCATATTTCAATGATGTGACTTATTTTCAATGATGTATTTAATGTCTGCCTTTCTCTAGACAAGGGATCTGCAAACGGTTATAGCTTTATGCAGTCAAATGCTCTACCACTGAGCTATACCCCCGGTTATAGCTTTATGGAACACACCCACACCCATTTGTTTTCATATTATCTATGGGTACTTTGGAGCTATAATCAGAGAATTGAGTATTTACAGCCGAGACCATACAAATCACCAAAATTCTCAAATATTTGCTATCTAGATCTTTACAAAAATGTTTGCTGATCCCTCCCCTAGACTAAGAACTCTGAGGGTGCAGTCTCTTCCTCATTTTTGTGACTTGGCTCCCAACACAGCCTCTGACAAAACAAACAAACAAACAAACAAACAAACGAAAACCCAGGCATAAATAAATACTTTTTTTTTTAAAGATTTTTATTTATTTATTGAGAGAGAGGTAGCGAGAGAGAGCATGAGCAAGGAGAAATCAGAGGGAGAAGCAGACTCCCCATGGAGCTGGGAGCCCGATGTGGGACTCGATCCCAGGACTCCGGGATCATGACCTGAGCCGAAGGCAGTCGTCCAACCAACTGAGCCACCCAGGCGTCCCAATAAATACTTTTTTACTATGTGACTTGAAACAAAGTTTCCGCAAATGTTACCCTTTTGCACCCTTCTCTTGTGAAATTTGCACGTGTGTTGTGACAGTGCTGTTCATAGCAGGTAAAGTACTTCCAGACCTTTAGATGATGATGTCATTCCACTTACAGCTCTTTATCAGACAGAAGACAGATTCCTATCTCCATTGTAATGTTGACTAGTTTTTTAAGCAATGTTTTTACTAAAGAAGTAAAGATTTCGCTACCCTCCCCCCCCTTTTTTTTCTCCAGCCAGGAGTTTCAGACCAAATGGGAGGTGATGTGTACCATATAGAGTGTTTTCCAGAGGACTACTTGGTTAAAAAGAACCCCACTCCTGTAATTTTTGGGGGGGGAAACACGCCCTAGCTAGATTTAATTTTAGAATATCAGTGTATAATCAAGTAAAGAAAGATAATAGCTTTTATTTGAATGATACAGGGTGTGAAAATGTACATGCTTCATGCTGCTTTTACAGTTTTTCACATACAAATTTTATCATCTCACTCTTTTACTAAAAAAAAAAGAAAAGAAGAAGAAAATGAATTACTGTTTCCCTGGGCATCTCTGTGATGCCCAGAGGAATTTCTTGAATCTGGTTTATAACTCGCCATAACTATCTCCTGTTATGCTCTAGGATAGGGCGTGTAAAACTAAGGCCTGTGGGTCCAGTTGACACTGCTGCCTGTTTTTGTAAATAAAGTTTTATTGGAACACAGCCACACTCATTTATTCAAGTATTTTCCATGTATTCCAAGTATTTTCAGGTATAATGGCAGAGGTGAGTGGCTGTGACAGATTGTGTGGCTTGCAAAGCCTCACGTATTTACTCTCTGTCCCTTCACAGAAGAGAACTTGATGATCCTGCTCTAGGAAACTTCTATTAACCATGACCATCTGCTCTCAAACTTTTTCATGTCTCTGAGCCTTTGCACATACCATGCCCTCTGCCTGGAAAAGCATTCTTCCCTTTCCTGCTTAGAAAACTCATGCAAGGAATGTCTGGGTGACTCAGTTGATTAATCGCCTGCCTTTGGCTCAAATCATGATCCCAGGGTCCTAGAATCGAGTCCCACATTGTGCTCCTTGCTCAGCAGGAGACCTGCTTCTCCTTCTGCCTGCTGCTCCCCCTGCTTGAGCGCTCTCTCTTTCTCTCTCTCTCTCTGTGTCTCTCTGGCAAGTTAGTACATAAAATCTTTTTTTAAAAATTTAAAAAAGAAAAAGAAAGAAAGAAAATAAAACTCATGCAAGCTATCAACGCCCTGCATGGTTTTCACCTCCTTTGTAAAAGTTCTGAATTTCCCCAAATGCATTTTTTTTTCTTGTCTGGGTTCCCATAGCACTTTGTACAGATGTATAAAGCACTTATCATTGTTATTTGTACCATAATTCCTAGTTTTTTTCTTTATCTCCTACTAGAGTATAAGCTATAGGGGATAAGAGTGTATATCTTTATTCAGTGTATCCTCCAGGTGCTTAGCACCAAGTAAATACCAAGAAGTGGTTGATTAATGTCAGAAGGTTGTATGTTATTAGCCAGTGCACAGGAAATGTATGATGTTAAAACAGAGACACATAGAGCAGTTGGAGGAATTATAGAATTTTTAAAAATATTTTATTTATTTATTTGAGAGAACGAGCATGAATGGGGGCAGGAGGGCAAAGGGAGAAGGAGAAGCAGGCTCGCTGCTGACCAGGGAGCCCAGCTCCGGGCTCGATCCTAGGATCCTGAGATCATAACCTGAGCTGAAGGCACTTAACTAACTGAGCCACACAAGCTTCCCTAGAATTTTTAACTGTAAAGTATTTAAAAATTGTCCTGCCCTTACAGAGGGGGGAAAAAAGGTGGGGGCGTGGGGAGACTTGCCCACGCCGGCTCAATGGCACCCCCTCACAGAGAACCTGGGTAGGGGGCTCAGCTAGACATAGTGTATTAATTGGAGAGTGAACTGCTTATTAAAATTATTAATACTTAATTCCATGGTCAAGGAAGCAGAGAATTTGTTGGTGGGCAGGAAGCAGATCAGAGAATTTTATAGCTCCACCTTTCATTTGCAGACAAATAAGTTGATTTTTTACCTCCCTTAGTTTTTATTTTCGGTAAATCGGGATGGTTCTCATTCTTTGATATTGTTTCTACCTTTATCTCTAAGTGTCGAACTCAGTTTTTAAACTTGTTTTGAATCCATCGTGGGCTTTGCAATAGCAGTTTTGATGACCTGGCTTGCCACGACCAACTTAATGGTTTTCTTCTCTTCTATGAAAGATTGAATTCAAAATGGAAAGCAGCTTTTTTCAAGAGTTTCCCATATTTATCTGAGGGTTGGTGATTTCATGTTGCTAGAGCCTGTTACCTGCTGGATGCTTCATACCCTCCAACTGCCTAATGGGGAGAATTTGATCTGGCGAAGAGCCCAGTCGTCCATCTTCCTGGGGCTGGTAACCACTTATGGGGTGATAAGGATGAACTTTAATCGACTTCCTAGACACCCCTTCATTAAGAGAAAGAAGAGGAAAAGACAAAAGGAAAGAGTGAGAGCTGACAAGCAATTTCGGAGATTGATAGTCAGTTTGGACCCAATTTTAAATACCAGTAAAATCCTATTTGTCATGTCAAACATCTATTTGAATGAGAACTCACAAACTAAAATCTCTTTTCTAATATTTATAAAGTTATGTTTTAAGAGTTGTGACACTCATTTTTTCCCTTACTACTTAGCAGAAGAGGTCACATGACATTGTCTGCTTTCAAGTTAATGGGCTTTTAATATCTTTTGTGCATGTTTTATAATGAAAGAAAACCATTTTTGCTGGATTTCCATTGTTAAAGCTTTGGCAGTAATACTTATGCATGGTAATAATGTCAGTAGAGAGGTCTTGTTTGCTTACAAACAGATTTCAATTGTTGAGAGACCAAATTATGTCCTGTTGCTATAAACATGGGCAGTATTTGGTCTCTGTTCATCAAGCTACTTTGTAATTAGGATTGCATCCAAATAACAAGTGCCTCTTCTCCCATGGAGGTCATTTCAACTTGCAATTTTCACTGACGGAACAAGGTTTCATAAGAGGACATGTCTATGCACAAGGATGAGCTTAAATCAAAAGTACACATGTATATATACATTCAGACTTAACCAGTGCTTCTCTGATTGTGTCTGGCTTATTAGTTTTTAGTGTCAGTGAGCAAGAATGTTTTTAAAATACGGATAGTCATTTTATAAAATTCATTTCAAAGCCAGTATTTAAACTTTTAGATAGTAAATGAATTCTCTCAGCAGCTTTTGTCAAGGAAAACTTACTATAGTTTGCAAAACTATTTAAGGTTTTTCTGTGTATCTGGAGTTCTATCCACCAGTTTTTTCTGGAGAATGCCCCAGGGTGTGCTGCGTATTTCTCTGTAGCCCTAAAAGAAAGAAGAATATATGCTCTAATGCTTTACAGCTGTCAAACTAAAAAGCCACCAGGGCCATCTCCCAAGATCGAAAGCAAGACTTGAACAACCATCCTAATGGTAAACAGTGAACAGAGAACATGTAAGGCAGGAACTGAAAATAATTTAGAGGGTTTTTATTTTGGCAGCTGGGGTTTTGACGCCAAATCCCTGATTTTGTCCTAGGAAAGCTGGTGGTGACATTTGCAGTGGCTCTATTTAAGGAGAGGAAGTTTGATGACTGATAAGAACCAAGGCTCAAAGTCAGGGATTGGATGACTGGCGACAGCCATTTCCACAGCTGTCCTTGGGGACCACTGGGAGACCTTTTGTTGCTTCTTCTGCCTTGTTTTAGGAAAGCAGATTTCTAATCAGGCTGTCCTACAGGAGACCCTCAAAACATTTTCTTCACAATGAAGTTAGGCTCTATATAAATGAGTCTTACTTTGAAGTGTGACCAGTCGTGATTTTTTGAGGTATTATTCTCCCACTTCTGTAAAGAAGGAAAGTGGTGAAGGGGGTTAGAATAGCATGCATTTAGGACTTCATCCATAAGCCTTCCTATTCTCAGGGCTACCCTACCAGGGTGCCGATTCCCTCCTCCATCTCCCTGATCCCAAATATTAGCTCACTGGATGCATATGACAGGCACATGGAAATCTGACATTCTGAGCGTCTTTAAACCAAAAGAGACCACTTACTGTGAGTCCGTGAGAAGCAGCGAGTGAGTGCTTTGAGAATATCCCCACAAATCCTTCCCTGTTTTGCTTTATCCTGCAAGGAAATGATCTTGTCTCATATTTCCTATCCTTTTACTCAGGACCAGATACATAATTTGTCCAGCACGAAATGAAAACATGAGGCCTTTGTTAAAAATTATTAAGAATTCTGAGCCAATAGCAGCAAGCATTAAACTAAGCACAGCACCCTTCTGAATGTGGGGCTTGGCGTGACTGCCTGGGGCGCCCATCCCTGAAGCCAGCCTGGATTTTATCTTTTCTTATCTTTCTTATTTAAGACCTTACCTGAACTTCAACAATAGGCCCTATGACATCCCACTGGTACTACATTTCAGGCATGTGTCCCTTGGTGTTTTCTGATCTCTCTCAATCTCTTGATGCATATTTTGTGTCCCTTTGCTCCTATTCCTTCTCCTCTTTTTTCTCCCCACTTACTAATTTTTAAAGTACACTTTACTTCTTAGAGCAGTTTTAGCTTCACAGCCAAACTGAAGGGGAAGTTCAGAGCTCTCTCGAATCCTGCCCCTCGCCCACACACAGCCTCTCCATTATCAGCATCCCCCAGCAGGGGGGTAACATCTGTTACCACGAATGGATCCTCACTGCACCCAATCAGCACCCAGAGTCCCTAGTTTTTATCAGAGTTCACTCTTGTGGTTGTATATCCCATGAATCTGGACAAACGTTGTCATCATTATGGTATCATACAGAATATTTCCACTGCCCTAAACATCCTCTGTGCTCCTTCGTAAAAGATATTTCTTTAGAAGTCAGCTTTGATTTCTTGATTTTATGTCCCATTTCCTCATCTCACTGCCATGACATCTGTGTATCTCAAAATTCCAGGCCAGTATGAAGCTAAAAGGCTCATGTTGGAAAAGTGAGACTGATTGCAAGAAACAAAGGGCCAAATTTATTGACAGTTGTTCTGCGTGGTGGGAGCAGAGCAGATGGGGCGCATCAATGGAGGATGCACGTGCACGGGGGGTGGGGGGGCGGCAAGGGGTGCCTGACGTCATCCTTTACCCTATAAGCAGACTGTAGTACAGAGGCTCAGGTAAAAAATAGCAAAAACTCTGCAGTCGGTCTGTCCTTTTTCCCACTGGCATAGAAAATTCTGGTAACAATGAATGCAAGAAGCTTTATCCAATCTACCTGGAGAAAGCGGAGTTGTGTAACTTTGCTGTCCTTCGGAGCAGGTTCCCCCAACATGGAAGGTGAAGAGGAATTCCTCCCAGGCAATTCTCAGAGCCCGAGAGAGGAGAGGGGAAGCTTTCTTTAAAAACGCTGGAACTTATTCGGATCAGCAGGGCCCTCCTTCTTCCCTCTTTGCTTCTTCCTTCACTCGTGTTTTATGAAATGACCACCAAGACCAATTTACATGGTAAAAAGAAATCACAGCGACCGAGAAAGAATATATGCAGTTGTCCTCCCTTTGTTTGCCCTGTGAATGGTCGGGGATGGAAAGGAAGGTAGAGAGTGGGAATCAGGGCTGGTTGGGAGTCTGAGGGATGTTACTGGGTTTAAGCTGGCAAAGTCACCTGGTCCCCTGGGACCTCTTCCTCAAGGTCGAGCAGGGACATCTACATCATCCCATGAAGCACGTTCTTTTTATGGATTAATGGGTTGTGTTTTGGAATCAAGTTATTTATTTGGCTGCATAATCCTGGAAAAGATGATGTCAGACCTTATTTAGTTACTTTCGTTAAATGTGTTCGTGGCCTACCTTCAGGCGCAGCTGGGATGGACAGCTCCTACGCACATCAGTGCCCCCCCCAAACTATTCTCGGCCTCCATACCCCAGGACTTCTTTATAAACCACAAAAGCTTGCACAACCTAAGCTCAGGATAGTTGGGAAGTTTGCGGGGAGTTAGTGAGCTGGAGGTACCCCTCGAATAATGGGGGATGAGAGTCTGGAGATCAATCTCCAGACTCCCGTGCTTTGGAGACCGAACTCAGATGCACTCTCCAAGGATCCCCAGTAAGAAAAAACCAGCTCAATAACGCAGTCATTACTGTCTATCCCTCCCTCCTTGACTCATTTTTCCTGTCCTTCACTCCTGCTTGCTGGTTCACCTCCCAGGAAGCTGAATCCAAGTCCTAGTTTCAAGCTCTTCTTGCAGGGGAATGCAAATTAAGTGCCAGGCTAGCATGCATTTCTGCCAGCCTTCTGTGTGTCTTGGTTTAGCTGTGGCATTCTTTCATGTACAGGTCTTCAGACTTTGAGCTGATAACAACTAAAAGTGAAAATCAGAAAATTAAAAATATTTTTATGTTGAAAAATTTCCCAGGTGTTGATACCATCTCATTATATATATTCACCTAAGCAGTAAACTTGATCAGGGTCCCACTCTTTGTCAGGCACCAGGATATAGGCTGGGGCTAGAAGGAGAAGTAAGGAGTGCTTCCTGCCTGATGGGAGTATAGGGTCTACCAGAGAGAGATGACGCTAGAAACCTGCACAGAGTATAATGAGAGCACGATGGCGGTGGTCAGTTATGCGTCTATGGTTAGGGGTTGTGAAGGGTGAGTGGTGAGAGCCAGTGGTGCAGAGCGGGGAAGGGCATGACAGGGCAGGGTGAAGCCTAGCAAAGACATACTTGCCTGGAGGTGCGAGCAGGGGACCACGGCAGGGGTTGGGACACAGTTTGAGGTTCAACTTAGAACCAAGAGATGAAATCGACCACTGTGTGAAAGACAGTGGAAGTTGACAAGGAGCTCAGGAACATTCCAGAGACATCATGAAACAATAGCACTTGGCAAAGCAACTCCGCGGATGACTGCCCTAAGCATGGGAGTGGAGCATAGGGCTTCTCACTCAGGATTCTAAGCTCTCTTTTTCTTTTTCTTTTTTTTTTTTTTTAACCCTTTTTAATGTTATGACAACTGTATTTCTGTTTTTCTAAAATGAGTTTCTTGATTGAGTTAGGACCTCAAGGGCACAGGACAGCCGCTGTCCTGTTCAATAGGATGCATTTGTTCAGGGCAGATCTTAACTTTCTTTGTCTTCCTCAGAAGAGGGGGCTCGAGGATTGCCTGAAAGGCTTGAAGAAATGTGAAGCAAAAGCACCTTTACTGAAACTTGGGTCCTTTCGGACACAGTTGCCAAATCCCATCAGCATGCTTTTTACTTCCAAAAGTACTCCCCAGTTTCAGCCCCGCTTGTTGGAACATTGACATTTATAGTGCTATGGTCTTAAGTTTTAGGTCCAAGCCCGCAGGAGATTCTGCCCCAGTCCTTGGTAAAGCTGCTACTTGAAAGTTCCTGCTTTACTTCATTGTTCCAAAGACCTCTTTGACACTCTCGAGTTTAAAGACATGAAGAATCAGAGAAAACATCTCTGTGTGCCGGAAGGACATGTCGAGGGCAGGACCTGTCACAGTTGTCAGTTCTCCGTAATTTCCAGGGTAATCCCTAGCCTCATCTATAAGCCACTGTGCCATGCACCTTTTTTTCCCCACTTCTTCCTTTGCTTCACGGAACCTTCTCACTACCTATTTGAAGTGGAGTCATCTGTGGAGAATGTTAGAGTCTGAAGGGTACCTGTACAGATCTGTATCAAGGCCTTTTTGAGTTCATGTACAACTTCATCGTGGATGCTTTCATGTAAAAACATGTAGTACATGTCTGCCCAGGGATTCCAGATTCTTTGCATTTTGCAATTTTGCTTTCTTAAAACGACTTCCAAATTTTAAATCCCTTTTACTACAAGGCTTACAGTAGATAATCAGAGATAAGCTTTATAAAAATTCCAATTCTGGTTCTTACACTTTTCCTTCTTTCTCTTTTTATTCCAGGGGAAAGGGTTTAGTGGGAGTAGAAAAATTATTTTGTAAAAAATGGAAAAAAAAACCCTGAAGGTTTATTTTGGAAGCACATATAAGTGACTCTGTCCGGAGAAAAAGGGGGAAAAAATGATAGACTCATTTCAATCTGAATAGGGATTTAGTCTGCTATGAGCTATTAGACTGACTACAAGAATGAAGATTTAATGAGAAGAGAAAACTCATCTGTGACTTTGTGATAAGCAGGTGCTGAAATCTGTCATTGCTTTGAGGGGGCATTTCAGAGAAATCCAAAATAATGGTATCAATGTCTTGCCATCTGTTTTCTTATTCCAGTTTGTACCAACCTTTTAAAAAACACTCATTCTTACACAGGCATCTGCACACACTATTTTGGCCTTTGAAGTGGGCAATGAACATTGCATAACAATTATCATAAAATTGGACTTGAACTGTCTTGAACTTTCTGCGTGTTCATTGGCTGATTGAGGCTTTGTACATTGAGTCGTCTTCAAAGAATACCAAACAGAAGAACTGAGTTTTGAATTTTCTCTAGAGAGCTCCCTATAGCTTCTGGTATGTGAGGGAAGGTGGGAGAGAGGGGTGATTCGTTGTTACTTTCTGGGTCTGTTTTAAACGCTCTGTGGTAACTTCCCTTTAGCCCAGTGGCTTTCATGTTTTCTGTTCTTTGTTTTTAATCTTTTGGAGACAACAGCTGGATTCTGCTTTTAGTACTTACTCCCGATTCCTGTCCTGTTGTGAGCCATTCTGGTGGGGTTGGTTTGGTTGGTTGGGGGAGGGGAGTTTAGCACGTGGCATGATGCTACTTTTCCATAGTATTTAATTAAAAGTTTGGTTTTTTTGGAACTTGTTATCGGCAGACTGCTAGAAAATGGAGCCAGTGGATATTTGCAAGGAGTCTGAGATCCCATTTTACCCTTGTAGCCTCCCCATCCAAGGGTCAAGTGCTTTCCACCAACTGCTTTTGGTAAAAGTCCACAGTACATGCTTCACTTGAGATAAACCACATGTGTTGATTTGTAACTTACGTGAACAGGCCAAAAGAAGACGTATTTCCTGAAGTTTTGTTCACAGTTTTCTGTGATTTTAGTTTTTACTAAAATGGTTGAATTTTAGGTACAGCAGATCTACTTCTAACTTGGTTCTCTGAGACTGCCAATTGTGGATTTTATGCTGACATAATTTGTCCCTAAAATATATATGCTTGGGTCACCAAGGGCATTCAGAGATGATTATCTTACTTTTGTATATGGGAAGGAAGTGGTTGGGGAGAGGAGGAATATAAATAACACTTCCCCCCAAAAAGGAAAAAAGTCAGTAAGAATTTGCCCCAAGGTCATTCAGAATGATCGTCTTGTCCAGATTATGAATTTATAGGATAAGCTATATATTTATGACAATTTTAAAAAATTAATCCACTTTTGATCAGAGTTCTCACCTTTCCCATTGCCATGATATCCTCTTCTATCACAGATTTATTTTGGAAAATTATAGTGAAAATGGAGCCTTTTCTGGGAAATAAGCCAGCAAAGAGAAAGAGATGCTGTTAAGACATTTTCTGAGAAATCAAATTTTAAACTTTATTTTTTAATCCTCCATTTTATGCCAGATTATGTGAACTGCTGAACTTCATACAGAACTTAACATACAATAAGAAAACAGAATCTACAGAAACTATCAAGATTTATTAACCTTCTTTTGAGGTCTTTGATTCATAATGTCCTTGTCAAAAATAGGACCGAATGAAATTACCCAGCGAATGAAGCATTTTAGGATTTGTGAAAAAAGTTATCTTAATCAGTTTTAGTGGTTTTTTTTGATATAACATATTTTCAGGGTAGATCATTATTGCACACTGAATTATAATCTACAAATTAGAATATAATTGTGCAATTTGTGTTTAATTCTCTTGCTCACATTTTATATTAGGCTTATTTCTTTGCAGACTTACAGTATTGTGAGTTTTTCATAAACAGCTATTTAAAGCCATTCACATAATCAAAATAATATTTATAGATATTCAGAAAATGATTAATCTCAGGATTGTAGCAAAGCAGAAAACCTTACTATGTAGGTTTGCCACCTCCCCCAACAACAACAACAACAAAAATTCGAGTTCTGGTCAAGTTCCCTGAATGAGTGTAGTGAAAATTAGTTTCTTTTGGAAAGATCATACAATTGAAAGACTAATTTATATTAGGAGGGCACACTGGGCTTGGCAGAGGGCATTGTGAGAAAGCAAAGTGTAATTTTCCTCCAAACAAAGACAAGCTTGTTGGAGAGCATGCTTTATTGCCTGGAAATTCTATATATATGCAAAGTTGCTCATCAATTCACTGTTGGGTTTTATGTGCTTGGTTTCTCCTTTTGTTTGGAAAAATCAAATGCTGAAGAAAGTAGGCGTAGCTCTGCATGCTATAGGCACAGAGAAACCCACACAGGCCAATTCTCCTGGTGTGCGGTGTTCCTGTGTGGGGAGTTGCCTGTGGGAGGGACGGCCAGACTTGGCTTCCTGCAGGTAAAATCAGGGTGTGTGCTTCAGCAGAGCCCACCCAGAATTTCCAGAAAATGACTTACCGGCATTTTTTTTCTGATCCCTCCCTCTGGCAGCCAGGTGGATAGATTTGGCGGGTTTAGTTTCACACCCCGAAGTCCACAGTGTTCTCTCTTTCTTTTTTGAGCTGCTTTATGGAGGCATCATTCACATACCATACAATTTGCCCACTTGAAATGTACAATTCATTAGCTTTTAGTCGGTTGTGTCACTATCACCACAATCAATTTTAGAACATTTTTATCACCCCGAAAAGATAAACCACACCCCTGTTAGTGGTCCCTTGAGAACCAGATTGGGATAAATGAATTCAGTGAAACAAAGGTGAACATTCATTTCAATGGGAGGCTTTCAAATGAGAGTTATCTTTAGAATCGCCTTCTTCATTCGCTATTTTAGCCTCCCGGTGTAGCAGCTACATCCAATACTTATAAATAGCTCGTGGACTGAACTGTACAGTGTGCAAAGTGCTGTCTGTCAAACTGCAGGTAAGAGGCCTGACGGGTAGCATGATAGGTTGGGGGCAAGAGATCCCCCAACCTCCCCCGGCTCAGGCCACTGGCCTCGGGGAGAGGAGCTGTGTTATTTAGCAACATTGTAGGGCCAGGCTCACAGGCTGAAAACCTGGGCATCTGAGCGACCTGAAAGAGCGACCTGTAGAGTCTAGTCTGGGGAAGTAGATCCAAGCTGAGAAGAGGGATGTGGGTACCAGAAGATTCCCTTACAAGAATTGTGGGTTTGGTGGTCAAACATCAAGATGGAAGATGCAGGAGACAAAGATCTGAAAGGTGGAGATCATGGTCAACATCCAGATGGGGATGAGGTCCATGTCTGAGGAAGGAAGAGCTGGAGTGGACGTAGGAGAGCCAGGAAGAAGTGCCATGTGGCTGCCAAATCCTGTCCCCTGTGAATGAACCCCACGGGCCAACACTGCATGCACCTTACACTTGGTATCCCCTAGACCACCATCTCTTTGCTCTGTTGATGTAGCCCTCGTTCTTCCTTTCTTCTCTCCAATCTCTCCACCATCCCCTTCCCTTCATCAGGGCTGCCTCACTCTGTGGGCCCATTTGGACAGGCTCTGGTCAACATAATCTCTTAGACTCAAGTCCTTCCCTTTAGCCAGCTCCTTACACCCATAGATGAGACCAAGAGGCACTTAGCCAGGCTTTTCAGCTCACTGGGATGCAGAGAGGCTGGAGTAGCCCACTTCCCCCTGAAGGAGAGAGCAGAGGATGAACCAGAATGTCATACTTGGAAGAGTTGAGAGGTGGGTGGAGGTGGGGTCCAAATTTAGAGTCCCTCACCTGGCCGCCTTCCTCCTGGGCTGTCCACCTGTCTGTCCTAAAAGGTGTCATTTTCCGCTTGACACTTTCACTGAAGGAAGGAAAAATCCCTTTTGTCTGGGTTAGCTGTGTACCGTGCAGGAAAGTGGTTGGCAGTATTTCCTTTCCCAGTGAGGCTGCTAAGGAATTTTTAGTAAGGCACTCCTCTGTTTTCTAAAGTTTCTCCTCTCAAGATTGTTCTCTCTGAGGCAATATGGTATGATTTTTCCCTAAAGCTTAAATATACATCACTGTATTCAATAGATGTTACTTATAAGGTACAGATATATTGATTTGGGGGGAATGTAATGTTATTTTTAAAACGTCAGGAATTTCATTAAAATCTACGACAAAAATCAAGAATATCTGTACATTACAAATATTGGAAAGCACACATTCATGCTTTGTGCTTTGGGTCTCCAGAAGCATTGCACGCTTGTATCATCTTGTTTAGATGTTTGTGTTGACTGGTAGAAATGTGTTTCTCTCCTTCTAACACTATAGAGATCATTTATAGGAAAGTCTGGTGTAAGCATATTCTGAATGGGTAACTGACATCTGAAGTTGAGGTTCTAGATTGCAGCAGAAATCTGTTTTTGTGTGTGATCAAAGGTTAATCTGTGTGGGACAGTTAGACTCTTCAGCTCTGTTAGCATTAGAGATGGGACATCTGGTGTCCTTGGGCGTCATGGGAGCTGAATGCACTCCCCAGAAAATCTAGTTACAAAATCTTTAAGGGCAGTGGCCAACAACCAGCATGACTGCTGAAAGAGCCTAGAAAATTCTAACTTGATAGAGGATGGCATTGAGGCCAAGGGGATCCTCTGACCTGGTGAGTAGGGCCTGGAGAAAAGGCTTGCCAACAGTGAAAGAACAAAAAAATTGAACTAGATGAGTGCATCGCAGCTTTGGGTCATCTGTAAGGTGTGGGCGGTATTTCAGGCTAGAACTAGCAGTGTAAGGGACAAGAAATAGCCCTTATGGAAGAGAGGCAGACAAGGGCAAGGCAGGCTGGGGACTGCACCGAGGGCCAGCGGGAAGGGGGGGAATTATATTTATATATATATATATATATATATATATATATATATATATTCCTATATTCCTATATTCCTAAAGGAGTAAAGGCAGGAGGAAGTCCAGGTATGGGAGTCATGTGAGGCGGGACTCAGAGAAAGCTGTGGCTTTGCAGCCCTGAGGTGTCATCTTTCCACCCTCTGCATCCTCTGCCCAGATACGTGGACACCTGGCACCCAGGGGCAACTCTGGACCTTCCCAGCCAGTGGGGACAGAGCGTCCCCTCCAATGAGGACTTGCTGGAGGGGCAGAGGCAGTGGACCTACAAAATGCAAGCAGAATCCGGGACTGAGCCGAGCTGGGGAAGGCAGACGTTAACAGAATGAATGCATTAACAGTAATCCTTTCAAGTTTCAACTCCCAAATTCTTTTCATTTTTTGGTAACTTACAATTTTGTCATGATTTAAAGTATACCCAGGGAAGTTGGAAAAGAAGTATAAAGAACTCTCTCAGACTACTCTGTTTCTGCCCTTTATGTCTTGCCGCACTTGCTTTAGCATGCTCTTTCTTCCTCTCCCTCGCTCTCTATTTTTTTTCTGAATCATTTGTAAGTTAAGACATCGTATTCCTTTACCCCATAAATACTAAATATTTCAGGGCATGTTTCTTTAGAGCAAGGACATTTTCTTATATAACCACAACACAATTGTCAAAAGCTGTAAATCTGGAATCCTTTTAACACTAATAATATTCAAACACCACCTATAATGTTCCACAATTTCTGTTCTATTCTTCTTAAACTGACAGATTGAAATTTAATTAAATTTCTTTTTTCTTCTGACAGTGTTAAAGGAGAGCACACACACAATATTTTTTCTTCAGCGGTATTACACGGGAAGACTTTGCCAAGGTTACAAATGTACAGTTGGCAGTCAGTGAGTTACAACATAATGACACCAATTAGATAAAGCCATCGGAGAGATCAAAGAAATTTTCTGAGTGATACGCTTGCATATTTGTTTGCCTTGGAATTAAATTTTTATAGTGCTATCTCATTTTCATGATTATAACTGAAATCACCACTTGATAAGACCTGTGTATATGATCTTTATCTTCTTGCTTTATGTAAGGGAAGATATTTTGATGATGCAAATTCAATGAATTTTCCAGATTTCCCCCAATTGGCCCCCAAATGAGGTATCTAACCAAAAAGCAATGGGGAAATATGTTCTGATTGCAAAAGCCATCCAAAATATATTATTAGAGGTGAGGGGGCGGGGCGGGAGGATAAAACATCATGTACCAAAAGATCTCATTTTTTTAAAGCCAGTAGATGGATAGATAGATTGATAGATAATGGTGTGTGCCTGGAAACATTCTGGATGTTACAGAAGAAATGAGTATCAGTGGTGATTAACTTGACAGTGGATAGGTGAAGGGTAGTAGGTGAAGGGTAACAAGGGGACAGAATTACTTTTTTCCATTTACACACCTTGTAGTATAATTTTTTATCACATGCTCTGACTTATTTTATAGAAATAAAAATTTATTTTTATAGATTCTATAAAGGAGAGGAGGGTGGGGTATAAAGAGAGACAGGGAGAGAGAGAGAGAAGAGAACAGTAGTTGGAATAAAACCAAATGGCAAACTTATTAAAAAACTATAAGCCCTAGAGGTAACAGCATTTGGCAGAATTATGAAAAAAAAAACAAGCTGAATATGTAAAACGTATCGTTTTCTACCTTCCATTATTTACATATAGCTGTCAGTGTTTTCAGCAAGATTCATGCATGGGTCTCTTAAAACTGAATTTTCACTAGTGTGTTTTGATGCTAATTCTGGCGGAGCCGACTGACCGCTTTGTTCCTCTGTACTTCCTTTTAAATTACAAACTTGATTAGTATCATAGATCTTGATGAGTTAAATTTAGGTTTTGTTTTTATCAACATCAACTGACCTTCATGCTCCCACTGCCGCCTCCCTGAAAGCAAGAGGCTTATTCATAAAGAACAGACAGACATCACAGAGATACTTGACCATGGACATCATATGATTTCAAGTGGCTTCTTTCATCGCATCTTCAAGTCATTAGACTTGCTTTTGTAGATCTTCATCTCCGTGTGTTAGATGTGCTTTTCTTTCAAGCCTTAGTTTTCTTAAATGGAAATGACCCCTTAGCAGAATCGGTGTGAGGAAAAAAAAATCATGATGTAGAGGGAATGGGAACCAATACTCATGGTGTACTCAGGCTGCGAGAAGGTCTGCGCGGTTGGCTCGTGCAGTCCTTCCATCAACCGTGTGGGGTATGTGGTAATAGTTCTGGTTTATTATTGAGGAACCTGAAACTTGGAGTGGTTAACAAATTCCCTCAGTTATTCATCCACTCAACAAATATCCACTGAAGTCCTGCTCTGTTGTAGGCTCTGTGCTCAGTTTGGTGCACGCAGGGAGAGAGAGCGTAGCCCTCTATGAGCCTGCAGCAGAACCTCTATGAGCCTATGGAGAAAGGCACGGAGCCAGCACAGGCACATATGGGACGTAACCGCACATTACCTGGGCACACCAATGGCAAAGACATGATGCCAGGAGAGGGAGTAACAAGAGACTCACATGAGCTGGGGGCTTGGCGGGTGCCGTTCTGAAGAGGCCATATGTAAACATAGGCGAGCAGTTGTTGGCAAGGCCAGTGGCAGGAAGGGCTTCCCAGACTGTAGGAAGATGCAGGAGATCCCAAGGGGAAAGCTCAATGTGCTGGAGTATCTGAAAAGGGCCAGTATGGTTGGGAAACTGAGGTGTGGGAACTGAGGCTGGAGGGGCAGGCAGGAGCCATGTTGGGTGATGCCTGGCAGGCCTCGTTAGCACCAGTGGAGGTTTGCAGAACTGAGAGGAGGTACCACACTTGCCTGGATCTTAAAGCTTGTGTCCCCCCAACTCTTTCAGGCTTGCCCCCTCTCATATGCCCTCAGACACATGGCACTATACTGTTCTCTTCTACAGTGTTTTGCAGAATGGCTAAACCACTGCTGCCACCACTGATACTTCCTAGTGTTCCCGCTAGGAGAGTTGGGGCCTAATCTGTTTTCCTGGGTGAGACCCCTGCATACTCTGTAGGGGAAACAGAGTTCAGATTATCTGAAGTGGAGAGATAATAGAAACGAGGTGCCATTCAAAGGATTCAAGGCATGTGATATTGCACGCTGATCAGAAGTTTCCAAAACCGCAGCTCTATGCCATGATTCCAAGATATGTGCAGTAGGGATATACTGGACTGGATTGACAAGGATGCCCCAAAGCTGCGTATGGTAGCTGGGAGCAGAAATCACAGCAATGATGATAATGAAGGGGGATGAAGAAAGCAAGTGCAAAAATGTGTGTGTGGGTGGAAAAGATGCAGGAGTTGGCAATCACTCAATGTGGATAGTCTCCAGGGGTCAAGAATAGTTGAAGTGAGAAGTAGCCTACTCCAGGCTCTTGAGCCCTAACAGTGTGCAAAACAGATAAAAGTCGCTGTCCTTGTATAGTTTCCATTCTAGCGACCAACGTGCATGCATATGGCAAAAGCTGGGATACTGTATGCCCCCAGGGGTCAGAGGGTAGGATTGAAGTTAAGGAGATAGAATAGGTGAGTTATGTATGGATGCTTCTAGAAAAACTTGCTCAGAAAATAACCAGACAAATGCATAGTGCCTATGCTCCCTTGGTTTCAGGTTTGAGAGATAAAGCCAGAAACTAAGGAAAAGTCTCTAAAGTGGGATGTTCCAATATCTACTTGGGCAGTAAGGTCTTCCTGCTTCCCTTTCTTAGTCCCTCTGGGCTGCTATCATGAAACCTGCATGGCTTCTAAGCAACAGAAATTTATTTCTCACAGTTCTAGAGGCTGGAAGTTTGAGGTCAAGATGCCCCTGACACTTTTGTGTCTTCACTCAGCGGGGGTGAGGAGGGGTGGGAAGGGACCTCTGTGGGACCTCTTATAAGACCCATTTCTGAGGGCTCCACCCTCATGACTTAAGAACTCCCCCCAAAGTACTCATCATCACATTAGGTGTTAGGATTTCAACTTACAGATTTGAGGGGATACATCCAGACCATAGCACCCCTTGAATCACAACTTACCGTCTCCCTCCTGCTCTGCTACTACTCTTCGTGCAGTTTATGGTGGAGCCAGAAAGCAAAAGCAAAACGGTGGTGCTTTGCTCTAATGGAATGATAGTCATGGGCTATTACTTACTGTGAAATGATCCTTAATTTTAGGTTTTTAAGTGATCAGTGCATCCTAATTTTGTATGATCAAGTGCTTAAATAGCACCTTCTTAGAATTTGCATGTTTCCATGATATGTATTACTGGTAGTACTGTTAGTTTCATAAGTGCTGGGCTCGATCATTCTAATTCAGAATAACTATATTAATATCCATCACCCTTAAAGATTGATAAGGTTAAATAAAATGTCAATCAACTTCATACACAGGAGGCAGAAGCTATTTATTTCAAGGTGCATAGTCACATTTACACATTAGATAGACTGTAGTAGGTCCAGGCTTAGTGAAAAGAGAGCTGTAAGGATCACTTGGGCAATACCAGCTCTAGAGCAAATTAATGTATAACTCAGTTAAGTAGCATTGACCTACTGTGTATGTGTCTTAGCATTAACCTACTGTGTATGTGCATTCTTAGCATTGACCTACTATATGTGTGTATGTCTTAGCATTGGCCAACTGTGTGTGTGTGTCTAGCATTGACATACTGTGTGTATGCATCTTAGCATTGACTTACTGTGTGTGTGTGTCTTAGCATTGACCTACTATACGTGTGTGTGTTAGCATTGACCTACTATATGTATGTGTATCTTAGCATTGGCCAACTGTGTGTTTGTGTCTAAGCATTGACCTGCCGTGCGTATGCATCTTAGCATTGACTTACTGTGTGTGTGTGTGTGCGTGTCTTAGCATTGACCAACTGTGTGTGTATGTGTTAGCATCGACCTACTGTGTGTGTGTCTTAGCATTGACCTACTGTGTGTGTGTGTTCTTAGCATTGACCAACTGTGTGAGTGTGTGTAATTTATCATTGATCTATTATGTGTGTGTGTTTTAGCATTGGCCAACGGTCTGTGTGTGTGTGTGTGCCTTAGCATTGACCCACTTGTGTGTGTGTTCTTAGCATTGACCAGCTGTGGGTGTGTGGCTTAGCACCGACCTACTGTGAGTGTGTGTGTATTAGCATTGACCAGCTGTGTGTGTGTGTGTATGTGTGTGTGTGGCTTAGCATTGACCTACTTATGTGTGTGTTCTTAGCTTTGACCAACTGTGTGTGTGTGTCTTAGTACTGACCTACTGTGTGTGTATTCTTAGCATTGACCTACTATGTGTGTGTGTGTTAGCATTGACCCACTTGTGTGTGTGTCTTAGCATTGACCAACTGTGTGTGTGTGTCTCAGCATTGACTGACTGTGTGTATGTGTGTGTGTCTTAGCATTGACCAGCTGTGTGTGTGTGTCTTAGAATTGACCAACTGTGTGTGTGTGTGTGTGTGTTTTAGCATTGACCAACTGTGTGTGTGTGTGTGTATCTTGCTTTCAATTTGAGTTTTCCTAAGAGAAGCTCATGGCTAATTTAATTACTTGAATATGAGAGTACATACTCACTTAAATTATAATCATCCCAGGGAACCCCCCAGAAGTCTCCAAACCTTTTAGTCATATTAAAGTCATATTAAGTCATATGTTGAGTGTGCTTCAGCAAGAAATCTGAGCATTTAATATCATTCACTGTAGGTCATTGGAGATTGTTTCACCTCTAGGAATCAAGTAATTTTACTCCTACTTCATATCCCCCTCTCTTACATTACCTCCAGATTCAGGTCTGCCCCCTTAAGGGCCCAGTGTGTTCCTTGTTTTTCCATCAAAACGATTCACCAGGCAGCAGCCAAAATGATCTTTTAAAAATACGTATCTGTTTTTGTCACTTCTCTACTTATATTGCTCCCTGTTCCATGAGGGCGATGTTCAGAATCTTCACTGTGACCCACAAGGCCTTACCTGTCCATCTCCCTCATACCGCTCAGCCTTACCACCATCCCATACCGCCAGCACACTTGTCCTTACTCCCCTGCCAGACCGGCCTCATCTCTAACATTAACACCTTTTCCCCCTCTACCTGGAAGGCTGTTCTCCATGCACCCTGCCCTGTACCCCCAAGGCTCCCCAACCTCAGATTCCCTGCCTTGCCCTGACTCTCAAATCTGAATTTGCCCCACACTCCATCACCCACCAGTAGGAGAGAGAATTTCAAACAGGTGCTTCTCCAGTGAGACTTATTTGCTTACCTGCAGGGTCATCTTGCTTGGGCTTTAGCCTAGACCTCTTAAACAACTCAGGGCTGGAAAACTTCCTCCATTAGAGCTATTATTGTGATTATCATGCTCCAAACTACTGCTCTTGGCAGGTTAGTCATGAATTAAAAATGGCCAGGAGTTGGCAAGCAGAATTTTGCCTCCATTTAGAAATATCTATCTTAGGACCAAAGGATATAATTAAATATCATTGAAGATGTGGCAATGGAAGTTCTTTGAGCCCTATTATGTGGATGCTATAGAAATTGAGAAACAAGGAAACAGAATAAATTGGCATAAGAGGTAAACCCAGGCCAGCCAAGGATCTGCTGTGGGAGAAGTGGTACATATGGCTTTAATGGACATTGGGGAAGGTATGTGCTATGGTGAATGCTGTGAAGTGTGTAAGCCTGACAATTCACAGACCTATACCCCTGGGGCTAATAATACATTATATGTTAATAAAAAAAATTAAAAAGGTAAACAGAAGAATTTTGCTTGAAGATTTCCATTTACAACCACTTTACTTTTCCCCTTCTTTCCTACTCTTCTTCACATAGTTGAGAATTCTCTGACTCTCTGAGAATTTAGAGCAATGTAGCATGTCCATTTTCACATTACACATTACACATCATACAGAAGTTACAAAAAAAAACTCTTGCCAAGAAACAGACAAAAGGGCACCTAAACTTTAGATCGCTATTACAAGCTCTTCTCCCAAATAATCCTAAAGCTTTCAGAGAAAGTACAGATGACCTGTTTGCCATTACATTTTATGAACTTGGCTTTAATAAGTTGATAGAACCTATAAGCTGGCAGATATAATGAGTGGAACATTAGGACAAGACATAGCCTCAGACCCCCAGAGCAGCCGTCTTCTGTTCTGCCCCAGTCCTGGCCACTAACTGCCGTGAGCCCTCATTAGCATGTCCCTGTTCTGAGCATATCCCCCATCCACCCCCATTTTCACAGCAATGCCTACCCATCATTCTTGGGGCTTCCTGTTTTTAATGCTGTTCTAGCACTCCTATCCCAGCCTAAGGATGCTACTTATGCTCTCCTTGCAACCTGATGATCTCCTAGGCAAGAGGGGTTGGGAGCAGGCGGGCTGTTGCTGGGAAGGGGTGTGCCCAAAGCTTATGGCTCGGCCTGGCTGCCTCTGGCCGGGCAGGAATGTAGTGACAGTCCTGTCCTGCCCTGGCTCCACTGTGGAGGCTTCTGCTAGCAGCCTGGAGAAGTCTTGGCAGCAGGCAGCAGCTTGAAGTACACTCAGAAAAGGCCTCACAGTGTGTCCAGAAGACCTTCACCTCCAGGGTAGGGAATCTTGCTCCACCAGGACCCCATCTTCTCTTGACATACAGGGCCCAGCTAGGGTTCCAGCTGCCAGCCTTCCTTTATTCTCTGTTAGTCTTGCTTTGTAAACTGAGACCGGCCTTTCAGAAGGGGACCTATCTCTGGTATGCCTCCTCCCCAAGCTGAAGCCACCCAGCTTCTGTATTCTGGCTTCTGGACTGCGGCTAGGTCACTTGGCGTCTTTGTGAAAATCAGCCCCTGCTCTGGGTAGGAGCAGTCCCAGGCAGGGGCTCAAGCCTGTGGTGCAGAGCTGGATTTACCCTCAGCCCCCTTTCCACCAGGTGGCCACTCTGCCAGGCTTTCGGCCAGCCCTCTTTAGTGTGGGGTCAGCTGAGAGACGTACCAGGTTTTAACCTTTCTGGAGACTGTCATCTTTTGTCTCTTCCTCAATAATATTAGCATAGCCGGTAGCACATCTCCACCTAGATTTAGGGACAGGCATCTAGCCTCACTGACCCAAGCATGCCATCCGTCTCCTCTACTGCATCCCACACCCCTCCTACTGCTTTCCTTCCTCCCTCCGTTCTAAGCCACAGACACTGACTTGGCTTTAAAAAACTGGCCTGTTATAATCCACAGATTCATTTTAAAAAATATTCTTTGACTATAAAGCAGTTCCGATGGCAAAAGGCTTTACTTATTTTTGTGAAATTACTTTTGGGCTTGCTCTCTTATGCCCTTCCTTTCTCATTGGACAGTTTCACCTTGTGGATATAAGAATAGGCAGTATACTATAAAATTACTTAAGAAAGTCTGTAACTTCGGGGCACCTGGGTGGCTCGGTCACTTGGGCATCTGCCTTTGGCTTGGGTTGTGGTCCCGGGGTTCTGGGATCCAGTCCCTCATCAGGCTCCTTGCTTGGCAGGGATCCTGTTTCTCCCTCGGCCTGCTGCTCCCCCTGCTTGTGCTCTCTCTCTCTGTCAAATGAATAAATAAAATCTTAAAAAAGAAAGGAAGAAAGAAATTCAATTACTTAAATTCCTCTTTCTCCACAGCCTCATTTAACAGACAGGCCCATAGATGTCGTGTAGGTCTTTACATTGTGTATATCCATAGCCTCGGGAATTGTCATGCAGAAAAGGTTCTTTCCTATAGCTGAAAGCTGTCTGCTTGGGAAACTCATCAGATGTAAGGTGATTATCTTGATTAATCCTTGGTTGTTTATTACTATTTTCAGCAACTATTTATTAAGTGCCTAATGTGTGCTGGGCACTTTTATAGATCTCATCTTCCCAACAGTTCTGAAAGATGGGATTTTTTATCTAGAAAACTGAGGTGACCAATTTACTCAAGTTCACACAGGTAGCAAATGGTAGGATCAGATTTAAGACCCTGTTCTTGTGAGGTTTGGATGTCTGCACGCTTTTCATAGCATCAGAGGTTCTTGGTTTTTTCCACTAAAGTTCTCCGAATGTAGAGGAAATCAATACATCCTGCCTGGGGTCTAGACCCTTTGTAGCTAGAAGTAGCCAGCAGCAAGCTCAAAATTTCTTTGAAGTCTCATGCTTTAATCTTTAAAATTTATGCAAATTTAGCTTTCTACTCCATAATATGAAAGTAAAAAAGTAATCCTTTAAACTACTTGACATAAAATAAAATTTAAGCTCCAGGAAGACCTTCTGTTAACCCCTCTCGTGTCCCCTTCTGCGCTGCCGGGTGCCACTCCAGGGATCCACACACCTCAGTTGGAGAAGGTCAGCATTGCACTGTGGTACGTCTCAGTTAAATTCTCTGAGAAACCTTCCAGGTATAGAGCAACCTGTTGCTTGGTCAATTCTCAATCACAGAAGTCTTTCTAACAGAGAGTAGAATCCTTATTCCTTTGTAGACAAATCCTAGATTGGTCTTTGTTGATTCTTCATGGAGATCTTTGAGGGACATCTGTCTGGCAAGAAGTTCAGGGATTAGACTTGTGATTTGTAAACTTTATTTTTTAGAAGCAAATGTCATCTTTCGGATGAATTTGCTCTTGGAACTCTAATTTATAAACCAGTTAGAAGGGAAGACACTCTAGTTGCCATAGGGGTAGAGGTTCTGCGTGCATGGTGCCCTTGCCTGAGGGTCCACCATGAAGCCCAGAGTTCTGCCCAAGGAGCCATGGACCTCATTCAGAGCACCCATTTTATGGATGGGGAGATTAAAGTCAGAGAGCTCAGAAGACTTGTCTGAGTTGACCCAGCTGACTAGGGACAAAGCCAGGAGTAGACCTTAAGAATGAAGTCTACCAAATTCTTCAAGGTCCCTTGAAGGCCCTTGTGGTTTTCTTGTCATGTGAACTGATTTCTTAACCACTCTAGAGGTCCTGGAGGGTTAGGGAATGGGAATGGTGAAGAGGCCTCCTGCCGGGGGCCTTCCACGGTGAGGAGAAGTATCTGTGGCAGCTAAAGGCCTAGCTCTTTCCCAGGTACATATTAGTGATATTTAAAAGGTTGAATGAGGCCATTTAAACTATTGATGTGTTAGGATGCATTGGGATGCAGGAAAGGGCTTTGCATGGAGAAGTCAACCAGGGCCTCAAGGAGGACATGGTCAAGGGACTCAGTCAGATCACTGCACGCCCCCTCAGCCCAGGTGTGGGAGGCATGTGGGAGTGACATTGCATAACCACCATGAAAATGTTCTGGGTCGCCTCTGAAAATCTGCTGACTCCAGTTAAAGCTGGCCTTGTGCTGACTTTCATATGGGAGCCTTGGTGAGTTCCTTTTGGTTTTATTCTATTTCTCAGAAAGCTTGGAGTGGCTTTTAAACTTCGATGAAGATATGAACCAACTCCACAATCTAGTTTTACTAATCAGTCATCTCTCATTTTTCAATTCATCACTGTAGCACCAATAAACGCTATTACAAAGCAGCCCAGTATCTAATCCCCCATTTCTCCCACTCTGGAGGATTTTATGGCCAAAGGGAATTATTCCCACCTACGTTCAAGAGAGAAGGGCTGTCTGCTCATTCCATTGCCATAATCATTCCGTGTTGCCGGGCCAACCACATTCTGATGATTGACACCGAATGCCACCGCAAGGCAATGCCACCAGTCCAGCCCCAGGCAGGCCACACAGTGGGTGATGGACAGGGACAACTAAGTCTCTCTCCCTCAGAGATCCTCAGCCACCTAGATCTCTTCCCTAGAGGCAGTCTTTGCTACAACTATCTTGTGTATGTGTCCAGAGATAGTCTATGCATTTACAAATCTTTATGAATATTCACATACACACATTGATTCTTTTGTCCCCACAGAATGGTAACCTACTCTACATATAGTGTGTGGTTTGCCTTTTTTAAAATGTCATGACATAATGTGGAGATCATTCCATGTCAGCAGGTAGTGCTCCTTCATTCACGGCTGCATAATTGTCCAACATCATCTCTTCATCTGGAAGTAGCCTGGGTGCCATCCACTTGTGGCCATTTGAGTTATCTCCTGTTTGATGTTGCTGTTGTTTTGTTTGCTGTTAGAGACAGATACGCATGTTGGCATATGCATTCAGGTATTTCAGGAACCCTAAGGGAGGTTCTTTGCTCAGTCAAAGGGAACAGACATTAAATGTGATGGGGGATACTTGCAAATTACCTTCCACCGAGGTGGTCTCATTTTACACTCCCAGAAGCAATGTACGAGATAACCAGCTGTGTGTTAGTAAATTTTTGGAAACTTCACTGGATTTGACAAGTGAGAAATGACTTTACATTATAGTTTTAATAAGCCTTTCTGTCATGAATGAGCTTCTGCATCTTTTCATATGATGTATTCTTTTATAGACTGCTTTTTAACTGGCGTTTGGAAAAAGAGATACTGCCCAAAGATCAGCAGTATGCAACTTATTTAGGAATCCCAATTATCTGATATTGGTTTTATTTCAGTTAGCTTATTTATCCTAATTAATATAAGATGCTCTGTATGGTGCTACATAAAAAATCAATTTTCCTGTTTTAGTGAATGTTTTCTTAAAACTGTCCCATCAATTTCAAATTTATAGGTATTAAATGTTTTTGAAAGATTTATTTATTATCATTATTATTTATTTATTTATTTATTTATTTATTGTAGAGAGAAAGGGAGTGTGTGCATGCACATGTGTGCCCATGGTGGGGGGAGGGGCAAAGGACTAAGAGAATTCAGGCAGACTCCCTGCTGAGTGCAGAGCCCAATACAGGGCTCGATCCCACAACCCCGAGATTATGACTAAGCTGAAATTAAGCTTAACCGACTGAGCCAACCAAGCACCCTATTTATAGCTATTAAAATTTCAACATTGTTTTTGCAATCTCCCCTATACCAGAAGTTATTCTGCTGAAACATCAAATGGAAATTATGGAAATGTTACATTTCTTAGTTGTGATAGTCATATTGTAATTTTGTTTGGGGGAAAAAAGAGTCTTTGCCTTTTAGAGATAACTACTGAAATATTTATGGAATAATCCCAGAAAGGGCAGGTGGATAGTAGTGTAGAGGGAAAAACATTTGGTCATGAGTTCATAATTTTTGAGGCTGGACATGAGGTAGGCCTTATTCTGCTTTTTTTTTTTTTTAATTTTTTATTTTTTATAAACATATATTTTTATCCCCAGGGGTACAGGTCTGTGAATCGCCAGGTTTACACACTTCACAGCACTCACCAAAGCACATACCCTCCCCAATGTCCATAACCCCACCCTCCTTCTCCCAACCCCCCTCCCCCCAGCAACCCTCAGTTTGTTTTGTGAGATTAAGAGTCACTTATGGTTTGTCTCCCTCCCATTCCCATCTTGTTTCATTGATTCTTCTCCTACCCACTTAAGCCCCCATGTTGCATCCCCACTTCCTCATATCAGGGAGATCATATGATAGTTGTCTTTCTCTGCTTGACTTATTTCACTAAGCATGATATGCTCTAGTTCCATCCATGTTGTCCCAAATGGCAAGATTTCATTTCTTTTGATGGCCGCATAGTATTCCATTGTGTATATATACCACATCTTCTTGATCCATTCATCTGTTGATGGACATCTAGGTTCTTTCCATAGTTTGGCTATTGTGGACATTGCTGCTATAAACATTCGGGTGCACGTGCCCCTTCGGATCACTACGTTTGTATCTTTAGGGTAAATACCCAGTAGTGCAATTGCTGGGTCATAGGGCAGTTCTATTTTCAACATTTTGAGGAACCTCCATGCTGTTTTCCAGAGGGGTTGCATGAGCTTGCATTCCCACCAACAGTGTAGGAGGGTTCCCCTTTCTCCGCATCCTCGCCAGCATCTGTCATTTCCTGACTTGTTGATTTTAGCCATTCTGACTGGTGTGAGGTGATATCTGCTTTTATACATGTTTAATCTTCTCCATAAAAATTGTAAAACTAAACAGGTAAGTATCAAGTTCCCATTATGTGCAAACCTTGGTGCTCTCCGCTGCAGAAATAGTTAATAAGTGCAAAGGGCCTGTCTGCTTGTTCTCAGCAAGAAGCCCAGTGCCTAGGACATTGCCTGCAGATAGTAGGTGTTCAGTACATACCTGTCCTAAAATCTGGCCCACCTTCTGCTTGCCCAAGGGCTGCTCTATTTTCTGTTCCCAGAACAGCAGCCCTGATGCAGCGCTCCATGCACGAACAACGGACCAATTGCTACAGAACTAAAGAAAGGCAAAGGCCCATTCATTTAAAGGGCAGGGAGGTGCTTCTGTGGAGGTGATGGCGACTGGCATTGGGGTTCCTGAGACAAAGGACACTCACCCCATCCGAAACATTTCCTAGCAAACCAAAATTGTTTCTTTAATTTAACACAGGTTATTTCTTTTAAAAGCCTGGTGTAAAGAGTTGCTAATAGTAAGAACTCAAAAGGCTGTTGGGGGGGGGGGTCAAGAAACCTTCTCAGAACACATCCCAATCCCCATCTGCTTTTACGAGCCTGCTTTGTTCAGAGTCCGGCATGACATCATGCCCAGTAATGTGCTTAATCAGTGCTCTCTCGTGAGGAAGAAGAGAGATGTTGTCATAGAAAGAAGAAAGTCACAACTAGGAAGCTATCAAAGGAAATGTCAGGAATTCAGGGTGATAGATTAGTCCTGTGGGTATGTTTGAGTGATTAGTTAACTCAGAGGCGGGAAAATCATGAATTTTAATGTTTGCATGCAGGTGTTAGTATAGTTGCCTCAGAATGGAAGAAAAAAGGATTAGAAGGGGAAAAAAAAAAGCTAGTCCCATCTTTACTAGAAGAAAACTCTTTTGAGGAACCGTCAATGTTACATTACAAACACCATTCAAATCTACCAAATGGGCCAGATGTTTGCTCAAACACTGCATGTCACCAGCTGCCCATTGCTACAGATGAGGCATTTCTGCTGACGCCTGTGTAACCCGCAAGCACATTTCAGAGTGTTGATTCTTTTGATGCCATTTAACACTTATGTGTCATCATAATTAGATACCATAAATATACATGACACCATGCAATAAATAAAATTGCCTGGCTTTCATTCTAAGAGGGGAGGAGGCTGTGTTTATTACCTGAGGAGACAGGATGTCTAATATCCATTTTGCATTCTTCGTAAATGTCACCCCTCTCTCGCTGGAAGCTCTAGATGGCTTTATGCTCCCCAAGCCTCATCCCTTCAACACAGCACAGACTTTGGGGGCTACTAGAGATCGCTGAGCCCCAGGTTTTAAGGCAGGCCTGAACCAAAAGTCAGGTGGATACAATTCAGAGGAATCCAAATAGTTCTAAATGAAGTCAAACCATTCTATTTGACAACAGACCAAAAGTTCTTTAGAGGTCACATAACGGGCAGGTGTCAGTGTAAAAGGAACTAGTTAAATGGAAGTGAATCAGCTTCTTTCAAAACAGACATCTTCCAGAGATGCATTTCTTTTTCCTCTGAAAGAAAGCTGATTCAGTACCATTCACCTATTAAGAAGGCAGCACAATTATTTGTATCTGCATCTATAAAAACCAAGTGTCTCTGCCTTCCACAAAAACCCGAGCATGTGTTTGCCAGAGTGAAAAGCAGGGCAAGAGGTAAAGGGAGAGGAAAGAATCCCACGCAATCGGGTTTGTCAGTCACGAGTACCTAAATGAACTGGCTCGCGTATTACCCCGTCCCTGGGCAGGGGCAGGGGGCCCTTCCAGTCTTATCCACCAAGACCCCTTATAACAGAGCGTCTTTATTTCAGAGCACAGACCACATTTGATGGCTTTGCAAATACTAGAGTCAGGGGCTTCCTGACACCCAGTGTTTTGGCTTTTTAGCGTGTAAATAAAGAGTGCTCCAAGTGAGTAAATCTCTGTGTGCTGAGTTTACAATCTTGTCTTTCAGAAATATCGACAGTACATGGCAGGACTTCTGGCTCCTCCTTATGGTGTTATGGAAACGGGCTCTAACAATGACAGTAAGTGAAAAATGTGAACATTTTGTATCTAAAAATTTGTCGTGCGGTATGTGTTTTCGTGTGACAAAAATTATGCCCTACACCAGCTTGACAGAGTAAGTCTCCAGACTCTTCTGTGGATAAACAGACCTGCCAGCCCACACTTGAGTTATTTTTAAAAAATTGTTCACATGGTATTATTTTGTGGTCCTTGCTGATTGAGGGAAGGATGCTCTGATACCAGTTGGAACTTCATACTTAAAATGCTTTCTCAGAATCTCTTCGTTTTATGTTGAAATCTAGTGGTTCTGTCTCTTTTAAAAATGGGATTTATGAAATGTATTTGTCTCAGTCACATCCAGACACCTGAAAGCGCAACCTCTTGCTATTTGGATGCTTTTGGTCAAGGAGAGAAGCAGGGCGAGCCGTTATTGATTCTTCACACATCATGGCCTCCTCTCACTCCAGGCCTTTTATGTGACCAGTCTCTCACTGATCATAAAAGACAGGAAGTTTTCCTCTGTGATATCCCTTTCTCATGGCTGCCCACTAGATTCAAAGAAACCCTGTGTCCTGAGTCTCTCTGTTCAAGTGTGTTGAGAGCATCTTTTTAGCGTTCCTGACTGGCCCTGAGACTTGCTTGTTGCCGAGTCCCTGTTTTGCGCTCTTGGATGTATATGCGTAGCAAGATACCCAGTGCTGAGGGTTTTGGAGCGGTTAGACACTGTGATGAGCCAACCAGGCAGTGCCTCCACACCAGGACTCTTCTGAGTAAGAGTCCCCCTTCAGATCTTCTCTCTAGTTCCCCTAGTTCCCACTCATTGCCAGACTTGTCACTCCAAGGTGACCCCCCTCTCTACAAGATCATAAGTGAGCTTCCTCACGTTCCCTGCCCTTTAAGTTATAGCTTCTGTGTAGCCTCTGGCCCCTCTCTCTCAGTTTCTCCTCCGTCCTTGGGGTGGGGTGGGGGGTTGGAGGAAGACAGGTCTCCCTTTCCGTTCCTTTCCTTTCCTTTCCCTTCCTTTCTTCCTTTCCTTCCCTCCCATGTTCTTGATTTTTCTTTCCTGGTTGATGTAAGGATGACCAGCTCATGAAGAGTCCTTGACTTGAAAGCCCAGCTGTGCTGTCTTCTATCTGTGTGGCCTCAGGCAAGGCACTTGACTTCTCTGTGCCTCGGTTTCATCACAAGATTGTTGTGAGGATTGAAGGAAGCCAAGCATGTCAAGTGTTTAGAGGGTGCCAGGCATGGAGTGAGCACCACTGTGGTATTAGCTATTATTTCCTCACCACTGGTCACTCTTAACCCCTCCAACTCTGGCTTCTGCCCTATACGTCTTGACTCAAACCATCTAAAGACTCCAGTGACCATCCAGTGCCAGGCTCCATCATTACCATTCCCCATCTCTCTGACTTTGAGTATGACTTGCCATGTGCAGGCTCCATTTTTCTGAGTTCCCAGGCTCCACCCCGCAGCCTTATCCTGGTTTTCTGGTATCTCTCTGGCCACATGTGTTTGGTTTCTTCCAAAGTACCTCTTCCTGTCAGTTTAGGTATTATCCAAGAGTCCAGTCTTGGCTGTTACACTTTCCCCATGACCATCCTTTCTTACAGTGGATACAAACTTCCTGAACCAATACCTCTGTTTGATTCTTCCCATGGCAGCCAAGCTTTCCAGAAGACTGCTGGTTCTCTTTCCGCCTGGATGTTCTGCTGGTCTCTTAAACTCACAGTGTCAGCAACAGAACACATCCTTATTCCCACAAAGCCCATCCCTCCTCCTGAAAGCCACATTTCCATTCCTACCTGTACTGTTCTTCTCCCATACCAGCCTCTAAACCTCAACCATTTTATGTTTTTTTTAAAGATTTTATTTCTTTATCTGTCAGAGAGAAAGAGAGAGGGAGTGAGGAAGCACAAGCAGGGGGAGTGGCAGGAGAGAGGAAGAAGGAGGCTCCCCGCTGAACAGGGAGCCTGGTGTGGTGCTTGATTCTAGGACCCCAGGATCATGACCTAAGCCAAAGGCAGATGTTTAACCAACTGAGCCACCCAAGAGTCCCTAAACCTTAACCATTTTAGAGTTTTTCCTTATGTCACCTCCATGCACTGAAGCTAATCACCCATCTGGTCCTTTGCTCCTTCCTTTGCAGGGTTCATGTTTTTCCTTTCTGTTCCCTCTGCAGCCACTTGCCCAAAGGCCTCATCACTCCTGACCTGAGGACAAGAATGACTCAGCTGGCTGAGTCTTCAGTATTTCACCTTTGGTCTATCCTACACCTGACTTATACCTGACTTAGACAGAACTTTTTAAATTTACTTTGTATTGTGAAAAATTTCAAACATACAGAATGACAGAGTTAACATCCATGTCTTCATCACTTTAATTACCATTAGTATTTTAATACTTAAATCTGATTTGTTTATTAATAACAATATGCACTAATATTTTAATTTTTATATTTGCCTTATTTCCTTCTTCTACTCACATACACACATTTCACCCCAAATACTTCAGCAGATAGTTTTGAAAATAAAGACTTTTCCATACACAACCCTAACACCATTATCACACCTGATATAACTGATCTGACTTTCCTTAATCACATCATCTACTGAGTCCATACTCCGATTTTCTCCTCTGAATGTCTTTGCTCAAACTGGACCTCGAGGACCATGCTCTTGCATCTGATTTTTATGTTTTAAGTGTCTTTTCATTTTGAACAGACCCCTCCCCAGCTTTTTTCTGGTCCTATCACTCTGTTGCTCAAAACATCTTAACGATTGCCCATTGCCTACCATGAAAAGTGAAATTCCAAGACTGCTAATGCCTTACCCCAACATTCAAGTTCCTGCATATCCCCAAATCATCTTTTCAGTGTTATTTCTCTGCAAATATCCTAATCTCCAGCCACTCAGATATGGTGATTTGTGCTATGTATTTATCTTATTGAAACTCCTAGAAAGGAAGCTTCTTACACTCTGTATCTCCTCATACAATCAACTCTGGTCTTTTCAAATGGTTGTTGACCAAATGGATCAAATAATGGACGGATGGCTGGGACTCAAAGTTTCAGAGTGCTGATATTAGGCCACCCTTACTGCTTCTGACAGATTTGGGAAATGATGGCGAACCTGCCCATTAAGATTCTGTCTGTCACCCTGCTTCCTGCCTAGGATTTTTATGTCCTGGGACTATCCCAGTGTGGGAGTCAGACTTTAACTAGGGAATGTTTCCAGATAGTCTCTTCCATTCTTACCCTTTCTATGTATTATACTACTGTCTATTAAAATGGGCATTCAATTCTTCTAAAGCCAGTAGTATACATCTTGTGTACCCCATTATTAAACACAGAATGTGCTGTTTACTCAGAATTTGGAACTACTTTATTTTTATGTCACAAACCACTTCAAACTGCCCTGAGGGTGAGCCATACAGACAAACCACCTGTGGTTCCGTTTCTCAGTGGAAAGCCACTTAGTCCACTGCACTGGAGGCATTAAGCTCTATGGGGCTGTGGGCCTTCCTGTGTGGCCACCCTGATCATGTTCGTCAGAGTCAACAGCCCCAAAGGAAGTACAAAGGACCAGGGCCTGCCTGTAGCTCACAGAATGTTCATAAATGAATGAACAAATGCATAAATGGATGAATGGTGAACTTTCTCACTGAGAAAACTGGGACACCCCTGGAAACAGACACAGCCACGCTCAGACCTGACTTCAGAGAAGCAGGAATTTGCTTTGCCCCAAATGGAAGTTGTGTTCTGGTGGGTTTTATGTAGGGCTTAAAGCTAGGTTTACAGCCCGGAGCATGGTGAGGTGGTCTGAAATATAAAAAATACGGTATGTGCCACTTAAGAGTTGACATGTCTGTTCCAAATTCTGAGTGTTCTGTGCCCAGCATAGAGGAATTAGTTGTTTGCATGGTGTAAATGAATCAGAGATGGATTTTTACCTCTGGCAAAGTAAAGCATATGGTAGAAAAACAAAATAAGCATGAGATTTTGTTGTCTGGCACACAGCCCTGCTCCTGATTCATTCATTTACTTATGTGCAGATTTTGGTGGATGCTGCTATTTTTCTAAGCAGCATTATGTAAGTTTTGATGGAAACACAAATTAGAAACACCCGAATTTTACTTTGTTTGATTCAGCAAAGGACTTCAGTTCCATTTTACAGATTAATCTTAAAATTCGTGCTCTTTCTCTCTCTTTTTCTTCCTCTAGGGATTCCTGACAAGGAGAACGTGAGTAGCACTCTCTCTGCCTAGCCTCTAAAAACTGTCCTAAGGTAAAAAAAAAAAAAAAAAATAATAATAATCGTGGTAACCCTACCAGTAAAGAGAGCTCTGCATCCACATTCAACAGAGCAATCAATATTTGTCTAATCTTATTCTGGCATCTTGGTGAGTCCCATTGAAATATGAGGGGGAGAAGGTCAATTGCTCTGACATGGTCGTCACATGTCCTTGATGTTAACTAGTCTGCAGAAAGGTTATTCTAGGGGCAAAGAGTACAAATACTAAGGGTTTTTCTTTTTCCCATGATGTAAACAAGCAAGTGAGCAAATCATTGCTTTAATAACATACAAAAAATTCATTGTTTTTCCTCAGTGGGAATACGAGATATGAAATATGGGGTCCGTTGATTTGATAATGTATCCAAGCTGCATGAAAGTCAGTATTTCTCTATGGAAGCTAAAATAAGTAATTGCTCTAATCGTTAAGGGCAGTCAGGTAAGAGAGTAGGTGTAGGACAAACTTTTCACCAAGAACCAGTACCGAGTGCAGATTCCAAGGATGGTAGTGGTGTAGTGGCATCGGCTTTGCATGCAAATAAGAATATGAATTATATATTAACTGGAATCTTAATTTACTCAACAACCTAGAAGGGTTAACGGTGGAAGAGTATATGGTGATTGATTTGAAGCGGTGCTTGGTGGCTCTCAGATGCGTCCCCTTTCATTATGTTCCTCTATTGCTGTACCCAAGTGGCAACATTACAGAATCATTACAGAATGTTCTGCTTTCCTTTCCCTGCTTTTAGTCCTGTGTCTGTGGACAGAGATACTGATTTCATTCAATTCAGATTATTTCTGTATCCCTTTTCAGAGATCAAACTCTGGTTTTCCTTATGTCTCCTTTCCATAATGTTGGCTTCAAGGGCCTACTGAGATTCTGGCCCACGGTTGTACCACCACAAATTTGGGTTCCAGACCCAGCAATGTCACTATGAATGTTATACCAAAATTTCACATGGCTTGGTTCGGGCAGATGATTTCAGTTCTAGGCTATGGGACCTCATAAGCGATTTGGCTCCTTGAAACATCCTTGCCTCATCTTTAATTGTGGATGTTAGTCGTGACCACCTAAGTGGCCATTATGAATATTGAATGGGATAATCTGTGGAAAGCATAGAGACTAGTCCAACAGAGCTCGTAAATGTTAAGACTATTACTGTAATTATTATCTTGTCAAGATTTGTATCATTTTCTCGAGATCTTTCCTCCTCTGAAAAATGTCGTACCCTTTTATGAAGTAACTATCCTTCTCTCGTTTATGGTTTTCCTCAAAATACCTTTCTTCAATGAACTTTTCCATTGATCTTTTGCCATTAAAAAAAAAAAATCTCTATATGTTGAACAAAGCTCTAGATAATCAGGTTCAAAGAAAGACAAAGCTTACAGTCTATAGTAACAGACTCATCCTGCCATGATTTTGGATACGGATGTCCCAAAGCACTCCAAAACAAATAATACATGGATCACTAGCCAAGGAAAGAGGATGAAAGAGCCTGGTGCTTCCTCATCAAGGAACCATCAGCGATGTGGAAGGCACACACAGAATGGCCAAGCCCTAGGAGGTCTAAAATGTTCTAGGCTTCAAAAGGAAGCTCTGTCTCTCTTAGGTCCCTCGTGACCTTTAGATTAGACCTCCCCACAGAGGGACAACAGGCACAATGTTCTGAGCAGAGGCCTACCAGCTGTCATCCTGAGGCTCACTTTGTAACAAAAATAGGAATTTGAAGTTTATGGGAAGTTAGATATATTGAGTTGTTAGCATGTTGCCCTGTAAGATTTAGGGGGCAGGCCAGGCTGTCTCCCCTATATTATTCATTACATATGTTCATTTGTATTTGTTTGGGTCATTCATTCTATGTCAAATTCTCTAGCAAACAGTAAAGCACCTTCTTTCTCTCTCCGCAAATAGCATGGATGTAATATCACCATGAGCTATTAAGAAAGCTCTCCAATGCCATCAGTCAAAGTAAAGCAAATGAGATGAAAGACATTCGAGAATAGAGTTGAAGCTCTAGAAAGATAAAAAGAAGCCTAAGAGCCTTAAAGTGGGTGTTAATTGGAATTTTTCCTTTATAAGAGACAAGTTGTGTTATGATGATTTCTTTTATCCTTTACCTTCTTTAACTACATGCTGGGAAATCTTATATTCCCTTTATGTTTCTAAATAGCAATAATATGCCTGTGGACTGAAATAAAAGCACTTAGACTATTGTTTCAGTGTCCAAACAGCTTCTTTGTGGAGAGAATATATTCTCCTCTCCAGCTCCTACGTTTGATTTCGTTAATCACCATGTTTAACTTTTAACCAAATATGCAGGCATCAGTAAGTGGGGTTTAACTGCCTTGCCAGCTCTGTTTTATTTCCAGATGCAGCCTCACCTTACAAAAAAGGAACTTTCTTTCTTATTCATAAATTGTGCTTGTGTAGAAACAAATGGGCTGGCAGTTAACTTGCTACATTATTTTGTTTACTACTTGCTGTAATTGATAGAGACATCATTTAGCTTGATATGACACAGGATACTGGAACCTATAAACTAATGGGTAAAGTATTAGAAAAATGACCATTGCGACAATAAAGTAAGTAGACTATTTTGATAACGTTATGAGTGTTTGGGGCTGTTGGTTGTACAAAAAAAATTATTCTCTTTGGTCTGTTCCAGTTGTATTTTTTCCGTCTTCTGTATATGCCCTATCAGATGACCATGTTTAACACAGATGCTAAAAATCACAATTACAAGAAAGCTTCATAGTTGAATGTTACCGTGGCCCTTTGGCAAAATGAGCTAGTCTATGATTTTCTGCTACTTCTGTAGATTTTGTTCCTGTTGTGCTTCATCCTTTTGACAGACGATTGCTATGGAGTTATGTAGTTTTAGAAGTTTATCCTTTTCTTCCTCAGTGTAGAAAGAGCCAGAAAATAGGCTCAGGAATATATTACAAAATAATCCCATTTCCATATTTATAAACATCTAGTTTCCAAAAGGATCATTTGAGGTCCCCATTTTTTAAGGCAGTTATAGCACTGACAGTGTGATTAGTGAGGTTCCTACTAAGTGTGGAAGAGTACTTTCCCATCGTAAAACACTAGTTGATCCAGCAATTCAATCAGTTATGGAAAAATCCCAAGTGTCCATGGACTGATGAATGCATAAAGAAGATATGGTGTGTGTACACACACACACACACACACACACACACACACACACACATACACACGTGCTGGAATATTACTCAGCTGTAAAAGAGAATGAAATCTTGCTGTTTGCAACATGGTTGGAGCTAAAGTGTATAATAACTAAAACAAGTCAGTCAGAGAAAGACAAATGTGATTTCCCTTGTATGTATAATTTAAAAAACAAAAGAAATAAAGGGAAAACGAGAGAGAGAGAGAGAGAGACCAAAAAGCAGACTCTTAACTCCTAAAGAAAAACTGATGAGTCCCAGAGGGGAGGTGAGTGCGAGGATGGGTCAAAGAGGTGATGGGGACTGAGGAGGGCACTGGCTGTGATTGCACCGGATATTGCATGGAAGTGTTGAATCCCTATATTGTACTATGGAAACTAACATTACACTGCATGTTAACTATCTGGAATTTGAGTAAAATCTTATCATCAATTCAGAACTCTAAGGTTTCCTAAGTACTGGAAGAACTGTGTGCTACCAATTAGTAATGGGCAAGCTCAGGAGTCTTGTAAAACTATTTGGTAGGTCTTATTTTAAGATGACTGAAATCAGCAGTTTGTCAAACCTTTAAAAATCATGGGTCATTTATATAAAGAAGAATTTTTAGAAATTATTATAAAGACACAGACTTTAAATGGCAGATGGGGAGGAAATAATTTACACAGCTGGAAAGTTCTCATTATGGAAAGGACAATAGGAGAATAAGAAGAGAGTAACTATTAGTGTCAAAAGGTTAGGAACGTTAGGCACTTCCAGGGAATATAATAACATTTATTGCTACTCTGTTTTAAGGTTAAAGAAAACAAATTAAAACTTTTCCTACCTATTAAATAACAATATCTTATTTTACTATTATGCACTAGCTATAATTCTGGGCCAGATGAAGGAAACGGAAATTGTGCATCCTCAAACAAACTTAAAATAAAAAAACTTGGGGCGCCTGGGTGGCTCAGTGTGTTAAGCTGCTGCCTTCGGCTCAGGTCATGATCTCAGGGTCCTGGGATCGAGTCCCGCATCGGGCTCTCTGCTCAGCAGGGAGCCTGTTCCTCCTCTCTCTCTCTGCCTGCCTCTCTGCCTACTTGTGATCTCTCTCTGTCAAATAAATAAGTAAAATCTTTAAAAAATAAAATAAAATAAAAAAACTCAGTGAAACCCATAAAAACCCTGTAAAACCTTTTAACTCCAGCTTTAGAACACCTACTGAATTCAAACCAACAGTTTCTGGGAAACAGTTCTTAAAATCCTGCTTTTAAAACATGATTGATAACGCGTCCAGAGCTTATCAAGACATCTTGGCCGGAGTTCACAGGTTTACAACCCGCGGCTGATCCCGTCTGCTCTAGCGCGAGGACAGTTAGCTAGGAGTGCTCTTCCAGTGCGTCTGTAACCGGCCGAAGGCGGGAACCTCAACAGACAAGGGCAAACCAACCAACTGTGAAGGACAGAAAAATCCTAAGCCTGCTCATTTTGGTTTTTTTTGGTTTTGTTTTGTTTTTGAATTTTATTTCTTTTCAGTGTTCCAAAATTCATTGTTTATGCAGCACATCCACTGCTCCATGCAATACGTGCCCTCCACAATACCCACCAGGATACAAAATCAATGTAGAGAAGTGAGTTGCTTTCTCATTTTGCTTTTAAAGGACACACTGCTTACAGCCCAGGTGAAGATTAGATTTTGCAGTGTTGCTGGCTCGGTCCCTCCCGGTGTGGGGAGTGTAAACACTCATTTCTTGAGCCGGCCTATGGGAACACGGGGCTGGGTGAGCCCACACTTACCCCACCCCACCTCCTGGAGAACACCAGCAACTTAATGTCGAAGGTGCCAAGGACAACATCAGCTCTTGGTCTCTGAAGAAATGTTTGTTTTTGTGTTTGTGAGCTATGTATTTTATAGGGCAGAATGCCCTTGCTGAGTCTCTTCCTGCTTTTTTGTTCCATCTGTTCCTCTGCTCTGTTACAAAGCTGATGGTGCCATCTCTCTCTCTCTCTAACTCCTGCAGTGGTACAGTGATTGAATATTTAAGATGAGGCATAGTTGCCCTTAATCTAAATAGTGAACAGTAAATGTGGGTAACAGCCTCAAAACCTCATCCCTCTGGTATCAGTTAAGCCATGTGTTTGTTTGTTGCATCTGAATGTTACCGGCAGTGTTCCCAAGACCTGCTTACTGTGAGTTTGGGGGGGCGACATGGCACATCTTGGGCTGTCCTGGGGTGCTGGTTCGTTAGTATATTTTAGAATTACTTTCCTGAGATTATGAATTACACTTGCTGATTATCTCAGTGCTCTCCTTTCGGTTTCTCTACAGTTTTTAGGTTTTTTTTTTTTTTTTTTTTTTTTTTTTAATGGAGTAGAACTTTTCACTGTCGCAATGCTGATGGTTTTCTAGGATTGCATGAGTTTTTCCTTGTTTTACCCAGCTGGGGGTCCGTACCTCCTCTCAGGTTTCTGTGTAATCAGAATTTGACTTCCACAAAATACCATGGAGAACCCAGGAGTGCTTAATTGTTAAAAATAGTGATAATAGAAGAAACGAGATTCCCCCGTCTCCCTAACCAACAGCTTCTCCCCTGCTCTCTTGAAAAAATGACACGGCCTTGAGATGAGGCCGCTCCCCACGGGGCCCTGCTGCTGAGAATTAGTTCCACTAGGTAGCAGGGGCAAGGAACACAATGTCATGTTAATGGTAATGTACGAGAGTGCTGATTTCAAAGTCATGGGAGAGTAGATTGCTGTCTCCAGAAATATTTTATCCTGTGCTGCAGGCAATTATGCTCATCACCAGTAACTTGGGGCTGCTGGCATGTTATCTCAATTGACGGTGAGAATAAATTAGATGGTATCATTTATGTTTGATGTATCTGAATTTTTATTGTTCTTCTTTTGAGAAATTGGAACCAAATTATTTGCAAAGTATGTCTTCTGTTTAGGAGAGCGATCTGTAGCATTCTCAGGTTGGATAAATTAATAGCGTGACTACGTGTCATTTAGGATTTGGTTTCTTTTCTAATAACAGTTCTGTGTCAGATAGCCTCCCCTGAGTCCATAGATATTAAAATATCCTGTGGTCATTCTCTTTACCTTTCAAAAAAATTACTTTGAAGGTAGATAAGTGATAGAGATGCACATATTCACATAGATATATAAACACATACATAGGTATGTATGTAGGCATATATATTTAACTGTTTTCATTCTTCAAAATTTCCAGAAAACGAAATGATAAAACCACCTTTGCTAATATGATCTAGCATTGTTCAGAATTCTTATTGCCAGTTTTTTTAAGTGTTTAAACTCTGTTCACTTGAATTTAGTTTTATTTTTTATTTTCCTTCAAAGAATGACTCAAAAATACCCACAGAAACATGCCATCTGTTTGGCTGAAAATCTTTAATTTAACAAACATGTGGTGATCGATCCCAAGCCCCTTGTGGTGCCACGAAAATAAAGAAAGCTTGGTTGATTCCTTCAAGGAGTTAGAGCCCCTGGACAGAGGCAGACATGTGAACACAAGCGTGTAAGGACAAATCATGGGCACACATGGTCGGGAGAGGGTGGGACAAGCAGTTAAGCTCCGGAGTTCTTCAGCTGAGTTACAGTCCCAACTCTGCCACTTACTCACCCCAGGAAGGTGGACACGGTAGTTAAGCTTACTCTTCCCGTTCCCTCTACAGAGCGGAAGTGACCGTAGTGTCTTACCCTAGGGGGCTTCCAGAAGGACTAATGAAAAGATTTATCCCAAGTGCTTATTAGCCAGTGCTAAGTACCTGGTATATACTCAGAGGAGACACATGGCGGAGTGTGCCCCCTGCCCCATGCACACACACCCTTCTCTTGAGTGGATTCTCCTTGGGGAGATGCGGAGGAGTTCAGAGCAGGCCTCGCAGAAGCAGCAACGCGTGTGTGCACTCCTGATGGAAAGGAGACGTTACCCAGGTGAAAGGGAAAGGATATTCCAGGCCAAGAGCATTGCATAAATAAAGGAACAGAGTACAAGAATTTTCTCTTTCAAGGCTAATTTCATCAGATCTAAAATAAAAAAACTTTTCATTATTTTAAAAGCTATATTTTGTACGATCCTTTTCAAGGTTCTCAAAACCCGGCTTCCAAGCTCCGAGTATTTTGGGAACCTAACAAAACATCGTATTTTTTTTTTTTTACTCTAAAACTTGATCTTTTTAAAATTGTAGATGGGGAATTAGTTTGAATTCGTTTTCCCTGTATTTGTACCTCCCAGTACCATGCCTTCTCTTTTAAAAATGACAGATCTAGATTGCTAATGTCTTTAGAGCCCATTGGTCACTCGGACCTCCAGCTCCTTTCTGCTTAATTGCCCAGTCAATGCTCCCACATTTCTGTGGTTCTCTTTTGTTCATTCCACCTCGCCCCCTGCCCCATGCACACACACCCTTCTCTTGAGTGGATCTCTCTGCAGGGCTTTCCATTGAATTTTGTCTTTTTACCTTTTTCACTTGTTGAGGTCATTTTAAATTTTATTCCACTTCTCCTAAGGGCCAGCCATCCCCAGCCAGTTGGGTATCATTGTCAAAATTATTAAGAATGCTTTTGAGTCCGTTTTCAAGGCATTAATAAGCATGTTAAATCTAGCAGCATTCAGCGGAGGACCTAACCTTGTGGAATTTAATTTGTTTGTGTTAATTTATTTGCATACATCATAAAATTATCCCATCTGGACATGAAAAAATAACATAGGAAAGCATACCATGAAAATACTGGGTAAAACAAGTGCTAAGTCATTAAATTAATGTGCTGCCTTTCACTTATTTGTAACGTGAGGGAAAAGGAAGGTGATAATTTTGTATCTCAGAAGACATTGGTAGGACTGAATTAGTACTTAGTCATTGTTTTAGTCTGTGTCCCCAAAAGTGCCTAAGTTTCTGTCCCTGACACTTGACAGCCTGCGACAGGACACAAATACGTCCCTTACCTCCATGACCTGGTTTCCTCATCAAGAACATGGTGATCCCTGACCTACCACAGTAAAAGAATTGTTGGGAGATCAAATAAGATAAGGCAGGCGGAAAATTCCAAAACTCCATAGCGCTCAAATCTAAAACAGATTAAGTTTCCCTGGAGTTTGATTCTAAACAAGATCACACCCTGGTCTGTCGTCTCAGCCCTCATCTCTCCAGCCTGGAAAGGAGATCCCTGAGGTTGGCAGTAGGTTCTGATTTGGTTTTGTTTTGTTTTGAAGATTTTATTTGTTCACATATTCACTAATTAATTTATTTATTTAGGGAGTGCAACAGGGGAGGGGGAGAGGGGGAGAGAGGATCCCAGGCAAACTTCACCCTGAGTATAGAGATCCAAGCAGGGCTCCGTCTCACGACCCTGAGATCATGACCCAAGCTGAAATCACGGGTGGGACGCCCAACCAACTGAGCCATCCAGGCACCCCAAGGGGAGCTTGGGTTCTGGGGAAGCATTATAGAGGTCCTCTTGAATCCTGTTAGGACTTAGTCCAATGCTCAGTTCTAGGAAGACTTCAGGATGCCAAATGGAAAGTCATTCATTTTAATGTCCATATAATTTGGCTCAGCCAGGAGGATGAAAAATTCCCATGTCACACCAAGTGCTCACTCAGTGCTGTAACTTGATAGCCTGGTTCCAAACAAAGTGAGGAAACCACACCCAGAGTTGACTACAAAGATGGACCAGGATAGACTAAGAACAGGAAAATGAAGATAAGCTGGAGAAGAGGCCTGGCCTGTTTGGGGGACACAGCAGAGCATCATGGATGTTTTCACGACCGCCTATCCTGGACCTTCTAGTTTTAGGGTATGTGAGGTTTTTAAATATGTTTCACCAATTCTTCCGCTCAAAGTATGAAAGCATTGCAATGTAAGACTGCCTCATAAAGGCATTTGCAATATAAATGCAAAAATAGCTCTGTCATTCTACAAGAAATTATTTTAAGTGCCTGAAAGAGGTAATGGTGGGTCTTCTGCCCAACCTCCCCGCCTTCCCTTAGGCTTTGTGTTTTCTCTCAGTGCTGGCTGGTTTAATCAGAAAAACACTTGGGCTCCCTCTGGTGGCCATTCCGGTGTTTCTGCACGTCTAACCTGAGAGCTGAAGATTTAGTTGTGTCGCATGCAATGTTTGGATGAAAGTGAAAGTGATAATATGAATAGTAAATATTATTTTCTTTTGTAAGATGACTAGCACTTGGAAGCCTCCAAATTAGTCAAAGTATCCAATTCATGCACTCACCCATTTATGTCTCCTCATCCAATATGTGATATTGTTGAAACTTGACTTTCTTAAAAAAAGAGGTATCTGGTCTGTAAGTCCACAGAAAGATACTGAGTGCCAATTCTGTACATCAAACAGATTTTCCCAAGAAGTGATTCTATTAGGTAGCAAGTTTTTGTAGAATGCTGCCTGTGTATTAGACCAGCATTAGTCTTTGTAGGAGCCAATCTACTACTTACCATTTTGAAAAACTATGACCACACTCTTTTTTAGCAGTTAGTAATATTATATTATTTCTTTTTCTCCTTTAAATCATATTCCTGCTCTGTTCACTCCACAGAATTTTATCCTATTGTAATATTTTTTGTTCCAGACAAGGTTACTTTTTAATTGTCTCAATGTGTTAGTTAATATACAGATTCAATCATGGTAACAAAGGCTCACGTGTAACAGTGTCTTAAAATAAGAAGATAATTTTTCTTCATATCAGCTGTCCCAGTGTGAGCTGTCAGGGATTAAAAGGCACCTCCATGTTGTAATGCATTTTTATGACTGAAAGTTTCTTATTGATTACCCTCTTACACTTTCATGTATCAAAAAGAAGTATATACATTTAAATTTAAGGGTTTTGAAATTTCTTATGACTCTAATTATCTATTAAAATATTTCTTCTGGCTTGAGTTATGACAGTAGTTGTACACAACTGTCAAAACTAATTTTTTTATATTTTTATAAACAATTATTAAATATTAAGTTAAATTATTATTGGAAATGCTTCATTGAATGACTTGGATGCTTTTTAAAAAAATGAGTTCGTTATCTATCTGCAATAAATTTAACTAATTGTGTTCTTCGTCATGGATATTATATATGTAGCACTGGGAAAGCTCATTCATATAAATCAGTAGATGAAAAGGAAATAGTTTTACATAGCAAGGGCACTGAATTCTTTGACTCCTAGGCAGCTAGGGTGGTACCTCCTGGAGAGAGAGATGGTGGAGTAGTCACAGGAGGGCTGTGGGAAGTGTTGCATTCTGGATAGATTGTGAAAATAAGAGTGATGGATTAGCCACGAGGTGAGAGAGAAGGAGAGGAGTTAAGGATGACTTCAGGGTTTAGGGTCTGACCATGTGGAAGTATGCAGTCACCAACAACTCCAACAGGGAAAGCTGAGGACAGAGGGGTCTTGGAGATCCAGTTTGAAAGTCACTGTCACTAGAAAGCATGCAGGATTATAGTTAGGCTTTTGTTGTGTCCCTCTGTCCAGTCAATAGTTAATGATAATAAACATCAGAGAGTGAAAATGAGATTAGATGTTGAGTATTTATACTGAGTAACATGTGCCTGGGGCATGAATAAAATTAGAATGTATCTTAAAAAAATAAAAATAATGAGGCAAAAATTAGTAAGGGTTTTATTAAGTTCATCTTCCCCCCTCTGTTATATTTTGTAGATTTTAGGAGAATTTATGTGTGTAAGTAAACTCTGTGTACAACAGCATATATCACCTTTCAAATTAATAAAAGGTTGATTTATGGGCTATATCAAGTACAAATAGTAAATGAATCAAGCTAACAAAGCATCGCTTAATAGACATCCTCAGGGACCTAATATAATGAATAGGTAGAGGGATGTTATTTGTAACTGAGCCCACAAATTATTTCTATATGAATCAGTGATTTTAAATGGCTATGGCCTGCTTGAAACAATTTGTTTTCTTAATTAGTTTAATCATTCTCTTTTTATAGTTTCTTATACTACTAAATGAGTTAATAACCCCCTTTTTCTTAAATAAATTAATCTTATCAGCCTAGCCACAAATATCCAATTACTAAAGCTTGAAGGATTGAAATAATGCCATAATAGGAGGAAAATGATCATATTTTGTGCAATCCTTTTAAAATCAACTAACATTTAGTAAGTGCCTACTATGTGCCATGCAGGCACATGCTTGGCTCTACAGAAATGAAATCCAATAAAACTAATTCTTGACTTCAAAGACCAAAACAGCCCAACAGCCTAAACAGCTTAGGAGAAAAATAGGTAAACATGTAATTATATTAGAATGGAGTACTGAGAGAGATGGGAATTAAGGCTAAAATCCTCTGAGCATTCTAAGAGCCATGTCACTGGAACACAAAGGATTTCCGAGAAAATGTTTCATTATTCACCCCCCAACATTCTCCCTCTTCACAAGAATGTAGTAACTAAATTACTGTGTAACTCCGGACTAGGTGAACTACAGGTAACAGAAATCCACATCAAGCCACCTCAAAAACAAACAAGAGGGCAAGTTGAGGACTCACATCCCTAGTCCATGAGAGGCACAAGTGTGGAGCTGGCCCTCTGCTAATAGAAGCCAAGGGCTCTACTTCTTTCTCCTTCTCCCCAAGCCTGGAAACATGGCCTCCACTGGTCCCTAGTTCTTTCCCCGCAGCTATAGTTAGAAAACCTTGGAGAAAGACACTGACTGATCTAGTAGTATAGGTGAGGCGGCACTTTCACCCCAACTCTGAGCAGTGTGGGTGAGATACCACTGTGGGCTCGGGTCTGAAGATGGGGTGAAGGTCCGTGCCCAGAAGAAGAGGGAACAGGAAACGGTAGCTGTTCACCACTCCCTCTCAGGGAGGCACATTCAGCTGACTGCTAAGAAATCAGTCCTCTTCCTCTAGTGTACTCAGATAACAACATAATGCAATCAATATCTCATTTGGGGTTAGTCTTCATCCCTTGTTTATGAAGAAATAGGACAGAAGCACTTACGAGAATAATGTTGACATCACATCTTGCAATAGCTTTGATTGCAATGAGCATTGTGCTTTAGAAATTCCATGCATTCCATTCAGTCAGAAGCATAATTTCTTTTTCACTGTCTTCTTAACATGTATGATGTGAAATTAACAAGATTTGATCTTGTTAAGTCTTTTGAGCTACTTAGATGTGGGTTCTGAACCAGTAGATGACATAAGCAATCCCAGTCCTCCTAGAATATTACAAGGATTCTTCCTTTTTTCTATCTATTTGATTTTAAGTCCTTAAATCCTATGAGCCAAATTTACATTCAGATGATTCATTGAGACTTATATTGTGTGCCTAAAAGGAAATGTTTATGCCAAGAGTCTCAAATGAAGTCTAGTGAAAGAGTGAATTTTTAAAATAATGGTTATCTTTCACTGATCATAAATGTAATAATGCTTATGTTGAATATTTGGAAACATAAATGTATTTTTAAAAATCTCCCATGGATGCCACCAGCCAGAGCTCTATGTCTTTCTATATTTAACATACAGAAACAAATATACATATAGAAACAAAATTCAGTTCACACTGCATAGTTTCATAGTCTACTTTTTTTAGTCAAGTTTTTTTAGCAGATTTTATTATCTAACATTGTCTCAACCATATTGGGAATGAATTTACTCTGCAAATGATTTATTTTTTCCAGTTATCTATATCTTGTCAAGGTTAGGTTTCACACCATCCCCTTCCCGTTTCCGGAATCATTTTTAGTTATCTTGCTGTTGTTCTTCCTTCATTTTTGATGTTCTAAGATTCCCTCTGGTATTATTTCCCTTCTGTCTGAAGAACTTCCTTTAGAAATTCTTGTAGAACAGGTCTGGTGGATATTAATTCTCCTAAATTTTCCTTCATCTGAGAATGTCTTTATTTTACCTTCATTCCTAAAGGATATTTTCACTGGATAGAGAATTATGGGTTGACAGTTTTTAAGCTTTAAGCATTTTCTAATGAACCAATATTGTTACATTAATGTTAGCTGAAGTCCATTGTTTACATATCTCCGTCTTTTTTTTTTTTAAGATTTTATTTATTTGACAGAAAGAGAGAGACAGAAAGAGAAGGAACACAAGCAGGGGGAGGGGGAGAGGGAAAAGCAGGCTCCCGGCTGAGCAGGGAGCCAACAGTGGGGCTCAGTCCCAGGACCCCTGGGATCATGCCCTGAGCCAAAGACAGACACATAACTGACTGAGTCACCCAGGCGCCCCTCTCCTTTGTTTTATGTGGCGTCCTTTTTCTGCTCCGGGATCCCATCCCAGATACCACTTTACATTTAGTGATTATGTCTCCTTAGGCTCTTTTTGGATGCTATGGTCTCTCAGATTTTCCTTGCTGTTGTTGACTCTGACAGATTTGAGGAATAATGACCAGGCATTTTAGAGAACGTCCCTCAGCTGGGATTTGTCCGATATTTTTTTCAGATTAGACTCGGATTATGGATTTTTGGGGAAAGACCACAGAGATATAGTCCATTTTCTTCATGTCATATTAAGAATACATGCTATCGATTTGATTTACCATTGACTTTGATTACCTGGTTAAAGTGGTATTTTCCCAATTTCTCCAGGGTAAAGTCACTCTCCCCCAAACCCATTTCCATACTGAACTCTTTTGAAGGAAATCACCGTGAACAGCCCACACTGTAGTATAAGAAATTATACACTACCTCCTTGATAGTGAATACCAACATCAATTATTTGGAATTGTTCTGCATGGAAGATTTGTTTCTCCTCTCACATTACTTAATTAAGTAAGTCAGTCCGTTATTTATTTGTATCAGTGTGGCCTCATGAGTATCTATTTTATACTTTGGGTTATGATCCATTACTACATTTCCTACTTATTTTGTTTCTCAGATTTTTTCAGTTTTTGGCAATTAGGAGATCTTTTGATTGGCTCCTGTGTTTCCTTAACATACTCCCATGATTGTGTTTTGTTTCGTTTTGTGATTTTAGATACTTCCTTACTTCCTGACACAACTAGATGCTTGTATATTCCTTGCCCCATCTTGGCAACTGCCATTGTGCCAAAGATTTTTGGTTCCTTTTATTGAAGAATGGTATTAGAAACCAAGATCTGGGTGGTAGGTTTTTACATCCCTTCAACTGAGACGTCAAGGAAATAGACAGGGTTTACTAACCTGTGCATATACACAAATTTATAAATATTTGTATGTGTACCTATATCTAGCTACTCATGAGTTCACACTCATTTCTCTAATTCTAATCCATTAGCACATGGATCAGTCCTTGCTTATCTGTACTTCCCACTCCAACAGTGAGAAATTTGACCTAAACTCTCTGCCATCTATTTGTCTAATTCCAGCATATATGTATAGTGGTTTTAGACTGATTACCTGTAACCCATGAAAAACATACTTTATCAACTAGAATAGAGTGCTCATATACAGAGTGTTTTGCATTTATTTTTACATAATCCAGTCATTTTGAAATGATTTAAGTCAACACCTTCCCCACCTCCCTCACCCCACTTCCTTCAGTGAGATTATGTCATGCATTTTTATGATCATCAAATTCTTTTTGTCACAGTCTGCATTCCATCCTGGGATTCCTAACTTCCTAATGATTTTTTTTTTTTTTACCCTGCATATATTGTTTTACTCCATGTGCTGTAAAGTTCTGTGGGTTTTGACAAATGCATAGTATTATGTATCCTATAGAATAGTCGCCCATGCTTCCCCTGTCCATCACTCCATATCCGAAGCCATGGCTATCACTAATTTGTTTATTCTCTCTATAATTTTACCTTTTTCAGAAAGCCAAATAAATGGCATGATATAGTAGGTAGTCTTTTCAGACTGGCCTCTTTCACTTCGCAGCATATATTTAAGATTCCATATTTTTGGATGGTTTGATAGTTCATTTCAGCAAGTGTTTCACACTCACATCCAAAGTCAGACTAGTCACATTTCAAGGGCTCAGTGGTCACTTCTAGGACCAGCTCACAGCTATACCAGCACCTAATAGTGGGTCTGGCACATCTTGCTGAGATGAAAGTATGAGGAAGTCAGGAAAAAGGAAGAGAATGCATGCTAAAGGCAGAGGAAGTGGATTGGGCAAAACCCCCCAAATGGAAGAGTTTTGGTGTCTTTGAGGGATTGGAAAACATGCTCAGCAACAGGAGCAAGGGGGAGAATGGTGGAAATGAAGCTGGAGAGATAGGCAAGAGGCAAAAGTATGAAGAAGCTTTTAAACAGCATTAGGAAGTCTGGATTTGTTCCAAGAAGAATAGGGAGCCATTACATGTTTTAAATAGAAAAGCTACATGATCAAGATTGGCTCTTTTTAAAAATCAGCATACTTTATGGGGCAGATGGGCAGGGGCATTTCCCCCACAAGGCAGTAAGGGTGGTGGCTAACCAGAAGGTTTATTTACCAGAGCTGCCCACCTGCTGGTCATATGGCCCTTAGCCTCAGTTTCGTTATCTGTGAAATGGGAATGTTAAGAGTACCTTCTTCAGAGGGACATTGTGAGTATTCCGTAAGATAATTCATGTGACTGATTTATTTTACATAGGCTAATACTCTCCAGCTCCATCCCTGTTGGTGCAATTGGCAAGATTTCATAAGGCAGTCAGAGAAACACAATACCACGTGATTTCACTCATATGTGGAATTTAAGAAACAAAACAGCAAGCAAAGGGGGAAAAAAGAGAGATAAAGCGAGAAAAGAAAACCAAGAAACAGATTCTTAACTATAGAGAACAAACTGATAGTTACTAGAGGGGAAGTGGGTAGAGAGATGGGTAACAACTTAAAAAACAAACAAACTTACTATTACCATATGACCTCCCTTGCAGAAAGGTAATTCACATGAAGCACTGAGCACATAGCATTCAATAAATACTCATTCTTATCCTCCCCTGAGATTGGAGTAGTCTCTTGTAGGATGAAGCTACAAACCTTCCTTCTTTCTCTTCTTTACTAGGCTCCTATTCTGGAGGGCCCTAAGCAGATAAGAAGAGAAAAGAATGGAACAGCTTTCCTTACCTCATAACCCCAAGTCAGAAAAGAAACCCACTTTCATTATCTTGTCCTTCACCCCAGTTTGTGATTACTTTTATATCCTGAGAACATTTTGCATACGAACCATAGAGTCCCAGTGTTTTCTCTGCTCTATACCTTCACGAAGATTTCCTATGGGCTCCTTTTTAAAAAATACTGTAAGATCACCGAGGCTTAAACTGCTAATGATAATTAGAGAGAAGTAATTCTCAAAATGGCTGTCTAAGTAAGAAAAAGCAATGATACTACCAACTAATAACAGATCAGCTGTTTATGGTGTGTTCAGGCATAATGAACCACCCAGGACATTTGACTTGCAGTTTTGAAATAAGATAATTTAGTACAGGATTAAATCACATGCAGAGTGTTTCCCTCGCTTCTTGCAAAAACATGTGAACAGCTGAGGCTGTACCCTTCCTTCCTTCCTTCCTTCCTTCCTTCCTTCCTTCCTTCCTTTCTTCCTTTCCTGCTACTACACCCTCCTCTGCATTCTGAAGGGTCCCCCACTGTGTAAAAAGAATGAAACTTTCATGGGCGCCTGGGTGGCTCAGTGGGTTAGCCGCTGCCTTCAGCTCACGTCATGATCCCAGGGTCCTGGGATCGAGTCCCGCATTGGGCTCTCTGCTCAGCAGGGAGCCTGCTTCCCCCGTCTCTCTCTGCCTGCGTCTCTGTCTATTTGTGATTGCTCTCTCTCTCTCTGTGTTAAACAAATAAATAAAATCTTTAAATTAAAAAAAAAAAAAGAATGAAACTTTCAGGCTTTACTCAGAAGAGATTTACTGTAAAATGCAGTCTACCAGGGCGCCTGGGTGGGCTCAGTTGGTTAAGCGTCTGATTCTTGATTTTGGCTCAGGTCACGATCTCAGGGTCTGAGATGGAGCCCCTGTAGTCTCCCTGCTGAGCAGGAGGACTGCTTGAGACTCTCTCTCCCGCTCTGCCCTTCCCTGCCCCACAGTCTGTCTCTAAGATAAATAAATCTTTAAAATGCAGCCTACCATTTCTTTAATTTTAAGCTGCACCGAGCAGAGATTTGTAGTGTTTCTAATGCCAGGTAGACATTGAGACAAGAAACCGGGTAGGCCGTGGAGTCCTCTCTTACTGTCTTGGGTGGGTGCCCAGAACAGGCCTGCGTTCCCCCTACAGCAAGTCGTGACCACGTTCCCACACTTAGGCTGTTCTATTTCATAGTTGCAAACAACCCTTCCTGAATCTGGAGCTTCCTGTACCAGCAGCAGACGGGAACGAGCTACTTGGTGTTTTCTCTAAAAAGAGCCTCTTAATCACCAGATCTTATACTGATTAACCTCAGTCTGGCTGAAAGCTTTAACAAGGGGCTAGAGTAGCTTTGCTTTGTGCAACCCAACATTTCATCTTACAAGAGATAGTGTGACAAGACGTCCAGAGGGGAGCTGGAATCTTCATCTTATTCCCTTTCCCCCCAAAATTATGTCCCCAGTTTAAGTTTCTAGTCAATAAAAGAACACAATAACATTTGATTCCTACTCATTGTGGTTGCAGATGTTTCAAGTATTTCTAAAAGCCTTTCAAATTACTTTGAATAAAAAGCTGCCGACCCTGAGGTAGAAATGGCAGGTTTCTAAAGTGTGATTAAGTCTCCATAAGCTTATTACTTCTCTAGTCATAGTAAGGCTTTAAAATTTGGGTTTCTTGTTCTTACGTACTCTCCAGAAAATTAGAAAAATACAGAAAGGGAAAGGAAGAAAAATATGAGTGTAATGAAATGTTAAAAGTTTCATATATTACACTGCTCATTTCTTTGGCCTTTGAAGATACACAGTTTGTGGATCTCATTGACATTGTCATCTGTACTCGTGCAACGTGATGATTAAAAGAGAAAAAGGAAGAAGACTGTGTTGAGGAGAACCTGGTTTATAAGCCAGCTGTGAAATGAACTGTTATCTTAAAGTAGTATGTGTGCTTCCCTGGCTCGTTTTCATATTTTACAGGATAGGCTTTTTAGGACTTGGATGTTTTTTGTTTTGATGAGTTTTGTAAAGGCTCAAAAGGTTTCTTGAAAACATTAATAGGTTTTTGCTATTCCGGGAATATCGCGTAATGTAAATCAGAGGTACTGCTGCTGTCAGGTTCCTGAGCCCTTAAAGGTTATCAAAATCATTGTATGTTCCTGGCCTGTATGGGTACTAAAATAGTGTTTATTATAGCGTTAGCCTACTGGATTGCTTGAGACAGAAAAAGAAATCTTTTAAAATTTCTAATCGATACTGACAAATACACCTACATGCAGAAGGCTGTTTAAAAGTCAATTTAGTGCATGATTTTCAATTCTAAGTGTAGGACAAAGAACTCTTTTTTTTTTTTTCATGGTAATTATTTTACCTTTCCCAACTGGGAGTTAGTTACTATGCTATTAAAATAATGGCTTGGGGCATTTTGCAAAGCATGCATTTAAAAGCCAGGGAAATGTATTTGTGTTTTCCTTTGGAAATTTTTGCCTTAATTGATTAATTTGTTCCACATTAATATTTATTAGTTTTACTACAGAAACCAATGGCTATATTCATATTTCTAGGACAAACTGCTTTGTAGACCTTCCTTGATACAAAGGAAATACAAAGGTCAACTTGAATGCTTCTCCCTTCCAGCCTCAAACACCTTACTTTAGATTTTGAACTGAAGACAAATGTTATTCCCAGGAAGGAAGAAGCAAAACGAAAATGGTCCCTAAGTTGATCGCCAACAGCCAATAATGTTATTAGTCTTTCTGTGTCTAACCCTGGAGAGCAAACCTGGAATTTGAAAAATGAAAAGAAGAAAAATTCCTTCCATTCTTTTCATAACGCTACCAGGTGAAAGCTCCACAGAGGTTTCTCCACGTAGTAATCAAATAAATATTTAATGAATAATCTCTATGAACAAAGCACCACAGGGACTCCGAGATAACAAGGACACAATTTTTTATGTTAAGGAGCTCATGTTGTACTTGGAGAAACAGATATGCTCATCACTTGGCACTAGCAGTTGGATGTTTGCGGTAATGGGGATTCAGGACGCGCAGAGCGGCGCAAAGGTCAACTCAGGACACAGCTGAGGTCTGCAGGAAAGGTACTCCATAGAGTTCCTCAAAGTCAAGACATTCAGGAACACTTTGACCTGAGGCTGAATCCCCCAGATGGTCATTGAATTTGCTTCATCTAACACATTGATTATACATCTTCAAAGCACAAAGAATGAGAAAAATCACCTGTCGTGGGCTCATTTTTCTTTTTTCAAGTGGTTTCTGTAGCTTCTTAGATTGTATCAGAGGGTGTCTCTAATTGGGCCAGTCTCATTTTTTAAAACATTTTATAATCCAAACCTAGCTTTATAACCAAACTTAGCATAATTTTACAAGACTAATTCCCTTTGGATTCTAATGCATCATTTTAGCACAGTACGGAGGACATTCTCAAATAACTATGGAATAAATTGATATTTACATGTTTTTATTCAAAATGGAAATATATAATGTGGTAGTTTGTTACATTATATGTTATTATAATTGTGTTATGTTACATTATTTTAAGGATTAATTTATACTAAATGGGATTGTCAGAATTATTGTTTGAAAATAGTTCCAGATTTTTAAGAGATGGGAATTTTGCCCTTTTTTTTCAGGATATGTAAGATAGATGTAATTTTGTGTATATATTATATAATATACATGTTTATATGTATAAATCTCTACATTCAGGTTTTAACAACCCAGGTTAGTAGCCATTTTTCCTGTTTTTTGTTTTCTTTTGTTTCTGTTTTTAGTTTTGGTTTTTTTTTTTTTTTATGAGAAGAGGATGCAAACTTTGGAATTTATTAAAGTTCAGATTTTAGAAATTTCGCACCACAAATTGAAGCTCAAGCGTGTGACCCAAACTCTGCCGGTCTTTGCAGAATCCTTTTCTTTTGTTGAAGGTAGCAGGGGAAAGTCTGGGTCTTAGGGTGAGTGGCAGAGTTTCTGGGATCCACTGTGTACGCTTGGTAAGTCTCAGTGATGCCCCAGGGCAGAGGACATGAGGGTGGGCCAAGGGAATGTGCACTGTGGTTTGGGGCTGGTTCCTGGTGGGGTCGCCTCTCAGCTTGTCTCTCAGGTCTTCCAGAGAGTCTCTGAATTTTTTTTTTTTCTTAAAGATTTTATTTATTTACTTGAGAGAGACACAGTGAGAGAGAGCATGAGCGAGGAGAAGGTCAGAGGGAGAAGCAGACTCCCCGTGGAGCTGGGAACCTGATGCGGGACTCGATCCCAGGACTCTGGGATCATGACCTGAGCCGAAGGCAGTTGTCCAACCAACTGAGCCACCCAGGCATCCCTGAATTTTTTACTATCCCTTAATAAATTCCTTTTCTGCCTCAACCATCTAGTATAAGGACAGAGATTAAGCTACACAGCAAATTCTGAACCTACTTTATGCCATTAATATTTAGATTCATATTGTAAATACTCCTTCATTTTCAAATACTAATTTCATAAATATTGAATGCGATTACTTTTCACCTTATTCCCTGAGGCGGATAATATAAGGTTATATCCATACTTGGAAACCTTATTAAGTGTTTATGTAATGAATTTGGTTGAGATGAGTTATTTGTCATTTAGAAACCTTAAAGTGTATTATTTGTGAATGTTAAGTATATTATTCAAATACCCCTGAAGACCAGATATATTTTCTTTAATAAATTATAAGCATTTAATTTTCTTGGAAGGTCCTTGAGTATATAAAGACAAAATAAATAAAAGTGGTTTGGAAATTATTCCCTTTAACTAGAAAACATACTAATTTATTTGGGTAATATAAATGTTGTTAGGCTGATGGCCTTATGATTACATCAACTTGACCCAATCTCGAGGAAGCACTCATAGCATTTTATAAGGGATTATGACATTGTGGATTCAAAGGGTGCTACTCGTAGTCATCTAATTCCCGGATGCTGTAAGTGTGGTTCGCAGCCCAGTAGCATCAACATCATTTGGCAGAAATGGAAAATTTCAGATCACACCCCAGACCAATGGAATTAAAGTCTGCATTTTAATGAGACCCCCCATGTGATTCATACAGATATTAAAATTTGAGAAGCACAAAACCCAGCCCATTGAAAAAAACTAAAGGCAGGGGGAGAGAAGCATAACTTAATAGTCCTCTCCATCAGGAAGTTTCTACTCAATTTCAAGTCCTTGAACCCACTTCTTCATACCGCAGTGGCAAAGGAAACAGCCAGTCATTTTCTTCTCAACACTCCTTCGTATACTTGAACACATAAGTTACCTTTTACCAACTCCTCACAAACCCCCAACCTGAAAATAAATTACCCCTTCCCATCTCACACAGAATTTTCTTTTCACTCACCTACAAATAAAATCTACTGGAAAGAATGAATCAATGAAGGAATTCTTCCATTCATTGAGTACTTATCGAGTAACTGCCGAGAGGTGTGGAATAGAACAGTGAGCAAAACCAAGTTCTTGTCCTTATGGAGCTAACATTTCAGTGGAGAAGGCACATATGAAAGAAGTATATAAAATTCGAGTGTGGTAATGCTGTAGGAAGAGGGACAGAGAGTGCCAGATATGGGGTGGGATGGGGTATACCATAGGACAGAAAGAGCATGCAAGATGTGCCGGCCTCATCTTACCCATGTCCTGCCCCTGGAACCAGCCATTTCTCCCAGGAAGACTTGATTTCCAAACTCAAGGTGTTCATTGTTATTGGTTTGGCCACTGTTTTGAAGCCTCATATATCTCTTTTCTTCCCCAGTGAGAATTCTGGGTTTTCAAGGACACAGGGATGATAAATTTAGATATCTCATAATTTTTTATGTGCTTTATCCTTCATTATGCATACAGTAGATTCAGGTTAACAATGCTATGTGTCTATCAATAAATGATTGTTAAATACTTATCTATCCTATGTATGCAATAGTACCCAAAAGGGCATGGAGGAACACCAAAAAGAGGGTGACGTAGCTTTTTTGTGCTCTGATATGAAAAGATTTTAAGACACATTAAGTGAAAAAAAAAGCAAGGTCAGATCAACGTGTATACTATTTGTATGGAAGAGGAGTAGGGGACAGAATATATATTTATTGGGTTGTATGTGTCAATTAATTGAGCATCTTCAGCACAAGAGATTTTTCTGGAATGTGCTATGCAAATTTTCTCCTGCTTTTGGACGATACCCAGCAAGATTCTGACCTCCTGTCTTCAGGGAAAGTACAGTTTTGATCAGAGCGTTTCGATATCATTCTATTTTTTTAGGGCTGGGGAGGGGCAGAGGGAGAGAGAGCAAGAGAATCTTAGGCAGTCTCCATGCCCAGAACGGAGTCTGATGCGGAGCTTGATCTCTGAACCCTGAGATCATGATCTGAGCTGAAATCAAGAGTCAGATGCTTAATCAACTGAGCCACCCAAATGCCCCTGTATTCATTCTATTTTAAGCTATTAAATACATGTCAACTTCCAGTATACACCATGCCCAGATTTAAATTTGATGTTATAAAGGGAAAGACTAGAGTGTTCTAGATCTTTTATTAACAAGCACTAATCTCATAAAAGTTTTGAGAATTGAACCATGTCTCTAAATCTTACATTCACTTTGTTTCCTAAAATTGCTCAACATTCTATTCCCAAAATAGGGAGCAGGCAGTGCTTAATTCTGACATTATTGACAGGGTTTTTTATAATGGAAGAGAGGGCAAATGATGAACAAGGCTTAAATTTGCAGAGAGAAGAGGAAAAGGAAGTATAATACCCCATAAGTTTATATTTTCATGAAAATCACAGTTGTGGGGGGTAAACAGGCCACAATGGACAGTGACCTCAGTGAAATATTATGGTTGGCTTATTTTGCATCTCTTTGCTCCTATTACTGAAATGAAGATTTACTAGTAATATTATTATCACTATGTTATTATCACTAGTAATAGTATTAGCACTGTGAGAAAATCTGGGCCTAATCCGGTTAATTCATAAGGAGAAAAATGAACCACTTTCTGTATGATCTCAAAGAGAACGATTTCGGCTGATAAAAATGGGTGCCTCTACAAAAAGTTGGCATTTCATTTTTTGCCTCCAAATACCTGGCTTAGGAGTATCTAATAGACAATGTAGACACACCTCCTAGAAAGCAAACACTGAGAAGATCCTATATGTGAAAAGAAAGATTAGTAGCTAATTAAGGTTCTCTCCCACCACTAGAAGAAATTAGAAACAATTTTTATTGTAGATTAGGGCTTGACAGAATCATTCTAAAAACATGTCATCTTGCTGCATTGCATTGAGATATGCTGGAGAGAAACTTGAACCATTTGCTACCACCTGCTAGAGAGCAGCAGTCCCAGACTAGTTAACACAACAAGCATCTGGGCAACCTTTTTCTGTAGGCGCTTCTTTGTTCCAGTTTCCTGGTCTCACCAAGCAGCCTTCAGACACTCGAAGTCTCTTCTGATCTATAAACCTGACCAAACAGACTACAACCTGAGGCTAAACTGTGGACTTCACTTCCCATAATTTAAAAGCCACTTTTTAAAAACATGAATATGCATATTAATTTGGTTGGATTGAGGAGTCTCAACTCAGTAAGATATACACATGAAATAATCCCCTCTCTCCAATGACCACTCTTAACTGTTGAATGGCACACTCTTTCTCACTGGTATTTGGCAACCATAAAAATACCTCCGTCTTAATCCATAAATTCTCATTTCTTTGGTCCCTAAAAATATTATTTCAGTTATTATGGATTAGTCATGTCCATTTTTTTACATTAAGACCTTATTTTTTAGAGCAGTTTAAGATTCACAGAAAAACTGAGGAAAAGGCAGAGATTTACCATATACCCTCTGCTTCTACACATGCATAATCTCCCCCATTATCAACATTCCCCACCACAGTGGTACATTTGTTGTAACTGATGAACCTGCATTGGTACATCATAATCGCCCAAAGTCCACAGCACGGACTATGGCTCACTCTTGGTTTTGTACATTCTTTTTTTTTTTTTTAAGGATTTTTATTTATTTATTTGACAGACAGAGATCACAAGGAGACAGAGAGGCAGGCAGAGAGAGAGGAGGAAACAGGCTTCCTGCTGAGCAGAGAGCCTGATGCTGGACTCCATTCCAGAACCCTGAGACAGTGACCTGAGCCAAAGGCAGAGGCTTTAACCCACTGAGCCACCCAGGCACCCCGGTTTTGTACATTCTAATGGGTTTAAACTCATGGATATATAGAGATACACAGATATATAATGACATACATCTATCATTATGGTATCACACAAAGTATTTTCATTGCTCAAAAATCTTGTGTTGGCTATCATCCCTCCCCTGCAATCCCTGACAACCACCGATCTTTTTAAATTAATTTATTTTTTAAATTAATCTCTATGCCCAATGTGGGGCTTGAACTTACAACCCCAAGATCAAGAATTGCATGCTCTATCCACTGGAAAAGTGAGGCACTCCTGATATTTTTAACAGAATCTACATGGTTTTGCCTTTTCCAGATTGCCATAATAGTTGGAATAACATATCATAGGCCTTTTCAGATTACTTATTTTACTTTTTTTGTGTGTGGACATTAGCTTTCAATTTCTTTGGGTAATTGTCAAGGAGCATGACTGCTAGATCACATGATAAGAGTACATTTAGTTTTGTAAGAAGATGTCAAATTTTCGAAGTGGCTTTCAAAGTCTTTCAAAGTGGCTACACCATTCCACGCTCCTACCAGCAGAGAATGAGAGTTCCCACAGCTCCACATCCTTGATGGCATTTGGTGTTGTCAGTGTTCCGGACGTTGTCCATTCCAATAGGTATGTAGTGATAGCTCATTGTTGTTTTCATTTCCATTTCCCTGATGACATATGATGAGGAACACCTTTTCTTATGCCTATTTGCTATCTGTGTATCTTCTTTGGTGAGGTTTCTGTTGAAGTCTTCAGTACGTTTTTAAATCAGGTTGTTTTCTTACTGTTCAGTTTTAAGAGTTCTTTGTATATCTTGGGTTATAGTCCTTTATCAGCTATGTCTTTTGCAAGCTTTGTCTTTTACTCCCAGTCTGTGGCTTGTCTTCTCATTCTCAACGTTGTCTTTCACAAAGCAAAAGATTTTAATTTTAATGAATCCAGTTTATCAATTATTTTTCTCATTATTCTGCCTTTGGTGTATCCAAGAAATCATCATCATACCCAAGGTCGCCTAGGTTTTCTCCTGTGTTTTGCATGTTACATTCAGATCTGTGATCCATTTTGAGTTACTTTCTGTGCAGGGTGTACACACATTCTTTTTGTTGCATGTGCATGTCCAGTTGTTCCAGCACCTTTTGTTGAAAAGACTGTCTTTGCTCCATTGTATTGCCTTCGCTCCTTTGTCAAAGATCAGTTGACTGTATTTGTGTGGATCCATCTCTGAGCTAACTATTCTGTTCCACTGAGCTATCTGTGTGTTGTTTTGCTAACACCATACTATCTTGATTACTGTAGCATTATAGTAAGTCTTAAAAAGTCAGACAGTGTCAGTCCTCTAACTTTTGTTCCTCTTCTTCAATATTGTGTTAGCTGGATCTTTTGCCTTCCCACATGAACTTTAATATCAGTTTGTGAATATCTACAAAGTAACTTACTAGATTCATTTTTAAAACTTCTAGCTTTTGTCAACATCTAGTCTCTGAAGAAATGTGACTGGTGTGTAGAGAGGTGTAGTTGGCCTTCTCCCACATCTGCCCCATTCTGCTCTGCTTCTCTGTGCTGGTCAATGGAGGAAGAAGGAAGGAAGACCTTTCTTTCTTGGAGTTTCTATCTCTCTGTTTACATTACCCAATCCATTATTGCATATTGTCTACCTTTTTATTAGCATTATTAATGGAATACAATTCCATTGTTAATATATTAGTCATAGTAAATTTAAAATTCCTGTTTGACAATTCTAAAGCCTATGTCATATTTGAGTCCGGCTCTGATGCTTACCATGTCTCTTTAGACTCTGTTTTTCCTTGCCTTTAGAATGCCTTGTAATTTTTGGTTGAAAGCCAGATATGATACACTGAGTAATAGGTACTGAGATAAATAGGTCTTCAATGTGAGGTTTTATGTTAATCTAGCTAGAAGCTGGGCATTGTTTAATGTTTGTTGTAACTATAGATACCAAAGTTTTCAAATTCCTCTAGTTTTTGTCCCTGTCGTATTTGGGCTTCCCTAAGAAACCCCTCCTTAGATAGAGCCTGCATGTTGTAACTCCTTTGGCTGTGATCCACTGTTTTTATACTGGTATGTTAGGAGCCTGTGGGGGAAAGGAGAGTGTCCTGTAAGTCATCATTAAGTCTCAGTCGTTGAGTAGGTATGTGTCTTGCCCAGTGACCTTCACAGCTGTTTCACAACATTTTTTTTTCCTCTTTAGGAGAGAGAGGAAGACTAGAGGGGGCTCTAGTCAGAGAAATGCCCTTCCCCCAAGTGAGATAAGACTCTGGTGAAATCTTCTCCCTGGAGACTAGGCCTTTGTTATGGAGAATGCTCCGCTGTATTTCACAGTGCTCTTCCCTTCTCCTGCCAGAGCCCCTAGAAGGTCTTTTTTGGCTCTTCACCCAGAGAACCTGGTGGAGTTCCAGGAGGTAAAACTCACAAAAGTGTGGGGGCCCACCTAAGTCACACCCCCCCTCCCAGAGTGTCTCACTCTCAAGTCACTTCAGCAATTCACCAAAATTACCTCTTTTAAGACATAAACTGAGGCATACTAAAAGGTTTTTTGTTTTTGTTTTTGTTTTTGAGCAAAAATTGATTTGAATCTGGCAGAACCAAACTGAATGATCAAGAGCGCTCTGCTGATAGGATCTCAGGGAGATACTTTGATAAGAAAAGGTAGAAGCAAAGTAAGGAAATTATTGGCTCACTAGGACTCCAAACCTAGTTAGTTGCCTATTGGATTGCTTATGCCTAGGTTTCAATCTCATAACCTGGAGGCATTTATAGGCTTGGATTTTGGTTTGCTTAAGTAAGCAAGTGTCTTGGCATTAGAGCCACATCCGTCTAAAGCTTTCTCTTCTAACTGAACATCATTTGAGGATTCCTAACAGTCTGTGGCTTCTGCTCCAGATGGGCAAATCTCAAGTTTGACCCTGGATTCCCTTCTCTCTCCAGATTTGGGGGCAGCAGTTTGCCCTGAGATCTCTATTCTCTGCCAGGCCCAACAAAAGCCATTTTCACCTCGTTTAGCTTTTTCTTGTTGTAGGGACAGGAGTAGCAGCTTTCTGTCTTTGCACATGTAGAAGCTGAAACTGGAAATCTATAACCCAATTTTGAACTAAAAACTTTAAGAAAGACTTAAAAAAAAAAAATGGCCTACAGATAGAAGCCAAAGAGCTCTTATAGATGATTTTTCCATTATTCAACAAGTGGAAAAACTTACGTAGTTATTTCAGAGTGGTGAAATCTGTTTATAAGTCTGACTTAGTTCTTCCTTTAATTTTGTCTGGTCAAAGAGTGCTGACACAGATGATAATTATTATAAGAATGAGATGTACCTTTTTAAGGGGACTTAGTTGTATTATTCCAAAATTCCAAGGAATGTAACTCCTAAGAGTATATCGTTTTCACTAAAAAATTGAATATAATTTTCCCCAGCTCCTGGAGCTTTCCTCACTTGAAATTGGAAAGGGGACTTTGAAATCCAGAATGTTGTTGCTTCTATTCCTTGACTCATATTGCCTCCCTCATGGTTTAACCCATAGAAGTCTTGCTCCCCGTCAAGATCAAGAGCTCATTCAGACCCAGTACTTCGTCTCTACTTCAGCCTCGCCTGTCGCTCCGCACACAACACACCTTCAGTAAATACTTGCATGAAATTGGACGTAGACTTCTGTGACTTTTTATGTGCCGGGTTGCCAGAGCTTGCCATGAGCTTTGGTCCCAATCTAGCTTGTTACTCTTATCTCTTGGCTTAAAATATTGTGCCTTGCAAAAGGCTTCTGTGAGCAAACACTTGAGTAAAATGAATTACCCCCTTTCAAAAGGGCCTGAATATGGTTTTTCACAAGACCTATTACCATGCCTTATACCTCATTGTAATCTACTGGGGAGTTATTGTGCGTTTTGTAATGGAGGCTAAATTCCTATTTTTCATCACCTGATTAGTATTTCTGAATTGGCTCTGGTGCCAAAAGGAATATTTTCCCTTACTGTTTCTCCTTTTCAGTAGTAATATAAATATAATAAAAAGCAGTAGAATACATCCCCTCTCCAGAAACAAACAAAAACCAATTACAGTCAATCCTGAGGGAAGTCTTCGGTAGAGAAAGCCAAGAAAAGCATAGAGGAAGCTGAATACCTCTGCTTTTCTCTGTTCTCTCTGTCTAGCTTTTTAGGATCATATTTTCACAGACCAGTTTGGATTCTTTCATGCCCAGGTGGGGAAGAGGAATTTTTCTCCTCAACGCATGATTGATGTGTTGAAATGTATGCAATTTAATCGGAGAGAGGTCCGCTCGTTTTAGGGCTTATTTGTGATGTGTGTTTTCTGGCTATAGGACAAAACTCTGGGCAGCCCCAGCAAACAGACCAAAGAGGCATTAATGAAGGCTCAGCCTGCTAGCTCATCGTCCACCTTCCTTGCCTGTGGCAGACAGGAAGAGTGCGTGGGAGGATGTGGAATCGAGGAAGGGGGATTCCCTGTCCCTGCTCTCTGGCCACTGCCGCCACCCTGCTGTGCACGTCCTGGATCCTCGGGTCCTTGAAGCAGCTCTTGCCCTTCCCGCCCTCAGCTGTATATCACGAGGAGGGCAACTTGGCAGAGAGTGTATCCCAGGCTGCTCTGCCATGGTTTTGCTTTGAGGGCTAGTTTTCTTGCTTTGATCATCTCACTACCCTAATACCACTGAGCTACTTCTTTCCCTCTTCTGTGTCACCTAATCATTTAGAAATGAAATTCCTTTCCTTCTTTCTCTGGCTTCTGGCTGGAGGGAGATTGAAGGCAGGCGGGTTCTCCCCTCCCTCTTGGAACTGGGAGGCAATGGCTTTCCCACTAGGACGTGGGGATGCCGGGGTTCCAGCTTCACCAGGATGCCCGACTCAGGCTCTGGTCCCTCTGTCCCCCCACCAGAGGGCTTCCTGCTTTGCTGACATCTGGTTTTGGCTTCGCGGTTGCCTGTTTACCCTTGCAGCTCCTCCACCATCCATAAAGCCTGTTTCCAGCATTGAATTCCCTCTGTGGGAGATCCTGAGTGGTTTCATTATCCTGCTTACTCTTTGACTGCTACCCATATCCCTGAGTATGTATATCCCTACCAAATATACCCTGGTATATTTGTCTCAGCCCGGGAAGGACAGCTCCTCGATGCCACATGTTTTATTGTCACAAACATGTTTTTTAGAAAGTTAATTCAGACCAAGCATGATGCATTAATGCTAATGTGTCATCTCAGTGGGTCACTGTGAATACTTATTGCTAAAAACTCATAAGGTCAAATCTGATATCTGATCTCTTAGAAGGGCTTAGATGCACTTTTCTCAATAGACTTGAATCAAGCAGAACATTAGCTCTTCAAAGGGTGAGCAAAGATGTCTCTCAAAAAAAAATGAGTGTGGGATCCGGTCATTGTACCTGCGGCATAGACACGGGAGTGGGGTAGACCTGCATCCCACCCCCGGATCTTCCAGGTCTTAGCTGAGTGAGCCCAGTCCCTATGTGTCTCTGGCCTTAGCGTTCTTGAGGAAAATGAGATAGCATAGACAGAGCTATCTCATAGGTGCACATGTGGACAACACGTGTAGAAAGCCTGGCATAGGAAATGCTTGGTCTTGCCTTTAGAAAGGCTGCTTTTCTTGTTTTGATTCTCACTAATGTTACCATGCTGCTTCTTTCCCTCTCCTGTTTAACCTAATCAGTTGTAAAATGAAATTCCTTTCCTCATTTCTCTAAAGCACAGCTAAGGTGAAATTCTTAAAAGGAACTTTACTTGAAAGCCAAGGGAAACCAAAAAGGAAGTAAGCGGATCCCAAAGCAATAAAGCCACGCTCACAATGGGGGAGGGGGGTCCCTGAAAGGCACTGGCCAGTGATTTTTTTTCTCAGGGACCTGGACTGCCTGTCACAGATGCCCTCCGTCTCACCACCTCTGGCTGCGAGGCATAGAACATGGATTCTCACCTAAGTAGATATAGTGTCCACTTTCAAAGACAGATTTTTATTCCCCCAAAATAAAACTTACCCTGCTTTCACCCTGCATGGGTTCCTTGGAGGTTTTATTTAAATAAAAGGACTGTCCCCTTCTCAAAGCATCCATTCATTGTGTTACTCCTGAACCTACAATCTTTGAGCCAGAAAAGGTTCTGAGAACGCTGCCTTTCAACAGATTAAACAGCCTCTGGGTCCTGGAACCGGTACTGGGATTATCAGGTTGAATGGCAACCTTGCGTACATTTTTACCTCTTTAGAAGTTGCAGATCAAAGGAACAATTCTGGTTGAAGCCTGAGGTCTCCCTTGCTTTCGTAATACTTTCTTTTGAGGGTTCCAGGGAATCAAAAAGGGAGCTATAGAAATTAACTAATCAAGGGACCACTTTTAGCATTCTGTTCAAATATAGCCACTTCTGCAGACACAAATAAAAAGATTCAATCTTCAAATAATGTTTTCTTGCTCCTACCAAAGAATAAATATTCATCAGTAATCCTCAAGCCTGGGCATCTTCTGGACCTCTCTCCCAGCCAGCCTCTCAAATACTACTGCAAAGGAAAGTTAACTTTCCTAGGAAAGAAAAGGTCCCCTCAGAAGCTCATCCCACATTCCTCTACTCTATTCCTCTTCTAAGACAAGAAGGAGAAATGGGTTTCTGTTATCTTCAAGAATAACCAGAAGCTTCTACAACTTACCTACATCACCAGGCATAGTCCTAGACATAGAAACCAACCCACTTAATGTAAAGAAGTGGGATACATGACTGCTGGGAGCTCCCAACTCGGCAATGATCAGCATGTTTTAACCGCTCACATTTCCAGAGCCCTGGTGCATGCTGGTCTGGTGCTTTTGAACAGGTTTTCAGGTGACTTGGGATCACACAACTCCGTCTTCTTTGAGGAAGTCGTACAAACACAGGGCATCGTCACTCTCCCAGCTGAAGGCCTGCCCTAAGGGAGTGTGGACGATTTCTGGGCCAAGTCAATCTCTGTTGAATTGAACCAGGCTGACATTCCTTGGCCTGTGCTGGTTGTAAGCAGTATGCTGCTGAAACACTATAGCTGTGCTTGACGCCTGTGCTCTAGTGATTTCAAGAGGAGGGAAAATAAGTCTCCTTGATGCATGGGAGGGGGTGGAAATGTTTAAGTAAGTCAGTGAGATTTCAGTCATTCAGAGTAAATCTGCATCTCATCTATGCTCTTAAAACTTTGTATTCTGTCCCCATTTCCTTAATTCTATTATAATGTCAAAGCAGCAACTCATCTGAAATTTGCTGTTGATAAAAAGGGAGGCGTATATTTATACATGTATATTTACATTTAGGTACATATTTTTAATTAATATTGACTTTTATTTCCTCCATTGATTCTATTTTTTTTAAATTAGGACTAGAGGGAAGATCTACCAGTTGATTTACAGTGTAATGGCTTGAATTTGCAAGAAGTAGGGTTTTAGTATAATGTGTAATAATGTCATATTAGGGGTTTTTTTGTTTGTTTGTTTACTGCTATAATGAATTACCACAAGCTTAGTGGCTTTAAACAACACAAATTAATAATTCCATAGTAGTGTAGGTTAGAAGTCTGAAATGGGTCTCACTGGGTTAAAAATAAAGGTGTTGGCAGCCAATTCCTTCCGGAGGTTCTAATGGAAAAACCGTATATTGGTTCACCTTTTCCATCTTCTAGAGGCTGACTTCCTTCCTTGGCTCTTATCCTCTTCCATCAGCAAAGCCATCAAAGTCAGGCCAAGTCTGACTCACACGGCTGTCTCTCTCTGATAACACTTTCACTTCCCTCTTTCATCTTTTAAGAGCTCATATGCTCACACTGGACCCACTGGGAAAGACCAGGATCATCTCCCTATTTTGAGCCTTAACAATCACATCCACAGAGTCCCTTTTGTCATGTAATTTAATATATTTACAGGTCCTGAAGATAAGGGTGTGGACATCTTGGGGGGGGGGATATTATTCTGCCTGTCACAATCTCATAACTAAAAATGCTGTCATTTCCTACCTTCTAGAAGTAGCATAAACCACATATTGATGGTTCTGCCACTATCTGTGGCCACACATATCTTTCTCCTCCATTTGGAAATGCCATTGCCAGATATTACAGAGAACTAGAGAGAGGGGTTTGGTAGCACTAATGGACTTACCTATGTAGCTGTGTACCAAGAGATTTTCCTGGGATCCTAATTCAGCAGCTTCATCTGAAGAATGTAGATAATGGTGGGAGCTTCATGCAGATCCTAGAGCTGTTCTGACAGCCACAGAATCCTGAAAGCTATACATCACTTTACAAATGAAAGGGAGGGTGCAGTAGCTATCCCAGTGTGTTCTAGGAACTTGAATACATAAAACCACCAAGAAGGATCATTTAGAAATTTAAAGTTTTTTCCTAAAATTACAAATTGCAAAAAAAAAAAGAATCTTAACTACATGACAGGATGAAATCGCTCATTTCCATTCTAAATCAATATCCCTATCTCCTGAGATAGGTCATTTTAATCTCCATACATGTTTATCTTATTTCGCTTTTTCTTCTGCTCTGATGTTTGTTGTGCTTTGAGTAGATATTGATTCCCTTCTCATTAAGCCTGCAAACATCTAGTCATTCCTATCTGTTTGGTTTTTTTCATTTTTAATAATTTATATTTAAATTCTGGCAAATTGAAGGTCTAATTTTGCCCTTTGAATGCCTCTGCATTCAAGTTATTCAGGCAGATTTTATCTCTTGATTTTTTTTTAATTCTACTTTAAGTTTTATAAAAATGGATATTTCTTATTATCCCCAACCCATAATTTTCTTTAGCGAACTTTTTGTTTAATTTTCTTTTGCCTTAACATTTTATTTTTCAGACACCTCTCATTGAACCTCACGTTCCTCTTCGTCCTGCTAACACCATTAGCAAGGTAATGGAATGTAGGTGGGTTGATGAGCCGTCAACTTAAGAAGTGGTTACTTCTTAAGTAACCGCTGGAGGTGGTCCGTATGTCAGAGCATCATATCAGGAAACCTTGGATACATTTTCTAGACACAGTAAATATCCAGTGTGTTTCAGTTCTTAAATAAAACTGTGACATGTCAGACAAGCGAACAATGTAAATGTGTGAATGAGTTGTATTTGGTGAAGCCAGAGTCAGAAAGTGATTTAAGTATTCATCTGGGTTTGTTTGTTTTTTTTTTTTTCCTTATATAATTTCTCTTTCTTCTTCTTCCTCGCCTTTCACTGGATTAAAATCCAGGTCCCTTCAGAGAAGATCCTCAGGGCTGGAAAAATTTTACGAAATGCCATTCTCTCTCGAGCACCTCACATGATAAGAGATAGAAAATACCACCTGAAGACGTACAGGTATGTGCAATAACCCCAAATCCCTGGGCCCTTCAGACTCATGTCCAGGGAAATTGGAACAAACTTGCATTTTCTTGTTTTCCATCCGCGGGCAGCTTGTTTTCTAATCCTCCAGGTTCTGGAACATCTAAGCTTGTTTTTGTCCCCTGCTTAACTTTAATTATCCTTCATATTCCCAGCAATTACTCCTAAACTAATTTGCTTGGGCATTAGTTTAATTGTGATAAACAAAGAGAAGAAAAATTTTTTTATTTATGATTGCTAATTTTTTTAGGCAAATCACTTACTGAGCATTTATTTACTCTTGAAGCCCTCTGCCAGACCAGTTTCCATACATTATCCTATTTCATCCTTACCACAACCCTGGTGGTAGGTGTTAGGCTATTTTTCAGACGATAAAACTGAGGCTCAGAGAGATTAAATAGTTTTCCTTGTCCAAGTCACAAGTCTAGTGAGTGGCAAAGCCAGGATTTAAACCAACCAACCTTGGTTGATGTCCAAGCACAGTGATCTTCAGTTCCTTCTATTATTCATTCATTCCTCAAATGTATTAAGTACCTACTGGGCACCAGATGCTATTGTGTTCTAAGCCCCAAGGATACAGGAGTGAACAAAATGGTTATATAATGTTCTTTACAGAGTTTATTTTCTATTGTAGGGTTTCATTCTAGTATAAATATAGTGAGATAGGCAACTCTGTATCACATCTATAATCATTTACAGTAAGGACTCATTAGAGCTGTCACTGGAGTTAAGACCTTATTTAGCTGAATCTTCTGGGATGACTGAAGAGTGGAGGTCAACTGAAGATTCATGTCTGATTTGGGTTTTTTTTTTTTTTTCAATTTGACAAGGATTTAGGAACTGGAATTGTCTATGTATGGCACACAAGTCTTCACTCTCTCTTTTCACCCATGGATCACCCTCATAACCCTCTCTCAGCAATCTCTCAACTCTCCCATTTAGCCTAGACATGACTTCAGAAACCGTCAGACCTGGCATGAGCCATGACCCATTTGATTCACATGAACCAAATTCCTAAGGCACAAGGAGAAGCTAGATGATGAATTTTAAAGTTATCATGAAGGATATATATCTTCCTAGTGACTATCAACTATGATAGAACCTGTAAAATTAGACCTGATTCACCCTACAGCGAACCTTCGAATACATGTGCCTGAAGATCCAGTCTTTTTCCCAAGGACGGAGAAAGAAAAACATGGCAAACTCTTCTCTGTACTCCATGCAAACAAACCCTCTTCAGCTCGTGCTTGTCATGAACATGTTTACAAGACCCAAACTGACAGTATATTTATTACATTAATTGGCCTCTTCTTGGATAGAATTTTGGAAATGAGATAGGATTTGAGAAACAGTTCAGTCTTATCAACACATTCCATTTCTTTTTTTTTTTTAATTTTTTTTTTAAGATTTTATTTATTTATTTGACCGACAGAGATCACAAGCAGGCAGAGAGGCAGGCAGAGAGAAAGAGAGAGGAGGAAGCGGGCTCCCTGCTGAGCAGAGAGCCCGATGTGGGGCTCGATCCCAGGACCCTGAGATCATGACCTGAGCTGATGGCAGAGGCCTAATCCACTGAGCCACCCAGGTGCCCCAACACATTCCATTTCTTAAGACAGATTATTCATCTAGCCCTTTGCATGTTGATATTTACCAGCTACCATTTTGGATTACTGCATTTGGAACTCCAACCCTAGAGGTTCATTCTTTTGAGTCTGTGGTCTCTACACACTGCTATAATTTTAAGAGAAGTAAAGGTTTAAAAAAAAAAAAAATCATGTGTCACATGTTCCCAGAGAGTTAGAACACCTTAACTCATTAAGAAATCTCAAAATCTCATATGGCTAAAGGACCTTTTTCTTTTGAAGTCTTTATTATTTTTTTTCCTGACTTAAGATATGACTATGCTTTTCCAAGTGTTGACTTGCATTAGGGAAATTCCATTAAAATATGTCATCTTTGTGACAAAATGGAAACCAGTAGTCAGAAACCATAAACTCTTTCTTGCTCCATAGTGTTAACATTTTAAATCCCTGAAATATAGGTGTCATGTCTGTTCCACACCCTATGACACAAATTAATGATCTGTTGGTAATAACCCATGGACTCAATTGAAAGCTGAAGGGATGATTTCTTTTTTCTGTATCCCAGTTTGAGTTCCTTGCCCCCACACCTTGTACTTCCCAGTTCCATCTCTCTCCTTCCTATTCTCCACCTCCTTATGTCACTGCTGCACTATTAGAGCTTTGAAGTCTCCCCAGATGCAGTATCATCCCCAGTGATCACCATGCTAAGGTCTGCTGTTAATTCTAAAGTGGCTAGAGATCATTAATGGAGGGGAAACCCAGTGATTCCATCAGATGCAAACGGCAAGACCATGTGTCTTTGCTCTGCTTCTGATCGCAGGATTCTCATACCCTGTACAAGGGCCCAGGTGCTCTGGGATCATCTCAGATCCTTTTAGTAAAGATAGTCATTGAGTTAAAAGCCACATGGATTTAATTTTTTATTCTTTTATATGACTTTTCCCATTAAGAAATTCTCAAATTAGAAGAGGCATGTTTCGACAGGTCATATGTTTAGGATGAATAGTAACTAGGTGCCCCCTTTGCTCATTGAAGTTCTTTATGGAGATATAGACTGTTTTCAGGGCAGCCCTGGAAACCTGATGGCCTTCTCAGTACATTTTCCTCGTGAAATATTCCAGGGTTGGACCTGGATCCGGGCATCCCAGGAGCTTGGACAGATCTCAGAGTGCCTAGAATATTAGAACTGGAAGTGGCCTTAGAGGCCATCTTTTCTTCCTTGTTTTTTTGTTTTTGTTTTTTGTGTTTGTTTGTTTTGTTTTGTTTTGTTTTGTTTTGTTTTGTTGCAGATGAGAAAACCAAGAATCAGAGAGTTTAAACGATATGGCCCTAGTCACATGGCTACTAAGTAGCAGACCCACTGCTGTATCTCATGACCCCTCCCAGGCTAAGCCTCTTCCTAAAGTGCACAGTGCCGGGAAACTTCCAAAAGGTTAAACTAGAGAGGAGCTCCCTGAACTTCACCCCAGAGATGGTGCCATCCTTAGCTGGGGAGGGGAGGCCACTAGTGACACAGACCCAGCTGCTCTGTGACTTCCTGTGTTGTCCCATAGGATCCACTCCTAAGGCTTCAAGATTCCATTTCCACCTTTGAATCATCATGCCCCAAACACCTGCCCTTCTCTCCCACCCCAGTGTGTGTGTGTGTGATTATATGTTTCCTAACTAATGCACAGAGTTTGCCCATCCCAGCAAACTTACCACTGAGGGGCAACTTGGGGGTGAATGTGTGACTATTACAGAAAGCGTGTGGAGCTCCTCAGATGACAGGCTCTGCCGCAGTGCTGATGCTCATTATATAGGACTTTTTTCAAAGAGATTTGCATCGCTAATTGCTTGTTTCTCCCAACACCCCTCTGAGGAAGATCAGTAGTATTACTTGAAAATATAAAGTGCTATATAATTTTGCACTTATACAGCGCCTTTTATGGAGCACCTCCAAGTGCCTCACAAACATTAACCCCTTCCTCGCAAGGCTCAGGTGAAGGAAGTCAGAATTCCACTTTGCCTTCCTTTTACACAGATTTTCTGGGACGGCCCTGAGGCGAAAAGGTTTCTGTCCCTGGGATTAGCTTGTTACGTCATGTTCCCCATCTAGAGCTGCAGTTGGTAATGCTCTTTTATTGCCTGCAAGGTTCCCCTGTGAGCCGAGTGGTTTTACTGTTCTGTGTGAAAATTTGAGAACCGGAGGCCACACTGTGCCGTGATTTGTTGGCATGAGGCCTCTTATGGTGGAAGAACGCAAGCATTTCAGGAAGGTCTTTCAAAAGCCATCTCCCAGCTTTCGTCTGCAAGGGGATGACTTCCCACCCTTTGTGTCCCCCTCTCCCTAGGCAGTGCTGTGTGGGGACCGAGCTGGTGGACTGGATGCTGCAGCAGACTTCATGCGTTCACTCCCGAACTCAGGCTGTTGGCATGTGGCAGGTGCTGGTGGAGGAAAATGTTCTCAACCACGGTAAGATGAGCCACGGTCCCGGGAAAACCCTCTGCAAGGGCTAAGTGCATTTCCCCCATGAGTTGTTGCTACAGTCCCACATGGTCAAGAACTATGATCCCTTCAGGGGCCTGCAGAGCTAGGATCCTCATTTAGCAACACAAATGCAGCAAGTGGAGGCGATCCGTTGCTCTGTTCCCCCATTGTGCCTTCCTAACTTGGGAGAATGTAGAAGGGAAAATGAAATTGTGGCCAGAGTGCATCAGTTCCAATTATGTTTATTAGTTTGCATTCACGGCTCATTGATCGTGTGATTATACTCTGAGCACAGCCATCCTGTCGCAGGGGCGGAATGAAGAGCAACGAAACGTGTGGCTGGGCTGATGGTGTGAAAGAAAGTAATGAATTCCAAAGCTGCCTTTTAATGGGGGTGTCATCTGGGAGGGCCAATTTGTACACACACAGGATGACCATATGGCTCGAATGCAGATTCTGATTCAGCAGCTTTGGGACGGGTCTTGAGGGTCCGTATTGCCAGCCCGCTTCTACCTGACGCCCATGCTGTGGTCTGGGATCATATATTGAGCAGCAAGAATCTACTCCTCCCCTGCATCTTTCTGTAGTGTCGGTGCTCCATCCTGAAAGGGGGCTTTAAAGCCTTAAGATATAGCAATAAGAGATTCTGAGCCAACTGACTGTCCCACCAAGATCTAAGTCTTTTTCTTTAAAAGGAATGAGAAAAAAAAAAAAAAAACTTTTAAAATCTCAACTGTTCCTTCTAAGGTTATATGACCTAGAAGCTTGGTCTAGTCAGTTTTGTTCAAACAACTAATTTTACTCTAAGTTTTTTTTTTTGCCCCCCAGTGCAGACAGACATGTTTACAAACAGCACACACAGAAAGAAAGGCATGAATCCTGATCCCTATTAAGTAGGGTTGTTTGAAGTCTGGGCTCAAAAACCAGTATAGAGCATCATTTAGCAGTTAGTTATTTTCCTGTTAGGGGCACAGGGCCCACAGGCTAGAAAATGTCACCAGAGCAATTTTTGCGGGTAGAAGTGCTCATCTCCGAAAAGTTGGCAGGCTCAGCATCAGACAGGGGCAGGGCGAGCTGGAACCGGGCGGGTCCGAGAGGGCGGCGAGGTGCCGGGCCGCGGCGTGGGAGGTCACCTCTTCCAGCTGCACGGCCATGGGCGAGGCGGAGGGAGGGCCCTAGGAGGCTCAGCACTTCGCTGTCACTTGGCTCTCGCGGCCGACACCGTCCCTTTGCTTCTGGTAAACGGGGCTGGGAGGCCGAGGGACACCGGGTGACGCCTGCCTTCATGTTCCATCTAGTGGACCAGGAGCACCACTTCCAAGACAAATATTTATTTTATCGATTTCTGGATGACGAGCACGAGGATGCCCCCTTGCCTACTGAGGAGGAGAAGAAGGAGTGTGATGAGGAGCTGCAGGACACCATGCTGCTGCTGTCGCAGATGGGCCCTGACGCCCACATGAGGATGATCCTCCGCAAACCGTGAGTGAGGGCGCGCTGGCGCCCCCTGCAGGTCCCCGGGGCCGCGGCGGGAGCGAGGGAGCCGGGCTGCTTTCCAAAGTCCCGGCCTTCACCAGGGGCCCAAGGAAGAGGCTCTGAGGGGCGACACAGCAGCGTTTGACCCCCCTCCGTCTTATTTTTGAGCTAGAGAATTCCATTTCCCTTCCGCATGAGTTAAAACCGTACAGATTTTTAGCGGTTGGTTCAGGATGTCAACACGGAATCCACCTATTAAACGACCTTTGGGCGATGTCGAACAGAAACTGCCCAGTTTCTGTGCCAGACTGCGACAGCCCCTTTCTTTCTAATGCAAGAGGACGAGGGTCATCAGAACGCCTTCCATCTCCCCCTTCCCTCTCAGCCAAAATCGCCCCCCCGCCCCCGCTTCAGTTACAACCCATCAGCTATGTTGGAGGATTCTGAAATGTTTAATCAGGTGGATTCGGGAAGAAGTTACTGAGCCCCTCTTTTACTCAGGGAGCTCTCCCGGTTGCTCTGGGGCATGCAGAGAAGCATATGCCACGGCCCCAAGCTGGGGGAAACCTTTTCAATAAGGGATGACTGGGCACTTGGTTCTGAGGCCACCGCATACAGGCTTGTGTTTTTCTTCTGGGAATAAAACGGCCCTCCACCCTGCGACCAGGGCGAGCAGCCATGGATGTCACTCTGAGTCACCGGCTTGGCCAGCCTCCGTTTATTAGCGGGCCTTGACAAGAGCATTGAACTTTGCATGTCTTTTATGTCCACTGGGCCCTTTCCAAAAGTGCCAAGTCCCTCAGACCAACTTCCCCAACATCTGCCACTTAGACCAACTTACAGTACTTCTCAGTGCTCCTGTTTCCTTCCTTCAGTGTATTTTATTTTTTTGTCAAGGTATGTCCCCTTGGTCAGAACTTTCTCTTGAGCCTTCATGTGCACACCATGTGGATCAAAGGTCTGCCCTGATTCCAGTTAGCACCATCATTTTTAGCTTTAGTACATGGGTTCTGATTTGGTCCTTTTAGCCTCAAAACCCTTCCTTCAAACAAAAATTTTATGGAAAAATCCAAACCAACAAACAGAAAAGCCAGGACTTCACTGACCTAATTATAAGTAGCATCTGAGAATATTGCCCAGGCAGTGGGTGCCGTATCTGCAGATCACAGGGGTGGAGGACTCAGATGAACACTGTGCTAACCCGTGTTTTCTTTCACATCAGCCTGCATCCCCTCTCCCTGGATCCATCCACTTCTTGCTGCCACTTTCATTCAAGCCAACACCATACAGTGGTTCTGAATCAGAAGTGGGACAGCTCCTAAGGGACATTTAGGAAGGAGAAGGGTGTTTTGGTTTCATCAGTGCTTGGGGGAGCACAGTTCTGCCATTCACCTGGCGGTGGCTAGGACCAAAGGATGCTCAACACACCCAACAAGACCTAGGACCCTGCACAATAAAGAGCCATCCTGAAACTAATGCTGCTGTTGAGAAACATTTCTTTAGGCTGGGAGTTTCTGAAAGGCAAAGGCACATCTCATTTTACTTCATTCATTCATTCATTTAACCAATATTCAATACACACCTATTTTGTTTTAGAAACTATGTTAGTTGCTAAGGCTGAAGCATCAAATAAAAGGGTTGCATCTCCTTGCTGGAGCTTTCTGCCTAGTCCAAGAGACAGACCTTCAACAATTATGCAAGGAATAATTTTATCATAGCTGTTGTACATGCTACAGAGGAAAATGTAGTGAATATTAATAGAATATAATATGGAAAGGGGGATTTAATCTGGCATAGAAGTTAGAGAAAGCCATATTCCTAGCTCTGTGCATTCCACCCAGCAGACCATCATTAACATTTGCTGGGTGAATGAATGGTCAGACGAATATATAGTCCCAGCTAATGTGCCCTCAGCTCTTTAGTTGCTTCAAGGGAAGCAGAAATGCCATTCGATTCACAGAGATTTTTGAGTATGGGCCAAAGAGGTTTTGTTTTGTTTTGTTTTAAGTAATAAAATGGTTCCTGCCTTTGGAAATTTTATAATCCAGTAGGGGGAGGCATTCCCAAATTAGATCCTGATGCAACAAACATTTATTGAGTGCCTGCTGTGTGCCAAAAACATTCATGCTAATTGCTTGATTCACCCCCACAAGAGCCTGAGAGCTGTTTTCATTGAATGACCCTTAGAAATAGGAACCTTGTTCTTGTGCTTCTTTTCTTCACTGAATTGCATGATCCTTGGCAGCCTGAAGATTCTTCAGAGAAAACTACATTCCAAAGGTTGGATTTTTCCTGTCAATCACTGGAAAGTACAGGTTTCACTAGTATTCCAAGACACATCTCTTGGGTGGCCTTGGGATTTTTCCTGTCTTTCCGGGTTCTGTGAAACTACAAATTGCAATCGAGCTGGTAGTTCTTCTGACTCAGTACTCCTTTTCTTTCTGTTGGAAAGACAGCCCCTAAGAGATGAGAGAGGAAAGTGAAAAAGTAGGAATCTCAGGGGACAGACTTTCAAACCCTACACACACACACACACACACACACACACACACACACACACACTTTTAGAGGAGAGTCTGATAATGACTTGTGGAGCTTCTGTTTTATTTTATCTAAGTGGAAAGGCAATATGCTTAGTTGACCAAGAATTGCCAGTATCACTGTTACCCTTAAAGAGACTAGCTAAGCACTTTGCTCCTCGAAACTTGAGGGCATGTTCAAAGGTCCTAGAAATGTGGACGTTTTACTGCCCAGACAGCCAAGTCATTAGGAAATGTGGAGGCAAGAGATGCATTGGCTCCATATCGACCAGGGCAGGACCCCCCCAATTTTTTTTAACTCAGCACAGCTGCATTTTATAATAGTCACCACTGCTGGAGGGGCTGCAGAACTCTGATAATTACTGGGAAAGAAATAACACAATATTCTTTGATGAGAAGATTACTTTGAGAATTTGATTGTATAATGAAGATGTTGCTTTGAAAGGTACTTCCCATTGTTCTGAATCTGAGACTCGCTAGCAAAAAAAAAAAAAATGTCACTTGTTTTGACAGCCTACTTAGAAAAATTCTCTGTTTATTACATTAACTGCAGCATTTTAACTGTCAGACTATGAAAGAATGTTCTGTAGTTTAAAAAACAGAATAGAGCTTCAGGGGAAATTTTTTGGCATACTCTTGTTGCTATTGGTATTGAAAAAAAAAACATACATTCTGAATGTGAAATTAGCTTTTTGTGTGGTGGCAGGCAGAGTGACTCACAATGCCCATCCTGGTTTCACAGGTGCAGACCTGGATGGCATTGGGGGGCAAGTACTATAGAACAGTGACAGTTTGACGGTACTATTGTTGTAGCTCACAGACAGGGCCATCAAATCTCAGATGAGCTCTCGGAGCTAATTGTTTTGATTTTGCTTTGTTTATAAGTCTAAAGACAAGAGGTTACCCTACAGCAAGTAAATACAGTGGAATTCCTTGCCAATAGAAATGTTCCTTCTGCTTACGTTTGAGCAGACTTCGGATAGGGGCCACAGGCAAAAAGATGTACCCTGACCAGATAAGCAGGGATTTATAAGCTCAGGGTCCCACTGGATAAAAAGAGGCTTCAAGGACACAAAGAGGGCTCTGGTCATACTTATATGCCCCTCAATCTCTTCTTCCAAGAAAAGTGAGTTATGATGTCCCACTGTTGGCATGATCCGTCCAAACCCAGCCTAAAGGTGGGAGGGAAATGAAATAGATGCCATTTGCCAAAGGTAGGTCTGCAGTTTTGAAATTCCTTACAAGTCTAGAAGCTTAACTAGTAGGGAAAGGGTTAAGTTACTTGGCTTGAGCAGAAGAGGGGAGAGAGATATATATATACATATATATATGTATATCAAAGAAATAATATATAAATATGTAAATATGTGTAACAAAGACATGATATATGAATACACACACACACACGCGCGCGCGCGCAGAATTCTTGGCAGATTCTGGAATCTTCCTAACAGGCCAGGAACTCAGAAAGTTGAGGTCCTTTATTTCACAGGATAAATTAATATTTTCTAACATATGCTATGGGGCATAAGTTTAAAAAGAAACAAATTAGATGATTAAATGATATGAGAAAATACGCGGTGGGAGTGGGGGTGTTAATCGGATCAGTTGGCTGCATTAAGGCAACCCCCACCTGCTGTTCCACACACTTGCTCTAGAGGGCATTTGAGAGGCTGTGTATTTTCTCTAAATTAGCAGAGCCTCTTTTAATTGGGTCTTTATCTGTCCAAACTGTTTTGAGGGTGTGAAATTTGAAATCCTGATAATTACAGGGAAATTTGCTTCCTCAGGGGAGCCCAGATTAGCAAGCCTAAAATCAGTGGTGCCTAGGGCTTTGATTTCTGTTGGGCTATGCCAAGAAATGTTCAAAGTTATGAAATTCATTCTCAGATACAAATCAGATGAAAAACGAAACATGACTTACAGACCCTAATCTTTATGAACTGAGAAATTCATTGTGAATCTTTTCTTTCACTGCATGACAAACTCTGCCTTTGTTTTTTTCTGGAGAGATTGCTGTGCCCTAAGTGAAAGCTTGTAAAATTTACCAGAAGAAATGATTGCATTAAGTGGGCCATTTCTTGGGTTTGGATTTGTTGCCTCTCCCCTATGAAGGCAATTTACTACTTAACCCTCCTGTTTACGTGCCCAAGCAGCCAACCACTGGATTACTGCCATTGAGATTCAGATTTGGGAGAGGGGAAGATGGGTGTAGCTGCCCATTTACAGCGTAGGCCTCATTATAAGATTACCTCAAGGTTTTAATGACTTTTTATTGTTAAAATCAATGTGTTCATTGCAAAAAATTTGGAAGCTACCTTAAAGAGTTAAAGAAAAATAAATAGCACCTGCAATCCCATCTCCCAGAGATAATTATCAGCATTTTGGTGCATATCCCTGTGGTCATTTTTCAATTCCTAACTTTTTGCCCTTAAAAATACATTGTGGTATTCTCCCTTAACCTTAAATATTCTTCCAGGATAGGATTTTTAATAGGTGCATAGTAGCCAGCCTTCTGAATGTCCCTAATACATTTAGTCCTTGTTGAATGTTAGGCTCATTCTCAAGGCCTTTCTTTACAGCAGCAAAATAATAATAATAATAATAATATCTTAGTGCTCTTTTTCCTGGAACAAAGAAAGAACTCCTAGCCTGACAGGAGTGCAGGGGTGGGCCTGGGGCCAGAAAGATGTCAGGAAAGTTCCAGCAGGGAACAATAAGCTGTTTCACACTGAATGAATGCCCAGACCATGAGTGCTAGTAAATGGGACTGGAGAGTTTGGCCCAGGTCAGATTGCAGGGGTGGGGGTGCGGTGTCTACTGTGTACCATTTGTGCGATGGTACAAATGCCATTCGGGGACCACTGAAGAGCCTTAAAGGGAGGTGTGGTTTGCAGTGAGTAGGTTTCTCTGCTATCTGTGGAGATGCTGAGACTAAAGACGTGATGCCAGATAGTGAGTTCTTTGAGCTTAAAAATTAATTCTATCATGAGAAATTAAGGACAGCATTTGAGACACATGCATTTGACCCACAAGACTGCTGAATAAAGTGAAGGTTAAGACGGAGCTCCAGAGCCCTGGATTCTAGTCTCACCAAATCACCAGTGAGTACCTAACATCTCCAGATTACAAATCTCTTAAATTGCAAAGCGAGTGTAAGAATACCTGCTTACCCTCTCTCAACCTCACAAGCAGACTGGAAACAGAAAAGGAAGTGCAGTTATATTCAATCACAGCCAACATTTATTGAGCACATGTATGCGAGGGACTGTGCTCAACAAATCTAATTCAATTTTTTCAACAGAACTGTGAGGTAGGTATTAATATCATCTCCATTTTGTGGATTCGGAAACGGGCGTAGGTTGAATCACTTCCCTGTGTTGGACCCAGGATTTGGTCCAGGTTTGTCTGGCTCCGGAATCTGTGTTCAGGACTGTGGTCTATCACCTTTCTCGGGCCAAAGAGTGTTCAAAATGTCCTCCGGGGTTTATTCTTAGAGCATTGATGAGGAAAGATGTCATGGATACTTTATTTAAAAATAATTATTACAGACTAACCTCATCTTACTCAATTATTACCTTATAGACCTGAATGGAATACAAGTGTTATCATCTACTTAGAAAAATATTCACATCAACTCGCTAGCCAGGATTATAAACAAAACTTAATAATTATTAGATGAATCACACTACATAGTATATATAGGGAACTTATATACCTCCCATCCTGAACCTCAAAACAACTTTATGAAATGAACAGGACTTATATTATCCACCATTTATACGTGGAGAAATTGAGCTTAGTAGATGTCAAGGGCTTTCCTTGACATCACACAGAAGTATATGTAGCTGAACTGTGTACCGAGTCCTCATGTCTGCTTACTCCAAATCCAGTTTCATTCCATTTTTTTTTTCCATGAAGAATATTCTTTTCTCTGTTAGGTTGCTTCAACTTCATCCTCTCTAGTGTATTTATTGAATGAGGAGTGAAATCCAAAAAAATACGCATAATCCCTCTGTCCCTGATTAATTAAGAATCAATTTTTGCAAGGAAAAAGTAATACTGCATCTACACAGCATCTCCCCCAAAACGTTTGTATTTTCTGTCTGCGGTATATATGCGTCAGACACAAGGGCAAGCAAGTAGCTGTCCTCTCTGACGCCATCCAGATTTGTTTTTCTCAACTTGCTGCTTAGGTGTCCTAAAGGAAAATATCTCTACTTGCATCTTTTCAGAGGTTTAATATTAAACTTCTAGTGTGCCCCTGTAGTAACCGCTTGTGCTGGTAGAATGCTGGGCATATTCAGTTTCTTTTTTGGAGGGGGACGTATTCAGTTTCTAAATGTGAAAAACCTTAAATTACATTGTCCTAAAAACACTTAGCACTCGGGGCTTTAATTATGGAAACTTACCCCATACCCTGATGGAGATGACTTCATTTCTCAGAAATATTCATAAGACATCTGCCCTTGACTGCAATGGTAGACTGTATTCATTTCTAACCTCACAAAGAAGGAAAGAATCCCCATGTTCCCAGGCATTCCTATCAGAACTAAAAAAAAAATGCCTGCTTTCATTGGAAGTAAACTTAAAAGTTCCTTTCTGGGTTAAAGATAAGGCAAAGGGGTGGTGGTGTGGCAGGGAAGTGAGCAGCTAGAGCGGGGCAGGACACTTTAAAGGTCCAGTCCCCAGTTTCTGGAGTGGCTCCAACCCTGAAGATCCAAGTCTTAAGAAGCGAGGGTCCTGGGAGGTGAAGAAATGAAGCACATTTCTTTGGTTTATTTGACAAGAGGGTGTGATTGACCCCAAACTTCCTTTAAGGGAAGTGGAAGAAGGGATATCTAAGATCTTAGGAGTGCTGGAAAATGTTCCAAGTCTGAGAAATGACTTAAAAGCTGGACAGTCAGGTGGGATGAGGTGGAGTGTTGCAAGAAAAATAAAGCGTTCCCACCCCACCCCTCAGGAAAAACAAATAATAAAGCATTTCCTTTATTCTGAAGCATGACCATGGGTTACTAAATATTTATAACATTGACTTTTCTGGGTATTCTCCCCACGCACCAGGGACAAAGTCTACTGGTCAACGGGTCTAGAAGAACTGGGTTATTTACTTTCTCACCAGCATATTTTACCACTGGCCACGCCAACGTGCTGCTTGGTGCCTGGACGAATCCCTCATTTTATCCACGTTCCAATAGCTGGGGAGCTCTGTCTCTGACCTTGATAAAACTGTATTTACCAGCAGCTTCCAATATCACCTGAGCCCTCCCATCCTTTAATGTATAAACTGCTTCTCCATCCATCCCCGTTTATTATCTTGTCTGTAACTAGACATTGCTGGCAGAATGCATCCCCTGCAGAAACTAGGCCTTCCCACAGCAGGATCCGACAAATCCACATCAATGCGGCACCACGCAGATTTGTAAAGAAGCAGGGATGCCTAATATCTCTCCCTGTGACATCTGGAGAAGGACAAGTAAAGACCAGGTCCATTCCCCGGCTGCCACTCAGAGCAGCGAAAGACTCAGTTCGCTTCCCCGGCCTCATCGGTTACTCTGTGAAGGTGCTTGGGAGTTCCCTCCTCCTGCTTGGGGCACAGTGTTCCCTTGACTCTTGAAAGCCAAATTGCCTTCAGTCCTTGGGACCCTTTCATTACTGTTTGAACAGGCTGGGGTCTGATTTGCAGGATCTCTTCTCCATTTTTTTCCCCTGTCACCCCCGTAAAGACCAAAGCACGAGAGGTGCTTCATTGCCACTGTTTGCCATGAGTAACCCGCTTTTAAAATGTGACTCTGTGCAGTGATTGTGGTGGGGAAGGCTCACTTGTAGTTGTTATCAGGTGCCCTTTGGTGGGGTGGGGGCTGGGGAGGACTACAGATCAAGAGCAGAGAGGTGAGTCTTTCCTGAGACGCTAGATGGCACAGCAGCTCTGAGCTGGCGGCCTTGGGAGAGGCTGGGCTGGCTCTCCTTGTCGCCAGCCACAAACCAGAAGAACCACCTGGGGCGGGAGAGGGACTCATATTGTGATTGACTCCTGTGGGCAGAGGTTGGCCGCCTGTGCTCCAGCTGACCTCCTCTCCAGGACTTCCCTCCACTTTCAGTCGTAACCATAGGCTGACGCCCCAGGAACATCAGTGAGTTTGCTCGTGGCCAACCTCCTGCAAATGCTTTTGTGGCTTTGTTAACCAGGAATATACTCATGTTTTTAGAGTAAGTCCACTCGCACCTTGCAGTCCTGACTTCTGTCACCTCATTAAAACATCTGCTGTAAACAGGACCGAAAAGTTCACTGCTACCTGGGTGGATGGCCAAATGACAGTGGCTTGCCCTGTGATCACGCTGACCACGTTAGACCACGGGGTTGTGTCTTTCTTTCTTTCTTTCTTTCTTTTCCCCCTTTCATTTTGAATGTTATTTAGGACTCAGAGACTAAACTGTTTTTAGGCTTTGTTCCATTCTGTTTCAAACAGCTGCCGTGGGTTTCTCCACAGCACCCAGCCAGTTCCTGTGGAAGCGTTTGCTTCTCTGGAGTAGTTATCAGTGACTGGAAGACTGGGTGGAGAATAAGCCAGCCACATGGATTTCTGTGCAGGTGTGGTCTAGATTCCCAACAGAGCCGCCTCTAAAGGCAGCAGAGACCGTGTTTCCTGGGAGGCTTCACTTTATGAGAGACACATGGGGAGCAGGCTGGCCGAAGCCACCTCCCTTCCACCCATTAGTTGCCAGACTAAGGAGAGTTTCCCAGGAGTGGAGCCTTTCTGGGTAGAGCTGCTATTCCTCCTCTGTGCCTGGCAGGAGGGCCCAGGTCTTCTCTCCCAGGCTTGTCCCTGGGCATTTGTCTTAGAGAGCAGGTCTTAAGTTTTAGCCCGACTGGAAATTCTGCACTGCCTCCCGCTCTGAATGGGGCATAGGAAAGATGGCCAACTGCCCACTGACCTGAGAGAAGCCGTCTTTTGGTGAACCACTCTGACCCTCTCCTGCCCTTGTCTTGTCTGTTGTCTTCCCCTCGTGGTAGTTTCTGGGAGGGTGGTGCTGTGGTGGCTTTAGTCACTTCTCAGACATTTTCTTCCTCTCTACTTTCCGTCACCCAAGAATTCCTAAAACTCTCTGGTCTGCCCATAGTACTATTTTGTGGTTTGTGGTAATGGTGATACATGTTTGTTTTCAGTGCTGTTTTGGATTTTAAAATACCTTTCCCATCGGACTGTTAGTATGGCAGACAAAAATATGGCCAAAAAACGGCTGAGCCCCACAAATGTTGCTTGGTCTGCGATGGCCCCCTCTCTCCAGGCTACCACTGATCTTGATTTAGTTAGACAGAGTGACTTTCGCTGGTCTAATGTGGTGATTTCCTCCTCACAACTGGATGAATAAAATCTATAATCCTATAGAAAATGTGTCTTTTCTATCATTTTATGGGATTTGAAGAGGTGAGGTTCAATATTCACATCCTATCTCCTTCATCCATTATTAATTTAGTAATTCATCATGACACAAACCCGTGCCATATCAAAAGTGAATTGTGTCATGGGCATTTCATCTGATTTGACCTTTATTAGGAAGGATAGCAGAGCACAAGCCCCCATTTCCCTTAGGCCACAGAACAAGAACTGGTCCAGAGTACTGCTGCCTTCTTCTTTGGGCAGACCCTGAGTTCAGCATGAATTGTAAGAACATGTGTGTCCATTCATCTGATGAGTTGGTAATAACGCTTTCCTGCACTTGGGCTGTATTTCCAATGTGTCGATACTTTGTGTATATTAACTCATTCAATCTTTATGATAACCCTGTTTATTATTCCCATTTTACAGAGTCAGAAACAACAAGGCATTACACCAATCACGTACCTAGGAAGTTCCCGATTTAGATCTCCAATCCAGTTGCCCTTTGCACGACCAGATGCTGCTTATCTTGAGAAGAGCAGACTGGAGTTATGGATATTTAAGCATTCTTGACTGTATGTGGTAATTACCACAGCAGCAGGACCATGTGTCATGGAAGAATAAGGGTTGCAGAACCAATTTTAGCTCGGAGAGATGACATCTGAGTTGGGCTTGCAGCAGAACAAAATACAGCGAAGAGAGGGGCATGTGGAAAGTCGTGGAGGCGCGAACAAGCCTCACATGTTGGAAGAATGCAGAGGTGTCTGGCATGGCTGGAGCAGAGTGCAGAGCCATGAGGGAAGGGGTGAAGGAGGGGAGACAGAGGAGTCCGGGAAAGTAGATTGAGGTCCGCCTTCCCAGAGCCTTGTGGGGGGATGAGGGAGCCTTTCTGGACCAACTGACCTTGTGGTACCTGTGGCTTATCTGGAAGGAGATGGCCAGGAAGCTCTTGGAGCTCAGGGACATCTGTTTGGAGACAAAGATTCAGGTCTCAGCATTACATAGATGAAAATTGGGGGGGGTTTCCCCAGGGAGAGAAGGGAGAACACACTGAGCACAGAGCTGACAGCAGCCTGGGGCGTAGCACAACCCAGGAAGTGAACAAAAGAACAACAGACCAGAGAAGGCATGAGAAGCAGCACTTTGGAAGGCAGGAGAGAGCCAGGAGGGCATCGGCTCGGAAGAGCAGGGAACTCCAGGCAGCGCTCAGCTGGCCTGGGGCAGCAGGGAGTGGAAGAGATTGCAAAAATTCTTTACATTCTTTCCCATCCTCACCTCTCCGCTCCCACACTCAGCGAAGGTCCTAGGATGACCCAGTGGAGACCCGGCTCAACAGCAGCCTTGAACCACTGTGTCAAATGCTGCATTGAGAATCTGACCACGTTCTTCATGCTAACTTCATGTAACTCTTGGATGAAATAGAACCATTTTCATTTTTTTTAATTGAAATATAGTATGAACAGTACAGAACTGAAATATCCATTCAATATGATGGGACTTATAGATTCTAAAGGCAGCGCTCTTTTTTTTTTAAATCGGTAAGAGTTGATCGCTATGGTGCTCACATCGAGACTATCATAAAAACTCCTCCTCAACCCAGAGACCTGCTCCCAAAACTTTGAAGCTGTCAAGATTTTACAGCTAAATTCCAACCCTTTCTTTCCCCAACTGAGTTTTCTTCTTCCCCACGGAGGTGAGAATGAGGCTTGCCAACTGTTTTCCCTTTTAGCCAGGCTTCTAGGAGGGTCCGTGCTATTTGCCGCTGATGTCAAGTAGCATGAACAGCAGGGCTGCTCCTCGTGCTCGAGAGCCATAATCCTATTACGCCCACCTGAGACTTTCACATTAGCTGCCTCTGTCGTGGGAGATGGGCTGAGGTGACTAAATTGACTTTTAAATCCCTGAGGGTCCCAGTTTCAAAATCCCCAGGTCTAAGTCAAGTAGTAGATTAGGCCCCTTACTGACAAGGCCTGGCTCCCTGAGAGCCCGAAAGGCCTTAGCTTTCTCTTCTGGTGTCTTTGGGTCCCACACTTCCAGAGTTCCATCCCTAAGCACCAACCAGGTTGGTACACAGTTGTGTCCTTCTTTGGTGAAGCTTCGTAGGAGGTGAAGCTGCCTGGCGTCCCCCTGGGTCATGGATTGGATACCTGTCCCTTTGAATAGTCAGGATTAGAAAACATACCCTCTGTGATGCTAGAAAAGAAAGATCCTATTCTTTTCTTATGTCAAAGCTGCCCTTCAAAAGGTAATGCGGGAGGTATGCAAAGAGCTTTTCTTCCTCCAGGTAGCCACACTTGATCTGTCAAGTCCCTCCTATGACATAGACTATGGCTGCAAAAGCATTTTATCCAGGCAATTATTTTAGAATATTTACAATTCAGTTTTGATTGCTCAGACTACTTACCCAATAACTCATGAAGTTTCAGATGTAATTTGCTGGCCCAAATTTCATACTTTATCTGTAAATTTGTTTAACTTCTTAAGCAAGGGTTTGAGCTTTGAATAGCACTTTGCTGGTTTGTTGGGTCCCCCCCCACGCCCCCCCCCCGGCTTAAATAAATATGCAGGTACTTTCATATTCACTACCTCTTTAGCTCTCACACCTGTCTCAGGAAGGTATTGTCCCCAATTTACAGATGAGGCTGACACTAATGTCACATGGCTGGTGAGTGGTTGCACTGAGGTTAAAACTTGATCTTCGGACTCAAAATCCAGTGCTCTGCTCAATACACCCACACCCCCGTATTTATTTGAACAAGGAACGCTTTTTAAAATGTGACATAATTAAGGATGAAACACCATCAGAAACACTTCATTGAGGTTTAAATGTTTAACATACAGTGACATTGAGGAATATCATAAATTGTTGAAATTTTAGAACAAAATACATAGACTGATGGTTATATAAAAGGTTACATATATGACCACCAGTTAGCTGAGAGTAAATGCTGTTTGTCCATCCATATAGCATTTTGAGAATTAATAACCCATTTGTTTGTTTTTTAAGTTTCAGAAACATGTTTGCTAGGGTTTCTTCTATTGCAGAGAGCACAAAAAACCCAGATTATTGACCAATCGTATCAATGATCACTGGTTTATCATTAAACACTATTCGCGATTCCAGAAAATCACAGACACAGAAGAAGACTAGGAATCTGCTCCGTCCTCTTCTGCCAAAATGTCCGTGATACCTTCATATCCTATCCTTAGAGGCAGGTAATTAAATATTAGTTTTATAATAATTAACAGAAAAAAATGTAGATACAACACTGATTGACATCTCATGGAAGACTGGTCATCCATGGGGCATCTATGGGTCTCATTTCGGAAATGAGAGTGTATACCTTCCTTCTCTCCCTTTCTTACTAATTAATCCCAGACATGACTATTTGCCTCCTGCTCATCTCATGCCCTCATTTCCTCAGGGGCAGGAGAGAAAATATTGAGTCTGTATTAACCCTCTATTTGAGCCCTGCGCTGGATGCATGTTACATAACCCAAAACAGCGACGGGAGCATTCTTCTGTTAGGCTAAGACATCACACAGGATCCCAAATCATTTGGATCAATCATCCAGTTGATGAAATCAATTGTTCCTAGATGTGTTAAAAGACAAGTTTTGTAGCTATTGATTCAGAGCAGTCATCACAAAGTGAGAGATAAATTAGCTGATTATAATGTGAGTAGGGATGTTCTTCCCTCAGATTGGAAGGGAAGGGTACTATGGGCACATTCTTTCATCAAGGAACCCATTCATTTCAAAAATCCCTTTAGGGATTATAATGGCATGATCTTTCCCTTTGTCAATATCTTTTTGCAGAAATTGCTCCTAAGAAATCCCCTTAACACATTACTGATCCCTGAATCCCATTTCTGTATTTCAAGTTTTTGCAATGACTTTCTTTCTCATTGTTTTCTTTTTACTTTTTCTCTTTGTAGACCTGGCCAGAGGACTGTGGATGACCTAGAGATTATCTATGAAGAGCTCATTCACATTAAGGCCTTATCCCATCTGTCTACCACAGTAGGTTGTCTCCTGGTTGAGCATCCTCGAGGAGGGTGTGGGGTGGAAAATGCACTGTTAGCAGTGGAGAAGAGTATTATGGTATGGGGGTGGTGGTGAAGGAATACCTGAATGCTACCTCATACCTCATAAATCACCCCCACTCTCCCTCATGAGATGCTAAGGAAGTTATACCCAAGAACAATCCCCAAACGGATCAAGTATTATCCTGTTGTTAGTGGTTGTCCACATGCCCTAAATCCTAAAGTAGTGTGAGTGAGTAGGACCAAAGAACGAACTTCATCCTTCCAAAACTGAATCTGGGTTAGACAAGAGAGCTAGGCCTTAAGAGGACCTCTGAGACACTTTCATTGAAATAGAGAGCCAGAAGAAGGAGAGACATCGAGATGGCCTGTCTTGGCCCACAGGGCCAGCTTTGCCCAGCTTTGCTGCCCTTTCAAAAGGAAGCAGAAGTTTCGAGAGAACATTGCTTCAGATGTTAGAGCCCAATAGCAGTACCCAAAAAATGTAGCGGAAAATGGCCCTATTGCTATATCAGACTCTGAACGTTTACATGATTAGGTTATTTAAGAGGGCAGTGGACAGAAATTTGGCCTCTAAATAGGGACAGAAATACCTCCTCCCATAGAAGAAATGCAGGAATGTGATTTCCAGGTAACAAGTCTCCTATATGCTAGTAATTCAGCAGCAATATAAACAGAAGTTGTTTCAATATCTGCAGATCATATTCTAAGGCCTCTCAGCAATATCTCCGTGTCTAATTTGCCTTTCATTCCCAGCTCACTAGATGGCGTTATGACATCACTTGCCGTGCCTAGGGTCATCCGGTGGTGGTGGTGGTGGGGTGGGGGTGTATTAGGTCTCCTGACAGCAGTGAGGAACTTACTTTGCCACAGCTCCAAGCAAAGGGCTCCAACCCTTCCCTCTTCAACTCAGAAGGAGCCGCCTTCCCATTCCTCACCTGCTGCACTTCTGGGGGTCTAGCAGCTGGTTTACCTACCTGCCTGCGATACTCAGGGGTGTGGTCTAGCCCAGCCGCCCTTCTCCCACACCACTGCCTGGTCATCCTCACTCTGTCCATTAGGGTGGGCCGAGGTCTAATGCCTGGGTGCCTCAGCTGGGGTAGTAGGCATCATGAGTTCGTGCTGTAGAGGGAAGTGAGGGGAGACTCCTTTCCCCTACCTGTGCTCCAGATTCCCAGCATTCCCCTGTTGGGACCTGCCCAGCGTGGTGGGATTTGAGAGGATGGCAGGGAGTCTCCTCTTCCAGCTCAAACCCCAGGGGCCCTGGCATTGTGGGAAATTCTCAGGTCACTTCGTTCTTAGGGAAATAGAGCCAAAATCTGGGGCTATAATTTAGAATTTTTAAAATAATCAGCTGTGTGGGAATATAAATCCTCTCACACATTAGGCTTAATTATTCACCTCTGAGGCATTGACTTGCCCAACACATGGGTAGCTGACTCAGTATGTGTGAGGAAAGGAAGGGCCTCTCACAGCAACAGAGTCTGATGAGATCGTAGATGTTCCCACCTTCTCACCCAGGCAGAGAAGCTGGCTAGTTCGTACACATGAAGCTGTGTTTTACATGGCTTCTGGGGAGATCATCTTATATATGAGTTAGCCTACAAAATCGCTCTTGTCAGAGCCTTAAGAATCTGGTGGCAAATCTAGTGAAAGTGGTTCTGCATGAGAGGAGCTGCCAGCAAAATGGGGGGTGGCTGTCTGGACATAAGGGTACAGTCAGCACTGCTTGGAAGGAGAACAAGTCCCACCCCACCCCCCAAATCTACCCATTCTGAATTCTTTCTCTTTTTCCTCTAGGTGAAACGAGAGTTAGCAGGGGTCCTCATTTTTGAATCTCATGCCAAAGGAGGAACTGTGCGTAAGTAAACGTGATGAACTTGTGCCCAGCGAGCCTCTTCGTGAGCACAGGCCCCAGGAACCTGACTGCAAATGCTTTCTTTTTTTGGGCTCAGGTCAGACTTAGTAGAATGTCGCGTGGTGGTTTGGTTTCTCCAGGACCTGGTTTGTTCTCAGCATGCGTTTGTTCTGCTACTGCATGGGGGTTTTCCTTTCCAGCTTGGTAGCTCTTGGTGGCTGAGTCCCCACTTGCTCCCTGCTGACTCGAGACAGTGTTTAAAGGCGGGTCGGGGGAAACAGTGACTTCATCAGGAAAGGACCCCACGCAGGACCTTTGCACAATGACTTCACTTCAGTTTGGTTTTCAGAGAATAAGTCTATCTTTCGAGATTCCTGTTAAAGCGATAAATGACCCTGCTTGCTTTTTATTCTCTCACTTCTGCGCTCAGCTCCAAGAGAGAATTTCTTTGCTCCAGATACTGATGCAATGCTAGTATATCATCTCTCCAGAACCCAAGCTGTTTAGTTCTATGCTGGTTTTTGGAAGCAAGAAACTGAAATTTGATATTAATAAATGTGAACAAAATTGTCTAGGCCATCATTTTCCCCGAGTTCTCCAAAATCACTCTTGAGAAACATGGTTCATGGTCTACTCAAGTCTGCCTTCTCTAATCTCCCAGGAAGAATCAGAAAGCACGTCAAGATGCTAAGGTTTGCAGATGTTCTGCAATAAAGAAAAATGTTCACTCCATTTAAATGGATACTTTTTAAACTTAGTGAAACACAAGACACCTTTTTAAATGGACACCTGTTAACTTTTCAAGAGATGTTCTTTGGAAAACCTTGCCCTTTCTTCAGACTGTGTTAGTCAATAAAGTAGGAACATGAATCATAAAAGCAAAGAGTTATAAAGACTGTATTTCAAAATGTTTTACTTTCAGTCATCAAAAGTGGTATTCCTAACATGTGTATTTATTTTAGTAAGAATGCTTTTCTCTACATTTTAAAAGTTCATTCAAATATTTTTTATTTTATTTAAAAAAATTTTTTTTAAAGATTTTATTTATTTATTTGACAGAGAGAGTTCAGAGGTAGGCAGAGAGGCAGGCAGAAAGAGAGGGGGAAACAGGCTCCCTTCTGAGCAGAGTGCCAGATGCGGGGCTCAATCCCAGGACCCTGAGATCATGACCTGAGCCAAAGACAGAGGCTTAACTCACTGAGCCACCCAGGCACCCCGAATATTTTTTATTTTTATCATCGCTGATGACTTACAGCATTCATTTTTTTCATTCAAACTCTTGATTGTTTTCATTTTATTAAAAATAAAATATTTAAGTATGGTGTCTGGGTAGCTCAGTTGGTTGCGTGTCTGACTCTTGGTTTTCCTTAGGTCCTGATCTCAGGGTGATGAAATCACCATACTCAGCATAGAGACTGCTTGAGAGTCTCTCTCTGCCCCACCCCCCATCCCTGCTCGCTCGCTCTCTCTCTCTCAAATAAATAAAATCTTTAAAAAGAATAGAGATTATTACAAGCACCTTTTTCATCTTCATCAAACACTAACATTATCCCATTTTTTTCATGTTTTCTAAAGAATGAAATTATAGAAACAATTGAAGACCCCTTGTTCCCTCCTTTATCTCATTCTTTTCTTCTCTCCCCAAGGTAACTCCTACCTTATATGTAGTGGGCATCATTCCAACCGATTTTTAAATAACGTGTCGATATGTATCCATAAACAATATGTAGTTCTGATTTGCATGTTTTCAAACTTTACCCTGGTGGTAAGATTAATTTTAAAAACTATTTTCTATAGCATCATAAGTTTTGATGAATGGTGGGAGAAAGTGTATTTATTGCTTTAAGAAATGGATTGCTAGTGCACTGAATTCTAGTAAATTCATATCGTTTAGAGCATAGCAAGTAGCACAGTGTTTCTGTTCCTTTCCTGTTCTATAGAAAAGGAGATACTATTCCACCTGAATAAGTTAGTATTTGCCAGTAATTTTTTTTTCCTTTTGGAATAAATGCATAATTCTGGGGACTTAAAAATGATGATTTGATAAGCTGTAATTTATATTGATGTGCTTCTATTCTTGTCACAAGTCTTTTCATCTTTTTGTATCTAGTGTTTAACCAGGGGGAAGAAGGCACCTCCTGGTACATTATTCTAAAAGGATCAGTGAATGTAGTCATTTACGGCAAGGTATATATATATATATATATATCTTTTTCTTTTTGAAACTTTGTTATGCTCCATTTACTAGTGTGGCTATAAGTATTAACAAAACAGTGCTACAATTAAACTTGCAACAACATTGTTACTCAATCTAGAAAAGACATTATGGCATCTCCAATCATAGATTATCTAAATTACATTCAGTAGAATTGAACCTTCTGGGACTCTTCTCCTCAGAGATGTATACATTTTAAATAAATACATAAAATATATGCATTTAAGTTAGGCCATAATCCATATTCCTCAATGAAAAAAAATAAAACATTATAGTGTAATTATGTAACTCTCAGCCCATTTATATATACAGTGTGTGGGAGAAAGGGGGTCTTGTGGTGTGAGGCTGAGTGGGTGTTTGCTCAGATTCGGGGACCCTCTTCATCAGAGTGTTCTGCTCCCTCCAGGGTGTGGTCTGTACCCTGCATGAAGGGGATGACTTTGGCAAGTTAGCACTGGTCAATGACGCGCCAAGAGCTGCTTCTATCGTCTTGAGAGAAGACAATTGTCACTTCTTAAGGGTAGACAAGGAGGATTTCAACCGGATCCTGAGGGTAAGTCCAAGGTGAAGTGTGGCCGAGGGGCATCTCCTTTTTCCTTATGCCAGACAAGCAAAGATGGTAGTGTGGTGCTTATCGAGCAGTACTGTTAATACCGAATGCTCTAAGAGTAAAGAGCCTTGGTTACATACCTGGTATGGTCTCTGTGCTTTTGTGCATTCTGGGACCCAAAGAGGGTATTCCAGTAAAGCTGCAAATGGAGTGTGTGCGCTGGACCAGATCATTCCACACATCCCTACCGGCCCCTGAGAATTAAAGAAAAATAAGGATTGCCTTGGCCAAATGTCGAAGTCTGAGACATTCTCTTCGGCAAGTCTGGCTTTGCCATGTTGTGTCCTTCCCCGCCTCATTCTCCAGCTCTTTCTCCATCCTAGACCCTCTTAGTCTCTACCTCCCATCTCTTCCCAAATCTGAACCTCTCCTGTATCATCACGCCCTCTCCTGATTTACTGAGTGATTACATGTGAGTGGGAATTTCCATCACTCATGGTTACCCCAACCAAGCATTTTCATTTCAAGTGTTTTATGTCAAATTGATTCGTACTACAGGAATTTCAGACTTCAGCCGGTAGGTGAAGAATAATTGGGGTGATGAAGATATGAAATCGTACTTAGGGTTGGTTCTGCAGATGGGCCTAATCTAAGCTAATTTAAGTATTTGTGAGTGTGGGTGATGTTGAAGAGAGGTGGTCCCTGGTCTTCCCCCCCCAAGACACATGCAGCACGCATGCGCCCATGCATGCACAACCCTTGGTCCCTTAGGAGGGATGACAGAGCTTGGGCTGGTGGCATGATTGTGGCCTTCTGGGGATGATGGTGATTTCCTACCACCCTTGGCCTGCCCAAGCTTGAGTTCACGCTGAGAGACTGTCCCTCGAGGATCACTTTGCTCTTCTCCCTTCCTGCCTCTCCCAGCCTTAGCTTCTTTCTCTAGCCTACCCTGATGTCCGAAATGCAGTTTCTGTGCTTTCTGGTACATTTGGCATTACTTCATGATGATTTGCAATTCCTTCTCCATTCCTTATGTAGGAACACCTATTTGTACACAACCTTATTAAGCATTTGCCTTTGGTAGTAGAATTTCTGACAACATTTGGGAATGCTTTTGTTTGTCTTGGGAATGCATTCCCTTAATGCAAAGGAAGTTAAATTTAAAATTATATGCCACCAAATAATATAGAGAAAAATGCCTCATGGAATTTGACATGGTTCTTAACTGATTTCTTTTAAAATGGGGGCCAAATGATGAGAAAAAGCATATTCCAATTTTTAACTTAATTGTTTAAATAACATTGAAATTTAGAGGTAAACTTTCATAACTCTTTGAAACTTACACACACAAAATTTGCACTCACCCAAAAATAATTCTTTGAAAGAATCAGATTGGGATCATTATGGATACAGTTTACAAAATTGGCCAAAATAACTGACAAAAAATTTTTAATACATTTCAAACAGATTTGTTAAAAAAGTAAACAGAGTTTTTTGATGAGAGAGAAAAGGTACAAACCCGTGAAAACGACACACCCTCAGAAGACAGTCAGAATACAAAGCCCACCACCTATTTTTGTAAGGATGAGTGCCCTTGCTCTCCTGTCTTCCCACAATGCCACCTCTCCGAAAGGTTTCTCAGAACACAACCCCCTCCTCTCTCCTCGGCTGTTTTTCTGAATCTGGGGTAAAAGCACAGCTTTAAAACCACGAGATGCAAACCTCATCTGGTCCTCTCCCTGACCGTTCCAGCCCTGACTTTGAAAATGACTTAATTTGTAGATGCAACAATTAGCATCACAAGCACCAAATGAGTTTCTGAAGCATTTGAAATTTTTTTCATTGTCTGAGAAAACAGCAGCATCTGTATGTGGTGTAATTTGTATTTACAGGACGTTGAGGCGAATACAGTCAGACTTAAAGAACATGACCAAGATGTCTTGGTGCTGGAGAAGGTCCCAGCAGGGAACAGGGCTTCTAATCAAGGAAACTCACAGCCTCAGCAAAAGTAGGTTTGCATCCAACACTGCAATTGCCAGACTATGATTAACCTTTTCACATGGTATCATCATTTCTACAATAGCATGCTCTCCTTTTTTGTGGAAGACAGCAGTGTGTGTGACTTTTTTCTCTCTATTGACTAATCACACATCTTGTGGAGGATAATGTATCATTTCTGGCACTGCGTGGAGTGTGGTGCTGCCTGGAGGAATTCAGAGGAGACTGTTCCCCTACTCTGCAGACGCTCTCTGTCTACGGTGTTCAGCTGTAATAGCTTTGGAAGAGAAGACGGGGAGAACAATGCAAATAAGAATGCCAGCCAGTGCAAAGGATGGGAAGGCCCCGAGGTGATGAGAACCTCTGGTATTTGAATTTCATGTGTAGGATTTCCCAAGAAGTGCTTTCATCTTATCGGAATGAGCATCTTGGCCGGGAACCCAGACTTCAAATATAAGACAGCCTATTGATTGCAGCCCAGAAACATCCATTTGTCCTTATCAATACCCAGTCCTGCTAACACTGAAAGGAGGTCTGCTCCCCATGTCTCGGGTTCCCTGTCTAACTTGAACCTTTTTCAGCTCTCTATGCTCAGTTCCATCTTTTGTTGCAACTCCTTGCATGAGGCTGTTTTCCCCATCAAAGGTACCAACACTCAAATAGGAAGACAGAAGAACAAGGAAATGTAGCTTTAAGAAATTGTAGAAGATTGCAGAATCTTGTTTTTAGTGTAGAGATCAATCTTCAATCTTGGAATAATAAAAACACCCATTCTGTAGCTAAAGAAGTGTCACCAAATAATATATTGAAAAAGAATGCCTCCCAAGTAATTTCCCTTTGTTTGCAACAAAAATGGGGTGTTCCTTTAATCAGGCTACTCACAGTAACTGATGAATTTATACTGTTTAGACTAGAAAAGCCCAAAGCTCAGACATTTTCATCTGGATGAATCAACATATTTTCAAAGAAGGCGGGAAAAAATAGAATAATGTTGGATAGCCATAATGTATTTTGCATGTTTTGTGTAATTCTTACAACAAACCCCTGTTAACAGATGGGAAAAACTTAGGCTCAGAGAAGCAAGTTACTTGCCCAAGATTACAAAGCTTGTAATGACAGAACTGGTGCCAGGTCCAGCTTGACTAGTTTAAATGCTTTTCTGCCTTCGACCATGAAGTTTACTATAGCCAAATACAGTATGTAAATACTGTATCCTCAACACTATCACCTAAACTTTGCAGACCAATATATTTCAAAAGGGCTGACATAAAACAAACTTTATTTAAAAACTACCCTTTCACATATAAGCTTATAAATTGCCAACCAGAGTTCTTTTTTTTTTCTTTTTCTTTTCTTTTTTTTTTTTTTTTGCTACTATCCATTCTTAAAAATGTTCTTACATAAATGTTTTTAAAAGTCATCCTTTGAGCCCATAGGGGATGAGATTGAAAACATTTTTTATGTGAAAGTTTGGCCCCTCCCCGTTGATTTTCCTTAGGGTGCTTAAATATATCTAGACCATTTTATAGTGGCAATCTGCATTCTTTAATAATGCCTACAATGTCTCAGGAAAAGTTTGCTACCAGAAAAAGGAAGCCTTGAAAATTCTCCTTAACCTTGAAACATTTGACCAAGAAGTCCCCTGGAGGCCCGCTTCCTTCACCTCTTCATACCACAGGGGGATGATCAAAAACGTTTGCTTGTTACAACATAGTCCATTCAGAGCGCCTTCCAAATATAGATTTTTTTTTTTTTTTTTTAGAAATCAAACTAAAGGGAACAGAAGAGGAGAAGCCCATGTATTCAATTTATTTTAGGCCTGGATCTGATTTCCGTTATATCTCCTTTTTTGTGTTCTGCAGACCAATCCAGATTTCTTATATAATTCAAAAACGTGTGCATGTTCACAGCAAACCATTTAAGAAATATCAGTCAGCGCAAAATAATGCAGTAGGCAAGATCAGCTCCCTGAAGAGGAAAAAGCCATTCTCTCAAGGGGCCCCTTCCCATGTTGGGCTTTCTGAAGCCAGACCAGAGTTAAAAGGGGGCACCATGTGAGTGAATTTTGGCCTGATGTTCTGGATAACTTTGATAATATGCCAACAATGCTGTCTATGGATGGACTTAGGAACTTTGAGGGCCTCTGTCTTTTCAGAAATCATCCTTTTTGAGCTCAAAGGGGGTCACCACATTGGTGCTGATAGTAATGTTATTTTTCTGATTCGCTTTTCCCCTGAGAAATCCAGAACAGTTTTTTATGTATGCATTTTAAACTTTCAAAACTGCCTGACTACCCAAGCCACTCAACTCTGAGGATGATATTAAAACGTCAGTAGCAGGACAGTGTTTCTCGTGATGAATAAACTATCTGAGGCTCTCTAACGTTTACCATTTTGGATATCTTCTGCTCTGTGGTTACGTGATTTTAGGAGGAAAGAGAAAATTTGAAGGGACTATTCCTGTTTTAGTTCCCGTGTTACTTTTTCCCGAGACTATCAATTTCTCAGCTCCATCCTGTTTGCAGAAAGATAGTCTCTTTTAGGCTTTCCTCCTTCCCCATCCTTTATTGTTGTTGTTCTAGGTGCAGAGAGAAGTGTCCTCATTTCTAGACTCGGTGTTTGGAAACGATTTTCTGTCACAGGCTTAAAAGCCCACAGCTTGGATAATGTAACCAATTGAGGTTTTCTTTAACTTAGACTAGAGGAGCTCCTTCATGCAATAAACTGAAGGGAGCCATGCTGTCTGGTGTTCAGGTCGCTCATTTAAACAGAGCTCAAGCAGAGGGCGTCTGGCAGCGTTCAGTGTGAGACAAAGCAGCAACATGATGTTTCAGCAAAGCTCAGAGCTGCAAGGTCACAGATGGCTACGTCTGGCCAGGAGCTCCTTGGCCCTCCCTCTCCAGAGTTCCCTACCCTAAGAGAGTGTCCACACCTGTACTACCCTCTGTGGAGCTGGGGAGGGAGAGGATGGGCGAAGGCAGCCCCCAGCTGTTACCACTAGAGGGAGCCATTTGTAGCAAAAACAAGATCCCGGGGCCTCTGCGATCCACTGGGTGGACAGTTAGAGATATTGTTTCTCTCTGATGAGATGATAGTTTCCTATCTTGGCTGCCCCCCACACACGTCTTTATTCTTCTTGGCCTGACATAATACGCTAACTAAGGAGTGTCCAAACCAAAAACACCAGAATGGGAAGCCAACCTGGCAGAGCTAAACTTCAGAGGCAGGAACGAATGTCCAACTGATTCCACATCTGCTCTGTAGCAAGCTTTAGAGCCCGCAGCCGCCTAGCAACAGCTGCCCAGTGCCCTGTCCAGTCCACGTAACTGGTGTTTGATCTGATGTATTTATACACTTAAGTAAATAAAACTTGTTTTCGGAAACAAACAAGCTCCCGTTCAGCATGTGTGGCCGGTATCTAGACATAGCCTCAATCCGGAGCATCTTGGATCCAGGTACCCACCCGGAGTGACACCACAAGACGTACACCTGTGCTCCAAAGCCAGCCCAGGCTCACAGCAGACCCTTAGTAACTCTGACCACAGGTCTGCAGCCTCCCCTTGCCAAGTAGTTTCTCCATCTGCAGAGTGATGATCATATTTAGCAAGCAGGAATAAGCCTGACGACATTGTTCAGTGCCCACCCAGCTGTTTGGGGCATAGTAAACACTCCACAGAGGCTGATGCCCTCTGTAACCCGGTTCCTTGTTAACGTGGTCAGATGCTACTCATCTCCCAGCTCGTGTGGGAAGCATGACCCGAGAATCCTGTGTTTCAGGAATTATTGAAGGACCTCAGCAATTTTCTCCATTTATGTGTCTGAGTCATTATAGAGACACCCTCTCTTTTCCTCGAATAGGCACCACCTACACAAGGAAAAACCCTTGTCTTTTGCCTTATGTATTCTGAGAAAAGAGTGACACTTTTGAGATTAAAATCGATTATTTTTCTATTCCCCCTTTCCTCTTCCAGACTCCAAAGCCAGGCTTCCTCAAAGATGTAACTCTTCAGCTCCTTTCTGGTCCTGAGTGCATGTATACACTCGCAAGCACCCACAGCATAGTCCTGGCTAATGGTCACCTTACCTTTCAGGGAGCCGGCATTTGCTGCCTCATTGAGTCCCAGGCTCACGCCACCCAGTCTCTGTTTTCTCGTGCACAGGGTTATAAGTTGGCTTGCTCCTTCTATACCCCTACAGGCAGGAAGTAAAGACCTTGACAATTAATACTTCACAATATTCTTGGGATCTCAACACACTTCCTGCAAGGTCTCAAACGGGCAAGGAAAGGGTGTTGGTGAGGAGAAAAAGAAATCTGGGCTCTTCTGGAGCTGAATTATACCACTGCTTTCTGAACATACGCGAGTTTTATTTTCGTTCTTGTTTTTCTTCCCATCATTTTGTTTTACGTGAAAACCCAAGCAGAAAAGCAAAGTCTGAGTTTTAGAAGAGGATCACTCAGATCATCTTAACGTATTTTGCCTATAGCTTTCATTCACTGTTTTATTGCTTTCTTTAATATGACTTTGAAATAACCCACATTCAGTTTAAAACATAAATCCTGTCCGGTGGATTGTTGAAACCCATGGATGGATCTTCTGAAATAATGACTAAAACCCCCACTCTCCCAAAATACAGATATTTGATAGTAAAATAAATTCTGTGAATTTTCTACTGTTGATTTATTTCCTATTCCGATGCTACTGGAGTTTATTTGCTCACTGGTGTTTAGGTTTTTGTTTTCCTTTCTCTTGTTTTATTCTTAGCTATGTTTCCAAAGCACATACCAGTGTACAGTTGGGAAAGACAGAACATTCCAGAAATAGGCAGGGGAATCCAATATGGGACTGAGATTTTGCTACAAATAACCCATATATGGAAACCTAGTTTACTGTCACTTCCCCTCACCATCTCCCCCTGCCTGACCTGAACTGCCCTGTGATTTACATGATCCTTTCCATTCCCTCAGAGCAAGGCTGAAGTTTCTCGGTTCCCAGCCTGCGAGAGCCACTTTCCAAGTTTTCTTTAGTTCCATGTAGGGAAAAAAGAATAATGTTTTAGTAACTACTTCAGTTTGTGGGAGTTTTCTTCATTGCCTTCCCGTGTGGCTTTGGCAAGGTACATGGTCCCTCTTACCATAAGGAGACTATAGGCCATAAGTTAAGTCATGATGGTTCACTGGGATTCCGAACATGAACAAATACATGAAAACAAAATAAAATAGAAAACATAAAAACCTTAGGCATGTAAAAAGTTATTCTTTAATGATTTGCCCACTTCTGAAAAACTAATGGTTTTTATTTCTTATCCAGGTATACTGTGATGTCAGGAACACCTGAAAAAATTTTAGAGCATTTTCTAGAAACAATACGCCTTGAGCCAGCTTTAAATGAAGCAACAGGTAAACACCGAGCAGTTTTGTGTGTCCATTAAATCCATGCAGAGCACTGTTTAAAAAAAAAACCCAAAAAACCTGAATTCATTCTCAGTGTGTGTAGCCACACAGTTTCAGGAGGAAGATATGTGTATTAACATTAAAGAACCTTCCTCTGTGGCCAAGTCAGGGAGCAATCTTTCTGACCCTCTTCAGCCCACCCCAGTTCTGGCTGTCCTTTGTAGATGGCACAGACTTGTTCATGCATTTTAGGAATAGCCTTCCATAGACTAGATTAGATTATCATTTAAGTCCTATGTATTTCCATAAAGGATTTGTGCCAGCTAAGAGTAAAATGGTTCTGTCTGCAGTTGCAGATTCTCAGGCTGCCCCAGGGTGGCACTGAACACCCCCACCTGTGCAATCCTGCTAGGGCTGTCATAACAAAGACCGCAAACCGGGTGGCTTAAACAATAGAGGTATATCATCTGCGAGTGCCGGAGGCTACAAGTCCAGGATCAAGGTGACAGCAGGGCTGGCTTCTTCTGATGGCTGCGGAGGAGAATCTGTTCGTGCCACTTTCCTAGCTTCTAGTGGCTTGCCAGCGACCGTTGGCATTCCTCGTTCTGTAGCTGCTTCTCTTTGGTCTCTGCCTTCATGTTCACATGGCATGTTCATGTTCACGTGGCATGTTCACTATGTGCCTTTGCACATAGCCTTCCCTCTGTACATCTGCCTCTGTGTCCAAATTTCCCCTTTTCATAAAGGATACCACTCATATTGGATTAGGGCTCAACGCTGATGCCTCCTTCTTAACTACATCAGCAAAGACCCTATTTCCAAATAAGATCACATTCTTAGGTAGTGAGGATTACAATTTCAACATATCTTTTCAGGGGGGAAACATTCCACTCATAACACTGCCTTATGGTGAACCAGTCTTCCTAATTACAACTCAGAGATTTGAGGATGAATGAGACAAATCACACCACTGAGCTACATGTTCAGAGTTACATACTGTTCTCCATTTCAGTTACCATCTTGTACATGACTTTGGAACAGCAAGTATTCAACTTAAAAAAAAAAATCCTATGTTACAAGCCTGTCTCAGAATAATAGGTTACTATTTTAAGCATGCCGAGCCCGTAGAACATTTATCACTAAAAGAAGTTCAAAGATTTATGTCAAATACTTAGTGACAGTTCAAAGCCCAGTTCCATCACCTTTGCAATATATTCAAGGTAAAGTCATCATTATTACTATATACCTCCGAAAAGTATTTTGCCACTGATTTACTTCTTATTTGATCTCCTCCTTCTAGCTTCTCATTTATACAGAGATAATTGGATTTGTTTTCATGCAGTACCTTAATTGGGGAGTAGTCTGTATAAAAGCCAGGATCTCTGACTCTAGAGCAGTCATTTTCAGTTCAATATTTGTTGAGTCTCCTGTAGGGCAGACTCAAAGCTGGGTGCTAGGCAAGGTGAACCCAAGAAGCCACCTTTCTGTCCTCAGGAAGTTTATAACCTGCCAAAGGACATAGAGAGATGTGCAAATAACTTGAGCATAAGGCAAGTTCTTCAGGAGGAGGACCAGCTGAGGGGACCAGGCAAAGTGTCATGGAGGATATAGCCTTGGGAGTGGCCCTCAGGAAGGTGGGAGGCTAGTAACGAGACACTGGGGACTAAGCCTACCGTACTGAAGGACAACATTAGTACTGACCTAGACCTAGAAGGACCAAGTGGTCTGGTTCTGCCTGACTATCATATATATAAGTGGGAGGAGGAAGGTAAGGTCTAGGAATTTAAAGACAGATCTTACAGGGTCTTCAGTGCAAAGCTAAGTAAGCACTAGGGAATGGTTGAAGATGTCTGAGTGAGAAGAATGTGAGAAAAACTTTTCTTGAGAAAGGAAAACCCTCAATGGACCCATTAGAAGGGGAGTCCTTACTTCTTAGAGGCATACATAACCTCTAATAAACCAAATTTCTAGAACCTGGCATCAAGAAAAATACAACTGATCTTTCCCCTCTGTTTAACTATTTGCCCAGAATGTGTGATTGCCTAGTGTAAGAAACAGCAGATTCTGTAAAGTGAGTATTGATTGACAAGGAAGATTCTGGTACATGAGAGACCATGGCATCTAAGGAAAGATCTGTAAGATCTTAATTACCCATGAAGAACAAATATATCCTTCCTTTTAAAGTCACCTCTGAAAGAGGTGGGGACTAGATTATTGCTTCTTCAAAAACTGAAGCCTAGAAATCAGTGCATTCCGTAGCTGGCATGGAGAATGTGATTCCTGACCCTTCCATTTTTGTTGTTAGAACCAGGTCAACATCATAATCTAATATTGAACTTCATTATCTGTGTTTTTTTCTGATTCCATTTTTCTTACATAGAATGTTCATGACTTGGAGATAAAGAACAAATCAGTATCTTCCCATCATCAAGAATATGAATGTTCTATACAGTCCTCCTCGACACTCAAAATAACCCTAGTACAGGCCCATGAAACATGGATGTTATAGGGTGGGAGACCTTGGCATTTCTGGGCTTCTAATACAGTGAGAAATGTCAGAGTCAACAGTGAAACTGGTTTTCATCATAGAAATGTACACCCCTGGGTCTGACAGTACCTTCTCTTAATTTACCAGAACATCTGTTTTCTGCCTAAGACCTATTAGTTTCCTAAACTTTTTACTTCTATGACTAGCATTAGTCATTTAGTGACTTGAGAAATTATTTTCTAGTAGACAATGATTTTTTAAATCAGTTCTCAAGTGTTACTGCCTGTGAGCAGAGAATGAGAAAGCCACATTGAAATGTGGGTGCTGGCTGGATACTGTGCTAGGTGACCAGCTCGCCAGCCTTGGGGTCCCCTCCTCAAATCTCTGCTTTAGCAAAATTTAAGCTACTATGTAGCATAATTCTTGTGAGACTCTTATAGGAGTTTACCCACCATCTGTAAAGAATATCTAAAATTTATACAAAGGTGATCCTAGAGATTAAACTTAGTCAAAGCCGAAGTTCTTTTGTACTTAAGGGGAAAAGTTCCATATAGTTTGTCTGGCAACTTCTCTGTGTCTTCTCTGGGACTGAATAATGGGACTAAAATAGCTGGTAACACCAAGTGAGGACAGTGTGAGATTACACTCATCAGTTACATGTAAATGAGTCTAATGTCGTCATGTGACTTAGTAGGGTGTTAGCAAACAGGACAGTGATGATCCTATTGTCACATGTAAATATATCAAATCAACACATTGTACACCTTAAATTTCCACAATGTTACATATCAGTTATATCTTAATTTTTAAAAACTGTAAGATCATTTAAAGCATAGACTTTGGAAATCTAATATATTCAATTAAAATTTGTACATTTTTTACCATTTTCTATTTGAAAAGTGACATGAATGTCACAAAGATCTCAGCTACCATCTTAAATGTGTCAGAGAGCTTCTGTTTTGTTTTTTGTTTTGTTTTGCTGCAGTTCCCACTCCTAGCCTTTATCTTGTCCTTTTTTTCCCCCTGCTTTTGTTTCCCTCACCAACTTTCTGCTCTTACCGCCTCCTTTTTCTAGAATTCCATTGTCCACTCATCTTTCATTGCTCCCTATGGAAACAAGGGGTAGAAAAGACATAAAGGAAAACAGATGTTGACAAAAGATGTATGGTGTAAGGTAGACAAAGAAATGACCAGATGTGAATCCTGCACATGTGGAAATGCCCATGGGTAGCTCATTAATTATAGGTATTTTTAAAATATGCATTGTGGCTAAGGTGACCAGCACTGTCTCTTTAAAATACTGTACTTTTTTGTTCACCGTCCTAAGACGTTGAGTTTTGATCTCAAGCTTGTGAACATTATTATTTTTAAAATGTAGTACCTCTATGTACAGTCAAACTCAAATCCCCCAAGCCAACGCAGAAGAACCATCGACCAAGAACAAATGAATAGATACTCTTGCCTTTCTAAAGCTTTCTGCAAAAACCTAATTTCTTTTTCTGCTCTGCTTTTCTGTAGATTCTGTTTTAAATGACTTTGTTATGATGCACTGTGTTTTTATGCCAAATACCCAGCTTTGCCCTGCCTTGGTGGCCCAATATCCTTTTGTGGTTTGAAGTCTCTATTCCCTTGAAGACACCTCGTATCTATCTGGTCATTATCTCATTTCATTCTCTGAAGGTAAGTCACAGCCCAGGCAGGGTCATGCTCTCCACCACTGTCAAACTGAAACACCCACAATTTTCCCCCCAGCGTAGACACCAGCCCTCTCTAGCAGGTTTGGTCGTGCTGTAAGGATCTCCTCCCTGTTACCTGTGTAGAGAAATGTGAGCCAAGTTACCTCAGGAAGGTGATACATAACTGGGAGGTAGGTTAAAGAAAGTTATGGAGAAGAGTATTCTTAGAGAATTCTTAGAGAGTAGGGACAGTTCCCTGACCTTGGAAACAGACACTTTACCTCTGCAGGATACCTGACAGCATGACCTGGGGCCTGCCTGCATTCTTCTTCCAAGGTCCAGGATTAATCCCTTTGCGCATAAATATGGGTGACCATAATGGGGTAGCTTTTCTTTCACACCTGTCCTACTCCACCCTGTCCTCCAGAAACCAAATGTATTCCTTCATTGCCATTTTTATTATTGTCACACTGACTGAAGTCACACAAAGTTGGAAATTCTAATGGCAGTTCCCCTGGGCAGCTGGAGCACTGACTTTGTTTGGGGCAGCTTTTCAATAGTCTGTTGAATTGACCAATTAGTACATGGTATCTGGCACAGAGAGAGCATCCAGAAAATCAGGTTGAATAAAAACGGTGAATGTTATTGAGTTACACCCTCAACTTCAGGGATCATGGGAAAGTATATTTTCCAATTTTGCTTTATATTTAAAGCAACAAAAATTTAGACCCCAAAACACTTTGACTTTTTGAGTAGTTAAATCTATTGAAGGAGAATGGCTTTTTTTTTCCCTCTGAGCAATCCAATCAATGTTGCATGTTTTTCTTTTTCAGAATTATAATTGCGCTACCTGATTCTCATTTTCTTGTTCACTCATAATTCTCTTTGAAGTCAACAGAATGTGTGAGGATGGGAGATTTGAGTTGAATGTGTTATTCAGAAGCAACTGCAAGAGTGAGATTTGGGTGTTTATTTGCCTGGAAACTATCTTTCCAAGTAATGACAGCTTAATGAGACTCACATACATTATATATTCTTTCTGGCTTATATTCCGTTTTTCTCAAGTAAAGTTAACACATTCAGGATCTCTCTGTGCTCTTTTAATCCACACATGGTAATCGTTATTAGACCTTTGAGACTTGTTAGAAGGAAAAAGAAAAACCACTACTGAGTTCTTTTTTTCCAACAGTTAGCATATCGATAAGATTTAAGCCAACAAAATGCAGAGAAGAGTGAGGGAATATAGCGGGCCCCATCATGCCATCTTTACAAGTAGGAACCCCAAGTCTTTGTTTTTGCCCATTCTGCTTTCTTCATTTATTAGCTTGTTCTGCTTTAGAGCTGATTGAGGATATTCATATCACTGATCTCTGTTTTTAAAACAGAAGTTCCTAGAGGGGAAGTCCATGCTATGTCCAGGGCGGGAGGGGTGGGGAAAATGGTAGTAGGTAGAGGAGAGAAAGTCGGGAAGGTGAACAGTGGAATCAAGGGAGGCCTATGATATCTGATCCCGGCTCTTCTCTCAGTAGACGGAGGGAATCCAGGATAGCTGGTGTCATCTAAAGTACCTAGTGCCCTCAGATCACCTCCTTCGTACTTGGCCCTACGAGAAGTTAGATTCTCTTCATTGCTCTATTTTGAACCAACTCTCTGTGTTAGGTATCTTGCTAACAACATTGACCCATATTTATCCTTCCAGGTGTCTACTGGGTTAGTATTAGCTTTGTCTTACAAACGAGGCTTCTGGGACTCAGAAACAGTGGGGTGACATACCCAAGGCAAGTCAGTGTCAGGATTCATCCAGGTCATAGGATTCTGAGCCTGGAGTGCGTCACTTTTTTTTCTCCACATATTATTTCTTTAAGAGCTTATCCTTTAGAGTTTAAGAACATTTCTTGACAATGCATTGCAGGATACATGTTTATCTGTGTTTCAGTTGACTCAAAGCAAAGTAGGCCTAACGTACTGAAACCAAATATATGAAACGTTCAGTAGAACTTTTCGCAATCATAGAAATATTCTGTTTCTGCTAGACCAGGATCCACTAGCCTTGAAATTCGCTACTGTGACTGAGGAACAGAATCTGTGATTTTACTTAATTTTTATTAATTTACATTTAAATAGCCATGTGTGGCTTGTGGCTACCATATTGGACAACATGTCTAGTCCTTAGATGGGAACAAGAGCCTCCAACAAAAATTGCTGTCATGTGATGCCGACCGAGGGAGGGTATCCCAGGGATGCCAGAGGCTTACCCTGCTGCAGGCTGGCCAACAGAAAGGGCTCGGTCCCTGAAGATCATGGCAGTGCTTCTATATTATGGTGAGGACTCAATTTTTAGTTCCCCTTTCTCTGTAGGAACATCTTACGTCGGCTTCTTACATAGGCTATGTTTGTTTGGTCATTGGTAACATAAACCAACTGTGATTGTCTTAAAGAATATAGGAATTTCTCAGAGGGATTTGGGGTCACTCAGAGAATTGAAGGGATCCTAGAAGAGCCCAGGCTTTCAAAAGGGGCCTTGGGGGCAAGAAATAAAGAGCTGCTTTGGGGCCAAATCTGCTCCAAGCATCCTAGGCTGATTCCCACATCCCTAGGAAGGAGGGTCGGGTTGGCCTAGCTCGGGTCCCTGCTGACATCTTGGTCAAAGGAAGGCAAAGCACTTTCCCAACAGTCCCCCAGAGCTTGTCTGTGAAGAAAAAGAGAGGAAATGGAGAAGTAAGTGATGAGCAGACCAAACAACTATTACCCATAAACTGCTAACACTTCATGCACCAGCCACAGGGAGAAATCAGGTAAAGCTGAGCTGGTGGGTTGATCCCCATATTATTAACATGAGAGAAGGGAGAGTAAAATACTTAACCTCGTTCCATTAAAGCACTTGGATTAAAGTGAGTTGCTTTGGCTGAGTCTTTTCAAAGTACTTAATATCTGTGACTGTGCCTAGCAGCCCTATGAAGAAGTCAGTACTGTCACTGCTCTTTTTCCAAATCAATAAACGAGGATAATGAAAAATTATGATTTGCTCAGAGAAAGGTAATTACTAGTACAGAAAAGATTTGAGCCCCGAGCCACTGACACCTATTTCTGTCCTTAATCCACATTGTATGTCACCTCCAATTTTGCTTTTAGCGCAGAGGAAGATGGTAGAACTCTCTTTAACATTAATATCTCAGGCCTTTTATACGCTAATGAGAGAAAAATCTCTATTCATTAGATATGCTTGGAACACGATTTCACCTGATGAATACAAGTGCTTTCTAATGAGTTTTTAAAATTATATTTGTTCAATTTCTGTACTTTTCATCTTCAGTTTCTTGAATCTTTTTAAGATTTGCACTTAAAATTCAGTAGAGTTTTCCACTGGTCTTTAAAAAAGAAAATAAAACCACCCATAACCCTGTCAGGTATTACCATTGTTAACATTTTGGTATGTATCCTTCCAGTCTTTTTTCTTCACAGGTAGATATATATTTTTATTTTTTTTTAATTCTTTTATATTTTTAAGTATAACAAGAGAATCATACTATAAGTAATTCTGTGTACTTTGTCATTAAAAAATATTTTATGAGTAGCTTTCTCTGCCACTAAATACTTCTCTGCAAATTTTTTTCAAAGTATAGATATCTTATAAAAGTGAGATCATGTTGTATATGCTTTTTAATAATATTTTCTTCTTCACTTAATAGCATGCTGTGGGTATCTTTTCAGACATGTATGTGTATGTTTATATTTATAAATGAAACTACTTTTTTTAAAGATTTTATTTTACTTACTTGACACAGAGAGAGAGAGAGATCACAAGTAGGCAGAGAGAAAGAGGGGGAAGCAGGCTCCCTGCTGAGCAGAGAGCCTGATATGGGGCTAGATCCCAGGACACTGAGATCATGACCTGAGCTGAAGGCAGAGGTTTAACCCACTGAGCCACCCAGGTGTGCCTACATCTTTTTTTTCCAACCAGTTCCATAAACTCTTATTAAACACAATGTGTCATATAGTGCTGGGCAACAAGGTGACGCAGATGCATGAGAAAAACATGCTATCATTTTCATTAACTCACAATATTATCTGGTAGATTTGTCGTAGTTTATTTTCTTAGCCTCTTTCTATTGGATATTTACTTTTTTTTTTCAAATTTTTTTTCCTATAACGAACACAATGGGCTGAATCAACATCCTTCCAGCTCAATCTTTGCCCACATGTAAGATCATTTCATTACTTTGAAAGTAGGCAAGGAGTAAGTAATGTTTTAATGCTTTTGATGTTTACTACAGCATTGCTCCCCTGGTGTCTTAATTATGTGTTTTATGATTAAACTCTAGCCTATTTTTTTTTTTTGTACAAATGCATGTAGTCCTGGGGCGCCTGGGTGGCTCAGTGGGTTAAGCCGCTGCCTTCGGCTCAGGTCATGATCTCAGGGTCCTGGGATCGAGTCCCGCATCGGGCTCTCTGCTCGGCAGGGAGCCTGCTTCCCTCTCTCTCTCTCTCTCTGCCTGCCTCTCCATCTACTTGTGATTTCTCTCTGTCAAATAAATAAATAAAATCTTAAAAAAAAAAAAACAAACAAATGCATGTAGGCCTTAGTTCAGTAAGTGATCACAACTAAGTTAATATTATTTTGAATTTTAATAACTATGTCCTTGATTTGGAGCATTTTTCGTATCATTTACTTTATGTTTCCAGCACCCAGCCCCCACATGTGAGACATAAAAAGGACTAGTGTGATATTTATTTCATTTTACATGTGGGAGAAATCAAGACACATAGAGCCAAGAGAGCACCTAAGATCACACACATCCTGGCAAATGTTTAGAGAAACTCCATGTAGCCCTAAATAATTCCAACTGCAGGGGACATTGTCCTTGTCATCAGTGCCATCTCAGTGGGTCAGTCTAGCTACTCTGTAACAGGCTGCCCTTGGCCATGGTTTGTTCTCGTATTGCAGGCCCAAAGTAGACTGAGATTCAAAGAGAGACTTTCTTGGGCTTCTCAAACTTTAGGAAAGAGAACAGGAAGCCTACAGCCCCAGTTGCCAGTGATGGCCTTCCTAAAATGAGTAGGGGAATAAGTCATATGTCAAAGCTGAAATGCATGGAGAGTCAGGAAAAAAAAAAAATGGTTCTATGATGGCATCACTGCACTTGTCCAACCCTGCAGCTTACCCTGCCGAAGACTTCTTGTTATGTCAACAAATACAAGTCTTTGTGACTCGGGACAGATTGTCATTACAGCTGAAAGCATCTTGAATGATTATGGCTTATATTTAAATTCATAAAAATGTAAATACAGCAATAATTTTGGCCAAATATTTTTTCCTAGTGTCTTAATTTCTTTTGGCTTAGTATACACAAATTCTCTGCTTTTGGCATGGAAAAAAATTCATTTCATTTCTTGAAGCAAAGAGGAAAAAAGAGAATACAGATTTGCTACGAAGTTTCAGCTAAAACTACTTCTCTATATATTGTATCCCTTATACAGAGACATAGCAAACGCAATAGCTTCCTTTACTGAAAAGGCAGGGCCTCCATCATTTATTTCACTGTCATATTGAGCTGGGACATTCTCTTTAGAAGTTGACTGAGGTTCCCTAGGAGGAACCTTTTTCAAAATTTGCTTTTCTTCTTGATGATTTACAAAACAGCATCGGGTTCTTATTCTCCAGATTAAGCCAAGTTTTTAGGAATATTATTTAGATGTCTAAGGAAAATTGTCAGCTTAAATTTTGTTGAAGCCAAATTTTACCATTGTAGTCCCCCAATTGTTTCTGCAAGTGTTTAATCCATATGCTACTCTCAGTGCAATTTATTTCTGCAGATATGCAACTTAAGACTTCATTTCCAATAAGGAAGACTTGCTTTGATCATGATATGATACGTCCTCTTTCTCAGAAAATGACCGTGTTATCAGATATTCTACAAAGTATTTTATGCCCATTTCTCAGCCTCATATCAACACCATGGGATGCGTACTCTTTTTACGTGAGGGGATGAGACTGAGGAGGTATGCCGTTTTACCCAAGTTCCATTGCTGGCAAGTGTTAGAATAGTAGTGGGTTGAACCCAGCAATGGGTTGTTAGTCCACATCCTACTTCTCTGGTGGGAATACTAGCCCCTGAGTTAAGACTAAAAAGAATAGCCAAGAACGAGAGGCTTCTAAAAATGCAAAGAATTCTGAAAATCAATGAGAAAAAAAAAAGTTCCAAGCAAGAAAATGGGAGGCACATAAAGAAAAATGACAACACAGAGAGTGGTCCTGGGAATTTCAAGTTCATAGGCTCACATAGACACAGGAGCAGCTGATGTGATGGGAATAGCATTACAGTTAAACCCAGAGAGGCCAGGTCTCATGGAAAGTTCCCAAACCACCCATTTAAAAGATTTCACTTTATTTCCAGGGGGCGGATCAATAATAATGACGGTGACTAACACTTGCTGAGCATTTAATATGTCTGCGATACTGTTCTGTATGGTATACCAGTATTGTCTCAGCTCATCTGTAACAGCAGTCCTCTGACATTTACTGATGAAGAGACTGAGGTTCTAAATGGCCGATTAACTGACCGACGGCCTCACGTTTGTAAGTAGGGAAGCGGGGAGATGAACCCAGGTGGTCTGATTCGAGAACTTGCCTTCCAAGCACATGTTGCGTGAAGGAAGGGATAGATTCGCAGCCCAGAATGTTGGGATGCTCCACGAAGGCAAGCAGGGTAGTAAAGAGACCCCATAACACGGTGGGAAAAGCACAAGGTCTGAAGTCAGAAGACCTGTGTTTAAGACCTGAGTCTTACAAGCTGTAGTACTTGGCAATTATCCTTGACCTTTCTGAACCCTGTCTGTATAATAGGGGTAATTATACCTGTCTTGCCCAGTTCATCAGGTGGATGTGAGGATCAAATGAGGCTCTGTGTGTGAAAGTACATTATAAACCTTCAAGCCCCTTATAAATAGTGCCCCATATAAATGCATTATTGTACCACCATGAAAGGAATCTAGCATCATGTAAAGGATATACCAATGCTTTGTCTAGTCAGTGGGCAGATGACCCCCAAAGTTTGTTTTCGGCTACAAGCAGCAATCTTGTATGCAAAGCAGGGCTTAAAAAACAACAACATTGAAGGGTATCAGTTTGAATGTTGATAAGTGTTTTATAAATAGCTGCATAATTAGCATGTACTTACTACAAAAAATATACATAATATTTTATTCCCTGTTGTAGGCTGTAATGAATCTGCCGCCTCTCCGTCCTAGGAGGCTTTCACTTACTTTCTCCATGATAATTTTAATATGTGGAACCATTATTAGCTGAATTAAGAATAAGTAAATGAGCAGTAAAAAAAAAAAAAATACAGAAAAATTACAGGTGCCTGTGGTGAGTAAGATAATAACTAGGTAAAAATATATGAAATAATTACAGTGTTTGAACGGCACAGCCGGCATGAGGAAAATGACTCAATGGAATATTAAGCCAGCTGTTGGCAGGGTAGAAAGACTGTAGCCTACACCGTGGCCTTCACCTCTTCAGATCCTCAGCCCTGATCCACACTGAAAACATTCAGTTTGTCCTCAGTCACAGTTGAGTGATGCCGAAGGAACCGGTCCAATTCGACAAAGAATTCAGTCATTCTGAGAGGCTGTGTTCCTATAGATTAAATACCCTGTAACTAAAAGATTCTATTTCAAAGATGCACCTGATATCTGGTACTTGTGTGGACCTAGCTCCTGATGACATTGAATATGAACGTCCTTAGAATGTATCCATGATCTGTATTTGACATCTTTTTTTTTTAAGATTTTATTTATTTATTTGAGAGACAGAGATCACAAGTAGGCAGAGAGGCAGGCAGAGAGAGAAAGAGGAGGAAACAGGCCCCCCGCTGAGCAGAGAGCCCTATGCAGGGCTCAATCCCAGGACCCTAGGATCATGACCTGAGCTTCGTGAAGGCAGAGGCTTTAACCTACTGAGCCACCCAGGTGCCCCTGTATTTGACATCTTGACAAAACAGAATTTCAGATAATTTAGATAAAGCTTTTAAGGAGCCATGATGTTTGTCTGTTTTTGAAAACTGTGTTATATATAGCACTCCAAACAGTGTAATTGAATTAAGGTAACCAGTCAATCAACAAACATTTGAAGCTTTTTATGATTCCCATTTCTGCTGTTAAGGATTCTGATTTAATGTTCCCAGATGGTGAAAAATCTTATTACCATAACAAGAGAAACCTCAAGTTAGGATTTGAAACCTCACGAATGTTTGGTTAATAGTGGTGAGTCACTGCTTTTTTTCTTTTTATGTAAGTTCTATGCCTAACATGGGGCTTGAACTCACAATGTGCCGCCTCCTGAGCCAGCCAGTCACCCCCAAGCCGCTTTCTAAATCAAGAGGTACTAGTTGGAACTATGGCAGAGAGGATCTAGTTCAGACATTAGGAATCCTATGCCTTCCTGACCATCAGATTGTCAGGGAGCTGCAGCAATTAATTCTTGATTTCCTGTATGTGCTTTGTCTTCTTTGTGGATTTTTTGGGATCAGTTTCCGCATCTCAGACTGATTTCCCCATTATCCGATAAACTTCAAATCCCCTAATTCTGCTGCATAATACATGTTAGCATAAAGAAATGTTAATATCAGACAAAATGTGCCAACAGAGACAGGTAAACAATGTCCTGGTGAGAGATAAGAGAACTGAGTTCTGGGACGCCTGGGTGGCTCAGTTGGTTGGACGACTGCCTTCGGCTCAGGTCATGATCCCAGAGTCCCGGGATCGAGTCCCGCATCGGGCTCCCAGCTCCATGGGGAGTCTGCTTCTCCCTCTGACCTTCTCCTCGCTCATGCTCTCTCTCACTGTCTCTCTCTCAAATAAATAAATAAAATCTTTAAAAAAAAAAAAAGAGAGAGAGAACTGAGTTCTAATATCAAGAATACTTTTGGTAGATTTGGAAAAACACTTAAACTCATTCTACCTCAGTTTCCTTACCCTCTGAAATTGTGGCATTAGAGATACAATCAAAGGGCTTTTGCAACTCACAGATTCTGTGATTCTGTGAATCATCTGAAGTCCACTCAGTGTGTCAGTGATGACTTTGGCCAACATTGACTATTAAGGCCTTTCCTTAATTGTATTTAAGATAAAAATGTAAGTAATTTTAGATTCTCTTACAGACTTTTTTTTTTTCACTTTATTTTATTTTATATCTTTTCAGTGTTCCAAAACTCATTGTTTATGCACCACACCCAGTGCTCCATGCAATAGTGTCCTCCATAATACCCAACACCAGCTCACCCAACCCCCCATCCCCTCCCCTCCAAATCCCTCAGTTTGTTTCTCAGAGTCCACAGTCTCTCATGGCTCATCTCCCTCTCCAGTTTCACCCAATTCACTTTTCCTTTCCTTCTCCTAATGTCCTCCATGTTATTCCTTACGCTCCACAAGTAAGTGAAACCATATGATAATTGACTCTCTCTGCTTGACTTATTTCATTCAGCATAATCTCTTCCAGTCCCATCCATGTTGATACAAAAGTTAGGTATTCATCCTTTCTGGTGGAGGCATAATACTCCATAGTGTATATGGACCATATCTTTTTTATCCATTTGTCCATTGAAGGGCATCTTGGTTCTTTCCACAGTTCGGCAACTGTGGCCATTGCTGCTATAAACATTGAGGTGCATATGGCCCTTCTTTTCACTTCATCTGTATCTTTGGGGTAAATACCCAGTAGTGCAACTGCAGGGTCACAGGGTAGCTCTATTTTTAATTTCTTAAGGAAACTCCATACTGTTTTCCAAAGTGGCTGCACCAACTCATATTCCCAACAGTGTAGAGGGTTCCCCTTTCTCCACATTATAACACTTGTTGTTTCCTGTCTTGTTTCTTACAGACTTCTATCTAACACTTTATTTCTCTGTGTCTTTTTCACCATAAATTCAAGCAGCCATATTGCTTCTTACCTGAACCCAACCGTCATGATATCAGGAGTCATGGCCATGCTTAATATATGTATGTCCTTATCATTTGACAAAATCACAGGATTGTGATGTAATTTATTTTCTCTGCTAACTGCACTTAACATAGACACTAGCCAAGTATATATTTCATATAGTGTGGTTAAAAGTATCTTATGTGGGGGGGGGGGGGAAACGTATCTTATGTATGTGGTTTCCATGGATCATCCTTTCTAAATGGTTGCTTGTCCTGGGGAAGAGCCAGGTTTGTATTCCCATGAGACTTTCTCCATCAAGTGGTTAATGGGTTGTTCTGGTTCTAGCCAAAGAAGGTAATGGTTTCTATGACCTTCCTGTTGTGTTTGAATTTATGAACAAACTATATTTGAAATGTTACTCTTTTTAGGTTTAATTGTTTTACATCATATTGAAACAAGGGACCTGGTGGGATGTTATTTCCCACCCCTAGCCCCCAACTGCTGTCTGAAGGGAATATAGTCTTTTCCCCTCTCTCCATCTTTTTTGTAAATGTTAAATAAAATCTAAAAATAAATCACATAAATCTTCTAAAACCTGGGGAAAGTGTTATGGGAATCAACAGAAGCCCCAACACATCCTCTATAACCATTTCAGGTATCATCAATTACATAAAGTCTTCTCTGTGTCCCTTGAGAATCTGATTCAACAGACTGTTCTGGAATGGAACAATCTGTTGCCTGTGGAGGGGCAGAATGCTTGAGCATATGCCTGGATTCAGCTTATAAAAGTACTATCACTACCACCTCCAGTAACATCTGTAAAGGGAAAGGGAGACTTTATGAAACAGCTCAGTGCTTCCTTTTATTTTTCCAGAGGCAAAAACACTTAACTTTCTTGAGAAAAGAAACCAAGCCTTATTCTAATCCCTGTGGATTTGGCCATTGCTGGATCCCAGGGGCCTGTGGAGCTATTCATTAAGAGCAGAGGACACTCAACTCTGGTTTAGGTATTCATCAGCTCTGGGAAACTTAGAGCTTAGGCAAAGGAAAAAAAAGAAAGAAAGAAAGAAAGAAAAAGGAAAGAAAGAAGGAAAGAAATCTCTTTCTCATCAGGATTTTTGCTTCCCAGATGCAATCATTCTCAATAATTTCATGAACCCAAGTGCTAACATCCAGTCACTGTTGGGGAATGGGGGTGATGACAATGGAGAGGGCCCTGTCTGGATTTATCAACCCTCCATTTATTTGCTGAACAACCTTGGGCAGATCCCTTCTCTCAGTTTCATCTGTAAGTATTTAGAGAGAGTGTTACGTGATCATGTCAGCACATGGAGCACATTTATTATAAACTATAAAGCTCCATGCAGGTTTAGAGTGTTACCATGTTAATCCTTCCAATCATGTGTTCTTTCCTTGTAGAAAAAAGACAGATTCCCCCGGAGGAAAGAAGTCAAGACAAAGTCCTGACCCACAGAGATAACGTAAATTTAGTGTCCTGTCCTAAGGCCTTATAGATTAGCCTCACGTGTGCTCCTGGTAACACTGTACCCAAGTCACAAGTGTTCACATTGTTTCCTGAGTCCAAGTCAGGATAACCTGGAGGGGCAGCTGGGTGGCTCAGTTGGTTAAGCCTCTGACTCTTGGTTTTGGCTCAGGTCATGATCTCAGGATCTTGAGATCAAGTTCCATATCAGGCTCTGTGCTCAGCACGGAGTCTACTTAAGGTTCTTTCCCCTCCCTCTCCCACCTCCTCTGCTGCTCCCACTGCTTGCTCTCTCCCTCTCTCTCTCTAAAGATAAATAAGTAAAATCTTAAAAAAAAAAAAAAAGATAACCTGGAAAGTTAGCATTATATCTGCTTGATAGCAAATTTGATAGTTCAAACCACCTCAGCCTCGTGCAAGTAAGAAAGACTCAATCTCTCTCTCTCCCTCTCTCTGACTGACTCTAAGGTGAACCTGCACACATTTTTCATTCAGTCAAGAATAACTTACTTGGTGCCCACCACATGCCAGATTGTGTTGCTAGCCCTTCCCCCCCAAAATAGTGATAAAATGTTGTGCCACACTGCAGTTCTTTGGAAAGAAAAACTGAGTTATGTGTGCTAGAAGCAAGAGGCCTAAGGGTTAATCAGAAAAGAAATAATTTTCACATAAAGTGATCTTTCTTCCCCCTTTTTTTTTATGGTAAGCTCAGAGAGAATTGTAGTAATACAGGTTGAGCAATTTTCTTTTTTATGAATCCCGTGCTCAATTTATGAAAGCCATTTTGCAACACATTTACATGCAGTAAACCTTTGCTTTAAGGTTCTGTCATTTACCTTGATCATGATTATTTATAGTCCCTTTAGAAAAGGCCCTTTACAGGTTTAGCTCTCAAGTACATCACTGCCACTAGGCAGTTCTCTACTGAGCCTTTGAGGTCATGGTCATAAGCTAAGGCACAGCCAGTCTTGCAGCCAGCTCTGAGGACAGAGAGGGCTGTTGTGTAATTAGAACTAGTTGGAATTAGGAGTCTTGGTCAAAACCAACTCCATACTCTCATCGTGTGATCCTGGCCATTTGTGCACCTTTACCATCAGTTTGCTCACTGGTAGGAAGGGAAGAATGCTTTTGTCACAAGACTCTAAAGTAGAATTTAACTAAGGTATGCTACTGCAAGATACAGGGTTAGTTATAAAGAGGAAAGTGTTCCATGAACTAATTGTCAGCAGTATGATCTATTATAAATCAGTGAAAAACAAATGCTATGCCTCTTCTAAAATCTTTCTTGATCACATATTCTATTCTCTCTAATGTGACACACACACAAATGTAAACGGAGAGCAGAAGCCTTTACCTGATACATTGGAAGACACTCAATTAAGTATTTATTGTCTTGATGGATAAATATAATTGCCAGCTGAAAGTCACTGTGCTGGGCATGGTACAGAATACAAGGCAAGTAATTTATCATCCCTAGGCCTCCAGGAGCTTATCCTTTTGTTAAGATGTCTAGCCGTTAAGTGCACAAAAAGCCAGTATGAGACAGAAGAAGGAGTTACAGTGTGTCGAAGTCCCTCCCCATATGCATACAGCAGGAAACTTTGCTCTTCTGAACACTAGGCGAGCCAGGCTTCCTCCAGCCCCATGCGCTCTTGCTGTCCAGCAGAACGTAGATGCCCACCTGGAAGGGTTTCGCTGAAACGCATACAATGAAGTGGTTCTATGGAAATAGGTGCAGAATCGTGGGAACCAAAAAGGGCAGGCAAGGCCCCACAAGACAAGCAACAGCAGGAAGCACTGTGTCCCCTAGAAGTGAAGGGCCAGGCGGAGGGCTGGCAGGGGGTGTGCTGGGAGCTGGAGCGAGGTGCAGTGGGAACCCTTGTCAACACGCAAGGCCAAGTGGGGCTGTGCGAGTCGGACTCCTGGGACCAACGCCCCGTCAGGGTCAGCAGACCCAAAGAGGGCTCCCTAGGCACTGGGTCCAGAGTCTTTCTGTGGGTGGCGCTTTTCTTGAGGGCCTGAGGAGAGAATCCTATCAGCCCAAGAGGCTGGCTTTCTGAACCTGGGATCGATCATTCTCGGCTTTTGCAAGCCGCTCAGTGGCGTGAGTGTGAATGTCTCGATCAAGTGTCTTCCTTGACTCCGCGGCACTTACCACGCCCAGCCCTCACAAGGTACGGAGCAGGAGAAAATGGATTACACCCTCAACAACAAGAGGCGTGTCATCCGCCTGGTGCTGCAGTGGGCCGCCGTGTATGGAGACGTCCTACAAGAGGATGACGTGGCCGTGGCTTTCCTCGAGGTACGTGGAGACCTCCCTTCCAAGAATACATCTTTGTCCCACTGTAGCAGGACTCGCCAGAAGCACGGGGCTTCCCGTAGAGGCTAGGACTGCAAATTCTGGTCTCTGTTAACATGTTCATCAGAAAGGTACTATGAGGGGCGCCTGGGTGGCTCAGTGGGTTGGGCCTCTGCCTTTGGCTCAGGTCATGATCTCAGGGTCCTGGGATGGAGTCCCGCATCTGGCTCTCTGCTCAGCGGGGAGCCTGTTTCCTCTCTCTCTCTCTGCCTGCCTCTCTGCCTACTTGTGATCTCTCTCTGTCAAATAAATAAATAAAATCTAAAAAAAAAAAAAAGGAAGAAAGGTACTGTGAGAGGAGTAGAGAGCAGCATCAGCTGCTGTCCTGCCCTTTTAGCCCAATAATGCAGCCTTGTCATGTATTTTCACTTGCTCCCTTTTCCTTTGCATTTTTTTTCTGTGATCCTAATCATGGGGTACCCGTCATGTTGTAGGCTGCTTTTTCCACTTTATATAAGGATTTTTTTCGATGTTCATGCAGTCTTTCTAGTAAAAATTCTTAATGACCTTTGAGTAGCTCTGCCACAGATGTGCTTGTTTTTCATCATGTTGAATATTTACATCATTTCTGGTTTCTACATTCCTTGGGTAATAGTTCAGGGAACGTTTTTGTGTAAGTAGGTCTGTGTTTGGTCACATTCCAAGAAGTGGGATTGTTAGATCCAACAGTACCTCTTTTTGAGTGGAGTGAAACCGATTATATTATTGAGGACTTTCTAGGACCACGAGGTAGTTCCAGAGGGATGTGATTTATGTCATAAACACTATTTTAAGCTGAACTTCCCTTTTCCTTCCCATGGCTCCAGCCCCACATTGCAGCATGGGCCCTGGCATTGAGCCCTGAATGACTCGCTCTATCCTCTGAAACTTAGATGAGGATCTTCGATGCAGGCAAAAGGCAATGTGGCTTCTATTTCTAACCTTATCAGTCTGTGTGTTCAAGACTGAATTATCAAAAAAAAAAAAAAAATTATCCTTTCCCCTCTTGAAGCATATAATTTGGCAGGCAGAGAGATGGGGAAGGGAGGAAGGCATCTGTAAGTGACCCTCAAGGCTGCAGAATGAAGTATTTTGAAAATATAAAGGAATAACTGTAGCTTGGGTCATACGTTGACTCCTGGCCACTACCAGTTGAAGAAAGGACTGTCTTGCAGAGGAAGCAGAGTGGGGTAAGTTGGCAACACCACAGCTGTCGTATTCCGCTGTGGAGGTCACTGCTCCTGAGCAAAGCAGGCCCAGCTGCTGCTGCCTGGTGGTCAGGATTGGTCCCAGGGCATCCATAAATTGTCCCTGAGTTGATCACACACTCAGCATGCATCAGTTCCCGTCCTGAAGACCATGCCTGCCTTTTGCCACCAAAAACTAACCACACCTAGCAGGAAAAAGTAAATAAATAACAAATGCTAAAATAGTTATTCAGAATAAATGTTAAAATTTCCCTGAAAAAATCTGAGGTGAAAAAGTGCTCTGACAGTGTAAGCTCTGAAGTAGCCCATTCTGAAACATCTTGTGACATTGCCTTTCATATAAATACCCTAGAAACAGTTCATCTGCAATTAAAAAAAATTTTTTTTTGAGTTTTTGCACTGTGGTGAAATATATCAAACATAAAATTTGCCACGTTGACCATCCTTGAGGGTACAATTCAGTGGTATTAATTAATTCACAATGTTATGGCACCATCAAGACCATCCATTTCCAAAACCCTTTCTCACTTGCAGTTCTGAATTTAGACATATGGTAACATTTTCTTTTTCTTTTTTGGTCTCCAGGCCATGCAACCATGGTCTAGAGATGCTAGTCAAGCAGATGACATAGGGACATATCTTTGTTGCTCGCGACAGAATCGTGTACCTTGGCAATTCCCATTAAAAGCCTGTGACCTTTGCCAATTACAGGAGTTTTATGTGTCTGTGTCAGATGATGCCCGGATGATTGCCGCCCTCAAGGACCAATTGCCCGAGTTGGAGAAGATTGTCAAGCAAATGTAAGGAAGGGCCTGGCTTGGGGTGTGTTTTCACCAAGTAAGTGTCTGCATCTCCGTCAAAACATCTTCCAAAATGTCCTTCGCCCCACTCCCCCATCACCGGAAGGTGAAAGCTTGGTTTTTCAGCAGCCACGTGGTGTTTCAGTTTGAGTGGACCGGAGCCTCAGGCTTGGGTGGTGGGAGAAGACCAGGTGAAGAGGGGAGGTTCTGCTCCGCTCCTTCTGTGGCGGACGGCTGCCAGGAGAAAGCGTGGGACAAGGCGGAGGTCCTACTGTTGGGCATCTCACGCAGTAAACTCGGGTTCCTTTGGTTTAAGGCAGTGAATCCAGTAATAGAATAGTGACATTTAAAGAAAGATGAAGGTGAATTACTTATATGGAAAATTCACTTTCTGCCACCAAGGTTGTTGCTGGTGAATGTTTGCTTCCCCTCTGCGAAAACATGGAAGGTTTCACAAGCTGTACTTTGAGCCTTCAGTAAATACCGGAGAGAATGTGTGCAACTAGAAAGATCTTAAAAGCTAGAAATCTTGGCTTTCAACATCAGTTCTGCAAGGGGTCTGCCTGGGATGTGAGCCCATCTCTTCGTGTGTCCTCTGTGCTTGGTCCCTTGGTCTCAGTATGAGGGTTGCTCAAGGACTGCTGTCATTTCGTTCTGTAATTTAAAAGTTCTATGCAAATGAAGCAATTCAAAATAACAGTACCGACGGTGTCAATTAATATGCTTTCTCTGTTTCTCGTAGTTCAGAAGATGCAAAGGCTCCACAAAAGAAGGTACATGCCCACAATTAGGACTCTCTAATTGTACCCTGTTAAGTAGCAGTTCTCCGGAAGTATCACAGTGCAGTAACTGAAAGTGATGTGTTTATAAATACAAAATATGTTTTCTCATGTCTTGACTCTGCTTCTCAAGTGTGTCTCCTCTGAGCTGCAAACATGCACCGGTCACTCTCCCCTTCCCGCTGTGGTTATTTTTACAGCACAAAGTTCTTTTGCAACAGTTCAACACAGGCGATGAGAGAGCCCAAAAGCGCCAGCCTATCCGCGGCTCGGATGAAGGTGAGAATTCTCTTCTAACTCAGAATCGTGTAGATTACTCAAAGTCCCTAAAATCTCTCCCCTGGGAACCCTCGGACTCTCTTAGCACCCCAAATGGTTCGGCGGAAGGTGCCCTTTTGCATTTCAGTTATTAATCCTCTTGAACTCTGGGCCTGGAGTGGAGGTGCTTGTCCACACTTCCTGGATTCTGCCTCTCCCTCGCTGCCTCTGTTCCCGGAAGGAAGGAAAGAGTATCTCAGGAAGTAGTGGTCAAGGCTGCCCACCTCCGGGAAGAGCTGGCAGGCAGATGGCTGGCACTTTGCGATGCTGTGCAGGGCAGAGATAGGGTCATCTGCAGAGCAGGACTCCAGCCCAGAGAGGGCAGTCTGGCCCCGAGCCCAGTATTGTTGGCAGCCACGAGGGAGGTGCACATGCCGACAATGACCATTTGGTTGCTTAAGCTTTGTCTCAGGAATCGCAACCAAAATAGAATGAATGATCATGACAAAACTCTCATCTTAATCACAACTGAGTCCTGTCATTCAGGAGCCCACAAATTACAGGAGCCGAAATTGCTTCCAGGGTTTACATTCAGAGGTGAGCCTCGAGGTGCCATGTTTGGGTTTGCTGAGCTCGACATTGCCTGAGCTCTGTGGCCCAGCCAGCCCCAAAGTACGCTAACCTGTGAACAAGTGTGTGGGAAAGTCAGTGTGTGTTCATGTCCCGGGCAGAAGCGCTCCTGTTTGCAGAGCTGTTAGCATTAGTTCCCCACCCCTCACTCCCTTCCCCCTGCCCAACCCCCCCACCCTCCTGCCCCAGCCAGACAGCAGCAATCTAGCAATCTGCCTACTGCGCAGCACTTCCTGGATTATGAAAAAGAAACTCTCAGGCAACGGCAGACCCGGCAGACAGGCCTAGATATCCTTCCTTTGTTCCATGTCTTCTCTGTGGCTTGTCCTCAAGCATGTGCTATGGTTCTTGGAACTGGAGGCAGCAGCCACGTACATGTGTACCTCTCCTTAGACCAAGGTGAAGGCCAGGAGTTTTGGAAGTGGGTGAGCTGACAATCCTGAGAGCGATGAGATGGTGCAAATTTGGGATGTTAGCCAAACATTCCCCCTTGCTGATGGTTTTCCTAAGAACTCCCAGGACAGATTTACCATATTGTTCCTGCCTTCCCAACAGTTCTGTTTAAAGTCTACTGCCTGGACCACACCTACACAACCATTCGGGTGCCAGTGGCTGCCTCGGTGAAGGAAGTCATCAGCGCAGTTGCCGACAAACTGGGCTCCGGGGAAGGCCTGATCATCGTCAAGATGAGCTCTGGAGGAGGTAACAGCCTCAATGAGCACCTTGGGTTTCCACAGAATGGAATATGCCATCCAAACAGAGAGCCTGCCAGGAGTTAGCGTGGCCCTTCCTCGCAGGCCCTGAGGGACTGGTGCTGTGTGTGTGCCCATAAATAACAAAATAATATGGTTAGAAGTGGGCTGGGTAAGTATCCAATATGCCCTATTTTGGAGTTATCCACTGTAAAGCAGGAGGTAAAGCGACCGACGGCAGCTGGAGCTGAGGACTCTGGGGTGGGTGTTGGCTTGGAGTTATTCCTATATAAACCCTAAGCAAAAAGCTGAAGGTCTTGGAGTTCTGAGACATGGGGACCCTAAGAGGGCATCTGGCTTGACAGGCTCCAAGACATAGGTTTCCAAAAGTCTGAAGTTGGAGGTGATAGTAGGCTGGTTCTTTCCAGCTGATGATGGTTTCCCTCCTTAACCCGTAGAGAGGGCAAGAGGCCAACTCATCAAATAAAATGAGGACGATTTTTCCCCATGGGACCACTTAATTGCCGTGTGCGTTCTTGAAATGTCATGTATTCATTTGCCATATATATTTACTGGCCAAGTTAGTGTGACTGGGACGGAAGGGATGTGTTGGGTGCAGCCATGTCCCCAAGCTGTTGCTAGGCAGGCACGGAGGTAGACAGTAAGTGGACAATTACAATCCATGCTGGCTAGAGGTTTGGAATGGTCGGCCTGTGTTGCATTGAGAGCCCAAAGAAGAAACGGTAAAGCTAATTTATCCGGAAATGATTTAGTAGCCACTGGAGGATCCTTGCTTCAGGATCGGGTAAACCATTTTTTTGCCATGTTTGAAGGCAAATGGTTCCCCTGATGCAGGATTTTTAAATGTATCAAGGATTCCCAAGATTTCCTCTCCCAGTCTCATAGGACCCAGGGTGCCTGCCTTCGCCAGTCCCTATGGCACAGTCTTTCCGCGGCTGTCCCGCACCCCTCCTTCCCCTCCTTTGGGCTGTGACGCAAATGTCTTGTCTACCTGAGGCCACCTCCTCCCTTTCTTTGATTCCCCTTCTAAAATTGTATCCTCTCTCACTTACGTATACTTTCTAGCTTCTGTCCCTGCTGGCTTTTCTCCCCGTGGCAGCTCACTCTCTGATCTGTCTTGTTCACCGTCTATGTCCCTCGCTGTGATACAAGCAAGCTCTTATAGGACTGGGATTTTTTTCTTTTTTCCTGTGTTGTTCCCTTCTGTATCTTCAATGCCTGGAGCAGTGTCCAGCATGTAGTAAATGCTAAATAAATATTTGTTGAATGAATTAATTTTCAAAATATAGGAGGCTTAATCTAGGCCAGGCCATTGCCCTCCAAATTTGGGAACCCATGAAAAAATACTAATGAATTTTACTTCTAAAGTCATCTGGGATCTCAGAAACCCCCTAAGTTTTCTAGAAGGGATCTTTCCATCTCCAAAGCGCTGGGCATTATTGCCATCTGGAAACATAATTTGTTATATAAATAGTAAGTGCGGTTTTTGAAGATAATTACAGCTGTAGTGCCGAACTGGGTGAATTGACCCGCGGGTACTTCCATTCCTGCTTTGTGGTCATTTTCTGATGGCATCCTGAGTGTCCTGTGCCTGCGTGAATGCTGGGTCTTTCCTATTCAGTGGGTCCCTTCAGTCCTGTGTTTTATGCAGTCGCTCTGCGTGTTCCGGTAATTCACCGAGCCGGCAATTTGTTGGTGTGATTAGGGCAGTGCAGCAAATCTCAGATGCATTTAATAGGCAATCTCATGCTTTTTATGTTCACAGAAAAGGTGGTGCTCAAACCTAATGATGTTTCAGTATTTACGACGCTCACCATTAATGGACGCCTATTTGCTTGCCCGCGAGAGCAATTCGATTCACTGGTAGGTGTGGATGGCCTCCTCGGAGCCGTGTCTGCAATCAGAAAAACTTGTCTGCAGCTTAATTTCGCAGTTACGTTGAACTGAGTTGCTAAAAAACTCCTGAATGCTCCTTGGCTGTTTCTTTTTCTGTGCTACGTGAGGTAAGCCTCAGGTGTTCATTTGATATGCTCAGACCTTTAGATTTTCTTTTGTGGAAATGAGTCAAAGTAGCCCCACTATCGGGGCACAATTCAGCTTTTAGACCCCCTTGTGGTAAATAACCTCCTAGAAGTCCCCCCAGTTTAGATAGTAATATTTAAAATCTGAATGCTGAAACCAGGAGAGGGAAAAAAAGAAACTTTTAAGACCAGACCTTGCGATCCATCACGTCCTCCGTGGGCTGTAGGGCAAAGCCACTCTCAGTTCTCCCTGAAAGCGCTCTGACTTGTGTAGGAAGTACCGGAGGCCAGCAGTTTCTTCGCTATGTCCCCCAGGCCTTTTTCCCAGGCTGCACAGAACTCTCTTCAAGCAGAGGATTAATCGGCCCATGCTCACTGCTGAGTAGCCTTCATCTGTTATGGAGACGGTAGGGTTCATTTCTGTTTATCCTCCAAAAATTAGACATGTTGGTGAGGAGCTCTCGCGCTATCTTGGAAATGCTGCAGGGCCAGCGCAGAGGAGAGGGAAGCAGTTTTTTCCATCTCAGGACACACGGGGCTGATTTTACTAAGAGAAGTGCAACAAGAGTGAGAGGTAAACAGCATCACATTCCAGGGCAGAGTTCAGCCACGTGAGTGCTGCGTAAATGCATTCATGTGTCATCACATCAGACATTAGAAGTAAATCAAGATTCCTCTCCTCTCGAGAACGTTCTAAAATTTTTTCTTAAGATTGTATTTATTTTTTGAGGGAGAGAGTGAGCAAGATAGAGAGAGGACACAGGCAGGGGAAGTGGCAGGCAGAGGCAGAGAGAGAAGCAGACTCCCTGCTGAGCAGGGACCCTGATGTGAGGCTCGATCCCAGGACCCTGGGATCATGACTTGAGCCAAAGGCAGACACTTAACTGACTGACCCCCCAGGAGCCCCCCAGGAGCTAGGTGGATTGTTGCCATGTCTTGTATCCCGGTGGAGGGGAGCTTAGCAAATGTGGCTTCGTTCTCTGACTGTCCTCATCCATCACAGCCCACGAGCGCCCTGCTGGCCTCCTCCACAGCTGCTAGAAGAGCCGTCTGCACACAGTCCTTTCATTTGTATTTTCAGTCACCTACATTTACTTCACTGCTTTCTAAAAGATCACTATTTCCCAGCACTGAGGGATTGGGGGGGGGGGGGGGAATGTCCTACGTGAGGCGTGCTGCCCTCTCGTGGAAATGAACACCATCAGAAACCAGGTGAGCAGTGGGCCTGCCACAGGTGCGGCACGATGTGTTTGTCCCACGGCCTTCCGCCTGTCTTGCCAGCCGGTTCTTGGCCGCAGCAACAGATGACCTGGCGTGTGGATGGGGTGTGCAGACCGTTTCCAGCTCCTTGTCAGGCAGACACTGACTTCTGAGGCCTCTGTTTCTTTGCACCTTGTCCTGCAGCCTTGCGAATTCTAGTCCTTGCCAGCCTTCCATGTTAAGGCCCAAGTAGTTGAAAGGCGTTTACTTTGCCGCAAGTCCTGGGGAATGTGAGCCTGTAAACTTCCTCCACGTGGTGCCCTGCCATTCGCTGGCCAGCGGCTTACATCATCGTACTAAGGAGTGGTTGAACCCCACCTGCCTCACCAAACTGGAGACGTGGAGCCTTTTCCAGCTTTCTAAAGATCTCCCTGAGGACAGTCTTTCTAGGAAGAATGGCACACAGGATGACTGTGCAGTACAGAATGTTGGCCAAACCCTTGGATCTATCAACACGTACTTATGAAGTGTCTGCTTTGTACTCAGTGCTCTGCTGCCTTCTGTGTGACTCTCAACCAGTCGTCCCAGAGGCTCTGTCCTTGCGATGGTTACGGTGACATTAGGGAGATGAGACTAAAACAGCCTGGAACAGAACACATTGTAGGGCTACGCTGTGTTGTCTAGAAATAACGGAGTGCCAGCGACTTACTCTCTGCCCATTGTATTTGAGCATAAATGTTAGTGCAGAGCAAATTATAATAAAATCCCACTGTACTGTAATTTGGTTGTACTCTTACCCACCCGCTAGTTCCTTAGAATTTTGTTTAGGGCTTGTGATCTCATCCAGGCATTGTGGATGGTTCTGGCTCTGGGATGGTCTTGAAGATGAGTCCTCCCTGTGCCTCCAGGAACCCACAGTGTAGTGAGGGACTCCAGGGTGTAAGAAGGCAGGGTGACAAAGGCCACCACAGAGCCAGGCACGGGGTGGGGGAGAGAGGGATGCTGGGGTGGCAGCTGACTTCAGCCATCTCTTTGTCACTGACGATCTGTGTATCCTTTTTATGTCTTGGGTTCTTGACTTGGAAATTGGGAGGGTAACGATGCTGTTCTTCCTGAGGGAAAGTACATGGGAGTTCTATGCCTCTGGGCAGGCAGTTGTGCCTGTTGTGCCTCATATGATGGGAAAGGGCCCCAGGACTATTTAGGAGAAAATGGAGCAAGGGGGTGCTTCCTGGGGGCCCCCGTGTCAGCACATACATTCCCCACTTCAGACGGAAGAACAACTTCGGCCACTCAAATCGCCTCTTCAGTGCTGCATGGGGGGAAGAGGCCAGCCTGCCCTTTGTCAAGGAGGGAGAAGGCTTTGGTCAGCCCTGCCCACTCGGAAAAAAAAAAAAAAAAGAGATTCTATGACTTTCAAAAGGGATGCAGGAATGATAGACCACCATCCATGACTGAAAGAATTTTACTTATTTCTTAATATTGGCATCTTCCCTGTAGTTGCTTGGTTTATCCCCTCCATGAAAAGCCGTAAGGCCTCAAGGAAAAGAGATGGGAGCTGGGTGGCTCAGTCATTAAGCATCTGCCTTCGGCTCAGGTCGCGATCCTGGGTCCTGAGATCAAGCCCCACGTGGGGCTCCCTGCTTGGCAGGACGCCTGCTTCTCCCTCTCCTACTCCCCCTACTTGTGTTCCCCCTACTTGTGTTCCCTCTTGCTGTGTCTCTCTCTGTCAATAAATAAATAAAATCTTTAAAAAAGAGAGAGAGAGAGAGATGGGAGCTGGGGAGCCTATGGAGGAAGAGACCAAAAGGGCAGTTGCATGGAGCAGAGGGCTGTGCACACAGCAGGAGCTGCAAGAGGGAGCGGAGAACATGGAGAGCCTGAGCCTGACAGGGTGTCCTCAGACCCAGCGTTTAAAAGTGTCCCCAACTTCAGGGGTGCCTGGGTGGCTCAGGCAGTTGAGCGTCTGACTCTTGATTTTGTCTCAGGTCATGATCGGTCGGTCGTGGGATCGAGCCCCACCTCGGGCTCCTCACTCAGCACAGAATCCCTCTGTTCTCACTTATCCCTCTCCCTCTCCCTCTCCCTCTGCTTATCCCTCTCCCTCGACTTCTCACTTCATGCTCTCTCTCTCTCTCTCCCTCTCAAATAAGTAAAATCTTTTTTAAAGACTGTCCCCAACTTTCTACCTAAGACTCACCCTGCTTGGAACCATTCTCCTTGCTTGTTTCCATAAACTACTTACCCATAACTTCAGGCCAGTTCCCTAAGTTTCCAAACTTTGGAATTAACGTTTTTCTTCGCTATTGTCTGTGCCCTGCATAGAGCAAATCAGGAACAACTGAGCTTAGCTCCCATGTCCAGACATCACTTGCATCATACTTTCCTGTGCATTTGCATCACCGTAGCACTTGTGGGGAGGGAACTCTTTTGGAAGGGGTTGGGAGTGGGGACCTCCTCTGTGCCAGGCACTCTGCTTATGTGATACAGGGACATTCTTCCCAGTCCATCCTGTTAAGAAGCGTGCATATCCGGTACTGCGACACCAAGTTTCCTGAGCTGGAAACAGACATGCGAGAAACTAGGGAATCGATCCCAGTCTGCGTAGCTAGAGTGGGGTTTGCATTTAGTCTGTTGCCCTCGAACACTGCTCTGTTGCAAAACCCCAGCTCTTTGTCTGGCACTCACAGACTTTCTAAAGCTGTCTGGGCTGTCTTTTTGGTTCCCCAAGGCTCTCTGATCCTGACAAACAGGTCCACTGACAGTTTTCTAGCCTTCCTGCATCTGTACCCGTCCTTTAGCAGACCAACCTGGGAGCTCAGGGGAAACCTTGCTGTTCTGACCCACCCAAGTTTGTCTGTTTAATCTTTTATAGCCTGGCTTCTTTCTCCAAGAACCTCTCCGACGTACATTCATCCGACATGCCCACTAACTCTCAAAATGCCCGTCCAGTCTTCCCACACGTTTATCCGTGTATCTGGGCATTGGGTGTGTGTCGATGCGTCTGTCTGTCCTTCATAGCCACGCATGAATGCCAGCAGCTGACTGTCGATTGAGTGTCAAGAGGGACTCCCTGATCAGAGCTTACCTTCCCTTAGCCTGTAAACTCGCAGAGACCACCTACATCCTGAATGTGTCATTTCTCTCGTGCCCAGAACCCAGTGAGCATTTATGGAACATAATGGTTATGGGTGCGACTGCTGATAGTCATGCTGGTAGAACTTGCATAATATTGATATTTCCAACTTAAATACCGAATATCCCAGTGTGGCTAGCATCATATTAGGGAAATCCTCTTTCAATTCATGTCCCTTTTGCAACTTTGGACATATATTACAGATCCACAAATGTCCGCATAGTATACGTAAGTTTCCAAGGCATACGAATCATACATTTTACTAAGGGAAAGCAGTCTCCGTCATTTCTCATAAAATACAAATGAGATCGGTGAGTCAGGTAGAAAGTTTTGAATGAGAGCCTTCCAGAAAGTAGCAGAAGCCCTCACCCAGAACGCCATGACTTTGTGGCTATCATTTCTAGCTCAGCATCGCTCCAAGAGTGGAGGGATGGGCCAGCATGGGTCATGTCGGTACCCAGAGCCCTCTGTCCGCCAGTCAGCTCAGGCCGTGTGTTATACGAGCTGGATAAGCAGGAACGTCACCGCAGTCAACAGCCCCACCACAGTTAGTGGTGCTGTGGCCAGATGTCCAAAAGGGCCATCCTGGTACCTGTTCCAGAACAGCTAGTGGAAAATAGGAGGAAAACATCTCCAAGGACTTCTTATGCCTTTACCAGAGAAAAGAGACTGTTTCCAGGGATCTCCCAGGCCCCAGGGTAAGGGGGACCCCCATAGGTCACTCCTCACCAAAGCTTATTTACCACAGTCCACGTTTTTCAGGCAGTGGACTTGATGATAGTGATCACGATGACTCTAAGGGTGGCACTGAAGGAAGTGAGCATTAAGAATAAAGGTGTCTTTCTCCTCTGGGTGACACTGGAGAGGTCCTGAAAGCCCCTCCAGAATCCTTTATCCTCAAAACTCCTTGAAGCATTCAGCATGGAGTACTTCTCTGTCCTGAGAGTCTGATCTATTTTTGCCTTCTTATTCACAGACTCCCTTGCCAGAGCAGGAAGGCCCAACTGTTGGAACAGTGGGAACTTTTGAACTGATGAGTTCCAAAGATTTAGCGTACCAGATGACCATTTATGATTGGGAACTCTTCAACTGTGTGCACGAGGTAAGTGCTTGCTGAGAGCGAGAGGAGGTACCGTTGTGATTCTGGACAAAGACTGCTATGCAGCCCGGTGGCAGACATGGATGTATGCAGCAAGATGGAAACCACACGATCGTTTATGGAAATACCGAGCTTATTAATAAAGCCTGTTACAAAGTCTTTGTGTCTTCAAGAAAAATCATAATGATTTAGAGTATCCTTCCTGTGCATGTCAAGCCAACAGCCCCTCGTCAATGGTTCTATATTTAAGAAGACCACTGAAGCCCCCTCGCCCCGTAGTACATAGCTTGAATCCTGGCCAGTGATGGGACTCACATTTGCTGACCCCCGTCAACTTGTAGTGACAAATAAAGAAGCCTCATTGGTGTTTTGATTGAGGAACAAAGAAATGAAATTGTTTTCTTTTCTTTTCTAGCTGGAGCTAATCTATCACACATTTGGAAGGCATAATTTTAAAAAGACCACAGCAAACTTGGATTTGTTCCTGAGGAGATTTAATGAAATTCAGTTTTGGGTTGTCACTGAGATTTGCCTTTGTTCCCAGCCCAGCAAGCGTGTTCAGCTCTTAAAAAAATTTATTAAGATCGCAGCCCAGTAAGTATCATTAGCTTAGAAAGAAAAAAAATGTTTGAGCTGCATTTTCATTTTTTCCTATTAGGGCTACATCTTTCAAAAAAGAAAGAAAGAAAGAAAGAAAGGAAGGAAGGAAGGAAGGAAGGAAGGAAGGAAGGAAGGAAGAAAGAGAAAGAAAGAAAGAAAGAAAGAAAGAAAGAAAGAAAGAAAGAAAGAAAGATAGATAGATAGATATAGGATCTCTTTAGGCACAAGGAACAACAATGGGGGCTTTAGAATAACTGAACTCTGGTAAAAGGTTAATTTCATCAGGCTTTTGTAATACCGGACATCAGTATATAAATAAATTAATACCTCATAGCATGGATACCAGAGTCAGAATCATGACCTCTTTGCTCTGAACTGTCCTGACTTTGTGCCTCCTCCAGTTTAAAGAGTCCTTCAGCAAAGTTCCGTCGTAGAAAACTTGTGTTGATGAGGCCTTTCGAGTGGCTGTCCCACAGGACACCTTCTCACCAGTAGAGGGCAGTGGAAACATGCAGGTACATGAGCACATAAAACTCAGCCAGAATGAAATCAGTAAAAGGCATAAAGGCGAGCTAACCTGGGACATGAAAATCATCTCCATCGACATCAGAAAAAGCAAGCAGCTTATAAATATTCTATTTAATAGCAGTTCATGGGAAACAATTTATTTACTGCAGGGGCCGGTTAGATTTCTCCCTGACATGAATTTAATCTTCTGCTATTTAGATATGCCTGACAACCTCTGTTTACTTCCATGTTTTTGGTATCACCACAATGCTAAAAATAAAATGCTAAATGTGGCCCATGGCTGGGAGACTTCTTTCTAAATGCAGGGAGCTTTCGCACAGGAAGGTGGGGAGCACAAGTAACCCCAGCTAGCAATTTTCTTGGGTCAAACAGTTTAGATCCCATACAGAGTCTGATTTCCAGAGCTAAACAAAGAAGTAAACACTGCCTGACATTTCATATGTATTAGCTTGCCAAATGCTTCAAATTATTTTGCCAAAAATTTGAGGGTTCAACAGGATATCCAAATTTTCAGATTCAAAGGCTAATCTCTCTTCATTTGGAAAAGCTGCCTTTCTGAAGAAAGATTTAGTAAGATGTTGCTTACAAATTTCTGGATCAAAGGATAGCCACTTTGCCGAGGAGACCGAACAGCCTTGTTGCAAGGGGCAGGTGCCTTGGCGTACTGGCAAGGGGAGGATTACGGAAACTGTGACGATACGTGTTTTCCCGCTATGAAGAGCACATTCTCCCTTCGCCTTAGCCTGGCAGTGCCAAATGCAACAAGGAGAAGAGAATGGCAAACTGCACCCCAGTGTGGGGGATCAGCAGGCCTTCGGGGGCCTGATCCTGTTAGTTGACAGTGGCAACGTAAGAGAGGCTTTCCATAACTTAGGAATTCTTTTTTAACGTTTATGCCTTTTTTATCTTTCTTCCTTCTGATTATGGGAATGAGTAGGCAGCTTTGGCCTTTGGTATAAATTGGCTTATGTTATTCAACCTTTCCTAAGCTGGTGCTGTCCCACAGTGGAGCTGTGAGCACGGCCCTGCTGGAGAAGATTGTAGACTGTCCTAGAGCAAGGTCTACAAGAACGAGACTTTTAGAGAACTTCAGCAAATTCCATGTAAGCTCTTTGACCTGCCCAGAGCTTTATGAAGTCGGGGGGGTTCAAGTACTATCATCTCCTTTCGCAGGGGAGACTTAGGCATGGGGACAGCTTGTGACTTACCTAGGGTGATGAGGTTAGTTGGGAACAGTTAACAGAGCAGTGACCAGAAAAGCAAGTCTGTATTCCTGCATGTGATTTCAAGAGCACATGGCTAGGACAAAGGCAAACACGTGCATATGATTATTCTCCCTGCCTTCAGCCCCGTGGAGGGGGTGGAGGGGGTTCCTCTGAAACTGCTTTCAGCCCCTGACCTGAGAGCCACTGCCCCCGCACAGCAAAGGCTTTGCTGACTTTTCCACCAGTGGTATAACACATCTGATAGCTTCTCTGAAAACGATTTTCCTCTTTCCACGCAGACCATTTAAGAACTACTCATTGCTTCCCCTACAAAGAGAACGCAGGCAGCAAAAGCAACAATTTAATTAGCCTTTCACAAAAATGTTCATCCAAACAGGATTTAATTATGATCCAGCTGACTTAGATAACCATATTGATTTGGGGTAAAGGATTTGCACTTGTTTCAAAATTAATTCTTTCCCTTTTTGAGGAACTGCTATGTAGGAGCTGGGGAATTCCCTTCTTTTTTCCTTTCTTTTCTTTCTTTCTTTTTTTTTTTTTTTCTTAAGTTAAATGAACTACCTGGGCTAAATATTGCCATTCTTTTTTTTTTTTTTTTAAAGATTTTATTTATTTATTTGACAGAGAGAGATCATAAGTAGGCAGAGAGGCAGGCAGAGAGAGAGGAGGAAGCAGGCTCCCTGCTGAGCAGAGAGCCCGATATGGGCCTGGATCCCGAGAACTCGAGATCATGACCTGAGCCGAAGGCAGCGGCTTAACCCACTGAGCCACCCAGGCGCCCCAAATATTGCCATTCTAATAAGAATCTTTGATCTTGCTCCACAATAGTCTTATTCCCAAATACATATTCATAAAGGCTCACAGTTGCCAAAGTGCATAAAGGGATCAGCCTCGTTAACATCGGTAAAACAGAAAATAAGGTTACTTTTTGGTCAATTGTTTGGGTTCTTTGTCAGCTTCATAGGGATCATGACTTGTAAGCTGATATTTCTCAACAAATTAGAAGGCTTCGAATGGCAGGTTAGAAATTTCCACGGGGGCAGCAATTTGACTTCCTCTTTCCTTTCTCAGGGGAAGGAGGCCTCAGGCTCAAAGTCCAAAAGTCTTCAAGGACATTTTGCTTCCCTCTTAACCTCATGCGATGTTTCCTTCCAGGTCCAACAAGGCTTTTAGGAAGCTCTGAGAGCATCCTAAGGATCCCTAGGGAAGGGGTCTTTAAATTCCTTCTCAAAACCTGAACCTAGATGGCTGGAACCATCCCCTTTCTAAAATTACCGTAGGAAGCCAGATAACTGAACATGGTCACCCGAGTGGAACTTACCCAGTGCATTAAATCTATCATTGCCTGTTCTCCTAACAAGTCCTGACGATTATTAATGACTATCAGAAAATAGAACTCTAATTTTTTTTTAATCGCACTCGAAAGTGTCATTTTACTCAGCCGTGTGCCTCTTGTGTTTCAGCTGTAAGGAGTACAAAAATCTGAATTCCTTTTTTGCCATCGTCATGGGACTAAGTAATGTTGCTGTGAGCCGCTTGGCACTCACGTGGGAGGTAAGCCTCAGCTGACATCCAGCTGTGACTTTTGCCTTAAGAATAAAAACACAGGCTCACCAGTGAGCTTTTTAAATAGAAATATCACTCACACTGGTATAACAATGGAAAAGGTGGGACCCTTTGAGGGAAGTGACCTGTCTCCTTTTTCCAGTTGCCTGAGAGTGTGAATTTCAAAAGGTATTGTCCTTTCGTGGAGAGGAAGGGAAATGCGGGGGTCTCAGCTTCTTGGTCTGTGCAAGGTAAATAATAATACATCTAGCTCCTGAGTAGAACATGAATCAACAACATTGCTGGGGTGATTTCAAAGGTTTTGCTCATGGATTCTGTTGTTTTCTGGAATGTCTGCTTATTGCCTTATCTGTAATTAAGAGAGGACAGAAGATCCATTTTTATCCAAGTAGTCATTTTGCTCTGGGGAAAATTAGCCAGAAGGCCAGCTGTTTGGCCCTGCTGAGTACTAAGTATCTCTTAACCGCCTGGCCGACCTCTCTGTGTGTGCAGGCACAACAGCTGGCTAATATTCAGGTTGCGGCAAAAGTTCCACAGGTGTGTTGTGAACCTCTGGAGGAAATACCATTATTGGTTTGTTGACAGTTGGGTATTTGTGCTAAACATCTTCGTTTTTCATCAGCTAAGTTACTCAAAATGTGCCCGACCCCTTACGTGTGGTATATAGTTGAAGAAATACTAATCTCTCATAGAACATACACACAAAAATAGACTCTTACTAAAAATAAAAAAGTATGTGTAAGTGGGACACAAAAAGAGGTCAAGGAGTAGATAACAGAGATTTCATCTGCGAGGGTGCTTTAAAGAGGCACCAAAGGCAGCTGTTTGCATCTCTAAATATTTTCCTCAAAACATTTCCTTCCCCATTTGCCTCTTGAAACTGTTTTCTTTCCCTGTCCCTCCTAAATGTTTCCATTGTTTATAGGACAGGTCCTCACAAGTTCCTCTGTCTTGGGTTTCTCTTAAAATTCCAGGCTGATGCGGCACACAGCAGCTCATCCTCTGAATATAGGAATGAGGGAATTGCTGAGGCCTGCGTGCCACGCAGCTGGTATCATCGTCCAGCGGGTAGAGGGATGCAGTTAGGGCTGCCACGAGGTTGAGGCGAGGAAGCCACACAGCAGGCTCCCCTGTCTTGAAGCCCAAAGCTCCTGGAATCTCTGGAAACCTAGGGTCCCCGTGCAGGCAGTCTGCCTTCCCCAGCCTGTTTGCAGCTTCTGATGCCTCCACTGAGTCCATAGGATTTGGTGGGGAGGATCTCTTCCAGGGGTCCTGGGGGGAGCCCCAGAGCAGGTAGAGCATAAAACAGCAGCCAGACGTTCAGGCCACAGAATGAGGGGGGCACTCTCTGAGTCTCCGGTCTTGGTCTCAAGAGAAACACTAGAGGCTGCTCAGGGGGGTGGGAGGGTGTGAGCTGCCGAAGGAGAGAGAAGGCCTGAATGGGCCCGTCCTTCGTTTTCCTGGGGAGGCGGAGGAGCCCCGCGGTCTGAGGGCTGCCCTTCTCCTCCTTGCGCGTTGCTGAAAGAGAAGATGAGCGCAGGCTCACTTAGAAGTCTCCGTTCTTTAAGGTGAGAGGTAATTACACCATCCTGTAGGAAGCACGTTCATCCGTCAGCATTTCTGATTTGAGTTTCTCTACCTGTACTTGCCGAGAGCCTCCCACGCTGCCCACATGGCTCCGGTGGAGAGCAGGAGGGCCCGGACACGAGCAGGGTGAGAGACCAGCCTGACCTCCCAGGAACACGCAGGAATCTGTCAGTGAACCGAACGGAGGGAAAGTGAACCGCACGGCAAAGGGAATGGTTCAGCATGGGAGGGAAAGACCAATCAGACATCAAGCAAATGGGAGTAAAATCCTGGAGCGGTTTCTCGCCCTTGGCAGTGCGCCCTCGGCAGGGCAGGGTAGTTCCTCACTGTGGGGCTGTCCTGTGTAACTGAGGCTGCTCAGCGGCCTCCCCGGCCTCCACCTACTATGTCAGTAGCTCCTCTCACTCTGCTCCACCCCAGTTGCGACAATTAAAAAAAAATGTCTGCAGACATCACCAAATGTCCCCCAGTGGATGCCGGTGAGGGGCGCAAAACTGACCCCAGTTGAGAACCATCGCTCTGGAAGCACAGGGTGTACATAGATTGTAGTGTTAAGACCCACAAGATTTGTATTACCGTATACCATCCGGTCTTTGACCCAAAAGTCAACTAAGTAAAGGAAGACGGGTAGAGCAACAGATCTAACCCAAAACGTAATCCACTTGTAGTTTTTCTAAAGTAGTCTATGTCCATGGCAAGTTACCACCTAAAGAGGTGATTTGGATACCACGTGTGGAATGAGATCCTTGCATCCCTTAATGCCCATCCTGGCTCTCATCCCGTTGGACATTCCCTCTGAGTGAGCTATCAGCTTCTCCCAAAACCTAACTCGAAAAGAGATACTAGGAAAATGGGCTTGGAAGATATGTGGGAGACTCGTCCTAGAAACAAAATAAGATTTTTTACAGATGCTTGAATGGGAATAGGACAAACTCATTCAGCCATGAGAGAGACAGAAGGGAGAGGAGCTCTTTTGTGAGTGCAGAGGCCTCACGGGTCAGTCCGTTGTTGCCAGTAGACTTCCGTGTGGGAAGCAGAGCTGAGCGGGGAACCTCCGAGCCCTAGAACTCAGTCAGGGATGCCATGGTCTCTGGAGCAAGGACACATCACGCTGCTCTACCTTGGTGTGGCCTGTCAGAAGAGAATAGTTCAAGGTCTCAAAGATCCCAGGACCCAAGCAAAGAGAGAACCAATAGACAGAAAGATGGCTTGATAATGGCCGATGGGCTATGTGGGTACAGCCAGTGGCGCTGAAGCAGGAACCACGGCGGGAGAGCCATCTGTGCTCCTATGACAGCAGGGCAAAGAAGTCTCGTGAGGAGTCGCTCGTGTGGAAAAGCGTAGCACGTGTGAGAGAGGCATAGGAAGGAGGCAGGGGATGTGAGTTCCACGTTAGACCGTCATCTGCTGTGTGACTTCGGGCATGTCGCTTAAATTATGAGACCTAATTTCTTCCATCTAGGAAACATGGGTTTAATCTATTCAAATAAGTGTTTAGGGAGTAGTGACTACATCCATGACACCCATCCAGGCACTGGGGTTATAACAATAAACACAACTGGCGAAAATTTCTGTTCTCATGTAGTTTACATTGCAAGGGAAGAGGAGGATTGAATGGGTAGTTTCTAAAACATTTAATCCTACTATTCTCTGGCCTAAACTCCTAATTACGGGAATCAAAGAGTTTAAATGGTAGGAGGAGGTAATCCCAAATCACTTGTGGTCTGAGAATGCAGTCCTCTGTATGAATAATTAGAAAACATCATAAAAACACAAAGACCAAAAAGCATCTGTCATTGCTTTTGTTTCAGTGAGATTAAGCGTGTTAAAAGGTAAGTTCTTTATGTTCCAGATGATGTCCAAATGATAAGCCAGATTACAGCCTAGGCTGTTTTAGAGATGTTTGATTAAGAGCTGGAGGAATACGTTATCCCTAGAAATGGTAACACATGGTACTTATCTAGATATCGAATCTGACATATGAGTGTGGCATTTTCGTGTCATTAACAGAAACTGCCAAGCAAGTTCAAGAAGTTCTATGCGGAGTTTGAAAGTTTAATGGTAAGTGACAGTGGCTCCTTGATTCTGTTCACTGTCTACGTTAATCCAATTTCTGATTAGGTGAATTGAAGTTCTCATTTCAGAAATTTTACCTGTCCTTGTATGACTTTAAGAAGTTTATGATCCCGTTTTAGTGCTGCTAAAACAAGCATGTCTGACTAATGAATGGTACCCGCAGGAGTCAGCTTAAAGAGGACTTATGTCCCACATAAGGTCAATTTGTGTAACTAAGAAAAGCAGTATAATAGGATCCTTTCCACCTAGAAAAGGTGGGCTCTGAGTTGGAAGCTGCATTTTCCTTGCCTTGCCAAAATTATTGTTCCCCATTGGCTGGGAGGTGTTTGCAGACAGAAAAGGAGTGAGTGGGAGCTGGTAGGAGTGAAGGGATGGTTTCAGGGAGGGAACAGGGGGCTGGCAGGGAAAGAACCCAGAGAAGTCCATGAAGGAAGGAGGCAGTGCTGGGGGCGGGGGGGGGGAGGGGGGTGTCCCAGGAAGGGTCCCAGGAAGGAGGCGGTGCTTCCAGAGAGGGGTTCCCAGAAAGGAGGCAGTTCTTGGGGGGGGTCCTAAGCTGGAGGCAGTGCTTGTTGGGGGGGGCGGTTCCAGGAAGGAGGCGGTGCTTTGGTGAGAGTAGGTGGGTCCCAGGAAGGAGGCTATGCTTCAGGAGTGGGGGGCTCCCAGGAAGGAGGTGGTGCTTTGGTAGGGGTGGGGGGTGTTCCAGGATGGAGGCATGCTTCTGGAGGGGGATTTGGTGGAGGGGGTGTTATTTTACATAGGTTGTGTTTGCTCACAAAGGGACTCTTCCCTCAATCCCTGCAGGCAAATCTCCCTCTCAGGCAAAAAAGCAAATAATTTTCATGTCAGAAGGGAAATTGTTTTAAAACAAAAATCAATTTAACTACATCTATAGCTACAGCTTCGTTGAAAACTATCTGCTTGGGGCAAAACAAGTCTAGGTGTGTTAGAAGGTAGAGGGGCTGGCATATGTGTCATTAGTCATTAACCAGCATCTCTCTGTTTCTCCTAAGGATCCTTCTAGAAACCACAGGGCCTACAGGCTGACTGTAGCTAAGCTGGAGCCGCCTCTCATCCCCTTCATGCCTTTGCTCATTAAAGGTAATTCTAAGGGAACACACAGGTCAAACCAGGGAGGGGTACATGGGGAAGAACATGGGCAAGAACCGGATCAGACCGAGCTCTTCGGAAAGAATGGTCCCATCCTTCCCCCTTCCTCACCTCCTCTGCCCCTTGACTTTTTGGAAAGGCTTGCGAAGATTATTGGAGGAGCAGGGATCTAAGATTTGGAAACACTTGATAGTGAAACCATGGGTTAGTTTGGAAATTTTACTAATCTCAGGTAAAGTGCTTTCAAAAGTTAAACACCCAACATAAAAGGAACGATTATCAGCTTTTTCCAACTGCAGTGTTATGCAAATCTTCCAGCATAATCTAATGGTGCTATTGTGGTTTCTTGGTATGACATATTTCTGTTAGTGATTAGAATGTGACTTTTATTTTTGTGCAGATATGACATTTACTCATGAGGGGAACAAGACGTTCATTGACAATCTAGTAAACTTTGAAAAAATGGTACGTACGGTATTATAACCTTATCTGCAATGTTTTATTTATTTTTTTTAATCAATCTGGATTTGCCCTAATGAAGGAAATAATTTCCATATACGCTGCCGTGTTAAAAAGGTAGTTACACATAAAGGAGCTTTGAAAGATTTGGTTCCAATTGGCTGCCTATTTTAGTCTGTCGATTCTCTTTTGTCAAACTGAATGGCGTTTGTGCTGCAGCTCCCAGCAGCCACTAGCTTCTGTGCCGCGTGCTTGGTCCTGGGCTGCCTGTTGCTAAAATGTACGAATGTTCCAGAGTGACTTCTATGTTGCTATTTTGTTGTAAGATTCCTAGAGCTAGACTTCCCCAGGATGCCTTTGAGTTATCTGCTGAGCACGTAGGTAAAAGGCAACGCCACAGCAGATCCTTCTTAAGTAGTAGTCATTGAAATGTATAAATAAATAAAATTTGCCCAAGTTCAGAGAAGGAACTTGAGAGTCTTCATAACAAAGACCACTTTTTGAAAAAGAAAAAGAAAAACAACAACACAGATGTGGAACTGGCGTGTATCTTCGGTAGTTTGCAGCTCCGCTCAGCCAGAAAAAGCCGTCATCTGGCAAGAGTTGCCTTGCCATTCGTTTTCTTATCTTCTGTGAGGCAATAAAGCAGGTCATGCCAAAACCTATCTTTAGCTACATAGTGCATGTTCATGGAATGCTCCATTGTCTTCTAAATCCTCTGGCTGCGGCCTGGATGGCTGGGGTGTTACAGTGTGATCTCTGCGTCGGTAAGCATCTGCCCAGGGTTACACTTTGCAGTGGGGAGTATGGGCTCTGCAGGAAAAGCTCAAGCCTGGAGAGTTAGGGAGACAGGAGGCTCAGTTCTCAGCTTCGTTCCTTTGTAGCGATCTCTTAACTTCTCTGTGGGTCCGTTTACCCAAGAGTAGATAGGGGTCCTGCCTGCTCCTTCTGTGTCTGGAGATTGTTGATGGGTCCAGATTCCTTTAAGCCGTATATAGTGCTACAGAAGTCTCCTCAGAAAAAGGTTCTTCTGGTTTCTTGAAATTCAGCTGGTATACTCGCTCCAGGAGAGCTGGAAACCTCCGGCAGTGATCTGTAAGGATCATACCATCCAGCTTTGGGAACGAGCTTAATGCAAGCGCAGCCTGGTGAAGAAGTCCAACAATTGTCAGGGAATTGAATTTCCATGCCTTAAGCTTGTTAGGAAAGAGCAAAAGAGTCCACACTCCTCAAAGACGCCCTGTGCTAGAGGGCAAGTATTTCCTCAGCAGTGTTCCCATCCAAAGGCAGAGTATGAGCATCTCTAATACTGTCAGTTTAATAAATCTTTGATCAAAGTAAAAAAATATTCTTTGCTCACTTATTAGTATGGAGAATTAAACATATTTCCCTGATGTCTCAAAATCTGTTTTCCAGAAATGAAAGATTTAGCGAATAGGTAAAGAACCTTCCAGATCACGTATACAGAAATGCAGACGAAGGGATAGCTAAGGCAACTATTTGACTATAAAATATACGTGTGCACAGAGGCGTAGAAGGCAGGGTTTCTTAAAGAGTTGACTGAGCTTCTTTTGATCATTAAAGTGAACAGAACAGGACAAACAAGAATAGCAAAAATACCTGTCAAGGAGAATGAAAGTTGTTTCTTCTAGGCTCTTAGATCTTGGTGTCGCCTCCATAACCTTCAAAGGAAGAGTATTATCTGATGGCTGTTGAGAGTTCCCCTCTCCCATTTCTCCTCTCCATGTCCACAGCAGTGGGCTCTTACACGCCTTGCCGGGAGGAGAGACCCGGCTCCTCACACCCATCTCTCAGAGATACTCTACTTTAACTTACTTAAAAGCACCTGAACCGGGGGTGCCTGAGTGGCTCAGTGGGTTAAAGCCTCTGCCTTCAGCTCAGGTCATGATCCCAGGGTCCTGGGATGGAGCCCTGCATCAGGGTCTCTGCTCAGCAGGGAGCCTGCTTCCTCCTCTCTCTCTGCTTGCCTCTCTGCCTGCTTATGATCTGTTAAATAAATAAAATCTTTAAAAAAAAAAAAAAAAAAAAAAGCACCTGAACCCCCGAGCTAGCAGTTGGGCTGTGATAGCAGGAACCTGAATTAACAGACTGACACAAGTGAAGTGTGTTTCTTTCTCTTGTGACTGTCTGAGCAAGTGGGGTGTCTCACGAAGGGGTCAAGGTTCCAGGCTTCTCCTCTCTTGCCATTTCTCCATCCACACTGTCCAAGATGGCAGACCACCACCAGGCCATGTCAGGTGGAGGGAAGGGGAGACAGAGAAGGTGAAGACACGCCTTTCCCTGTAAGGACGTGACCCGGAGTGGCACTCACCATTTGGTTCACTTTTGGCTGGCTGGAAACTTTCTTAGTCACATGAAAGGAAAGTTGGAATATGCGGCCCTGATTTGGGGTATCCATGTACCCACTAAAAATTAGGGGGTTCCGCTACTGTGAAAGAGAAGGGTAAAAGGATATACCGAAAGAGAACTGTTAGTGTTCCACTCTAGCAGCTATAAACTTTATTTCATTTGGTAAGTCACACCATGAGAAAGTTTAATTTTACAGTTGCCTTTTGTTAGTTTGATGTTACTGGAAAATGACATGGAATTTCAAAACGATTTAATTATGTTTTTTTAAACCTGGCTTTGACCAACCTGGCACTTTTCAGCTTTCCAACCTTCTCTCCCCGTAAACAAACCCACCCTCTGCCCCCAGAATGCCACCACTGCCACTTATAACTCCCACTAGTGGCCGCTGTTGTCCCCATGTGTCTTGAGGAAGGAGACATCTCTCTTTTCAGGTTGGTGTCCATGCCATTTCCCAATCATTCATTGCAAGGCCAAGGTGGTGAGCAGAGCTGGCAGCCTTTATGGGGCTGGGAGGCGGTCTCCCTGGAGGGAGACCCTGCCAGGGGCAGAAGTCACCAGGGTAGCCAGGAACACAGATGCCTGTTCTTGGTGGCAGCATTGCACAGACACAGCGAACTACTGTGCCAGCCCTAAGGATTTTTATTTTGAACCTTTTTACCCTTGAGGTATGAAATGAGGATTAGAGAATTTGTTGCATATTGGTTTTCAGGATTTATGAGTACGAACAAAAGAGAATTCACACTCTGATCCTTATGCAAAGAAAAAAAAAAAGCAGACATTCTTTCATTTGGGGGAAACATAAAGGAGTATTCAAAAAAATGTTTGAATAAAGCCCTTTGTAGCTTTCTATGGCATACATGAATATTTATAACATTTAGGAGGTAGACTAGCAATGGATTAGAGGATAATATGCTGGCTGGCTGCCACTATCCCAGGCTGCATAAAGCATGCTGATAGCCACGCTTGCTACTGTATTAGGAGGTTGGTTCTATTTCAGACATACCCATATTTAGGTGTATTTATTTATGAACATTATTTTAAGATAGTCATTTTATTTGGAATGAGAAGCATGGGGCAAAGCTTCTACACTCCTGGAAACATTAGCAGAAGCTAATTCATTGAGGAAAGAGAAATGCTTTGAATTCTTTTATTTCTGTGTCACTAATTATGGCATTACATAATTAGCAACGATATGTTTTCTATCACCAATAATATTATTACAAGATCCGTGGAGAAAGCACTAGGCTTATATCAAGCTATGGAAAAAAGAATCTCCAAGTAACAACTGAAATGTTCAAATACATCCAATTCTCAGAACTTTTCACACAATAGAAATCTATAAGAGGACCTTGAAAGTTTATTTCTTTATCTAGACCTCACAAACTGGGCTAAATGCGATTTTCCAAAAGATATGTTTCATAGCAAAGCAATCTGTGTTGACTGTTCAGGCAAAGGATTTCACCAGGAAATATAAAGAAATCCAATAAATAATCCTTGGCCTTTTGGAGATTATATATAGTTAAGAAGGTAAAAGCATAAAGACATGAAATATTAAAAGAAAAAAAAAGATCTAAGAACTAGTTCACAATAGTAATAAAAGAGATATCCAAAAGCAAAATGCCAGGAGAGGTAACTTCATACAGCTATATCAGGAGGAAAACAAAACCATGTTAAATACAATAACATAATACAATCAAATCCAGACTTGTTACTCTGAGCACCATACAGCCTCACCTCACTCTTCATCTCCTCTGTACTCAGTCCAAGTTGGCAAGACCAACCTTCTTTCTTTTTTTTTTCCCTGCCTCAGGGCCTTTGCACTAGCTGTTACCTTTGCCTGAAACTGTCTCCCTGCTAGTCTTCACCTGTCAGACTCTTTCTCATCACTCAGGTCTCTGCTCATGTGTCCCCTCCCCCGAGTGGTCTTTCCTGACCGCCCTTCAAACATTCTTCTCTCTCCCACACCCAGCATTCTCAGACAGATAACCTTGCCCTGGCAGCTGGTTTCATAATCTGAGACAACCTTCACTTGCCTCTCCATTGTCTGTCTTCCCCACTAGAATGTAAGTGTCCTGGACCAGGTATTTATCTGTTTTGTTCACTGATATTTCTCCAGCTCTTAAAAAGGTGTCTGGCACGTTGTAAACATGCAAGAAGTACTTGTTGAATAAAAGAATAACCCCATCCTATTTCAGTGTTGGACCTAGTGAGATAGGACAATACACTGAAGCATTTGTTTTCTTCTGAAACATTTTTAAAGGATTTTATATAGGGTCACCTGGGTGGTGCAGCTGGTTAAGCATCTGCCTACACCTCAGGTCATGATCCCAAGGTCCTGGGATTGAGTTTTGCATCAGGCTCCCTGCTCAGTGAGGAGCTGTTTCTCCTTCCCCCTACTCTTACACTCTTGCTCACTCTCTCTCTCTCCCTCTCAAATAAATACATTAAATTCTTTAAAAAAAAAAAAAAAAAGCACTTTGTAGAACAAAGATTTTATCCAGAAATGTTTTCTATTTTATTAGAAAATTTGATTAAGCAGAATGTCCCAGGCATTTTTCATTATTGACAGTTTCTGCAAGATGACTCCCTTAGCCTTCTGTTCCAGCGTGGACATTCTTCTTCTCCCCTGCTCTCTGTGGTGCTGTGTCCAGTCTTCACCATCCTTTCCTGAATGCAGAGATGCATGTGCAATACTCTGCATATGCCTGGACAGGCCCCTGAGCCACGAGGTCCTGTGGCTGGGAAATGTACAATGTATCACGAGCATCATGTACATTTCATGTGTGTGTCTGTATGTCGCATACCTCTTGGATAGAAAGATCTGTAGCCAGGGGATGGGGCTCAGGGCTCTTCCTCTGTACACCACAGAGGCTGGCTGAGCTCCTGGGCCTTTTTGTCTTCTACTTCTGGTCCTTACTGTGCACTTAATTTCTCTCGTGGACATGATCTTTGTATGTGAGAACTATATACATTTCTAGATCTTGTGGGAAAAAAACTCCTGTCCAAAATATATGAGGATCTGAGTAAAATAACCAGGTGATGTAAGTGTGGTTTTACACATGCTCGGCAAGGAATAACTGATGGAGATTCTTTATTTGATAACACACAGATGGGGACAGAGTCAAATCAGTAGGGACAGAAATAAGAAAAGAAGAGGCAGTGTGGGAAACAGGAAGAACACGGTTGGCAAAGCTCTAAGGGGAAGAGAAGGAAAGACAGAATCTGCTCAGGGTAGGCATTTAGAAGAGGCCTGAAGTCCAGGAGCGGCTTCTCAAAGGCCTCAGAGCAGAGAGGCAGCCTGGCCTCAGAAGAGGGAGGCTGTTCTGGAAGCTGTCTCTGTGTGGGAGGGAGGTCAAGAAAGTATAACAGGGCAAGATGGCATTGCCTGCAGGGCCTGCTGGTCTGAACTTGAAAAGAGACATGAAAGTCTGCTCCTCTTCAGGGATAGGAGAGCTAAGGGTCTGGACAGAGGTGGCCAGAGAAGCTGGAGACAGCTGTAAAGTCCTGCCGGGCTCTCGGCTTATCTGGACAGGCGTGAAGGTGTAAGTTGGCCAGCTCACTCCTGCAGGCTGGAAGCCGCCTGAGAGGTAAAAAGGGAGGCCCAGTCCCAACGGCCCAGCCTGAGATGAAGCCCCTCCGACACTTCATCGGGTTCAAGGGGAATAACTTAAGGAGCTGGAGGGAAATTTGTGCTTGGGACCATAGCCTCAAGGCCTCTTGTCTATGCCAGGCTGGATGGCAGACAGCCCCTTCCTTGGACAGCCTCTTTGCCTGTAAGCCTGACCCCCAAGAAGGACATTTCCTTCCGACTTGCTCTGTTTTCAGTTAACAAAATAAACACACGAGGATAGGTACAGAGCCCTACACTTGCCACCTGCTTTTCCTTCCTGAGCTTCCCTCTGCGAGTTCACATCCAGAGGGAGAGGTGTCAGCCTTCGTTTGGGCCTGTCTCCCAGCCTCATGGGTGAAGAACTGCGTGAACATATTAATTTGTGCAAATAAACCCCAAAGACCTAGACTGAGACTGGGTCTCTGGAAAAACGGTGGCTGTGTGCAATTTAAAACCTTTTCCATGGTTCTGACTGCGGACTGCTTTCTTGGTGAGAGGGCCCAAGCTGGCCATTGGCAGAGCAGAATCTAAGGTGGTGATTCCCAGCAGGGGGTGGGGGGAGCCCATGGAAGTCCTGTCCGGTGTGGAGAGTGGGGTTCACACTGCCCCCCCTACACTGGCTCAGAGCACCTTCTAAATAAAAGGAGTGAATTCTCCTTGCTTGGCCCCTAGCTTACAAACTGCTGTTCTCATAAGCCTGTTGCTAAAGGGCGTGTGTCATAAACCTCAGGTTTGCTGAGATGGGGAAAAAAGATGAGAAGCTTTGCCTTGGAGTAATCGAGTATTTTCTCACTGGCCCGGCCCCACTGCAAAGCTGACTGGCCTGCTCCAGGCAGGCCAACCGGCTCAGGCACGATCGTGAAACCTAGGGTGTAATCTTTGGCTTCATCCCTGCTGCAGCCGTTGGATAACAAAGCCTGTGTCTCTTTAAACTTCGTTTCTGCCAACCTTAACTGAGAACACGGGCAAATACGTGGCTGTCCGCCGTCAAAAACAACATGTAAGGCTTAAGTCCCTGAAGGACTGAAAGACTCTTAACTAGATAAATGCAGAATCCTCCACTGTGGTCCAAGAAAGCAAGTGCACGGCAACAGAGAGGGAAGCTGGGTCCAAACAGCAGCTCATGAAACAGGCTCGAGGTTTAATTCGCTAGTAGTTCGACAATGCCAGCAATGTGACTTTTTTTACATTGTGGGCTCAGATATATAGCCTCATTCAGACCAGGGAAGGAAGATAATCATTCTTCGGCTATCTGCTTTGCTTAATCTAGGGCACGATGCTAGAGGCTGCCCTAAAGAGACCCACAACTGTCAAATTGTTAAACTGAAAATTGTTAAAGAAACTGGGAATGTTTAGACCAAACCAGAATAGACCTGGGGGCAGAGGGGTGAGGAGATGTCCACAACGGCTGTCTTTAAGTGTTTGAAGAACTGTCCTAATAAGGAAGAACTAAATGGGGCGCCTGGTGGCTCAGGTGGTTAAGCTTCTGCCTTGAGCTCAGGTCATGATCCCAGGGTCCTGGCAGTCCCACATAAGGCTCGCAGCTCAGTGGGGAGTCTGCTTCTTTAAAAAACAAAACAAAACAAAAAGAACAGGAGGAACTAAATGTGCTTGTTGTGGCTCCAGAGCTCACAACTAGGATCAGTGGGTGAAAAGCAAAGGGAGACCAGCTTTGACTCAGAATGATAAAGAAATTTCTAATAGTCAAGAGATGTATAAAAATGAAGGTGGCTGTCCTGGCAGGAATGAGTCCCTCTCTGTGGATGGGTCCAAACAGCCGGAAGCTGGTGTTGCTAGGCAGGCTCTGAAAGGGATTGTGTACCTTGCAGACACCTGAAGAAGGGAACCTCTGAAGCCTCTGTCATGGGGGGTGGTGGGGGCTGCTTGTAGGTGCAGTGATTAGCAGCTTACTGCAGGTGTCCATGGGTGCAAAAGTGGGTGGAGTTAGTGTCCAGCTAACCCTTCTCCAGCCTTGCAAAAGCCTTCTGCAGGTGTGCGTCCCCTGGGATGCCAGCGGGGTTCACGCACGCTTATTGCACCATTGCCAGGGTTTACGGGGGGCAGCGTGACCATGCAGACCTCACAAAAGAAAACCACGGGCCTCATTGCAAAAGCCAGATTTGGATTTCAAACTTAAACTGAAGTTACCTTTGAGGACAATTAAAAAGGAAACGTCAAAATTAAAACCATTGTTAAAATTAATCAAAGATTTAGAAAGGTAGAATGAACTCCAGAGCTGGAAATTACTGATTTAAACAATTGTTCTCACATTTTAAACCGCATAATGAGCTAAAAAAGATGAAGCCTCAGAGTATAGCTGTAAAGAGTAGTCTAAAACCAAAGTCAGAATGAAATGTTTTAGCTTTCAAAACTAAAAAGCAGAACAATTACTCCCTGCAAAATGGTATAGGAAGAGGTTTCTGACCCCTGCTAATTGTTTTATTATTCTTCAGAGGGGCACACTGGCAGCCTTTCCCGGGGTTTTCGGTAATTACACTCCATTCAATATCTGAAGAATTACAATAATTCTACGCAGAATATACTTGTGCCCTTCGGATGCAAAGCCGAGAGAAGTGAAAAAACAACTTAAAGTAAATTAGCAGGGAAATTATCATGATTCCTGTTTATTTCAGGGCTCCATATATCAGAGGCTAATTATACATTGTATGTTACATTTTCTTAGAGGTATTTGTATTTCTGGTGCTGATCAACGGACACGCTGGTTTCTAGGGCCCTTTATGAAAACGAAATTCCAACTTTTCCAACTGCCTCTTTGTGTGTGAGAAATGATCCAGTGCAGACATGTGGCACCCAATGTTCCCAGAGTCCTCAGAGCAGTTGGGTTCAGCAGAACACTTAGAATGCTAAGTGTTCACATGTACGTCCTTCAGAAGCTTCCACTCTTCTGTGAATTTCTTTTCCTGCCAAGCAAGCTGGGGTTTTTTGCTTGTTTGTTTGTTTTTACCCGTAGAGAAGCTTTCTCGAAGTCATTTTCTATACTTTGGCAAGCTAAGGGCCCATGAGAGACAAAAGCAAAGACTGGAATTACATAGCCACTCAGAGATAAGAAAATCTCTTTTCCTGGCTGGAGCCTTATCAATTTTCTGCTGGTGTTAGAATTAATCTACTATCTCTGCTGGACCCCCTTTAGAGTCTGAACAGCAAAGGGGTCCTGAGACAATACACAGAGCCTGGGGGGCCCAGCTGCCGTTAAAATATCCCGAGCGAGAAATGTACATCCTAGCTGAGAAATGGTGCGTGGGTCTCACCGATGTTTTTCCTCATGTATCTGCCTTTCCTATTTTTTCCTCCTTTTTCCTTTTGTCTTAAACTAAGTTGAGTGTAGTGTAAAAAAATTCGCTTATAAGTCTTTATGGCAACCAAAACATCAAGAAACTAAGAGGATCACTTAGTGACAAAATTTAAAAATGTTACCTAAATTATGATCTGCTCATAAGATCGAATACCAACTCATTTTTTTAATGTTTGAAAATGCACGTGGCATGGAAAACAGTCACAATGCCAAAATTTCTATCAAAACAGAAAGATGTATGTACACTACGACTTCAGTTTTCTGAAAAAGATGCTTTTACATATTTATTTTAAAACATTAGAAAGAGGGGCGCCTGGGTGGCTCAGTGGGTTAAAGCCTATGCCTTCGGCTCAGGTCATGATCTCAGGGTCCTGGGATGGAGCCCTGAATTGGGATCTCTGCTTGACAGGGAGCCTGCTTCCTCCTCTCTCTCTGCCTGCCTCTCTGCCTACTTGTGAACTCTGTCTGTCAAATAAATAAATAAAATCTTTTTTAAAATAAATAAATAAAGCATTAGAAAGAAATGTACCAAAATGTAAATGAGGTGATATCCTAAGTGATTTTTACTTTGCTCTTAATGTTTTCTGCATTTTCTCATTTTCTAAAACGGGCATGAGGAAGTGTGACAGTCAGAAAGGGAAAAAAAAAAAAAAAGGAAGGAAGGAGGGAGGAAATCAAATAATGAAGATTAACATTAAAGCACATACATTTCCGGGGTGCCTGGGTGGCTCAGTGGGTTAAGCCCCTGCCTTCAGCTGAGGTCATGATCCCAGGGTCCTGGGACCGAGCCCCACATCGGGCTCTCTGCTCAGTAGGGAGCCTGCTTCCCCCCACCCTGCCTGCCTCTGCCTACTTGTGATCTCTGTCTTCCAAATAAATAAATAAAATCTTAAAAAAAAAAAAAAAAGCACACACTTCCTGCTGGCAGATTAGAAGGGTCGGTGATGCACAGTGTTTACCCAAATGTGTAGGTAGGATAGTCTGATTGTATTCAGTCAGTAGAATCTAATACCTCATTACAGAGTCCTGTTTACTGGGAGGAGGAAAAGCTAGCCCTTTTCCCCATCTTGGATAGTTACAAATTCTCTGACAAAAGTTTACCATGACCTTGGGAAGGGATGGTGAAAACTAGGCCTGAGGGGTAAGTCTCAGAAACAACAGGCTGATGTTTATGTCAGAGGCACAAGCGAACAGCTGGATGAGAATTATGTCGTGAGGATTCTTCCTGTGGGAAGCACCTTGCTTATGTGACTGTAGGTCCCTCTTTCAAGTCATTAAACCGGTTCTACGTCAGCCAGTGGCCTCCAGATAGTCAGTGTCTCAGAACAGGCTTTTTTTCATGGTCCCAGGTATTCCCACGATAGATAATGGCTTGTTTTCTTTTATGGATTATACGCTAACCTTCCCTGCATTTCACTTCTTTTTTTCTTTATTCTTTCTAGCGCATGATTGCAAATACTGCCAGAACAGTGAGATACTGCAGGAGCCAAGCCTTCAGTAAGTTAAATGCTGCTGTGTGCCATAATCTTGATCTGGGTGATCGAGTCCTTTTTAATGAGGCTATGGAGATATTCTAGAAGTCTGGACGATATCTGATCTTGTCAGGGACACTTTGGACCATGAATGCCCATGAGATAGGGGCCTTGCGTTGAAGGACTTTCTAGTTGTAAAACCTGAAACTAACCCTAGGAATATTGTTTTATGAATGAACTTCAAGAGAATAAATGTGCTTTTTCTGGTGTGGCTAGAGACAGCTAAGACACCATTGCCAACAAATCCCGCCTCAAACCAACTGTGTTTATGACTCACTGCTTGATGTTGAGAAATTCACATCAATTTCTGATGACTCAGCTCTGTCGTTTATAAACCGGGAAAGATATTATTTATTGTCTCTTGGGATGTTGCAAGAACGCATTTATATGTATAACTTGTTTGCAAAAGGCCCCATAGCAGGAATTCACTATTATATTTCTAGTATTCCCAGGTGAATTTAAGATGTTCCTCCTAAATCTGAACATATGGCACCGTAACTGGTACCATACAGTGCTTTAATATAAAACTATTACTACTAATAAACAGTGATCTTGAACTGGTGGGGATTAAGTTGCATCACAGCACCAGATCATCCTGCCAGACCAGCGCTACCGTCTCCTGGGCTGGGACTTGGGGTGGGGTGGAGCTTCGGGTCCCTTCAGCTGGGCTGGGAGTCAGAAGGCCGCCCCTATAAAGTTCTTTGCTAAATTCATTGTATGAGTCACTTGAAGTCATTTGGCTTATTAAGCCAACGTGATAATTTGAGATGGACGTGCTGTGGGGCTTACCTCCCCCCCCCCCACCGCCAATCAAGTAAACCTTGTTCTAAGAGACTAGAAGTTTCTCAGCTTACGAATCTGAGCTATCTTTACCCTTCCTAGCCCAGGACTGGCCCAAAGTGAGGGTTGGCTAACACAGGATGCCAGACCTGCTAAATGTTCATTTGTTAATGTATAAAGGAGGAAAAACCTAGGAAGAATAATCTTAACTCAGGGAACAAGTAGACCTTTAAAATTCTTATTCAAGTGGTCATGCTTCCTCTTCCTTCCAAAGTGAGAATAGTCTTGTACATCAGCAACTATCGCTGTGTGGATTCTAGAATTAGAGTGTCTCACATCTCTTCACCTAGTAATTTACGGTCTGTGTAAAGACATGGTCTTCAAGCCGTTATACAAGTGAGTATGAGAAAATCTAGGTGATGTCAGTTTACAACAAGACCCATGAATCCAGGGCCCTTCAGGAGGTCCAGGAAGGTCCTGAAATTAAACACAAAGTTTTTGTGCCTGCGAGGGTTTGTAGCTTTGAGGAGATTCTTAGTGGTTTCGTAGAGCAGAAGAGCTGCTGTAGACTATGTTTTGTTCCATAAGCCTCTTGGGAAGTACAGCCTACATTCTCCTCCATCTCCTAGAGAAGTCGGGGGTGGGGTGGGGTGGGGAATTACATAGCTCTCCGTAAGATGCCCACTGCGTTGGTTGAAGTTATCAGGAACTGCTGGTAAACAGCAGCTGCTCAGCGCTGAAGTCAACAGTCTATAGATAAAGCTATAGGAATAGATGCGTAAACATTGTGGGAATATGTACAATGTAATTACAGTATATTGTACATGGAGAGTACACTGCCAGGGAAAAGCGAGGAATTAAACACTGTGGTATTATTTATATGTGATAATTATACTGATGAGTTTTTTCTTAGAGTGAGTAGGGGCCTTTGTAACTTTGCTCTGCTTTTCTGTGTTCAGACCTGCACCCCTATCCTCCACCCCTGATGCAGATGGCATTCCAACGGTCTCTGCGAGTGATGCGTGGATCTAAGCAGAGCAGATGGACTGCAGAAGGCAGTGGGTTAGGAGGGGAAGAACCCTGGCGGGGAGGCTAGACTCCAGCTCGGTCACTCCCAGTGTCCTTCTAGATGACAGCCCCATGCTGCTGATGCATCTGTGGGGCGAGGTGGCCCGGGGCCCGGAGCACAGGTGCTGGGTCTAACCCGAGCATCTTCCCCCCTCTTGTCTGGAAATAATGTCACCGTTGTGAAATGAAGAGATTTCCCAGGAAAAGAAATCCAGATCGCACATTTCTCTAGAAAAGTAGGAAGATGGGGCAACTCCGGGAGGTGCCCTCCTGGGGGAGCTGAGGAGTCCTTTCCAAAGGGAGCCGTGGTTCCAGTTCCCCACCGTCAGATTTGGCTTTCCTCCTTCACGTAGATTCTCTGCAGAAGGCTCTGGGCCCCTGATGCTTCTTTCAGCCTGGTTTTAGAGAAAGCTGTTAACTTCCGAACTCCCCGGCTCACATGCGGGAGAGGGGGAGTGGATGAGAATAGAACAGTAACTGGGATTTCAGAACAGGTCGAACCAGGGAATCGAAGGTCTAGCGGACCTTGTGATTTCAGCCCGCGTGCGCAGCCTCAAAACGCACACGTGGGTGCAGGAGTGCTGCATGCCAGACTCCAGTAAGGAGGAGAGTGGGACTTGCTAATCTCACTGCCTTGTTTCAGTTCCACCAGGGTGTTCAGCGCTTTTGCTAGGGGCTTATGAACACCATGTCTTTTTGCCATCAGCCCTCATCCTGTATCAAAGGGGGCAGAGAGCTGAGTGTGAGACACAGGTGGGACGGAAAGAGGAAGCAATTTTAATGTATAACCGATGTAGAGCCATCAAGTGACGCTCTCACTTTTATTTGGTGCCATTTTTTTTTTTTTAACAACATGCAGTACAAAGGAAAATGATCAAATAGGTGATTCCAGGGAAGGAAAGGGTGAGAGAGAGGAGATGGACATCTATTTCAGTGAATATGGTATGTTGAAAGATTGCAATGGAACCTTGGAATCCACGATAACTGTAATAAGTAATTGGAGGAAACAGAGCTGTGTCTTACATGCATATATTACGCAATGCCAATTTGCTCTTTTCTCCTTCAACAGACCCCGATGCAGCACAAGCTAGTAAGAACCATCAGGATGTCCGGAGTTATGTACGGCAATTAAATGTGATTGACAACCAGAGAACTTTATCACAGATGTCACACAGATTAGAGCCTCGTCGACCATAGACATTTAAAGTGCCCAGAACAATGGTTTGCCTCCAGTCCACAGTTTTTCAAAAATGCCATTTACGCTACTACTGACTGTCTTGTCACTAGAAAATTCTACAAAACAAGCAGACACGCAGCCGGAGACATCTCAGGGCTGCGGCTTACCAGCGTCCTGACAAGAGAAGAAATTCTTTGACTTGCATAAAACGTTCGCACTCTAGCTTAGGACCCTCCAATTTGTGGTCACCCTATTTTATTTCCAATTGTGCCATCCTCTTTGCTGAAATATAAATTAAGTCCCACACGAAGAGCTTGGTGGGAATACCATTGTCAAGAGACATAGCACGTCCCTGATGGTTCTCCTCAGAGAACTGGCAGGGGAGATACGCTACAAATAGCGTTTACGTGACTACGTTTGTGGTGGTCTAGTTTCACAGTTTTTAATCTCAACACCTTGATTTGGAGCATGAGGTTGGAAGGTGTTGAAGAATCATGTAAATCTAAATCATAAGCTGTATTCTAGCATCTTCATAGTCTTACCTCTGAAGGAGTTAAACCCCACCACACTACTATAAAACATTATGGCTATTTATGTAATTTAGGGAGGACTGGTCTGTAATTTCTGAATGATATCTAGAATAATATTTATGTTTACAATGTAACTTTTTTAAACTTAACAAGTCAGGATTACATACATAAGAATTCCACTAAGAAACTCCAAGGTTCTAAAAATTGCCAGCGTTAAAATAAAAAAAAAGAAAGAACATTTCAAAAGAGCACAATATGCACAAAACATTTTTCAAAATTAAAATATTTTCCTGGGCATTAAAAACCTTTACTATTGGCTAATTATTATTACTGATTTAAAAAAAAAACACATATTTTCTGGACTTAAATGTTATTACAAATATCTTAATTTTCAGCAATTGTTTTGCACTTTCAAATAGATTGTAAATAGTTCACTCAATCAATGGTATAGAGTTATTTATTTGCTATATAATAGATATTGTGCCAAATGATTACTTTTTATTTATTTTATTTAGTATGTAATTTTGGAGTACATTTTTTTCCTCTTTTCACAGTTAGGCTACATTTAATGTGTAGGAATTGTATGTATGTATATCTTCTGTAAATAACAGCTAGTATCTTCATTAAATATAATTGTTGACAAGAAAAGGTCGTGTTATTCTTGATTCATGTAATATGGAAAGGGTAACCTTTTGGTATGGGGGGGTCCCAGCTTTTTTTAATTGAAATAAAATTCAGATACTATAAAAATCACCCTTTTAAAGAGCAAAATGCAGTGGCTTTTAGTATATTCACAAGGTTGTTCAACCATCATCACTAATTCTAGAACATTTTCCGCATTCCTGAGAAAAAAACCCATATCCATTAGCAAACGCACCTCACTCTCCTCTTCCCCCAGTCTTGGGAAACCACTGTCTGCTTCCCGTCTCTGTAGATTTACCTATTGTGGACATTTTGTATAAATGGAATTATATAATATGTGGCCTTATATGTCGGATTTCTTTCACTTGGCATAGCATTTTCAGGGTTAATCCAGCATGTATCAGTACTTCATTTCATTTTATGGCTGAATAATATTTGATGATGTGGATATAACACTTGTCAGTTGATAGATACTTGGGTTGTTCCACTTTTTGGTTATTAGCAACTACGGAAAGGCACGATTTTAGAACTGCCTGGTATGGGGCCTCATACCATTTCTCAGTGATTTAAGCACTTAGTAAATATTTGATGAAGAGATTTCTAAAATTCCTTAAAGTCCAAATATGTCTCTATTTTTTCTTGTAGCATTTTCCAGAGTGTGTTCCAGGCTATACTAGTCTCACAAGCTCACAAACTATTCCTCCAAAAACAGACACACAACTGCAAAGCAAAAAACAAAACCAGGATGGTATCTTCAAATAAATTTGTGAGCCCCTGCACAATACACAGCCCATTCTTAGAAACGATTCTCAATATTCATTAACATATTAAAGGCTCTGAGAAGTCCCACTGCAATCCCTCCTAACACACAGTGGAGGCTCATTTTGAGAAATGCTAAAGCAGGCAAATGACTTTCTGTGTTCATTCATATCATAGTTCAAGGTCCCCAAGGGTGTTGTTTTATGCAGTGTTAATCTCCTACTTAGTGGAGCATAATGCCTGGAATTTACTAGAGAATTTTTTTTAAAAAGTCACTGAATAAATTTTTTTTGAAGCCATCATTTTTCAGCATTTCACTGATAGGCCTCAGTATTGGCTGCAAATTTTCACCATTATATAGTTTTCCTTTCCTAGATAATTTTGAAAGCTGAGAAACGAAGCTGATAGCCTCTCCCTTGGGCATTCTTGCTCTTGTTTACTCTTCTTTACTTCCTTCCTTACTCTTACTTTGTTACTTAAAAGTTGGTATCCTAGGTGCGCCTGGGTGGTCCAGTCGGTTAAGCATTGGCCTTTGGCTCAGGTCATGATCCCAGGGTCCTGGGATGGAGTCCTACATCGGGCTCTCTACTCAGCAGAGTCTGCTTCTCCCTCTCTCTCTGTTGCTCCCCCTGCTTGTGCTCTCTCTCTCTGTCAAATAAATAAAATCTTAAAAAAAAAAAAAAAAAAGCTGGTATCCTATGTCTAATAGCCTCTTTCCCCCAATTTCATGGTGACTGACATCTTTTGACCTTTTAATTTAGTTTCAACATTATTCAAAATTAATACATATCCCCTTAGGCTTCCAAATGAGAATAAGGTAGCTATGGCAAAGTAAAAGAACTCACACTCTAAATATGAAGAGTAGTAGCCAGGCAACCTTTCCTGAAGCAGGAGATGCAGTTAATATTTTAAAACTTGCAAATGAGCCAAAAGAAAATGAGAGGCCTACAGGGTCACAAGAAGGATAATGAGGTTTGCTAGAAGACATGAAAAAAGAAGAAAGGATGTTTTTACCAAAAATGCCTGCAGAAAATTATACATGTGAGCATTTAACATATCTACTTAGCAAGGTCACTAGCACGATGTACAAGAGCTAAGCCTTTCCAGCAATTTTGGAATACGATACAGGTTAAATAGATTGCTCCTAAACTCAATGGCATTTCCTCTTAAATATCAATGCAGATCAATGACCACCACTTTGAGGAAATTAAAAGAAATGTATTCTGGTTTTAAAATGTGCTTTTATTTTTTTTAAAGTCAGCATAGGATATGCAGTGTGGTAAAAATGAACCCCTGCCTCGAATGGCTTTCTTTATACTGTCAATCTACAATGTATGACATTCCTTGCTGTGGAATAATCTTCATTTTCTCTATTTGTTTTATGTTGGGGAGGAAGAATTCCTCTGCCCTTCACGGTCCTTGTAGCTGGTCTAAGAATCAAATTGATATGAGACAGATTAAAAGGAGAAAATCAAATTTAATGGCTTACTTAGGGGGAACACCCACACAGACATGGAAATTTTAAAGACAGTCGAGCAAAATGAGGTCTATGTGTCATCTCAAACCAAGAAAGAGGGAATAGGAGGCTGCAAATGGAAGGGATGAAAAAAGAATGAAAAAGAGTAAATGTTTGGTAAACCCGCGTTTGCTGGGCCACTCAGAAACAATGGGACAAAGAGAGGGCTTTGATCGCGCAGGTCTTGCTGGGTTTCTCCCTGTCCGCAGTACGCAGTTCAGTATACCGTGGTTATGCTTGGTGATCGCTGTCTTGCTAGAGCAACTCCTCTGTTTAAACTCTTTCAAGCAGTTGAGAGGAAGGTGAAGAGCTTTCCCTGAATTTGCTGGGGTTTGATTGCTTTTTAACTTAAAATCATCTTCATGCCAAAGTTGCCCACCTTGGACAACCTGCCCTTGGGCCCTACACCTACATCGAGAACAGCATGGTGTTAGATGGTCAGGTTACTTATAAACTGACTTACAAACTTAACTTAAAGAACCTTTAACTTAATTAGACATTGTCAGTTAACTTACTATTCACTCGTTCATTAGCAAATAGTGGTTGAGGGACTCACTGAGTGCCAGGCCCTCTATGAGCTCCGCATTCAATGGTGAGAAAAACCAGAAAGTCCCTATTCTCCTGGAGCTTATCACCTCCTAGGGGAGACAGAAAGTTAATCAAAGAATCAAACATAATATAAAAACACTCCCAGGGAAGCATCTGGTGTTCACGGACATGTAATAAGGGGATTTGCACTGATCCGAGGTAAGGAAATATTTCCTGTGGAAGTGACGGTTGACCAGTACTCCGAAGGATGAAGATGCTAATGAGGCAAGAGAGAGAAGAGTATATCCTAAGCAGGGAATAATCTTGGCAGTGTGAAGGGCAGAAAGCTCACTGTGGCAGAGCCGAGAGGGCGCCGGGGAGCGTGCTCCAGAATGTGCTGGAGATACTAAGAAGCCTCAGAGCTGTGAAGACTTCCAGGGCTTTACAAGGAATCTCATGTTTGACTAAGAGCAGCGGAAAGTCACCGGGGTTCTGGAAGGGGGGCGAGGTTGCATTCCTCATGGTAGCCCTTGGAGGGCAAGGTCATTGCTTCATGTTACCACATTGCGGGGACATGTGGTGTCATCCCGAAGTCTTTAATAACTGTATTATGCAAGCCTGAAGGTAAGGCAGAGGGAATTGTGGATAATGACAAATATTAAAAGCAGCGGAGAACCCAGACACTCTCACAGAGTCAGACCATCCCCCCTCCTGACTCAGTCCACACTGGACCACTTTCTAATTTGGGGGGACAAGACATAAATAAAACATCATTTTAACCCTTTTTGAGTGTACAAGTCAACGCTATAAGTACAGTCACATTGTTGTACAACTCTCACCAGCATCCATCTCCAAAACTTTTTCCTCAGTCCATGCTGAAACTACCCTTCACACAAAACTCCACACTTGTCCTCCCCCAGCATGCACAATTCTACTTTCTCTCTCTCTGAATTTAGAGGTTACCTCCTATACATGAAGGAGGTTCTTTTGTGTTTGGCTTGCTTCACTTAGCATTATGTTTTCAAGGTTTATCCCTGTTGTAGCATGTGTCAGAATTCCCTCCCTTCTTAAGGCTGAAAAATACTGCCTTTCATGCATATACCACATTTTGCTTATCCATTCATCCATCATTTGGTTCGTTTCCACCTTTTGGCCTTGGGAGTAATGCTGCCGTGAGCCGGGGTGTACACGTATCTGCTCGAGTCCTAGATTTCATTCTTTGGATCTGTACCTAGAGTGGAATCGATGAATTGTACGGTGATTCATGTCTACGCTTTCGAGGAGTTGTCCTACTGCGTTCTGTAATTGCTCTACCATTTTATGGGCTACATCTGACACGGCTTCTCCCATATCCTCTCCTTGGAGACTGAGTCTGCCAGTGCATGGTATGGCTGCTGGGAAGAGTAGTGGCCAGGGCACCCAGGGCTCCATATGTAGCTCTCCAAGCCTGGAGCAGGAAGCTCCCATCAGCCTCAGGGTCCTCCTTTAAGCCAGCATGGCCCATGAGACAGTCTCAGCCCCAGCCTTTGGTCCACCCCTACTGCTTTGTTGGTTACCGTGTCAGAAGACCACTGCCTGTGGCCTGACATTGAATGACTGGAGGAAATGTTACTAACCCCAAGAGAATAAGGGCATGGGAATGGGAAAAGTGCCTGCCTTGCTTTGGCTCCTTTGCACGTGCTTGTCCAGCAGTTAGGGAAAGTCAAGGATGAAGCTACAGGAAGCCAGCATCTTTGTTCTTGGGCCAATTTAAATTTGGAAAGATTGCAGCCAGGCCCAGCTATAAAGGGAAGTAAGCACAAGGCACTGCGAGCTCATGGGCACCAGTATGGGAACTCCTCCAGAGCTGGCGAACAGAGAGAGGCTGGGGCCAGGGCATGGGAGAGATGTCAGATGTGCAGTAGTCCCCTCTCCTCAGCCTGGCAGGGCGGGTTCAGATTCTACCTTGGCAGGAAGAGTGAAAATTCCATAGGAGGAGAACCAACACAAGAGAATAATTGGAGCAAAAGTTGGCATAAAATTCTTCAGGACATGTTTTGCAGTACCTGAGAATAAAAGAGGATGGGAAGGCCCTCATAAGGTTTCCATCCGTTTAATTGCAGGCATGTGGTGAGAGCGAGAGTCTCTAGCAGGCTAAGGACAAGGACCTGGCCGGAATGGAGACAGCTGATGGTTCCAGGAGGAGTTCTGACATTTCAGGGCAGAGAGACAGAGTCTAATAGCTCAGTCTCCCCAGTGAGGAGAGGAGCTCATGGTGAGGAGAGACAGCAGGCCTGAGGGCAAACAGATTCTGCACCAGCCAAGATAAAGCAGCTTTAGAAGGATGAGGAAAGCAGTGGTTCATTCACACTGTGGAAAGATAAACCACAGCAGCAAGGGTATCAGTTGTTGCGTGTAATAGACAGGCTTCTTCAGAGAAACAGCAGGGATGGAATTTGTGTGCATACGAAAGGAGATTTATTTTGAGGAACTGCCTCACACAATTATGGAGCCTGAAGCGTCTAAAATCTGCAGTGTGGGCGAGCAGGCTGGAGACACAGGAGAGCCAGTGGTGCAGATTAAGTCCAACCTGTCTGCTGGAGAATGTCCTCGTGCTTGAGGAGGCCGGGCTTTTTGTTCAGTTCAGGCCTTCAACTGTTTGGACAAGGCCCACTCAGTTGTGGAGGGCTTTCTGCGTTCTCAAAGTTTACCAGGTTAAATGTTCACCTCATCCAAAAAACAAAACAAAAACAAAACAAAACAAAACAACCAATAAATTAACATGGAAAATGAACCATGGCCCTTAGTAATAAACCACCCCAAATTTAGTGCCTTAAAACAACAATGATTCTCTGGGTCAACTGGATCGTCCTGCCAATCCAGGTCAGGCTGGGTGGATCAGGGTTGGAGTCAGTCATGCATCTGCAGTCGACTGGTATAGGCTGGCCTCAGGTGGACTCAGGGATGCAGTCGGCTGGTACAGGCTTGACCTCAGATGGAATGGTTCATCTCTGCTCCACACAGCCTCTCATCCTCCAGCAGAGGAGGCTGGACTTCCTTACTTGCAGGCTGGGAAGGGTTCGCAGGGAGCAAAACCGGTAAGCGGTAAGTGAGAACTCTTGCCTCCCAGGCTCCAAAGAGGCTCACCCTCACTCTGCTGGCCAAAGTGGGTCAGGGCACCTGCCACGATTCAAAGAGTGGAGGAATGATTCTGTGTCTCGATGTGCAGAGCTTCAAAGTCCCACACACAGACAGTGGATACAGGGAGAGGAAAATGGCTGTCATTTTCACAGTCTGCTAGAGTGGGGCTAGCCCCAAAAGTGAGTGGCTAGAAGGAACACTTCTCTTGTTTGGGGCCAGTTTTTCGGGACCTGGTGCTTCTGTGGGAGAGAATCGAGCTCTTGGGGAAGGAACATGGAATATCAGAAAGATAACGGACTCTAAAATCAGGTGGATCTGGGTTTGACTCAGCATTTTCATGTGTATAGTCTAAAGCGGGTGCTGTCCCACTGCAGAGCTCTACTTCAACCAAGCTTCTTCTCACGGCCACAGCCTGCATCCCGACATGCGGGAAGCCTCAGCTGTGAGCTCGGGAACAACGTTGGTTAACCTCCGAGCTTCGATTTCCACCTCTGCTCACGGGCATCCTCATTCCTCCCTCATGAAGGCTGCCTGGGAATTCAATGAGTTAAGGTGTACAAAGTGCTTCGAACAGGGAGTGCTTGGCACTCAGGAAATTTCAGTGTCTTCCCTGCCTCTGTGCTGCAAGGAGAGGCCACAGTAGACGGAACTTCAGAACACTGGGAGTTCGCCGGAGAGTCTTCAGCCAAAACAATCGTGAAAGGATGGCAAAGGGAGGAAACCTACATGGCGGCTTCCAGCCATTGAAACTGACCTGAGGCAAAGGAGCCTTTGGAGAGTCTGGCCTTTCCCCTCATCCTTTGTCCTTTCCCCCAAAGGTACGCCAATAGCACAAAGTTTTTGCTGCAGTCATTGAAAGAGGATACTGTTATCTTGAACAGACCCATTTTATTTTATTTTTCTTAAGATTTTATTTATTTATTTGACAGAGAGAAATCACAAGTAGGCAGAGAGGCAGAGAGAGAGAGGAGGAAGCAGGTTCCCTGCTGAGCAGAGAGCCTGATGCGGGACTCGATCCCAGGACCCCGAGATCATGACCTGAGCCGAAGGCAGCGGCTTAACCCACTGAGCCACCCAGGCGCCCTGAACAGACCCATTTTAAAAGTTATTTGCAGCGGACTGGAAAACAGTTCAAATTACCAAGTGAAAGAGAGGAGAGGTGAAGAGAGAATAAGATTCGGGCTTTTTACCAACAGATCCAATATTCATGTATGAAGGAGGAGATCAGAAGCTAAACCAAGGGTGACACGAGTCACACACAGATCACACTAGGAGTTAGATTTTAACCTGACCGGGGTGTTCATTTACGTGTTCAGTCCACATCACCTAGAAACAGTTTCACACGGTGACGAGTTCTTCCCAAGGAAGGGTTCTTCATTAGCGGTTCTGATCTCCTCTTACCTGATGCTCACAGGCTGTCATAAAGTCCAGTTGTATTTCTGGCTTCAGAAATTAAATTGAAGGTATGAACCAGAGGGTCCACTAAATTAGAGATTATTGCCTGTGGCACTCTGTGTGAGTCAGGTGAAGCTTGGTCCTTTTAATTAAGAATTTGCTTTCACTAACAACATGAGCAAATGAATAACATTAAGTCAACATTGAACCCACTTGTGGGGGGAGGGGTGGTTGTGGGAATAACTGAGATAAGGTAGTTGTAGTATAGACCTGAGGTGCGGAATTCGCTTATGCGTCAGAATTAGCATCTTTGGAGCAACTGAAGACTGTCTGTAACACAGGGCAGGGAAATCTTTTGAGCAGCAAGAGAAGATGATTGCTGGGGTGGGAAAAGAGGAAATTTTGTACTTTCACTTAAAATTAGAAGAAAAGGAAGATCCGTAAGGAATACAGAGTTTTAAATAAAAAATTCTCTGAATTGGGGAGAGGGGGGTTGGGAGAAGGGGGGTGGGGTTATGGACACTGGGGAGGGTATGTGCTTTGGTGAGTGCTGTGAAGTGTGTAAACCTGGCGATTCACAGACCTATACCCCTGGGGATAAAAATATATGTTAATAAAAAATAAAAAATTAAAAAAAATTCTCTGAATGCTGGCTTTGGAAGAGAATTTTCAGGATATATTGGTTCTGTAATCAATTCTTTTCAACCTGTCACTTCACTTACCGTTTATTGAATACCTACTGTCTACCTGATACATGCGCACAGTATTTTGTTCTAAATACCTATGAGATGAATAGTCTTACTGTTTACTGATGAGGAAAACTGAGAGAAATTATCTTGCTCAAGGTCATATGCTTAAATTACGGCAGAGTTGGGGAAACCAAATGTAATCTGCTTCCAGAATATATGTTGTTAACTACGAGGCCACACTGTTTGACTCTCTTTTTGCCCCCAAGAGAACAGATTATCCAGGCTTTTGAAGCCACAAACTAAAAATAACAGAGAAGAGTTTAGGGAACCGAAGCATGAGATTAATTTTACCAAAATATTGTAAATGGAGTTTAGACAAGAGATTTGAGTGTATTTTTCTCTAAAGTTTGTCTTCAAAACCAAACTCTGTGTGTGTGTGTGTGTGTCCCTTCATAAAAATCTTATATATTGTATGTATACCATGGGAAGTCCTTAATTTCACAGGATGATATAATATTTCTCTGCATTTGTCATAAAGAATCCACTCATAACCAGGAAGACACTTCTGTTGTATTTGAAACACTTTATCTCTTAAGCCAAGTGGTTGTTTTCATATTATGCTCTTTGCCTTATTTCATTAAAATTGGCTCCACTGAAGTTGAAGTATTTTTGAGAGATGTAAATTAACTGAATATTTTGTAGAAAAGATGGAGAGGGGGTTTTATTACAGAATCCCATGGTATTTCATTTAAAAACAAAACAAAACAAAACAAAACAACCTCACAGGACCTATCTTGTCTTCCAAATCTTTCTTCTTTGCTACCCATCATATGGTGTCCTCTTCACATTCCCAATTCTCCATCCCTCTAGTTTGCAGATCATCCTTGGGGACCCAGTCATATTTTCTTTTTAATGTAAATCAAGTTAATTTTCCCTGCAGCCCTAGCTCCAAATATGAAAGTCCCCACTCTGACTGAGGATGAAGATGTTTGTCCTCAGCAAACAGAAGACCCTCCTGTTACCAGGGTCATTCTCTTTAGAAGGGCAGTATAAAAGACAATTTTTTTTTATCATAACAGAGAAAATTGTCTTATTTAAAACCCAAACTAGCTACGCTCCTATCTCCTAAAGGTGGATGTCATAATTCATACCAGGAAAGTAAACCTTCCTCTTCTTTCTTTCCATTTCAGGAACCAATGGTAAAAGAAAGAAGGAAAGACTGAAACATCAGAGTTCTCAGCAATTCTGCTGTGTTCTAGCACACATTCAGCATGGACATACATTCATGGTAACAGGAACCTAACCAAATCATTACCTTTCGATGTGGAGATAAATTTCCAGAATGCTCATTGACATCACTCTTCCTTTTTGTTATAATAAGCTTAGGGGACAGTTTTTCCCCTGCTACTTTTGACAGATCCTCAGAAGCTGCAGTGATATTTTTGAAGCCCTTCATAATAGCAAAGGATTTATACCAATTCCTAATTTCTTCCCTGATCTTTACTATCTTGATAACTGGCCTCTCAAGTTGTAGCAAACCTTCAATCCACTGGGCTATTCTTCCTGGGTACGCTTCCAGCACTATCTCTCACATGTTTTTGTTAGCTCTCAGGGGTTATAACTTCACAGTAGGAGAAAGAAAAAGTCCAAGGCATACTAGCACTAATTCTACTGTATTGACTGAGTCAACCATGAAAATATCCTAAAGCAGGCCTGCCAGTCAACTTGTCCCTCTATGTACTTGAAGTTCCCATTGAATCTTCCATTCAGTAACATGTCCTATAGGAGAAAAGTCTGCTTCATAGCAGCAGAGAAAATCCATGCCAGCTACTTAAAATAGTCAACATAATTTTTCATTCTTAAACCTAAACGATAACTAATGATCACCAGATATCTGAGAAAACTAGTACCATAAGAGATAAAAGTAAAGGGAAATAAAAAGAAAAACTGACTCCAGAGGAAACAGAAATAATTCAGGTAACTGAATAATAATAGTAATAATAACAGCAATATAATAGCAAATGTTTAGCTTGTGGAACATGACCAATAATAATACATAGCATTACTGAACACTGACTCTGAGCCAGGTCCTGTTTTAAACTCTTTGCATCTCTTTACTTATTTCATCCAAACAAAAACCCCATTATGGTCCCCATTTTACAGGTGAAGAAACTGAGGCCCAGAGAGGCTGATAAAATACACAAGGTCACTATGCAGCAGACCCAGGTCTATTTAATTCCTAAGCCCATGTTCTTAGTCCCTATGCTGTATTGCATTGAGAGCCTTCCTTTTTGAGTTTTAGATGCTTCAAAGTCCTCACTAACATCTACAGTGGGTTGTATGATGGATCAAGGGATCCATCAAGTTATCAAGTTCTTACCTACAATGAACACTTAAGTTCCAGCCTACTTGATGAAGACTAGGAAGTGGCCAGAGCTTGAATTTGATCCCTATCTATATATGTATTCGCGATAAGACTACCCAAGTAAAGCCTACAACTTCAAGAATACCTACTAAGAATCATTCACAGTATGTTAACACTGAAACTTGCTGCATCCAGATCCCTCAGGCCTGGAAATAATCTGAGTCATCTGGAGATACATCTGACACTACTTCCTCCAGTGGCTGGAGATGTTGCTCATAGATAACAAACTGTGTAATCTAATACACTGAAACTTGTTACAGGGGTTTGTGCAACAAATTTGCATGGCAAAATGATCCAGAAAAACTCGTTGTATAGACAGGGCATGGTTGGTTAAGTGAGTCTGAATTTTGATTACTCAACTGAAATAGTTCAGTAGGATTGTGCAAATCTGACATAATTATTTTGAAATGTTTTCCCATAACAATTTAGTAAGGTCTGCTTTGTATTAATGAAGTAAAACACTAAGACAATTATCCAGTTATTTCTACTCTTTTACTTTTGCCAGCTCTCCAGTGGTGAGGAGAACTGTGATATGTAGTAATATAAAGACTAACCTCATGCATAATGATTTAAAATTGCAATATGTGAACATAAGGACAGAAATAGGTGGCATATAAGAGACCTCATCTCATTGAAAATGGATGCTGGCACTATGGAAGGCCTGATAAGTAAGATGATGTGTGACACAAAGTGAAGCAAAGGCTTAATGAACCTCATTCTCTGATTTGAAGGTAACATGTCTAATTCTATTGTAAAAAACAAAGTCACCCCAGATTCTCTAGGTATCAGGGAAGCAGTGAGTAGATTTATAAGAAAAGAAAATACACATACACACATACACATTCTTTCTCTCCCTAATACATATATTATCTTTTATTATATATATTTGGTATATAAATGATATATACATACTCCATTTGCTTGCTTAAAAAAAGATCTAGAATCTATATCTTTTTAGAATACTGAAACTACGCTTAGGAAAATAAAATATTATGGTTATAATTTTTAAACAGAGAATATTTCTTATATCAGTGGAAGAATAGCCACTGAGAAAAAAGACTTAATTTCCTTTTATAAATAGCTGTGGATCAGAGTACAACAATAAGTTCTAACTCTGCTATTGCTGTGCATTTAAAGCCAAGATGATGACTGTATTGAAAAAGAGGGAAGAGAAAATCAATAGATTATTGCTTCAATGGAGCTCACAACAGTGCTGATTAGAGAACACAAATGGATTGCATAATAGTAAAATAACTATAAACTGGGGATGGATTTAAGCCTATGTTAAGACCATTCTTAACTGCATTGTATCTTTAGAAAACATGCTTTGAAATTACAACAGTAAATTAAATCTATTCGACCGCAAAATTTAATACATAAGAAATAGCATTTATTAATGATTTGGAAGAGGGAGTAAATAGCATGTTAATGAAATTTACAGATGATACTAAATTGGAAGGTGTTACAAACAACAATGTGGACAGGAGTTTAATACAAATGGGTCTTCAAAAGTTAGGGAAAGCCAATGGTGACCCCCCCCAAAAGCATATAGGACTTTATAAAAATATTCATTGAAAAAATTTCAACTTGAGAAACAATTATATAAGAGAAGTGTGGTTGGAAAAGTGACCTTGAAATTTGATCAGGATTTCTGATATAATAAACTGGTTAATCCACTCTTGAGAGGTCCTAGGCCCCTTACTGGGAAGGAGTCATTCCTTCGCTTGTTTATCCCCTCTGTAGGCAGACCAGAAGAACTATGGTGCTTATTTGCAGACTTTCTGGAGGCAAGCAAAATGAAGAAAACAGAGCAGGTAAAATAATTTTTAAAAATTGCTTATTGAGGAGAAAGGAAAGACTACTGAATAGGGAAGACCCATGATTACATACTGGTATCATCCTCTAATAATGTTTACACTGAAAAATCTATAGATACCTGAAAATTGTTTTAATAAAAGATGGTTGATGTCACTTGGAACTAATAATTACCTTATGAAATACAGTTCTTGCTTTTCCAGATATCAACAGATAGAAGAGTTTTCCTTCTTAATCCCATGTGCCCAAATCTAATAAATTTGTGATATTCTGAATGCCATATGGGATAAGATCATTGGTTTTCTTGGGGTGTCTGGAAGTTTAGGTCTGAATTTGCTTCACCCAGAAGAGTGAGATGGGTTATCTGGAAGCCCTGGAGATGCTAAGAAACTAAGTAACGTTTCTCCAGTGTCCCACCAGCTCATCTGGGGCTAAGATACAGTTATCTAGGGACGAATGCTTGGGTCTATTTATTGTCTCTGTTCAAGCAGAACCCTCAGTTTCAGACATATGACGATTTTCATTACATTTTCTATTTCCCTTAAGATTTCATGCTCCCTTTGAGTAGAACCTGCCACTGCCACACATGTGATGGAGGGAGGAGAGAGCGTTCCTGGTGGCCCAGTGTGATGCTGAGGGTGAGAACTGATGGAGGAAGATCCAGGGAAGGGGCTGAAGGTGCTGGAAGGAGGCAACGTCAGGCCAATGAAGATGGGGGATAATGTTGGTGAAGAAAAGCTGGATTAGACCGTGTGCCCTCAAGATCTTGGAGTGTATTTAGCAGGCAGCAAAGTGTCAGTAAAAGTGTTTTGAGTAAAGGTTTTTGAATTTTGATACAATTCTGTGTACTGTGTTGGATATTGCTTCCAAATACATGTTATTCCCTAATCAGACAGGCAAGCCACATAGGTCTTAACCTAAATTGCAGAAATGTTGACTAGGCAGGATAGAGAACAGGGCCCAGCAACATACCATTAGAAACCCTTTGTAAGGGAATATTGCACCCTGAGTGACATCAGCCCTTTTGCGAGTGTACCTTTGAAGGTGTTTTCAAACTGACAGCAATGTATTGTATTATACTGTCATTCGTTAAAATCCCCTTCTGATTTATAAAGTTGTCCTGAGAAACTTTGTCATGTTTCACTGAGGAAGTCCTCATTGTCCTCTATGATTCCCCGAGAGAAAGCCAGGCTTGTCTGGTACGTCTTGATTTCAATGAATCTGTGTTGGTTCCTGGTGCTCACATTCAAAGTACTTACTAGCTTTCTGTTTAATCATGGAATTTAATAATAACTCTAGGATTGGGGTGCCTGGGTGGCTCAGTGGGTTAAGCCGCTGCCTTCGGCTCAGGTCATGATCTCAGGGTCCTGGGATCGAGTCCCGCATCGGGCTCTCTGCTCGGCAGGGAGCCTGCTTCCCTCTCTCTCTCTCTGCCTGCCTCTCCGTCTACTTGTGATCTCTCTCTGTCAAATAAATAAATAAAATCTTCAAAAAAAAATAAAAATAATAACTCTAGGATCTTGCCAGAAAAGCATACCAACTGTTATATACTTGGGGAAGAAGCTTATGAATTCCTTGCAATAAAGTAGGAGTAAGAACAAATAGGAGAGATGGCAAGGCTCAATGCTGAAAGGGTATGAGAAACTCAGCTATGATTTGGTCACATGTTCGATCTAAGATATTCAAGAAGAATAGCATGGCAGATGAGAGCAAAAGGAAGCAGTGCCTAGGACTCAAGACTTGAAGATAAGTAGGCCTTCATCATGTCACATGGCCATCAGGCATTATGGTCCCAACAAAGTGATAGCTGCTGAAGGATAGGACTGGCACCGCACCCCACGTTGTTGGAGGTCTAGCAAATTGCTCTCTTCCCTCTTCTGGGTAGCTGTCCTTTGACTCTGCATCTCTCTCTCTCTCTCTCTTTTTTTTTTTTTTTAAGATTTTATTTATTTGACACAGAGAGATCACAAGCAGGCAGAGCAGCAGGCAGAGGGTGGGCGGGGGGGAGCAGGGTCCCTGCTGAGCAGAGAGCCCAATGTGGGGCTCGATCCCAGGACCCTGAGATCATGACCTGAGCCAAAGGCAGAGGCTGAACCCACTGAGCTATCCAGGTGCCCCTTGACTCTGCATCTTGAGGCAGGTGGGATACATGGCCAATGATTCCCTCCACCTCAGACTCTCTAAAATAGCAGTTCTCCAAATTCGCTCCAGGAACCCCTTCAGCGAGTCTGAAAGGTCAAAACTCATCTCATAAAGATACTGAGGTGTGATTTTCACTGTACCCTCTTATGAATGAACAGTGGGCTCTCCCAAAGCGTACATGTGGTGTGATGCCGCACCACATGAAACACAGAAGCAGATATGAGAATCCAATCGTCTTCTTTTAAACCAGACATTATAAAGATTTGTAAAAATATAAAACAATGACATTCTTCTCACTTTTAAAATTTTGCACAATATTTGTTTTTCATCAAAATATGTTTAAGCCAGTATAAGTGAATTTTAAATAGATTTCTGTTTTGATTTCTACTATGATAAATAGTGATAGATACAACTTATGGATACAGAAACCGTTTGGCACCCTCAAGCACGTTAGAGTGTAAAGGAGTTCCGAGACCAAAAAGTTGGAAAATCGCCTTATCTAAAAGAGCAAGCCCTGAAGTCCACCTCTTGCTCTGCAAAGGAAGACAAGTTGCTAAAGTTTTCCAACACTTTTTCCTGCCTTACAGTGTGGGATTATGTTTCCAACTGCCTGATAGGGTTGTTGTGAAGATCAGATGCACAGTCCATGTACAGCTCTTAGTTCAGAGCATAGCACCTGGGCATGCAGTAAATAGTAGCTGTCATTAGTCTGATTATCATGATCAGTATTCTTCTTGCTCCTGCTGCTACGATTACCACCATCATGAGGATGATTACTCCCTCAGCAACACCTTTACTCATTTAGCCAAATAATTTATTCCTTGAACTTGTTAAATGCTTTTGGGCCTTTGTGCTTATTGTTCCCTCTGTCTGTAATACCTTTCCAACCTTTCTGTCCAGCAAATTCACTCCATTCTTCTCCCATGGACGTGGAGGTTCCATGACCCCTCAAACCCATGTTATGTGCCCTACTGTAATCCCATATCCTTGCCTTCTTAAGAGCACACCACAGTACAATCACTTGTGTCTTTTCTGGCTTTTCCACTGCACTCAGCACACTCTGTGAGAACAGAGACCACGTCTTGGCCACTGCTATCATCACATGCTCAGCACAGTGCCTGCGATTTAGTAAATGCTTGCTGAACCAGTTTTGCCCAAGTCCCCAATTTCTCTTCGTGCTCTGCTGTTCCTTTCAGGCCCTGGAACCCTTAAGGAAATTTGGGACCCGAGATATTCTTGTGAATTCTTCGGTCTTTAAGTTAGATGTGAAAGTTAAGTTCCAACAATGACCTGGGCTTCACGCCTGATTTTAAGGTCATGGTGGCTTATCTTAAAAGATGCAGGACTGTGTGCCTTCATGTCCTGGGGGTTCAACATGGTGCAGGAGGGAGAAAACCAGCCTTTGGGCAAAAACTGGTAATTCCTAGCTAGGATCTAGACACAGACTGCTCAGAGTCTGCCATGGAGGATAGAGATGGCTGTAGAAAATGCTCTTGGGTCCCCATGTGCCTCAGAGTGGGAGGGATAATCAGAATGCTCTCTTCCTTGTAAGCTGCCTTTCCTTCTATCTTTAGTAGAATTTATATCTGCATGTCTCTGATCCTCCCATAGCTCGTGGCAGTTTCAGAATTTCTATTCCAGAGGAGTTTAGGGACAAAAATCTGAATGGGAGACCAGAAGACTTTTTTCTTTAAGCTCTATTTGCATAGCAAATACACTGTTTTTTTCCTGACATTGCATATTTATTTTGGAGGGTGTTCTTGGATATAAGAGGGTGCTAAGGACTCCCAATCCACCCCGCTGCTGACAGTACATCTATTTTTAGTGCGGAGACATTTGAAGCAAAGGGATAGGAAGGCTTGATAGGAGAGGTTTGACTAGGTCGCTTTTGGTATTGCTCTTCACATTTGTAAACCTACGCAGGTGAGAATCAACCAACACGTGCTCCAAAAAAGATTGGGAAGTTTGAAAAAGCAGAGTCAGCCATGGGACTAAGCACTAGACTATATTTATTAGGTCTGGGGCTCAAAGAGATCAGTAGAGTCATAAGGAAACAGGCAACTTGACCAAAGAAGAGTCAGACTTGAGGCGTCCAGGTTATCACACAATTATGCATTTATTTCAGCTATGGGCAGATACAACAGAAATAAGACACGACCTCAAGGAACTTGCAACCTGGTTGGGCAGATAAGAGAATGCTTCCCAGTTTATCATGTAAGCATATTTGTGAAACTCCGCTGTAGTGTTCACTGTTCCTGCTCCTTATCCTCTTTGTCTAATTAGGTAGGGGAAATCAGATGAAGGGAAAAATGGATGGGAAGGAAGGGGAATGTGGTGAAAATGTTAAGACACTTAAGGCATGTGCTTCAAGTTTACAGTAATACAGTTACAGTTTTAAAGCTGAAGCCTGTGGCTAACATCTCACCAGGCCCTCTTATTTTGCAGAGCAGAAAACCGGGCCTGTCTAGCAAAGCTCCCCAGCGGATGAGTGGCAGGACTAAAACTAGAAGCCAGGCTCACTCATGCCCAGTCTGAGGGTCTTTGCCATCACAATGTAGTGCCTTGTGAGGTAGACTGACTGGAGTCATGGGATACCTGAATCTATCCTGAGGAGTCTTAGTTTACTCTCTCACGTTCAGATGATTTTCAGATCTATTCGATTACATCAGGAATTCGGTTTGCGTGACAGTTTTCATCAATCCTCATTTCTCAGTTACTGAAATAGAATCCATCAGTGCTGAAATTCCTAGTTCTCACCAAAGGGAAAATTCAATAATCTGAAAAACAGACGAGAACGTGGTGTGTTTTTAGCTTATTTTCACCTATCCCTCTGCTTTCATATTTTCGACTGACGATTTGCGATTCTTTCTCTCCTGACCTCTTTTCTGAGTCTCCGTTTCATAGTTCAGGGGCTGCATCTCTACCTGTTTTTCAAGCCAGCTTCTCCCCCACAGATCCCTGTTCCTGTCAATGGCGCCACCCGCCTTCCAGTCACTCAGGCCTGAAACCTTCGCATCATCTCTGGCTCTTTCCTTCTTCTCTTCCACACCCCCAGCTTCTGTGGCCTCTTCCTGAAACGTGTCCCTCAATTCCATTCCTCCTTTCCAGGTCCATTTCCTACCCTCCTGCCCAGGTCCTCACAATCCCATTACCAGGTCGGGACAGTATTTACCGCTCTTGCTGCTTCCTAGTCTTGCCCTAGTAAAGCATCCCACAACCTCCTGGACTGCTCGCTAAGTCACCGTTCAAACACAAAACCCTTTGCTTCTAACTTCCCCCAGCTCCCCAGGGCCCATAGATGATAAAATACGAATCGAAACCCCTGGATAATGCTGCCTGTACCTTTGCAACCTTGCCTCGCCTTTCCCCCACAGAGCCATCCTTCCCAATCAACAATTACTTTTCTTCCCAATACTTACTGCTGCCTCTTGCTCAACACCTGGGATGAGTTCTTGTATCCTCATCTGAACTCAGTTTTGTTTAAGTCACGCAGCCGGGCAGCCGACCGTGACCCCTCCTCGAAATGCCTCTGTAAGTATCTACTGGTGGTCCCACCCAGCAGCCTTCAGCCCTATCTCCTAGAAATATCTTCCCAGGTCTGTGCCCTTCCCAACCAGATAATTAACCCTGCGGGGCCTGAAGCAGCCTCCCGTCTCTTCGTATTCCCAGCGCCTCTGACAAGGTAAATGTTGTCTGATAAGGACTGAGTTGACCCGGCAGGTGGTGGGAACTTGTTGAAATGAGCTGAAAGCCACCGAGAGGCCCAGAGGCCCGCCTCCCTCTCCCGGCGCCCCGCGCTGCAGGGCCGGTGCTCTTCCCACCGAGTTCCTCCATCCCCTCAGCCGGGCGGCTGCCTGGGCGCAGGGGCGCACCGAGCCCTCGGGGGGCGCAGGCCCGGGAGGCCGGCCCGCACGTCGGAGCCGCGGCCAGAGGCCCGGCCGTTCCGCGCTCGGAGGTAGGTGGTGCTGTTGCCGCGACTGTCTTCCTCATTGGCGCGGGGCGGAGAGGCGGAATGTTCAACTCCTGACTCGGGCGGAAGCGTGGGAGCCGCGCGGGCCGCCGTCCTCTCGACCCCCGGTCGCCGCCCCTGCCCTCGGCGCGCGCGGGGCCTCGGCGCCCCCGGCTGCTACTCGCGCCCGGCCCGGGAGCCAGGTAAGGGGCCGGCGGGAGGCCGCGGAGGGCGAGGGTGGGTGGGAGGCCCGCGGCGCTCGCGAGTCTCGGGGCCGAGGCCCTGGCGGCCTGCGGGGCTCCGCCGCGCGCCCTCCCCGACCCGGGGCCCGCGCGGGCGTCTGCGGCCCGAGCGAGCGTTGCCGGAGTTCCGCGCGGCGGCCCGGAGGCCCCGGGAAGTTCGGGCGGGTCCCCCGCAGAAGTTGGCGTCCGGAAGGGCGGGCGCAGTCTGTCGGGCTTTCCCGGCCCTGCGCGCGGCGCGGGAGCGGGGGCCGCCGCTTCCCCTCGCGGAACGCCGGGGCCCGAGCGCCGGAGCGCCGGCCTGGGCGCGGGCGACGCGGCCCCTCTGGGAGGCGAAACGCGAGTCTTCCAAATCAGGGCAGGGCGCGGGCCGCTTCGCAGCGGAGGGCTGTGCGTGCGAGGGGAGACCAGTAACTTCTGCTTTTCTCCCACCGCGAGCCGCCCTCCCCGGCCCTCCCCGGGACAGAGTGCGGCCCGCGCCGCCCGCACCCTCCAGCGGCCCCCTCTGCCTCCCACCGGGGCGAGGGTGCTGCTCCGCGACCCGGTGGCCGCCCTCGGCCCCCCGGGCTCTGAGACTTGCCCCCAGCCGGGAGGGCCAAGCTGAGGTCGGCGCGACGCTTGGCTGGCTCCTGACAGCTCGCAGACCAACTTTTCCAGAAACCCGGAGAGATGGCTCCGAATTGCCAGAATAAAGGGGGCAGGTCATTATTAGATTGCTGAAAGCATGTGTTTCTGATGTTTCGAGATGTTTGCAAAAGCGCCGTTTATGGAGGACTTAATTAGTATTTCTGTTAGTTTCTTAAATAACGAAAGCAACATCATTTGGCGGCCGGATCCAATGATACGACGATAAGCAGCTCTCTGTTAATAAGGGTGTATTAGAATCCACTTAACAATTAATGCGAGGATATCTGAGCTAAGATGGTTGCTAAAGTATGTTCTGTTTTATCCCTGAAGCTGTTTTAGGAGAGCCTTCTTGCTTTCTTGACCTCACTTGACGCTAACGGTCGGGATTCTGCGGATCCGAACCTACAAACACATTGAAAGACAAAAATAAACAAGTGCTTCAAGACAGTTAATGACTTCTTTGTAGTGGGCCTAGCTCCACAGTGAAATTTCATGTTGCTTTTTGATAAAAAAAAAAAAATGACGGATGCATTTTAATTATGGTTTTGGTCATTTGTAGAGCCTTTGTTTAAAGTTCCAGCTACAATAGTGAGAGATTAGGGAGATTGCAAATGAACATGAATTTGGTTTGTTTGGAAAGAGTGAATTAAGATAAAGGAAGATGGTCCCATAAAGCAATGTGTGCTGTTTATTTTCGTCTTTCACAACATAATTCCTATTATAACTTTTTTTTTTAACCTGGAAAATATAGTTTGATTCAGAAGTTAGAGTGGTAATAATTCCAAAGGAAATGATCACAGTGCAATGGCAAGGAGACTTTTCTTGTCTAGGAAAGCAAATAGATGACTGATCTTTTCTTACTGTTTTTGGGAACACATAAGACACATTAAAAAGAGAAATATCCAAATATTAAGCAGGAGGATTTGGATCTAAAAATGGATGGTCAAAGATCTTGGGAACTAAGGGACCTTCTTGCCAAATAAGGAAACTTGGCAAGCTGCACTGTGTATTTTAAGTTAGCACAAGAGTGAGTGTTATTGGCAATATATTGGCTGAGTGCCTATCTGGAATGAGCAGTGAAACTGACTTTGACAGGGCTACAAAACTATAAACAGGAGTTATGAGGGGTGTGGAGGGAATAATCTAGTCAGAGAAAACGCGCTGTTACAGTGAGGTTTTGTGAAAAGAGGTCAGACATACATGAAGCTATTAGTGTGGAGTCAAAGAGAAAAATGGACAGTTTTTAGAAATTGTTGGATTCAGAGAAAAGAGAGGAGAGAATCAATGATTTTTTTCTTTTTAAACCCAGAAAAAGGTGTTTGCGGTGATACAGTACTTCTTGGAATGAGATAGCCTTGTATCTGTATCCAGAGATACTGAAAATAAAAATCAATTTGGATCATTTGTTTTCCATTTTATTCTACCCAGGACAGATTGACAGGGAGGGTGTCTCATCTATCTAAATGTAATAGGAGTAGCGAAGGCATCTTTTGGCCTTACTGCAGGGAAGATTTAGGCTACTTCTTTTGTGGCCTATTAACCTTGCCCCACTACACACAAATAAGCCAGAGCTCCAGCTGTGACCAGAAAACTGTACCTGTTAAGGAAAGAGAGCTATAAATGTGAGAGCTTAGATTGGTTTGCCTGATACATGGGTGCTTTTGTGTGGGACCATCCTACGGACTGCTGAAGCATCGATTATGCCCTGTAGCAGTTAAAATAATCCCAACCCAGGAGAAGATTCTGCGGGAACAAAGCAGCCATGCATTGACACTCTAACCCCGCATTACAGTTGCTAATAGGAAATTAAAGCCTCAAATTGAACTTTAGGTGGATAATAAGCAATCTAGTGATTACTGTCATAAAGAAAGAGCTTGTTTAAAGGAAAAAAAAAAAAGACAGATTTGAAGGACGGGACGGAATGATATAGTGGAAAAAAGACCTACGATATGGTGGGGAAAAAAAGATACAACTTTGAAGTCAGAGCTGAGTTTGAGTCCTGGTCATGTCACTTGTAAGTTAGGTGGTTGGCTTGGGCAGTTTTCATTCCCTTCATTGTCTGTTTTTGCATCTGTAAACTGGGGACAGTGCTACCTGCTTGCTGCATAAGCCTATGAGACTACACGCGGAAATGCATGAAGCAGCATCGGAAACTTCAGCCACCATATTTGAGTGGTAGAGAAAGGTAGTTTTTCCAATTCTCGAGTTAGAGGCAGAGCAAGTTGCTTGTTCTATCTATACCCAGGTAGCTGGCCCCGTTCCCAAAGCATACTTCATGGGAGTGTACAGGGCTTGGAGGTTTTTGTAGCAACTCTCCTGCTTTAAGGGTTTGTAAAGCAGGTTTGTGATATTTGGGGGGAAAGAATCTGAAGCTTATTGCATTTAAATATCTATATGAGGAATTTGAAGAACTTGGGAGTTATACGAGTAAGGGAAGGTTATGACCTGGAAGACCAAAACCAAAATTACTTGGAAACGTTCTTAGAGCTGCCTTTGAGCACAGCTTGTCTTCAGGGGCTGACATCCTTCCTTCTGGACTCTGTAGAAGAAAACCGAAAAGAGAAGGCAAGAATCGCTATCTAAAGGTCATGGAGTGAATCTTCGCTGATGAAACTTTTCTACCAGAGTACCCTGTTGTGGAGAAGAATGTATTTCTTCAGGGATCTGTAAATAGAGCCACAAATACTCCCCCATGTAAACAAGCACTTTTTTAAACTTGTATTTCATCTTAAAAATTCATCTGAATGTTGCATTCTCTTCTGTACTGTTTGACTGTTGGACAAACCAGGACGGATAGACACTTGGCGTGTTTGTTCCCCCAGATGTTAAGGTGAAATGGAGTCTTGTAGGTAATGGAGTCTTGTAGATGGTGGTTTAGTCATACACCTTCTGCGCGGTGCGGCGTAGTCCGCGTGTGGGGGAGGAAGCGCCTGGCTCTGATGGTTGGACCTGCTCCATTAGGCTTTGCAGCCCCGCCCACCGCATGGGGTAACACGGTTCCATTTTGTGGAGAGAAGAATAGCAGTAGATCATCACCCAGAGTTTTTATTTTGGTGGTTATCCTGGGTCTTTAAGTGTGCACAAAGTTCTTTGCTTTGGGAACGGAGGAGAGGAAGGGATGAGGGGAAAGATTAGTTGTAGGATAGAAATCCGGAGTATGACTCTTGGCTTCCCAGCCTGTTTGGGAGGAGAAATTGAGGAGAATGGCCCAGTCATCTCCCATCATCTCCATCGCTGACAGCCATCACTGCTCCTCTGCCTTGCTGGGGACTCCCCGGTCAGGTTCATGTATCCCTGGGAAGGGAGACCATGCATCCTTTATAGTAGGTTGATTAGTCACAAAATACTCACAGGGTCGCTGTTCCGGCTGTTGCAAGAATCTCCTGTTCTGCGTGCCCATGTGCCATTGAACCCTCTCCAGGACAGGCAGCTCACTACTAGACAGAGTGGCAGAGTGCTTCTTAGGCGACTCTAATAACCAGGAATTTTTGTTGGAATTTTTAGATCGGTGAAGCACAATGTGGGGTCTTCCGTGGCCGCCTCTGGTTTTAACAGTCCCCGTTTGCTTTCATCTTATGTCGAGGTTACCAGGTTTTAACTGTCTTATTGACCCTTCTCAGGGCACATTTGTTCTAGGTAATTAGTCCAAGAGCACACCTGTTTGTTAGCTGGCAGGAGGGGTCAGATAGCTTCTGTCTGATGGAACGTGGTTAGGGGTAGAAACAAAAGCCAAGTAGCAGCAGCATTCGGGACAGCTAGGCCCACTGACTGAAGTAAGCCTTGTTTAGTCTTGTTTTCTCCCCCACCCCTCCTCCCACCCCCAAACATTTGTGAATTCCTCTTCCAGCCACTGGTAGAAATGTGCCCTCTCAATGCTCCTTTGCTCCCCCCCCAGACTCTGGCCCAGCTCTCTTCCCAGGCCTCCAGTCCTTGGACACGGTTCCTCTGCAGGGACCCCAGGTCACCCATCGTACCGGCCTCATGTTGCCCAGTTGGGCTTCTGTTTGAGCACAGACACATTTCCATGTGGTATTTCTGTGGCGTAAGTGCCCCCTGCCTCCTACGTTCCTCTTCCTCCAGTGTTTTGCCTCCAGTGACAACATTTCTGGCAGGGAAATGTGTCATGGAAGTCTGTCTTCGTTAATTGAAATATTAAAGGACAAATCAGAATGTTTCATTTAACTGGCTCATTTGTATTTAAACCTTGGCTCTAATTAGAGGGATTTGTCACTTGTACGGTCAAGCATAGACTCACAAAAAAATGAAACAGTAGCTGTTCTATTTTTTAAGAGTCTCAAAGTCTATTTCTCTCTGATAGTCACGACTAAAGAGCCTATTCACTGAGCCCAACCTCTTCTGCACAAGATCAGCTGCTTTTCAGGGGCAGCCTTGAAGGGAGGAAGGAGTGTCCATGGTCCACGATACTGGTTGGTTCTATTTGCATACCTATTCTCCTCTAGTTAGTCTTACAGATCTTTCTTTGCGTGGTTTAAAAACAAAAACAGTAAACGAACAGCCCTGCTTAAGAACAGAATGTTAGAATCTTTGCCCTTGCTGTTCTGAACAAAGACACCAAGTCAAGTTCTCCCCATCTTTTGAAGATTAGACTTGGAGGAGAAAAATCATTGTAGAACCATAAACCAAGTGGCATTATTTTAATACACATGAAGGTAAAGCACATTTTTGTCTTATTCACTAATCTATGTTAAGGAGGCTGAAACAATGCTAGCATAAATAAATATTAGAGCAGCAAGGTTGGCAGAAGACTTTGTTGAGGGCTGTTCTCTAAAAGGGTTTTTTTTCCCCCCCCTTTTGGTCCTATTCAGGTCATTCTAAAATAAATTAGTTTTCTTCCTATATTGCATCAAAAATAAACTTGTAATTTTTATGAGGAAGGGAAAAAGAAAAATGTCAGTTAAGGATAGAAAAAGAGGAAGAATCTGCATTCAGAAATTACAGGCTCGTGTAAAAAGTAGAAAAATCCAGAAAAAGTCCAAAGACCTATTTTCTAGTACACCTTTTAGAAGGTGGATTTAATTAAAGAGAGAGTTATGATTTGCAGGTATTTAATGACGGTGGTTACAGTTTCTTGAATCCATTTGATATGCAGTAGATAAGATCTAAAGGCAGACAGTGGCCACCACGGAAAATAGGAATACTCAAGGAAACTATCAAAGTGAATGCCATAATTGAAATAAGTAGGTCCTAGAAATTCTATCTAAAAAGTGCAAAAAAAAAAAAAAAGTATCGTCGTTTAATAAATTATTCTCCTTATGAAAAAGTTCAAAAGAAAATTGTGATTATACACTAATAAGATCTTGCAAAAGCTGTCCAGACCAAAAGCAGCAAACAGAGGAGTGAGGAAAAAATTAAAACATACACGGATAAGAAGGGACCAATAGTACATTTATTTATTAATCATTGCTCTGCCAAGCTACTGGAGATATAAAACGATTCTGAAAACAGAGGGAAGAGAACTATGGAGGAGAGCAGACTGAACAATGAAAGCAGAAGTCTATGATGATAAGACTTATTAACATAACTTGACAATGGTCCTTTCCATTTGTTGAGTATTGTTTACTAGGTGCTGAGCACTGCACAAAGCACTTTCACGTCTCCCACTTCCCAGCACCAGGCAGGATGGGTATTGTTGCCTGTGAGAAGACTGAGATCTGGGAAGTACAGTAGTAAGTTCACATTTGCTACTGGGCCAAGGTCTAACAGCTAGGAAGTTCACATATGCTACTGGATCTAACTGGGGTCTTTTCCCTGGACCATGCTGCTTTTGTGTTGAAATAGCTGTTATTGGGAAAGGACACTCCTTAAAGAACTCAAATAATATTCTGCAAACTGGATAACTTTTGAGCTAGCAACCTGGAGTCATTTGGTGAAGGAATGGAAGAGCTTTCAATTTTTTTTTTTAACTTATTGGGTCTAGAGAGGTCACGGTCAGAAAAGGTGATTGGTTCAATGGTTACCAAGAGCTAGAGACAGAGTTCAAACTTATTATCCATCTAAGCCTAGATCTTGTTTTGTTTTGTTTTAAGTTTTAGAATGTTAGCAGGATCTTTTCTTCTTTTATTTTGTTGTTTTTAATTCAGGACAAAAGTCATTTTTTTGGACTAGAAAACTGAAAACCTTAAAGTCAAATAATACTCCATTTAAGGTTTTCTGCCTCCATGTGGTTTCAGTTTTGACCGTTTGCTGATGGTGATAATATATGTGCTTTTAGCAGTTTAGTTAATAGTTAAAAATCTTTTTTAAATTTCGATTTTCACATTTACATTTTAAAAAATTGAACAAGTTCTTTTTTTACTATTCAAGTACTCAAGTGATTGGCTTCCACCAGCACTTGTTAGTGATTTTCAGCCTTTTCAGTGCTGTGACACCCTATTACGCTTTGATTTTTGTGATATCTCCACTCTGGCTTACCCTTCAGTGCTGTGTGGTAGATCCTTATTAATATTTAAAACAGTTGTGAGAGTTTATGAAACAAAAGTTAAAATGCTACAAAATTAGGACTGGGGATTGTTGCATGGAGAAAAATTGCCTTTCCTGTGTAAAAGCAATTGTTTTAACATGGTGGGATATAAACATCACTTGATTGGGTGTGCTAGGTAAATACCTTTGTATGGGTGACTCATTACATTTGGGTATATTCACTGGAGAACACCTCTGAAAAGTTAGACATAATTTGATCAGGTAGTACAAGATGCTCTAAGTGTGATTAATCAGCAACTCCTATTTTCCGTTCTTCTGATCATAACTTGATCCTCTTTGAGTAATGACTTAAATTAAGGGAGGATAGCTCAAGGGGAAAAATAAATATCTTCTGTTTTTTGAAAATTTGTCTTATACCACTTTGCTCTTACGAGAGACCTAAGTTAATACTTGGTTTTGCTAACTGAAAGAAATCTGAAGAGGATTTTCACTTTTAGGGAAAGAAAGACAAAAAGGGAAAATTGCATTCAGCATTTATTTTGCAGTGAGCTGTTGATAGAGGTGGGATGCACCCCAACCCCCTACCTCTGGTACAGTACTCAGCATCAAGCCACTGTAGCTTTGAACTGTCTGAGAGCATCTGTACTTTCTTTATCTTGATTTATTTACTGCATCCATTAGCAAGATGTGTCATAAGCTATCCGAAAGGCCTAAGAGGGGTTAATTTTGGAGTCTGGAAATAACTCAAAATTTTCTCCTTGTAAATTAATGGCAGTTGCTTTTTCGCTTTACGCCATTTTCTCTAATGAAAGGTTTCAAAGGAAGGCTGTACTTTCGGATAGTGGGGAAGACCTGTTCGTGGTCTGATACTCTATAGAAGGCAGTGGGGATTTCAGTCGGGTTTCTCAGCTAAGTCCATGATGCTTTGCAAGCTCACTGGAATTAAAACCTGTACTTGTACACCCCAGAATTGTTAGTCTCTTCAGTAATAAAGATGGGACTTAATTTTTTTATGTTCTCAATAAAACATTCAAGTAATTACATAGTTCCATTCATACATAGCAAGATGTATCACAAAGTGAGTAACAATGATTCTGGGAAGAACAGGATTAGTTGCGTCATCTCAAGGAATGAAGGGCCTGGAGAACAATACTTCTCAGAGGTCAGCCTTCCTCAGGTCAGTTTCAAATGTAAGCGATCCTACCTCGGTTCATCCATACTTCCTGGACTTGCTCTGTACAAAAGGTTTAGATTTATTCATATTGATCTCATCCTGGTTTAGATCTCTAGGCCTTTTTTTTTTTAGATTTTATTTGTCAGATTGAGGGAGAGTGCAAGCAGGGGAGGAGCAGAGCGAAAAGGGTGAAGCAAGCTTCCCACTGAGCAGGGAACCAGATGCAGGACTGGATCTGAGGACCCTGGGATCATGACCAGAGCTGAAGGCAGAGGCTTTAACCCACTGAGCCACCCAGGTGCCCCTCTAGGTTTGTTTTGAAAATAGCTTCTTTCCTCTTTGTCCTCCTCCTATTCCTCCTCCTTGTCTTCCTTCTCCCTTGGACTCATAGATACCTAATTCTGGAGTCCCAAATATATTCTCCTCAGTTTCCCAAGAAGCCTAGGCAGCAGTTTCCAAATCAGGATTCGCTTCACAATCCTCTGGGGGGAACTTGTAAACACTACAGATGTCAGATTTTACTTAGGCTGATTAGAATCTTTCTAGCTACAAAAAGTATAAGGGAAGAATAGCCAGAAACCATTCATTCATTTGTTCATTTGTTCATCCATTCAGCAATTTTTGAATGGAAAATGTGCAGCATGTGTGGCTGTGTACTAGGTGCTGAAGATCCAGATGTAAATAGAAATGAGTATTGCCTTTAAAGGATTTACAGTCTGGTGGGAAGTAAGTAGGAAAGCTGAATAGGTAAAGAAAGGTGCTGCGGCACAAAAGGAGAACTTAATTCTGCTTACAGGACTTGAAGCAGGTAGTCGGGGACAGGAGTTTCCTGGGCAGAGAAGGACATTCAAAGTAGAACTAGGTTATACAAAGGTATGGAGATGTGAGGGAGGTTAGCAAGTACTGGAAACTGCATGTAGTTCCTCATGTGTGTATGAGAAAACAAGAAGTAAAAGTTGTCGGTGGTAAAGGAGCACACAAGAAAATTTCCCAGAACTGAAAGACATGAGTTCACTGGGAGCACAGGCTGAGAGAGTTCACTCAATGTCCTACCAGTGAATGAAAGACTCTCCTCCACACGTGCTGTCAATTTCAGCTTTCGGAAGTGAATACAAGGTCCTAAAGTCATAGTATAAAAAGGATTAGTTACCAGAGCACAGTCAGGCTGCTTTGCAGCTGTATTAGAAACTAGAAGACTGGGGCACCTGGGTGGCTCAGTGGGTTAAAGCCTCTGCCTTCAGCTCAGGTCATGATCCCAGGGTCCTGGGATCGAGCCCCACGTCAGGCTCTCTGCTCCGCAGGGAACCTGCTTTCTCCCCTCTCTCTGCCTGCCTCTCTGCCTACTTGTGATTTCTCTCTGTGTGTCAAATAAATAAAATATTAAAAAAAAAATAAACTAGAAGACTATGAAGGAATACTTTTGAAGTTATTTCCTACCCGGAATTGCAAAGCCAGACAGGGTATCAATGAAGACATTTGAAGGCACACAGATTTAAAAAAAAAAAAAAATTGCATTCTGGATACTCTATTAGGTTGTTAATGGGAGATGTATGGTTAAAACAAGGGTATAAACCAAAAAAGGAAAAGCAGGGGATTCAAGGATGGGGGTTCTCACAGAGAAGGTGAAGGAAATTTTGGGATGATGGTGAAGGGAAGTTTCAGTCCAAGTCAGGCCTATATAGCAACCCTTCAGCCAGATTGACTCCAGATGAAGAGTACAGGAGGAATGTCTCTGAGAAAACAATAGAACATTCTCCGCCAAATTACCAGACATTTTCATTTTGTTAGAAGAGGTTTGCAGTTCTTGGGAGAGTTCGATGCAGTGCATACATGCTAAGCAAACAACAAAAACAGAGCAACTAATAACTCTAGGAGAAACAAAAAGTTATCCAAGAAAGGAAAAAATCACTGAATCCCACATAGGAGTCCTGAGAATATTTACTTTGTCTACAGTTGTCAGACTACTGACTATTGATTTAACTAAATGTTAAAATATATTTGGAAGTTGGGAGGATTGGCAACTGTGATGTATTTCTATGCAGGGATAAAGGGGATTTATGAAAACTAAATCCTTTTCTTCCACAGGGAGAAGTTAATAGGTAATATCTGAAATGGAACAATCGAGAAATAGCAATATGAACACATTTTGTAGAAATATAGAGGTAAATAGCAGAAGAAAATGCTAAAGTAGTCAAAATTAGTTCCTTCTGGAGAGAGAATTGGGTGTGGGGAGGGGTAGAGGAGCGTTCTATTTTTTATTATAGGCTTTGTAGTCCTATTTTATTTTTATACTTTGATGACATTAAAATAACAATATAGACCTCGCATCAGTAACACGCAAGGAATTTTGCAAGTGGTGCTTCAGATTTTGTTGAACCACCTTTGTAGCTTGCATGTTCTTTTTACCTACCTTTAGCACATTCCTAAATTTTATCCAAACTTTCTTCCTTTCTATAATTAACTGATATGAATTGAAGCAAAAGTTAATAAGGTAAATTGTTGACTCACATGTGTATAGACTAAAGCTGGATACAGTAGGTTTTTTTGCCCTGTATTTTTATGTAGACTGTAAGCTAGCTTTTAAACTTAAAGTGTGTGGGGGGAATCCTCTCTCTTGTCTTCTCCAAAGGGTAGAGCAAAGTTTGACTTTGTGTGGGGAATCAGCATTCGTGGGACATTCGGTTGGCTCAGTAGGTACAGCATGTGACTCCTGATCTCAGGGTTGTGAGTTCAAACCCCACATTAGCCATAGAGCTTACTTTAAAAAAAAAAAAAAAAAAAAAGGAAGAAAGAAAGAAGGAAAAAGAAATCAGCATTCCTCAGTGACATGATGTTCCAAAAATGGGCTGCTAGTCAGCTGCACGTTAAGATCTCTGAGCCGACTGTGTACAGCACTCAACAGAGCTTCAAGTTGTTTATGAAGAAAATTTGTCCATTTATATGGATACAAACTGCCCCCTCCACCTTCTTGTTTTGAAAATAGTCAAACCCCACAGAGAATAGAAAGAGTAGTGAAGCACTCCTATAACTTTTGCCTAGATTCATGAGTTCTTAACATTTTGCCGCATTTGCTTCCTCTCTCTCTATACCCATGCACTGTTTTTGAAGGTTGGGGGGAGGGTTGTACCATTTTAAATCAAGGTGTAGGTATAATGCTTAAATATGCCTCCCAGTAGGTCTCCCAAGAACAAGAACATCCTCCTACCAGACCAGAATACCATTATTATGCATGGATAAGATAATAGTACCTAATATATAGTTAGTATTCAAGTTTTCCTCAAATCCCAATAATACTTTCTGTAGATTTTGTTTTTTGATGCCAATATCCAGTCAGTGGTCAGTTACTGCATTTGGTCCTCATGTTTATTTATGTCTCCTCATGAAATTTTTCTGCCCTTTTTTTTTTTTTTTTTTTTAATCTTTCCTGACATTGACTGTGATGAGGACCCAGGCTTGTTGTTTTTGCATGTGTATGTTTTTGTCTCTTTGCTCCCTCATTGTGAGAATCTGGTTTACAATTTGGCAAGAACATGTATGCAGACTTTTGTCATCCACCTGCTTCTTATGCAGGTTCAAGATTTTAGTCCATTGTTCTCTTGTTTGTAGGTGTTGTTTTGTTTTTCCTGCTCATCTGTGGTTTGGCATGGGGTGTAAAGAATGACCACTTACCTGGATAATAGTAAAACTCCTTAGTCTGCAGAAAATATCACTGTAATAATCTCTGGGAGGGGTAATCTGTTCCTCTGGAGACAAACATAATATTTTTTTTTTAAAACCTTCTTGGCAGAATTCTTTGGATGACTTAATATATTGTAATCAAGGGCAAATTTTCTCCTCTTTAATTAAGTTCTGCTACAGTATACAGTCCAGGGAGCCACTTGTGGCAAACACTCGGCCAGCTTTTCAATCATCCCTCCGCAGAACGTTTGCTTTCGGAATAGACGCCCTGAACGTGTGTTGAGTTTACAGCATTTTGGCCCTCCCTGTGCTGGGATGCCCGGCCGCTTAGGTTATGTATATTTTGCGTGAAGTGAGCACAACGTGGAGAGACGGCGTGCCTCGGATACCAGGAGAGCTGTGCAAGCTTGCTACTGAAAGCATGCCTCCCGTCTGTCAGGGCTTTGTGATAGACCTGGTGACACAGTAGCCTTTCGCCAGAGCTCCTGGGGATGTGCAGGAAGTACCGTGACGGGTTTTGTCAGGGGGGAAATCTGAGCCATTTCTCTGCGAACAGCTGGGTTTCAGAGTCTGGACAAGTGGCCGTTGACTTTTGCACGGGCTGCCAGGGTAAGGGTTTTTCATTTTGATTTGTTCATAGCCTTGCTTTCCTTTCTCCTGTCATCAAGGCTCTTTCTGGAAGTTTCGCGGCGCTTGTTACACGTTATCTAAAGTGGGATTCAGAGGATTGGTTCTAATATGTTTATGATCCAACTTTTCTTTCGCTTTCTCTCCACAGATCTTGTGGGAGTCTAATCCTTTGTCATTATGAGATGTCGTCTCTCGGTGCCTCCTTTGTGCAAATTAAATTTGATGACTTGCAGTTTTTTGAAAACTGCGGTGGAGGAAGTTTTGGGAGTGTATATCGAGCCAGATGGATATCCCAGGACAAGGAGGTGGCTGTGAAGAAGCTGCTCAAAATAGAGAAAGAGGTAAGGTCTTCTGCTGTCAGGAATGGTCGCGATTGCACTTATGTAAGCTGTTCAACCCCAGTCAGAGGTCACGGGCTGTCAGGGACCTCTCAAGCCAGGCCTTTGGGGCTGATCCACGAAGCTGTTTCCCAGTTCCATTCTGGGAGCCCCATAAATAGAAATCCTTGCCACGTGTGCTTTAGGGTTGAGCTCTCCTAGGGGTCATTTGAACTGAGAGGATTTGTTTCCACGGCATGAAAGACCAAATGTTCTCTAGGCTCTCCTTGAGGGGAAGGTGAGGTTTCAAAAACCTTCTGAGGCTTCAGGCTTTGCCTTTTCCCAGGTCAGCCGAGAGGGGTCAGTAAAGAGTAACGTGTGAACATTTTTACTCCCTTTCTGTTTTGGGTTTTGTGAATTTGTGGCCATCAGGAGTTGTCTTTTAAAAAATAAAAAGCGTTATTTTTCTACTGAAATATAAATAATACTAGATTCTTGGATTTCACCTCTACTTGGACTTCATCTTAATAAAGAATTAACAGGTACTAGACAAACAGCTGCCCTATTTGTAAAATCAGAAAAAAGCCTTGGCTTCCTGAGTCTGGCACTTGTGCTGGTTCCGGGGGAGCACGCAACTCCTACCAAGACCCTTTCTCTTCCTTAGGAATAACACGCAGCGTGGTCCCTGGGTCCCCAGTTTAGTACCTGGAGAATAAAGCTAATTGTGGAGCTGACCTGCAGGGGCTCAGTGGCACTCGCAGCTTGTACCCTCTGGAGCTGGTTTTGGTCATTTCTATTTATGTCCTGTTTTGGCTAATTAATGTTGTTGTTGTTTTTTTTTTTTTTTTCTCTCCCCCCAGTGTCTTTTTAAAGGGAACTTTGCCATAAATATCTTTTAATTTCCCCTGAATGATTTCATTTTTGTTTTTTCCCATTAACTGCTGTCAGTGAACCACAGTAGTTGATTAGAGAAGGGGACCTGAAAGGCAACCTTTGTGGTGTTTCCTCCCAGCAGTGCTGTATGACTCTGGTCACCAGCTGGGCTTCCAATTTGTTGAAGCCAGGTGAGCAGGACTAAGATCTTTCTGCCTGGGTGTACCTGTAGGTTGGGGAAAGCGTTAAAGAGCGATAGCTTTTCACACCCGTGTGTATACAAAAGAGACCGGTGCTATGTAGAAAATGTTTCCTCCCCTGTATTTCTCCATCAACACGTTTTAAAATAGTAGCCACATAGTAAAACCATTTCTTACTCTGGACAGAGCCTAGCTGCTTTTATCTAGTGAACTCTTATGTCCTTTATAGGCATGCATTATTGTACCCATTTTCTAGATGGGGAAGTAGAGATCTGGAAAATGTATTAAGGTACCTCAGTTGGGGCAAGTAAAATCCAGGAGACCAGATCTCCTGTTCTGTAGTTCTGAACTCTGTAATCTGTAGTTGACCAGATTAAATAGAAAATAAACCAATTCCATCAAATTTATATTCAGAATATTTAAACCTACTAATGTTTGTAAGCATTAGGTCATGCAGGTTCTGTACAGGCTTGTTCTTATATGATTGTTGGATGTGAGAAAGACCTTTGAGTCCAAGAGCAGATTTTGCCAGGAAAACAGTAATTGCAGCATATTCACTCCACCCCCATTTATACATAATACCATTTATAATTTTATTTTTTTACTCTCTTTAAGAAAGCAGGAAAATGACATAGGAAAGCACGGGGTGGGGGGAAAGCAGGAATTGGAAACACCCAAGTCCGGCTCTTATGTAGGTTAACCTAGATGGGTTATCATTCAGAAATTGAGTTGATTTACAGTGATACAAATACAACTTTGGGGGCTGGTTTGTCAGTGACTGTCAGCGAAAAGGAGACGGGGTGAATTACTGCAGAGCATCCTCAAACTTACTGAGTCAACATGGGTTTGAGATAGAAAACATTTTGGCCAGGGCTTGGCAGTTATCGGGAAAGGCAATGTGCATTTCTTAGGTTGATTTTTGTTATGCTTTTTGGGCTGTGGATAGGCTTGCTGGCTTAGGTTTTCTAAGTGAGGTAAAAGTAGTCAGCTCTGGATTTTTTTCCAATGTGTAGATTCAGTTTTATGTTACTTGATCACTTTTGCCAAGAAGCAGTAGGACGCTTAATAACATGTTTGTAGCTCACTCATGTAACTCTTAAGAGGGACCTGATATCGGATTATGTTTTATGAACTTAGTGATGAAAGGTAGGTGGAGAAAATATTTATCAAACTCTTGAACTTCACATATGTAGGAGGAAAGAAGACCTTCTATTCTGACTTTTTTGTAGACCTCTAATTTAGGATGTGTTACTTCTCTCTGCGTTAGTGAATATTTATTACTTTTTTAATTTAGAAGAAAAGAAAAATTGAATTTACTTAAAATCTGTGTAGTTTTTTAAAACTTAATTTTTAAAAGGTTTTACACCTACAGAATAACTATAAGAATGGTACTATGAATTCTAGCATTCCCCTAGAATCACCACTTATTAACATTTTTCAACATTTGCTCTCTCTTTAAATATTATATTAATTTATATGTATTCATACATATTTATTTATTTTGAGAGAAATTGAAAGAGAAAGAGAAAGATTGGGAAGAGGGCAAAAGGAGAGAATCTTCAGACTCCTGCTGACCCTGGAGCCCGGTGCAGAAAGCTTCTCAGGACCCTGAGACCAAGAGTCAGACACTTAACTGACTAAGTCACCCAGGCGCCCCCATATTCATCTATATTTTATTGAACCATGAGATAAATCACAGATACTAGGTACATTTATCCCTAAACACTTTAGCGTCTCCCAAGAATGCAACCATAGCACAACTACCCAATTAGAAAATTTAATACTAATGCCATAATATTACCTGTCCTACAGTCTGTATTCAAATTCTGTGGACTGTCACAGTGAGGACTTTTTATGGCAGTTTTTTTCAACCCAGGATCCAATCAGGATCACAGATTGCACTTCAATGCTTTACCTGTTTAATCTGCTTTAACTGGGCGGTTTCTCTGCTCTTCTTTGTCTTTTAAAATTTGACATTTTTGAAGAGTACAGGACAATTATGTAGAATGTCCCTTATTTTGGGTTTATCTGATTTTCCCTTCCTCTTGCCTAGTTTAAGGTTATGTGGTTTTAGTAGGAATACTTTAGAGGTCATATGCCCTTGGCTTATTTTAATGGGAAACTACGATGTCAGTTTGTCTCGTTACTGGTGATGCTAATTTTGAACCCTCGACTAAGAGGGGTTTACCCAAATTCTCTACAGAAAAAAAAAATACCTTTTTTCCCTTTGTAATTAATAATTAAGCCTTTGAAAGATATCTGAGGTTATGTAAATATCTTCTTTCAACAAAAGTTACCCAATGTTTTGTGCATCTGTTGGCAACTCTTGTTTGAATCAGATGTTACTAAGACAGTTAACTGCGTAGACGGCAAAAAGTTCTAGCATAAATGAGAGCCTTCTTTTCTTCACTTATTTACCTGCTCCTTCACCAATTGTCTTATTGTGGACTTATGGATTCTTTTTCAAATTCAAAATGTTATATTGTATTACATTGTTTCTCACTTTCATGCTGAAAATGTCCCAATGCAAGAGTCCCTTCAAGTTAGTTCCCGTGTCTTTTGGTGTCTCCATCACTTTTTAGTATTTTCTTACTTCCTTGCACAAGAAGATGTTCCAGGCTGATCTAGTTCCTGCCTGATTGCCGGTATCAGTCATTTCTTCAAGAAGCCTTGGCTCTGGGTGCCTGATTTGGGACTCTGATATTTAGAAACCAAGATTTGGATACAAGTTTTGTTTATTGTAGACTTACTTTTATTTTTTAAAGATTTTATTTATTTATTTGACAGAGAAAGATCACAAGTAGGCAGAGAGGCAGGCAGGCAGAGAGAGAGGGGGAAGCAGGCTCCCCACTGAGCAGGGACTCCGAAGTGGGGCTCGATCCCAGCATCCTGGGGATCATGACCTGAGCTGAAGGCAGAGGCTTAACTCACTGAGCTACCAAAGCACCCCAAGTAGACTTACTTTTAAAAAAGAGCTGGGGTGTCTTGGTGGCTCAGTCTGGTTAAACCTCTGCCTTCGGATCAGGTCCTAGGGTCCAGGGATCGGCCCTGCATTGGGTTCCCTGCTCAGTAGGAAGCCTGCTTCTCCCTCTCCCACTCCTCTGGCTTATGTTCCCTCTCTCGCTGCACTCTAAAAGAGCCTTTGGGGTTACCTGTGTGGCACAGTTGGTTAAGCATCCACCTCTTGGTTCTCAAACACACACACAAAGGCAAATATGGGGGGTGATGGATATGTTATTTCCATTAATGGTGTGCCCGGCTAGCTTAGTTGGTAGAGCATGAGACTCTTAATGTGAATCCTTTCACACTATATGCATATAGTAAAGTCATCATGTTTAATACTTCTAAAATATTACAATTTTATTTGTTGATTATACCTCAGTAAAGCTGAAAAAAATTATTCTACATCTGTACAATGGCATTCCTTTGCATTTGGAAGAATATTTACGAATATTGAAAGAGCTAGGGAAATGCTCATTAATGTGGTAAACCAAGTTACAAAGCATTATATATGGTAAGATTTTGGATGCCTGCTTGGTGTTTGAATGGCTTTTTTATTTTTCTTATATTTCCTTTGTTTTCCGGATTTTTCTATAATGGTCTCATGTTTTTCCCCAACACTTTATTGTGAAAATTTCAAACAGAAGAGCTGGAAGTTTCCTAGTGAATTTCTATAGGTCTACCATCTAGGGTCTGTCAGTAACATAAATACTTGCTTCATCACATATATATTCAGCTACGTGTCCTTCTACCCATCAATCTGTTTTGATGCATTTGAATACAAGTTGCAGGCATCAGTATCTTTCCCCTTAAATACTTCAGTGTGCATATTATTACGAGAGTTCAGTATGGTTTACTCTTTTTCTTTTGAGGTAAAATTTACATACAGTGAGGGGCACCAATCACTCCATTCTGATTAATGTGAACACCGTGTGAGCCTTAGAGTTACTTTTATAATTGGAAGAAACTAAAAAAAAAAAAATTATAGCTCTGACAATCTATGTCACTTTCTCAGGATGTTCAAGTGAATTGAGTTTTATAAAACTCTTTAATATACCACAGATTACTAATTTTCCAGTCTCAATATGTGCCTCTAAAATGTTTAATGTCTATTGTTCCATCAATTTTCTGTAGCAGCGTGGAAGAATTTTTCAGTGGTAATTTAGTTAGTTGCAGATTTACTTACATTGCTCTGTTTATTTTTGTTTTAAAAAAAAAGTTCTCAACAGGGAAAGAAATACTATCTTAAGTATCTATGCCAAAGGTAAGACAAGAAGCCATTATTGTATCTTTTTGGTAAATTCTGGAGGAGTCGAGATCAAACCATAGTGCATAGGCAGAAATCGGAGCAAGGAGTGGATAGGGCAGAGAAAGACATTGTGGGTCAGTGTCCTCTTTCCATCCACAGACCACACATGGCCAAGAGTTCTTCAGCTTCACAACCCTTTTAGGAAGGCTTATTCAAAACAGCTTCATTCTGCTCTTGCAGTGTATTTCACGATACGTTGAATCAGACATGCCTACACATGATGTTTTTCTAACAGATGGAAACCTGCAAGTGTTTGTTACCTTGGGATCTGTGAATATCCAGCTGATTGTAGGAAATCAGACCTAAGTATGCGATAGGAAACATGATTCTTTTTGTTTCCCCAAAAGTACTGAAAGGAAGCAGAGTGCTCAGGAGGTGAAAGATGAGGTTTCATTTGCCTTTTGCAAAGCATCACTGCTTTTGTTTAAAAAAAAAAAAAAGTCTTACCAAATTTGTTGTAGAAGTGTTGAAAGCCAGATCAATTCAAGTTTCAAAACTGTCCCACACTGTAGATATTTATAAATAGAGAAGATCAAAATGTCAAAACAGGGCATAAGAACAGGAACTACCAAGAAGTTTTTGTATAAAGGGGGAAATACCTGTATGAAGTAGAAAATACAGTTTTGAAATTGACACAGAACTCAGAACTAAAAATAAAAGGTTTCGTCATACAGACTTTATCAACATGACAGCATTTGGTGCTTCACAGAAGGCTAGCAAATGTTTTTATCACTTTAGTAGCTCTTTGGAGGACTGATTTTCCTTTCCTTTTCTTTGCAGTTCTGTAGCTTTTTCCTAAGAAATTATTTGCATTTACTTTAACTGTAGAAATGCTATTTTAATTTTTTTCCTGTCTTGGACACAGTAAAGAAGAAGAAAACTGCATTTATTTTCTTTGTAAATCCTCTCAGTATTTAAATACATTGATAAAACAAATGTAAACAAAAATATCTTGCATACGAGACCTGCCATCAAGTTCTGACATAGTTTCTGTGGTAATTTGTGCAAAGTTTTTCCTGTCCTCAGTCAGAATTTACCCATTCTGGATTTTTTTTTTTTTTTTTTTTTGAGGTCAGTGGTTCTCAAAGTGTGCCCTTTGGACCAGAAGTATCAACACCACCTGGGAAATTGTTAGAAATGCAACTTCTTGGGCCTCACCTATACTGACTCAGGAACTCTGGTGTGTGGGGCCTGGTAGGCTGGGTTGTAGCAAGTTTTCCAGATATTTCCGATGCCCACTAGAATTTGAGAACTTTAGGTTGTCCCCGGCCAATCACAGGGCACATGCGTGTTATCAGGTTGTTAACTTTCGTTTGGAATTTTAGGTCCCTTGTCAAGCTGGTAGTGCTTGTTAGAGGCTTTTCAGACCCTGAAATTTACCACGTCCAGGTGACCCCCAGTGCACAGGCACTGCCTGGCTGTGTCCCTGAGTGTGATAGACGAAAGCTCCCTGCTGAGTAGGAAGCCTGCTTCTCCCTCTCCCACTCCCCCGGCTTATGTTCAGGCATATAATCTCGGGCAAATGCCTTCTGATTCCAGACCTTCCACTCTGGGCTCCTCACCTGCCATGTCTTTCGTTCTGACCTGAACTCTCACTTTTGTCTCCCCTTTCCATTTCTGTGACTGTATTCCCTCTTTCCTGCTGCTATAATGCCCTTGTCCTCCCTGCCTGGGCCGATCCTTCCTGCTCTCGGGCTTTGACTTCTTCCTTCCCTGCGAAACAGGCTCTGGTCCTACACGCATCCTTCTTCTTTTCATTCTGAACTCATTAACACTCGTACCACTTCCATGACTTGTGATGGTCATTTCCTCGCAACCCTAGGTCACTGTGAGCCTCCGCCACTTAACTTTTCATGTGAACATGCCTGGTCCCCTCATTGAAAAGTGGAGCTTATTCCTAACAGTACCTGTTAACTGTTGGTGAGAGGATTAGATGAGAGGACTCACGTCAGATGTCTCGAAGCGTTTTTGGCACATAGGAGAACCTGGATAACCGTCAGTGATCCATGGTATCTTCACAACCGTATTCTAAAGTCAGGGTGGCCGATCAGTGTCATGTTGGCTTCTAGAACCTTATGTGGGGGAGTCAGAGGCCAAGTGGACAGTCTGCAGGCAGCCAACAGGTGGAAGGGTGGGCGTGTACACGGCATAGTCCCCACCCTGTTGGGCGCTCTCTGAGGGCAAGGGCTGGCTTTACCTTGGTCGCCGGTGCCGTCACCATCCTCACTGTCTTTACTGTACCCAGTACAACGACCACCATGGTCACTTGGATAGGGCTTTTCCATTACTGCCCTCCTCTTCTTCACGGTCATGTTAGAAGACTGTAATCTCCATTTGATACATCAGAAATGACAGCTCAGAGAGATCAGGTAACCTGGCTAATACAAACAGCACCTTTCCTTGCCTGCCTTTCCTCACCCAGCGCTGTGGCCCCTTGTTCCCAGTAAAGTGTCTGGTCCTTGCTACTTGGTATCCTGACGTAGTCGATTTTCCTTTCATTCTCATCCTGTATCAGTGTGCCTACATCTTCTTCCTTTACTCCCTGAGCTGCAAGGGAGGATGGAACCCACCAGTCTTTACGTATGTGCCGGTGGTGACTTCACTCAGCTTCACAGTAACAGAACTCTTAGTTCCTCCTTTTTCTCTGAGGTATCTGCTGTGGGATTTTGACAGATGCCTGTGCTTTGCTACCTTTTAGCTGGCATTGCCATTTCCGCTTAAGAATTTTAAACAGTTCACTATGCCATACTTTGACTCTGTGCTACATATATAAATCCTCACTTGGAGAATAAGCAATTGAAAATAAATCATTTTATTTGGTAATTAATGTAGTCACCATCCAGAAGTAACTACTGAGCTGCTATCCATCAGCTCTTTTCCTCAAGGCAGTTCTGTTAGTGGAAGCTTATAATTTAAGATACCCCAAAGTGAACTGCTATCAAGAGATTTAAGAGGGTGCCTGGGTGGCTCGGTGGGTTAAATTAAACCTCTGCTTTCGGCTCAAGTCATGATCTCAGGGTCCTGCCATTGAGCCCCTCATCAGGCTCTCTGCTCAGCAGGGAGCCTGCTTCCCCCCCCCACCTCTCTCTCTGCCTGCCTCTCTGCTTACTTGTGATCTCTTTTTCTCTGTCAAATAAATAAATAAAATCTTTAAAAAGAGATTAAGAAATGAGACACATACTGACAAATGTACAAGTTAAATGAGTAAGCGTGTGTTACTGATCTTTCTGAAGGCAGCACAAACCTTACAGGAGAGGTGACCTTAGAGTGAGAAAAAAACCACGGGAATTGTTTCTCCTAGAATCAGGAGTTTAGGAAATCACCTGAATTATGTTTTTATGATGGCATGTGAAATGCAATTATACTAAGACAGACATCACTCTTTGCTATTTTTCACATTAACGATATGACTGCAAAACTGTTTTATTTGCAAGAGAAAGCCCCTATTCTTATTTTTGGTACTTAGCTGTTTTAAATTTTTAAAATCCTTTCCAAAACTTCATTAGATTACATGTTTCCTTGCACACAGAGGTTATTTTTGATTGACCATATGAGGAACATTATTGCAGCTGTTATTTCAGCTTTTCATTAAAGTATTATTGATCTCAGTATATTAAGCAATAAACATTTCAGTTACTTAATATTATTCGGTTAATTAATACCCAGCCATGCTCTAAATATTGTGCTGAACCAAACCAATGAATATTGGTTCCAGTAAAAATGTTATATCCTGACTGGTGTTATACAAAGCTAGGTTCTTGCTTCATAAAAATACTGTGGAGGTGCCTGGGTGGCTCAGTCAGTTAAGTGTCTGCCTTTGGCTTGGGTCATGATCCCAGGGTCCTGGAATTGAGCCCCACATGGCGCTCCCTGCTCTGCAGGAGGCCTGCTTCTACCTCTCCTGCTCCCCCTACTTGTGTTACCTCTCTGGCTATCTCTGGCTGTCAAATGAATGAAATCTTTAAGAAAAAAAATTGTGTTGGGTCGCTTGGGTGGCTCAGTCAGTTAAGCCCTTGCCTTCGGCTCAAGTCATGATCCCTGGGTCCTAGGATCAAGTCCCACATCAGGCTCCCTGCTCAGCCAGAAGCGGCTTCTCTCTCTCCCGCTCCTCCTGCTTGTGTTCCCTCTCTCGCTGTCTCTCTGTCAAATAAATAAATAAAATCTTTAAAAAAAAATATCGTGAAGCACAAATTGAATTTCTGAGAAATTCAAAGCCTAATAGAGAACAGTTGCAAAATTGGAGGAGAGGAAGAGCCATCCATGAGTATTTCAGACAGCTTCAAAACAGATATGATTGGCGTCAGTCTTCAGAATAGGATGCTCTCACTTGGGTAGTAAAAAGGTACCTGGAGTGCCTGGGTGGCTCCGTTTGTTAAGCATCTGACTTTGGCTTGGTTGGTGCTATCAGTGTCCTGGGATTGAGCCCCAGGGGTTGGCTCTGCCCGAGTCTGCTTGTCTCTCTGCCCCTCCCCCTGCTCATGTCCTCTCTCTTTGTTTATCTCTCAAATAAATAAAACTTTTAAAGATAAATAAATAAATAGATACCTAGAGTTTTCTAAGACAGGAAGCCATAGGAAATTAACCAAGATAGAGACCATCTGGTCATTTTTTTTTTCCCCCACTCATGCCTAATTCATGCTTCTGGTTAGGACATCTAGTTTCTATTTGGATACTGCATTTGATGACCTGTGAGATGCAGGCTGTTTAGTTTTGGAACAGTTTAATTCTTAGAAAGTTCTTTATAATATAACTTCCAGATGTCAATAATGGGCTCTGGCTCTGGGGCCACATAGAACAAATCTTACCCTCTTCTATAGATCAGCTTCTTGAGCACAGGATCTAGACCTTATTGATCTTTTATTTCCTGAGCTCACTATAAGCAGTCAGTCAATATATAGGTCATAAATAAATAGTCAATGTGATATTCATACCTCAGCTTTCTTCTTTTGTAAGATTTATGGAAAGGTTTTGTATTCCTGAGTCTACAAAAAAGAACACAGTTGGCCATTCGTATTCTACTTCGTACCCTTTCCTTCTCCATGTTTGGCTGAGTTTTTGAGTTCTTAATGCATCCATTTGTCTTTGAAAGAAAGGTTCTGTTCTATAGCAGCTAGGAAGGATTTTCCTGGCCATGGTTCTTACTTATTTTTTTTTTTTTTAACATGTTTCCAAAAAAAGGAATCCAAGATGCCTTTTTCTTAGCTCTGTGAATATCAGATGTTCATTGATTGATGACCTGAGAAAAAAATTAAGGTGTCCTAAATGAAACGAGACTGCTGGAATCTTAATGACTTGAGAATACGACTTGATCCCTGTTGCTGTTCTTCAGAAAATAGTGCTTGGTAAAATTAGCTCCATTAGAGCAGCTACACTGATAAGGATGAAAATGTCTGGTGAGGGCGCCTGGGTGGCTCAGTGGGTTAAGCCGCTGCCTTCGGCTCGGGTCATGATCTCGGGGTCCTGGGATCGAGTCCCGCATCGGGCTCTCTGCTCAGCAGGGAGCCTGCTTCCTTCTCTCTCTCTCTGCCTGCCTCTCAGTGTACTTGTAATTTCTCTCTGTCAAATAAATAAATAAAATCTTTAAAAAAAAAAAAAAGAAAATGTCTGGTGAGTGTTCGTGCAGGATCTGTTCAAGAAGGAGGGAACTGTATGGCTGCTGTGCTTTTAAAGAGAGATGATATTAAGCAATTAATGAACAAAATCAGTTTAACTCACTAAATTTTTAGAACATGTCGAATAGCGCTTCCTTTAGTGGGAAGCTGAACTGGGCCTGTTATTAGAGCTGTAGTTGGAGAGTCCATCTTCAGTAACAGGTGATCATTTAACATCATCAGATGGGTATTTTAAATACAGTCCATAGTTTAGTTGACATCTAACCTGACTTTTCCTAAACCAGTTCAACCGTGGGCAAATCTCTAAAGTTGTGAAAACAAACAACTTTTCCCCCTGAAAATCTCGGGACCGTTTCTTAACCACAAACCAAGGCCCCTATGTGTAAGCTGCATTCTTCTTTGGGAAACAGTTTATGCTCCGAAGAACCTGGGAACTGGGCAAGGCCAGAGTACATGTCTCAGAACAACAAGGATATGTCGGCAACTCCGATTCTAGATAGACTTGCCTCAAGTGACAAGCAGGCCAAGAACCGATTTTTCGTAAGAGATTAAGAAATTAATATTAACTGGATTCAGGAATGGGGAATGTTAAAAACGTAAATGCTGCCTTGTTTTAAAAATGTTTTAAGATTGTTAGCAGGTAGAATAAGTTTGTTTCTGAGGTTCCAGGGAAGAATTAAGAAATTAATATTAACTGGATTCAGGAATGGGGAATGTTAAAAACGTAAATGCTGCCTTGTTTTAAAAATGTTTTAAGATTGTTAGCAGGTAGAATAAGTTTGTTTCTGAGGTTCCAGGGAAGACCCTAGGAGCCCCCCAAAATCTCTCTCTCCCAAATGTAGGGTAAAGTCATAAAGTAGACATTTCTTGAGTTCCCATTATTGGCAGCCACTATTCTAAGCAGTTGACCTGTTTTCTATTTAATCCTATTACTAATGTCTCAGATTTGGTATTGTAATTTCACTCTTTAAGATAGTTTCTCCTAATAAAGCTACAAATACCACTGAGAAAGTTACTCAATGTGTTAGTAATACCTTAGAATGAATGACACGTGTTTTGTTTTTTTTTTTTCCTGAGCACACTTTTCGAGGTGAGGGATATATAGTTGTTGCTGTAGAAGACAGATCAGAACAGATTCCTAGGAAATCTCCTTTTTGGTATTCTGTCATCCAACAAATATTATTACATGCTAGGTGCTATTTTAGACAATAGAGCCATATCGGTAATAAAATAGACAAAAATCCATCTCTTTTTAGAGCTTACCTTCAAATGTGGGAACCAAAAAATTAGTTAAATTGTATGTTAAAACTTAAAGATGTCTACCCCTCTTAAATATGGGCTGAACTTAGTGACTCACTTGCGAAGATTGGAGTATAGCAAAGGAAACACTAGGCTTAGTGACTTTATAGAGGGTAAACCTGGCAGATGACACCTGAACTAAGGGGTTTGGGTTAATGTCGCTAGGGATAAGCCACGTCAACGCATGTACCCTTGATGGGACGTGATGAGAAACACACCCCATCTCTATGGTCTTCTTCCCCAAAACCTGTAATCCCAGTCTACTCGTGAGGAAAACATCAGATAAACCTGAATTGATGGACATTCTATAAAATACCTGGCCACTGCCTCTCAAGGTGTTAATTGAAACTGTCCCAATCCAGAAGAGGTTAAGGAGGCATAGAGACCAGACATTTGTTATCCCGAATTGGATTCTAGAATGGGGCGCGGTGGTGGGGGGGGCATTCGTAGAGAAAATGGTGATGTGCAAATGAAGTTCAGAGTTTAGTTAATGTGCCAGTGATGGTTTCTTAGCTTTGACAGATCTGAGTAGTGCACCATGTTAAAATTCGGGGAAACAAGGTGAGAGGGACTGTCTGTCTTATCTTTTCAAGTTTTCTATACATCTGAAATTATTCACAAATTAAAAGCTTATAAAAGTAGAAGTAAAAACACAGAATAAAGGAAATTAGGAGTACCAGCATGGGGTCAAGGTTGCAACTGAAAATGGGCTGGCCAGGGGAGTGCCTGGGTGGCTCAGTGGGTTAAAGCCTCTGCCTTTGGCTCAGGTCATGATCTCAGGGCCCTGGGATTGAGCACTGCATTGGGCTCTCTGCTTGGCAGGGAGCCTGTTTCCCCCTCTCTCTGTCTGCCTCTCTGCCTACTTGTGATATCTCTCTCTCTCTCTCTCTCGCTGTCAAATAAATAAATAATCTTTAAAAAAAAAATGGCTTGGGCAGGGGAGGCCTCACTAAGAAGGTGATTTTGAGTAAACGCTTGAAGGAAGTGAGAGAGGGAGCCCCATGCTTATATGCAGGCAAAGCTTCCAGGCAGGGGTTACAGGCAAATGCCAGGTGGGAGCATCGCTGTTGCCTTGGAGAAATAACAAGGAGGCCATTGTGGCTGGAGTGGCATGGATGAGGGGAGGAGAAACAGGAAATGGGGCCAGAGAGGTGACAAGGCTGAATGGTATAGGGCCTGACAGACAACTGTAGGATCTTCTGATTTAAATGGGAAAAGAGTGAGCAGGTGTATGCTTTGCCGAATGTTTTAGTATGACTACTCTAGATTCTCTGTAGAAAAGACCATATGGGGCAGAGGCAGAGGCAGAAAGACAAGTTAGGATTACTGTCCAGATGAGATGTATTTGTGTCTGGGGCCAGGAAGGTTACAGTGGAGGCAGTAAGAGGTGGTTGCATCTGGGGTATGTTTTAAAGGTAGACCTAATCGGATCTGCTCCCTGATGGGACCTGCCGTGTGAGTGGAGTCTTGGAAGGTTTGAGGCTTTACTCTGAGGAGATGGAAGAGGTATTAGCCATCTTGCGAAGTGGGGACAGATTTGTGAGAGAAGATCAGGAGTTCGTTTTTGATACAAGCAGTGAAAAATTGGAATTAGCAGCCTAAAGAAATACCATTTGTAATACAACAAAAATATGAAATAGTTGGAAACATCCCACATACCCATCAATAGGTGAATGAATAAACAAAATACTGTATATGGAGGCAGTGGAATAGTATTCATCCCTTAAAAAGGAATGACCTTTGGATACATGCTACAACATGAATGAACCTTGAGAACGGTGTGCTAAGCAAAAGAAGCCAAACACAAAAGGACAATTACTGTGTGATTTTACTTATATGAGGTACCTAGAATAGGCAGATTCAGAGGTGGAAAGCAGAACAGTGCTTACCAGGGGCTGGAGGAAATAGGGGTTTGTTACTTATTTGGTATAGAGTTTCCATTTGGGATAATGAACAAATTCTAGAAAAGGATAGTGGGGTTGGTTGCACAGCAATGTGAAAGGACTTGATGCATTGTGCACTTAAAGTGGTCAAAACTGTAAGTTTTATATTATATACCACAGCTGAACTCTAAAGTTCTACTTCTAAAAAATATGAAATACTAAGGGGTAAATTTAACAAAAAAAACCTGTGCAAGATCTTCTCACTGAAAACTGTCAAACTCTGCTGAGAGAAATGAGCGCAGGCCTTGGTAAATGGAGAGATGCACTGTCCATAGGTCAGAATGGATGCTGTTGAGACATAAGGTTTCCTGAGATTGATTTGTGGCTTCAGGACAATCCCTGTTATAACACCAGCCAGTTTTTGGTAGAGATTGAGAAGCAGGTTGTAAAACCTGTATGGAAAAGTAAAGGACCTGGCATAACTGCAGCACTTCTGTAGAACAATGTTGGAGGACTTGCACAACATACTGCCCAGTTTCATAAAGCTCCGGTTGCCAAGATTGTGGGGGATTCATGTCCTAGATCGACCAAGGGAACAGTTCAGAAGTAGATACATATTTGGTTGATAGATCTTTGACCAAGGAACCAAGAAGGCAGTCCAATGAAGGAAAGGACAGTCTTTTCAACAAATGGTGCTGAAACAGTTAGTGTCTATCCACAGGACCCTGAGAACCTACTGGACTGAGGAAACCGAGGAAGGTCACTGAGCAGTGATGATGGCATGTGTTTTCTCAGCCCTTTTCAGCATCATGGGGACAGGAGTGGAATAGACCGAGAATTGGGTTTTTTTCAGGGTTGTGGTTTTCCTGAGTACGGTGAAGTTAAAAGCACAAGAAGGGAGGTGAGGTTGGGTGCAGAGGAAGGGTTCTGTGATTCGCCAAGGGATTTCAGTGAAGTAAGGAAGGGAAGACCTCTGGGAAGGAAATGGCACCGAAAGGTGCAGGAACAGGTGATTCTAGGTCGTGAGAGCATTGGAGCCCGGGTACTGAAAGGAGGAGCTGGGAACAGAGGAGGTGGGACAGATGGGTTTTGGACTGTGGAGGGGTGCAGTATTGAAAGTGCTGGGTCATGGGTGTGGCCAAAGGAACGCGGGGACAGAGGTGTGGTGAAGGCCTAGACTGTTGCAGGGGAGTTCAAGGACTTGAGAGGACAAGTGCCAGAGCCTCATTTATGTGCATGTGAACATTCCCACACTGTGAGACAAGAATAGTAATTGGAGAAAATGACAGTGAGCCAGGAGCTAAAATCATCAAGAAATGAAGAGGAACTATTTGGAATTGTTGTGTGTATGTTGGCAACAATGAAGGATGATGGATGATGCAATCTAATGACCTAAGATTCAGCTCTGGGAGGAGGGGGAGAGCTGTCTGGAAGTCATACTGGGGAGCAGCAGGGAGGACACCCTGCTCACCTCCAGACTTGGTGGAGCTAGTGCTGAGAGAGACCGACCAGCTGCCATTGAGAGCGAGGCCTGCAGAGGAGAGCCCGGCTTCTTTCAGAGAAGATGAGGCAGAGTTTAGGGAGGAGGTTCAGAATGGAGGGGTGTAGCTGTAGGTGCAGCCTGAGGGCACCATGGGAGGGTTTCAGGAGCTGTGGAAGACTGGGGGAAGGAGGGTCTGGCTGGACACTCTGTGCAGTTAGAGAGGAGTTAGCATGTGGGAAATGGGGACCGGGTAGCCTGGGGCCCCTGGCTGTCTTGTGCTGAAGACATCAACAGGGATGACGGGCACAGTGGGATTAGTCCCAGGGTAGTCCTGTCAGACAGTGGTGACCCCGTCGTGGAGGTAGGCGCGGTGGGTGTTAGGGCTCCTCAGGCCTTGGACACAGGAGACCTGAGGAGGAGCATGCAGACTACGAAAATCTCTTCAGCCACAGAAGGGATTTTCCTTGACTCCAGGTTGTGTGACACGTGTCATCTGGAATTTGTCGGTGACTCTCTGAGGAGATAACTGAGAACGAGGCCATTCTAGAGAAACCAGAAAACTTCTTTCCGGCAGCATGTCCTTAACGGGGACTCTGTCCACTGGCTGAGATAGCAGTCAAAATATTTACGAAGACTATAGGATGAATTTTTATTGGCATGTTTTAAGCCAAATCGTCTATCTTTTGTTGAAGATGGAGGCATTAATTCCTAGGAAGCCGCAGAGCTAAGTGTTTTAAGAGCCTGCACTCCAGAGTCAGGCCGTGGACATTCAAATCCTGGCCGCACTGGTCATTACTTAACCAGGTCTTCGTTTCCTCCTCTATAAAATGGAGATAATAATAGGGCCTGCTTCATAAGGTTATTACGGGGGCCGGATGAGGTAATCTCACTTAGCACGCTTCCCGGTACCTAGTCAGCTTTCAGCATTTGTGACTGTTGTTATTAAGTTAGTTCAGCAGCTTATAGTCCGAACACACCCAGTGTTTGTACTCTCCTCTAGGGTTTGTTGAGTGCATTTCAGCATAGCTTTCTTTTTTAAGAGCGGTCGGTAACTAGGTGCTTACATTATCCTATTGTACAGTGTTTCCCAAACTTGGAAAACCCACGTTTTCTGTGGTATTTTCTTATCCTATTTTTTTTTTCATTTTCTTACCAGCCAGTAGTATTTCATCATTTACCTCATGCATTTGTGTCATTAAGTAGAATATTTTAACCCTTTAAAAGATATAATCCCTTCCCTTTCCCTATCCTCCAGAAGTTGGTATCTCCCCCCGCCCCCAGTGGAGAATTGCTGTCACATAGGACCCTCCCGATGGCATCATAGAACAATGTGGAGATATTTCTCCCCATACAAGTTTGGTGGAGGTGGGAAGGAATAATGGCACTTAGTGCTGATGAGAATGTGAGATCATGCTCACGTTCCTCTCTTTGTGTATGTGGCAACATATGAACAGTGAAGGATGATGCATTCTAATGACCTAAAATTCAGCTTTCAGGGAGGAGGGGGAGAGCTGTCTGAGAATGGTACTGAGCAAGGAGGACACCTTGCTCACCTCTAGGCCCAGTGGATTAGGTGCTGAGAGAGACCGGCCAGGGGCCATTGAGAGAGAGGTTTGCAGAGGAGAGCCTGGCTTCCGTCAGAGAAGATGAGTCAAAATTCAGAGAAATTTAGACTTTTAGTGGAAGTCTAAAATGGCATGACCTTCCGAAGGGCATTTTGGGGGATTCACAAAAGTCTTAAAATCAAATGTCATTTGACCCTCCACCCTCACTTGTGAGAATTTTTTTTGAGGGAATAACTGGAAAAGATGCACATGTGAATGTATTCAGAGTTGTGTATGGCCATGAAAAATGGGAAACAGTGAGCATGTGCTACTTTTATAATAATAAAGAAAACAAAACTGACCAAATACATGGAATCTTACTTATGGCACAGAGGCAGGGAAAATATAATTGGTCGCTTCTGTACACATAGGCACCTCCTTTGTAAAGTAAACTTTGAAGTTTACTTATGTATTTTTTTGATATTTTCTGCTTCACCTCTCCCAGAACATGGTTGATGACCCAGAATTTTAATCTCCTTATCTTTCTTTTTTCCCCCAATTTCTTTGCTGTCACGAAACTCTGCATACATATTGTATAAGTAAACATGAGTTCTACTTAAGAGTTTCTCCAGGTCTTAGTTGATAGCTGGAGAAACACTACAGACACTTTAAGTTAAATGTAATTTGCATTTATCTGGGCACTTGGCACCTTCCTTTTAGTATTCTTTAGGAATACAAATGGAACATTTGGTTGCTAACCAGTAAGGGTTTATAACCTTACTGGTATTTCTAGCTTGCTCCAGATCTGGTAACTGTAAAGGGGAGAAATCTGTCTTTGCTCTGTAGGTGAAAGTGTATAAAGAACATATAACTCAGTACTTGGGTGGTATTCAAAATGTGTCTTTTCCTTTATTATAGTGGAGGGTTTTTTTTCTCTTTGTTTTAGCAAACTCATAAAGGTTCTGGAATGTTTACCCACAGCCATTTGTCAGGATGAGTTAGGAAGAAATTTCCTTTTTAAGAACTGTATATAAACAGAGAAAAACATTTCACACCTGTTTATCTTAGCAGAGCCTGCAGAAAAGGGAGGGGGAGGTAGATTCTCTGTTAACTCTTCCATTCAGAGAGGAGTTTAGAAAAGAGAAAGATTATTCTATGACCTTGTCAGCTTTGGATAAGAGCACTCAGAGCCAGATGGAGGGGCCCCCACCACTTGTGTCTATACACAAAGACCTTCCCTAAATTTCTCTTTTTGAGCCCATCTTTCAGCTCACCTAGCTGAATTGTCTATGTTCATAAGATACTTCTGTAATGCATTTTCAGAAATAGACTTGGGGGTTTAGAATTTTTTTGTTTAACGAAAATCACCTCTCAGTTTGGGTCCCCATTTGAAACCGTAAAAATCTCTCTCATCCTAGTATTTTTGGAAATCTTGCTGGAGGGCGGGATGTGATATATTTATCTCCTCTAAAGGAATGTTTGAGGGGCTCCTGGGTGGCTCAGCTATTAAGCATCTGCCTTCAGCTCAGGTCATGATCCCAAGGTCCTGGGATCGAGACCCACATCAGACTCTCTGTTCGGCGGGAAGCCTGCTTTTCCCTCTCTCTCTGCTTCTGTTCCCTCTCGCTGTGGGTCTCTGTGTCAAATAAATAAATAAAATCTTAAAAAAAGGAACATTTGATCATCCTTTTTTATGATATTAGTAATTCAATTCTGTAATAAGTAAGACATAATTTAATACTTTTTTAACTTTAAGAAGAAGCAGTCCTTTTTAATACAACTTCTAGATCAGAATAAGTGGTGTTTTCTTTGATAGAATCCGTTCATAAGCTATATAAGAAAATTAGTCTGTTTTCCCTTCCGTCTGCTACCACGTCTCCTCACTGAGTCTGTTCCCACCTTACTTGGGTTTGAGCCTGCCTGGGTTAATGTCTCTGCCCTGTCTCTGACCGGTCCCCTGAGTGATGCGGGACTCACTCGCCAGCCCTCTGAGCCAACTGCGGACTCTCTCACCACCTGGCCCCATTGCCCTGTGGCTGCTTGTGGGTCAAACCTTCAACATCTCATAGCTTAGAACTACTCTACCTGGAAAATAGCAAGCCTGGGTTTCCTTCTCTGCCCATAATTTATCTTACCCCAGTCTTCCAACATCTCTGCTTTACTTTATCTTTATCATGACATCTGGCCTTTGTTCTTCAAACTCAGCGCTCCCTTTAAAAAAAACTTTTGTAATTGAAGGAGAGTCGACATACAATATTACATGGGTTTCAGATACTGTGCATAGTCCTTTGACTGTTACATACATTACCAAATGCTTCCCACGATTAGTGTAGTCACCATGTGTCACCTACAAAGTCAGTACTATGTTATTGACTAGATTTCCCCATTTGGATTCACTTGCCTCCAAGCCTGCAGGTTTCCCACCTTGTACTTCTTTCAGTGCTCACCTTGTAATCCTATGAAATCCCTTTTCTTTTCCTTGGCCTTCTACTCCTTGAAAACAAAGATGGTGGCTTTTTGCATCACCTTGAACTGTGTGTATTTTCTTAATACACAAATGCACGTTAACATATCGTTTCACAGACTTAGTTCTTTTTTTTTTTTTTTTAAAGATTTTATTTATTTATTTGACAGAGAGAGATCACAAGTAGGCAGAGAGGCAGGCAGAGAGAGAGGAAGGGAAGCAGGCTCCCTGCTGAGCAGAGAGCCTGATGTGGGACTCGATCCCAGGACCCTGAGATCATGACCTGAGCCGAAGGCAGTGGCTTAACACACTGAGCCACCCAGGCGCCCCCACAGACTTAGTTCTAATGACTTTTGCCTGTGTCAAAAACTAATAAACCTACCATCAGAGGACAAATGTTTAGAATGCCAAGGAACCCAGCTAATAGAACCACAAGGTCTGTGCTTTCAGGGCTGCACCCTCCAGAGTCTACACAGGCCATTGAAGGGGGCCAGGCATCACCCAGTGGAAAGTGCTGGAGCGGGGGAATGCTGAGAGGCAGCTGGCTGTTTGCTAGTCCCCCAGGGTTGCCATTATTAAGAACATGGTCCATATTGGTAGTTCATAGAGGCATCTGTGCTGCGGGTATGTTCTGTTTGGTCCACACGGTAGTCTAATTTTTAAAAAATTCGTTGTCAACATTTAAAGGTTGGATGATTTTAGGTACAAATCCAGATTAGCTTCCTTGAAAAAGAAGCAACCTGGATCTGTGTCCTTGACTGGTAACACTAGTGACTTTGATGAGGGCAAGGCTCATTTGGAAGTGTCAGGTTTTGTTTTTTTCTTTCAGACTGGTTTATTGTCTAGAGAGAGAGCATGCGCATGTCAGGGGAAGGGCATGGGGAGAGAATCTTGAGCAGACTCTTCGCTGAGTACAGAGCCCAACACGGGGTCTGATCTCATAATCCTGAGATCACAACCTAAGCCAAAACCACGAGTCGGACTCTCAACTGACTGAACCACCCAGACACCCCTGGAAGTACCATTTCTAAAGGGTTAGTGAAGTTCAGTACTATAATTTTATAATTAAATCCCATATAATAAGATGCAGTTTTCTTTAGCATTTAACAATGCAATCAATAAAATGAAAGACTTGGTCTTTTGAAAGTATTTATCTGTTAAGCGTATCTGAAAGACTAGGGAGTATTAAGCGGAATCTCTTAAGAACACCTAAAAGAGTTCCTTTTATGAAGTAGGTTTACATTCTTGTAAACTTCCAAACTTCCTCACTAATTTTTTTTTCCTAATAAAACATAGTGAAATTTAGTCTTAGAATTCATGGTGGCACAAAAAAGTTCATGTACCAATACAAACATGCAAAATATAAAAAATAAGAGCTGAAATGTACACTAAAGCAAGCAGCAGCTTTCTGAGAACTGCAAACACCATATCCACATTTGTTGAATTACTTCTGATTTGATGGCAGTATATTCCTTACCTCTGTTCGTTTTCCTGAGGTACAGCCATGGCAGTTATTTTTATGTGGTGAAGTATTAATGCAATGATTCTTTTGTTCCAGTCCTGCAGTGGCAATAAAGGAATGAGATGAAAACCAAGAACAGTGATAAGATAGATCACTGTCTCTTTTCTGTTTTCTCCTCCCATGTGAAGCTCTCTCCTTGATTCTCTGTTATTGCTGAGGAAAGCTACTCTTTAAAAAAAAAAAAAAAAAAAACTTTGAAAATTCTGGAATGTTCAGGCTGTACCTAGTCCTCTTGTTTTTACTTTTATTGCTTCTGTGATAGCGAAAGATAGAAAACACATCACATCTTATATATAGTAGAATATTATGTTAGCAGACATTTTCATTCCATTGAAAGGCTTCTCCCACCTGCAACTCTTTTAGGAGGTTTTTTGTTGTTGTTGTTGTTGTTGTTTTTCCAAAATATTTAATATATTTAGTTAAAAAAAAGTATATTTAAATATATTTAACTTTTGGTTTAATTGAAGTTTTTTTTTTTAATGATGAAGCTTATAATAATAAGATTTTATATGAATTGGCTCCTCAGTGATTTACCCTCACATGAAACTAATACCAAGGCTCTCACACACATCATCTGTTTTGCTATTTATTTTCTTAATAAATAAATAAATAATAAATAATAAATAAATAAACTTTCTTATAATAATAAGATTTTATATGAATTGGCTCCTCAGTGATTTACCCTCACATGAAACTAATACCAAGGCTCTCACACACATCATCTGTTTTGCTATTTATTTTCTTAATAAATAAATAAATAATAAATAAATAAACTTTCTTATAATAATAAGATTTTATATGAATTGGCTCCTTAGTGATTTACCCTCACATGAAACTAATACCAAGGCTCTCACACACATCATCTGTTTTGCTATTTATTTTCTTAATAAATAAATAAATAATAAATAATAAATAAATAAACTTTCCCCTTTTAGAGTATAACCTAAATATCCTTAATTGTACAGAAGAAATGATAACTAATTTCCCAGCATATACAGTACAGAACAAATATTAGGATAGTCCAGAAGAGTGCTTGTCTAGAAACTGCATCTGAATGAGGCAAACAGACATAAATCATTTTTGGCTACAGAAATTTTTATTAATCTCTTCTGGCACCTAATAATGAGACACTGTCCTCTTTCCCCCTAAGGCTTATTAGAAAAACACCTAAGTTATATAAAGGTCTTCTCTGTTTAGTTAGAGCGATATGCCTGCCGTTAGTCAAGGTAAGGAGGGGAGGATGGATGGCAGGTGCTTGGGAGAGTGATAAATGGAGAGAGATGTGACGAGAATACAGATCTAAGTCTCTGGGATGGCAGGAGATTTGCCTCAAGGGGTTTTCTGTTCTTTATACAATTACCATCAGAAAATGTTGGACCTGAAAGCCTACACTCGGAGGCCAGCTGTTTTTGCTTCCATGTTTTACGAATGGAGATATCTAGCCATGTCGCAGACTGTAAGATTAATTAGGTTCTGTTTCTTTTCTCTTTGTAGTTCTATTTTCCTTGAAGTCAGAATAATTCTTAGTTTATTGTACTGTTTACATTGAAGGAGATAAAAATCTTCTTTTAAATAGATGTGCCTGAAAGGGTAAGATCTGAGGTTAGTAACGTAGAGAGTCCAGTTGGGGGAGCAAGAACTTACTGCAGAGTTTTATGGACCTCTTAATTTTTTGAAATTACTTCCAGATTCCCTGTCCCTGTGTGACGGGTTTGTGGTGGGGAGGCAGTTTAGAAAAGCAGCAAATAAAAAATGTAACACAGAAATATCTTGTGTGTTGGAGACTTGGGTTCCTTGTGCACCTGAATGCAACCCTCATAGCCACGAACACTCAAGGAGCCACGCACGGGCACGCGCACAGCACACCCACACACTGCCCCCCTCAGCTGTTTACAAGAATTTGTTCTGGATGCAGTGATCTTACAGAGTAAAACGTGGAATGGGGAGTCTGTTCGACAAAGAGACTTTCCGGGCTTCTTGGAAGGCAAGAGAGTCCTTAATGGCAAGGCTTGACTTAGCAGTTGGTAGACATTATGCCGGTCTGTTTGCCTTTGCGTCATCATGGTCTGTGAAACTTGATTCACACTGCCTTCTTTCATTCAAGAAATTACAACTCCCTGTTATTTACTGAAAATATGATCAAAATAATGGTTTGAAAGCCATTGTAATTAAGTTTTATGAAAGTACAGTTTGTGGGTGCCTGGGTGGCTCCGTTGGTTAAGCAACTGCCTTCAGCTCAGGTCATGATCCCAGAGTCCTGGGATCGAGCCTACATCAGTCTCCCAGCTGGGGAGTCTGCTTCTCCCTCTGACTTCCCCTCTCATGCTCTCTCATTCTGTCTCTCAAATAAATTAAAAAAAAAAAAAAGTACTGTTTGCACAGTTAGTAAATCCAGTCCAGTGGGTGATACCATGACAAGAAACAGTCTTCAGTACAAAACAGTAGATTCTGTCCGTCAGGATCCGGTCAGGAGCCAGAAAGCACACCAGCAATTGGAACAGTGAAAAATTTAATACTAAAATTGCTAACTAGCAAAACGTCGACTACTATGAACTATCAGAAGCATCTAAAGGGTCGAGGACTGGCAAACGCAGGGGGCGCCTACCTGCCTTGGGCTGAGGGAGAACACCGCCGGCAGGAGCAGGCTTAGAAACGGCTCCGTGAGGCCGAAACGTGGACCTCCGGGGAGAGGATGTGACTGTGGAGGGCTTTGCCGAGCGGTCCCAGGCTGGGGCTGGCTGAGTAGCGGTCCGCTGGGATTTTAGCCACGTTCTCTGGGGAGCCGTGGGCCGGACTGGTGTGCGGGAAGCCGCCCCCGGGGACATGGTCAGCTGAAGCCAGTCCACAGAATCTTCCCACGGAGGTGCTAGTAAAACATTCGAGGGTGAGTAAATCGGATCTTACACGTGCTGCTGGCGACCAGGGCCAGTGGGAAAAAAGTCACACAGGAAGCAGGACTGAAAGTCTCCTTGGCTGTGCCTTGCAGTGTCCCTCTGGTGCCCTTTACAGACACAGCTGACCTTGTGCCAACTGGCGAAGAAAAAAATGTTTGTGGGGGTTGGTTCCAGTATCACAAGGCAGAACAAGAAACAGTAGATAGGGTGCTGAGGGACAGCAAATTATTAACTGGCACAGTTCTTGCCCTTGGCCACTTGGCTTCTGTGTATACCCTTTACACATATTTGAGTGTCCATATAATAATGAAGCAGCTCTGTGCTTTTATCAGTTAAGGTCAGCTGTCCTTCGTCCAAATGAAGTTCTTACCATCTCCCCCAAATAAGGAGACACACAGTGCCAGTATTCATTGTATCCTTTGCTGGCTTTATTAATTTCTCTTCGAATTCCATCATTGTCCCACTGAATACTCTTACCTAAAATCTAAATCACAAAGTTAACTTTTAACAACTTGTATGTAAAATATGGAGGAAATAGCCTTTCTTCCAAAGAAGACATACAGCTAGCCAATAGGTATGTGAAAAGATGCTCAGCGTCACGCATCATCAGGGAAATACAAATCAAAACCACAGTGCAATGTCACCTCACATATGCTAGTTTGGCTGTTATCAAGAAGTTGGAAGATCACAGGTGTTGACAAGGATGTGGAGAAAGGGGAACCTTTATACACTGTTGGTGGGAATGTAAATTAGTATAGCCACTATGGGAAGCAGTATGGGTTTCCTCAAAAGAATTAAAAATAGAGCCACCATATAAACCAGCAGTTCTACCTCTGGGTATATATCCAAAGGAAATAAAATCATTATCTTGAAAAGAAATCCATACTCCCATGTGCACTGCAGCATTATTCACAGTAGCTTAAGATACGGAAACAACCTATGTGTTGTTGATGGATGAGTACATAAAGAAAATGTGTTATGTAAGGTACAAACTTTCAGTTGTAAGATAAATAAGTCCTGGAGACGTAATATACAACATGGTGACTATAGTTAATACTAATGTGAAATTTACTAAGAGTTGATCTCAAGAGGTCTCATGCAAAAGGTAACTATGAGAGATGATAGTTATGTGTTAATTAGTACTATTGTAATTTCACAATGTCTATGTATATCAAACCATCATATTTATCTTAAATATATATAGTTTTTGTCAGTCATACCTCATTAGAGGTATGAAAAAAAATAAGGATAAGAAAAAGAAGAAATAGTTGATGTATACAAATAAGTGTGTATATTTAGATATGGATATACAGATACCAAGCAAAAGGAAAAATATACAAATCTACTACCATTGCTATTTATAGTTTTCATTTCTGTGATTAATCATGGTCTCTGGCTTTCTTTTTCCACTGCTCATTTTCTATTTCATTTTCTCCTCAGCCAAAACCTCAGCTGGCTGGGAGTCTTCGCCTGCTGGGGTGACCTGAATTTCATTCCTAAAGGTTCTGAGTCCTCAATAGTCCTACCTATTATTGGTTGTCATAGTGTTTCGTTAACTTTTATTCTTGGGCATAGAAGTACTAGGAGTCACCCCATAGAATCCCCTGGGTTTCAGATATAGACTTCCTTGCCCCCCTGTTTGGCAATAACCCAATTTTCCTTTGGTAATTGGGATTCATTGCTTTGGTCAGTAGAGGAACTTTTTTTTTTTTTTTGCTTGTTGTCTCAGTGACATAAAAAAGCTAAAATAGGCAAGTGGCAGTATCCTGTTTCAGTTCACTGGGATCATTATTGCATCCCCTGGTGGAAGAATTTCCATCACTGGGGGCTAAGACCTCCAAACCAGCAGAGCTCAGAGTTGTTAGGATGGGGAGCAAATAATCTGTAAATAGATTATTAGATCTAATACTGATAGGAACCAGTCTCACTTCCCTTTCTTTTATTTTTTCTTTTTAAGATTTATTTATTTGAGAGGGAGAGAGTGCAGAAATGCGAACACAAGTGGGGCAGAGGGGGAGAGAGCATCTCAAGCATACTCCCCACTGAGTGCAGAGCCCAAGGCTGGGCTCTGTCATTCATGACACTGAGATCATGACCTGAGCAGAAACCAAAAGTTGGATGCTTGGCCAACCAACCACCCAGGGGCCCCTCCACTAGCCTCTCTGGATTCCCAGATCCAGTGGCCTCTGATTCTAAGCATACATCTCATCCTCTAACTCAGAAGTGCATTTAGGATGTTGTCTCTCAACTTGATGATGTAACCAAGACTTCCTGAGCCGTTCCACACTTCTGTTAGGCTAGCTGCTTCTGAGTGAATTGATAATGTGGTGAGACAAATTAATCGCAGGGGTTTGAGCCCGTTGCTGCACTTCCTTTGCTGTGAAATGGTTTCTTCCATCAGAAGCCGTGCAGTGCGGGATACAGTAATGGTGAAGGAGGCACCACATGGCAGCTGGTGAAGATTTTGGCAGTGACGGTCATTACTGCTGTTCAACTTCAATGTGGGGAAAGTCCGTGTTATTGGGCCCACACAGAGTCTCCATCCCTGTCAGTGGTAGTATCACCTGTGGTCATACTTGGTCTACAAATGAGAATGGCCACAGAGTTTTTCAGAGATGCAATATTCCTTTTTAATGTGTTTTTCACTGTCTTAGCGAAAGGAGAGTCTCTGTTCCTTCTCAGCAGATGGAGTTGGGGTAGGTGGGTGGAGATGCAGGTTGCATAGGATAAATCCACTCCAACTTTCTTTTCTTCCTAAGCCTTTAGATTCCTTCCTTCATATCATGCCATGGAAGTTCTGGCATCTCAGCCTTATTACATGTAGGCTACCACTGGGCTCAAGTATCAGTCAGCCAAGCAAGAAAGATATTAAGCTTCATGAGCTTCATGAGCTTATGCATTAATCTAGAATCCCTAGGAAATGCCTCTATATCCATGAAAGCAATCCAATCTAAATGTTCCCACTCTCCTCTAATACCTTTGATATTTACTCCTCCCATATTCCTGGGTTGTTCCAATATAAACAAAACCTTTGTGGTTTTTTTGGCTGTAAATTATTTCCTTCTGGGTGTTACTATGTACCTGACCTTCTGAAGCATCTTAAAATTTGAGGACGGGCGGGTGGTTGTGGCAGATCTTGAGGAGAACGGGCATCCCTTTGCAAGGTGTCCTCTCCAGGTGAGGCTATCCAGCAGAAGTTGTCCAGCAAAAGAAGGCTAATATCTCTCTTTCTTATTTTTTATTTTTATTTATTTATTTATTTATTATTTTTTAAAGATTTTATTTATTTATTTGACAGAGATGTACAGAGAGAGGGAACACAAGCAGGGAGAGGGGGAGAGGGAGAAAGGGAAGCAGCTTCCCACCAAGCAGGGAGCCCAACGTGGGGCTTGATCCCAGGACTCTAGGATCATGATCTGAGCCAAAGGCAGACATTTAACGACTGAGCCACCCAGGCATCCCAGGAAAGCTAGTGTCCTGAGACACAAGAGGACAAGCTATTTCCATAGGTAAGGGAGCCTCAGGATGACTTTAAGGTTAGAAATTGTTAGTTTCATCTTGAATCCAAGAAGATGTACCCCTTTCCATGTGTCACGTCCCATTCTTCCTCGATCAGTACACTAAATTCCCCAGGAGGAACTTGGTGAGGCTGTGGATTCAACTGATGTCATTCAGCAATACACACAATAAAGTTTGTTTTTGACTTCTGTAAATATCAGCCCTGTGGCTACAGTTAAAAAAGGTTCTTTTAGATCTGTTATGGAAGCTTTGTGCTCCTTAGACTATGACTTGGACTGGGGATTAAAGGACCTGAACTTGTCATTTTCTTTTGGTCAATACCTCCTTGCTCTCGGAAGACTTCCTTCGTCCCCGTAGTCCTTCTGTTCATCATTACTGCCATAACGGTCAAGGACAGCAGCCACTCTGACTTTCGGGCCTTTTAGTTGGAACTCCCACTCACAGGTGATAGCCTGATCGATCTTGATGCCACTTGAGTCTGTGGATTATTAATATCCCATTTTCCATGGACAGGAAACTGAGCCCTGTATTCCTGCCCAAGCGCATGAGCAAACTCTAAAATCCTATTTGTGAAGGTTGATAGCCTGGGACCACACCCTGTACTAATTCTATATTAGTCAGGAGAATTAATATAGAGAATTATTAACTAGTAACAGATGGTAGAGACTAAACTCTTCCCCCCCAACCCCCACGGCGGTAAAGGGCAACTTGATTCAGGGATGCGACAGCCTCAGAAGCATGTCCATGCGGGAGCCGGGCTGGAGAGGCAGTAGCTGGAGTGGGTGGTGTCCGAGCGCACCGTGGCTCCGCGGGCTGAAGCCACTTCACCAGTCTTCCCGCCTGCCGGCTTGAGCTCCACGGGGTGCCGTGGGTTCCAGTGGTTCCCCGGCAGCTCCTCTCTGCGTTACCTGGGCCGGCGCTGGTGAACACACAGCCCCTGCTTGGGGGGCGGGGCGGTGGGCAAGCAGGCAGCGGCCTGGTAGGTTGTGGCTTCAGAAGCCCGCCACCAGGGCGCCAGGGCGCCGGAGAGGCGTGCTGGAGGCCGAGCACCCCCTGGATCCTCCCGTTGGCTGCCGTCGCTGCACTTTGAGTGTGAGAGGGCTGAGGAGCAGGGAAGAGATGCCCCTTCTTCTGACTTGCCTTGTGGGGACCCTCCAGGGCCAAAAATGACACCTGCCAACCAAGGAGAAGTGTTTATCAGGTCCAGCTCTAGCAGTACAAAGGAAAGGGAAGTGTAGGCACAGAGCTGAGAGGCAGGCGGTTTATACCTGGCATGTATTTATAAAGTACTAGATCATTTTGAGAAGAAACGATGTATCTTTTTTTTTCCTTCATACATTGACTATCAGCTGCCTGGTCGGTTTATTTATATATTTTGTGGACAATGTGCATGTTTCCTTCACTTTTAAATAGATCCCTTGTACAATATCACACATCTTACCTCCTACAAAAAAGCACGTTCTCATCATAATAAATTCTTACCCACGTATTTCAGTCTTCGGATCATTAATATCCCCATGAGTCCTGGTACTGTAGCTAAAGAATGTATATTGTCTTATGGTGTTTTGGCTAGGTGCGAGCTCTCATCACAGCAAAACAAAGATTTCAGATTACCCCGACAGCAGCCTCAGTTACTCATGTTTTTCTACCTAGAAGCCTCTATCTCACAGTTTGAAAATAGAAAACAAGTCAAATTTCAGATATGTCCCTTGTAAATAGAACTTCATGGCATTGAATGTACAAGTATGTTTTGGTCTAACACTTAAAATACCAGTACACACTGGAAATAGAAGGGAAGATGCATTTCATTCCAGAGAGGAGTTTTCTCAAAAGGCTTTCTTTTAATTTTGTAAATTGAAGGATGTACACTTTGAATTCTGTTTTAAAGTACATTATACAGGACAGTGTACATTGTAAGTGAGCTGAAAATTATACCACAAGCATAATTAAAAACAAATGCCTTGAAGCAATATAATTACATTTCTTTGTGGAACTTTTAATACATTTAATGCAAAGAATGAGATATTGTCTCTAAATATATATATTCTAAAAGCGCTTTGTGTCATGTTTTTGCCTGTGGCCCTTCAATAAGATTTATGTAAATTAGAGTATAGAGTTTTGGATTTCACACTATATAGTAGGGGAAAGAATGACCGGCCTAGGACACGACAGAGACAGTGCTGTGGTATCCCAGTGCTGGCACGGAAGGAAAGGTGGTGCCCAAAGTAACAAAGTAGGCTTCTTAATAAAGAGAATATTCATTTCCTATTTCTCTGGTCAGATTAGAAGGAGAGGGAGGACTCTGGTTGCAGAAAGCTGTGGCAGACTGTTTCGGACAGTGAAGCTTGCTTAGAGGAGCAGGGTAAATATTCGGTATGGCAGCAGCCATACGTTTAACTCTGACATTGACCACTACAAGTAGGAGGTTTGTGTTTTCTGGGTTTGAGAAAATGTAGTGGAGCCTGCCAGGATTGTTCGCTTATGTGACAGCCATGTGGTTTCGAAATGGACACTTATTCTCTCGCCAAACCACAGTCCTTTCTGGGTTGGTTTTGTGGTGGTTTGTTGTTTTGTTTTGTTTTGTTTTTTAACAGCAAGAGAGAAGAAGTAGGGGCTAGCATTATGACCACTCAGTAAACACCAGGATTTTGATTGCACAACAAATAAGGAGTAAGAAAGCAAATTTCCATTGCAGAGGGCCACCCAGAAGTCATTTCCCTCTGATGTCCTCAGCGAGCCTAAGAAAGAATGAAAAGGTGGATAGATGGACGTACACTGATTATGAACTCCTATTCCTGCATTCCATTTCCTACTTCTTTTACTATTATTTTTTTAAGATTTTATTTATTTATTTGAGGGAGAGTGAAAGTGAGAGAGATCACGGATGGTGAGGGAGAAGCAGGCTCCCAGCTGAGCAGAGAGCCCGATGCAGGGCTTGATCCCAGAACCCTGGGACCATGATCTGAGCCGAAGGCAGACCTTAAGCAACTGAGCCACCCAGGCGTCTGTTTCTACCTCATTTAAATATTCTTTTCATAGTTAAATAATTTAACGATTTACTACTCTTTCACCCTTTCTTTTAAGACTTGTTCTGCTATTCAAAATGGAGGAAAGAGAAGAAAAATATTTTTTAAATAATTTGCTTAAAAGCAGAATTTTGCTTTTCTGAGGATTCCATTAAAAAGATAACCTTTAGAATTAGCGTCTTTCAAATTTAATACCCCAACTGAAAGTAAGCATGTTTTTATTTTGAAGAGTTCTTGATGGGGAAGAAAAATGATGAAAACTTGTATGAATAGGAGAAAAAGCTAAAATGTACACTTTTTGTAAACAAACCAGACCCTTTTTCTTGGGAAGCCTGTTTTGAAAAATTGCCCAATTTCTAAAAGAGACGGGGACGGGGAGGAAGGTTCTCATCCCAGAAATGTATATATTGATTTGGAATGCAATGTTAGCAAAATTTATCCCAAGTTAGGTAGGGCAAAAGAAGTAACAGATGAAATCAGAAGCCCCACAATTTGCACATAACAACTAGTAGTAATACTCAAAATCCTTTGTTAAACTTTTCCCATTTACCAGCACTCTGCCAGTAAGTAACAGCTTAGCGAATTAGGTATTGTGACCTACACACAGGTGAAGAAATGCAGAGAAGTGATCTTACTGCCCAAAGACATGTCGTGAGGAGTAGGTCTGGAACTTGAACCCGGGCCCTCTTGGTTCTCTGTGAGCTGAAGCTCTCAGCTCATGGAAACCTTCCCACCCCTGATTATACATTTCCTGTTGACTCCTATGAGGGATTCAGTGAGTGCATCTTGTGGCAAAAAAAAAATTCATGAAAATTATTGAAAGAGCAAGAGAGCATTAGTTTCCCCTTAGTACTTGGTGTGTCTCACCCTCCTGCTTGAGGCCCTGCCCAGCATTTCTTGCTTGAAAGTCCCAAGAAGCAGCCTTGTGTGGGGTGGTACGTCTGCAGAAGATCCCGTGACAGAGCTGCAGGTGGGAAGCATTATGGTTACACTGACTTGAATGGAAAATTTCCACACTGTTCTTTGCAGTAGTTTTTCCCATAACTCTTTGGCCACTGTTTGAGATCATGATTTTGGAATATTATTGAGCTGATTCTTTCCTAAGAGAGCAAAATAATAGATCACGTCCTGCTCAAGTAGAATTCCTTTTAACGTACATTATTACACTAGCACTGGTTTTATGTGTGATAATTTGAAATGAAGAACTTTTGACTGTTTTGCAGTAAAATGGGACTCCAGGAACTAAGAAACATTCTTCAACTCAATTTTAGAAATATTAAACATGAAAAACCAACTTATAGGGATATGTAACATTGTATCAATAATTAGTGACATTCCTGGAGTGTTTGTTATGCTAAGCTCATAGCTGCCCCATTTCATTTCATTCTGACCAGAGCCCTGCAAGGTTGGTACTACCATGTCTCATCAAATCTAAGATGCTTTTCATTTAAAATGAGCCCTTACTCCATGCACCACGATGACAGAAAAAAGGCTGCCCGTGAAAGCTACAAAGGGACACGCATTGTAATACAACCTTAATGCTAGTGATACCTGGGGAAAGGAGTGTACATCTTAGAATCCATGAAATAACATTATTGCCAGATTTACATATGATAACACTGAGACATAGGGAATGAAATAACTTGTGGCCGATCATTGGTGCTGGGTAGCAGAGCCGGGATTGGAGCCCAGGTCTCTGCAGTGGGTTTTATGTTCATAACTGTTACATTTGTACTTTCACAAATGCTTTCTTTAAGGGATCTGGGAGTATTTTGAAGTGAAACTTTAATTACATGATTTATCTGTATTTGACCTATTAAAATTAAGCTGAAACTCCTCTTACAAATTTATACATAATTAGAAATTAGATTTGAAACCTATATAAGTGGAGTCAAGAACTTAGGGCCAAATATGCTAATATAAAGAGGACATGAAGAGACATTTCATAAAAAGATAGACTGTTCACTGTTGCTAAAGATAAAAACTAATGCAAATTCTCACTACTGGTGAGGTCTAGGGAAATGGATAGTCTCTTAAATTTTAAGTAGAAGGATACCTTGATATACTCTAACGTGCCTCTTTGCATTGTGTATCAAAACATGCATACTTTATGACTAGGCATTTCACAACTAAGAGCATATCCAAAGGTTAGGGGTAAACAGGTGCCTTTGATAAATGTATAAATGTACAGTGTTGTTTTTATAGCCATGAAACATTAGATGCTACTGAGATGTTCAACAGAGGACCAGGTAAATCAGTTCTGGTATTCTCATTTAATGAAAATTAAGCCGGTAAGGAAAATAGCAATCCTGATCCATACTTACTGACATGGAAAAATGTCCATAGTATATCACTGTTTTTTCCCCCCAAGAAAGCATCTTATAGACAATATGTATTTGCTTAACGAAGAACTGGGTTTTTTAAAAAAAGATTTATTTATTTAGTTTAGAAAGAGTGTGAGTGGGAACAGGGGCAGATGGAGAGAATCTCAAGCAGATACTCCGCTGAGCATGTAGTGCCTGTGGGGCTCAACCCCAGCACCCCTGAGGTCATGGCCCGAGCCAAAATCAAGAGCTAGATGCCCAACCGACCGAGCCCCCCAGGTCCCCCCATGAGAAACGGTTCTGAGATGCTCTCCAGTTAATTTCTGTTACTATATATAAAACACACACACACACAAAGTGTCATGAGCCTAGTATTTCTATGCTGTTGACTAGAAAGTAGCATTCACAGTTTTGTCCTAGATTCTGGAAGGTGTCCCTTTACCAATCTGGTACCCTTTTGTAAGATGAGAGGGTTAAAAAAATAGAATGGTAAAAATGATGAGAATCTTTCCAGCTGGAAATTTAAATACACCTTCGCTAAGGAGCAGAACGGCATATGATAGGAGAATGTGTTGGATCCCATCCAAAGTGTGCGAGTCTGTTGTGGTGCCCGGTGAGGGGGTGATGGGACTGGGACGGGCGCTGAACACCCAGCCAGGAGAGTGCTCTGCCCAGGGTGGGCCTTGCATTTCTGTCCTGGACTGTCTGGTAGGTGAAATGAGATCGGCAGTGTGAGAGGGACAGTCAGGCGGACAATTGTTACCATCCCTAGAATATCATTATATCAGTGTAGGACAGAATCTTCAACCACACCAGGATTCAGTGTTTGACAAGATTTTAGAATCTGCGCAAATTCTGTTGAACTGCGGTAATGACTAAAACAAGAATCCTGTTTGAGATTTTGACTCGTCTCTGAGCAATTTTGAAAACAACGTGCATATAATTTCTTAGGGATTATAATTACTTCACATAGTAGCGGCATTTGTGCAGAGTTTTTTGTCTGCTTGGATAAAACCCTTGGCTGTGTCTTCTAACTTGGTGAAAACAGCAGAGCAGCAGCAGTCCAAAGATCTTAAATCATCCTTGTGCATACACTCTGTTTTTCTGCTCTGGCTTTTACCCGCTAGAGGGGATAATGCATTGTCTCCGGGGAATTCAGAGGCTCTCCTATGTGCCTTATAGAATATGAAGGAGATTAAGTAATACAGACACATATAAAGTTCCGTGTATAGTAATTGACATTAGGTGCTCCATTAAACAATGAAATGCCACAGTGTACCAGTTCTTCAGGACATGTTGCCATGGATACCCAGTGTGATGGAGATGGGGAAAGAGTTGCTTAGGAATTCAACAATTTCATTTTGAGGTGGAGTGAAAAATAAACTGTCTAGAGATGAGAACCGTTAAACCAGTCACATATACAAATTGTTGTTTTCAGAATTGTCAATGAAAAGAAAAACACATTTCAAAATGAGTATCAATTAACAACCGTAGCCGGGCAGAATCCATCATTTCAGCTAGGAAGTGATGTGGCATTTAGATATTCTTAATAAGAGAAGGTATTTTAACCACAAATAAATAAATCTCAAAAAATCAAGTGGACAGAAGGATGACAGTAGGACAGTGGGAGGCAGGTCCCCTGAGGGTCTGCTCGGATGTGCTTGGTGTTGTGGACCCTCGGCTGGCCTATGGATTTATTGCAAAGCAACCGTTTGGGAAAGGAGCAAGTTTTAAGAACTAATAGAAGCAGTGGTAAGGATGGCAGCTAACTGAACTGATGTGGTTTCATGTCCTCCTCTGTGTCTGAGAGTAGTTTGCAACCAAGACCGATTCTAAACCCTCCATTTCCTCGAGACAGCCCCATGTCACCCCCAGCCCTCCCCAGGGGAATTCTCTCCAATGAATGCATTCCAAAACCAAGTCCCTGCAATGGGAGGACAGAGCTCCCGAGGAAATGGGTTTGTCCAGCTGTATTCCCAACCCTGTAAATCTTCTTGACAATGGAAAGGGTTTTGTTTGTTTGTTTTGGGAATTGGTCCTCTCTTCTCTCCATCTCTGCTTCTCTTAATTCAAGTCATTATTATCTCCTTCCAGCATCTGGCTATCTTCCCTTTCTGATCCATCTGCCATATGGATACCAAATTTAAAATAAAAGAAAAAAAGGAAAAGAAAAACAGATCAGAACATGCCATTTCTGCAACAGAAGCTTTTGATAGTTCTCCATTACCCATAGAATAAATTCTAACCCCTTAATGTGACATTAGGCCCTTTAACAAAATTTTAACCCTCTCCTGCTACCTTCTCCTCCTGCAGGTTGTGCATCAGCTTCAGGAGAGGACAGAACGTTCTCCACTGCCTCCCCCTGGAAAGTTCAGTTTTCCTTCTGTGTTTTCACAGAACTCTTTTTACACCTCAGGGGAGCCCTTGTCTTGGGCTGCTTTTGTGAGCCTTTCCCCTTCTCTCATCCGGCTGTGGAGTGGTGTGGTTGGGAGGAGGACTCTGTATAGTGCGGTGGCCAGAAACTCAGGCTTGAAAGTGGTCATCCTGGGGTAGAGTCTCTCGCAGCTGTTCCACTTACCCGCTTAGTGACCCAGGGCACATGACTTTCCCACCAAGTCTCACTTTCTTCATTTGCAAGCTGGAGAGAACATTGGTAGATCTCATATGCTTGTTAAAGGAACTGAAAGGGAGCATGGCCAGGAAGTATTTAGCACAGTGCCTCCCACGTAGTAAGCTTTAGACATATGTTAGGAATATGCACCGTGAATTGCTTTTCATGTCTTCCATTTCCACCTCCCAGTGGCACTTTACATATAGTAGGCACTCAGAAATATTTATTGATGAGAAACTGTGGCTCATTTCAATAGAAATGAGGTTTTAGTGTGAAGGTGATGAAATTTAAGGGACATTATTATTATTATAATTTTAAAGATTTATTTATCTGAGAGAGAGGACAGTGAGGGCGGGTAAAGGGAGAGAGGGAGAAAAGCAGATTTCACTAAATGCAGAGCCCCACTCCAGCAGGTCTCACAACCCCGAGATCCTAACCCGAGCCACATCAACAGCCTCACACTTAACCGACTGAGCCACCCAGGCGCCCCGGGAACATTATTTTTGAATGCTTTACCTAAATATTTGTGTATTCTAAGAGGAGGAAGTATGGTGAAGAATACGTATTTTATATGTAACTTCTAAATTTTAGGAGACCATCGCAAAATGATATAAACTTCTCAGAGTTCCTCACCCAGAGAGCTGAGGTCATTGTTTTTGTGCGTGGTCACAAAAGTAGTTCGGATCTGAAAACAGATTGGGTCACATGTAGAAAGATGATGCGCAATTGGGAAAGTCCAAGTGGATGCTGACTTCCTGGAAAAAGCTCTCGCAGTCCATGTTCACAGAAAGGACAAAGTGAAAGGAGAGTTGGTGGAAACCGTGAGAGTCAGTCAGAGGCCGTAACGTCTGTGGTGCTTCAGAAGTGTAACTGCAGTGATAATACAGTGAAGAGACCAATGGAAGCACATCTTCATAAAATTAGAGCTTAAGGTCGAAAAGAACCTCACAAGTCCGGTCTTCCTAACTTTGGCCGCACAGCAGGATGACCTGGTGGGCTTGTTAACATGCTTGTAGCTTGGTCCTGCTGGCAGGATTCTGATTTAGCAGTTCCACAGCAGAGCCTAAGTGTGTGTGTGTGTGTGTGTGTGTGTGTGTGTGTGTGTGTGTAAGAAATATTTAGCCCTGATGCAGAGGTTAGTGGACTGGTATTGAGGAACCCCTGGTCTACCCTAACCAAGGATTCTCAGGATGAGGTTATTTTCTCCATTGCCTGGTCATCTGGACACTTTAAATATCACTGATAATAGGAACCTTAGACCAAGGCACCTTTTTTTCCTTTCCTTTTCTTTAGTGTTGTTCTCTTTTAAAGGCCTTAGCTGGTTTTAGTTAGAATTTGCTACCCTTTAACTTGGTCCGCTGATTCTAGTACTGTCTTACCACCTGTGCTGTGTGGATTGGGTCTGGTACATCTTCTGCCTGGCAGCCCTCAGATTATTTGGAGACGGCTGTGATGCACTTTTTAAACCTTTTATTTAGGCTGTAGCGCCCTCTCCATCCTTACTGTGCTGTGATTTCACCTTACTTCAAAAGCCATTTACTAAGGAATTAATCTGCGCCAGAACTGTGCGAGATGTTGGGGGGATCTTAGAGCGGAACCTGGAGAGAGAAAACTTGCCGACAAACACCTTCCACACACAGGCAGTGGATTGAGGTGTGGGTTCTGGAGTCAGAATCTGGAATCCCTCACATAGCCACTTGACTAGCATAGTCCTTAGACGAGCTCTTTGTGCCCTGTGTCCTCAGGTCTCTTGGAAGGACACTACCAATACCTACCTCAGAGTACCTTCGGGCAAGTCTAGGTTTTCGATGCAGTGCTTGGCATACAGCAAGTGCTCAGTACATCCTGGCTCAGAGACATGCTTAGGATTATAATAGTGATAGGAACAAAGAGGACGGAACACTATGTGGAAGGCAGAGTGTGTCTGTTGCTGTAGTAAAAGTACCGAAATAAGGTTTCCGTGTACAAATTAGGTGAATGTATACCCACTCTAACAAGTACGTGGAGAACGCCTAATCCTCGTGGAATTAAATACGTTTATTCATGTCCTCTTCAACACTTACATTAATAATTTAGGTAGCACCTGACTCAGTTAGTATGATAGTAGAAGAAATAATTGATGTTGAAAGGCACAATAAGATCAAGAACCTGAAAAGAATTCCACAGATGACAGCGATGAACCAGGCGATGGGAATGCAGCATCTTAGACATAGACGCTGGAAAGCTAAGTGTTAAGTAGACGGTGAGGAAACTATGGCTTCCCAGGAGCACACTTTATACTTGGCTTACTCTGAATTAAAGTGATGTATTTGCTGGAGAAGCTGGTGTGATTTTTTTTTTTTTTTTTTTTTTTTAGACTATGGTAAGAGAAATTTAGGATCCTGAACAATGCAGACCATGCCCTGTTCTTCTCTGTTTAAACTTTTAGAGCTTCTTCTACTTTGCTCTTATTGACTAAGCTGTAGGGTAAGTTAGCTAACTTAGTTTCTTCATCTATAAAATGGGGATAATCCTGCTTAGTTATGTTTCTCTTGAATTGTAAGGATCAAATATAATGAAGGCAAGTGGTATTACTGTCACTCTGGAGAAATTTGTCATATTTAATTCATATGGCTCAAAACCCTTTTCCTTGATGTGACTGACAACATCTCTAGTTTTTATTAACCATCCAGAGTTTTAAATAACTGACATTTAAATTAACTAAAATTTTAGAGATTGTAGTACATACATTATTGTTCATCTTTAGATTCAGTAGAAATATGGGCATCGAAGTGGTTGATAAGTGGCGAATTATTTTCTACCTTTTAGTTTGTATATTCACTGACAATCCTAACTGTGCTAAACTGACCAAGATATTTTAGAAGTCGAACTGAATACCTTATCGGCGTCAGTGCTAAGATTATCTATAGCAAAGCAGCATGAACCTCCTCATTGAATAAGCTTGTGTTCCACTTTTAGGGAAAAAGGATACTGCAGCAATACAGGAAAAGAACAGGATGGTAGTTTCTTTTACCATCTTTGCTGCTGGTGACTTGTGCTTTTTATGGGGGGAAGGGGAGTGGGGAGAGAAGGCTCCTTTTTCCAGTTCTCTCTCTCTGTCCCTGTCTCTTTCTCTCTTATTCCACCATTATAACAACAAAAAATCATAATATGGAGATCAAGATCCTGGAGACTACCATTCTTCCTAATTACGTTTTAAACCCAAACATGAAAATTAGAATTCTTCTACACACAATATGACCGTTTCCATCAGCCTTAAATTGGCATTTTGGATTGTGTTCTACGGAAGAGCCTTGGTGGAGAAGGAAAGAGAGGGTGAGAAAGAAAGGAAGATTCTAAATGACAGTCTTTTGAATAGTGTAAGTTCAATCCCTAAAACAAAAAGCAAGATCTCTTTTTCCCCTAAATAATGTGCTCTCCAGCTTCACCTCTCATCCTGAGAAACATGAAAGAGAAAGTAAAAGAGGTGACCCAAATCACAGAGTGCCTTTGATAGGAGAAATTCAGCTGTTTTGAACACTTACAATCAAAGGAAGTGGTTTCCCTAATTACATGAACTATGTGAAATCTCTCAGAATAGCTCTTCCACCCCAGGATTCCTTGCACTTTAGAAGTTTGCATAAAAGCTCACATGGAGAATCAGATGCAAAGTGTTTGATTCAGATTTTATTAGGCAGAAGAGTGCCCACATCCGTCCTGCGGTTTGCCAGCTGCTTAGGTTAGGACCACTATACCTGGTTTTGATGTGGATATCTTTCAGACCCGCAACATTAAGATCTTTGTTCTATCCTTTTCTTGCAAGAGGCACCACTTTTCAGGAGCAGTAGCTATGAAAATATTCAGGAGCTTGGTCTTCCCAATTTCTGTCTCTTAACCTGAAAAGGATCTTGGCCATGTTTGTGCACTTTGCATGGGAAAACACAATTTCCTGTGTTTGTTGCTAGGGAGTGTTAAACTGCTGGATTTTATTAAGCTCTTCATTACATTTTTAAAAAAATGTTTTAAATACAATAATGATTTACCAGAAAATTTATATGCAGAATTCCCCATTTATTCTCAGAATCTAGAGTCAGGATCTGCCAAAACACTTGGCCTAAAGAATAATAGTGATTATGACTGTATTAAATCTTTTGTATTTTGATAGTCACCTTGTTATTGAAGCATACAGTGTGGTGCAGGTGTGTAAGGAAGAGAATTATAAATATCCCAAGTTCTCTATTTGGGGAGGCAGGCTCAAGAAGACAGAAGCATCCATTTTAATTAAAATGTCAGCTTGAAAAGATCTTTTTCTGGGCGAGTAATTTTATGTGTAAAGGAGATTGTCTAGTAATCATATATAGCAGTAAAAACTGGGTGTGGGTTTTTTTTGTCTCTTTCAGTGAATAGGTGTGTTGCTATTACTGTATTTTATATTCTGTTAAAAATCTGTGGGTCCTAAGAAACAAATGGGAGTGAATGAGCAGAAACAGAAGGAAATTTGATTTAGTCTAGTGTTTAAAGTACAGTAGTGACTTAAACTATAACCCACATAAGATTTTCTAATACTAAGACTCCTGGCTCTTGGGCAGCAAGGATTAAGTAAAAGAAAGTAAAAGTGCTCTTCCATCAGTCAACCTATAAAAATTTATTTGAACAATTACACAGCCATTTCTTTCTACTTTAACAGTTCTCATTTATTTAGGTAAATTAATAAATATTTGTAATTTTAGGATATTTAAAAATCTGAAAGTGTTCATGATTGAACTATGAGATTCCTTCTTTTATTCTGAACTCATAATTATGGATGGCTTAAGATTTAGCTATTTTGTGTATAGTCCAGTCAAGATAGTAAGAGAAAGGGGATTTGCAAAATGATGGAGGATTGATATTGTGGTTAAGGGTTTTGCTCAGTGGATAGATTTGCACATAATTGCGGTAAGGTCTGTTATCTTGGAAATCTATTTCAGTACTCAAACTGAACTTTTAATAGCTATTTTAGTCTGACTGTCCCAAACCTCCATTCTAAAAATCAGGAATTTGAGGTGCCTGGGTGGCTCAGTCAGTTAAGGGTCTGCCTTCAGCTCAGATCATGATCCTAGGGTTCTGGGATCGAATTCTGCATCAAGCTTCCTGCTCAGCGGGGAGTCTGCTTCTCCCTCTGACCTTCCCCCTCAGGCTTGCTTGCTCGCCAACCCCCTCTCAAATAAATAAATAAATCTTTTAGAAGAACCTTAATAAATCAGGAATTGCAAGTGCAGCATAGTTATGTTGGGTAGCAATGAATCCTGTCGCAGAGCCTGGGTCTTTGCTTCGTCGGTTTGGAGATCCCCTCAGGAGCTCGCTGTCAAGTTCCTACTGTGTGTACTGGATTTTAAATGACATTCAGCTGCCTACCCGAGGCTTGTTCTAGGAAGGAAGGTTAAATATGCTCCAACAATAGGCATCTGATAGCTTTTTAACATTAGCCCATTTAACATTCGCTTTTCTTCATAGTGTTTCTAGCAACTAGGGAAGTAGCACCACATAAATAACTTCTGTTAGGGTTTCAACCCAGTATCCTTTGCATTATCCTCGAATAATAGTGTTACTCAACTAGTACTTCTCCCATTTAGAAAGCACTTTTATGTCATTTCCTTTACAAATGATGGGACAGGTTTAGTATAAATTATCCCAAAATTTATACGGGAGAACAGAACTTGATCTCAGGCTTTCTGGCTCTGTTTACCCTTGATGGAACCTCAGCTTTGGAAAAGAGCTTACTCAACCGTATTTCTGATGCCCAAATCTCCTCTGCAGCATTCCTGTTACAAATAAGCATTTTGCTTCTGTTTGACTTCTGATTACTAATGATGGAGAACTCATTAACCTCCTGGGACAATCCATTTCATCTTTGGAAAACTGACCATCAGAAAGCTCTTCTCTAAATTATTCTGAGTCTGTACCACATGCTAACAGTTTTGGCCCAGCATTAAAGGAATAATGTAATACTGTAATGTGATTTTTTTGAAAGAATATTAAAATTATACTCGGGAAACTCTTACTAAGTGATATTTATTAAGTGTCTAATTGTCCCCTAATCCTTATCTTATTAATAAGTACTGTAATTCCATTTATTGTGACATTTAAGGTTTCTGCAAAATTTTTGAAGTTTTTTTTCTTTTGAAATCTCTTCCTAGTATTAAAAGTGACCAGTTCTTTCTTAAATAAAGGAACATAATTTGGAGATAGTATGCTAATAATAGGAAACTAGATTTCTAAATAGTTTCTCTTATTTGATGCACTTCAGTATCATGGTTCTTCTTTCAGCTTCTATCTTTATCTGTTTGTTCACTGTGCTGTACTTATAACCAGGTATTTCCATGTTATGTTTATTTTCCAGATTTTATTTTTTATATTAAAAATGATGCATGTTCGTTCTAAAAAAAAAAAAATCAAACATTATAGCAGCCCATAAAGAAGAAAAGCATTTCTCCTCCCTATATTCTTATGCTCTAAAACTTATCAGTGTATGAATAACTTTCCATATTGATTATTTTCTCTGCATTTCTCTGCTGTTCTAATATTTTTCCCTTCATAAAAATGAATCATATTTCCAGGAAGGGTAGCATGAGGGAAATTTGTGATAGAAGTGTCTGTATCTTGACTGTGGTGGGGAATACTTGAATATAGGTATGATAAAATTGTTAGGACTTAAACACACACAACTGCCTATAAAACTGGTGAAATTGGAATAAGGTCTGTGGAGTATATCATTGTCAATTTCCTGATTATGCTACTGTGCTATAGGTGTGCAAGATATAAACTGGGTAAAGAATATATGGGATTTTGCAGCTGCAGAGTTACCTCAAAATAAAAAGTTAAAAACTTGGATCACACTGTTATATGTATATACTGTCTTGAAATTTGGATTTTTAAACTTAGTATATTGAGACACTATGTGGCTATGTATAGAGCTCTTTCATTTCTTTTCGTAGCTTTTATATTTTGTGTTTAAATAGCATTTATTTACTCTTACTTATTATAGCAAATTATATTCTTGGCCCATGTACAATAAAAAAGTTATTGGAGATGTGGAGAAACATGAAAATGTTTTACTGGAAACTCTGAGATGAGCCAGATGTTGTAATTAGCAGACAATCTAAAGCAACTTTTATTAACAGGTTCAAGACCTTAAAGGAAAACATGGCCATAATGAAAGAACAGAATGGGAAATTTAGCAGAAAGAAAGGAACTAAAAATTCTAGGCATGAAAAACTGCAGTCTTTGAAGTGTATGTTTTATTAGATGGGACTTAATAGCAAATTACGGAAGCAAAAGGAAGAGTCAATATATATATATAAAAAAAATTAATAGAATTGGTCAAATCTGAAGAGCATGGGGAAAAAAAGACTTAAAAATTTAAAACTCAGGAATGTGAAACAATATGAGTCAGTCTGAAACATGTAATTGGACTCCCTGAAGGAAAGGACAGAGATATGAACAGAAAAAAATTGAAGAAATGATAAAGTGTCCCAGCTTTGGTGGAAAACATATAGGTCCTAAAATCGTTTTGATTTTAGGATAAATTGTTTTGCCTGCTTTCACCATTTGTGTTCGGTGTTGTACTGGAAGGCCTAGTCAGAGCAGTAGGATAAGAAAAAGAAGCAATGCTAAAGATTGGGAAGGAAGAAGTAAATCTGCCTTCATTTGCAGATGAAATCCTTATTTACATAGAAAATTTTAAGTGTTCAACTCTTAGAAGTGATGGGTTAATTTAGTAAAGTTACAGGAAACAAGTTGATTATATTGCTATATACTAGGAGCAAACCATTCAAAAAATAAAATTTAGAAAACAGTTTATTTAGAATAGCATAAAACAAAAAATACTGAGAAATAAATTTAATGGCAGGTATGAAAAAGTTTCCATGCTGAAAACTACAAAACAGTGCTGAAAAAAATTAAAGATGATCTAAATAAGACAGAAATCATGTCCATGGATTGTAAAACACACTATTGTTCAGCTATCACTTTCCCCTAAAAGTTGATTTGTGTAAGAAGAACATAGTTGGAAGATTCACACTTGATTTCAAGACTTCTTGCAAAGGCCCAGTAATTCAGATGGTGTGGTATTGGCGTACAGGCAGAAACGTAGATTGATGCAACAATTTCAGATTTAGCCCCTCAAATATTGATGTCAGTTGAATTTTAATAAACATGCCAATTCAATTAAATGCAGAAGAGGAAATATTTTTAGTAAATATTTCTGTAACAGTAAGCATACATATTTTAAAAACTTAACTCCTACTTCACACCATACACAGAAGTTGTTTTAAGATCCTTTATAAACCATAATGTAAAAGTTAAAATGGTAAAGTTTCTATAAGAAAAGGAATATTTTATAGTCTTATGACAGCCAAATACAGCACTGTATTTTTTTAATGATTTTTCTTAACATTTTCTCTAGCTTACTTTATTGTAAGAACACAGTATATAGTACAAATATACAAAATATGTGTTAATCGACTGTCTACGTTATGGTAAGGTCTCTGGACAACTGTAGGCTATTAGTAGTTAAATTTGGGGGGAGGGGTGTCAAAAATTTATCAACACAAAGACAGTGGGTACACCAATCCCTGCATGGTTCAAGAGTCAGCTGAATATAGACAATCAGTAAGCATGCATGAAAGTGCTCAATGGTATTCGTCATTAGGGAAATGCAAACTAAGACCACAATGAGATTCATTTCACACCCACTAGAATGGCTAAAATGTTTAAAACCAGCAACACCAAATATTGGTGAGAATGTAGATTAGCGCCTTCTCATACTGTTGTTTAGGGGAGTGTGGAATGGTATGACCACTTTGCGGTGTTTTTGCCTGTTTCTTCAAAAATTCACCTACCCTACCCTATGATCTAGCGATTCAACTTATAGATATTTACCCAAATGGGATGAAAACGTATGTTCAAAAAAGACTAGTATAAGAATATTTACAGCATCTTTAGTGATAATAGCTCAAAATTGGGAATAACCCACATGCTCATTAACAGGAAGATGGATAAATAAACAATATTGAGAAAATGGAATTCTAATTAGCAATAAAAAGAAAGAACTGATAAATGCAGCAACATAGATGAATCTCAAAAACATACTGTGTAGTAAAAAATCGTACCTGTGGTATGATTCCACTTATGTGAATTTTAAGAAAAGGCAAAACTAATCAATGGTGCTAGAAAACATGGGGCGCCTGGGAGGCTTAGTCAGTTGAGTGTCTGCCTTCGGCTCAGGTCATGATCTCATCCCAGCCAGGGTCCTAGGATCGAGTCCCGCATCCGGCTCTCTGCTCAGCACGGAGCCTCCTTCTCCCTCTGCTTCTCCTGCCTGCTGCTCCCCCTGCTTATGTTCTCTCTCTATGTCAAATAAATAAAATTCTTAAAAAAAAAAAAATGGCACTAGAAAACAACATTTCTGGGGCACCTGGGTGGCTCAGTTGGTTGAGCAGCCCACTCTTGATTTCAGCTCAGGTCGTGATCTCAGGGTCGTGGGATGGAGCCCCGCATGGGGGGTCCAGGCTGTGCGGGGAGTCTGCTTGAGATCCTTTCCCTCTCCCTCAGCCCCCCACCTGCTCATGTACCCCCTCTCTCTCTGAAATAAATCTTTTTTTTTTTTTTTAAATGAAAACAGTGCCTTTGAGGGGTGGAATTGACAAAAGGGCACATGGAAAGATAGAAATAGTCTGTATCCTAATTAGGATGAAACACAAATGCCTACATGTATCAAAGCACTTACATTATTCATTTAAGATCTCTTTATTTTATGATACATACATTTTACCTTTGCTAAAAAACAAAGTTCAGTTTTTTAAAAAGGCAAAAGAATAAGCCAGGCAAGTCTGTTGCCTTTTAAAGGGCTTCTCCCAAATCACCAATTAGTAATTTCATATGTATAAATATGTGCGTGTATATTCATATATGTAAAACTGAATATGAAATTATAATCTGCACACCATGTACTCCATGCATTTAAAGTGTATAATTAAATGGATTTTAGTACATTCATACTTACGCAGTTATTACCACAATCACTTTTAGAGTATTTTCACCCCAAAAAGAAATCCGAATCCATTTGCAGTAATTTCCCATGTTCCCTCAGCTCCCCCACAACCGAGCCCTGAGCAACCGCTAATCTACTTTCTTTTTCTATAAATTTGCCTTTTCTGGATATTTCATATAAACAGAATTATATAATATTTTACTTTTTGTGACTGGCTTCTTTGATTTAGCATGTTTCTGGGCTCATCCATGTGAGCATATCTCTACTTAAATGGGTTCCTGGACCTAATTCCAGTGTGCGGAGGGATTGTTCCCACACATACCGCATGCAGTTCGTGGACATCAGTAGGGTGTCCTCCCATTCAACTCAATTCTGACACAGTCTACCTGGAGAGAGCAGCAAACACAGGCTAAGCCCAGGTTTGACTGACTGACTGCAAGTCAGAGGTTTCCGTGACACCCTGCTTGGGTTCATTTAATTTGCTAGAGCGGCTACTAGAACTCAGAAAAACATTTTTACTTCCTAGGTCGTCTGTTTATTATAAAAGGGTATCAGCCAGGAACAGCTAGATGGAGGAGATGCACAAGGCAAGGCCCTATGAGGCTTCCTTCCCCTCATCAGGCCTGTGCTCTCCCAGCCCTGTTCACCAGCCTGGAAGGTCCTTACCCCCGTCCTTCTGTGTTACGTGGAGGCTTCAGTACACGGGCCTGATTGATTAAGTCATTGGCCACTGGCAAATGATTCACCCTCCAGCCCCTTTCCTTGGTCAGCAGGGAGGGGAGTGAAAGTTCTAACCCTCTGTTCACGTGATCATGTCCTGTCGTTGGCAGCCAGCCCCCAACCTTAGTTGCTTTCCAAAGTCACCTCATTAATATAACAAAGACCCCTTTCTCATTCACTCTCCTCAGTAAGGAAATTCCGAGGGTTTTAGGAGCTCTACGCCAGAAATGGGTAAGAAGACCTAACATAAATACTCATTATAAATCATGGTATCATGTACTGTCTTCCTTTTTCCTGTCAAATACACCATTCAAATGCCACATTTTATTTATCTGTTTATCAAATGATAGACATTTGGATCATTTTCTGCATTTTGGCTATTAAGAATAATGCTGATATGAACATTCGTGTGTGGACACAGGATTTTTCTTTTCATGCCACTATTCCTTGGAGTAGAATTGCTGAGTCACATGGTAGCTCTATGTTTATTGTTTGAGTAACCGTCAGTACTGTTTTATATTCATACTAGAAGGGCATGAAGGTTCTAATTTCTGGATAAATCATTACCAACACTTGTTATTCTCTCTCTCTCTCTTTTATATATATATATACATATATATGTACATATATATATTTTTAAAGATTATATTTATTTATTTGACAGACATCACAAGTAGGCAGAGAGGCAGGCAGAGAGAGAGGGGGAAGCAGGCTCCCTGCTGAGCAGAGAGTCTGATGTGGGGCTCCATCCCAGGACCCTGGGATCATGACCTGAGCTAAAGGTAGAGGCTTAACCCACTGAGCCACCCAGGCGCCCCTCTTTTTTTTTTTTTTTAATTAATTATTGTAGCCATTCTAGTGGCTGTGAAATGGAATCTCATTGTGGTTTTGATTTGTAGTTTCCCCGTGAATGCTGGTGTTGAGCATCTTTTCATGTGCGTCTTGGCCATTTGAATATCTTTTTTGGAAAACTGCTATTCAGATTCTTTACCTATTTTTAACTGGGTTATTTGTCTTTTTATTACTGAGTTGTGAGAATTTCTATATATTCTAAATACAAGTCCCTTATCAGATATATGATTTACAAATGTATCCTTTCATTCTCTGAGTTTCCTTTTTCATTTTCTTCACGGTGTCTGTTGAAGCACCGATTTTTTTTAACTTTGATAAAGTTCAATATACTGATTCTTTTGTTGCTTGTACTTTCAGTGTCAGATCGAAGAAGGCTTTGCCTGACCCAGGATCACAAAGACTTACTCTCATATTTTCTTCTAAAATGTTTTGTAGTTTCAGTGCATTGTTGGGTTTATGATCCATTTTGGGTTAATTTTTGTGTATGGTATGAGGAAGGACGTCCAACTTTATTCTGTGTATGTGCGTAGTAGCTTCTTACCTCTTTTAGCCAGAACTCTATTCCCATGGTCACGTACAGCGAGGAGCTGGTTGGGAGGTGACAGGTATGCTTGGGGCCTGGCCACCGGAAACAAAGCAGAAGGCAGCCGGCAGCAGTTGTCATGGCAGGTGCCGTCTTCACCTTTGACTCAAAAGACTATGCTACCAGACTTAGAAGGAATAATTCGAACCTGTCTGAAATACCAATTTGATCAAGAAGCATTCTGTAACTGGCTTCAGAAAAGACTTAACAGAGTTTTCTGGATTTTATTTGTTAATATGGTTTTCCTGAAGATAATGCAGAAAGCTGAAACAGATTGCTATTTATTAAAAGCACAGAATTTACTCTTTCTTGTGCCTCTGCTCAGCTATTTGTCCCCCTAATCTCTCTTTTTCTCTTTGTCCCTTTCCCCGCCCCGTCCCTGCCCAACCCCCACCCACACCCGTATGGGAGTTCTTGTCTGCCAGCTTTACATTATATTTAATGGGTTTGACATACGTACTGTTAAGTGGACACTTTGGCCTCTACTAAAAAACAACCCACTGTTCTCCCTGGCTCTTGGGTCATAGAAACTTCTTAACACTTCTTAGTCAAATGTTATGCTGTGAGAAGCAAGAGGTTTTGTCTCTTTCAGTCCAGGCTCTACCCTAGAGCCTATTACTTCCTTTTATTCTCTAAAGCAGTTGACATTGATTCATGATTTCCTGGTATCAGTAGGATGAGTTGCATGAGTAACCCGGATCTGGTGGAGCCTTCTCCCAGGCACGTTTAGCAAGCTCAGTGCTCTGAGGGTGAGGCTAGGCATCACTTCCCTGCCCCCCTTCACCACAGATCATCTTTTCTTACCTCCTAATGGTGCTTGGAAGCTGTGTACAGACTGTGTAACAGGAAATGAGTATTTGTGACTTTGCTGGTTTCTATGGAATGTCCCCTCCTGAATTTCCCCTCTTGGGTTCCTTGGTTGTGTTTCTCTGTGGCGCAAGATTGATGTTTGGTGATGAAGTGAACCAGAGGTGCCTCTGCCTTCACTCTGTCTCTTCTTGCCTGTCCTGCTCTCCTCAACTGAGCTGCTCATGCTGACTGAGTTGGTTAGAACAAGATGTTCATGAAGATGTGGTCAAGCTAACTTGTTAAAGAGAAAATAAAATCTGAAGCCATAGAATTCGGAAACCAAAGCAAATGTTGAAGACGCTTAGAACTGATCACAGTGTAGGATAAGTCTAAATGTTTGTAATGATCATGCTCGTAACCAGCTTAATACATTCCAGGCAGCTCTCTTGGTGCTTCACATGCATGAATTCATTTAATGCATAAATTCATATAATGCATAAACAATAGTTAATTCTATTCTAAAGCTCCTTTTCATTTTACATTTTACAAATTAAAACCTCTTGACATGGGGCACCTGGGTGGCTCAGTGGGTTAAGCCTCTGCCTTCGGCTCAGGTCATGATCTCAGGGTCCTGGGATCAAGCTCTGCATTAGGCTCTCTGCTCAGCAGGGAGCCTGCTTCCCTCTCTCTCTCTGCCTGCTGCTCTGCCTACTTGTAATCTCTCCCTCTCTGTCAAATAAATAAAACCTTAAAAAAAAAAAAAAAAACCGTGACATGCAGCCAGAGGAGACTAGGGAAACGGGACAGCTTCACGTGATATGGCGCCCCAGAGTGGGTCCCCAAACACATGGAGGACAGTAATGGAGACCCAAGGGAACTCCTAGGTCACTCAGTTCCAGTAAAGTGCTGTGCTAACAGAAGCTGTCACCTGAGCGAGGGCCATCCTCAGGTCTGTGCCTCTCTCAATCTACTCTCAGTCTAAAACCCAGCCTTCCTCTGAGTCTAAAAATTACTCCAGAATACTAAGTTTATTTTTTAAAATTTTATTTTAGAAGTTTTCCCTGTCCCCTAGTCCAGAGGTTTATACTAACATTCAAAAGGCTAGGTAGCTTGCTGTCTACACCTGGGGGTGTGGGGAAACCGGACCCTGGGACCCCAGTCCATGCATTCCCAGCCCAGTGCCTGTATTCACTCCTGCGTCAGTAGGAACACACTGCTTCCCACGGCAGCCTCCCCATGGGTAGTATCTTCATTTTACAGCTAATAGATCACTATAATCTGTGTTTTCTACTGGAAAAATAACCAAAAAAAAGCATGTTTGCCTTTGACATTGAGCCACTGGCCCTTCCACATTTGAATGGAGAATATAGTTCATATTTGACTAAACCAATACAATAGAAACCTCACTAGGATGAATGATGCCAGGTGTTTGGCAAAAAAGCATGGTGGCATGGTGGGGTCTTCTGTGACCTCTGACTCAGAAACCTGAGGAGGGGCAGAAAATAGAAACAAGAGCATGGCCCCATCAAATTCCGACCCATTCCACAGGTGCAGTAATCGGGAGGCTAGTGAGGCTAAGGTCAGATTCCTTACCCTGGGAGTGGCAAAGAGAAGTGATGTTCAGTGTCTTTCAGCTTGGCACTTGATGTTTTAAAATAGTAAGGGACTTGAGGAGGTTTATTTTGAGGCTTGAAGAATCCGGCCTAAGACCTATGGTCTTCCTTGGTGTGTTTTGTTCTTTGAATTAGAGGTTCTTCCGCCGGATATGATGATGACCGGAGTGCGCTGGATGGCTTACACCTTTCTCTTTACTGATGCTGTCATCACCAGACTCTCTGGTCTGTGCTCTGTCCTGCCCAGACCTGTGCTTTGGCCTCTTTCTTTTACGAGCTTCACTGTGCCGTTGCTGTCAGTGTTTGGATCTGTTTGCCAGCAACTCGTAGTCCTAGCTGGTGTTCTATATATCCGAGTTCAGTTCTGTGTATCTTTTAACGTTTTTTTTTTTCTGAAGCACTCTCAATACAATCCCTAGCACCTAACATTTTTTTTTCTTTTTAAAGGATTTTATTTATTTATTTGACAGACAGAGATCACAAGTAGTAGGCAGAGAGGCAGACAGAGAGAGAGGAGGAAGCAGGCTCCCTGTAGAGCAGAGAGCCTGATGTGTGGGGCTCGATCCCAGGACTCTGGGATCATGACCTGAGCTGAAGGCAGAGGCTTTTAACCCTCTGAGCCACCCGGGCACCCCTAGCACCTCACATTTATTGGGGAAAACCAGGTGCCTAGCATGTACTTTCCATTTAAATTTGGTCCTCACAGCTAGTTTAAGTAGGTATCAGCTTTCTTCATTTTACAGATAAAGACCAAGCTCGGTGACATCAAGAGACTTGCAGGGTCATGGAGTTCATACCTGGTAGCGCTGATATTTAGCCCCAGCAATTTCTGACTCCAGGGTAACCAGACGACCCTTCAGCTTTGCCCCAGAACGACCCTCTGGGATTGGGTCCAAATCCTGGCTGCTCCCTTGAGCCGCGTTCGACTCACCTGAGAAGCTTCCAAGAAGCAGCCACGCCTGGGCCCCCGCCCTGTATTAAATACATCAAATTTAAGGCAGAATGTTAGTGTTGAGAAGACTGTAGAGCATTCATTATGTCCTTTTTACCTACAGATATTGACATTTTATCCCAAGGTAAGCTGACCCCAGATCACACGGTTGCCCAGTGTCGGAAGAAAGACTAGAATGCAGATCTCTTGATTGTGATTCTGGAGTTTTCTCCGTACTCAGGTCAAATAAATATGTTTGAGTATTTGCTGTGTACAGAGTACACAGTATTGTCTGTATACTAGGCACATGTATCGTCATAGGTGAGTTTATTTATCCATATGTAACATCTAGAAATAAGTGTGCATGTACATGTGTACATGTACAACCCATACACAGCCATGTGGTTTTGGAAATCGATATTCATTTGTGAGGGAGGCAGTATTGCATCACAATTGAACTCCTGGTTTGAATTTTGGTTTAATCACTTCCTATACTATGGGCAGGTTACTTAATCTCTCTGTTCTTTGGTTTCTTAGAAATAAAGCAGGGATAGTAGTAGCGCTTACTTCATGGATTAAGTGAGCTCATGGATGGGAGGTGATGAGACAGTGTTGATGCGCAGGAAGCTTTCCATTAGCATCAGGTAGAGTAATGCATGAGTAAAGGTTTACTCAGCTTATAGCTTCTGGAACTCCATGATTACCTCATCTGTTGCCTACAAAAGAATTATGATAATGATACTATTTCTGTGACATGGGTCATCTGTATGAAATCCCTTTCTCTCAGCCTTAAAGACACAGGTGTACCTTTCTGGAGACCCTTAACAGGGTCTGTACACTCAAACTTTATAGTTCACAGTCTCCGTTCTGTCTTCTAAAACACGGTGGTGTTCTGATATATTTTCTTCTTTATCTCTGGGCCCACTGTTACATCCCAACCATATTCAGCCATGACTTTCTTTGTGTCTAGTTAAATGCGGTGGGCTGCCAGAGCTTGCTCTGAATGATGTAGGTTGGTATCTGGTACCAGTCATCTCTGGGTTTATATTTATTTACATGCAAAACAATTGCATCTTGTCTCTTGGGAGTCCTATGTAGTAGATAGTTTTATTCAGAAAATCTTGAATTATTTTCTCTTGGACTTAAAGTCTTGTACATGGGAAAAGTTCCACCTAGAGAACTCCACATATCAACTGATCTCTCCGGGGTCTTGTGCATCGTTGCAAGACATAAAAGGAATCCGTTCCGCAAACACTGCTTTAGTCAACTGGCGTGGAAGAATGGATCCTTTTACAGTATCATTAAGTACCATTTACCAGATGCCTTTAAAGGAGCTCTTTCTCTTCCTTTTTGCTCAGAGGTATTAAGGTATTAAGTAGAGTCACAGTCAGATTAAGGACAGATTAAGGACACTCACTGACTCTTCAAGAAAAGAGAAAAATCAGAATTTGGGGTGAGGCAGTGTTTGGAAATGAGATAAAAATCTGAACTGAAATGGATCTAGCAAGCAAGTTCAGTTCAAGAACACAAGAAGTTTCGTGAGTCAGCTCTAAGAATTTGAAGTGATTAGAATAGGCTATCATGAAAAGTAGTTTCCTGCTGTAGGAGATCTTAAGGCTCCCAAGGATATAGTAAATATGCCTCCTAGGCAAAGCTGGTAGCTACCCAAATAGATCCCGAGTAAGGTAGCTTCTGCTTTATGTGCTCAGAAATTTCAGCTTCAGGGCGGCGGACTCAGAATGTTAAATCATACTAACATATTTGACTTTGACTTTAGAATAAAATCATTTTGCTAATTTAAAAATTTCTATTTGTTGGTGAGTTCTATGGGAAACAAACTTACAAAGACATTATTTTATGAGTGTGGATTCATAGCAAGAGGAGTTAGTAATGGGACGCGAATGTATTCTAATACTATGTGCTGCTAGCAGTCTGATTTGTCTACCCTTCCCAGGAGGCGCCTTCTCCCTGGGAAAGTTATGATGCCTTAACCCCTTCCCCTACCTCTTCTCCCTGCCAGTGTTTAATGTCTTCAACTGTTTTCCAGGCCATGGTGGCTGACCATCTCTAACCATTACAAATATGCACATACATGTGTGCACGTGCAAATATGTTAATACTTTCAATCAAATTGTCTCCTGTCCTCTGGGCCTGGAAAGATCTTTTGCTGTAGGGTGGCTTTGTCCATCTCCAGTTTCACCCATTTAGATCAATCATTTCTCAGTTCCCAGTGAAACATCCCCGGTGTTTACCTGTCATTGGGAGTGTCCAGTCAGAGGCGGGGTGTCTGTTTCTTGGAATATCCCTAAGGGGATAACTTCATTAAGAGGAGAGTTGGGGCGCATGACCTTTATGTCGTAAATTAGTAACTCTTTAACCTCTGTAGACCTCACTGATCTCTTTGAAAGAGATCTTTGAACATTTGAAGCATTTTTTCGCTTTTTAGGAGTTACTCCTAGTGAAATGCAACATGAACATCAGCTTGGCATGTGTTGTTGTGTTGTCATGTGTTAGCAATTCCGTTGCCTAATTCTGTTTCCCTGCACGTATTTCAAATCCATAACCAAATGGAAGGGCTACTGTTCCCAGACTTGCTGCCCCATGCTGTCTCTCCACCAAAGCTCTTGCTGTTTCTTCTGCTAGGGATGGCAGACCTTCCCCTGCTATCCATCAACATCTAAACCATTCTACATGGTCCAGTTGAAGCTTTCCGTTAGCCCGTGCATTCACCATCTGCATGTGGATCCCCCACAGCACTTTGTTCTCCAGATGGGTGTTCTGCACTTCTCTTTTCCCTTTGATACTATGCAAGCCCTTGACGGTAGTGATTTATTTCTTCTCATTTGCTTACAATGCCTGTCTCATCCTTGTTTTCATTCATATCAGGATATAACACAAGCATGGGAGCTCAAGACGATAGCTGAATGTTAAGGGGAAGAAGCTTGGTTGTATTTAACTAGAAAACTCGGAGTAGAAACTGTGTAGAATATTTAAAAGATCAGAATTCAGTTATTAGGGAAATTTTAACAATAGAATAAAAGTCCAGCCAAGCTTAGTGGGATTAAGGGGTGAATAGAACGTGAGGAAATAGACTTTAGGATGAAATATTATTTCAAGAAGTTTTGGTGCTTAGGAAAGTAATTTGAGAAGGAGATGGCAGTCGAGGAAAGTTGCTTGTTTTTTGGAGAGGTGAAACTCAAGCATATTTTAAACCCAGAGGATAGACTTAGAAAGAGATTAAAGATTCCAGAAGGAACATAATTGACAGTGCATCATATCCTGAGGGAAGAAAGGGAGATAGAAATAACACAGGTGTCTGGGTGAGGTCTGAGGCAGAAAGACTGTGAACATAAGGTAGGAAAGCTGAAGGCAGTTATGTCTGTTTCCCCAGTGTGAGAGTATTCCTAGTAATCTGAGGATGACAGGGGTTAGAATAGCCAAATGACGTAAGACTTGAGGTTTATTATAGTTGACTTTTAAAAATTATCTCATTTAGTTTTTGATATCATCATTGTCTGTCTTCCTCCCCGCCCCCGTAGATTGTAAGCTCCCTGAAGGCAAGGATTTTGCTATCTTGCTCATCACTATCCTCAGCACCAAAAAATTGTGCCTGTGACATAGACAGTATTTGTTGGGTGAATGGAGAGTACAAAGGGGAGCCAGTTGGAGATACTCTAAATTATTGCTATCTTCTTTTCGCTTTCAATAAATGTACAGACTCTAAATATACCATGTTAATTGTCTCAGAACATTTCTGTCATAAAGGCTTGTGTAAAAACACTGAGAAACATAGAAAGGTAGTTACTGAATCTTTTCATACTTAGAAACTGGTAGAATGAGAACTAGAGCATTAGAGCCCTGGCAATATTTGACCAAGGAGTGTAACGTTATGTGTAGTATCCTGAGGCCCCTTTTGTTAGACAGAAGCTTAATCACCAGCAACTTGTGGATATGGCATTCACTATTAGTTATTTTCCCAATGTATATTCTCCTTGTCTTCCTTAAGATTCATGGATTGTTAGATGTGCTACTGTAGCTCAAAGTTACATTCCCCAGGCTTTTCTGACCTAGGAGGGAAACCATTATGCACCTTCCTCCCTCCTGCTTCCTGGGATGTGGATATAATGGTTTGGAACCCCAGGAATTGTATTGTGACCATTAGGTAACCTTGAAGGCAATCTAGGGCTAAAGATGGTGGAAGAGTATAGCTGTGGAGTAGCCATATTGGACTTCCTACAGCCTTCTTATTTTGAGACAATAGAAACTATTTTGTTTAAACTGCTGTTATTTTGGATCTTTTTCTTTCAGGAGAACTCAGTTGATTAGAAAGGAAAAGCTCAAAGGAATTAAGGGTAAGAGACCTCAGTGGATCAAATGAAGAGCAGTTTTAATGGGAGTAAGGATAAGAGGTTGAGGTCAGAGAGGGGTTTCTATGTTTGAGATGGGTGAGTAAGAAAAGAGTCTAAGGGATCGTGACAGGTTGCTAAAGCAGAATGCTGTAGTTTCCTAGAGAAGAGAAAGTCTAGGAAATGTATTTGAATACACAGGTAACCAAGCAGTAACCCTTTAGTTAGACCAGTGTGTCTTTGAATTTTGATTTCATGGGCTACCAAGGATCTCTCTGTACACCAGGAATCTTAATGATTCAAATTTGAGATGCACATCAAAATATTATTTTATTGTATGGCTTTCTTGTTGAAATGATTTAAAGCAAGTAGTAAAGATTCCAATTGTGGGGTTAAAAAAATTAAAAATAGGAAAATGGGAGAGAGAGCAAACGTAAAAAAACAAAATGGAAGCAGGAATGAGAATATGATAAGAACACACCCATGAGTTTTTCTCTATTTTTAGAAGTAGGCAACAGATTTGGGGAGAAGCTTTCCAGCAGTCAGCTTGAAAAATGTAACATGATAGGTTGTTACAGTAATCACAGGAGGGAGCAGTGGGATAAAAACAAATCAGTTCAGGAAAATTAGACATATTTCTTTTACTAAGACTATTTTACTTGAATTCTAACTTTATATGGTTGAATTACATAATAACATCGAAAGTTTTCTTTTAGGTGGGAGCAGAATATCAAGACAGGTTTTAGGAGAACCACCATAAATAAGTTTACACTGTACATTGGGGGGTTGACAGCTCTACCGAATGCCAGTTATCTGACTGTGTTTTCAGAATGACTGTTGTCTTTGCATAGACATAGGTAGATAACCAAAAGACTGAAAAATCAGACACGTCAAGAAAATTGGTAAGAATTAGAATGGTTAGGCTTAGGAGAAACTACCCTGGAAAGTAGACATTAGCCTTTAAGAGTTCTCTCTCGCTGTCTCCTACTGAGCACCAATATAGACTTGCATTTCAGTATGAGGATGAGTAAAAAGAAAGGTTATTGTGGTTGCTGCTGATGATTATTAGTTATTGGAAGCTCTTTTCACTAAACCTTTATGGGAGAATGCTCTTTTGCCTTTAAGAGTGGAATTGCTTTAAGGTGGGGCTTGTCGTTGGGGGCAGTGAGAGAAAAGACTGGAAGACTTCAGATCCCTTCCATTCCTTACTTTATGACTCCAGATTATTTTTACCATGACTTGTTAGGGTTTGGTACTTTAAAAAAAAAAAAAATTCGTAGTCTGGCAGGTGTCACCCACATACCTTTGTCATTCGGTATTGTTTGAGTATGCTGACAGAACCCAGAAATACTGAGATCATTAATTTAGCTGAAGAATCCAGGTATTCAAGATACTGTCTAAGTGTCATCTACAAGATATTAAAGGACTTTTCAGACTATTTTAAAATTAAATTTGCCTGAATTCTTCTAAATGATTTTGCAGATTTCCATAATAAATGTGGCAAACATTTCTCTTATGGGATGTAAATAATCAAACTCTGTTGCACTGTAGAGTAATATTATAAAGCACTTAGCTAATCAGATTGTGAGAGTCGCTCAAAATTCCTAACCATGTAATTTTTGCATAGAGAGAGGGTACTTCATGCTGTGCAATTAACTGGTTTTATTAGCTATAAATTTGGTTGTTGCTAGCTGGCCTGACAGGCTGGTGCCTGTGGAGAATTGGATCTTGGTTTTTGACTTGATACTGCACAGTCGAGTGTCAGGAAGGCATGGGAATTTGTAGGGGGGGCCGCCCCTGAGTCCCTAAGAGGAAGTCGATGAGGAATTGTTTCTCACACTTGTGTAACTACCTAAAGAGAGCTTCGGAATTTTCTAAGCCTGTTGTAATTTCTGGATGTTCTATAAACTAACATTCCATCCCATAATCAAATAAGGTTTATGAAGTAAAATGGGATGGTTTAGTGATTGTAAGCAGGACCTCAGACTACCTACATTGAAAGTCTGGCTTTGCCATTTATTGTGCCCCTAGGCAAGTTTTAAGATTTCTGTGTGCCGAGATGTCTTCCCCTGAGTAAGCAATAGTAGTAGATCCTAGGCTCAAGGTAGGCTGTGAGGGTTTGAGGGTTCAATCTATGTAACGTGCTTAGCCTGGCTCGTAGTAGGCACTCGCTAAATGGTAGTTGTTACTGTGGAGGGCTCTGCAGATTGGCATCTCTTTGTGAAAGGGCAGCTTCTAATAAAAAAAGGTTTAGATAAAAGGACTCATATTTTTATTGGGCTTTTTTTTTTTTTTGAGAGAGGGAAGCAGTACAAAAAAAGAGGCAGAGGTAGGAAATCTCGACTCAAATTTTATTAGACTTCAACTCAGCTCCTAGAAAATGAACTTAACTCCAAGACCCAGATTTCTTTACTCTTGAACATGATAAAATAGCTAACTTACTTGTGAGGGTCCTATAAGACAAGTGTTTTGAAAATGTTAAAGTGCTATAATTAGGGAGAAACATGGAAATATTTTTATCTAAACATGGAAAGGCACATAGAGTAAAATAAATGAAGTTAATTAAAACAAGCAGATTATGGCAGTAGAATCCACACTGGAAGAGATCTGAGTTTTCTCAGGAGCTTGACTTGAGTCTGAAGAATAGATTGATTATCAAGAAAGGGGAAAGCTGACAGAGAACAAAAGTAGCCTTGGTCAAACACCTGGCATTTACTGGGCACGGAGTAGGATTACTGCCCCCATCTTACAGATGAGGAGACTGAGGCACAGACAGCTTAAATAACTCCCTCAGAGTCAGCACGTTTGTAAGCGGCAGAGACACCACTCATGCTCAGGTCTGTTTCACTGTAGAGGATGTCCTAACAGGCTACAGTCCGTTACCTCTGTTCAGTTTATCAAAGATTTATTGAGTATCCAATCTGTGTAACGTACTATTAATAAGACATCAAGGGTTTTTTTTTTTTTAAATTTTTATTTATTTGTGAGAGACAGAGCAAGGGAGGAAGAGAGCACAAGCAGGGGGAGCAGCAAGCAGAGGGAGAAGCAGACTCCCCGCCAAGCAGGGAGCCTGATGTGGGACAGGATCCCAGGACCCTGGGACCCCAGTAAATGCCAGGTGTTTGATCATGACCTGAGCCAAAGGCAGATGCTTAACTGACTGAGCTACCCAGGGATCCCTAAGTCATCAGTTTTTTATAGAAATGGATAGAAATTTAAAGCATGAAGGAGTCTGAAAGATAATTCTGTCCAGTCGAGTCATTTTCTAGAAAGAGAACAAGGTCCACAGTGACCAGGAAGTTTTGGGGCCATCCATTTTGGAATTAGAATTTAAATTCCACCCCCCTGTCCCGTATTTGATTAAATTATATTGCTGTTCAGTCTTTTAAAAGCCTAATCCTTCATTAGTTCATACTTCAAGGCTTATTCAAGGGCTTTCTTTGGGATGGGGGAGTGGAGACTGTATGTAATTTTAGCACCAAATGATCTCAGTGACCAAGTTACAGGAGTTGTTTTGTGAAAAGCAGTGTGCCTTTTTTTTTTTTCTTTTTACCCCAGCTCATCAAATTAGGCAGGACTGTATGTAGACAGAAGAATGAAGAAGTGCACCATGCACAACAACGGAATGCAAGTTGTTTATAATGTGTTTGACTTTCTCATGCCATCACAGTGATACTCTCTTATGAACATGAAGAATGTTAGCCTTTCTGTGCTTTGGAACAATCTCTTAAAATCCCCATTCTTCAGTCTTCACTGTTCGTCTCATTCAGTGTTAGCTACCCTTCCGTCCTACCAGGTTAGCCTGCCTTGAGTCAGGGTTGTCCTTAACTAGAGAGCAGCCTGATTCCTGGAGGAGAGCCCAGGCTGCTGCCCCGAGCGGCCGCATGTGGAGTCTGCTGCAACCCACCAGGAAAGCCATTGAGCAACAGGCTTCCCGGCACGGTGATGTCTGCAGTAAATTCCACGTGGCTCCTTCCTGGGTGTTGATGAGGAGTGAGCAAAATGATTGGCTTATTTTTTTCTTCTTAGTATCTCTTGCCATTTTCCTTCTAAAGAAAAGTCTTCATGATGTCAAACATCCTTAGGAATATGGGCTGTATAATATTACAGAGCCTGAATTCAGTTCATTTACCCTTCTTTATTTCCCTGAATACCTGAAGGACAGCATTTAAAAGAGAATCTACAGAACTGTGAGAGTTGCTGCTTGTCACATGACTTGTTATTGAATGGGTCTCATTAAACTTAAAGTGATTCGGGGAACATGACCTGTGTCTGACATTCTGGCAATTAAATATGGGATTGAAAATCATCCAAGCCTACCTTTATAAGTTGTTCTGGTGGCATAGAATTTTTAGGAGCAGAGGGGCTGGTTTTCCAGCTTGCCTTACATAATAAGAAAACAAGCTTTTATTTTAGGAAAATGTTCTTAACCATGATACTCTTGGGGTAAAAATGCAATTAATTAAACAGTACTTTGGGGACACCTGGGTGTCTCAGTCAGTTTAGTGTTCGACTCTTGATTTTGGCTCCAGTCATGATCTCAGGGTGGTGAGATCAAGCCCTGCATTGGGCTCCGTGATGATGAGTGTGGAGCATGGCTTGAGATTCTCCCTTTCCCTCTGCCCCTCCCTCTGCTTACTCTCAATAAATAGTATCTTAAAAAAAAAAAACCATAGGGGTGCCTGGGTGGCTCAGTGGGTTAAAGCCTCTGCCTTTGTCTCAGGTCATGATCCCAGGGTTCTGGGATCGAGCCTCACATCAGGCTCTCTGCTCAGCAGGGAGCCTGCTTCCTCCTCTCTCCCTGCCTGCCTCTCTGCCTACTTGTGATCCCTCTCTGTCAAATGAATAACTAAAATCTTAAAAAATAAAACAAAACAAAACAAAAACCACAGTATTTTCTTGGCACTGACCCTGGTTTTTGTGGTATGGTGCATGTGAATCTTCTGATGACTGAAATAGCACTCTGGCTTGGTTATCTGTATCATCAGAGGCTGCAACAGAAGGCCAGTTCTGAGAGAGCTAGGGGTTGACTTTATAGACTTGTAAATACTGTTGTAGGGCTTTTTAAATCAAGAATTTCCCTTTGTCCCCTACCTTCTGCTGCTAAGTACAATAGTTCTGAGCTCTGTGGTGATAAAGAGAAGAGGTATGCTATACCGAGACCAGTAGCCGTGTCTTTTCGAACAGTCCTGTTGATAAGAGACCTGGTTGAATTGCTGTGGACTTTTAGGATGACTGACCTGTGCTGGCTCCTTTAACAGAAAACTAAAGGCAGGGGGGCTTATGAACAACAAACATTAATTTTCAGAGTTGTGGAGGCTGGGGGGTCTGAGGTCCAGGCATTAGCAGCTTCTGTGTCTGGTGCGAGCCCACTTCCTGGTTCCTAGATGGCCGTCTCCTTGCCACGTCCACAGCTAGTGGGAGGGGAGAGGGAACTCTCTGGGGTCTCTTTCTGTAAGGGCACCATCTCGTTCCTGAGGGCTCTACTCTTATAATCTGATCATCTTCCAAAGGATCCCCCTTCAGATATCGTGACCCTGGGAGTTAGATTTCAGCATCTGAATTTGGGGGGGGGCATACAAACATAACTGTACAGCAGGGAGCATCTGCCACGGGGTTCAGGGAGAACAGTAGGTATGAAAAGTGTGTGGACTTGACAAAAGGCTACCTTATCTTCAGAGGTGATTTTGGAAACAGAGTTGAGCCTTCTACCCCAAGCACAGTCAGAACTCTATATAACTTTTGACTCCCCCAGACCTTAACTACTGATAGCCTACTGTTGACTGAAAGCCTTACAGATAATGTAAACAGTTGATTAACACATATTTTGTATGTTACATGGATTACATACCATATTCTTATAATAAAGTAAGCTAGAGAAAAGAAAATGTTATTAGGAAAAATCATAAAGCAGAGAAAATACATTTAGAGTACTGTAATGTATTTGTTTAAAAAATCCACCTATAAGTGGACCCACACAGTTCAAATCTGGTCAGCTTTATATGGTTAGACGTATCGGGTAGAAAATTGTAAATGGAACGTTGACGATTCAGCAAGGCTCTGCATTGTGAATCTGAAAGTGTACAATGTCAAAGCAAGGGCATGCTTAGAGAATAGCAAAGCAGGAAAGGACTCTCAAGAAATTGTGCTCCTGTGATTGCCTTGGACTGCAGAGGCAAAGTGCAAGTCTTCATTCTGAAAGTTGAAATCAGCAATGAGCCGGTGAGCATACATTTCAGCTGGGGCTTCTACTGTGGTTATGTAATTGATTGACGGTCCTTCTTAGGAAATACCAGCCTTAGAAGCAACCCTTACGTGAAAGAACAGAATGCGTCCTGAAGCCAGTCTGCACCCTCTGGCATTTTACTCTTCTCACTTTGCTGTTCAGAGCAAACATTTACTAACACGGACTCTGTGTAGCAGTTATTTAAACAGACTAAATGTCATTATCATCAAATGCCATATGTTCATTCTGCGGATGAGATTGAGTGCTTCCTATGTATAAAGGATTTGACCTTTCTCCCTCATGCAGTATTGTACTAGGCATTTTACAAGATGAGCAGCGTAGGAAAGGCTTCTCTAAAGGGCAGCAAGCCGCAGAACCAAATGTAAGAAAGGAGAGGAGATCATTTAATAAAAGTGCAGATACTGAGTAGGTTGAAATCAATCTAGATGTCAGTTCGCAGCGCCCACATCTGTGGTCTTGTGGCCTCTCAGGACCTGTGGCCTTCTTCAAGAATAACTTAGGTGAACATGAATTTGCTCCAGACCCAGGTCAGGAGAAACTCACAGCTAAGAGCTTAACTTAACTAGTTTTTATATACCTAGGGTAGTTCTGGGAAGGTGAGGAAAGAGTGTTATTTCTTCCTGATCAAATCCAAGAGAAAAATCAGAATTTCCATGCAAATAAATATCTTTGTATTTATCTTTGTATTTTCCAGTCATATATATTGCATTCATGTATTGCTTTTTTTGATGAAAAAATTATATAGGTTTAGGGGCGTCTGGGTGGCTTTGTCAGTTAAGCGTCTGCCTTTGGCTTACATCATGATCTCGGGGTCTTGAGATTCAGCCCTGTGGGGCTTCCTGTTTCTTCCTCTCCCTCTGCTCCATTCCTCTGCTCGAGTATGTTCCCGCTCTCTCTCAAATAAATCTTGAAAAAAAAATCATAAAAATCTATATAGGTTTATTGTAGAGAATTTTAGAAATACATAAAAATTTAAAATCATTTATGATTCTTTCTGCTACCTAGAGATGACCATAATTAATACTTTGTCTTTTTTTTTTTTTAAGATTTATTTATTTATTTGACAGACAGAGATCACAAGTAGGCAGAAAGAGACGGGGAAGCAGGCTCCCCTCTGAGCAGAGAGCCTGATACGGGGCTCGATCCCAGGACCCTGAGACCATGACCTGAGCCGAAGGCAGAGACTTAACCCACTGAGCCACCCAGGCGCCTCTAATATTTTATTTTTTCTTAGCCTCTCTTACATATATAATTTCTTTTTTAAAAAAACGTGGGATTGGGCACTGGGTGGCTCAGTGGGTTAAGCTTCTGCCCTCGGTTCAGGTCATGGTCTCAGAGTTCTGGGATCAAACCCCACATCGGGCTTTCTGCTCAGCGGGGAGCCTGCTTCCCCCTCTCTGTGCCTGCCTCTCTGTCTACTTGTGATATCTCTCTCTCTGTCAAGAAAATAAATAAAATCTTTAAAACAAAAACAAAAATAAAAACATGGGGTCATCTCCTATCTTCTTAAACTTTGAGAGAATATACTGATCTTGGATCATATTGGTATTTTGGAGACAGAACTCTTTGGAGAAAGCCTTTGACCTTGGATGCACAATGTGAAAGACACTACTTCCTTTGAATGGTCGAATGAGCCACTTCTTTTTTTTATTATCATACTCTGATAGAATCAGAGAATCTTGGATTGGTCAGGACCTCAGAAATCAGGGTCCCTGGAATGTTTTAAATGTCATTTAAAGAGGGCAAGAAGGAGCAGTTGACACTTGTGGACAGTAGACGTGTACCTTGGATTTTATTATACCTACTGTCTTTGTTGTCAGTATCATATCACAGGCAGGAGGATACAATCCTGCTGTTACATGGAGGAGAATAGCTGTTGACAGCCTGGGAGAAAAGCCTGTTCCCAAGAGAAGATGTAAATAGAGCCTGCTAGCCTAATGACATGGGTCTTCAGAGATGATTTCTTCTGCTAGTGTTGTCTGTAGATCAATAGAGTGCTGTCAGTATCTTTAGTTTCTTTCAAAAAGGAAGTAAACTCACTTTTTATTGACTGTTTATCACGGGGCACTTGAGTTGTCTCAGTGGGTTACGTGTCCAACTCTTAATCTAAGCTCAGGTCTTGATCTCAGGGTGGGGAGTTCAAGCCCCATGTTGGGCTCCATGCTGGTCATGAAGCCTTCTTACAAAAATATACATATATATATATTTATCAAAAAAATACATATAGAGGCTATGTCAATGGAATGTAGAAAGTTTAAAAGAAGCCATAGAAACAGAATCTTTAAGGATTTTATGGTAGCTCTCCAATAGGAAACATTTAAATTTGGGTTTAGGTTGAAAAACTTCTAGTTATATAATAAGTCATGGAGATGAAATATACAGCATGGTGACTACAGTTAATAATACTGTAGTATATAGCCGAAAGTTGCTAAGGCAGTAGGTCTTAAAAGTTCTCATCACAAGAAAAAAGAACTTGTCACTGTGTGCGGTGATGGATGTTAACGACTTACCGGGGTGATTAGTTTGCAGTATATATAAATACTGAATCATCATGTTTTACATCAGAAAATAATACAATGTTGTCAATTACATCTAAATTTTTTTCAAAAAGGCAATCTTGCCAAAATAGAAGATAAGTTTTGAATTGAAGGAAAGGGGTTGCTCTGAAGACACTAATTGATTTAAAATCTTCTTTTAAGACTGTTTAAGACCTTTAAGACTTTAAAGGAAACAGATTAAAACTTAAATTCCTTTAAATTTATTTAAATTATGATATTCCATTAAATTTCCTTTAATTTAAATTATATTTAACTTAATCTCTCTGATTTGTCTGTTTGGAATCTGTATGCTGGATGACTTCTGAAAACAACAAACTGAGCTAACGGCTCATCGGTCCATATATACATGTAGAAAGGCCAGATAGAATAAAGCTAACAAAATACCTCCTCCCCCCTGGATCTGTTCGCTGAAATGCTTGTAAGCCTTCCCATAAAGGAAGAAGAAAAGGAGGAGGAAGGCAGGGGAGGGAGAGAGGAAGAAACCAGCCAGGCTGGAAACAGTAGGAGCAGTCACATGCCTAACTGTAAACACGGTTTCTGTGTAGACATTTTTGTGCTCTGATAAAGACATTTTTATGGATAGACTGTAGTTATCTCTCTTCTATATCAGATTGGGACTTTTTATGGAGAGTCCTTGAGCCAGAGTTAAAATTGTTGTTGTCTGCCGTAGACTTTCCTTGCATCCTTAAATCCTGATCTGAAAAAGTACTTATTGACCCATGAATATTTAGACCTTGAGTTCTGTAACTTTGAGAGGATTATGTATGTATGTGTGTATGTATGTATGTATGTATGTATATAAATATATGTAGAGAGAATATGATCATCTCTACAGAAGTCTAGAATAACATTTTTATTTTTTTGAGAGCTCTATTTTTAAAATTTTATTTAAATTCAATTAATTAACATGTAGTATGTTATTAATCTGAGAGGTAGATTTCAGTGATTCATCATTGCATATAAAACCCAGTGCTTATTACATCATGTGCCCTCCTTGATGCCCATCGCCCAGTCACCCCATCCCTCCACCCCCTCTCCACCAGCAGCCCCTTTTGCTTCCTGTGGATAAGAGTCTCTTCTGCTTTGTCTCCCTCTCTGATTTTGTCTTGTTTTATTTTTCTCTCCCTTTCTTCATGCTCCTCTGTTTTGTTTTTTAAATTTTAAATTCCACATATGAGTGAAATCATATGATAATTGTCTTTCTCTGATTGACTTATTAGTACCTTCTAATTCCATCCATGTCATTGCAAATGGCAAGATTTCCTTTTTTGATGGCTGCATAGTATTCCATTGTGCTGTAAGTACAGCTAGTTAGATAGATAGATAGCTACACATCACATCTTTATCCATTCATCCATCAATGGGCATCTGGGCTCTTTCCATAGTTTGGCTGTTGTGGACATTGCTGCTGTGAACATTGGGGTGCACGTGCCCCTTCAGATCACTACATTTGTATGTTTGGGGTAAATACTCAGCAGTGCAATTGCTGGGTCATAGGGTAGCTCTAGTTTTAACTTTTTAAGGAACCTCCATATTGTTTTCCAGAGCAGCTACACCAGCTTGCATTCCCATCAGAAGTGTAAGAGGGTTCCCCTTTCTCCACAGCCTTACCAACATGTGTCATTTCCTGACTTATTAATTTTAGCCATTCTGATTGTATTTTTTTTTAAGATTTTTTATTATTTATTTGACAGACAGAGATCACAAGGAGGCAGAGAGGCGGGCAGGAGTGGCGGAGGGGTGCAGTGGGGAGCAGGCTCCCCGCCTAGCAGAGAGCCCGATGTGGAACTTGATCCCAGGATCCTGGGACCATGACCTGAGCCTAAGGCAGAGGCTTTAACCCACTGAGCCACCCAGGTGCCCCTCTGACTGTATGTTTTAAACATTTTTTTTGGGTGGCAAAATATATATAGCATGAAAGTTGCCATTTTAACCAAATTTGGTGGCATTAATTGCATTCACAGTGTTGGACAACCATCACTATGACCTATTTCCAAATTTTTTCATCACCCCAAACAGAAACTCTGCACATTAAGCGGCAGCTCCCCATTCTATCCTCCCCTAGCACTGGTGTAACCTCTAATCTGCATTCTTTATCTCTGAATTTGACAATTCAAGATATGTTATAAAATAAGGGCCATGCAGTATTTGTCATTTTGTGCCTGGCTTATTCACTTAGCACAATGTTTTCAAGGTTCATCTGTATTGTAACATGTATCAGAACTTAATCCCTTTTTATAGCTAAATTAATATTCCATTGTATTCATATATCACATTTTGTTTATCTGCCCATCAGTTGATAACACTTGGGTTGCTTCTACGTTTTGGTTATTGGGGATAATGCTGCAGTGGGCACTGGCCTACACATCTCTGTTTGTGTTCCTAGAGTGGCATTTTGCAAACTGAGAAATATATAGATTCTTTATATATATTTCTTTATATAGAAATATTAAGTTATCTGTATTCCTGATGTTGATTAAAATTATTATTTCAGTGTAACTTAAGTATATACAATATAAAATGAAGAACTACTTATGCTTTTTTTTTTTTAAGATTTTATTTTTAAGTAATCTCTATACCCAACATGGGACACAAACTTACAACCCCGAGATCAAGAGTTCCATGCTCTGGTGATTGAGCCAACCAGCCTTCCCGGAACTCCTTATGCTTATAGCTCCTGTAAAATCAATACCAGATTTTCAGTTAAGTAAAAATAAAAGCATAAAGACAACATAACTAAAATGAACAATTTTCATCAAATTACATTCACTGAAAATCACTTTTGTTGATATCAATAGTGTAAAAAGTTACTTTTTTTTTTCCTGGCACAACGGACCGTTATAGTTAGCCTTCATCACTAGTATGTTTCCTTATGTGAACTTTTTAAACCACTAATCCATTATTTTGATGGGCAGTCTGTTTGCTAGAGTATTCCAAAATATAAATCTGGAAAACAACAATTTAAAGAAAAGCTTTTTGTTACTGTAACAGTTGCATTAACGAACTGTTGGCAAGCAGGTGCTTGTAAAGGCAAATCCACAGAACACACCCACTTGCTGTCAGGTGCTGATTGCTACAGCATAGATTTTAGTCACTTGGGCAATCCCACAGTTACTTCTGTTGGAGCTTGCTAGAGTAGGTAACATCATGATATTACTTGATCTTCCTTTATTGCAAATACCACTTACTTATTTAGCCTCTCTCTGATTATTATAAGACCATTTCTACGGAACTAGTACAGCACTCTATAAAGTCTTATGTTGTTTTTATGTTAAATCAAATTCTTAGTTTCTTAAATTAGAACTGAAAGTTTTACTCTGTGAAATAGTCTTTTACTTACAAATTATACCACAAGAATTTAGTTTTTCATAACTGTAAAAAAATTTTAAATGAGCATAACAATGGGACACAAAATAATGGTTGTTATTTTAACATCTGCATATGTTTACCAGCACTTGAAAGATAAATTCTGTTTCTCCAAGACATTACTTGGCAATATCTTAAATGTAAATATGAAAATTAGTTGGAACAATGAAAATCCCATGTGGTGCTGAATTATAAAATGGCCATCCAAAGATTTAGAAATTCTCTCTCTTTTTTTTTAAGTTCTACACCCAACGTAGGCTCGAAATTACAACCTGAGATCAAGTGTAACGTGCTCTATTGACTGAGCCAGAGATTTTTAATGGTCACAGAATTTAGATACCCCAAAGAATTCACCAGAACATAGCATGGGATAACATTCCCCTGTTTTGATAAACACTGGTCCAAACATTAGAGCTTGATTTGCATTAAATTCTAATGCTTTACTGACAAGGAGTTGAGTCGTGTTAAAAATAGGGGGGCTTTGTTTTCCAAATTTCACATCATATGAACTTTTTTTTTTAGATTTTATTGTTAGAGGGAGGGGGAGAGAGAGAGCACAAGAGGGGTGAGAGGCAGAGGGAGAAGCAGACTCCTCGCCAAGCAGGGAACCCTACTCGGGACTCGATCCCAGGACCCCAGGATCATGACCCAAGCTGAAGGCAGATATATGCTTCACCGACTGAGCCACCCAGGTGGCCCTCACGCGAACTCTGTCTTAAGAATAAAGTTCATTTATTATTTCTTAATAAGAATAGACTTGCCATATGGATGAATAATTGTCTTGCTCAATTAATGTATTTTCTTTCTGCTTGGAAAGCTAAACTATGGGAAAAAGGTTGTTTGAGGAACACAAAACCTGTGCACACAGTAGGCACTCAGAGAGTGTGAGAGGGGTGTTTTGATCGCTCCCTTCAGCACCTATGTCATTAAAAGGAAAACATTGGCAAAGAAACCTTGGATAAATATCTCATCCAGTCAATAATTTGCCTTTCTCTTGATTCCATATTGACCCCATGCCAACACTTAAACTTCTGTTTTGTACCTAGTTGTACCACCCTAAAAACAAGTTTGGAGTGTTTTAAAGAAATCTCAATTCTTATCCTGTGACAAAAAATTTGTAACAAATAATACTGATTTACATTGTGCAGATTCCCAAAGGGGAGTCACCTTTCTAACCAAGCCCTGTTCATTCTTCTTTAATTGCTTACCTGGAACAGGAAATTATTAACCTCCTATTTACTTACGGCCAATAACGTGCTTTTCATTTAAAAATATTGAATTTTTTTGTACCTAAGTGATTTTGTATCTAACTGTATTTATAATTCTTGATTATCTGTATTTTGTCTCCACAAAGGTAATAAGTACATGTGATTTAGTTAACTTAGAGAATGCCCTTCTTATAGACATTAGCAGATATACACTGCAGTATCTCTGTTTTTTCATTTAAAAAATTAAATTTATTATTTTTTTATGATGTCACTCTGCAGTAGAGTACTCTGGTATTTAATACATTTCAGATGTAAAGTAGGACTTCCCTACTTGCCAGGTCACCACTGAAGGTCAGGAACCTACCCTTACATCCTTTTCAGGACTTTGCTGTATATAGTATAAGAGCAAAAATATATTTTGAATAATCAGATAAATAATATCAATGGGTATTACCTGAACCTGTTTTAGCAATAGTTCAGAAATCCTCCGTTAATTTGGTGATGACTCTTCATCCAACCAGTAGAAGTTCGGTCTCCTACAAGAGACAGGATGCAGAATGTAAAAACACATTCATCTATTAGGAAGAGCGCTTTTCTGTAAACAGATAGGGCCTCTCACCTCGCCGCCACCCTCTTCACTACCTGTCATGCTGGCTTGCCTGGACGCACCCCTGCTTCTGCCCCCTCAACCCCATTTCTTAAATGTGGGAAAGTTTCAATCGAAATTCTCAAACTTTTAAGAAGGCTGCGAAACGCAGAGTTCTATCAGCAGCACATACTTGTTGAGCACGTATCTATCTTCGTAAATGTATGTAAAAGGAAATTGAATGGGCAGCCTATTTTAGGAGACTTTCATCTATAACTTTGTATTTGATTTTCGTGCAGGCAGAAATACTCAGTGTCCTCAGTCACAGAAACATCATCCAGTTTTATGGAGTAATTCTCGAACCTCCCAACTATGGGATCGTCACAGGTAGGCACGCATTATTTGACTTCTTTCTTTCCCCAGTTACCTAGCTTTTGATTCCTTAATATGCTAAAACGCTTAATATGAGGTTCAGTCATGAATTGTGCGCTACTGTCAGATGTCACTTTTGTTGCTATAAAGCATTAATAAAACTGATTATATCAATATAATTAAGAATGGTGCTTCCACTTCTACCCATGTTTAATTGTGCTAATTATATCTGCGTAAATGCTATTTAAATGCACTCGCAGCTGCAATACCAATATTTAAAGGTGCCGTTTAACTAAAATTTCATTTAATTAGCTGAAATGAGCGATGTTTTTTGTAACTCTGTGACCTTTTACAAATTAAGATTTCTTGAGCTGTTCGTGTTGTAATTCTTTGCAAGGTATTTTAGTCCCATTAGAGCCTTCTTTCTTCAAGGTCTCTGACATGAGAACAGTATTTTTCAGGTTTGGTCATCTGGGTTGGTAATGACCTTGATCTAAATTACCACATTTGGAACAGCGGTTTTATAACTGATGGGAATACCCTTTCCAAAGAGGAGCACACAGAAAATTTTGCCATATAAAAACAAAGACAGACACATATTTTTAATACTTTGTACTCGTATTTATACAATCCAATGAGCAGCTTTAGGTTCATAATAAGTATCACGTTCAATTCATAATAAGTAACTTTGGTCAGGTTCTTTAGTGTGGCTGTTCTTTGATTAAAGCAAAACCAACCAGAAAACCTTCAAAGATTAACCCCTGCTTCTTCTGCTGTAGTGTTAACTACTTGGATTGTCTTTACAGAGAATAACAACAAAACATCGTCCATAAAGAGCTGTGAGTTAGGTACTCTTTATAAATGATCTCTTCTGATATTTACAATGACTCCATGAGATAGGTAAAATAATTTCTATGAATAATTTTTATAAATAAGAAACTAAAACTCTAACTTAAGTACCTTTCCCAAGGTCATCCAGCTAGCGGTTGAACCGTTGGTAAAAATTTCTCAGGTTGATCTTACACAGAAGCTCCTCGTCTTGTCTAGTTTTAGACGGGGCTAGTTTTAGAAGGCTGGGTACGCTGGTTCTTACCCACCTAGGGACATGGTTGCTGTTACTTCTACCTTCGAGTAGCGAGCAGTTTAACATGCTTTTACTCTGATAAACAGCATTTTTACCTAAATTCTTAAGTGGAGGGAATTTTATCCCCATTTAGCTATGTTTAGATCTATGCCTTAAAATGGGGTAATGTGGCAGCTTTCAGTCTTGAGCCTGTCTATTTCCTGTTAACCTGGATACCTAAGAATGGGTTATATTATTAGTGTGTAAACCACATTTAATCTTTTAAGTCATATTTCTGATTTAAAATTTAATTCTGTCCCTGACCCACTTGCCATATTGCTTCCCCTTTCCTAGTCCATTGTATTTACTTTTAACTAGTTAGGTTTACCTTAAAAATCTGAATCCAGGGACGCCTGGGTGGCTCAGTTGGTTAAGCAGCTGCCTTCAGCTCAGGTCATGATCCCGGCGTCCCGGGATCGAGTCCCACATCAGGCTCCTTGCTCTGCAGGGAGCCTGCTTCTCCCTCTGACTCTGCCTTCCACTCTGTCTGCCTGTGCTCGCTCTCGCTCGCTCTCTCTCTGACAAATAAATAAATAAATAAAATCTTAAAAAAAAAACATCTGAATCCAATTTTCTTTCTTTTTCTTTTAAGATTTTATTTATTTATTAGAGAGCACCAGTAGGGGGAGGAGCAGAGAGAGAGGGAGAAGCAGACTCTCCCCTGAGCAGGGAGCCTGGAAAAGGGGTCTCAATCTGAGGACCCTGAGATCACGACCTGAGTCCAAGGCAGACGCTTAATGGACTGAGCCCCCCGCCCAGGCGCCCCTGAATTGAGTTTTCTGATCCTTGTTTGTGGCTTAAGTTACTATTTAGTAGCTGAAAGTGTGGCGCTCCAAAGAGATTAGAAACTGGGGTTCTGGTCTTGTACTTTTAGCCTAAATTAAACCCTTTGAGTGGAAGACTTTAGCTTTAATGAACTCCATGGACTATTCAGGAAGTCTTGTAGTTTCTAGAGGTAAGGCTGAGGAGTAGAAAAAGGAACTGAAGTCATGGTGTGAATTCCTTTTTCCAAGAGTTTTTTCTGAGTCCCGGGAGGATGTGAGGGACACTCACTGTTAGCCAGCATACTCAACCCAGTTCTTCTCATTCTAAAGATGAAGAAAGCATCCAAGGACTTGGGTGAGAAAGTTTGATTTCACTTAGTTATTTTATGGACTAGCCAGTCCTTTGTTTCATGCATTTTTACCTTCCCCAAATCTTTGGTTATAATTGATTAGTTCTTTTTAGATCTATAACTGTTTCCCTGTAGAGCCAAGAATAAGCAACTGTTAACATTAAACATTTCTTTTTTTTTTTTTTTAAGATTTTATTTATTTATTTGACAGAGATCACAAGTAGGCAAAGAGTCAGGCAGAGGGGGAGGGGGGAAGCACGCTCTCTGCTGAGCAGAGAGCCCAATGGGGGGCTTGATCCCGGGGCTCAATCCCAGGACCCTGAGACCATGACCTGAGCCCAAGGCAGAGGCTTAACCCACTGAGCCACCCAGATGCCCCAACATTAAACATTTCTTTAAAACCACACAAGTTTCACAATTGTCAGGAAATAGTAAATTATTTATTCATAGCTCTCTTATTGACCTGTGAGGTTGATTATTAAAGATACTTCTTAGCCAAGTTTTGGTGTTTTAAAATGTATTATTTTGATAAGGTTAATTTTGTTTCTGGAGATACTAATTTTAATTGTATGTTTACAAGTATCTACCAAAGAAATATCTGAGCTTTTCAGACCACTTCCTGCAGCTTAAAGATCCAGCCATGTTCTGGGCATACATGCAAACTGAGCCTAGTCTGGGAGCTCACATGGACTGGGCTTCTGCCTCTTGAAATGGACACAACTAGGTCTAATATGGGGATGTTAAGGGAGAAAAGAGAGACAAACAGGCAGAGAGACCTTGATCACTCAGCATAGCCAGCTCCCCCTTTTGAACTCTGTCACCTTCCTCAGATTTTGGGGTTCTGTGAGGGGTAACTTGAATGACTTGAATCCATTCCACTTGAGTTTGTTCCTAGGAAAGGTTGTTGCAGGAAGAAGCTGTTGGTGCTCAGATGGGGGACTTGGAAGAAAATTTATCAATCAGAATAGAATGTCCCTGGGAATTGGGAGATGTGTCTTGTCCTGATTCTGCCAAAGCTGCATAGATGGGTCTGATGATCTGTGTCTCCGTTTTCTCCTATGTGAATGAAGGGACTAGAGTAGATGATTCCAGGGTGGGAATGTGTATGTGTGTGTGCGCCCCTGTGTGCGCATGTGTGCCGAAACTTTCCATCACAGACTTAGAAAACCTGCTTATAGGGGGACCCAGGGAAGAGTCCAAGAGGGAGCTGCCACTTGGTTTCCCTTGGAGGGGAAGTGAGCATCTTTTCCCTAGATCTACAAAGAAATGGAGTGACCAGAACCTCAGACTCCAAAGTCAAAAGAAATAATTCAATAATGGATCAAGTTTTCTTTCATCTTTGGAAACCTCTTAATTCTGTACTACTCCCATTCTTTTATCTTTTTTTTTTCTTTTTCTTTTCTTTTTTTTTTTTTTAAACAAGTATTTACACAGATACTTGATGGCTGGGAGTGTAATGGTAATTACTCCTGGGAGGGAAGGTGCTATACACTGGGTCACGTGGTTCTTTTGGAGTCAATTTGGAGAGGAAGGCTGCACAAAGTACGTGGAGGCAGACTGGGTCCCAGGACTCCAGAGGAAGGTGGCTGAAGGTCTCAGGACCTGGGGAATTACATCTTTGTGCTCTACGGCTGCTGTCACCTCTTAAATTTGTTACTAATTCCACATGACCTCTTACCACTACTCTCAGAAAGGATACTAGTTCTATGCGATTCTTTGACAGACCCAAATCCTCATTAAAACTCCAGCATGGAGGGGCGCCTGGGTGGCTCATTGGGTTAAACCTCTGCCTTTGGCTTGGGTCATGATCCCAGGGTCCTGGGATCGAGCCCCACATCAGGCTCTCTGCTTGGCGGGGAGCCTGCTTCTCCTTCTCTCTCTGCCTGCTGCTCTGTCTACTTGTGATCTCTCTCTCTCTGTCAAATAAATAAATAAAATCTTAAAAAAAAAACAAACTCAAGCATGGAGAACATTAATTTTTAAGCGCCTGATTTCATTTCCTTGAACTCAATCTTGATGTATTTCAGTCACAGACACATCTAATTTGCATGTTTTGATGTTGTGTTGATCTTATTAGCCAATTAGAAATAAGTGTCACATTTTGTTAAAACAAATTCCAGACATTTACCTAAATTCATTTGTATTATTAGTTATAATCCAAATTAAGTTTACTTGGTAATATTATAAAGAGATTTTTGTGATAATGGTGTTTGTTTCAATAAGATTGTGACTATATGTTTACATTTTTCTTTTTTCTTTTCTTTTTTAGTGTTTACATTTTTCAAAGCCAGCTATGGTTGCCATAAAACTAAAAAGGAAAAATTAACTTAGAAATCAAGGGAAATATTTCCTTAATATGGTTCTTAATGACCCTTTTTTAAATGAATTAAAACAAATGTTTTTTTCCAAAGTCCAATAAACTGTGTTCTAGGGGGAAGTGAAGTGGTTTTTAAAGCATGTATCATGTGTGCATAAGGTGGGTCCTTAATTTGTGATGAGAAGACAAAAAGGATGAAATAATTATATGCCTTTTTAAAATGGTTTACCTACCAACATATTTAAAGATCATGTTTTACATGAAATAGTATACTCATACTGCCTTTCTTGCACCCTCACATTCGTGAAGCAATTTCGTTTCATAATGTATCTTCCACATCCATGTTTTTTTCATTATCTGAACCCATTTTTAAATTATCTTAACATGGTTTTCAAAGTACATCTCCAATGGGAAAACACCGCACTGTGTGTCTTCTCCACTCTCAGTACTGTACTTCATTCACTTCAGGCACTTCTGGTCACCAAGTGTGTGATAGTTTTCCCACACCAAGTGAGTCTGTGAGACCATCTGGGTGTTCTGCAGTTTAATTCACTTCTAACATGATCTACCTGGAGATAGAGTCAGATACCACAGGTTAGGGTTCAGTCCTGCAAGAGTTCCCCTCCCCGCAGCAGATGCCAGTTTCAAGTTCAGGTTGTCACCCATACTTTTGACTACTGGCTATAAATAGGAGGTTCCCACATGCCCTCTTTGGATTTGATCAAATACTGGAAGAGCCCATAGAACTCCAGGAAACAGCTTACTTATTAGATTACTGGTTTATTGCAAAGGATATATGAAAGGATATCAGATGAAGAGATACACAGTATGAAGTCCAGAAGAGTCCTGAACACAGGGTTTTCTGTTCCTTTGGAGTTTGGGGTGAGCCCTCCCAGCATGTGGATGTTCTTCTCCACCAATCTTGAAGTTCTCTGAATCCCATTCTTTTGGATTTTTGTATGTTTTGTTACATAGACATGGTTGATTAAGCACTGGCGTTTGGTGATTTTCAACTCCAGCCCTCTCCCCTCCCCAGAGGGAATTCTAGTTGGTTCTCCTGTAGAATAGCTCCCATCCTAAGGGGCTTTCCAAAAGGCACTTCATTAACATAAACTCAGATGTGGTTGAAAGGGGCTTTATGAATAACATGACACTCCTTTCACCTTGATGGCTCTGGAGCTAATGGGGGAAGCAAGGACAGTGACCAAATACTATAGCAGAAGATGCTCCCATTACTCTTACTGCTTAGAAAATTCCACAGGGACAGATAAATATTTCATAATATAAATCCCAGGATCACAAAATCCGCTTCACTGTAGTCTAAGATGTTCAAAATACAGTAGTTTAGATTTCTGTGTGTGCTATCTGGATACTCATCCCAAGCTTGAAGTATCCAATGGCGTAACATCAGGGTTGGTGGATATTTTAGTCCCACAGGGCATATTTATAACCATAACTGTATTGCTTTTTTAAGTGATTTTTAAAAAAGACTTTATTTATTTATTTGACAGAGGGAGAGAGACACCGTGAGAGCAGGAACGCAAGCAGGAGTGGGAAAGGGGGAAGCAGGTTTCCCGCTGAGCAGGGAACCCACGCAGGGCTGGAACCCAGGACTCTGGGATCTCCTCCACTCCCAGTACTGTACTTGTCAGGTCAGGGATCATGACCTGAGCCGAAGGCAGACGCTTAAGGACTGAACCACTCATGTTTTCAGTAATGGAGAGTTTGTAGGTCCAGAAGTGATTAGTCTGTGTTAAATTTTGTTTTGTTGCCTCTTCTTTTTTTTTTTTTTTTTTTTTTTTTTTGGTTTCTCACTCATAGGGGTAACTTGGTGAGCCTTTAAAATTTACCTTTGATTAAGGTAATCTCAGGCTCAGATATTTTTCACCAAATATGTTTTGCTGTACAAAATAAATTGAGAGAGTACCCTATGAGAGATTTTAGAATTTATCTTAGTAAAAGGTGACTCCCTCTTTTCTGAGGATTAATTTTTTTTGGTGGTGGAGGTGAACATTACTTTGTATTTGGCATCTATAGTAACTCTTAAAGGTGCTGAGAGAATCTTCTACTAAATGCTATTTTAGTAACCAAAAACTATTCAAATTCTGTATCACCAGGGATATTTTTATTTATAGAAGGCAGTTTACTTGTCTAGATTATGTGGTAATATAGATTTCTAAGGTCTTCATTGTTACATTCAACCAGACTATTTCATAGTAAAACTTAAAGCTCTTTGCCTTTCCTTTGTTCATCTAAGATTATCATTGTAATTTTATGCTATTTGGTGGCTATTAATAACTTTGGTGTAAAAGTAAAAATTATACAAAAATAAAAAACAGTGAATCAAACAATAGAGACTCTCATCAAGCAAATAGAATTTTTAAGAAATAGGACCCCATGGAAATTCTGGAGTAGAAAAGGAAATAATTTTTTTAAAAAATTCTCTAGGGCACCTGGGTGGCTCAGTTGATTGAGCGACTGCCTTTGGCCAGGTCCTGATCCTGGAGTTCCAGATCGAGTCCCACCTGAGGCTCCCAGCTCCATGGGGAGTCTGCTTCTCCCACTGACCTTCTACCCTCTATGCTCTCGCCCACTCTTTCTCTCAAATAAATAAGATCTTTAAAAAAAAAAAGTTCTCTAGAGTGACTTAACAGCAGATTTGAGATGAAAAAAATCAGTGAACTTAAAATTGGGCCAATAGAAATTATCAAGTCTGAAAAAGAGAAAAAACTTGAGTAAAGAGGAACAGAACCTTAAAGACCTATGGACGACATCAAGTGTACATCAAGTGTGTAGTAGCAGAGAGAGAAGAGGAGTAGAAAAATATAAAAATAGAAAATAGAAAAATAGATAAAATAAAGTAAAAAATAGAGAAGTATTTGAAGAAATAAAGGCCAAAAAAACTTCCTGAATTTGATAAAATGCATTTATCTACATACTGGAGAAGCTTGATGAACTCTAAGTAAGATAGATTGAAAAGAACCCATACCTAGACACATCATAGTTAAACCGTGTTTTTGTTTTTAAAGATTTTATTTATGTATTTGACAGAGAGAGAGAGAGAGAGATCACAAGTAGGCAGAGAGAGATGGTGAAGCAGGCTCCCTGCCACGCAGAGAGTCCGATGTTGGGGCTCGATCCCAGGACTCTGAGATCCTGACCCAAACCCAAGACAGAGGCTTAACCCACTGAACCACCCAGGCACCCTCAAACTGTGTTGTTAAAGACAAAGTGAAAATCTGTAAATAGCAAATAAAAACAATTTCTCACCTATAAAGGAACAATATGATTAATGGCTAACTTCTTATCTATAACAAGGAAGGCCAAAAGCAGTAGACATTTAAAATGCTGAAAGAAGAAAACTATATCCAGCAAAAATTATCCTTTAAAAATGAAGACAAAGCAAAGATGTGCTTGAATAAAGGATGAGAGAATTTGTTGCTATTAGTTCTGACTTACAAGAAATACTAAAGGCAGTTGATTCTTTAGGCAGAAAGAAAATGACAGCAGATAATAATTCAAGGAAAAATAAAAGGTACTGGAATGATAAATATGTGGGTCAATATAAAATACTCCGTATGTATATTTGTTCTTATTTCTTCTCTTAACATCGCTAAAAACATAAGATTGTATAAAGCAATAATTAGAACACTGTTTTGCTTACTTAAAAAATGTAGATGGAGCACCTGGGTGGGTTAGTCAGTTGTATCCAACTTGGCTTTGGCTCAGGTCATGATCTCAGGGGCCTGAGATTGGGCCCTGCATTGGGCCCTACATTATGCTCTGCACTCAGCATGGAGTCTGCTTGTCCCTCTCACTCTGCTCCTCCTCTCTCTCTCTCTAATAAATAATTTTTAATAGATTTTATTTATTTATTTGACAGAGAGAGACACAGTGAGAGAGGGAATACTAGTGGGGGAGTAGGAGAGGGAGAAGCAGGCTTTCCGAGGAGCAGGGAGCCTGATGTGGGGCTCGATCCCAGAACCCTGGGATCATGCCCTGGGCCAAAGGCAGACACTTAATGACTGAGACACCCAGGAGCCCTTCAAATAAATACATTTTTAACAAATGTAGGTATATTTTACAGTAATAGCATAAAAATGCGGGAGGGAATGGAGCTGTATCATTTTCTGTATTTTACTAGAATTAAGTTAGTGTTAAGCTGAAGTAGATCATACTAAATGAAGATGCATTTTGTATTCCCTTAGCCATCACAAAGAATGTCCACTCAAGAAATACAGAAAAAAATTGAGGAATTAAAATATTAAATAAAAAATATTAACACAGGAGGCAGTAAAAAAGGAGGAGATGAGTGAGAAGGACAGGAGACATGTAAAAAACAATATGACAAAATCAAATCCAACCATATCAAAAATTACATTAAATGTGAATGGTCTAAACTTCCCAGTTAAAAGACAGTGATTGATACAATGGATAAAAAAGCAAGCTCCAACTCTGTGCTGTCTACAAGAGACCCTCTTTAGATTCAGAGACACAGGTTGAAAGTAAGCAGATGGAAAAAGACCTACCATGGAAACAATAACAATGAGAGGAATTGGAGTAACTGTATTAATTTCAGATAAAATAGGCTTAAGAGAAAAAATATTATTAGAGATGAAAAAAGTCATTTCATAAATGATAAAAAGACCAGTACGGGGGCACCTGGGTGGCTCAGTGGGTTAAAGTCTCTGCCTTCGGCTCAGGTCATGATCCCCGAGTCCTGGGATCAAGCCCTGAATTGGGCTCTCCGCTCCTCGGGGAGCCTGCTTCCTCCTCTCTCTTTGCCTCCCTCTCTGCCTACTTGTGATCTCTGTCTGTCAAATAAATAAATAAAATCTTTAAAAAAAAAAAAAAAACCAGTACATTAGGAAGATACAGCAATTGTAAAGGTATACATACCTAAGAGCAGGTTGCCAAAAGACATAAAACAAAAACTGACAAAATTTAAAGGATAAATAGGCAATTCAGCAATACTTGATTTCAGCCCATTGAACAATACCTATTTTTTTCAAGCACACATCCAACATTCTCCAGAATATAGCATAAGTTAGGCTATGAAATAAATCTTGATATATCTAAAAGAACTGGAATACTGAAATGTATGTTCTCCAACTACAATAAAGTTAAGTTAGAAATCAACACCAGAGAGTGCTGTGAAGTGTGTAAACCTGGCGATTCACAGACCTGTACCCCTGGGACTAATAATACATTATATGTTTATTAAAAAAAAAAAAAAACACCAGAAGGAAATCTGAAAAATCCCTCCAAATATTTTGGAAATTAAACAGTACACTTCTGAATATTCAGTGAGTCAAAGAAGAAATCACCATAGACTTTAAAATATTTTGGACAGAAAGAAAAATGAAAAATGCAACATAACACAATTATAGGAGACAGGTAAATTAATACTTAGAGGGAAATTTATAACTTTAAACATCTGTGTCAAAAAAAGAAAGGTGTGGGGTGCCTGGGTGGCTCCGTTGGTTAAGCCTCTGCCCTGGGCTCAGGTCATGATCTCAGGGTCCTGGGATTGAGCCCTGCATTGGGCTCTCTGCTCAGCAGGGAGCCTGTTTCCCCCTCTCTCTCTGCCTGCTTCTCTGCCTGCTTGTGTTCTCTCTTTCTCTGTCAAATAAATAAATAAAATCTTAAAAAAAAAAAAAAGTCTGACATTGATCATCCAAGCTTCCATCTTAAGAAACCCCCCAAAAAGCAACATATAAACCCAGAGCAAGGCAAAGAAAGGAAATAATAAAGATGAGAGCAGAACAAGATAAAATAGCAGAAAAATAATAGAGAAAAATCAGTGAAGATAAAAATTTGATCTTTGAAAAGATAAATAAAACTGACAAACCTTCAGCTAGACTGACCAAGAGAAAAGAGAGAAGATATATATTAGCAAACTCAAAAATGAAGAAGACAGCACTATGGCTTCTACAGAAATATAAAGGGATTATAAAGGAATGGTGTCATCAGTTTTATGCCACCAAATTAGGCAATTTAGATGCAATAAACTAATTCCTATAAAGATACAAATTATTAAAACTGACTCAAGAAGAAACAGAAAATCTGAATAGACATATAATAAGTAAAGAAATTTGAATCAGAAATTTAAAACATTTCTATAATGAAAAGCCCAGACCCAGATGATTGCATTGGTGCTTTTTGTCAAATGTTTTTTGAAAAAAATGCCAGTCCTTCCCGTATTCCTTCAGAAAATAAAGGAGGAAGGAACGCTTTTTAACTCAATTGTGTAAGGCCGGTATTATCCCAATGCTAAAGCCAGACAAAAACATAATAAGAAAAGAAAACTTTAGACCAATATCCCTCATAAACATAGATAGAAAAATTCTTAACTACATACAGAAGGTCCCCAAATTACAATGGTTCAACTTACAGTTTTTTGACTATGTTGATGCAAAAGGAATAGGCATTCAGTTGAAACCATACTTCAGTACTTCAAATTTTGAGTTTTGGTCTTTCCTGGGGCTCATAATATGTGGTACCATGTTCTTCTGTAATGCTGGGCAGCAGCAGTAATGAGCCACAACCCTCAGTGAGCCATATGATCAACAACTGATAGGCTTAAAACCATTCTGTACCCATACAGCCATTCCGTTTTTCACTTTCAGTACAATATTCAGTAAATCATATGAGGTATTCAACACTTCGTTATAAAATAGGGTTTGTTTTAGATAATTTTGCCCAACTATAGGCAAATCTAAGTGTTCTGAGCACTTAGTTTAAGATAGGCTAGGCTAAGCTATGATGTTTGGTAGATTAGGGGTACTAAATGCAATTTTTAAAAGATTTTATTTATTTATTTGAAAGGGATAGAGGGAAAGAGAGAATCCTCAACCAGCCTCCCCACTGAGCACAGAACCCAGGGTAGGGCTCGATCCCACAGTTGTCCCTGAGACCATGACCTGAGTTGAGACCAAGAGTCGGATGTCCAACTGACTGCACCATCCTGGTGCCCTGCATGCATTTTTCAACTTAACTCTGTCTTCATCCTATGATGGGCTTATTGAGATGTAACCCCAGTGTAAGTCGAAGAAGAGCTGTATCAGCAAACTGAATCCAGCCACTTCTAAAAAGGATTATATCCCATTACCAAATGGAATTTATCCCAAAGATGCAAGGTTGGTTTAACATCTGACATCAATTAATGTAAGGGTACTATAATAGATAATAGAATAAAAAGATAAAACTTGTTGGCATAATACAACATCTGTTTATCATAAGAAATCTCAGTAAAGTAGGAACAGAAGGGAATCTTCTCAACCTGATGGACAGCATCTACAAAACCCCATAGCTAATGTCATACTTAATGGTGAAATTGACTGTTCTTCCCCTAAGATTGGGAACAAGGGAGTGAGGTTCCACTCTTTTTTTTTTTTTTTTTTTTGGTAAGATTTTATTTATTTATTTGACAGACAGAGATCACAAGCAGGCAGAGAGGCAGGCAGAGAGAGAGGAGAAAGCAGGCTCCCCTTGGAACAGAGAGCCCGATGCAGGGCTCGATTCCAGGACCCCGGGATCATGACCTGAGCTGAAGGCAGAGGCTTTAACCCACTGAGCCACCTAGGCGCCCCTGAGGTTCCACTCTTGCCACATCTAAGCAACATGTACTTCTACTGAAATTTCTAGCCAGTGCAATTAGACCAGAAAAATAAAAGGAGTCCATACTGGAAAGGAAGAAATAAAACTGTCTTATATGACATCCTGTGTGTAGAAAATCCCAAGGAATCCCCAGATTGATTGATTAATTAATTAAGAAACAATTTCTTTTGGGACATGTGGCTGGCTCAATAGGGTATGACTCTTGATCTTGGGGTTGTGAGCTCGAGCTCCACTGTGGATGTAGTGGTTACTTAAAAATAAAATCTTAAAAAAATAAAATTTTATTCACAGTAGAATCAAAAAGAATAAAATAGTTGATTCTAAATTGAATAAAGAAGTGTAAGACTTTTTACCCTGAAAAGTATAAAATGTTGCTGAGAGACACTACAGATATAAATAATATTGAGAAACATTACATGTTCATGGTTTGTAAGACTCATTTTTGTCAAGATCGCAGTTCTCCTCAAATTGATTGATAAATTCAAAACAATTCCTATCTCAATTCCAGCAGATTTTTTTAAAATAAGAAACTGCAAGGTGATTCTAAGATTCACAGAGAAATGCAAAAGATCTAGAATTTTAAAAGAACCAAAGTTGAAGACTCAAACTACCTCATTTTAATACTTACTGTAAATCTGTAGGAATCAGTGATGTAGTGCTCAAGGATACAGGCAATATCGGCCGAGGGACAGGCATGTAGCCAATGGAACAAAATTAAGAATTTAGGAGAAAAAAATCTTAACACTGATTGATAATTGACTTGCAATAAAGTGCCAAGACAATTCAATGGGTAAAAGATAGTATTTTCAACAAATTGTGCTGGGACGATTAGAAATCCACATGTGAAAAAGTGGTATTAAATCCTTACCTTAAACCACACACACAAAAAATAGGTCATAGACCCAACATGGGTCATAGACCTAAGTGTAAGAGCTAAAGTATAGAACTCCCAGAAGAAAAATAGGAGAAAATCTTTTTACCTTTGACTTGGGCAGAGAGTTCTTAAATATGACACCAAAAGCACAGTCCATAAAAGAGAAAACAATTAAGTTGACGTCATCAGAATTAATAATTTCTGGTCTTTGAAAGATGCTGTTAAGAAAATGAAAAGACAAGTTCCAGACTGGGAGAAAATGCTTACAGATCCTAAATCTGATAAAGGACCTGCTTCCAGAATAAACAAGGAACTCCTGAAATTCGGGATTACTAAAACAACCAAATCTTCAAGTGGGCAAACTATTGAAATAAACATTTTGCCTGAGAATATATACTCAGGTCTCATAGCCACGTGAAAAGATGTTCAACTTCATTAGTCACTAGGAAAGTGCAATTAACAATATGAGATGCCACTAGAATTCTACTCACCAAAACGGCTGTGATTAAGACACAAACAGTACCAAGTAAAGAAACTGAAACCCTCAGAGAGTGCTAGCGGGCATATGAAATGGTACAGCCTCTTTGGAAAGCAGTTTCACAGTTTCGTAGGACATTATTCCTGATAGCCCAAAATCAGGAACAGTCCAAATGTCTATTGACTGGTGAGTGAATAAAATAATTGTAAATCCACACAATGGACTATTATTCAGCAATAAAAAGGACCGAAGTACTGATACAAGCTACAGCATGAGTGAACCTTGGAATCGTCTTGTGAAGAGAAAGAAGTCGGACACAAAAGGCCACTTACTGCATGATTTCATTTATATGAAATACCCAGAAAAGATATCTTTGTAGAGCCAGAAATTAGACTGCGGGCCTGGGGTTTAGAGCGGGGCTTAACTGTGGATGGGCACAAGGGAACCGTTTGGAGTGCTGGAAAGTTTCTAAAATTGGGTTGTGGTGGTGGTTTCCAGCTCTGTCAATTTACTGAAAATCACCCAATTGTACACTGACAGGCGAATTTTATGGTATGTAATTTATATCTCAAAGCCATTTAAAAAAAAAAGATTTTATTTCTTTATTTGACAGAGGGAGAAAGCGTACAAGCAGGGAGAAGCAGGCTTCCTATCAGGCAGGGAAACAGATGCAGGGCTCCATCCCAGGACCCCAGGATCATGGCTTTAGGTGAAGGCAGGTGCTTAACTGATTGAGTCACCCAGGCACCCCAGAAGATTTTATTTATTTATTTAAGAGAGAGAGGAAGGGAGGGAGAGAGGCAGAGGGAGAAGCAGGCTTCCCAGACCCCAGGATCATGACCTGAGCTGAAGGCAGATGCTCTCAAAACCACTTTTGAAGGAATTTTCTCACTTTCTTGGGTTTTTTATGTGCTTGTGTTTTGAGGGCTCTTCTAAATCCTGATGCAACAAGAATTGATTTGTTTACCTTGTCACATAAATACTCTGCTTATGTATTTTAATCTTCTCTATCTCATTAGAATGACAGTTTTTAAAGAAATACCTATATACGTGCCTGCCTTTGTTTCAGATGTGTTCTTCCAGCACCTCCCTGTGTGTCTCAGTTCCATCCAGAAAACTTTTGAGTTCATCCTCAGTTGAAGTTTTACCATTCATTCTTTCAATGGTTTTTTCTTTAACAGGTATCTTTTCAGGAAGACAATAATTTTTAGAAACCACAGCCTGGAATGTTTTTTATTTGCTTTTAATGTTCTTTGGTAAATTCTTTAACACATTTTCTCAATGAGAATTTAGTCTTATTTTTAAATTTTTTTGTTGTTCTTTTTTATTTGGGTAGAATTGACATATATTAGTTTCAGGTATACTCAGTCTTATTTCTGAAAGGCACCTTGGTTTTAATTGTATGCTTCTCTTTTCCTTTGAAACTAGAATATGCTTCTCTGGGATCACTCTATGATTACATTAATAGTAACAGAAGTGAAGAGATGGACATGGATCACATTATGACCTGGGCCACTGATGTAGCCAAAGGTAATGAGACTTCCTGTATTCTTAGAGAATTGGTGGGGCACATTTTCCTATCGTGACATGGTGATTTAAGGACAAAGGTTTGTTACTCTGTGTCTTTAGATGTCCCCTTTCAGTCTGCAAGTAGCAAGAATTTTGCAACTTTTTATTTTAATTCCAGTATAGGTATGTAATATAGTGTTACATTTGCTTCAGGTGTACAATATAGTGATCCCCAATTCTGTGTATTAGTCCTTATCACAAGTGCACTCCTTAATCCTCTTCACCTGTTCCACCCTCCACCCCTCCCCTCTGGTAACCATCTGTTCTCTATAGTTAAGAGTCTTTTCTTGGTTTGTCTCTCTCTCGGGGGAGGGAGGGGTTAATAGATATTTTAAGTCACTGTCTTTCCACTTCTGCATTCCTTTTCTCTCTTCACTTTATTTCTTTCCCTAAAACTATGTTCCAACATAATCCATGACTTCAGGGCAGCCATTTTTGCCACATTTTGTGACATTGTAATTGACCAGCCTGCTCAACACATTAAATGGAAAGCTCATAATTCTGTTGTTCCGCAAGTCTCTTCTTAGACTCAGTACCCAGAAAATGTGATTTATTGTAGGATTAGTTCTACTTATTTTGTGTACATAATAATATGCTAAAAATCGTAACCACTTTCAAAAAAAGTTTTATTTGCCCTGCCATGTGAAAGCAATTCGGATTTTTATTTTCTATTTAATGTAAACTTGGAAATCACCCTGGAAATGAAATATTTTTAATACACAAAACCCCTAAACAAGGTGCCCAGTTCTTTTCCTCTCATAAATTCTGACATAGACTAATGCTTTCTAAAGCAATTTAAATTCCATTTATTTTTATCTCTTTTTTTTTCCATTTTCCTAACTCAAGGTTTCTGAGTTTTATTTATAACTGTCAAAGTTGCTTTGGAAACAACTTAATCTAAATAATGAACACTGATAGTTACATTTGTATTCTAGCAACCCCTAGAAAGCAAGTGTGTCCAGATTTTACCAGGGCAATTCACTCCTTTGCATTTTGCTCCTCCAATCTCTAAAAGTTTCTCTTTACAAAGCAAGGAAAAGGATATTTAGCACTCAGTAAGGAGAGCAACTCACACTCCGCTTTCACCGGGAAGTCATACAGTAATTTCCAAAAGTAACAGTCTTCCCATTGGGGAATTTTCTTGTCAGTTTTAAGTTTCATCAACACCTGCCAAATTCTTCAAATAGGGCAAGTGAAGAAAAATTTTTTTTTTAAATTTCATGCAAAATGCTGCTGCTGAACGATACTTCATTACCTTATAAGAATAATAAGCTCTATGTTTAGGATGGTGTACTTAAGGCTTTGGCTGTGTTAATTAACTTAATTGTGTATTCATGCATCAGGCATTTCCAATCAGCCTTAAATTTTTGCGTTCTTCAAGACATTTTCGAGTAACATCATAGTCATGTCTGTATGCATCAGTAGTTCACAGGAACCACGTGTTTGTAAGCCAAGGGACGTGTGTTCACTGGGAGCTGCATGAAGCATTGTGGAAATACACTTCCATAAATGTGTCTGTATATCTGAGCAGTCTTTGACTGAATGCACTTCACCTTACAGACCTTTGCATTTAGGGTGCTTAGCCAATTACACCATGGTATGACTTACTGGCATTTAGGATAGACATCAAACAAATCAACTGACAGCAGTCGCTCTGCTTCCTGCTGTACACATGCTTCTTTGCCTCCCTCCACCACCCTCCAACCCCACTACTTCCCCTCCCCTCTGCCAGGCCTGTAAACCTTGTCCCATAAAAACCTTGTCCCTCCCCGCCCTTCCCCAGTGCAGTCCCTGTCTAAGGGGCAAATCCCTTGGCTCCAGATCAGCTCAGTTATTCTGGGCTTTCTATCAGAAGGACAAAGAAGAGAAAGCAGGGTTCATGAAGTAGCAGACTGGAACTGGAGGTAAAGACTAGGGGTGGAGGGAATGAGATGAGAGAGGACGGGGGGGGGGTGCGGGGGTCTGGGGGGGGTGGCACACAACACTGTGTGCCAAATCGCAGCGCAGGAAAATCCCTTTCTCATGGCTGGTGAATTGCCCCGAGAGGCAGGTTCTCCTCTGTCTGGCCCCAGGTGAGAAGAGGGGGCAGAGAAGAGACTTATTTATTGATAGTCACAAGTAACACTTATTATTTAAAATGGTCTGTAAAAGGAAGAGGAAATCCGCGCTTTCGGAATGACTTCACCTCTCTCTGGTAGAACAGGGCACAGAACTCAGAGATGAAGCAGGAAGCCTTGATTTTTGTTGATTCTCTGTCACATTCAGCTGTACACCTTTCAGTCTGACCAAGATGGAAGACACAGAAGCAACAAGATGTTGAGAAATCAAAGAGTGAATAATTCATTTCAAATTAGAGTTGATTCATGCATTTTGAAGTAGGCATTGCTTAACATCACTGCTGAGAGAACACCTCCTCAAAGCCAAGAAAAAAAACAAACAAGCCTGTCTCCTTTCTGGGTAGGAAGGGAGGTGGAGGGCCGCTGGCAGGTGCATCTGAAAGTGCCGCGAGCCCCTCCCAGTGTGTAGGCAGAATGATTCAAGTGGGTGAACCGGGACCCAGTCTCAGAAGGGTCCTCACTGATTCCCCATCTCCCCCTTCAAATGATACCAGTCAAATCTTTTTTAGGAACCCTGAAGCTCAAAACTGATGATGGTGGTTTTTTTTTTTAGCCTTCTTCATTGTTCACTGCAATAAAAATAAGGCAGAGTTGTGGAGGGCTCTATAAAAACAGATTTTTATGTGATTGTGATTACTACTGTGTTTATGCACACTAATTGTAAATGCATACTGTACATTCTACATATATAACTTATGGTATTTTTCTCTCATAACATCTGCCATAAGGAAGTAAAGGCCTCTGTTTAAAGCTTTAGTATCTGAATGTTGTTTTTGGAGATCTTCACTGTCAGCCAGTGTTCACACTATGGAGCCCTGCTTCTAATGGTAATTAAGCAGATTCTACCTGAATTTGGTTCTTTTTTTTTTTTTTTTTTTTTTTTTTTAAAGATTTTGTTTATTTATTTGACAGAGAGAAATCACAAGTAGATGGAGAGGCAGGCAGAGAGAGAGAGAGGGAAGCAGGCTCCCCGCGAGCAGAGAGCCCGATGCGGGCCTCGATCCCAGGACCCTGAGATCATGACCTGAGCCGAAGGCAGCGGCTTAACCCACTGAGCCACCCAGGCGCCCCTGAATTTGGTTCTTAAGCAAGAAAGAGGTCACTCTGAAATCCTAGAGGTTATTAAAAGTTACCCAGGTTGTAGCTCTTGGATTTTCAGTGTGTAGTGTGGAGAATTTTGTGTTAGAAGAATGCTTTCCTGTATTCTAGCTATATCTTGGTTAAGATCGCTAAAAATTACTGATACTTTTGTGAATTTGACTCTTTTTCAGTCATTCTTGTATTGCAGGAGTTTAAATTTTTTAATTTTCTTTGTTCTTACATGACCTTCAATATCTAAAAATCAGAATGGTAGAAAAATAATAGATTATTTTAAAAATTAGCCTTTATAAAAATGAAATTTTCTATATACTCAAAAAAAGAACCAAAACCTACTTATGACATGTACTGGATAGTTCATTAGCCAAGAGCTTGTGTGGTTGTGGCAGTGGGGAGGCTTTTTCTTCCATTATTTAGAAAAGACAACTTGAGAAGTAAAGGGAAAGAAAATGTATTTCAGTAGAAAATACTCTTTTTCTTTATTCTAAGGAGGTATATGTTCCATAAAGAGAGAGTCAAATGCTACTAAGAGAATCACTATGAAATATGTGTCTTTTAAAGTATAATTTTGAGATATATAATATTTTATTCAAAATAATAAAACTATTTGTATATAAATTCAATTTACCAAAGTAACTTGATATACATTCTAAATATGTTGGAGAGAATTTTGGAGTACAGTTAAATAATAGATTATCCTGAAGATCCATCCCTATAACAGAGAATATTTTGTAACTACTGTAAATTTTTCTGAGTCCTTTACCAACCACAACTTATGAATCCAACCAGTTTCCCCCGCACCCTCACCTCCCCCAGGGTCTTACTGGAAAGAGGACTGAGAAAATAACGGGGTAGCTGCAGACATCCAAATGAAAGCCAAAAACCTTGGTCGGAACTTTGGCTGATTAGTCATTGGACCACCTCTTCCAGTTGTAACTGTGCTATTTTTGTGGAGACTACAGAAAATTAAGGTGTCCTTATTAGGTATTGTAATAGCTTTACCCACAATCAGGTTCTAACTTCAAAGAGATTAAAGCACATGAATTTTCCAGTTTTCCCAATGTAGACATATCCTGTCTCTATTTTATCAATCATATAAGAACAGAGCACATGAATTTCATTTCTGCCATTGAATCCTTTGCAAAAATATGAAAGGTAATACTGATGTTTTAAAATGGAAAGTTAATACCAGTGCAATGTTGAAAAAATGACATTAAATGCTGTTCTTCCTTTTTGTATGAAAAGGAATGCACTATTTACATATGGAGGCTCCTGTCAAGGTGATTCACAGAGATCTCAAGTCAAGAAATGGTAATGTAGTCCTAAGTTTTTATGTTGCCTATTTTATTATGAAATATATACACCTTGTTGTAGAAATAGGCTCATGTTTTTCATATCTTTTGTACCCTGATGTTTTGACTCATCATTGATACCATAAAAATCTTTCCAATGTTGATAAATATCAGAATTCTTTATGTTATTTCAAGAAGCTGTATAGTATTCCATTGTATAAACAGCACAGAATATGTATATTTGGGTTGTTTACATTTTTTTCTGTGATAAAAAAATGTTGAGCTTGATACCCCCAGCAAAAATTTTTAAAACATCCTTAGTTATTTCTCTAGAATCACTTTTTTTTTAAAGATTTTATTTGGTCATGTGACAGAGAGAGAGAGAGAGAGAGATCCCAAGTAGGCAGAGAGGCAAGCAGAGAGAGAGGGGGAAGCAATCTCCCCGCTGAGCAGAGAGCCCGATGTGGGACTCGATCCCAGGACCCTGGGATCACAACCTGAGCCAAAGGCAGAGGCTTTAACCCACTGAGCCACTGAGGCGCCCCTAGAATCACTCTATAGGAGGTATTGCTAGATCAAATTATGTAGTCCTATACTTGTAGTCTCCTATTTTTAGATGGTTCTCTGTACCAGCAGTTTTGAGTTTTGTTCTTTTTACTTCTGAATTATTTGGTGTAAACTTTTTATGTCCGTCATTTTACCTGGCGTAGTGCCCCAAAATGATCAACACATTTCAGAGTTTGGAAAGCAAATGCTTTCTTTTTCTTCTTTTTCTTCTTCTGTACTCTCTAAAGTTTATTTATGATCCTGTATTTTCTAATTTAGAAAGTGAGCATTTTAAAATGTCTCACAGATTAGACAGTATTACTTCTCAGTAGGAAAGTATCAGAATGCTTCTCTTATTATGTCATTTGGAAGTTAATGGACAAAGGCAGAGAGTGGGATTATGTAGCTGGCCCACACTAGCTCAAGGAAACTTTAGAGCTTGCTACTTTAAAAGAAAAAAATCTTTCTGTCAATCCCTTTACATGCTTTCCTTATATACAGGCTTTCTAAGTTATTCTTCTAAGTAAGGAGCAGGAGCAATACTTTTTTTGTTTTTTTTTTAAATCTTTAAATCACTGCAGTTAAAATGGGTGTATGCTAAGTGTGTGATCCTTGCAGTGGTTAGTCCTGGTAAGTAGAGGAAGAGAAGTTGGGGATCTGCCAGGGGCCCTTGCGGGGTCTGTGAGGTCTGCAGTGGCTCGGGGAAAGGGAAGTTCTTGGCAGCTGCCACTCATCAGTCATCCAGGTGGGACCACCTCCTCCACCCTGCCCGGCATCTGTGGCTGACTCTTCTCTCCTTTGTCTATGTCATCACTTATCCTTTGGCTCCTCACAGGCATAAACTTCTTGAAGCTAAACACTATTGAAACGAGTTGGCGAACAGGAAGTTGTTAGGAAATAATCTAGAATCGAGTAGGAAGTTTCAGAGTCTTATAAGTATAGATTTTTAGTTTTTTAGTTTGTGCTCAGAATTTCAATATACACAGCTTATTTGACTTACTTTTTAAAATTTGTTTTATCAGTATATCCCAAATATCTCATAGGATGGGGATGATTAAGTTACAGATTTTTTCCATGCTCTCATTATAGAAACTAACAACGGAGACTGTCTGGATTTTTACAAATTACAATTTGTGCAGTTACTTGATGAGAAAACATGTACATATTGAAAAATATTGACCTAACTTTTAGCAATTTTCTTTTTCTGAAACAGGGAATAATAGTCTTATTTTCTATGTTAGAAGTTTTTATGTTAGGTTGTTTTTTTTTTTAAATGAAGCACTTACTAATCTTATAATGAGAAAAAAGGTAAAGGTATTTTAAAAAGTAACTGAATATGATATTAACACTATTTTTATTTTTATTTGAAAACATGGATAGTTTATATATAGTATCACATTTACTCTTAGGCTATTTCTTGCCAAGAGTATATTCTCCCCACTTATCAAGGTCATTAGTAACAGCTGAGGAAGAACAGTTCCGCTACTGTGTTCAGGGCACTACGTGGTTTACAAAAGAAATGAGAGGGGGCACCTGGGTGGCTCTGTTGGTTGCTTCCAACTCTTGATTTCAGCTGGGGTCATGATCTCAGGGTCATGAGATGCAGCCCAGCACTGGGCTCCCCGCTCAGTGCAGAGACTGCTTGGGATTCTCTCTTTCCCTCTGCCCTCCCCCCCTGCTCATTCACTCACTCTCTCTCTCTCTCTAAAATAAATGAATAAAATATTTAATTTAAAAAAACAAAACAAAACAAAAAACCAGAACAGTTCTTCGAGGTCTACCTTGGGCCTCCTTGCCTCTTCCGCTCTCATTCACCCAGTCCCACAAAAGCCCCGTCTGCCTGTTAGCACGCCCAGACAGAGTTCAGCTTCAGAACCACGTGCTGTCTGCTTTTGGGATAGGCCACATAGGTATTTGTATGACCCCAAGATATATTGTGTCCTTGCTGATCTTTTCATTTCCTCTCCACACCCCTCCCCCCCCAGTTATTTCTGTACTACTTTTCTCCACGAATGGCAATACCAATTCCCTAAGCCAGAAGTGAGATAAAAAAGAAGAGTTTGATTGCAGAGCTCTTGTTCTAACCATTGTGCCGGATTGCCTCTTTATTTGATTTCATCCTCGAGTCCTCCCTCTCCCCCCACCCCCATCCCCACTGCCCCATTACTCAAGGCCAGTTGATTTGGTCTCCTAAAAGTTTCTTTTTCTTTCTTCTTTTTTAAAAGATGTTTTTGTTGTTGTTGTTTAAATTTGAGAGAGAGCATGAGTGAGAGAGCACAAGCAGGGGGTGCTGCAGCAGGAGAGGGAGAAGCAGACTCCCCGCTGAGCAGGGAGCCAGATGTGGGGCTTGGTCTCAGGACCCTGATTGAGATCCTGACCTGAAATGAAGGCAGCCGTTTAACCAGTTGAGCCACCCAAGCGCCCCTACTCCCGAATTTTTAAAAACGATTTCATTTTATTTATTTTAGAGACAGTGTGTGAGCAGGGGGAGGAGCAAAGGGAAAGGGAAGCAGACTCCCCATGGAGTACAGAGCCTGATGCAGGGCTTAATCCCATGACCCACAACCCACGAGATCATGACCTGAGTCAAAACCAAGTATCCAGCACTCACCAAGGGAGCCACCCGAACCCCCTGATCTAGCCTCCTAAATGTTCCCTGACTCCATCTGCTTCTCTTCTCTGCCACAGCCTTTGTATGGGCATCCTTAAGTCTCTCTTGGACTGCACCCGCTTGGGTGCATAGTGATCTCCTTGCCTCCAGTTCTCTTCTCTCCTGTGCTCTCCCCTCTGCACATTTGACCTTGTCATTTGCTTAAAATGGTTCATTGGATTTCCATTTCTTCCAGCCCAGGCCCCTGCCTTCCAAAATTGCCCTTTTTTCCCTTCTGTTCCTGACTTTCTGCAAGGCTCTCTTCTCTGCCAAAAAAAAAAAAAAAAAAAAAAAAAAAAATGCTTCCCTCCCATAGCACTCCTCTGTCTAGTTAGTCCCACCTTGTTCTTCTGGTCTTAGTGTGAGCATTTCTTCTGCAAACTCCTGACCTCCTTAGACTTAGATACCCCTGCTCTTTGATTCCAAGGCAATCTCTGTGTCTCTCATAGAATTTGTCCCACTTGCTTACATATTTAAAGAAAATTTAAAAAGTTTTTAAATGTTGATTCCAGTATAAACATACAGTATTATATTAGGTTCAGGTGTTATCCCACATGATTACAGACATTGGTTTCACATCTCTCCCAGGAGACTATACACAGGAGCCAGAGACAGTCTTGCTCACCTTCCTCTTCCAGAATATAGTACATGGGCTTACCCATAACAGGTGCTTGGCAAATATTTGTTAAGTGAGTGAATATATGAGTAAGTGAATGAATGAATGTTGTCCTTGCCTACAAGAAAATTACTCAATTGGGAGAAAAAATATATACCATGAAGTTGAAGACCTCCTCAACATCATGCTGAGTGTCTAGTGGCAGAACACAAGTAAAAATTTTGGTTCTTGGGACACCTGGGTGGCTTAGTGGGTTAAAGCCTCTGCCTTTGGCTCAGGTCATGATCTCAGGGTCCTGGGATCGAGCCCCGCATCGAGCTCTCTGCTTGGCAGGGAGTCTGCTTCCTCCTCTCTCTCTCTCTCTGCCTGCCTCTCTGCCTACTTGTGATCTCTCTCTGTCAAATAAATAAATAAAATCTTTAAAAAAAAAAAAATTTGGTTCTTGGGCATCCGTGTGGCTCAGTCTGTTAAGCATCAGTGTCTGGCTTAGGTCATGATCATGGAGTCCTGGGATCAAGTCCCAAGGCTGGCATCCTGCTCGCTGAGGAGTCTACTTCTCCCTCTCCCTCTGTTCCTTCCCCACCCTCATGCTCTCTCTCCAATAAGTCAATAAAATTTGTATTAAAAAGTTTGGTTCTCTTTACTACTACTAACATATGCTGCTTTTACTGGGTAGTACTACATTTGATTTAAACAAATGTTCAGAAACGTTTTAGTCAGCACCTCATGGAATTCGTTTTTTTATTCCTTTTTTAATGTCAGCTCCTTTTTGCAAAATCTTCAGTGCAGTAAATACTTCAGTTTTACCTTTCATATGCCATATGGAAGATAAAAGTTTACAGGGTTTTTCAGCATAAGATGACTCAAATAAATTAGGGTCATAAATCATAAATCATATATAAATAGGATTGTCATAATTTTTTCTCTTTTTTTTTTTTTAGTTGTTATAGCTGCTGATGGGGTATTGAAGGTAGGACTCCTTTTAATTTTTTTTAGAAGTATTTGTTAACTTCATGTGTAAGTTTTTGTGATGGATAATTCTTTCATTAATCGGTAGTAGAAGGTTGATACTTGTTTCTCTTTTCTCAGATATGTGATTTTGGTGCCTCTCGGTTCCATAACCATACGACACATATGTCCTTGGTTGGAACTTTCCCATGGATGGCCCCGGAAGTTATCCAAAGTCTCCCTGTGTCTGAAACTTGTGACACATATTCCTATGGTGTGGTGAGTTCATTTCTCATTTTTTTTGTTGTTGCTCAAGGAAATCTAAAAAATCAAACACCTCCAGAAGTGGGATACAGCAATTTAACACAGATTTAAGACAATAATGCTGTGTTTGGTGGAATGCTTAGAGCAGCGGCCTCAGAGAGGACACTTTCCTAATTGCCAGAATGTTGACTTGGATGACTTTTATGCATCTGAGTTATTTCGTCCTATGTCAAGAAGAAACCAATGCTACTTCCAAAGAACAATTAGATGAAACCTGAAATAATGCGGGGCCCGAGGCAGTCCCGTGGAGAGCGCTTTCCTGGACACATGACTGTGGAACATCCGTGTAAGTCAGTTGAAAGTGTGGGCCATCTGGAACAGGACTTCACTGTGATAAGTTGCTCAAACCACACCAGTAGGTCTGCCACATGAGTGAATTACAGATTTTTGAACGTCAACTATGAAAATGATTGGTGAGTTTCCAGAGAGTACAGAAGGAAGTGCACGTAGCTTTTATGGCCTTGCCCATGCCTGCTGCAGGTCTTATAAAGCAGTGTGACTCTCTGAGGCATGACTCGAAGGAATCATGAAAAAGTCACAACAGAGCAGCACAGAGAACAGGATAATGTGGGTTTGGGGGTTGCTCAGGGAATGGAGAGCACAGGAAAGACTCCCTGAAGGAGCAGAAGCTTCTGGAGGAGGGGTTTTGAGGTGAACCATTCTTGAGGAATAGCAGAAGGAAAGAAGTAAGTGGAATAGGGGGAATGGGAGGGGGGCGGGGTAGAGGGGCAGGGTGGTTCTTTGGTGGTAGAAGGAATTTATTTGTTGCCCCTTTCTGAGGAGTTCTTTTATCCTTAAAATACTGTGTATCTTTTAAAGAGTGCGAAATAGTATTTGATGCTCCTTCTCTTCAGGTCTCATCTCCCCGTCATACTGCCTCTATATTTGTATTATGACTCTCAAAGGACATTTTCATAGTGACAGGTAAAGGAGGAGAGAGATTTTGGCCCAAACTACCATACCTCCACTTCCTGGACTTCTCTGGTTTCTACCCAAAGTGACTGCTGATGGCCCAAGAGGAGACCTGCATTGTCATGTGTGTGTTCCTGATTCTCTAGAGGCCATCAGCCTCTCAGGAGTTACTTTTGGCTTCATTACTGAAGTCTTAGGCTTGTTTTTGTTAGCAAGCTGCTTCTAAATTACAATACATCTTTTTTTTTTTTTTAAGATTTTACTTATTGGAGAGAGAGGGAGCACAAGCAGGAGAGAGTGGCAGGCGGAGGGAGTAGCAGGTTCCCCGTTGAGCAAAGAGCCCCATACAGGGCTCCATCCTGGGACCCTGGGATCATGACCTGAGCCGAAGGCAGACATTTAACTGACTGAGCCACCCAGGCGCCTTACCAAATTAATTTAATATAATAGAGATGAGTTTTGTTGGCTATTGGAAAAAGTCATTATAGGAATGAGATATGTGTTTTCGGCAAAAGGCTAAAATTTTAAAGGTTGAAAGAAAGCAATAGCTTCAGGTGAAGTACCTCATTTCCCTTAATTCTGGGTCTTTCTAAGAATGAAGGGTAATTTAAATTGTCCTTTACCTGCTCTTTGGGCCCACTGTCTGTCCTGTGGAACAGGAACCAGCAAACTTTTTCTGTCCTGTTGTGTATTCTTTTGTTTCCTACAGCCCTTTGCAAGTATTAAAACCACTGTTCGTTCCTCAGCAGGCCTCAGTTCCCAGAGCAGGTTGTGTGGAGCCAGAGGGAGTGGGGAGGCCTCTGGGCTAGAGTGGGTCACAGTGAGTCAACAGGAGACCACGCTTCTCACACTCTCACTCGCCTGTCATATAGATACACATTTAGGCGGTTATAGTTTTTCAATTATTTTGCATATGAACTAGCTCTGGTATAATGCTTTTACTTTGAAAATTCTCCCCAAGTCTTGGACTTTCCCTATCCCAGAAACGTTAGATCTGAAAGACAGCTGTGGGTTCCAGCTAGAGTGAACTTTTAGTTTCAGTGTTATCTCACTTACGAAGACAAACCTCACACCGCCTCCTTCCAGGACCTTACAGTTGCCAGCGGCTTTTGTGTGCAGTGCACCCGCCGGCTTTCCTGAGCCAGAGTAGACTCTCAGTCCCCGTCACCTGTTTCTGAATATCAACTCGGTGTTCATGTTAGAGTCTTCTTTTGACTGGTGGAAACAGAAAATGCCTTTTCAGTGACTCTGTTCGAAAACAGTATCTTAAAGAGAGAGGTTTACTTGGAATTCTGATTACGCTCAACCCATAGCTCTATCAGCAGAATTCCACTCAGAAAGTTGCACATAAACCAGTTTCATTATAAACAGGAATTCAAGATCTTATTTACTTCTGACCCCTTCCCATTATGTTCTAGATAAACACCATTTGGTGAAAGAAATAGTATGAGGCATGCTTTCCAGAGCTTTTTGTTGAAACAATCACAGATTTAAAAAATTTTTTAAAGATTTTATTTATTTATTTGACAGACAAATCACAAGTAGGCAGAGAGGCAGGCAGAGAGAGAGGGGGAGGCGGCAGGCTCCTTACTGAGCAGAGAGCCCAATGTGGGGCTCCATCCCAGGACCCTGGGATTATGACCTGAGCTGAAGACAGAGGCTTTAATCCACTGAGCCACCCAGGCACCCCACAATCACAGATTTTTTAAAAATGAAGAAAGCATTGCACGGTCAAAGTAGGTATTAACTAAAAAAGCAGGAGGGATTGGTTAGTAAGGTAGGGCATGTTAGTTTTAGAACTTTGTAGTCCATAGACCGAAAATGTTGCCTATCTAGGAAAGCAATGTTCTAAATATGTTCTAAATAAATAACTAAAAATTATTTAGAATTTTTGATGTCCTTTCAAAAGTAGGTAAGTGACCAGGACCATTTGTCAGTAAAGGATCTCTTGGCATAAAGCATCCCATAGTTCATGAAGTGTCTGTTCTGTTCATTGTGCCTACACACATGCACACACGCACGCATGCACACAGTCTCGGACAGATGAACAAGACCCTAAAAGAGTTGCCCTTTTATAAAACCAACCTAAAAAATACCCCAAAACACCTAAGATATTTTTGCTTTTCATTTTTTTGTTTTTTCAGACTTGTGGTAAGAATTTAGCCCCTAGTATTATCAAAGTCCCTTGCCACTGCAGCTTGATAAACGTGGGTTGCTTCTTAACACATGGCCAGACTAACCAGCCCTGGCCAGTTTCAGAAGAAATGTGCTGCAAATGCCAGAAGTGGATCTGGTGATCCCTGCTTCAAAGCCGATAAACCTCGCGAGCCATGGAGCGGTTTCTCTCTCCATCTTACAAGAGAGGAGATTGTGCTACCCCCTCGTGATGCTCTCTGTTGAAGGATGGAGTGAGAGGAGGGTTTAGTATGTTGTCCACAGAAAAGAAAAGACTTAAAGAAAGCAAACATCATTGAAAGAATAAGCCTTCCGCAAACACAAGGCTTTGCCACTCTTTAAAAACAAAGCTGTCCTAATGACAGTGTAGAAAGGATTCCTTTCTCAGTAGCTTCTGAGCCTAGAACCACGACAGCGTAGCTTCAGAGTGAGCGTCCTGTGTCACTTGTCTGTGAGCCCCATTCCGGAACAAGCTGGGCTCAGGTAATGGCCTGCCATTGTCTGGCAGGAAAGGTCAGGAAAAGTACACAGCCTTGTCCAAGTTTCTCCGCAAACTGAAAATAGAAATTTTTCCTTGTGAGCACAGTTTAAACGTAAATACGTCTCAAGATAGAATGAGTTGGAAAGTATTTTTAAGGGGAAAGATCACAATCATGTTTGGCCTGCATCCCCATCACTGATATTTTCAGGCCTAGTTTAATATATTTTTAGACCTCTGCATGACTTCCTCCACAAAGGAGTGTTTTGTGCCGAGTGTCATTGTGTTTAGTGCAGAAACAGCTGTTGTCCCATCTCACACCACCTGCTTTTTGGTACATTCCTACACCTGAGGGATCAGTAAAAGGACCTCGGTGGGGGCTGGGGCTGGACTCCCACTAAAGCCTTCACAGCCATGTCCATACCTTCCTGTGAGCAGCTGTCACATAGCCCCTCAGCCGTCGGAGCTCTGCACACACGCACATGCGCACATGCACAGACTGAAGTGCAACTCTTACTTTTCTGGGGTTAGAACTTGTGGAGAAACAGAACTCGACCTCGGTAGATTTCGGATATTTTCCACCTGAACATTTGGGAGTGAAGAATGACATAAGTCTTTTTGTGTTTCTCTTCCCGAGCTCTTGGTTTTGCATTTTACCTCAACCCAGTCAGCCTTTATGTGTACTCCCATACAGTGGGTTGTGCCTGTAGGCTGGGATCAGAAAACAGGGGGCAGGGGGCCACCTACTTGGATATTTTGGGGTCTGGAGCATTTGATTTATTTGAGACTGATTCACTGTTCCCGTTCTCCTTAGGAAGGCCAAATTCATCCATTTGCCTGCTTTGCCTTCCCCTCTCCCTCCCCAACCTCCGCACCGGGGGAGTGGTAATTGCAGGGAATGAAGGGGCTTCATTTCCTGCTCAGCCCCCTCGATGCTGCGTCCCCCTCCTCTGTGCAGCCTGCATACCTGTTCTGGTCCTTTACTTACAGTGCTTGCTAGAATCGTCCCCTTCTGGGATGCCCCTTACTTTTTCTTAATCACTTCTGGGACTCAAATAGAATTATTCAGTAGCTCTTCTAGAGAAGTACCTTACACACTTGATTAAAAGCCCAAAGAGGCTTCAGTGAATTTTTTTTCTCCTGCTTGAACGGCATCTGCCAATTTCCCTGATTTTCCTGCTAATTATCTTCGTATTAGCCAGAGTTCTCTTAGCATGTCCTGATTCAAATATGACTGAACACTGGCTGAGGAAACAGTGGCTCTATAGAGAGAAAGGTCCATGGGACCTTCTTGAATGGAGTACGTGTTCTCAATCTACATTCTTATTTAGAAGTGGGCTTTTTAGTTTTGTTTTTAGAACAAGAGCAGTCTAACTCAAAACTGCTGAACTCATCTGCTTCTCACCTCTGCCATGGCTCCACCCCTGAAATATGGCTTCTCTCTCGCACTGCAGCCTTACTTCTCTAGAGTTACCTCACGTTAAGAGCTTGACAGTTGGGGTGAGGCAGCAAGTTCACATTCTAGCTCTGCCACTTGATAACGGAGTGTCTATGGGCAAGTTTGTCTAACTTTCTGAAGCCTTAGTTTCCTCATCTATAAAACGAGGATCATATGTATTCGCTGTATTGGTCGTAATCATGGTAACACCCGTAAAGAGTTTAGCAAAGTATCTGAAACGTAATCACTCAGTAAATGACAGTCGTTGTTATCAGGATTACTGATAAAATTATAATTGTTTTATCACTTCAAAAATATATTGGTAGACTTAGTTTTTGATGCCCTTTTGTATAAATTGAGAAAGTTACCCAAAGGTAAAGATCTCCATTACTTAGTATTTTAAATGAAACCCAAATCATTGGGTGTTTTCAGTGTTCCTAACATCGGTTTCTTTGGGCATTCCAGTGCAAATTTATTAATCATGCTCATCTTAAGGATTGCAGAGATATGAACACACACATAAATTTCACACACACACACACACACACACACAGACCCCTAGCCTATATATATGAACATAACATATATATGAGCATAACATATAAATAAAATGTTTATTACATTTTAAAACATATAATTATGTTAGAGGTGGAAGAAAATGACTCCCTTAGATCAACTCATTTTGAGAGATCTTCCTCCAAAACACACAATTTCATGTTACAGTTCTGCAAGTATCTACCATTACGGGGGGAATGGTTTAGCCAGTGGTTTGGATTTAGGGCTGAGTATTTTTTATCAGACCATTACTGAACCTTTAAAAATACAGTTGAATTCCCAGTTATTATCTTATAGAGAAGTTTATTGGTGATTGAAGGTAAAAAGTGTTGGACTAACAAAACAGAAAACCTAATTTGTGGGAATCTGTGAGAATTCTAGAAACTTACAAGATAAATTATGTAGGCCCATTGGTTTCATAAGTCTGGCTCTGAATGTTCTGATTTCTAGTTTTTTTTCTTTATAAAAATGAACAAAAAATGAATGTATCTGTGTGTGCTCATGTATGTATATGTATATAAAATATGTGTGTGTAGGTATATAATATTTAGAAGAAGTCCTCTGCATGAATATATATGTTTTGTCCAGGCTTCTACAGGTGGGGTTGGTTTTGTCTGGTAATTGGATACAGTTAAGTGTTAGATAAGTTTCAGTAATACACCAAAAATATAAAGTACAAGAATAAAAATTCCATTTTCTTTTTGTTCCAGGTTCTCTGGGAGATGCTAACAAGGGAGGTCCCCTTTAAAGGTTTGGAAGGATTACAAGTAGCTTGGCTTGTAGTGGAAAAAAACGAGGTAAGACTACGATTCTCCATTCAGGTACATAGATCAGAAAACAGTATTGGGGTTTTGCAAAAGACTTTTTCATCTTCTTCAAATTGAAAGTAAGTTCACGCTTATGGAAAGATTAGCAGTAGGAGCTAACACAAAGGGTCAAAGTGATGTTATTCCTCATGAATGGACCCTTTACATCTAATTGTTGCAGCTTCACGTCGTGATGCTGTAGATCAAAAATTGTACAAGTACTGTACTAGTTTCTCAGTCTCAATTGTAAAACCTAGGGGTTTGTTCTTAGTGATGAAAGAAGCCATTGCGTCCAAGGTAGGGGAACAGTTTAACTCCATCTCCTGCGTTTAGGACATCTTTTTTACTGGCCGGGAGTTGATCTATCTGTAAGAGACCTTCAGCTACTTCAACTTACCTCTCCCAGCAGGAGTCACTATAGTACAAGAAACTGTCGCTTAGATGAGAATTTCAAAAATAAAAGAAGAAAAAATAGTTTCAAAAAAGGGAAAAATTACAGTTTTGCCACCTACGTTGAACACTACATTGAAGATGAGCTCCTCACTGGAATTGGCGAGGCAGTGGCATAACTGTTCCCTTCTTCATGCAGAGCCTTTCCATTTCAAAAGAACTTCAGTGGCGTAAACACCGTTTGTGCTGTGTCCCCAGCCTCGCTTTTCTTCTTCCCACAAATTGAGGCTTTCAGTTAGTTGGACCTATGAGCCTACATCAGAGAACGTGGTACATTCATATCAAAGAGAGCAACTACATTTTGAAAGGTTTAAAATTGTGACTGAAATGCACAGGCATGGAAATCCTCAGCATAAGGACGAAGCATCCAGTAAAGGTACTAGGAGAACTTAGATCCCGTACTGGAAGCCCGCAGTTGTCTTTGCAATGCAAAACAACCTGATTTCACAGAGCTTCATTGCCAGAGCTGATCAGTGCCCTCCACAGAAGGTAAGCGCGCAACCCGAGGATCAAATAATTTGCAAAAAGGTGACTACGTGGAGATATGCCCTTTTTAACGCTATGAAAGAATTAGATTGATCTGCTCCCCATGTGAGCGCAGGGACAGACTACGTTAACCAAACAGCTGCAATTGACTAAGAGAGACCAAGTTTCCATAGTTTAGATCACATAACCCTAACCCTTATTAATTTGTCCTCCCGAGCTATTGAGAACAGATGAAATGTTCACGATGGCTGAACTTGATGGGAGAGAGCTGCCAATTTAAGAAAAAGCAAAAGGCGTTATATTCAAGAATGTGTCTCGCTCAGTGTTTCACAGGAGCTGTTCTGTTTTAATTAAATGTCCTGCTTATTCCTGGTGTGCTATTAAATCAGACCTTCGTACGCAGGATAACTGATATTTTCATGACATGAGAACCGGCTTGCTTCTGTTCCATTTTCTTTTGCCAGTGAGGTGATTAGATGTTTGGTTCTGGGTTTACACGTGAGGGTGAAGAAAGCGATTGACCTAATGTTGACTTTGGAGCGGAACACTCAATGTAACTTTTTTCCCTCTGTGTTGTTCCAAGAAAATTAGAAGAAAGTTTTTTAAAAGCTGACTGGATCCTCCAAAGATGTATAAGAAAAAAACAGTATTTTAAAATAATCTTTCCTCTAAAGGGTGGCAGAGGAGGTGTGCATCTAAAGCACTTTCAGAACATGAGTATCTATCGAGGATGTTTAAATCGGACAAGAAAAATGGATTTAGACGCTGCCTTTGGGTAGCTGGCTCGCGGGCCAGGAATCACCCATCTGTAACCTCGAGAACTTCGTCAGCTTGTACAGGAGGAGGCTGTTAGCCGTCCTTTCTCTCAGGGATTCCCGAGAGTCCAATGTTGCTGTCTCATCCATGTGTGACCTAATAGTCGGCTGAAAACCCCTGGAGGTACTCAGGTACCTCCCCTTCTGGGCACAGAATAGCAAGTTCAAGAAACCCCAGGTGGCGATGAGAGTTTTCTCAACTTTGGACTGAACTTAAGGAAAACTGGGTATTATAAGGCTACTTACCTGTCTACTCTCACTCTGTTCAGTATTTGTCAAAAATATTGAAATTAAGTCTAATTGTACTTTCCATTGTCACCATTCACAAAGGAGTCTTCATTTCATCTCGTAAGTATAGACACGTGTTACCAAAACAGATTCTGTTGACGTAAAATTACAACGATTGCCAAGTCTCAACTATACAGAACAAACTGAAGGGGTTGATAGAGGGGAGGTGTGGGGGGGATGGGCTAAAGGGGTGATGGGAACTAAGGAGGGCACTGGCTGTTGTACGTAAGTGATGAATCACTCAATTCTGCACCCGAAACTAATATTACACTATATGTTAACTAAGTGGAATTTAAATAAAAACTTGGGGGAAAAAAAGGCCAAGGACTTATTTCACTTCATAATAAAATTGAGACTTTGATTTAAAAATAATTTACAGATCCTTTCAACTTCTAATTATTTCATTTATTTTTACTTTGGAATACCTTGGGTTCTTGAGTTGAAAAGAGCGAGCCATATATATATATATATATATATATGTATATGTATATGTATATGTATATGTATATGTATATATGTATGTATTTTTTTTTTTTTTAACAGACCTCCTTTAAATAAAGAATGATGTGTTTAAACTTAGGGAGACATTTTAAATGTAAGCCAGCCACCCTAGAATACACCTATATCCAAATATTAGAGTTACTTTTTCTTTTTAACTTTTTATTTTGAAATAATTATAGGCTCACAGAAGTTGCAAAAATAGTAAAAGGAATTCTGTGTGTCCTTCATCCAGCTTCCCCCACTGGTGAAATACAGGTATTGGCCAATACCAAAACCAGAAAGTTGTCACTGATACATTACTAATCTTAACTAGACTCTGGACCTTATTCAGTTTCACCATTTAGATTGCTCTTTGGATCTATAAGAAGATCAATACTTTCTCAAAATATTTGAAGGTTTTTGCTTCTGACTGCTTAATAATGAAATAAGGCCTTCAAACAATAATTTTTCCTAATATTAAGTCCTATTAAAACTATATACATAAAGCACTGTTAAAGCAAAGACTGAACCTTTACAGAAGTCATGAAATTAGGAGGATATTACTAGTAAATTTTGTAATTCTTATAGACATGTGTATTTGTCTTCGTAATTTCTCTAAAACTCAGAGGTCATTCAAAGTATTCTGATAGCATAATTTCCATCTTTACAAGTTCTTAGATTCTTATAAAATATGTTTTGTTCTAAGTAAAAAACTATTTTTTTCTTCTAGAGAGACTGACACTGGGCTCGATCTCTTGGCCCTGAGATCATGACCTGAGAATTTTCCGTCACTTAACCAAACTATTGTTAATAGGCACCCCATACTGTTGACAGAAATCCTCAAAAAACTTAATCCATTGATGACTACTCTTTGGAAAAAAGATAATAAAAAATAATTGACAAAAAGTAATTTTTTTCATCTTACGTAGAAAACAATGCAGAAAAAGAATATGCTCTTTCAAAAATGTCATGCCTAATTTAGTGGTTGGAAAGTATTTTCATTTTAAATTTGGAACTTGTAAAATATTTAAGTTTTAAGTAGTGTGGCTAATCTGTGGCTGATAATCTGATTATTTCAGGATGTTTTAATGCATTAGGAATGCCCATCGTTCTGTAATCAGGACTCAAATACTTTGGATTTTCTCTTAAAGTACTTTTTTAGTGCACCAAAACAAACCCTTCCATTAGTGTCTGAGTCTAGATTTAACTGACATTTGCCCATATGAGATAATTTAAAATAATTTTGTCTTCTTTCATAATGTCTCAGATGCAGTAGCTAAAAAGTTTCTCAGTAAGAAAAGATTAACATCCATCCATATTCATCCAGGTCCCATTTCAGTTCTTAGAAAAATGTGAAAAAGTTGTATTGAAAATGAGAAATTACTTTCCCATGGGGTACATTCAGCTGAATAATTGCAGTCACTTTGTTTCTCTTAGTTGCCACTCCTAACCAACCATTGTATATAAATATTTTTAAAAAGTAAACGCCTGATTTTCCTTTTGGTCTTCATCAAAAGGTTTCCAGTTCACATTACAGTAAAATGAGAGTACAGCTGACCAAGTCTTCTCTACTCTATGGAATCAGTTAAAAAAAAAATGTTTAGCATAGCCTTTAACTTAGCGAGGGCCATTTGTTTATAAACTTTGGGGTTGTATTTATTTTGATTTATTTTGATTTTAAGTTTATCTGTAATTCTAAATGCAGATCACCTGTTTTCTTGCCAGGGCAACTGTTTCTAGTTTGTACATAGCCCTCCCCCAAATCTAACTAAGTTCAGTTTCAGTTTTTTTTTTTTTTTAAGATTTTATTTATGTATTTATTTATTTGACAGAGAGAGATCACAAGTAGGCAGAGAGAGAGAGAGGAGGAAGCAGACTCCCTGCCGAGCAGAGAGCCCGATGCAGGACTCGATCCCAGGACCCCGAGATCATGACCTGAGCCGAAGGCAGCGGCTTAACCCACTGAGCCACCCAGGCGCCCCAGTTTCAGTTTTTTATTTGCAAAACTTCTTTGGTAAACAAGAAAACTGCGGAGTAACTCATCTTGGTACTTCTTAGTGTTGTGGTTCTCAACTGTCACACCCAGTCCTCTCTGGAGAACAACTCTGTTCATGCTCCCTCTACTTTCCGGAAATGAAATTCGGATGTAGTACAGCGTACCCACACACATTGTATTTTGAAGTCAACATAATGTCCTCATTGTAATATACCGAAGAAATAAATACGTATTACTGTGTATAAATGCGCAGGCCTGGCCACAGTAGATGAGAAAATGGAACATTTTAGAGCTCGTACCTATGGAAAGATAGGATTCAACATCTACAAGTGCAGACTGGAGTCGAGTGGTCTCCACGATTGCAGCAGCATAAGCAATGCTGTTGTAGGTGACATTTTCCAAAAATCTCGGGAAGGTTATGAATAATGCAGACATCAGTCTGCCCTTGATTTCTTTTATTTGGTAGTTGCATTCTTAGTTCATTGCATCTGAAATCTGCTCAAAATATACTTTTGTGTTTCTTGTAAATCAAAGAGCGGGTCTAGAGCCAGAAAATGATTAAACCTCGTTTGATTGCACGTGGGGCGTCTGAAGTTTGGTGGAGTGCAAGGGAGTACTTGGTCGGGGATTTACAACGTAGTGAAAGATGTCCAGCATTCTTGACCCGCTCCAGGGGCAAGTCTCCAGTTTTAAAAATAAACAGAAATGCCTCCGTAGCTCCCTAAAGAGCCTCCAGGAGCATGGCAAGTCCTAGAGAAGCACTTTGGTAACATGTTGGCATAGGAGCGATGCTCACAGTGTAATCCTTGTTGTGTCCAGCCCTTGCACTAATGAGTCCTGTGTCCAGAATCTCTTACTGGCCAATCAGAAGAGGCCCACTTCTCTCAAATGATCTCTGTGCGGGTCTGTGCTGAAGATGTTTTCAGAGATGCAGCACCCACGGCCCAACTGGTCTTTTTGGAAGAACAGGATTAAACGTGTCTTTAGTGATGAGATATGATGAATCTAAACATAAATTCTCACCAGTCATCTATCAGTCTGTGGAAGCTTAATATTTAATGACTTGTTTGTGCTCTTCATGTAACTCTTTTAAGAACTTTCAGTGAGTATTTGCTTACCTCCATGAGTAAATCCTTGCTTTGTCTTTTCCTCTCTCTGTGATAGAGATTAACCATTCCAAGCAGCTGCCCCAGGAGTTTTGCTGAGCTGTTACGTCAGTGTTGGGAAGCTGATGCCAAGGTATATATCAATTTTTTGTTTGTTTTTTGGTCATTTCTCAGGATTCTGAAATTCCACTTATTTGGCTTTGAGGTTTTTAACACTTGAGGTAATAAGAGTCATTACAAAGCAAAGCTGCTGGTTGCCTCCCTTATCCTTAGAACTTCATGACTGGCTCTTTCTTACAGCCGCCTGGCACTGTTGATTCAGTAGAGAGAATTGCATTCCTTTGTTTTTAATCTTTAAGAAGCACTGTTGCACCTTCGTGTTCTAAAAATGGCCAGCACACAGTGCTTATTCTGGGCCAGGCACTGTTCCAAGTACTTCATGTACATTCGCTCATTGATTCCTCACAATAGCTCTATGTCGTAAGTTGTGTTTTTCCACCCATTTTACAGATGAAGGGTCAAGGCACACAGAAGTTAAGTCATGCTCAAGGCCTCAGCTAGTACATGGTGAGACTGGAGAATGAACCCAAGCGGTCTGAACCAAAGACTCGGCCACAGTAGCCCTTCTAGAGAAACCTGATACATACTCCTTGCCCAGATTCATGATGTTTTGAAGCTATCACAATAGAGTTGGAGACACTCCAAAATTTAGACTTTCATGTGGTTATCACATTTGAGCATGAAGGCCCACTTCCTTTCCCTGCAAAGATCATTTTAAAAGACTCACACACACATACGGAAATATTTAAGGATAAAATAATAGGCGAGTCTTGGATTTGCTTCAAAATAAAACTGAAAGGAAATAGGTGGCGGTATAGATTAAACAGGATTGGCCAGGATAGATTTTGAAGCCAGGTCATAGGTATATGGAGGCTTGTTACATTGTTCTCTCCACATTTGTGTATGTTCGAAATTTTTCATAATAAAAAGTTAGAAAGTAAGATCCTTACAGATAAAACACTGGAAGAAGAGACAGGCCCAAGAAATGAGCTGTAATTTTATAGTTCAAATCTGTCCACTTTTTCATGGAAGTAGATATATTGCAAATTGACTTCTTAAAATAGAGATCTAAAAACAAAGACTCAGGAGTGGAATTTCTTCCTTTGTTTAAACCCAATTCCAATCTGGCCCCCAGGAAGAATGCGTGCCAGTAACACATAGCATCTTTCTCTGGTGGGAAGGATGCACAACCAGTGAGTTTGAGTTCTCACCTGCCAGATCCCACCCGTTACCTAGCACCTGGGTCCACACCACCTCATGAGAACAGCTCAACACCAAGTACAGGAGCTTGTACAGTAGTGCGGCCCACAGAGCAGCCGGGTGCGCAGATCTGTGGAGCTTCTCAGCCCCGTGCGCTCTCTGTTGGCTCTGGCCTGCCTGTGCTTTGTTTCTGAGGAGTTTGTGGGGGCGGGTGCTTCCCAGATTTGCACATTTCACCTCTGCCTCAAGAACAGCAGCCTTCATCTTTGCTTTCACTCCTCTTCATCAAACTACCTTCACCCTTTTTTTCTTTAAAGGAGAATCTCTTATTAGTACTGTTTTTTATTCAAGAATTTTAACATTTTTAAGTTCCGTTAGTGTTTTTATTTAGTACTACTGTTTTTATTAGCATTCCATGACAAAGTTGCATATGTATGGCATGGTCTGCCCTACCTGTGTTTAGGTCCTATTATTTTAGTGTGTGGTTTGCAGAATGTGGGGGTTTTAAGCAGTAAGAGAAATGCCTGCACTTTGCAGCTAATCCAGCGGAAAATACACTCAGCTGTTTGCAGGCTTGCTCTAGAACATCTGTATTTTTTAAATGCTGCCATACTACCTTCTCTATACTCTTCTACAAGTTCTCTGTCCGTTGTGGCATATGTAGTCCTTTCTGCAATATTTTTCTGCTACTTAAATAAAAATTTCACTAGAATTATTTGCATTGAATTAGTTTAATGCAACTAGATTCTCTGTAATTGCAATTATATTTCAGTATGCAAAGCAGGTTTTGAATTTCTTAATCGGAAACTCTGTACTTCATTGATTAAAATTCTGAGAATATACACTTAAGGTGCATTAATTAATAGTGTAAACACGTAACACAGGAAGGACCTTAGACCTAGTGTTAATGCTATGAAGCTGGCATGTCTTTAACATATAGCAAGCTCACCCTTCTTGGGTCCAGTTGAGTCTTGTGTTCTAACTACGTGAAGTATAGAGAAAGTTTAAGATTTATTTTTACTTCCTAAATTCAGGGCATTTTATTCTGATACAATTAATATATCCCCCCAGTATTTAAGTATGCCCCAAACTGCAGTCTCCACTTCCAGCACTCTCGTGGCTGATCTCCAGACTGCCTTACACAGCTCCTTTCCCTGCGCATGCCCTCTTCTTTTCTTTCCTCCCTGAGGACTTTCTTGGCCAGCCTTCCCCGGCTGTTCTGTTTATCCCCGCCCTTCCTTCGTCCTCCTTTTCCTAAACCAAGTCCGGGCTACTGCCTTACCCTGTGTTGTTGTATTTTTTAAATGTCTCTTCTTCCTACACGGACTGCAGTCCCCTCGAGGGAACAGGGCTGCCTTCAGCACATCACACGCACTCAGTAAGTGGAGGCCCCTGTGTTGACTAAAGCAGCCAGACCAAGGCACCTTCTAGTTCTCTGGCTTTAAGTATGTAGCAATTCAGCCACTAGTGCTTGCCACTCCTGTGCATACAGAGAGAGCTATCACTGGCTAAAAACTTTTATTTCCTTTCTTCCCCCAGCCCTTGTGCTTTAAAGACATAGATGAAAATATTCAGCTCACCTGTAGAAAAATGTTCTTTTGCAATGAGGACGGTGAAGGGAATACAAGAGAAAGCTAGTATTGGGTGAATGTCAGGTCATGCCAATGGCTTATACCAGGTGCTCAAAGTGTTTTATCAAAGAGAAGGAGGAACTAAAGGTGCGTATCGTTTCCAGTTCTAAAATGGCATTTCTAAATAGGAAAAAAAAAAAAAAGAAAACCCTGAGTTTGATAGGAAGTAACATTTACCCTCATGTGATAAAGCATTGAAGGGTTTAAGAGCATTGCCCCTGATTCAGAAACTTGCTTCCAGTGTGATGCTAGGCAGTCCATACTTTTCTAAGATGGATTTTCCTTATCTATATAATGAAGATAAAAAGTAATGTATATAGATGCTTAATAGATGGTCCTAGTTATAATTTTTTTTTAATGTGAGCAAAATCTACATAACACTAAAAGGAACCTAAGCCTGGACCAGGTATTGTATTCTGCAACCAGAGTATTCATAAAATACCATTAGCACAAATTTCTACATTGTTGTGTTTTTAAAATGTTCACTTTGATAATTTCCATCTGAGAATATATTCTACCTATAAAATAAAAGATTTTTCTAGGGACACTTACCATCTGATTTCGAAAGAGTTTTTACTTTATTCCAAGAATGATTAAATGTGGGGGGAAATATTCTTTAAAAATTCATTAACCCCTCCTGCTGCTTTTCCGTGCAAAATGAAAATCCTGTATTTATAATTAATTCCTGAGCAAACAGCTCACTTTTCCTTTCATACACTGACACATAGTAGGAGGAATTAAAATGGGGATAAAGCTAAAAGAGGACAAAACAGTTTTCAAATTTCCTACTTCAGGCATTTACTTCTTTTCTTATTAGAATGCTTTTATGTGGATCGGTGACATTTAGCTACTTATGCCCTCTACTTACACACACACACACACACACAGGCACACATTCCTTTAAAAGAGTGCAATGCAGGCAGAACTCAGAATATGTATCCCAGTTTTATATTCCTAAAAAATGGAAAAATTGTCTCTCTTAATGTAGGAAGCACTCAAGTCCTGAGAGCAAGCTACCTCAACACTTCCTTCTTGTTTTGTGCTCCTAAATTAAAATGCATGTTTTAATTGCTGCAACTGTAATTTTCTCAGAAATGGTGTAATTATGAGGCGTGATGAAGAGAGAATGTGCATCATCCTTTTATTATCTTTCTTCCATTTTTGTTTTAACCTTCTGTCTCAACCTTAGCTGGAGTCTAAAGAAAAGACAAGTGGAGTTACTGCTAGCTAAAGAAATGCACCTAACCGCTTCTTTCTCTGTTTCTAGTAAATCATGCCTTTGAGTTTCCCAGCCCCAGAACGAGTCATGACATGGAATAAACACTGAGAACAGTGAAGTTAAAAATGGCTTGAAAACTGGGGAATTTTTCTCTGAGCAAGTGGTTGAGGCAATTTTGTTAGTTCTCATAACATTAACTAGGGTTTTCCCCATCATTTCATTCTAAGAATTTGAAACCTACAGAAAAGTTGAAAGAATTTTATAATGAATACCTCCCACCCAGACTCTGCCGTTAACTTTTACTAAACTTGCTGTATCCCTGGGTTTTTAAAGGACTTGCCTTTTCCTTTTAGGAGTCCTTCATCATACCCAAGAGAGAACTCATACTTTCCTTACCTGGAGAAAAACTAATTATTCCACCGTTAGGCCACACAATAGAAAAATGACATCTGCCTCTGTTCTTAGAAATAATTTATTGAAAATAAGGAATATGTTCCCCTTCAACCTGAGTGGTCTGACAGCCGTACTCTGACTCAGGACACTGCATGCCATTTTATTTGTTGTGCGTCGAGCTTATTGTTGTGTTTATGGATTTTCTCTTCAAGACTTACTTTAAGTCCCAATGAGTGATTCTTTTCTCTTCCTCAGAAACGGCCATCTTTTAAGCAAATCATTTCGATTCTGGAGTCCATGTCAAATGACACGAACCTTCCCGACCAGTGTAACTCATTCCTGCACAACAAGGCAGAGTGGAGGTGAGTAAGCCCCGTTCTGAGTCATGGTCTCCAGCTTTGAAGGACTGTGACCAGCTTCGCTGCATAAGAGAACCAGTGAACTTGAGGACAGTACTGACTTCTAAGCATAGAGCTTTGTTTGCTTTTTGTGCTCAATTTTTTTGGACATCTAATAAGGCCTCCCTTTCATATGTAAACAAAACAGCAATCTTCAAAGCTTGTTGCCTTATCATACATCTCAGTATTTGGAAAGAATATTGAAATCACATCTTCTGAGACAAAAGACAGTCACCAGACATTTCTCTGTACCACACGCTCTGTGTTAGGGAGTCTTGGCGTCTCTCCAGTGGAAATAAAAATACTGTTTGCCCAGGGATTTGCAGAGGGCTGTATCTGTTGATGGAGGGGGTAGGGAGACTATAAAAACACTTTTAAAAGAAAACTTTTGATGCTATAAATCCTATTAAATTTTGTCAAGTGTAAAACAAACTCAGTAATGAGAGAATTGTATTGTGTGAGTGGAAGAAGCAAGCCTGGGATGCGACCGTTGAGCCAGGTCACGTGCTGCAGGAATATAAATAGCATGTTTGGGAGCTGACATTATTCCTCCCTGACTCAGCAGAGATTTAAGTAACTTATCTCTGCTCCGGAGAGCCACAGCGGTAACACGACGCCTTACGCCACCTGCTGTTGCCCGGTGAATACTGCATGCACTCTGGAAATGATGGTGGTGGTTACTCCTGTTACTAGCCATTTCCTTGGGCTTTCTGTTTGCGTTTCACAATAATCTGATTTATTTTTATACTTTTGAAATCTCTATCCAGGACCAGTGAGTTAAATGAATTTTTTTTTTTTTAGGGAAACAAAAGTCATACTGTCTGCTTGAGTGTAGGTAATGATGGGTTTTGTTCTGGACTTAAATAATTAACAAAGCATGTAATAATGTTGTTTCCTGCAGGAAGAGGCCAGTGCAAGTCTAACACATGACTCCTCTTTTAAATCCGTGTCAGGGATTACTCTATACAAAGGCCAACCCTTCACGAGACTCAGGAGACCCTCTGTATTCTGACCTCAGCAATCTTACCTTAAGAGCATATAGTTCTGCCTCTTAATCTCTGGCTTCTGGTCCCTCAACAGTTGTGTATTTCTTCCTCGATCAGAGTCCTTGCAAATGCATTTTCTTCTATATTAAAAGTCATCCCTTTCAGCGGCATACCACTCCTGACACCCACATCCAACCGGGCTCCTATTCATCTGATAGCCACTGAAATAACATGTCTTTAAGGAAGTGTTTCCGCCCCAAGATGGATGAGGTTCCACTTTATGTGCCCTGGGACCATCTCCTTCAGAGCAGCAACTGCTGTTGGAGTGAATGAGCAACCGTAGTTGGTTGTTTAATCTGTGTCTTGCTGGCTGAAATGTAAAAAGGTCAGATAATTTCTCTTTCTTATGCTCGTTACTACACCCGCAGCATCTAGAATGTGCCTTGAACACAGCAGTGGCTCAATAAATACTAGGGGCAGGAAACAGTACAGTGATAATAATACTAAAAGACATTATGGTATCACACAAGGGTATATAAATATGTAAGCTAATCTGTTGACTATGCCAAGTGTGCTTCTGACGTTCATTCACTCAGGTGGTCCCGGAACCTCTGCTGGAGCCCCAGGTTCTTGGGCTGTGCTGTGGCGATGAGCAGAACAGCCCAGCACGGATCTGAGTGTCTAATGTAAACTATGAAATATAAATATACAAGTGACATTTCATGACTATTTTGATACGTGTGATGACAGAGAAGTACTGGATATCTGAGACTATACAACCATGAAATCCCATCTAGTCAGACAAGGTAATAAAAGGATTTCCTGAGGAGATGCTGTTTGGTCTGTTCTCCAAAAGACCGGTGGGATTTTAACCTTACTATTGATATCCTTGAGGTACAGTGTCTCAGATACTGTATATCAGAATATAGGGAGGAGTTTTCTATATAAAAATGTAGAAGCTGCATATGGTCAAAAGCAATACCCATCATAAACTGCTGTACAATCTATTTCCCTCTGTACGGTAGCTCAGCAGGTCTAAAAGTTTTTGGTCTCAGGACTCCATCACAGTCTGAAAAATTAGTGAGGGCTACACAGAGCTTTTGTTTCAATAAATTATATCTGTCAACATTTACCACACTCAAAATGAGAATGGGGAAAAAAGCATAAATATGTAGTTATTGATTCATTTAAGAAACAATACATCCTGCCTCTATGTTCAGCCAGCGGCTTTGCCACTTATCATGCCTCTGGAAGTCTGTATACTTGTGAGAGAATGAGAGTAGAAAAGGCACATCACGTCTTAATGTTATTCTGAAAACCAGTTTAACCTTTTGAATCCTTTGAAAAGCTCTCATGGGTCCCCAGATCACACTTTGAAAACCACTATAGTAGACAGAGTTGCTGTCTTTAAAATAACATTTTAATTATAATCTCATTATAAAGGACATGAAAGGCATTTCACAAAAGGTGGAATCAAATGGCCAATAAACATAGGAAAAAGTTAACCTCACTCACTAGTCCAATAACTGTAAGAGAACATAATTCATTTCTCAGACTGGCAAAGATATACATTATGAAAATATCCAGCATTATACGCTTTCTAATAGGTTGCTGGTGAAAATACTACCTTTCAGACCCCACCACCACTACCATTTTATTCCTAGGAAAATAAATGGAAAGGTTGTACAAGAATGTATGGACACCCGCTTACTAGCACGGCGCCATCTAGAAATGCAAATGAGAATGGCATAAAGTGCAATAAAAGATTTTTGGGTTTTTGTGGGTTTTATGGTTTTAAAAACTGATGATAGCTCCATATACAGAATAGGTGGGGCCATTCATGATAATACGGATCTGACAGATGATTTAAAAATAGAGATGAGGGTCCAGTGTTCCATTTTTTTTTGTAAAATAAACATGTTATGTGTATATGGTATGTGCACGTAGAGGAAAGTATCAAAAGGCCAGTGTCACCACTGGATAATGAAATTACGAGAGAGTGGTTTCTCTTTGGATAGCTTTCTGGCCTACAAACCTGGAAGTTGAATAATACATTTTTTAAATGCTTCACAATGAAAAGCTGAGGAAAATAACATTAATGTATTTTAGAAAAAAGCCAACAGTTGCCTCGCTGGCTTCCTCCTTGGCCATCTCTTAGGAACTAGTTAATCCTGAGAGCTGGTGAGGGAACACCTCTCTTTACTTGAACCATTAATCCAGTCTGAGAAGTCACAGGGCTGTTCTAAGTGAACCTGGCAATTGGTTAAAAACATAGGGGGTAATAATACTAATATTAATTAGAATAACAACACACACAGCTGTCATTCATTATACTCTTAGCAGACACTTGTACTGTTATCTGGATCATCTTGTATAATCCACATGGCAATCCGAACTTTTATCACAGATGCACAATATAGGGTCTGGACAGGTTGTGTCACCGTCTCAAAACACTCCATGTAAGACAGAGCCGGGGCTGGTACCCATTTGGTATGGTCCCATAGGCCTGCCGTGGCACACAGTCTGTGCAGTGCTGTTCCCGGACCTGTGGCCAGGGCCAAGCTTTCCACTCATTAGCACGAAGAGTTCACTTGACTCGACTCCTTTGAATGAAGAGAAATACGACAGAGCATGACTGTTTAGGTCATGATTAAGGCAAACCATCTATCCCACTCTGTGCCACATACTGGAAAGAATTAAATGCTTTGTCAGATCAACTGGATACTTCTAGGAATGACACATCTAGACTGTTCTCTTTCCCCTGACTTTTGTCTGGTGTCAGAAACCATGTGACTAAAGTCAAAAGCTTGTGTAGGAAATCTGGTGTTTCTGGCAAATGCTCGCTTTCTGGTACAGTTTCCTCACACATAGACCCAATGAGACACCCTGTCTAGAGAATTAAATTATTCTTCTTAAAGCTGTTTTTTAAACTAGGTTATTAAAAGCCACCTAAGCTATGTTTTCTCTTTTGACCCAACAGATGCTAGGAAAGTCATCTCTTCATCTTACCTTTTAGCTTCTTGCTCCTTTTACTGACTTATTAGCAATAACAGCGGTGAGTATTATGAACAGGAAGTGTGTCACCCTGTTGGTCATGTTTGCAGTTTTCATGGCCTCATGGGACTGTCGACAGACCTGTGGTAATCCGTACTAAGCGAGCTGTGTGGTGCTGGGACGGCGCGTTCAGAGCTGGGGCTCTTGGCAGAGTATTTGCTGGTTGTATTCCTCCTTGGTGATCAGAACACTCTCATTGTGGCATGCCTTGTTAAAAACAAAAAACAGATCCAAAAATGTAATCTACGATTTGGATAACTGCACAAATCATTTTATATATAACACTACTATACATATTATCTATTTATCGTCCTATCTAATATGGCTGTTTTTACAAATTGACCTCTAAAGGTAATTGCAGTTCATTCCCTGCTTTTGGCATATGGAAAATTGATACTAGAGGAAGTCAACCTCAGTTGGATCTGGGTTAAGAAAAAATATTTTTTATCAACTAAAATGCTTTTACTTACTTATAGAAGGCAATATAGGTACATCAACAGATGCATTTGACGCAAAACAATGCCTGGGCAACCAGGGAACCATAAGGGGACAGCTGTCACATTGCCCTCCTGAGGTTTGCTTGGCATCCAACACTCCCTGCCGATGCAGGCTGCCCAGGGGAGCTGGTGCTGGAGGCGCTGAGCCTGAAGAGAGGGTTGAGGAAGCACATTTTAGTCAGTGTTTGGTTTTCCCTGTCCCAGCTTTCAGCTTACTTAACAGTTGTTATCCAGAAGGGCTCAAAATCACAGTCGGCTTCCAGAGCTGAAACTTGGCTTAAATTCCGAGTGAACTCAAATGTGTTGGCTGAGGACCCTGATCAAACAGAGCCTGAGCACGCTCCGTCTCTCTGGCAGGGGTGCGGGTGGCCAGGCAGAGCACTGCAGACAGCAGACCCTGGCCCTCTGCCCCGGAGTGCACCAGGCTCTGCTGCCTCCTTCTGTTACCCTCTGACCCTCTCCTTTTCTCGGCCAGGGGGCTCATCCTTCCTTCCTTTGTTACAGAAGTTTTACCTAAGGTTTTCCACAGTGATTCTTCTCTCTCAGTCCTCCATTTGGAAAATAAACAGAAACTCATCTGTGAATGTGCATAATATTCTTGTCAGAAATACCCAGAAGTATAAAATGTGGATTTTAGGACAGTCACAGTTCTGAAAGATTGCTGATTTAGTGCCTTTCTTCAGGGTATGTAGTGTGACTCTACTTCTGTCGTTCTGTTGTTTTCAAATGGCACGAGGGAAAGGGCTGGAGTGTTGACAGCCGATGCTTTTACGCTCACTGCTACCTCCCTGGCTCTGAGGTGTGCCTTTCAGACAACCAGGGAGGCAAAGTGCCAGGCCCAGGTCAGACCCCCCTCAGTAGCTGTTCACTGTGTTGGATCTTGCCAGTTAATGCCCACAGCTTTTTGGTTTCCATTTAGTTCTCATCCACAAGGGCGTTGGAATAAGATGGCCATATATTCTAATCTTCCCTGGAGCTAAAAAAGCAGATTTGGGTTACATGTACCCACTAACTTCGGTCTGGCGCGGTACCTTCCATAGTCAGGGTCCCCCCAGCCTCATGCCCTGGAGCAGTGGGTCTGTCTCCGTGGCACCAGCTGACCTCCAGCCGTCAGCTGCTTCCAGGCCTTTCGGAAAGCCAAGGGAAGGAACTTCCAGCTCTCAGAGCGTAACTGAGACTTACACACTGTGACAGCTCTGAAAGAAGAAGACAGCTTGTGCTCAGCGATGTCAACAGTTCACTTCCTACAAAGGAGGGTTCCTAGAACTGGACATGCTCTAAGGGGTGAGCGTGGTCGGCCTATAGAGACTAAAGAGGGAACTTCCAAAAAAAAAATGATTAGACTTCGAAAGGCTCTTAGAGTTCATTTGGCCCACACCTGCCTGGTTATAAAAGTTACCTCAGTCTTTTATTAAGTAATGGAAATTCCTGGGCCCCACCCAGCCCGATTGAATCCTGAGCTCTAAAGAAGTGGTCCTTGGAATCTGTGTTTTTTGTTGTGTATTTATTAACAAGCTGCCCAGGTAGTTATTAGGATCAGGCAAGTGGGGAACCCTGATGTAAGATAATCATCACCCCCTATGGCTGAGGAAACTGGGTCAGTTAATCTGCTGACTGAGGTGCCCAGCCAGGGAACCGGCGAACGTGCATTTACTGGCGAAGTGATGAGGGTCGCCTAACCTGAGTATCATTTTCCCCATCTCTGTGGAGTTAGTGCCTGTTTCTCGGGGTTGTTACAAGCATAAGATGAGATGCTGTGTGATAGTGCTTTCCAAGCTGCAAAGGGCTACGTAAATGTCAGCGTTCACTGAGCAGCTAAACCAGGTGCAGCCCTGCAGCTCAGGCTCTACGGTGGGTGGGTCTTCGGTGCTTCGGTAAGGAAGTCTCTTGAACTTCTTTTCCCAAATGCAGGATGCCACAGATCTCTTCTTCTCTGGTAGTTTACAGTTTGGTTTCGAAGCTCGAGTTTTCCCAACCTCACAGAGAAAAAGGATCAGATTTCCAGTCACCAGCGGTTGAGGGGGGAGCATATAGGAGGAAGGTAGTTGTGACTTCTAGTCATGAGATCCGTTAAGTCCAAGGAATGTAACGTACAGCATGATGACTGCAGTCTTATATAGTATACACGTGACAGTTGTTTAGAGAGTCAATCTTAAGAGTCTGGTCACAAGAATATTTTTCTTTTTTTGCTTTCTCTGTATGAGATGATGGACGCTCACGGAATCTACAGCGTCATCGTTTCACAGTATATGTAAGTCAAACTAGTCTGCTCTACACCTGAAACTTCTGCAGTGACAGAGGTCCACTACATCTCAAAACTGGTGAAAAATAAAAGTGCAAGTGTTAACGTTTTACATTAAGCATTCTGATGAGCCACTAAGCGTTCAGTAACTCGTGGTGCAAAGCTGAGACTTAAACCGGTCATCCCCATGCAGGTGCGAAATTGAGGCAACTCTCGAGAGGCTGAAGAAACTCGAACGGGACCTCAGCTGTAAAGAGCAGGAGCTCAAAGAACGGGAAAGACGTCTGAGGATGTGGGAGCAAAAGCTGACAGAGCAGTCCAACACCCCGGTGAGTGCTCCCAACAGGGTGGCTCAGTCCCCCCACTTAGAAGCTATAGCCTAGCGGGGCAGCATGGCCGCCCTCCCCTGGCCCCCTCCCCACTGCCACCTCCTCACTTCCTGCCTCCTGCCTGCACGGGAAAGGGGCTGCCTTTACACTCAAGTAGCACACAGATCTAATTTCAATTAACAAAAGGCCAGAAATGTAAAAGAGAAGCTTAGCCCATTTCTGGCTCTTTCTCTAAGAATTGTTATTGTCAGTGTGTTTGTACGTTAGGATTACAAAAATAAAATGCAGTATATTTTCATACCATCTGTTAGATCCCCAGAGCGTGTGCCTAAAGGCTGATTAACTCCATGAAGTCCATCAGTAATTAATAAACATAACGCTGAGGCAGCTAGCTGTCTAAGAGTTTGATGTGGCAGAACTTAACCAAATCTTCCTCCTAAAAGAAAGCAAATTTAGTGACATATAAGTGACAAGCATTAATATTCCTTGCTCGATTTAGTGTTCTAATCATGGCAGCAAAAGATTGGAAAAAGACTTCCCTTGAGACAAGCCTCCAGTATTTACTACACTTAGGAAATACCTTGGTTTTCTTCCAAGTCTTCTGCTGAGTGGAAAATAAAAATTCTTTTTAAGGAATTCACTAAGTATATATTGCGCTTGTGCCTACATCTTGCCATGATATATTAAAGTCTAATCAAATTTTTAGGATTCTTCCCTATTTTGAATGATTTATCATTTTAGGAATTAAGTTTATCATTGGCTTTTTCAGGGTTTTTAATGGGGAGTTTTGTCCACTTTCAAATCACAAGTAATGGTGAGATTAGAGGTAAACTTGTTATGTATTTTAAATTCATTTTTGATAGTTGCTGTGGCGGTCACACAAAAAAGATACTTAAATGCCCTTCACTTGGTGATCTTTAAAAAGCTTTCCTATTTTTAAAAGCCTTAATCTTCATTAAGCAGCCAGTGCCCAGTTGCAAAGTATTTTCCAGTGTCTAAAGAATAAAATAGTTTTGCCTCCTTTTCCAATTCATGTGGAGAAGCAACCTGATATCCACAAAAGGAAAACACAGTGAAGTTAACTGTTTATTATCAGATTTAACTTTTTCCCAAAATGACTTTGGCTGTGCAGGGATTTCCAAAGTAAGGACTGAATTGCTACACAGAAAACTGCCATGGGACATTAAAAGGTATCACAATTTATAAGTTCAGTGAATTTAACTTGCCTCTCAAGAAGGAAGTGGAGGGAAGTCTCCTGTTCTGGTTGAATTGGTCCCAACTGGCCGACTCAGAAACCATCGCCCTCAGGGTCTGCGAGGAGCACGGCTTCTCCCCCAAGTTTCTTCCCCAGCTGAGGAGAGGCAGCTGATGGTCTTCTCAAGGCTCAGAGGTGTTTTTTTTTGTTTTTTTTTTTTTTTTAAGTACATTTAAATCTTAAGCTCTAAAGCACTGCATGTCTTGACTCCTTCTAAATGTAGCATTGTCAGAAAAATACTCTAAACTACCTATTACAGTCTGCCTTAGAATCTTTCTTTGGTTTATTGGCATTAGTTTTGCTAAGAAATCATGGGCTGCCTTGCACACACTATTGCTCTTAGTAACATAGTTGTGTAATAAATAATGAAACCGTAGGAGTGCTCAGTAGGTTGTCTGCTTGCATTTTAACTCCAGAAAACTTTCTGTAAAGGAACTGCTTCGAAGGCTACCATCTAACAATGGACAACATGAAGCATGATCTCAGAGATTTTCTTCCCTACTTTTTTTTTTAACCTATGAGGGCTAAGTTTTCTTTCTTAACAGTATTTGCTTTTAATGTCTCTTCTGCTTAGAGCTGGTATTTCTGAAGGAAAGAAAGTTTGTGCGCAGGTGTTTTCTAAGTAGGTATTTTGTTTCATCCTTACATCAGTTTCTAGTTGACTTTAAATGAGGTTTCTGAGAGAAAGATAAAATAAGCCTTTTTAAAAGGAAGTAGCTGGAGGCTTAGTCTTCCTGTATATATGTAGCCTCATCTTAATTATGAAAGTTTAACATTTATGTAACTTCATAAAAAATGGAATTATTGGATTTATTTCAAGGAAGGATGCTGTTTTCCTTCCTGAAATTAAAAAACTAGTTGAAATCATCTGGGCAGATGAATTCTCCCTACAAAATTTCGGACAGTGGTTTTTTTTAATGATTGTTATAGCTTGATGTAGAAATTTTATTGCTATTCAAAATAAAAACTTATTTGAGAGACATCTGTGTTGAGAACTTAACATAATGTGAGGAAGGACCCATGAAATAATAAAATAAATCAGGAAGAAAGTGCTCCCTAAGAAAATCTAACAATTGAAAACAAATCTGAAAAGCTGGGAAGTTTGACTGCAAGGACAGTAATATCCTGTTTCCGGTGTTAAAGGAGCTAAAGCAATTCTTTTCTTCCATATAACTGGTACTTTTTAGCTGAAGCATATGAAATTCTTCATGAGCTAACAACTCTGGCAATCTTTTCCTAATAGAGTAAGATAACTTTTTTTAAAAGCTCAACTCCAGGGGGCGCCTGGTTGGCGCAGTTGGAGGAGGATGCCACTCTTGATCCCGGGGTCATGAGTTCAAGCCCCACAGTCGATGTAGAGATCACTTCAAAAAACAAAAACAAAAACAACCCCCCCTCCCGAAAACTCCAGTTTAAAAATTAGGAAATTGGCCTTAAAATGTGTACTTACATCCAGGATGTTACGGTTACTTACCCCATATGTTACTTGTACATTTTTTATCATAAAGTTACCAATATTTAAGCAACACCAAAAATATAAGCCTCAATTGCTTATTCCTCAAAAGAAGAGGCAGTAACCCTTTTTAGATCATGCCAGTTCTAGCTCTGAAATATGATCAACACTTATGGGAACAGGTTAGCTGTTCAAAATAATTATATAAGGTAGAAAATAGATGTGAGAGGGGCAATTCCTAGAAAACAAATTCTGCTAAAAGGACACTTAGAGAATAAAGCAAAAGGTAACAGTTTAAATTAATACTAATTTCCTCTCCTCCCAGTTGTCATCTGTATTTATATACTTATTTATACTTAAGTATTAGAGACATCTAGAATTTGTTCACAAATGAACTATGTCATAAGTTGAATAACCAGTATTACATCTGGCTGTAATAAATAATAATGGAAACCAGTGAATTCTAGTCTTGTTTTTAGTTTAGATTCAAATTGTAATCTAGATAAAAAGGAGATTAATGGCCCAGATTTCCGTAGAAGGGTATTGACTACCGAACTGTTCTCATGCTTCCTCTAAGCTTTATTCTTTGGTACAAGGTTTCTTGATTCTTTTTTTTTTACTTGAGATTTAATCTCTACTTAATTTCTTTTTTAATTTAATAGTTAGCGAAATGTCTCCATGAAAGTGAAATTGGGAAAAATTAAGTGCAGTCCTCAAAACTACTTTTGTTTTAAGTGAAATGAGAGCTTAAAACTCGGAACTTCCTTCCCATGTGAAATTTGGCCTGTTGTGATGCTTTGCAAACTTTTGGTTGTGATTTACTCTGTCATTTATAAATTATGGCAAATACGCTGAAGCCAAACGTGCCATTAAATAAATTCTCTAGTAATTCCCTACATTCATTTGTTTCACTAATCATTTACCTTCTGTGCAGCACCCACTAATTTTGTGGTATCTGTTTGCTTTATTTATATTGGTCCTAATTTCTCTTTTTACTTCTGTCCTTTCTTCCCTCATGATAGCTTCTCTTGCCTCTTGCTGCAAGAATGTCTGAGGAGTCTTACTTTGAATCTAAGACAGAGGAGTCAAACAGTGCAGAGATGTCATGTCAGATCACAGCAGCAAGTAACGGGGAGGGCCATGGCATGAACCAAAGTCTGCAGGCCATGATGCTGATGGGCTTTGGGGATATCTTCTCAATGAACAAAGCAGGAGCTGTGCTGCATTCTGGGATGCAGATAAACATGCAAGCCAAGCAGAATTCTTCCAAAACCACATCTAAGAGAAGGGGGAAGAAGGTCAACATGGCCCTGGGGTTCAGTGATTTTGACTTGTCAGAAGGTGACGATGATGATGATGATGACGGTGATGAGGATAATGACATGGATAATAATAGTGAATGAAAGCAGAAAGCAAAATAATAAAATGGAAAATGTGTGGAAAAACGAAAGAAACTTGCTATCTCAGCCTGTACAAAAACCAGTAAGGAAGTAGAAAACTGAGCACTGAATTTTTAGGCCAATCACATTTCTATGACAGTCATTTCTTGAGTGATTTTACTTTTTTTTTTTTTCCCCTGCTTACAGAAAAATGGGGGGTTAGTGGGGGAATTAAAGCAGAAAGGTATATTTAATGAGTCAGCAAATGTGGTGCCTGATTATAGAAATCTGTGATTCTATTACAATATAGTAGTTTTAACTAATTACATTGTGGCTTTTTTTAAAAACAAATACTTTAATGTTTGTATTTGATTTGATTTCATTTATTTAATTGCTTAAGAAGACTTACATTTTGAAAAAGCACTCTTACCTCCTAATTCTTCTCTGACACTGATTTTCCTGTAACACACTACATTTTTTTTTTCTTATGGCAATACACTGCACTGTCAGAAATAATTGATAATGACTACAAAATCTAACAATAAAAAAATTGAGATGAAAGAAGACTATAACAAATACTTCTTCAGAAATACCGAAATGCCACGAATTTTCAATACTTAATGGCACAACTACTCACAGTAAAACCTGAGAGATGTTCTCAGTAATACACTGGAAGAAGAAATACTCTCATTTGAAGCCAACAGCAGATGTTGCAGGCTTTCATACCAGTGCTAGCCCTGGAATCTTCTGAACAACACTGTCATCCGAGGCTTAGTTTCTAAAAGGAGAAAGAGATGGTCTTAAAGGGCTACTTGCAAGCTGATATCAAGTGGGGACACAGACCCCCTCTGCACCCCCAGTGGGGAAGGAGCATCCTGGGTTCTAGATATATGTAGAGAGGTTTTAAAGAGGGAACTAAAGATTATGAAAGCAATGGCAAGGATAAGTTATACTTACTGAGTCAGAAGTATAGGATGAAGGGTCCTTTTTATATCAAATCCAGCCTTCCAGAGTGGTCTTTTTTTTTTTTTCTTTTAACCCTGACTCAGCCATGCCAGTGTTAAACAGAAGCAAATGTAGGTGTCTCTCCGAAAACCTAGTTCGCCAGAGTAATAGTCTCAGAATGTTATATTTGTCAAAACTTGTTTAAACTATAAAACACTGATTAAAAAAAAAAAACTACAAAACACTGTGTGTGTGTGTGTGTGTGTGTGTGTGTGTCCACACACACACACACACACAGAAAGGCCAAGGCACAAAAACTTTTTTTCAGCCTGTATTGGAAAAAAGTGCCATTCATTTGACTATTACACTAAAATACTTCTGATGGTTATTTTTATGGGAAATTTAAGAAAGTATATCATCACAGATATTATCTAATACTATTTCCAAGTATATTCAGTCATAAAAAGCTTCTCAAAATTTGAAACATGACATGCTTCTAATCCCTATTAACAGCTGAAAAATATCACAGAATGATCAGTACGCTGTGCCAGCTTTATTTGGAGAAAAATAACCATTAAAATGTTCTGGTTGTGAAATGTAGCATAGCCTATATACCAGAGTGATAAAGAGAAGAATCTGGAGTCAAATTAGGATTCAAAACGGCTGTGCAATCTGTTAAAAATTATTTAGCCTCTGTGTGTCTGTTCATTTTTGACATGGGAATAATAACAGGACCCACTTCAAAGGACTGTTGTGAGGATTAAGTGAAATAATGTATGTAACACAGTGTGTGTGTTTTATGAACACAGTACCAGGCCCATGGCAAGTGGTCAGTCAGTGTTAGCCAGCGAAAAGTTGCTAAAAAAAAAAATAAGTAGTTACAGTAACCTGGAGAACTAAACTATCAATCTCAAGTCATGCTTGTTGAGTCGCAGGAAATGGAAGTTAAAGTGAACGGCTTGCAGGAAAGGTAGAAGAGAACACTCCTAGAATATAAACCATATAAACAAATTTAATCTGTTGCTCTTTGAAGACTACGCAGCTGAGGAATCGGCAGACTCTTCCACCACCCACAGACTAGGTAAAAACAACGGATAGGCAGACCTTTCCCCTAGAAGATGGGTGCCCTAGGAGCCTACGTGGTAGCACCACGAGCTGGTGCTGGCAGTGCCCAGGCACGAACACGTAAAGGCATCCTGGCTATGCTCAGCAGAGCCGTGCTCCCTCCCTCAAGCTGAGGCCCTCAAGCAGAACCTCTGGGAGCCGGGCAGAGGGCTGGTTTTCAACTCTTGACTTCGGGGCACATCCGAGTCACTGTGGTCCAGCAACCTGAAGGAGAGAACCAAAGAGGAAGCAGTTTAAAAGCCTCTTGCCCATCTTTTGGGGTAAAGAGAAAGTCATCTGTTCCACAGATACTCACTGAGGCCCCCATCTGTGCCTGGAACACGTTCCAGGGCACAGCAAGGGGGCCATGCTTGCGCCACAGGATGTCCGCAGAGCCTGACATCAACAAAACAAATGCCTTACTAGTATGTAAGTGGTTGACAAGTGCATGCTGAGAAGGGGAGCGGGGAAAGAGGATGACACATGGGGGAGTGCCGCGGAGTGGACAGTGTGGGCAGAGAAGGCGGCACTGGTAAGGGGATCTCTGCGAATTTTGGGATCTGTGCACTTCACGTAAGAATGTAAACCCTCTCAGTTAAGAATCATCGTCAACAAAATTAGAACACATAAATAGATAGGAATAGAAGGAAACTGACATTTTTCTTCATTTACATATAAGCCTATTATAATTACACATAAAATTTTGGTGCCTTCATGAAAGTAGCCAATTAGGGCAAAAGAGAAAGGTAATAGGACTCTATACTCAGACTAAGGTTTTACCGTTAATGAGGTAATAGTTCCCAATCTCTCAAGTGCTGTCACTTTCCTCACCAGTATCCCCCAGGATGGCTGTAGCTCAGTACTCTACCAAAAAGAAACCTCATTGGTTTAGGATACAGCAGAATTGAAAGCTTCAGTGAGAAGCTTAAAACTGTTCTCCACTTGGAATTCTACTGTAATTACCACATGGCATTATTTTACTCTCTTGTTCCAAATCAGTGTCTTTCTGTGGGTTTGAACATCCCTAAAATCTGAATCATATAAACAGAATTTTAAAGTGGTCTCACTCTATCTGTAAAGATGATTTAGAAGATCTTTAGACTCTATTATTAGTTTTATCACTTCTTAAAAGAACTGTTTATTACATAGAATTTCTAAAGACGATGTTAATTGTGCTGCCTCTAATTCACTTTTCAGATCAGTTTTTGAAATGGCAAATTCTTGCTGCTGGATGTATTTCCAATTACCTGACTTACAAGAACGTACATTTATAAAGAGAATAAAGAAACCCTAAGAAATTGAGAGATTCAAAATAATAATTGAAACTCTGTGGTAATATTGTCAGAGTCCTACAACTGAGAATATAACTAGTCTTTTTTTCTGTATTCAGAAAGCCGATCATACAGAATTTGAGAACACCCTGCCAGCCACTCTCATCTGGGGCCCCTAATGGTGTTTGCAAGTGCTGGGGCAGAGTTTGGGTCCTCACAGGGACCAGGGGTGCGGTGGAGTGCCCAGCACCCCTGGGCAGCTCCACCCAGTGAAGGACTCCACCCACAGTACCAACAGCAGTGCCCCTCCCCCCACTGAGAAACTTGCTAACCCTGACAGTTTCAGTTCTCCAACTCATCCCCCCCCACCCCGCCCCTAAACAAACTTGCTCGATTCAAAAGACGCAGTTTCAAAATGACAGCTACTGTACAATCTGAATTATATAGGTTGGCGACATTTATCTTAAATCCCCACTTGTGGAAAAATGGTTTCTTTCCCCTGGTGGAAACTTCATAAAACAGCAAAATGTACCTAGGGGAGGGGCTCACTCTCCTCTATCACACTAACCCAAAATAAATAAAACAGAAACACATCCCTGAGGAAGCTTCGGTCCTGCAGAGCAGTCAGGTTAATTTAAAAGGGCCTTCTGTTGAAGGAAAATCACATTTTAATATTTTATACTTAACCCAGGGGAAGGGGTTGAAGGCACAGAGTACGCTTGTTTGGGATGCTCCGGAAAGGCTGAGGGCCAGCGTTCAGCCAGTGATTTCTAACAGGCAGCAGATTTGTTAGACCTAAGCAACTGCTGAGCTATTCCAAAACGGATCCCCATTAAAGTCAAGGAATGGGAGGCGAGGTGCGGCAGAGAGCTGGCGTGACTTCTCTGGGACATACAGAACTTTAGTCCTTGGCATGCTCTCTGGAGTAGGGAGCGTTTCGTACAAGCTCATTAGAAAAGCTATTCGGAGTTCAACATTGATACTTTTTTTGGGTTTTTGCTAACACTAGACTCGTTGCGGGTCTGTTAACAACCAGCAGTGTCTCACCACACCACGTTCGTAATAGGGCATCATTTTTCTATAATCAGGCACCTTTTGCGGCTTTGGAGTCAGGCTGTTTACCTGTTCTGGCTTTAAGCCTGGCCAGAGAGAAGAATCTGGTCTGTTCTCTAGATTGTGGCATAGCCTGCAAATAGTAGCATTTCTGCCATGGAAAACGAGTGTGCACCAGGGAAGCCGAGAGCTAGCGGGGTTCCCCTCGGGCTCAGCCGAATTGCATTCTGTGGCCTGAGGAGGGGAGGGGAGCTTTGGGGCATGTGATTACTGACTTTACAACTAGCATTTTCAGCACCTACCTTAATTATTTTATATAATGTGCAGAATAGTTTATCTTTTAACGTCAGGTACAGTACACTGCACAAACTGCTTTTGCACTCTTTGAACAAATTTTGTACTAAATAATAGAAAATATTTATACTGAGTGTGCGCTTTGAATAGAGGATGGCATTATCACTTTTTTTTTTTTAACAAAACCTTTTTTCCTCAACTATTCTATTACAATGTTATTCTGAGCAAATCCTATGCCAAATATCGTGTATAATGTTTGTATGGAAGATTCCGTTTCACTCATGTGTGGTAAGACGACTCAGATATCGATTTCGTAGTTGGAATTTGATATTCCAGCACGGAGTCCACAATGTATTCGGAAATCTAAGTTGGTGTCATACATTTCATTTTGATGTGAACTTTTCTCTGCTTTTCTTTGTTTTAAGACTCCATTTTGCAATAAACGTTTTGACAGTAAATCCCTTTGTTATGTGTTGCTGTGTATATCCGATCTTTGTTAGATTGGATTCCCAACATCCTTGGAAGGCATCACTGTCACACACATGCACACAAATGTGAGATTTTCTCTCCCGAAATCAGTTGGGTGTAAGTAACGAATCGGTCGAGTGACGGGACAGTCACGAGGTGGGTTTTTTTTTTTTTTTTTTAAATCCCCAAAGAATGAAAATCTTAAAGCTCACCCTACAGCAGACACTCACATGCTAAGAAGGTACAGAGAGCATAAAGGAAATGGTAAACCACGATGTGGCTGGAGATCATTAACTCTTACCCCCGGTTTTCCCAAATTCAAACCGTCTTGAAGCAGTGCCTGGCTCCTGCCTTCCCCTCACTGATTTCTGCCAGCCTGGGGCAGGAGTCCTGCCGGAGGGGTTAGCAAACCGAATCTATGCCTTTCCCTCTTGGAGTCATCTTCAGTCACTCTCAGAACTCTTCCCCTCTCCTTTGGACCCTAAAACCAAATATATTAGTTTTGATTAGTAGTGACATACAACTTTTATTTAAAAAATACTTATTTACCTATTTTGTTTAGCACACCATTCAGGGACTGTATACAGACAAAACACGACACATCCCCCCCACTCCCCAGAGAGGCTAACCTTGGTGCAGGGCAATAGTTCTGTAACTCAGTCTGTTGGTCCTCGAACTCTTCGGAGAAGTTCCTTATTTCACATCGGTTTCCGTGATGGGCAAAGGGAATGACACGTTTCTGCAGCTGTATTCAGCTGCTCTGTGAAGATGTAAGACCTGTCATATTTTTCTGTGATCAAATTCAGTTTTAGATTTTCTTCAAGTCATTTTCCTTTCTGCATCCTTGAAGCAGGTGAGTGCCTGTGACGATTCCAACATATGTCAAGTATTTCAGAGGAGGAGAGGGGCAATCCTGAGGGAGCGAGGGCACCTGGGTACATACAGAATAGCAGTGATTTCTATGCTTGCCACTTAGCTGTAATATTCAAACCCTACGCATTCAAATATATTGTAACTTGCGGGTTTGGGTTCTTTTTCTTTTTTTCTTTTTTCTTTTTTTTTATAATCTACTTAGCTCCCTAGAGATTTTGACCACTGCCAGAGAGAATTTTAAGCATTTTAAGCAAAGCTGTTAAGTATTTTCCTTTATCCTCCACCACATCCAGTGCTCCGGTAAGGCAAACGTGCCCACCTTCCTTCCTCCCTTCCTGTCCCCTACACCGTTTCGACTTCTTGCTTCTCCTCACCCAGAGTAGCTTCTCTATTCCTAGCCCTGTAGTACCCAGCTCAACCCACCCTGCCTTCCGTTCCCCCCACCTTAGTCTGTGAAACCCTCGCTTTTCCCTGGTAAATCCACAGACATTGAATTCTGTACCAGAGAATTGAGCATTTTAGTTACTGTACCTCGCAGTCGTATTCATTCAGCAACATGGTTCAACAAAAATGTACCCAGGATCGTATGGCAGGCACTGCCGGGCACCAAGTGAACCGGCACGAAGGCAGCCTTGAACTCCTCCATCTATAATCCATATTTGTTTCACCCCCATTAAATTAAAAGCTGCTGGAAGGGAGGGGCATACTTTTCCTAGCTGGGATTAGAGCATGTGAGTTCAAAATATTTGCAGATTAGAAGGATTAACTCACCCACCCTCTGATTTTTAGAGTAATAGTAAAAGCAACCAAATTCAACTTTTTTTCAACTCATTCACAAAAATATATTTTAACAAAGGTTGCAAGACACTGCCATGTTATGAGAAACCCAACCATTCTGGTGAGGTAAGTTAGTTAAGGCTAATGGCTGTGGCAGATTTTTTCATGCAAGACACAGGACACACCAGTTTTTTTCAGATCATGTAGGCATGTCTCATTTAGGCTGTGGCCATGGGCATCTATTCAAGCAAGAAGCTCTCTAGCTTTGAAAATGGTGCAGGCTAAAGTTCTTTTGCAGAGATGCCTTTCGTGTCTACACTTAACAGGGAGGTTAGTTGAGTTTTCATTACAGCAAATCTGCACCCTGGGTTTCTTGGGACAGAGTCCCATCTCACTTGTCCTTTTTCATCCATGGGTCCTAATATTTGGTTAATGCAAGTGAGTCATTTGCTTAACCACTTAGAAATTCTCCTGTAAGAAGAAGCATGCAAGTCATCTGATCACCAAGGGGTTGGTTGCTTTGGAATTTTCCTTAATGATCATATGATCCCCATGTTGACTAGGAATTTCAAAGGAGGCTCTGGTATCTGGCAAACGTCAGAAACTCCTTAACTGCCAAGGCCTGTTGCGGGAGGTGTGTGTGCCAAGTACCAAGAGAGGACACTCTCAAGATCTACGGTCCCACTGCCACAGCTCACCAAGTGCAAGGAGTTGTTACAGAGAAGAAGCTGGTGCCCGTGGTTGGCTTCTGTGGGCACGATGCTTGAAGCACTGCGAAATTCCCCATAAAGTCAGGAAAGGGGCTTCCCATTGAACGTAACCTGCAGGAGGAACCAAGCCAGAGCAGCGGCCAAAAGCTAAGATGGGAAGACAAGGGATAAACCAAAAAGACAATGATAATATTGCTTTTGTTTTTCACTGCATTCATATTTCCCATGCAGCTGCTGCCCTCCTTTGAGATTGGCTCATGGACTGAAGACGACGTGGTAAGCCGGCTTCTGTTAATGCCTAGTTTGGCCCCGGGCAGGTGGTTCAGACATTCGTCCACAAGTCACAAATGCAGCCAGAGGGGTCTGGGCCTTAGGAAAGTCGCACTAGGAGAAGTTGACAAATTCCTTGTTTTTCTATTTTTAATGCAGTAATGATTTAAAGTAAGGCCTCAAGAGCAAAGCAAGTATCTCTTCAAATCTTACAAGAGGATTCCACCTCCCTATTTGCTCTGAAAGGTATTCCAGAATACGATCATGAATACCAATGACAACGTTACAGGAGTGATCCAGGATACCAAGTGAACATATGTGAAAAAAAAAAAAAATTGATCTTAAGTTTTCCTAAAATACCAGGGATGGACTTGAACCACAGCGGAGAAAGATCTGGTAAAGGCAGTGCTAGCTGGGATTCGGCTGAACTGGGTTTCCTTCCTACCTCAGGCCTGTTTGGAAGTGACAGGTCCATCTTTACTCTGGCCTTCCCAAGGAGGAATGGCCATGAGCGCCCAGACATTCTCTGCAGCTGGAGCCAGAGGACAAGGACAGATTATTTTAGTCCAAAGGAAGTTCTAGACTTTACATGTGGGTAGAAACCCTGAGGGGCAATCCTTCTTAAGCTGTTGCATCTCGCTGTTTCTTTAGTGAAAGGTCCAGAGAATTCTTGATCAGAGACCCCAGGGGCTTATGTCTGTCCAGGTCCCCTGTATATGCTTCAGGTATCCGCATATGAAAAGCAGCGGTAATGCCAGCCTTAGCAAGTCCCCGGCCCAGGGAATAGACCAGAGGCCACAGCGTGCAAGCTCACTACCAGAAACTCTTGGGAAGGTCTGTTTACTTAACTCAACCTGGTTCCTGGACTGGGGCGTTCTCCTTCCTGCCTATGGCCTTCTGGTGAAGTAAAACTGCTTTTGATATAAGCTAACTTCTTTGGCTTATAGTATAGGGTGAGAAAACCTGGCGCCACTTGCCTCTACTTCTTCCCATTCCTCGGGCCTCATTGACTGTAAAGTTCCCACCAGCCCTGCTTAACAAGGAAAAACAACTTAGGATCTCCTTTATTCATGGGCCTGGATAGAATCTCTTTATCTCCAGCTGCAAAGCTGGCCCATCTCATTTGAGAAGAAAGTTTTTATTTTATATAGATAGATAGATAGATAGATCTTATTTGACAGAGAGAGACACAGCGAGAGAGGGGGAGAAAAAGGCAGTAAGCTCTAACAGTTATTTTTAGTCTTTGCTCTGAGGTCGAGTGGTTTTCAAGCCATGTAAATATAATCCCAGGGTCAAGGGCTCCCCAGAGAATTGCTGGGACTGGGTCTGGCCTCCCTTCAATCTATGTGAGAGGCTACCAGTAAACACGTGCCAAGTGAAATTTAAGGACTGAGGGTCACTGGGTCCAACTTCTTTCTACACAGGAAGCTCCCAGCTGTAACTTGTCTTGGGCCACGCAGCTACTTCCTGACCAGGCCTAGAACAAAGGGCACATTCTGCCCAGTCCTTCTGTCCACGGCTGTGCAGTCCCTGTTCCTCATACAGTTCCCGGGTACACCAGTACCCCTTGGCAACCCCAGAGACCACCAGCAGGGGAAGAGAAAAATCATTATAAGTAAGAGCCTTTTTGAAGAATTTTTTAAAAATTTCCCAAATAAGGAGGAAAACCAACATTCCCTTAAGTGTCCGAAGGCTTCCACGAGGAGGGCCTTCTCCTTGAAAGCTTAAAGTTTTAAAACCAGAAAACAAATGTCTTTCATTCTCCCTTTGTGGGTGAGTCAGAAAATTACGGTACAAAATTAGTTATTTTAATCGACTGAAAGTATGTTTTACTGTGACGGCTTGCCACTGAGCACTTGTGAATCTTGAAAACCATGTATGTCCTCTCTTTCACAGTATTTTTGGGTTCAGCAGCTCGTCAGAAAAGGCAAGTGGAATAACTTACCCTTCTTAATTCATGCAGTTAACTTTGCTCTGGGCAGGACTTCATCTAATGCTGTTCTGCCTTCTGATCCCTTCAGGGGACTCTTCAGCGGAGATGAGCATATATGCAAGCCTGTTCAAGGAAAACAACATCACAGGAAAGCGACTGCTGCTCCTGGAGGAAGAAGACTTGAAAGACATGGGCATTGTCTCCAAGGGGCACATCATTCACCTGAAGGTACCTCAGAGAGGGAGGACAGTTGGTCAATGATCCTTACTGAGCCCCCACCCCGTAGCAGACCCTGTGCCAGGGGCTGAGGATACACCCACGAACGCACGGGCTCTAGCAGTACTGAAATACTTACACGCCAGCTGATAACTAGCTGCCGTCCCTGTGGGACCCCCTACCTCCTCCTCATAGTCCAACAGCAAAAAAAGGCTTAACACTGGGCGTAGCAGAAGTCCCCTAGATACACCCACATATCACTCCAGGGCCTCCAGAAATCTCCAGTCTACTAGAAAAGATAGGTAGGTGTTAATCATGCAAGAAAGATCAAATGACAGCTGTAGGAAAGGCCACAAAGGAGGCGTGAGGTTGGCTGAGGGAAGTCAGCTGCAGAGAAGTTAAGGAGGAGAGCTGAAGGGCAAGCAGGCGTGAATCTGTGGTGAAGGGGATGCGGGGGCAAGGGGTGTTCCGGGGGTAAGGCACCGCGGGTGGAAAGGCAGAATGGGAGAAAGCTGTGTGCCAGGACTGGACACATGGCGGTGGGGTGCCTGCAGAATGGCCCTCCACCCAGCAGACAGGAGGTGACTTCATTTAAGCCCAGGAGGGCTAGGTACCCACTGGGAGTCCCTAAAGACACTGAATCTGTCCACAGACTGGGCAAAGGTGAAGCCACCATAGCACCTCACGTCGTGGGGACAGGCCTTCGGTTCGCCGCGTCTGTAATTCTGACCTGCACCTGACACCACCACGTGGGAAATTTGTCCTTCGATTTCTCAGGAAATCCTAACATGTCCCCTCACACCATAGTCTTGAACAGTTGCAAAGCTAAACCTGTTCCTGTTGGCTTTATTATTATTTTTTGTAGTTTAGCAACCAGATCTGTTTTGTCTTGCTCTTTAGTTACTCAAACCAGATAATTGCTGGCATCTGTGTGGACATTGTTATTAGTCAGAGGTCTGTTTCAAGAGAGATCTCAGGATAAAATCAGCTTTTTCCCTGAACTTCCTCAATCCCAGTGTGGGCGGATGGAGGAGTGGGCACAGGTTGGAAAGAAGAGAAATCAAAGATGGAAATGTTTTAAAAAATAAAAATAAAAAAAAATGAAAGCAGCTTCTTAGCCAAATCCATATCTCGCCAAGTCTCTACCTACATAACTACTTTTCCCTTTACTTTAGTTAGAGCCACCAATGTGGCCTTTTCAAAGAAATCCCCCCTGAGGTCCAAGGAGAACCCATCTACCTCTGTTCATGGGCCATGGACCCATGCAAGGAATATCTTCACAGCCCCTCAGCACTGGCTGGGTGATGCCTTAGCCTTAACCTCACTATCTTTTCCCCCTTAGGATATGGGTAGGAAACCTCATGCCTAAACATACATCGCAATGGCTGGCAAGTAATTTAATCTTGACCTCTGGCTGTGGGCACGTCCATCTTGAAAAGCTGAGCTGGCTTACGTGGGCTGCAGTAGGAAAAAATTATTTTCTCTGGTGCAGAGAAATTTTAGGGTTCCAACAGAGCAATGTGGTAAATCTTGTCCTATTTGGCAGAAGACAGATAAGATGCTCCCACATCCCCTTCCCCTCTGCTGTCTTTGATAAAGGACCCAACATTTCCTTAAGGAGCTGTCACGAGGAAAGCGGGTGGGGAAGCTGTACATCACAAAACCATAGTGATTTAAATATCCCGAGCTGGCCTAGGACAAAGTGCCCCCTCCATGCTGGCTGGTATCATTAGGGCAAGCGATGTCCAAACTTATTATTGTTCAGCAAAATCTGGGAACATGTACTCACTGCAAGTCTGGGCCTGTGCACATACAGAGAAGAATCCCACCCTCAAGGACTGTACGTCCCAGAGAAGAGAGAAAACATGTACATACAACTTCTCAGAAGAGCCTTGGAAGTTGGGAGCAAAGGAGCTATTCTCTCCCTCTGCTGGGGGGGGGGGCGGTTGGTGGTGGGGGACAGCGAGAGTGGGCTGGACCTTTGAGCTGGATCTTGGAGAAGGGCAGAATTTGAAATGTAGACAGGAGCAGGAAAGGCAAGAACAAGAATCCAGACAGAATAAGGAGTTAAGAGAGAAAGATACAGAAGAGAGTGTAAGGGAACAGAAGAAAACAGGTCTGATGCAAAGAGTAAGAGGGGACTCTGTCTGATGGAAGCCTCACTTGGTTGGGGAGGCCTCAGGCCCCAGAAGCCAGGGGGAGGCAAGGCCAGACCCTAGACAGCTCAGGGCTTCCGGCCAGGGGTCTGGCGTTTGACCCGCTCTGGGGAGTACTGGAAGTTTTGAGATCTGACATGTTTTAAAACTTTGCTTCTGGAAGTTGTGGAGTAGATTAGAAAGGAGAGGCTGGATTTTGAAAGACCAGTTCAGAGGTTATGACACAAAATAATAAGGCCTCGCTGGTGTCATGAAAATGGGAACAGAGAAGGGAAGGATTCCACGGGGAAGAGATCGGTTTGCATGCTCGAGGAGGAGAGCATAGTGAACACACACTGCGACATGGAATGAATGACCTCAAAACCGCCCTGTGGGGTGACAGTCACCAAAGGTCACATGTTGTAGGATTCCATTTATGTGAAATATCCAGAAAATAGGTAAATTCATCGAGACGGAAAATCGACTAGTGGTTGCCAGGGACTGGGTGGAGGAGGGAATGGGGAGTGACTATGAATGAGCACATGGTCCCCAGACATTTTGGAACTAGACAGAAGGGAGGACTGCACAGCACAGGGAAGCTACAAAACACTGCTGATGGAGCACACTTCAAAATGGTTAATTTAATGGTAGTGAATTTCACCTTGATAAATAAAAAGGAAAGCACAGCTGCACGTACACGCCCGACCACATAGTCTTAGGCTGGGATGCTGTCTCTGTCTGATGGTCCATGTGCCTTCAGGAAGGAAGGCTGTGGCAAGGAGAGGTCACAGGAACCTGGGCAGGAGGACAAGAGGGATGCCCACCCAGGAAGTAGGAAGAGGAGGAGAGAATGGTGTCACAGACACCAAAGGTCGAAAGCTTTATAAAAGCATAGTCTAATGCTGCAGAGAAGCCAAGAAACACACACATAGAGAAAAAGTCGGGAGGGGGTCAGGGCAGTGTACCTGGCTCGTGAAGTAGAGTGTCTGCCTTGAGCTCCTAAAGGAGCAGGCCAGTTATCCATGGGGATACCCCAGACCGCCGTGGAACTCAAGGATGAGAAAGCATATGGACATGAAGACTCTCCAGAGAGGGGAGTCGCTGAAGTCCGCCTAAATGCCCAAAGCATGGATGTGTTACTGGCCATGCATGGGGGGCTCGGCCAACATGTGACGCTCCACTAAACTCAGCGGGGTCATGGGTATGTCTAACAAATAAGCTTATATGACAGAGAAAGGTTAAAGGGAAGGGATGTTGGAAGCTTGCTCTGGGTGCTCTGGTATCCACTCATGGAGATATGAAGATTAAATAGTGCTTTAAGCTGGGCCTCTGAGGCTAGGACACCAGGTGACTACCTCCTGGTACCTGTCAGACGTGTTATACACACACACACACAAACACACACACACACTCACTCACTCTGTGCTGGCCACTCTCTGCTCTTTCACTAAGGAAAGCACAGTCATGTCTGCGTACTTTCTCAGAGAGACTCTCAGCCCTTAAATTGTGGGTCATGAAAGCAAACGGTTCTTCTGCCTACCCTTTTGCCACGCAGTTGTCCCTCTCAGCCCGGCTCAGCATCCTTCTCCCTGTGCCCGGAAGCCTTCACGTGGAGGGGCTGTGTGGAAGGAACAGGGCTGAACATCCCTAAGTGTTCATTACATTGTCAAATGTCAACAGCTTTCATTTCGCTTTGAAAAAGGCATCTAATTTTTCTCACATTGGCACTTTTTTTTTTACTCTCTATGTGATACGTTCAGTTCACAGAAGAGCTGGATTATACCTGATGAGTATAAAAAAAAAATCGTGATTTAAATTGTCCTCCTTTCCTTTAAGAGTTCTTTGTGCTTCATTGGGGGAAGAAGTGCTGGACACACACCCAGAGAATAGCCCTTACGATGCAGTAAATCCTTCCGCGAGATTTCAGCCTTGAGGAGTCTCTGGTTATATATTCATGTTCTTTGTCGTTTTTCCCGTAGTTACTGAGGGCGACAAGTGCACTCCATATACCAGAACATGAACTTGTCACAAGTAGACTCTCTACCAGGATTTGAAGAATGGTCTGAGATTTCCCATCTTTAAAATAACTTCCTGTTCCATTAAATAATGACAAACTACCTATAATACTTTGAACCATCACTTTTAGTCTCCATCGATGGTGGACAATAACATCCCCAAGATATTTTATGGGCTACATAAATAAAGATTGCCTTTATAGATGCACAATAATTTTAATCCTCTTGTGGCACTATCGGATCATTAATAAAGTCATGTGTTTCTTTTTTGTTTTCTGTTTGTTTTTTACAGTCAGCCATTGAGAAATTAACCCACGATTACCTAAACTTGTTTCACTTCCCACCACTAATTAAGGTAAGATTTTTTTTTTTCTACTGAGAATGTGCTATTTTATTGATATATGCACCTGCCACATCCACACCTAGATTTGCCAATGTCGGGAACTGTTGTTTGAAGGGAAATTTAATCATTATCTGTCCAACAAAAGGCCCTTTGAGTGAAGAGTACCATGAGCATAAATTGAACAGGCTTGATTCCTGTAAGTTGAAATATTAACAACATATTCATGATAAGAACAACACATGACCCCTTAGTGGTAAGGGGAGGTAAGTATTAACACTATAGGTTAGTGCAGTGGCCTCCCACCTGTCTCTGGAGACCTTTGTCCCACACATAAGTCACTAAAGGAATTCACACACTGGGGCTCTAGATTATCGCTAGCCCTGGGGGGTAGGTTATGGGGGGGTATTGTCTGAATGATACGTTAGCATCTTTGACACATTATTTTGAATATAGTCTAAAGGCGGATGGCCTATTTTGTTATACAATTAGTAGGTATTTGCAGTTAATACACAGAACTCCGCTCACTCACTCACTGAGGTTTTCCATCTCTGAGCTCCTGGAGGTTCATTCTGTTCCTCCGCTTGGCCCTTCCTTGTCATCTGCTCCAGCAGGCACATAGCCCCTCTCTGGAAATAGCTTCCAGACATCTTGAGTGTTAAGAAACTCTCCATCTCCTAGCGTACCTTCAGGTGTTAAGTGCATTTCTAGGGTAAAACTGCACAGTGCAAGAGGCATTGTAAAACCTTGTGAGATGGTGACATTCAATTTGTGGCGTGTGAGATGAATCATGTGGAAATGCTCTCAAAGGCTTACGGTGTCCTTTTTCTTGCTTTAAGTAATTGGAATTTGGAGCTTAATCCAAAATAACCAAATGGGAATCAGAAGGTTAAAATGGAAACACTAGTGCTGAAAAACCATCTCTTTTATATGAGAAGGAAAAGTAAAAACACAACGTCCCGTCTGGAATAAATAGTGCTGGGTTTTTCTGTTTTAGGACTCAGTAGATGAACCTAAAGAAAATGAGGAAAAAATTGTGAACCTTGAACTTGTTTTTGGTTTTCACTTGAAACCAGGAACCGGCCCACAGGTAAATCATATTTTAAATCCTTTGGATGAATTTCAGTCTAATCTACTCTTTTTCCCTCTTGGAACTCTATGATTTCATACACCTCTCACCTGCCCCCAATCAGCCAACACCTCAATTCTGAGTAAATTCACAGGCTTCATAAAATGGAATTTGGTTGAAAAGCTGCCAGCCACCTATTCCAGTCTGGGAATCTTACCCTTGTTCAGCGAAGAGTCTTGTGTGAGGCCACCGAAACCACCAAGGAAACTCACAGCAAAGTGTGGGGTGGGGTGGGGTGGGGGTGGAGGCATATCTGAGTGATCGTTCATGCTGCTGGGCTTCGAGCATCCCATCTTCCTGCGTCTGTTTTAGAATGCGGAGAGTGAGACGACACCCGGAGTCGAACTATAAGCAATATGGAAACCCAAGTTATCAGCTGGAAATAGGACAGCAGAGCCTTTGGCCAGCACTCTGATTCAGTCAGGCTCTCTCCCTTTATGTTAATTTTAGAATGTGGCACAGTTATTTGACCCAGGTGGCAGGTGAACTGGCATCACCATAGGTCTAAGGTATTTTGGATTACCGTGCAGAGGCAGTCATGACGGTTAACTGCTATTCATTGACCACTTACTGTGTTCCAGGCATATGGTACTGTGGTGAAGATGCTGTGGTGTAGATGCTGCTTCCCCCCATGTTACCAATGAGGGACCTGAGGCTCTGTAGGGTCAATGACTTACCCCAGGATTCCCGGGCTAGCAAGCAGCGGAATTAGGATTTGAACACAGGCCTCTGGGACCCCAGAACCAAGCTCTTACCTCCTGCACCATCTTTGCCTTTCCCTTGAGGCAGACAGGAGACCTTGTGCGTACAGCTTCTTACAACCCCAGCCCTCGTGGGGCTCGTGCAGGTGGCTCACGGCCTGCCACTGATCATAACTCGCTTATACCAGGCCATTCCTGAAACCAGCATTTGGGAGTGACTGGAAATGGTTGGGAGGGCATGAGTGTCACCCAGGGCTTCCAAAGATAAACTCGCTAGACATCGGACAGAGCGTCCCGCCTGTACCTGCAGGTCTACTCATGCTTCTGCTGAATGGAAATCTTCTTCTCCGTTGTTTGGCCACAGAAGCCGGCTGAGTGAAAGTTGCTCTGACTCCAGGTTTCTTGTATGCAAACACTTTCCTTTCTTTCCACGAGTGGGTCACTGTTCATTCCTGTCCTTAGCAGCAGCTACAGAAAGCGGGCTGGGAGAGGCAGATCCTCTCTCCAACAACCAGGAGCCCTTCTCACCCAGAGATTCTGTAAACTGTGGGCACTCCCAAGTCCATCTGATGGTACACAAATTACATACTTTATCCTGCCTTCTTTGATATCCTCAACTCCAAGGCACTCAAGACTTTCTTTAGACCATCTTATGGCTTGTAGGTAGTAAAAGAAGAGGGAAGAATTTTCTTGAGAGAGACTTGTCAAAAGCCGTCTCAACCAAGAAAATCATTTTCGGTTAACAAAGAAATGACTTGTTAATGTGGAAAACAAAAAAATCCATCTTTTTGTAAAAACTTGGATGGTATAAATGATCCTGGAGACCAACACTGGTCTGTTTTTGGCCTCAAGAGTGCAGATTTCTTGAGCCAGAGGTTTTCACAAGGCCTAACGTCACTGCAGTTTTTGTCAGGCGGCTGATACTTGATCATGCCTACAGACTAATAAGTTCAACTGTGCATTCAGCAGACATTTACTGAGGACCTGCTCTATACAAGAGGGCCAGAGAAGGCCAGAAGAGTGGCTGGCAACCAGTGAGAACTATCCCAGGTGCTAAACCAAGGCGTTTGAAGAGTTTTAAGCAGGGAGTAGATGGGATCAGATTTCTGTTTTTAAAAGCTCTCTGGGAAGCACAGGGGAGGAGGAACGGGAGAGGACCAGGCTACGGTGAGAAAGACTAGGAGCGAGAGAGGCAAACAACCAGGTGAAAGGGGATGAGGAGAGGAGGCGATGGCCGTGCCATGGAAGGGCCAAGAGTCTAAGGACTCTGAGATGGAACTGATCAGCTTGGGTCATCTGCTGGAAATGGGGTGGGGGACAGGGAGGAGTCAGGACAGTGCCGAGGCTTCCGGTGTGGGGAGCTGGACAGAGAAGGTTCTGATGTAATCAGTCAAGAGTGAAACGTACGATGTGGATGTAGTGCCATGGTGCTAAAGTATTAAGAAGTGACTGGAATGGGTGAGGTCAACCAGGGAAAGCTTTTTTGGAAGGGGTGAGTTTTGAAACAAGGCTTGAAGAGGTTCACGGTCATTTGCAAATTATTTTCTGACTATAGTATTTAAAGCTTATGCTTTAGAGAGAGTACTTCATTCTAAAGTGGTCAGGTTATTTCATAGATGTCATCTCATGTATCCTCCTGGCATTTCTGTGAGACGCATAAGGAACAGTATTGTCATCAGCGATCAGGAAACAGGGAGCAAGAGGCAATGTGCGGGCCGCCTCAGGTGAGGGGAGGAAAGAGCTCAGACTAGGAATGACATCTTCATTGTTACTTTCTTCTTAAACATGTGCTAGCTCTCATACATGATGCAACAGAGTTAAACCATCTGTAAATTTTCATAAAATACTCCTAGAATAAGTTACTGTCCAGTTCTAAGCTACCCAGTTATGCTATCTGGTCTATACCCCAGCATTATGAAACGTTTTCCCAAAAATGTGCTTTGAATTGAAATTCCAGTTCCCCACATGAAAACCCTGTTACCTTGACTGTTTTTTTTTGTTGTTGTTACCTTGACTTTTAAAGGTAGAAGCCAAAAAAAAAAAGAGACATCCTCAAAATCCCAGTCAACTGAGTTCTCATAAACCCATCCTCCCATAAAAGGTGAAGCCTTTCCATGACTAGGATAGGTTGCAAGAGGACACTAAGCACTCTGCGAGTTCTGTCCAAACCTGCGTTTGCACAGCAGGGGATCTGCTTGACCATTTCACCTTTTCTTTTACAAACATAGCGAAAGATGCATTCTAACTACAGCCACCGGGAATCATAGGACAGTGACTTTATCATGAAAATAGTAGCTACATTTTCCCATTGCCTCTAAGAAGCCCCACCAGCTCAACAACCACTTAAAATTGGTATGTTGTTTCAGGAACTGGCCTATTAGGAGGAGAGAAAGAAAACATGACCTTGGACACAAAAAGACAAATACATGTAGAGGAGAAAGCCTTTTGTTTTAAGACCTGTCAGCCTTTTGTTCTAAGGATTCAGATACAATTCCTTTTTTTAGCCGCATTTTCTTTTTTTAGCCTCATTTTACAACCAGATGGATTCTGGCACAAAAGTGAGGTTGATTTGCTCAACTGAGGAAAGCCATTCACATTTGAGTGGCTGTATGCCGGCGAGAGTGGCCCAGTGCCACTGCGTGATGCCTTGCTGTGGTCCGTCTTTCCTGCCACACCCTCTGAAGGGCAGGACCTCGGCAGGCTAAAAGCCCCATACAGACTTTGAGAATCTGCACACAAATGAAATAGGCTTTTTTCTTTGCTTTGTGAGGTAAAAAGGGAGGGAAAATAAGATCTCGGACCAAAGGTTTCACTGGCAATTTAAACTGACAATAAGTTAGAATGGGTTTTCCTACTGTTTTTGACCTATTTCTAAAAAGTAAATTAGTAATTTAAATAATGCTATATGTTGTGGCAACGCTGAAGTTATGACAGTGGAATTGGCGGAAACAGGGTCTTTCTCAGCTCAAAATTTTCCTGTGCTCAGGCTGGAAATGTTTGATAATGATTATTTCACACCTCTGCCAGACAGTGTGGTAAGTGCTTTATGAACATTTTTCTCATGTAATTATTATAAGCCACCGTCCCAGGGAATGTCATCCCTAGATCATGTCCAGAAGGAACTGAGGACGGGTAAGGTAAAATTCCCTACCCAGAGACCCTCCTAGTGAGGGGCCGGGCCAGTCGGAAGACTCAACCACTGTGTCATACTCCCCTTTCTGTAAAGTATCATTGTCCCCTCAAATAGGCATATGGGTAAAAAGATTGGTAAAAAGATAATTTGGGGGGGATCACCTAATACTAAATTACCACTTTTTATTTTGTGTGGGAAATGCCTTGCATTTTTGTAATCTAAGGCCTTCGACTTGGCACAAAAGGAAGAAGGCTTCCAGGATCTCAGACAGCTCCCTGAGCCGCCCCCTCCAGGGTGGCAACCACCCTTTTTTTACGACATAGTAAGCTCCATGGAGTTTATTATTATATCTCATATAAACTCGCCAGTCAAGGATATTGATTCTCAAATTGCCCAGGAATAAACTATCAAATCACCCAGCAGTTTTCTCACCAAGAAACTTTCTGAGACTGTGTCATAAAAATTCAAAAGCTGGGTTACGAAGGAACTATCTAGAGAGTTGCCCATTCCTTGTGCATGCCGGACAGTCACCGGCTTTGCCCCTCGAGTCCTAATTCCCTCATCTCCCCAGCGAGGCACAGAAACAAACCTGTGGGTCTGAGTAGACGACCACCACAATCAGGGGAGGAGCCTGGCAAGCCACACCCAGGCTCCCACGGACCCCGAGAGAGAGACAGGCTTCTGGACCCCGGGACTTCCTACCAGAGGACCATGACTTCGATTTTCTGTGGAGCGGAATTCTGAAGGAGCAAGTGAATGAAGAAGAGAAAATAAGAAGAACATTCTGAAGGTGTGGAAGCGGAATAGAGGTCCCCATCAGAGCAGAAGCCTTTTTCCGTTCACCCTGCCTCTTTGGCTCCTTCTGCACACAGCACAGGCAGCACGTGGGCCCCTTCTCCCACACCTCAGCAGAAGCAATTCAGTCAATAATTCTCCTTCTCTGGTGGTTTCACCTGGAGGTTAGAAGCCCTGCTTTTTACAAATACTTGCCACCTACTATTGTGCTTTTTAGGATCATGTATAAAATGTTGCATTTAATAAACTTAATTGAATCTCCAGGCCCTTTCTCAGAGTACTGTAAATATCAAAAAACTGTCAAATAGGGTTTTTTTCTCTATTGTGTAATTTTTTAAATGGATAGATAAACATGAATAAAATAACAGGGCACAAAGAAAAGGATTTTGTAAGGAAGTAAAAAGCCAACGTTCTTTGTAAATTTCAGAACCTCTACATGCAGTGCTTTACTTTGATATATCTTGCATTTATTACAAATGCAGTGTAAGGAAGTTTATTTCCCATGATCAACTGTTTTTCCAGGGAAAAACATAGACATGTAGACATACGTTTTGGTGTGCCTCAGTGTATCAGCCTGCAGGGTCAGGGTTCTATAAGAAACAGAACTTGTAGTTGACTGCGAAGGAGCAAGTGCAGCTTGGAATAGGGCTGTGTGACTTGCTGCATGTTTCTAATCGCCGTGGGGCAACACTTCCTGAAACGGGTCAGGCCGCTGCCTATAGATCCAGAGCGGAACCGCTTAGTCCATACTTGCCAACGGACTGTTAGTCACATGTAGAAATGGCACAGCAGAAAATGTCTACCAATGGGAGAAAACAGCCCTGATTTGTAGTGTTTGGAGATCTCTATGGTACAAATATTTTCATCGTGGCCAATTTCAAGTTACCAATCTGATGCCCCTGAACTTGAAGTTGGAAAGAAGGTGTGAGTGACCAGCTCATGAGGGGAGCTCCAGCACACAGCTGGATCACTTGTGGCCTTCTTAATCAAGACCCCGGATTCCTTTTGAGAAAGTGAACAGCAAGGAAGTATATGGGATAAAGCATGGGTTTCACCAGGTAACAAACACATTATTGTCGGTTTCCAGCTGTAATAATATGTGTAATGAGCTCACAGAGAGCTCCAGTTTCCTAGTGAATCCATAGTTGACTCAGATTTCCTTGGGTGGCCGTTGGTCCATATGGATACACTGACCGTATTGTATGGACCAAAAATCAGGATTTGGGTCTGTAATGGGTGAGAGTAGGCTTATGGAGATAGAGAAACAAAATTTAAGTCTGTGATTGTCTTTTTCAAATGTTCCAACAGTTATGGTTGTTGACTCCATGATGACAGGCACAGTTGTTCCTAAGAGAGGACATCTTTGCTTTTAGAAGCAAAGCCATCGAGGATCACTGCAGAGAGGTGACCTTGATAACTCACAATGGCTTGTGTTTTCTGAACCAAAAATTAGGTCTTGAAAATAATCAACTATAACAGGGACTGATAATTTGAAATGAAATTGAAAGCACTTCATTGGAAATGCAAAGATGTACGACAACCATATCAATCCTGGACATCAGGATTGGGCTGAGAACAGCTCAAATGGTAAACGCCACCTACTAACCAGACCAGTGTTGTTGTTTTGGTTTTTTGTTTTGTTTTGTTTTTTTACAAAAGTCATACTTTTGGGCATCACCTCTGAAGTCATGGAAAAGGAGGAGAAGTTAGCAGTCAGAAGAACTGTTTTTATATTTTGAGTGTCCTGGATAAAAGTCAATTTGCAGCCCATTTACCAGCATTTAAAAAATCTTACGCAGTAATTAGGTAAGCTAGAACACCTTCTATATTGGTTAAGAAATCCAGTCTTGAGAATAGATTAATTAGTCAAAAATCAATAGCAAGACTTATTTTTTTCCCCCAAGATAAATACCTAGTTACCTTCCAATTGTATTGAGAAACAAACAAACCAACCCTAAAATGAAAAAGCCCTTTCCAAACATGTCAGCTAACATCTGAACCATTTCAGGTAGTCAAGTATGGAATGCATCATATGAAAGTATGTCTCACTTGATTTCCTTCACTTTATTTTAACATCATCCCTAAAGTCCCTTTTTCGTACATCACTCCAATAACAAGCCCCCAAAAGGCAATATAACAACCTTATCTCTACTGGTGTCTAGTTGGCACCAATCCGCCCTGACCTTAGACACAAGCCATTGTTAAGGGTATAACGCATTTACATATTTTGCAATAAAACATCAGTTATTTGCATTACTGTGTCAAGTTTTATTTGATTCTTTCACCTAAAAATGACTCATTTTCCTTTCTTGTATTTTAAAAACCAACTACTCTAAGCTTGTTTGAGAATAATCAAAAATTGCCCATTTAGCTAGAAGTCATTTTCTTTTCAAAAGGCAAATGTTATTTAATCTTTCAGCTGTTCATTGTGCCATCATAAATACTTTCTTTTCAGCACAGTTGTGGGGACTGAAATGAGCCCGCTAATTGCCTCCCATTCCGACTGACATGTGGTGGTTTAGTGGAAAGAGAACACAGCGGGGAGAAGGAAATAGAAGGCTGAGAAAATGAGAGCTAATTATTTTCCCTGCCTCATGTCAGGCTCTGTGTCAGCCTTGTTTTTACAAACTGGAAGGTTGAGCACTAAATAAAACAAACCGGCGTCATGTTTTTATATACTGGCAGTGTCATGGAAGCAGCTGCACATCTCAAAGACAATATAATGCCTGCGTTCGCATGGACACCATCTGACAGACACTGTGAGCCACGGCTAATGAGGACATCACAGTGGTGCCAAGTGAAAGGTGCTGAATTATGTATGATTCTTCATCAGTGCAGCAATAGTCTTGTACATCATTATGAGACATTGTTTTGCCGAACAGATTAAAACATTCTTAGTTCCAGACCCTGCAACCTATACGCGCTGAAAGAGGTTATTAATGGAATTTTTAGGGAGAGCTTCTTGTGGGCTTCTTTTGGGGTTGCAAAACAAATCTCGTGGGACAAAGCCGCCAGGGGTCACGACACCGGACAGATAAAGAAGAGAAGCAAATTAACCGTACTTGCATTATCTCCTTTTTAAAGGCAGCATAATAAAATAGGGAGTAGCGGGCTTATCCGTAATGATAAAGAGCCCAGGTGCTCTCACGGGATGTTCCACTCTCCTGCCTTTCAAACAGCAGGTCCCCACAGCTGAGCTGCATAATAGCGACGCGTGTAAAGGAGCCTTCGGAGGCCTAAATCATCAACATCTTACTACTTTTAATACCAGCATGACCAACAGTTGTGCCGCATTTTTATTTCATCTTACGGTCCTTCTCACGTTGTCCAACAGTCACCTGCTAGGAAACTCTCCCGTTCTCCCCCTCTTGAATCTTAAAAAGTTTATTCTGACCTCTATTTTATGTTTTTAAAATGTCTCCTCCATACAGGCCTTTCTAAAGTGGAGGGGCCTCTCTGCTCGAATCCTGAGCCATCTCTGGTGATTTGGCTTTTTCTCCATCCGCTGGGGTGGGGTGGCGGGCGGGGGAAGTGTCCGGGGATGGGTGGGGGGAGACCGAGATGGGATTTTAAAACTCAGTGTCTTTACCATTAGACTAGGCGTGCCCAGGACCTTAATTCCGGCCCCGGCGCAGCTAAGTGACCTTGCCGCCAATCTCCGCACTTTTCTGAGATTCAGTCTACTAATGTAAAATGGAGATAGGGCTATCTACAACAGGGTAAGGCTGCAAGGATTAAGGAACGTGGACAAATCTCAAACCACCATGCCGAGTGAAAGAAGCCAAGTGAACAGAGATGCTTAACTGTCAAGTTCCAACTTGGTCAGGTTCTAGAGTAGGCAAAATGAGTCTATGGTGATAGAAATGGGAAGGAGGAGACACCGCCACTTGTGCAGGGAACCTGCACTGGGAAGGGACATAAGGAGACTTTCTAGGCCAGTGGGAATATCTAGTTTGTTTGGATGGGTACGCTGGTGCACAAGTTGTCAAAATTCATTGACTGGTGCACTTAAAAATGAGTGCATTTTTTGTTTGCGAAGTATACACCACCTCAATAAAAAAATACATCAGAATTGTTTTGTCTGTAATCTTCAGGTAGAAGGGACCTGTAGGAGCCTGAAAGCCTACAGCGCGCATATTTGTAAGCTATCGACTATTGTCTCTGAACTGCCTAGAACTTGAAACAATATTTAAAGTTAGTTTCTGTGCTATCTTCAATCCCTTTTGCTATCTGTAAAATTTACCTCTATATGGATCATTTCTTTGTACTCCCTCCCGTCTTTTTTTTTTCGTGGGAGGGAGAAGGGATGTCTATGTTTGGCATCACTTGTACTGGCTTGGAACTCCAAAGAATTTTAAACAGCTTGCAAAGAATGTAATAGTGATTTCTCACAAAGAGATACTTAATCTAGCATTAACTGAGTGTTGTTTAGGATTTCATCTTCACAATGTTAAGAGTTTCTGTTTTACTTGGCCAGTAATCTTAATTCAGAAAATTTTTTAACATAATTGGCAATGCAGAAGTGGTACAAATGGAATGCTTTCTGCTCCTCCATTAACCACACTTGCTTCTAAAATTATCCAGGTATTTCAGTGGCTGCCCAGATAAATAGTGCATATCCTGGGCACCCAACAGCACTGTCATTTTTTTCATCAGTTTCAAATGCAAAAACTCTGCTCTTCCCAACACAACTCCATTCAATTCTCATAGATCTGCACTGAGAGGCAGACAGTCCAGTTAGTGGAAAGTTTTGGATGACCATTTTCTGCCCTGTCCCAGGGCCCAGCACTGCTCCTGCCCCAGTACCTTTTTCCTGATTAGTAGTAGCATTTCCTCGAGATGTGCCTCAAGGTACAGATTTGAATAGCGAGAATGTTCTCTTAGGTGGAAATCTAGCTATGAAATAAAAATCCACAGTAGTCGGACCTGTCCCCACCATCTGCTTGTGCAACTGGGTGGGAGCGGGTTGTTTCTGGTTTGGAGAGTGGAAGTCATGCCTAGCCACACAGCCTAAGCCAGAGCTGGAGCAAAGTATTGGTGACTCCAAACACTGGCCAGATCAATCAAGGAAAGGAGCAGACAGTGGAATGGCAGCATCTGTGCTTTGAATAAGGATCTTTGTCAATAAGGGAGGAAAAATCAGCTATGTTGGACTTATCAGAGAATCGGTATTTTGGCCTCTGCCATGGACACTTAACAAAGGAATTCGCCAAGATAATCTGGACTGACTGTTTGCTGACTCTGGAAGGTGGAGCTCATCTGTACCGTGATTCTTACTTCCCTTAACCCATAACAAGGGAAAGTTCAAGGTTCAGAAAAGACTGAGGGTTTGGAAACCTGCTCATTACAGCAGCAAGAGAACACTTAGGATCAAGTCTGAACACCAGGCCTTGCTTTCTATGCGATCTTGCTCAAATTACCTGCTCTCTCTATGCTTCGGGTTCCTTGACAAGACAGGGCTCTCGGGCTGTCAACCACATGTCATAGCCATTTTCCTCCAGATATCCCCTGGTTCCTCCTGGTAGGGCTGCATCTGGATCTGTGGAAGCAGGAAAGGGCAGAACTGGTGTTATATAACCCATCTATGTCAGAAGATACACGCTTCTTCCCTCTTCTATTTATTTCATAGGACGGTCTTTGTTAATTTGCCACTGGCCACACCTTCTTCTTTTTTGCAACACTGGTAATTCCCAGGCACCAGATTTCTTCAGTACCCTCTGGATCCCCAAACTCCTGCCCAAGTATAGGATGCTCTGACCCAGGCTGCCTGCTCTGGCCAGAACCCTTTTCTAAACACACCGCGCCATCCTGCCTGTCAAAGTGCACTCGACTTTGGCCTAGTCTCAGTCTTAGACGGTTGCTGGACAGCGGGCCGGCTAGTCTGATTAACTATATTGGAGCTGTGTTGGGGACTACTATTGGTAACAAGAGTAATTATTGCTCCTTCCCAAGCTTCCCAAGCATTTAGTCCTGGCCCTGTGCTGAGTACTTTATTCACTTTACCTCACTTCACTCTCACCCAACACAACAACCCGCTTGTGTGTAAAAAAAACCACTGAGATTCAAACAGGTTGTATATTGGCTAAGGTTGCAGGGTGAGGAGTGACGAAACTAGGATTCCAGTTCAGGGAGCTGGACGTCCAGCTGTCCTCTTTCACCTCATGCCCTGCTACGCTCCTAGTAACGGCTTACTGTGGACTTTTTATATATTATTTCTATCTAACCATCATCAGCAGCACTTTAAATTCTATTTAAAGTGCTGGCCAATTCCAAATGCCATTTCAGACTGCCAGGGGTGAAATGGTTTTGGAAAAGGAGTCCGTTGAGGCCCCCATGGGCTCTGAGAATACAGAATTGTCTGTCAGGATTGAAAGTTGTTCTCCAGACGTCCACAGTGACTCTTGAATGTTTCCGATTCCAAAATCAATACCCACATTTCTGTCACTCACATCAACCAAAATTGATAGTTCACCCTGGCAAAAGTGAATGGTTTTTAAATCCGACCCCACATTCCCACGACCTGGTCCATCCCACTACCAAGAAATGGAAAAGCTAGTAATTTTGCATGTAAGATTGCATATTAGGCTCATAAATATGCAGAATTTTTACTTTTACTGATGTTACCGATGATTTAATTCACTTTACTGTTACTAAAACATTTCCAGTGATTGGCTGGTCAAGAACTCATTACATGGTGTCCTGTCTCAGTTGGGTCCTGTGGAACTCAGTACCTTGCTCAAATCCTGGTAGTTGTGAGCAGCGCTCATTGACAACTTAATGACCCAGTGGGATACCTGAGGTTGAGAAGAAATGGAGAAGAATTCAAAGAATTCCATGACTTTATTTGTGGGTTACTTTTCTTAACTAGGCATTGAAATCATAGATGCCCTGGAAAAACAAAAACAAAAACAACTAGCAATTATATCAGGGCACTGACAGATGAAGTTAATAATTTAGGTGAACACTGCATATTCTTTTCCTTTCCCACCCAGCCTTGTAATTTAATGAAATGGATAATGCCCCGTCCACCTTGGCTTATAATGCCTTTGAGTATCGTTTTATTGCTTCGGCACTATCTTTTATGGTTCAGGTAAAAGCCTCTCTTTTGGAAAAGAGAAACATTTGAAAAGTAAAAGGTCTGTCGCCCTGTTAGGGGGATCCTTGTTTTTCCAAGTTGGACTCTGGGGACCAGGGAAGAAGTTGCTGTAGGGGAGGACCTGTTGCCGCCACTTGCTTTTTCGGTTGTATTAGCAAAGTCTTCCTTGGTCCTTCTCCCACTTGCCGGTTGCTGACGGCTGGTCCCATGGTGGAGCGCTGAGAACCATCCAGTGAGTACATCCTGCCACCCACTCCTCCAACTTTGGAGCCAGGCAGCCTTGTGCTGTTAGTATTATAATCCCACCTCTACCACTTACTGGCCAGGAAGCCCCAGTAAAGTTCCTTATTTATCTGAGCCTCCTTTTTCCTCCCCTAATGGGAGAGCAAACCTAACTTGCAGGATTATTGTGGGTATCACACGAAAGAATGCCAGGTAAGCATCCAGCAGCATGCTGGAGCAGATGAAGCAGTTGGCAAATAGGAGTTCCCACCCGTCAGCCCCTTCGCCACAGAGAGCTGCTCTGAGCATGCGCGCAGGAGGGGTGATGGCCGGCCTGAGGTCAGGAGAGTTCTTGGGCTCTGACTAGGAGAGTGGAGCACAGGGAATTGGCCATTTCCACACAACCTGGGGTCTTTCATTTGATTTGAATCGCTTCATTCCCAAACTGGACAGGCAAAAGAAGAAGATACCAGTAAAATTCATCTTTTCTAAGGCTTTTTATGCTAGCACTGTGTGAGGAGGCTCTTGCCATTTCAGAGAAGAGCAATCATGACTCCAAACAGCCATTATCCTGCCCATTTATCTCGGGGCCCATGTTGCCAGGGGAGCAGTGGCTCCAAAACAAAGCAATACTGAGAGATTTGTCCATTCTGAGCGACTCATTTGACTTATGTTGGCCAAGAGCTCGGTTTTCACATTGTTGAATAGCCTTTTTCCTTCACTAATTGGCTCTCCATCTTGTGAAAGTAGCTGGGCAAAGAGGGTCACTCCCCTCAGGCATGGGCTCTGGTTGGTTCTGCAATTTGTCTAGAAGCTTTCGTAAAACACTGAGCTTCCCCAGCCCTCTGTTGAAACCAACAGGTTTTTCAACAGCCTCTTTGTTAGTGCTTTTCCGCAATAATTTTGTCTGAGCTTGCTCAGGAGACATTCCAGGTCTACTCCTACCAGAGTGTTTTCCAGTTTCAGCATGTAGGGTGCTCAGTACACTGTCCTTAACCTCTCAGAATCCTTCATTCTTCAAATAATATGAACGAAGGTGAATTTATGGTCCAGGGGTCCAGTTTGGTGCAAAGACATAGCTTATGTTTCCTTTGAATTGCACACACAGTTTGTTCCCCCACGTTTTTATTATTATTCATACAGCAAAAAAAAAAAAAAAAGTATTTATAAGGGATCTTCCTGTACCCACCTCCTATATTCAGCCATTAACATTTTATTCTGCTTGCCTTATTGCATATCTGTCAATCTATCACTCTAGCTGTATATCAATCCTTATTTTTGATGCATTTTAGAGTAATCTGCAGACATCAGTATACCTCCCCCTAAACAATTCAGAATGCTAGAGTTCAATAAGTACACACATCTTAAGTATACATCCACTGAGTCTTGACGTGTGTATGTCTCTGTAACCCAAACCCTTATAAACAGAGTAGTAGCACCCCCAGAAAGTCTCGCCATGTCCCTTCTCAGTCAATCCCCATATGCAGAAGCAACCCCTTTTCTGAATGTTTTCTACGTAGATTGGTTTCCTCTGTTCTAGAATGTCATCTAAATAGAATCCTTAGTATGTTCTTTTTTTTGTATGAGACTTCTTTTACTCACTGTCCCATTTCTGAGACTGATCTGTGTTGTTGCATGCATCAGTGGTTGGTTCCTTTTTATTGCTGAGTAACATTCCATTTTATGGATACATCATGGTTCATCCATTCTCCTAAGGATGAACACTTGTTCTGTTTCAACACTTTGCTGGGCCGGGGCGGGGGATGGTGGGCAGTGGCGGTGGCGATTATGATAAAGCTGCTCAGAAAAACACTAAGACTTTTTTATTCCTCTTGGATAAATACCTAGGACTTGAATTTATGGTCATCAAATAGATGTTACATTTATACATACAGATATATGTTTATAATAAATTGCCAAAACTCTCCTAAAATGATTGTATCATTTTCACTTCCACCAGCAATCCAGTAGCTCCAAATCCTGGCCAACATTTGATGTTATCAATCTTAGCCATTTGGTGTCATCTCATTTTGGTGACATTTTATTTTCTTTTTAAAGATTTTATTTATTTATTTGACCGACAGAGATCACAAGCAGGCAGAGAGGCAGGCAGAGAGAGAGGGGGAAGCGCGCTCCCTGCTGAGCAGAGACCCTGATGTGGGGCTTGATCCCAGGACCCTGAGATCATGACCTGAGCCAAAGGCAGAGGCCTAAACCACTGAGCCACCCAGGCGCCCCTCACTGTGGTGACATTTTAATTCACATTCCCCAACTAATGATGTAGGGCACTTTTTCACTATAGAATGGTTTTACTGAAAGTTTAATTAACATCATTTAAAAAAACCTAGAGGCTTCATGTAAAAATCCAGATGTCCAGCTTTTCATGAAACCTCAAAGTATCTAGCAAGACTAAGCTCATATTCCCACGTGGGGACAGTCAACAGAAGCTGAGTGGTGGCTGTCCCTTTAGGGCAGATGCCCTTTAGACCTCCAGAATCCTAACCCTTCCATCATTCCCCAACACATGGGCCAGTTATCAGTCACTATCTATCATATTTACAGTTTTCCTTCCTGTTAAGAGGAAAGTGAACTATTTCTTGAGCCCATATTACTATCAATACTTAAAAAGTGAAAGTTAGATCTAAGAGGGTCTTATATTTCAAAATGGGAAGTCCCCATTTCTTTGTGTGAATGAAAAAATATTCCAACAATGTTTAATATGTAAATTAAGTGGGTCTACTTTGAAAGATTACAGTTTAGGGTTCTATAATGAAATTGCCTGGCTTTACTCATTTTTATTATCTGCCTGGCTCCTTTAGGATTTTGAGTTTGTAACTCATGTGATAGAACATTTACACTGATGAATTATGTCTCATGACTGCACTGACTGGGAATTATTTAGATATATAAAGAGATGTAATTTCATGTCCTTTTCTCAAAAAAAAGGAAAAAAAAACTTCTGTAATATTTCATTCAGAAAACTTCATGTGTTATAAATGAGACTGAGACTAAAACAAATGGTTTCGCTTTCTGAAATTTCTATAATTTTGCTTTTAATTCCAGGATTGTAAGTGGAAAATGTATATGGAGATGGATGGGGATGAAATTGCAATAACCTATATCAAAGATGTGACATTCAACACTAACCTACCCGATGCAGAGATTTTAAAGATGACAAAGGTAGGGTTCTATTTACGGCTTAAAAGCTTTTTTGAATTCACAGATATCAAACAAAGACATTAAAATCCCCCAGCAGTGTGCTTTTGTGCTTGTCGACGTTCACATCAGCTCGGCCTCAAGCTGGCTGTTGAAAGGCACATTTTATTTAGCAGATTGAGATCATAATAGTTTTTTGTTAAAATTCCACTTATGCTGTGTGAACTAAAAAGTACTGCCAAAAAAGTGTCCTTTAATTTTTAAAAAAATTTTCTTCTTTATTTCTTTACACTTACTCCATCACTTACTAAAGGAAAGAAAATGGCATCATGAAAATATTTACCTCAACTTTGGGGTAATTTTAAACTTTGAAAAACTTGGAAGGTGGAAAGCCTTCTTGGTTGTCTTCAATTTCTTGAAGGACTAAGGGGAGGTTAGTCATAAGGCTTGTGTTGACGTCTTCTTGGCTTCTTTGAGTTCACACCTCTGGCCAGAGAATACCTCAGTGGTAGAAGTACATGCATTAAAACAGAGAAGACAGACTCAGAGAAATGCTTAGCTTCTCCTCAAAATGGGGGGAAAAAATCCAGTTCTCTCTCACTAATACTGAAAAAACACAGATGAGACTTCAATAGTAGAAGGTCAACAACTCAGGCAAATAACCATGATATGCATTGGACATTCACTCAAAACTTCACATAAGCCATTCTTAAGTATACTATGAACAGTGTATTTGGTTTCAGTGAAGAAAATGGGGTTTGTAGCAAAGAAGAACCTGGGTGCAAATACAAGTGGGGAAGTGAAGAGTCTTCAAAGCCACAGCATTAGACTTGCAAATGTGTTCCTTCCTAAGCATAAGATTGCTAAGCATCCAAGTCCTTTTAATTTACAAGTATATTCATCAAGTCGATTGATTTGATATTCATTGTTGGAATCTTCTGAGTAACTAGGAGTTATTTCAGTGGTGTTATTTATCTGTAAAGGTTACGCTCTGGTTTTAACTTTCCCTGATTTTGTTGGGACATATTATGATGTCTTGAAGACCGGACAGATGCTTGCTCTGTAACCCCCAACCTATGCCATTTGAAAGCAAGATCCTAGTCCTTGCCTGCTAACAGAAGGAATCTGCTCACAGCAAAAATGACAGGGTAGAGTTGTAAACCCAAATACAGGTGTTTCTGGTATAATGCCACATATGCACTCCCAAAGAAACACATCTTCTGCAACATCATACACCAACATTAACCGGGGTTGTAGGAAAAATAGGATTGGGGCAGACCATTCAAAATCTGTAGAACTTTTTTTAACACCAACAGCATCCTAACAATCCTCATTTTAAAAAGAAAAGATGAAAAAAAGGCCCTGTTAAATCTCTACTGCATGTGCTTTGTACCCATCTCAAGCCCAGTTGGTCATTTGTAACCTTAAAGCTAGAATGAAGGGGTGGAGGGTGGTTAAGAGAGTGGAGATTCACTTATAATAAAGACCATTTTCATCAAAACTAAAATAGGATCCGAGGTGTCAAGGTGAAAATATTTCCTTCTACCCTTCTAAGTTCTTTGGCTGGTCTGCTAATTAAAGTGACCTAAGACAGATTAGCAGGAGAAGAATTTAATTTTGTACACACAGGAGCCCCAAAGATAGGAGACTCAAGGGCAGGTCAGGCAGTTGGGGCTTATGTGCCATCCTGAACTGAGGAATGAGCCAGGGGCCTGGGGCTTCAAAGGGGAGGAAGGCAATTCACAGGAAGATAAGAAGAGCAGATGTTTGATAATTAGAAGCTTGCTGAGCCATGCAGATAGATCTTTCAGATAAAAAGTTATCTCTGATAATAGCTCTCTTTCTCGGCCAGGTGCCCTATCTAAATTCTTCTAGGCAGTTACAGGAGAAGTAAAAGTTTTCCTTGAGGCTGCTGGGTTTTGATGGCCTTTAGCTAAAAATACAATACATATGCCACAGCGACATGTTTTGGAGTGACATAGTCTCCCCTGAAAGGCACAGGCTTCTTCATGAATCCTTTGTTTTAATACAGTGGAGGAAATGTTGCCACAGTTTCATCTGTACACACAGCTTGGCAGCTGAATAGCCAGAAACAGGGAAAAGCCGAGGAGTTGTTGAAGCCCCTAGCTCAGCTACTGCTTGCACTCAAGTAAGGCACATTGGGGTCTAAATTGTTACGGCTTTCTCTTAAACATGAGAAAGCTTTCTACAGAATTGTAAAACATTAGCAGGAATAATGGCCTAATGATAGGATTGAGTGATATACCAGAGAAGGGAAGACTGTGGCACAAGACTGTTTATAATTATAGAAAAAGAGGTCTTATGAAAACCAACATCCAAAACATTAGCCTGTTGTGAGTCATCACATGTGAACCGACAGCAGGACTTTCACGATAATCTGTCATTATGCTCTATTTGCCAATTGCATATGGCGCAGCTGGCCTCAAAGATACATACTGTAGCAGGGCAGGCTCTACACCATCCTAACTTTTGTTTTTCAGCCCCCATTTGTAATGGAGAAGTGGACTGTAGGAATAATGGAAAATCAGACTGTAGAATGCACTGTCACCTATGAGGTAAGCTTGGCATTGGGGAGGGGTGGGGTACTGGTGGCTTTACCATCAGTTTCTCGGTGGGAATTTATTTGCTTCCTCTCGGGGCTTAAAATTAGAAGAGAAACTATTTAAGAAACATGAATATGGGAAGATTAACATAATTACTCTAACAAAATGTTCGTAGGCAAAGAGAACAGGATATTCTCACCCAATAAAGATTCAGGGAGTAATTCATCCATTTGTCAATTAATGACTGAACATCTTCTACATGAGACATAACATTTTAGGAACTGGGGGAAACCAAACAGTGACCAAAACAGTGTTTTGCCTTCTTGGTGCTTAGAGTTTAGGGTTGAGGATAGATCAATGATTCATCACAAGGATGGAGCACAACTTCTACCATCACCTGGCAGGCAGGATATCATCAAAAACAGATTCTATAGATTTTATATATAGAAAAATAGAAAAACTGACACTTAAAGAAAATATGCTATTAAAATTAAAATTTGGGACACCTGGGTGGCTCAGCTGTTAGGTGTTTGCCTTCAGCTCGGGTCATGATCCCAGGGTTTTGGGGTAGAGCCCTGCATTGAGCTCCCTACTCAGGGGGAGACTTGCTTTTCCTTCTCACAACCCCCCTGATTGTGTTTCCTCTATCTATGCCAAATAAATAAAATATTTTTTCAAAAAATTAAATTAGGGGCACCTGGGTGGCTCAGTGGGTTGGGCCTCTGCCTTTGGTTCAGGTCATGATTTCAGGGCCCTCGGATTGAGCCCTGCATTGGGCTCTCTGCTTGGTGGGAAGCCTGTTCCCCCCCCGCCCCGCCTGCCTCTCTGCCTACTTATGATCTCTTTCTGTCAAATAAATAAATAAAATCTTTTAAAAAATTAAGTTAAAATTCATACATTTAGCAAATACCTACTGACAGTTACTATTTTAGGATTAGTATAGACTAAATCTGTATTCTCTCTTGAGGTTTATATTCCAGTGGGAGGAGACTGATAATAAGTAGGTAACAAATATGTAGAGAGTGGTGAGTGGTAAGTGGTAACCAGAAAATAGTTGAGACTTGGGACATAAGACTGGGTGGTTAGGGTAGGCCTTTCCTCTGAGGAGAAGAAGGCAGCAGGGGAAGGCAAGCTCAAGGTCCTGAGGCACAGACGACAATGACAAGAGGGTAGGCAGGCAGAGTCAGAGAGCTTCACGGGGTCACAGTGAGGAGTCTGGATTTACTAAAAACACAACAGGAAGCCAATGGGGTGTTTTAAGCACTCTACTGCTTAAAGTAACGTGATTACATTTTTAACTTTAGCAATATCTTCATGGCCGGTGGGATACCCACTTTACAAGGTAGAAACCCTGCAGAAACATGGTGGAGGGGAAGCAGTAAGGCACAGAGTCTTGTCACACATGGATATATTAGCATGTATCTGCCCTCCAAAGGACATGTGTTTCATTCTTTCCCTCACTTACTCATTCAGGAAACATTTTGTAAGGGTTCACCATGACCTAGGCATTATATCAGAAGCTTACACCTGTTTTCTTGCATTAACCTTGCATCGGTACTGAAAGACAGGCAGCATTAGCTTCATTCGGCAGCTAGGGAAAACTGGCTCAGAGAGATGGAAGAAGTCCTGCGGTTGGGGTAGTCAGTGACCATCAGTGGCATCACAGCCGGGTCCTCGGACTGTGAATGCAGTTCCTGCTCTTCCCCGGTTGTCCTACTTGTTCCCTTGCCAGCAGTAAGATGAAGGAAATCGTTCTCAGATGGGCCTCCACGCTCCACTGCTGCGCTGTGACGGTCTTCTGAGTTGCCAGCTTGGCTTGGATTCGGCATTACAAATCCAAAGCCGGGCCACTCCTCTTGTCCGGGGTGACCTGATGCTGGAAAGTGACGAGCATTACAGCAGTTACTTATCCTCACCAGTCGACGAGCAGAGCTTGTCAGGGAGGAGGTGCCTGAGAAACAGAATTAATTGTCCAAACGTTGCCTGTAGGACACACAACTTAATGAGAGCTGTTGATTAGACTCTAGGCTATTCTGGAATCTGTTGACCCATGCCCGCTGTGCAGGACAAGCCTTCTCTTTAGCAACGGGACAGTTCTAACAGCCAGATTTCATCTCTGCCTGCCTTAGTTGTAGAGACAAACCACACTCAATTCTTTTCTTCTTTTCTCTTTCTTCTCCTTCCTCCTCCTCCTCATGGTCTGTGATGATGCTGTGCTACTTGTGTTTGTAATGGTCACTTCAGAGATTTTTTAAACATATTTTCATAACCATAATAAAACCTGAGAGGCTCTTGAATCTGATTCATGACACCTGGTGATGAAGGGTTTCAGAACGAGAAGGTGGTACGTCTTGGATCTGGTGTCCTCTCCTTTTTCTAGGTGCTATTCTTAACTCCCTATCCTGTCTCTCTTTTGCACCTGTTACTTTGCACCCTCCATGGGGATAATTAGTCCACCACGCTGCCCACAGTCACCCAGTTACCCGGATGATCTGAGGCAGTTGTGGGCAAAATAGTGGTCAGATGTTTATGTTTCCAGACCTGTCTTCAAGTACTTTTAACAGAAGAAATCACTTTTCGTTTCTTGGTAGACAAAAAGGTAAGCTGAGATTTGCCGAATAGAATACATTCTGAGGGAAGACAACCGCGTTTTGAACTACTCTGTAATCCACTAAGGACTAAAGTGGTTACATCATAGTACCATATTTAGGCCAACTGTACAAATACTTCACATAGGGCATAATAGTGTTCTAAGGAGTGATAATAGTGTTCTAAGGAGTGAACTCAAATGGCATGATAACCTGATTTTCTTTTCTTCCTATAAAATAAACATAGAACATTGGGTCGTGAGTTTCTCTCTCTCTCTTTTTTATTTATCAGAGTGATGTCCGAGCTCCAAAGAGCACGAAGCATGTCCACTCAATTCAGTGGAGCCGAACGAAACCTCAGGATGAAGTGAAAGCTGTCCAACTTGCCATTCAGACATTACTGTCCAACTCAGAGGGCAACTCTAGAAGCAGGTCTGACTCAAGTAAGTTAGATGTGTGCTAGACTCCAAAAACTTGAATATCAAATTCTCATACCCGGGATAAGTGCCAGCCTGTGAATAGACATAGATTTCTAATATAAGACTTCCTTCTTTTATTTTTAGAATATTGGTTTTATAAACAGACGATAGGCACAGTAGTATTTATGGACTTATAAGTGAGCATATCACAAGAAATTTCAGTATTTGGATGACTATAATAAAAGATGAAAATTAATGATTATGTTATATTGGTAAATAAGAATATATATGTATATTTATACACATGCATAAATTTAGTTTCCAAAACTGTAGACAGCGATATGAATCTTGTGGGTCCGGCAAACATTCCTATGAAGCCAGTGGTATCATTGGGGCAATTTCTTGAGACCTGAACAGGACGGATCCATCAGAGCAGAAGAATGATGGGGGAAGGGAGCGAGGAAGGAAGGGGAGGAGGAGAGAGACAAAAAAAGGTAAGGAAGGATAAAGAGAAAATACGAAATGTGTATGGTGGAGCGTGGTGACACTAATTACAGATGCTATACTGAAACAGATTAGAAATTACATAGGGGAAGGCCAGCTGACTTGCTGTTAAATTGGTCATTATTTGGTAGATTCAGGGAAGAGGTCCTGACCTTCACCTTTGCAGGTCCAGAAACAACCCAGAGATAGGCTCTGCGGGACTACAAGCTGACAGACGCGTGAGAGTTGGATGCATAAACCCCCATGCAATTCATTTTTTATCACAAGAAACACACCTGCCAATGAACCAGAAGTACGTGTTTTCTGATTAGTGCATTGTTTTTCCCAATAAGAAAACGTACTTGAAAAGCCACATCAGAAGGTTCTTTGGCGGCATGGAAAATAAAGTGCCCTAGGGCTAGGGTCACTGAGTTTTGAGAACCTAACTAAAGTGTCCTCTACTGTTGGACTAGCTTGTCGAGCGCACCGGGCCTTCTATGACCACCAGCCGGGGGCCCAGAAGCCTGGACAGTACTCATAGCTCACCAATAAATTTCTGACAGCACGCTGGACCTGTCTGCCTTTATCAACCCAGTTGACTTGGTTCTTTTCTTTCTCAGTGAATCGTGAAAAGACATTCTGGCCGCAATGACTGAACAGGAGTTTCTACCAAGCCTTCTCAGCCACAAAACACATTTTCACACACTCTTTAAGGCATGCTGTTTCTACACATGACTAACCCATGTAATAGGTGTTGAGTCTCTCCAGCACAGAACACTGCATTTCTAAGTTCTTTTATTTGCTAATTCAACCATCTTGTCGCGTATGTTTCCTATCATGCCTTAAAAGGACTTCTTTTTATAATTAATGTCCCTCTCCCAGTGAAGTAATATTTGTAGGGCACATTTTACTTCTGTAGGGCTTTGTTAGCCACAATCCTATTGGATCTCTACAACACTTTTGTGAAATCTGTGGGTGGGGGGGGGGGTCTTCTGTCTCCATCTCTGCTATATTTCTCTTTTACTAAAAGCTGTTTTTGTTTCCCAACCCACATGACACAAAGTAGGTGCCCTCTGCCTCCAAGTTCATAGAGTTTGAATTCTACCACTTTGAGAATCACCAAATAGTTTATCAGTTCCAATTCCAGATTCCCCAGAGTAAGACCTGTTTGTTGTTTTTGTCCAAGCCTTCTCCTCTGGACCAATTTACTGTCAGCAGAAGGAGGTGGTGGGAGGTGGCGGTAGGTGGGGTATCCCGTGGCGAGGTGGGGCGGGGCCGGGGGGGGGTAGGTGGTACACTGAACTGTCGCCATGTGGGTGGAGACAAACTAGGGACATTCCCCAAAGAGGACAATGGGCAGAGGTCTAACAAGTGTCCTAGATCCCTCTGTAATCTAAGTCTTTTGGGAGAAAGCAAATTATTTCTCTAAGAGCATTAGGAATGGTCAATACCCTTCAAATTCCCAGTGGAATGGCTTTGGCTCAACCTTTCCCTCTGATTATGATTAACAGGAGAGGTTGCAGGACAGGAGAGAGTGACCTCCCTCTGGGAGGGATCCCCCATCTGGCTCCCTAGTTTTAGCTAGTTTGCCTCCCTTCCTTCTCCCTCCTATATCTTTTTCCCTTTTGACATGCAAACTCCAAGGATACCACCTGGATCAGTTCAGATATTATTTCTTAACAGAAAATCCAACTTCCACTGACTTCCTCCCAAATGGACCAAAGTGTAATCCCAGGAACAGCCGTCTCAGGACCAATAGGAACTTGTTAGAAATGCAAATTCTCTTGGGGTGCCTGGGTGGCTCAATGGGTTAAGACCTCTGTCTTCAGCTCAGCATGATCTCAGGGTTCTGAGATCAAGCCCCACACCAGGGTCTCTGCTCGGCGGGGAGCCTGCTTCCCTTCCTCTCTCTCTGCCTGCCTCTCTGCCTACTTGTGATCTCTGTCAAATAAATAATTTTTAAAAATTATAAAAACAAAAGGAAATGCAAATTCTCAAGCCCAACCCCAGACCCCATGAGTCCCTACTGGGGTAGGGACCAGCCATGTAGGCATTCTAATGTGCTGAAACCATGGGTTTTAACTCTAATAAAATGTGCTATCTTCTGCAGAAGAAGGCTGGGCTCAGACGCAGTAAAAGCGGCTGCTTCACGCACATTAAGGACAAGGAACAAACCTTTGCTTCTTTCCACTCAGCCCTTCTCAGTCTGTCGCCTTTGCCTGCGGCCCAGCTCCTCCGCATTCATAGCCATCATGTAAGATATGGCAATGGGCAGAGGACACGAGGGGCCAATGCCTTCCCTGCTCTCACACTGACGGGTGACAAGGACTTGCCTACACACTCCCAGCAGATGATCTCTCAAGTTGCTCTGGCCAGAAACTGAGCTGTGTGTCCACTCCTCCCCCACAACGTCACTGCATCTGGCTCAGGTCAATCAAAGTCTGCCACTTGAGCCAGAATGTGTTCAGCCAGTGCACATGGCTCCATGAGGGGGTTGAACACTGAACAAAATCAGGGCTCTGTTAGAAGCTACAAATTCAGAGGAGTCAAGGGGAAGGCAAGAAGGCCCTGTGGTTGGGTGAGGCTGTGAGGAGTGTCTGGACACAGGTCACCGGTATCGGGACAAGTCACTCACCTCTGAGGTGTGGTCACCTGTGCAGGGCAGTGAGGGGGGCTGCTTGCTGGAGCGAGAAGTGGGCACGCTCTGTTCCCCTCCAGAAGCTCCGTGTGACAAGCATGGCAAGCGTTGCTCAGGGAAGACCAGGAGGGAACTCAGGATGTGGGCAAGATGACTTAGGCCCTGCAGAAGGCAGAAGAGATCCCAGGTGTGACTTGCTTATTCAGGGAAATAGAGCTTACTAAATGGTTCCTATTTACTGACCACTTTACTTTCACCTTCTCTTCCTGTTGGCCACGGAGCTTCATTTTTCACGGGGGAAAGAAAAACAAAAATCAAAGAAACAAACAAAAAACCCATTTCTTATTCCTGAACCTCAGAATTTCTCCTCTGGAGATGTGAGCTGTCTTTCTTCCAGACAGTCCCCAGCTGTCTCAAACTGGAACCCAATTTCTTTCATCTGCATTTAGGGTTCTTGAGAATTTATGAAAGTGCCTGCTGGCAAAAAAACCTTTCGTTTACTGAACATGCCCCTACCATCCAAACACATGCAAACAGCAATTTCTAGAAGTGATGACATGGCTAAGTGGGAAGAAGATGGGATTTAGATGCAGAAGGACCTGGAATTATTAGTTGAGAGACCTTGGGCAAGTTACCAGACTTTTCAAGCTTCAGTCTCCTAGTTTACAGAGTTGGATCATTTGTACTTATCCTGAGACCTTGGGGACGAGTGAATAAGATCATGTAAGTAAAGGCCTCTGGAATGAGGCCAAGCATATAGCACATACTCATTTAGCACAAATGCCTTATTTTTTTAAGAAGTATTTATAATAATAAAGGAAATATCCTTATACCTAGCCTAGAATTTCTATGAATGGTAAAAGCTGAGAGCATCCCAAGGAGGCCTGAATTATCTTGAGACAGGATTAAGAATTAGGCAGGCAGCTTTGCTGTGGCTTAAAAGAGGCTCATTTCCATTTCCTCTGCAGGTGCTGATCGCCAGTGGCTGGACACTCTGAGGTTGCGGCAGATTGCATCCAATACTTCATTGCAACGTTCCCAGAGCAATCCCATTCTGGCATCACAATTCTTCCCCTATTTCAATGACCAGGATTCCTATGCTGCTGCTGTAAGACGGACCCAGGTGCCCATTAAGTATCAACAGATTACACCCATAAACCAATCCAGAAGCTCCTCTCCTACTCAGTATGGACTGACCAAAAACTTCTCTTCTCTACATCTCAACTCTAGAGACAGTGGCTTTTCCAGTCTTCCAACCGACCGCTCTTTAGAGAGGGGTCGATACTCAGGTAGAAACAAGAACAAATATGATCGTGGGAGCGTATCACTCAATTCTTCTCCTAGGGGAAGGTACAGTGGGAAGAGTCCTCATTCCACACCTTCGCGAGAAAGATATTCTGGAAAATTCTACAGTGTTTCTCAGTCGGCGCTCAATGCTCAGCAGTCACCTGACTTCAAGAGAAGCCCAAATGACTGCCATCGACCCAGGACCATACCCGGGATGCCTTTACACCCTGAGACTGACTTAAGAGCCAATGAAGAGGAAACCAAAGTCAGTGAGGGAGGATGGACAAAGGTGGAATACCGGAAGAAACCTCACAGGCCCTCTCCTGCCAAGACTAATAGGGAAAGAAGCAGAGGAAACTACCGTGGAAGGAGAAACTTTTGATGAATTGAACTAGATGAGTTTTCCTAACTAGGCTCTTTTCTTTTTTTCTTTAAGACGTAATGGATTTTGATAATATGATACCTTCAGACAGAATTAGTAAAAAGACAACTTTTCCATTTTGGGATTTAGGAAATGCCTTCTAATTGAGACTACAGCCAAACCAGAGCCAAAATGTTGCCCAGGGATGATAACTAGATGTAGACATAACTGTGAATATCCCTCCTCACCCCCAAATCAACATTTTGAGAGGAGGGGAAATGTCACTTTATTTCCATAACCACTGCCATTCTGGTTAGCAGGGCCTGGACTAGGGGATTAAGTGAGGTCCTTGTCTTGGGTGCAGAACTTATAGGGGACACCAGAAAGCTCAGTGATCAAGATACATAATATTCTAATGCAATATTTAAATAAATGAAAATTAATGCAAAAAATTCTGTGATAAACAAAAAATCAGAATTCTCCATAAATACAGGATCAGTATTACTGATTTTTCCTCTTGTCTCAGGCTCCAGTATGGCTTGGCAAGGCGCTGTTACTGATCCTGTCTATTTAAAATTTTGGTATTTTGTTCATCATGAATTTTTGCATTAATTTTCAAAATATTGCATTAAAATATCATTTATCTTGATTACTGAGGTGTTGGGGTTTCTTGTTTTTCTTGAAGCCTCCTTAAATCTTGTGCCTGAGGCAATTACCTCACTTGCCTTACCCAAGTCTTGACACTGCTGGTTGGTATTTATTTTAGTAAGGTATTTGGATTTTTATCATGGTCAGAGCTGAAGTGATTTGGCTTGTCATTTTTAGGCAATAAAAAAGTTATTGAACTTAATGTTGATTATGATGCTTATCTCATTCATTAAGACTTATCAGAAAACAAAGATCTAAAATTGCCTAGGAAATTTGTGGTTACTGCTTCCCCAAAGCTCCCAGGGACTGCTTTTGAATATTATTTTCTATATTTTACCAAAGGAAAAGCAAAGAGGGAAAAACAGTCCGTAAAGACCTCCCGGAATGTTAGAAATCTAAAATCTTAAAGAAAACAGACACAGAGCAGGATAAGAATGTCACAAGCCACAAGCCAAAGAAATTTAAAATTACCAACATCCTTGTTAGAGCAAGAGAGTAAATACCATCCTTGCAGCAAAAAAGCTCCAAGTAGCTGGGGGTGAGGGCAGGGTGGGAGGCGAAGGGCACCTGCCTGCAGCTTAGGGCAGGAAGTATGAGACCCAACTTATGAAATTCTTCCTATTTTACAAATCAAAAAGTCAGGAGGTCAGAAACTTACACATCAAATAAATAAATGTTACTTTTAATATATTCTGAGATTCTGTTCAATATTCACTAACCCTGCCCTGCACAGGATTCTCAATGCTCTGGAGAAATTCGAATGACACATTGGTAATTTCCATGGGGTTGAGTTCTCTTCAATAGAACCCAGTCATCAGACTTGAGCGCATGTTCCCAGAGGAGCTGCGGAGCTGTGATATGGTGCCTGGTGGGGAAAACCGTCTTTGGGAAGCATTAAAGTAAAGGTGATAGAAAATGACCTTTATTTACAAGGCAAGATGTGTGACCTTAGCTCTGGTTCGACAACTCGGTTTTGTAAGTTGTAGTACATGTTTGCCATCTGCATTCATAAGCAAAAATGGTGGGGAGTGGTAAAATCAGGGTGAGGTACTCACTACAGTCTGTTTTCAATTATTTTCTTCTTGTCCTTTGAGTTTAAATTTAAAAGCAAATGGACTAATATAAAGTATGCTATCTTAATAGCATGCTCCTTCCCAATAGGCAATAAAATATTTTCAGTGATTAGAATTTTTGATTAGGTGCCTGAACACAGAACAGAGTCTTAACTGAATCATTCTAAAAGGAACACAAAGTTATGGCTTTAATTATTAAACAAAATGGGCACTTTAGACTCTAGTGTAAAAAGTGTTATACAAATGATTGCTTGTTACAGGCTGTTTTTTCCTCTTCTAGGTTTCTTGGGCTATAGGCTAGAGGATCCAGGCTGGTAGTGAAATGACCTAATGACCTCTGCCTAGTTAGTGTAGTAGCTGATCCCACAATGGTTATTCCAACAGCCCACAAAACTGACCACTTTGTGATATCTATTGAAAAAATACTTGTCAGCATCAGTGCTCCCAGTCAAAACCAGAATAAGAACATCAGGAATCTGTTTCTTAGTTGTAAAGCAAAAATAAGAGTTGTTCTTTTTTTTTTTTCTAATGATGTTTGTTCACCAAAAGTTGCTTACCAGGTAGAAAGATAAAAATAAGTCAAGAACAGAGCAAGGATTAATAGGATTTTTTTTTTCCATCCAACTAAATCAAGTTGCCAACAATGACAAACTATGGAACTTTGAGGAGACTGAAGTTAATTAAAAAAAGGGGGGGAGCGGTTGGAACTGTGCCTGGGTGGCTCAGTTGGTTAGGCATTTCTCTTGGCTCTGGTCATGATCCCAGGATCTTGGAATCAAATCCTGCATTAGGCTCCCTGCTCAGTGGGGAGCCTGCTTTTCCCTATCCCTCTACCCCTCCCCCCACTCATGCTTTCTCTCTCTCTCTCTCTCTCTCTCAGATAAATAAGACCTTTATAAAAATAACATTAAAAAGGATATTTTAAGAGAAAAATTATAGTAGAAACAAACTAAGAAAGTCTGTCTTGACTTCGGCATCTCTAAATGTAGGGATTCAGTGGTCCTTAAGTAGACTTTTTTTTTTTTTAAGATTTTATTTATTTATTTGACAGAGAGAGAGAGATCACAAGTAGGCAGAGAGACAGGCAGAGAGAAAGGGGAAGCAGGCTTCCGGCTGAGCAGAAAGCCCTATGCGGGGGGAGGGGGGGGGACTCCATCCTAGGACCCTGAGACCATGACCTGAGCCCAAGGCAGAGGCTTAACCCACAGAGCCACACAGGCGCCCCCTTAAGTACACTTCTGATGGAATCTTGAACTACTAAATCTATGTTGGTTGCTACCATAGAGATAGTCATTATTCCAGGCATAGCCCAAACAGAGCAAGATGCTTTGCAAAGTCACTGAATTAGCAATTCTATAGAATTAGCAATTCTAGAAATAGTCTGAGTCCTTTTTTTATTTTTTAAGTAGGCTCTCCACTAAGTGTGGATCCCAGTGGGGGTGGGGGATGGGGCTTGAATTCAGGATCCTGAGATCATGACCTGAGCTGAGATCAAGAGTCAGATACTTAACCAACTGATCTACCCAGGCACCTCCTCTATAGAAATAAGTCAGAATAATCAAGTAATCCCAAATCTGTAAAGGAAAACTGGAGATTATCGAGGACTACTTTAGAAATAAATATGAACTAGCAACTGCTTTCAACCAATAATCATTTAGTTCATAATATAATAAAAATTGAACTACAATATTTAATATTACTCATGGTAAAATTGAGAACAGTAAGATCTGACCTGGGGGGAAATAAGATTAAGAAAAAAAGGCCACAAAAGAATCCTTGCAGTGGCACAGTGATAATTGGTAAAATTTGGCATGAACAAGGCAAACTTTCATATATAAATTCTTCAGTGTAAAATTTAAATTGAAAAGAACTAGTCCCGTGGGGGGAAAAAATCAATACAATAAAAAATTTAATATAAAAATGAGAAACAATTTTATTATGTTAGATAGAAAAATCAGGAAATTAAATTGACAATTCACCTCATGAAATTCTTGGAAAAAAAATTTCTCATTAGTTGTATAGTTCTGATAAAAATATTTTATCCATATAGAGTCAAATGTCCTAGGGTTAAAAAAGCAAAATCAAAACGTCCAGTCATTCCGAGTGGCAGAATCAAAACATCTTGGACACAGCTTCGGGCATTCTGACTTCATGGAAACTTTTCCATTTCAGAAGTACCAACTATTTTATAAGTCTTGTAAGTACATTCTCCATAATTTATCAGTTCGCCTCAACAAGTTGGTACAGATATGGCATGCTTCTGAAATTGGGCTGTCAGAAACCACTCAGTTATAGGGTGCCATGAGTGGGTGGTGCTAACTTGTTCAGGATGGAGCCTCGTTGAAATTTTAAATTATAGATACTGTCGTTAGGAGGCTTGTAAAATCTCTTGGCACCACTGGCAAGACACTGGCTTTGAGAAACTTTGAGAAGCTACACATAGGCCAGGCTACCCTGGGGAAGTCTGAACATAAGACCTGGGTCTACCATCTCTGTCTATCTGCTACTACTGAAACGGGTTTGTAAGATTCCAGAGGTGCAAGAAGTGCCAGACCCATGGTCCATCTTGCCAAGACTTTAGTGTAGCAGGCCCCAGTGACTGTTTGCTCAATTGCCCTTTCCCTTTGTCTACTGAGCTGGCCAAAGAATGCATGGCCGAATCAAGAGGGTCACAGAATGAAGACGACTTATGACCTCATAGTTCATTCATTCAAAACTAAAATCAAGATTTATCTCCAGAACCAATGATCCATATCCTCAGCAGTGCCCCCAAAATGTTTTCCTTCCCACCTCCAGGAATCTCATGCAGGCCTCGAGATCCAGGAGACGTCTTGCTTCTCCCTCCACAGTTCCAGCCATTTTCCCCATTCTGTACCCCTCTTGCGGCCCTTTTATCACTCACTCCCTTGCACCATGACTTAACCCTTCAAACCCTCTCCCCTGAAGGTCCTCTGTGAGAACAGTGCAGTACTGCTCAAGAATGAGTTGCTAAGGAAGCAACACTAACCTCCCAGGTTTATCCCTCAGGCCTGAAACACATGGCCGCAAATCAGACTGGAAGTAGCAGTAATCTGATGAGAACATGGAGTCTTTCAGAGCTGGTGGGAAGGTTAGGCGACAGGTGTGGAGATAGCTAGGGGTGGTCAGTCTTGGAAGGCCAGAAGAAGGTGACCCACAAAAGAAAAAGTTAGCCTTACTTACTATCCATGCCAGGCCTTCACGTGGGGCACAATGTGTCCAGATTGTGGAGACCCCTTAAGCAGGACAATATCATCCAGCAGAGCCCCTTCCAAACTGACATTGAGAGTCCACTCAGTTGGGGAAATCTGAACTTGCTGTGGAGATGGTCATATGGTCCCACTCCTGCTTACCTCTTCTGCATCACCAACTGCCTCTCCCCCCAGCCATCAAATACTATGCCACAGCCACAATGAACTGCTCCCACGTTCCCTCTTGTCTTCAAAATGTTTAATCCCTCCATCCAGCTTCCCCCGCACTGCGTGGCAATGTCATCCTTTCGCTCCCTGCTAAGACATCACTGCCTCGAGGAAACCTCAGATCCGCAGGTCTGGGTAAGGCCCTTCCCTATGAGAACCTTTTGGTTACTCAATTATATGGATCCCCCACTATTATAATTGTCCCCAAATTTGGTTATCTGTATTCCTTACTAGACTATCAGCTCTATGAAGGCAGGGACTGTGCCTATCTTGATTACCAGTCTATCTCCAACATGTAGTTGGTACTCAGTCTATTTGCTGAATGAATGCATTAATTGATTAGTCTCTTAATCAGGCTAACAAACTATTATATCATCTAAATTCTTGTTCTAATCCTACGTTCATTGAGTGACCTTAACAGGAGTCTCTAGCCCACTTTGGAGTTGTATTTCTGGTATTAAAATAATTGCCATTCTGACTTTATACATCAGTCTTTTGTGAACTTTGCCAGTGTGAGTTGGCCCCCAAGAATAACTCTGTGACACTGATTAAATTGGGGGCTTATCACTGACAGCAGACTGTGGATATGCCAAGTCACCCAAGGAAAAGGTCAGTTCTCAAGAAGCAGCTCTTTTTATCGTAGTGAACTTCCCATACTTTCCATTTTGAATTTTTAGAGTATAGCACTATAAACACAGGCTCTCAATAAAGACTAGGCACAAGAATAAAAAACAAAATGAAACAAAACAGAGATACTCTGCATGTTAAAGAAATTCAAACATAGACATTGTCCTTGTCCTTTTAGACATTTAGAGTCTCACAACAAGGCTTATCCTTTCCAGAGGCCCAAAGTTCTTTTTTTTTAAAGATTATTTATTTAACAGAGAAAGACACAGTGAGAGAGGGAACACAAGCAGGTGGACAGGGAGAGGGAGAAGCAGGTTTCCTGCTGAGCAGGGAGCCCAAGGTGGGGCTCGATCCCAGGATGCTCGGATCATGACCTGAGCCGAAGGCAGACGCACAACCACTGAGCCACCCAGGCAGCCCAAGTTCTGTCTTTCTAATGACTAGCAATTGTTCCTAATCCTAGCACCCTTTCCAGTGCAGCTGTGACTGCTTCTAAAAGCACATAAAGCTTTACGGAAAGTCTGACCTGGCAGTTTTCCTTTCTTGTACCCAAAGGTACCAGGCGCGTTCCTGATGCCAGATGATGTCTGTTCCGGCTGGGACTGGGGGAGGCTTGACGTTGGTGCGGGGACAATTCAAGATCTGTCAGCTGGTTGCGGCTGATTATCAAGATGTCCAAACTGGCTCCTTTGCTATGTGTAAGCAATTTAATTTTGTGCCTAATTTTAATCTGCAGTGTACTGTATGTCTACATCTGCTGTGTTAAAGCATTCATTAGCATTTAAAGGGGGAGCTGATGGTATTGATCACTCTTATTAAAACCAAAAACAGTCATTCGGCAGTAACTGATGAGCATTCTCTTCAACCACTGAAGTCACAGCCAAAGTTGATACACTCAAAACACCGGCAGGAATGGAACATGCAGTATCAAAGCAGGGGTATTAAAGTGGCATCTGTGAGACGCATTTACGGTTTGTGACCACCCACCCAGCTCCCCGCTTCCCAGATTACGAGCTTCTCCATCACAGGAAACTTCATTTTTTCCTAAATTTCACCACCAGGCAGAGTGACTGGGACAGAATATGTTCTCAGTAAAGTTTCTGATGAGTGCATAAGTTAAGGAATGAAGGTGAACTAACCAGCATATGTTATATACACCATCTACATGAATTGCGTTTTTCTTACAGGCATTGTGACAGCTGTGTAGTGCTGTGTCATAAATCACCCCTCAGCTTTCAGTGGCTTCAATGTCATAGAGTTTCTGTGGTTCAGAAATTCGGGAATGGCTGAGCCGGCTGATTCTGGCCCGGGTTTCTAAGGAAGTGCTAGTCAAGGTGTTCACCAGAGCTGACTTCACCTGAAAGCCACCAAGACAGTTCTCTCACATGGTGTTGGCTGTTGGCAGGAGGCCTCGGGTCCTCTTCATGTGGGTATTTCCACAGGCTTAAGTATCCTTGTAACATGGTGGCTGGTTACCCCCAGACAGAGTAAGCCAAGAAAGTGGGGTGAAAGCCACAATGTCTGTTATGAGTTAGCCTCCAAAGTCACACACAGTCACTTCCCATAATATCCTCTTGTTCACACAGGTCAGTCCTATCAGCATGGGAGGGGACTACCCAACAGTGTGACTACCAACGGCTGGGAGTCAGTGAGTCACCTTGTAGGCTGGCTACCACAGACACCATGAAAATCTCTGTTACCCACTCCCATCAACTGCAGTTTGAGGTCTTGCTCTCTGGGCTTTGCTTTTTCAGCTTCTTTTCCATTCTCCTAGAATCCAAAATTTGAACCTGAGCAGGAAGGCATCACGAAAACTGTCAGAAGTTCAGTGCCCTCACTACAGATGGAGAAACCAAAGCCTGTCAGAGCAACGCCGGACCCAGCAGCTCGGCCAGTCACAGGCAAAGGCAGAGCTCAAGGCCACCCCTTAAGGCTCTCCTCTACACTGTTCTCATGGAAGCCTGTGCTTTGCAAAAATGTTTGATGGTATGTGAAATTGGTGTTGCTGAGGTCTTTATTTTGGTATAGTTAACACTTACTTTATTTTGGTACCGTTGAATCTTCTTAAGTCTCCATAGAAACTGGGGGAGTCTTTGTGGATTGGTAGGTATGACTAAATGCTTCTAAAAACCAAAGGCAAATACATTTCCTCTTTCTTTCATCAGGACTTTTTGTTTCCTCTGTATTTCTGGTGCTTTAGAGAAAGCATCTGTTTTATGGAATAAGTATTCCTAATAAAGTTGTCTACAGAGTACATTTTAATGCTCAGTTTGGTCAAGCAAACATTTGCCAACGTCCTACTATGTCTTCAACACTGGTCTGCATTCTCCGTGGTTTCCATTGTATATTCAGAAACAAATCTCAGGTAGGGGATTTATTTTCCTAGAGACTAAATTAGAAAGATAAAATAGGAAAGAGAAATCACTTATTTTGTGGACCAGGAGTAACTCCTTCCCCACTTCTTTGACCCTTTCTGCCCACCAGCCCCATTGCCTCTCCCTCTCCCTGCATTTCATCCCAGCCTAGGGCACCTGTACCTCTGAACATCCAAATTCTCAGGATTTAGCTTACACAATTATTCTTTGTGTCTTAAAAGAATGCCTAAAAATTCTTAGTTCCTGCATGTAATATAAAAAACTCAATAACGACCCATCTTTAAATTTGAGCCATTATAGCAAATCACTGCCTTATTTTATCAAAGAATCAAAATGAGTTAACTGGAAATAAGAGATCCAATGCTAGGTGGTCAACTTTCAGAAATCTCATACTTCTTATCAACTTACAGATGAAGTTCTGGGCAAACTCAAAGGAAAACAATACCATCTGCTTGGGGGATTTTTTGTTGTTTTGTTTTTGTTTTCATTTTTTTTAAATTGTGTTCAGTTAGCCACTGTATTGTACATCATTAAATTTTTGATGTAGTCTTCAATGATTCATTAGTTGCTTATAACCCCTAGTGCTCATTACAATGCATGCCCTCCTCAATACCCATCACCCAGTGACCACATCCCCCTACCCCTCTCCCTTTTGACACCCTCATTTTGTTTCTCAGAGTCCACAGTCTTTCATGGTTCATCTCCCTCTCTGATTTCTTCCCCTTCAGATTTCCATCCCTTCCCCTATGGTTCTCTGTGCTATTCCTTATGTTCCACATATGAGTGAAACCATATGATAATTGTCTTTCTCTGCTTGACTTATTTCATTTAGCATAATCCCCTACAGTTCCATCCATGTCAATGCAAATGGTGGGTATTCATCCTTTCTGATGGCTGAGTAATAGTAATAGTCCATTGTATATATGAATTACATCTTTATCCATTCATCTGTTGAAGGGCATCTTGCCTCCTTTCACAGTTTGGCTATTGTGGACATTGCTGCTGTGAACACTGGAGTGCATGTGCCCCTTCTTTTCACTACATCTGTATCTTTTGGGTAAAGACCTAGTAGTGCAATTGCTGGGTCATAGGATAGCTCTATTTTCAACTTTTTTAGGAATCTCCATACTGTTTTCCAGAGTGGCTGCACCAGCTTGCATTCCCACCAGCAGTGTAAGAAGGTTCCCCTTTCTCCACATCCTCACCAACACTTGTTGTTTCCTGTCTTAATTTTTGCTGTTCTAACTGGTGTAATGTGGTTTTGATTTTGTATCCTGCCACATTGCTGAAAAGACTGCCTTTGCAGTATCCCATGGTTTCGAACTGATGTGTTTTCATTCTCATTAGTCTCTATGAATTGTTACGGTTCTTTCTTAAAGTCCAGGTTGACCCAACCATTCTTTAGTAGGATGCTCTGTAATTTCCACATGTTTGAATTCCTTCCAAATTTTTTCTTGTGATTGAATTCCAGTTTCAAGGCATTGTGGTCTGATAACATGCAGGCAATAATCTCAATCTTTGGTATCAGTTGTGACCTGATTTGTGATCCAGTATGTGGTCTATTCTGAAGAAGGTTCTGTGTTCATCAAGAAGAATGAGTATTCTGTTGTTTTACGGTAGAATGTTCTGTATATATCTATGAAGTTCATCTGGTCCTGTGTGTCAGTCAAAGCTCTTGTTTCTTTGTTGATCTTCTGCTTAGATGATCTGTCTATTGCTATGAGTGGAGTGTTATGACCTCCTGCTATTAATTTATTATTATCAACAGGATTCTTTTATTTTGGTTAACATCTGGCTTTTGCAGTTGGCTGCTCCCATGTTGGGGGTATAGATATTTACAGTTATTAGATTTTTTTGTTGGGTAGACCCTTTAAGTATGATACAGCATTCCTCTAGATCTTTTACTACAATTTTTGGTTTAAAACCTAATTTGTCTGATATGAGAATTACTACCCCAGCTTCCTTTTGAAGTCCGTTGGCATGATAAATGGTTCTCCATCCCCTCACTTTTAATCTGGAAGGTGTCTTTAGGCTCCAAATGAGTCTCTTGTAGACAGCATATGGATGGGTCCTGTCTTTGTATCCAATCTGCAACCCTGTGCCATTTCAGGGGAGCATTTAGGCCACTCATGTTGAGAGTAACTACTGAAAGATATGAATTTAGAGGTATCATATTGCCTGTAAAGCCCCTAGACTGTTTCTATAGACTGTCTCTGTAAATTTCTGGTCCATGTTACTCGTGGGGTAACATGGGGTCTTGGGGTCTTTCTTCTTGGGGTCTTTCTTCTTTTAGAGAATCCTCCTTTATTATTTCTTGCAGGGCTGGTTTGGTGGTCACATATTCTTTCAGTTTCTGCCTGTCCTGGAAACTCTTTGTCTCTAGCCATTCTGAATGAGAGCCTTGCTGGATAAAGTATTCTTGGTTTCATGTTCTTCTCCTTTAGTACCCTGATTATGTCTTGGCAGCCCTTTCCGGTTTGCCAAGTCTCTGTGGACAGGTTTGACATTAATCTGAGGTTCTTCCTCCATAGGTAAGAAATCTCTTCCCCTAGCTGCTCTCAAGGTAGCTGCACTGGCTCTAAGATTAGCAGGTTTTACTATTATATACTGGGTCGTTGGTCTATTTTTATTAATCTTGGGAGGGGTCCTCTCTGCCTCTTGGACACAAATGCATGTTTTGTTCCCCCAGATTAGGGTAGTTCTCAGCTATGATTTACTCAAGTATACCTTTTAGTTCTCTGTCTCCAACCCCTCAGGCATCCCAATAATTCTGACTTTGGAATGTTGCATGGCGTCATTGATCTCAAGGGCTTCTAGTTATTTCTTCCTATCCTCCTCGACATCCTTCCTTTCTATCTGCTTATCTTCTAGATCACTAATTCATTCTTCTTTCTCATTTACCCTAGCTATTAGAGTATCCAGTTTAGACTGCATCTCATTCATAGCATTTTTAAGTTCAGTGTGTAGAGATTCTATATTGCCGCTAATGGTTTTTTCAAGTCTAACTATTGACTTCATAATTGCAACCCTGAACTCTATCTCTGACATCTTGTTTATATCCATATCTATTAGGTCTCTGCTTCTCTTTGTTCGGAGTTTCTCCTCCTAGTCATTCTGTTGAGGGATGGTTGAGGGAATGTACAGAATCAAAAATATCAATGATGAGCCAGGCAAGATGAACTGTAGGAAAATCTGGAGTGGTCAGAAGCCACCACTCAAACCCAGTGGAGTTTTTCTGCTTGGAGAGACTCAGATATGTATTCTTACATCTCAGGCTGACTTTGTGGGTGTTCAGGACAGTTTGGTAGATATCCAGCTAAATTCAAGGAACCAGTTGAAATGAGGTCTCCAACTCCTATGCCATCTTGCCTCCCTCCTCTCCCCATCTGTTTTTTACTGAGGTTTCATGATAAGAAACAGAGTCTGATCCTACCTAGTTCAAACAATTAAATTTATTTTAAGTAATATAAAATATATCATGGAAGAAATAATCACGATTAGAGTTAACATTTATTGACTGACAACTATGTGCCCAGTCTCAGTCTAAGGCCTTCCCTCATTAATCTTCACAATCAACCTTATGAGGTAGACTCTATTATAATTGAAGAAATTGAGGAATAGAGAGATTAGCTGTTTGCCCAAGGTAATTCGAAAAGTGGCACTGCAACAGGATATGACCCCACAAAGACCGGTGCTGGAGGGCTGCTCAGAATTCAAGGTGGCTCTCAAAACCTGGGTTGAGTCACTGGATCCTTGTCCCCATGCTGTACAATTAACGTGACTCATCTACGCCCATACGGCTGCTGCTTTCCCATGGCACCAACATCTGATGTTTGCTGCTCTCCTGTATTTCAGTCTGTACCAATAAGGCTTCCCATCACTGATGCCTCCTCATAAATGTTCAGCTACACTTCTGACCTTTAACTGGTAATAATTCCTTCCATATTCTTTGTTCGGTCCCCAAAAGAGACTGATTCAACTTGGCCCAGCTCATGTTACTGAGACAGACCTGAGAAGTCATGGGTTGCTCAGCAGATCCTAGGCTGGCTGAGTGCCCTCCCTGGTCCTATCAAAAGGAGCATGAGGATGGCAGAGGATAGGAGGTATGGCCATCGAGGCTGTAAGGTCTTGTAGGTGCAGTCATTTCTCTTAGAACAGGGTTTAGGCATACTTCTCCAGCACACTCATCCTCCTGCTATCCTAGTCTACACCCTTTACTAGAAGGGCATATTCCAAGTAATTGGCTGAGTTTAATAAGCATTTTCTTTGTGGCATTCATAAACGATACCAAGAAAATTATGCAGATAAAAATTTCCACTTTGTAAACAAGACTGGATTGTGAGCAGGAAACCTACACCTCCTCCCGTGTCTCTCCTTCACTCTCACATGACTACCACAGTCATAACACTTCTGACACCATTTGTGTGGGGCTTTTTGCCCACACTGAGTAATTCTGCAAATCCAGCGGGGTGTCCTACAATTTGACTCAATTCTGACACTATCTTCCTAGAGACCTCACAGGTTAAGGACTCAGCGCACAAGACTGCCCCTCCCACTTCAGACGCCAATCACAAGTCCAGGTTGTCACCTGTGCTTCTGACCAGCTATAAATCAGAGGCTCCCAGGCCACATCCTTGAGTTCAATAATTTTCTAGAGCAGCTCACAGAACATGGGAAAACAATTGACTTATTATATCATGAAAGGATATGATAAAGATACAGATGAACATCCAAATAGAAGAGATGCAGAGGACAGGCATGTGGGAAGGGGTGCAGAGCTTCCATGGCTCCCTGCTCCTCCTTGTGTTCATCAACACCAAGTTCTCCAAAACCCATACTACTGGGATTTTTATGGAGGCTTAATTACATAGGCATGATCAATTATTAACTCCACTTCCAGCCCCTCTCTGCTTTCTGGAGAATGGGTGATGGGGCTGAAAATTCCAAGTTTCTATATCCAGAGTAGGTCCTTCTTGTGACAAGCCCCACCCAGGAGCCCAGAGAGTTTCCTCATCAGAACAAACATTCCTACCACCCAGTAAATTGCAAGGGATTGAGAAGCTTAGTGTCAGGAATCAGAATCAAAACAAAATATTAGAACAAAAGATGCTCCTAGGTGCTCTTCTCACTCAGGAAATTACAAGGGTTTTAGGAGCTCTGTGGCAGCAACCCAGGGCAAAGACCAATATATATATATATATTTCTATTATTTCACAGACTGGATAACTTTATACTTTATATCTTTATAACTTTATAACTTCAATTCAAACCAATATTTAATTGGGCACTGACTAACAGTAACATCAAAGATTAACTTCCTAAGACTAAGAATAGAGTTTGTAGGATTTGAGAGCTAGGAAGGACTTACGGTTCCCAAGTGTCCCCAGACTGGGGTCAGATTTATTCAAAAGGTCACACATTCTTTAAAAAAAATCTTAAGATTGGTGTTTGTATTCTAACAATAATCTAAACAATACATGAGCACATTTTGGACCATCTGCATGGCCACTTCAAATCTATATACCACCACATAATTTTGGTAATTGAGTCCATTTTTTTGATTCTAAATAGCATAAAAATCATTTTGGTGGGCAAATAATAAAAGGAAAACTTGACAACATGCAAGAACTACATTTATGCCAACATTCACTGCACACAGGGTTTTGATTTCCCGGTGTTTGGAACAGAGAAAAATGGTAACAGAATTGAGTTAAGTGAAGGCACTACATTGATGATGGGAACAATTTTACTTCAAAAAACATCATTCTTTATACCCAGTTTAGGTGCTCAAGCTTGATTTTCAGCTTATAAATTAACTTGGGTTGTACAGCTGAATGACAATTCTGTATAAGGCAAGGGGTATATGTTTTCTTGGGTGGTGGTTTTTTAAAAGTAACATTATAACCAAAATAATTTATTAAATTTAATAATTCTTAATAACTTAATTTTCTTTTTAATTTGATGAATTAATTTAGTTTTTAGAATGTCATAATTCTTCTCCTTTTTTTTTTTTTTTTAGTTTTTATTTATTTATTCATTTAAGTAATCTCTGTACCCAATGTGTGGCTAAACTCATGACCCTATAGCTTGCTTACTGAGTCACATGTTCCTCTGACTAGGCAGCCAGGCATCCCAATTCTTTTTCTTTTAAAAGAAGAACATATATTATTAAAGTCTGAGGAACACTGATTTAGGATAACACTACTGATTTTCAGATGGAAGGCACAAGGCCCTGAAATAAAGAAACTTGTGAACTACCTAAGATAGGCACTATGACCTATTCATCCCAAGAGCCCAGAACTTAGATCTGTAAGGACCTATTTTATAACCCTTAAACTGTTTCTGCTTCCCTTCCCCCAGGGGATTCACTTAAAAACAAGTCCGGGAAACCAGCTCCAGGTAACAAAGCACAGATACAAGGGTATGTCAGGGCAGGTGGAGACATCAATCAGTGGGGGATTGCATACTGTCTCCCTAGCTACCAAGGAGTATGGGCCCCCGCCCTTTGGGAACCTTTTTGGCGCCAATCTAATCAAGGTGTAATAGGCTGGTTCAAATATCTACTAGGGTAAACTATAATTCAATTGGTCACCTAGCATCACTGTGGAGTTTCCTGTGTGTTTTACAATCTCATTGGTCACCTGTGTGTGGCCAGGCCCGACTGCATGGCCTTTGCCCTGTGAAACAGAGAAGGGTTGCCCTCTCTTGTAAGAGGTGCTTCCCCGAACGTTTGGTTAGATTCTTCATGCTTGGTGCGAAATAAAGCTTTGCTTGACCTTTGCTTTATATCAGTCTTGTTCCTTTAATCACGGACCCATTATTGGGGCATAACAGATCCTCAGTAAACCATGATTAAACTCAAGTGCCCAGGACCATGGCAAGATGGTAACAGAGTCAGGATTAGCTTTTCATACCTATCTTCTTTCCTAGACCCCACCCTGGGAGGCTTGTCAGTCCTTGCCTACCTGCTGGGTCACCTGTGACTTTCTGAGTCTTTTTTTTTTTTTAATTTAAATATATTTGACATATGACATTGTAAATTTGAAGCATACAACATGTTGGTTTGATAGATTTATATATTACAAGTGCCACTGTAATGATAATGAACACCTTTGTCATATCACAAAATCATAATTTCTTTTTAATGGTTGGAAAAATCAAGATCAAGTCTCTTAGCAAGTTTGGTGACGAGAATACAATATTGTTCTCTATGTTCACTATACTGTACATCAGATCTATAGAACTTACTACTTGTTGCAAGTTTGGGCCCTTAAACAAAATCTCTCCTATCTCTATTGCTCACCGCCACCCAGCCCCTCATAACCATTATTTTATTCTCTATTTTTATGAGTTTGACTTTTTAATTTTTTTTTTTATTTTAAAGACGTATTTGTGTATTTGAGAGAGCGCATGCAGGCACAGGAATAGGGTAGGAGCAGAGGGAGAGAGAGAGAATCTTTGAGCAGATTCCCTCCTGAGCGGGGTGCCCCCCAGCACTGGGCTTGCTCTCATGACCCGGAGATTGGGACTTGAGCCAAAACCAAGAGTCAGATGCTTAAATGACTGAGCCACCAAGGTGCCCTGAGTTTGGTTTTTTATTTTATTTTTTTCTTTTTTTTTTTTTTTTTTAAGATTTTACTTATTTATTTGTCAGAGAGAGAGAGCGAGAGCGAGCACAGGCAGACAGAGTGGAAGGCAGAGTCAGAGGGAGAAGCAGGCTCCCTGCGGAACAAGGAGCCCGATGTGGGACTCGATCCCAGGATGCTGGGATCATGACCTGAGCCGAAGGCAGCTGCTTAACCAACTGAGCCACCCAGGCGTCCCGAGGTTGGTTTTTTTAGATTCAACATATAAGTGATGTCATACAGCATTTGTCTTTCTCTAACTTGTTTCGCATAGCGCTATTTCCTCAAGGTCCATCCGTGTCATTGCAATGGCAGGATTTCCTTCTTTCCTGTGGCTGAATAATACCCCATTGTACACACACCACATCACCACATCTTTTCTGTACCCCCCACTCACCAGCACTTAGGCTGTCTCCATGTTTTTGTTATTGTGAATAGCACTGCAATGAACATAGGACTGCAGATATGTCTTCAAAATCCTATTTTTATTTTCTTTGGATATACACCCAGAATTAGGATTGCTGATTGTAAGGTATATCAATTTTTAATTTCTTGAGGAACTGCATACTGTTGTCCATTAGTTTTCCAACATCCTTTTCCTGCCTTTTCTCTCTCTCTTATTCTGAGTAGTAGCAATAATTGTAACTACAATTTAACCATAGCTTGCTTACTCGGGGTACCCTGTCGGCCTTGGATTCTGCTCAGGTTATGATCTCAGGATCCTGCTCAGCGAGGAGTCTGTTTCCTCCTCTGCCCCTCACCCGACTTGTACTCTCTCTCTCTCAAAGAAATAAATAAAATCTTAACTATAGCTTACCATGTGTGCCTGCCTGGTGCTTTATAAACATTACCCTGTTTAAGGTTTAACTAGACTTCTCAAATCTTAAACTGTCTTCAATTTTGTTTTGTTTACCATTTTGTTTTTCCCAGGTCTTTGCCTCTTAAAAGTTTTTTGTTTTGTTTTGCTTTAGCTCAGCAGCTTTTCAAGATGAATGGCTGCTTCATGTTCCTGAAGGCTGGCATTTTCAACCTGAATCACGCTGCTGTGTCTTCTGAATTAATGATACTTGTCTCCTGAATTAATACCTGTCCAGTCATTACCTGAAGAGCTTTAAAAAAAAAAAATTATTTATTTATTTGACAGAGCAATCACAAGTAGGCAGAGAGGCAGGCAGAGAGAAAGGAGGAAGCAGGCTCCCTGCTGAGCAGAGAGCCCATGGCTGGATCCCAGCACCCTGGGATCGTGACCTGAGCCAAAGACAGAGGCTTTAACCCACTGAACCACCCAGGCGCCCCCTGAAGAGTTTTTCGTTGTCTTTAAACAGAGATAGTTCATTTTGCTTGGGATAGAGCTGTGATGATTTGGTGCTTAATACAAGCCAGCTTGCATGCTAGTGGAAACCTCTGAACTGTATGTAGAGTGTTTTGCTGTGAGCTGCCTTCCGCAGTCCGGTTCCCTGAAAGAAAACATCCCTCTTCTTCTCTCAATCCATCATTTTTCATGGACAAGTTTTTCAAGCACAGACAGGAAAAGTACCAAATGTAACAATGTTCTTCCTTTCTGCAGTGTTTTATGGCCATGCCACAAATGCTGGGCCCCATATCCAGGACCACCACTGTGTAGAAAACCCTTATCTCTGTTCTACAGAGGAGAAAAGATGTCCCTGTGGTATTAGAAATATCTAGAGTGTTGTCTAAATTGGAATATGGGAGAATTTACGTTTAATCTTTAATTCAAATAAATCACTATTGTTCCATTCACAGCCATGTCATTATAAGACTGATTCCAATGCTAACTACAGAAAAAATAGAATGAGTGCTGTAGGGGAGGAAAAAGTTTTTCTCATCCCTCTTACAGTCTCTGGCTGGGTCTGAAAATTAAACGGACAAAAACCGATTAACAGGAGAAAAGCATACAATTTATAATAACAGAAAAATTTCCCTAACTTTATATATATCTTAAAAGAGAATTTCCCAGAAGATCACTATTCCCCCATCCCCACTGCAAATCTGTTACATAGGATGGGGATCACATAGGATGGCGATCTCAAACTTTGTTAGCAAGTTATTTTTGTTAACAAATTGTACTAAATAAAGTCTAGGCATATCTATAAGGTATATTTTTTCTGCAGTTCCCATAGGGGAGAACACTTTTCCTTTCGTCCCTTCTAGTTTCTTTGACGGATCTAATAATTAAATGCACATTGGACAGGTTGACAGGAGAAAAACAAATTTAATTCCATATGCACAGGAATCCCAAAGATATGGGTCTCCCAGACAGTCCGGCAACTGAGGTCTATATAGGATTTCAGCTAAGGAGAAACAGAAGCAGGCAGAGGTCTAGGACTTCAAAGTAAGGAAGACAATTCACAGGAAGGTGGGAAAAGCAGGCATTTGGTAAACAAATGTTCGGGGAGTGGATCAGTCTTTCTAATGTAAAAAGTTATCTCTGGTAATAGCACTATTGCTACTCTGTTCTGCTATCTAAAAGGGAGAGGTAAAGAAATGAAAACTGAATTTGTTAGGTCTTGATTGCCTTCAGCTCAACATATCCACATGCCAAAGTGGCACATTTTGAAGTCACATATTCTGCTCCCTGTCACTCCCCAGCGTTGAAGTTAAATCAAAACTGCAAAGAATGTTTTAATGTTGATTCTAGTTTAAAAACAAATTATTAAGAACATGAAAACCTAAAAAATAAGGAAGTGGTTATCAGTACACACTCTGGAGTTTGCTGATTGCAGCCTTTGAAAACAACACAATGCCATCAACAGGCAAGGAAGGAAAAGAAATCCCCATCACTTCTGTACTTACAGGGTGTGACCTTTAACCCTGGGAAAATTGATACATTTGCCGGTCAGGCTGGGTTGAGGGTAGGAAGCCCACATGAGCTCACTGGGTTGTCGGCCACTGAGAGTGCTGGCTCCTTTATGGAAGTCAAAAAAGACCAAAACCAAACAAAGAACTCTGACTTTTTTTGTTTTAAGGTTCCTCCAGAGATAATGTTTTTCTCCTTCCTTGAAGGGTAGCCAAATGTGCCACTCCCAAAACAAGCCTCTTTAGTATAAGGACTATTTTGAGCAAATCATTTTTTAAGAAATTGCAGATGCAGAAGAAGCTCTAAAAGAGTAGACATTACCCTTTTGTAAGCATAATCTACATTTATAAAGGAAATTTACATTAGCCGGAAGAGAGCTATTACCTTAACTTTTCCACCTGAGGGACTTCCCAGTAGGACAATCTTTCTTTACCAAACATACTCTTCTCACCTTCCCCTGAATTGCTTCTCCCTTTGAAGCTCCAGCCTCTATCCCAATGCTTAGCTCAGGACGATATACATCTCAATTGTCTAGTCACCTTTTGAAACTCAAATTTTTGTGAGACTCCGGTATGAATATATGTAATTAAGCTGGTTTTATTTTTCTCCTGTTAAACTGTCTTCTATTATGAGGGTGGGGAGGAGGTCTCAGCCAAGAACTCATAAGGCTAAAGAGAAAATTATTTTTCTTCCCCTATATCACCTTGAAAGCAAAGCCCTTAGCCCTTATTTTATTAGGATTACTACAAAATAAGAATAAGATAGGCATTTTTTTTCTTTTGAGAGAGGGAGAGAGGCGAGTGTAGGAACAGAGGGGAAGAGAGGGAGAGAGAGAGAGAGAGAGAGAGAGCGAGCTCCAGGACTCTGAAATCATGAGCCAGGATAAATAGTCTGACCCTGAAGTGACGGAGCCACCCAGCTGCCTCTTTAATAACTATCTTTAAAAGATAGAAAGACAGTTAAACTTCTGCCTTCCACTCAGGTCATGATCCCAGAGTGCAGATCAGCAGGGAGCCTGCTTCTCCCTCCGCCTCTGCCCTCCCCACTGCCCATGCTCTCTCTCTCAAATAAAATATTTCTAAATAAATAAATAAATAAATAAATAAATAAATAGAGGGTATCTATGTAAAGTGTTCAGTTCCTACCTGGCTCCCACTATTGGCTCAATAAATTATAGCTACCATCATGGTTGTTATTAGTATTCTATTCCATCTGAAAACTCAAACTGGCCAGGCCTGAGATGAAAACAGCAAAGCCCTACTCCAGCTAACACCCAGGTGAGCACTTAACGTATTTGTTTTAGTCTGTTCATCTTTGCTTGCACCGTTGTCCCCAGCCCTTTTCTTTGTTATGATTTGTTTTTATATTGCTCTAAGGGTGCTGTGGTAGTGGTGGATGAAATTTTGATTTCCCTAAAATTTTACAATCCAGTGGACTTTCTCCCCAGAAGAAACAACACCTGTTCTTGACTATATTAAGGGACTTGGATGTACATGTTTGATGTTCCTAAACACTGAATACTACAGTAGCTGGGTAAATGGCAAAATTCTGTACATTTTTAATGGATTCCAAGATTCTAATCTGGTATTACTGCACAAAAAACCTAAGTTTAAAGGTGTGTATGCGATGAGGTACCTGGATGGCGCATTTGGTTAAGCATCTGACTCCTGGTTTTGGTTCAGGTCCATGATCTCAGGGTCGTGAGACTGGGCTCCACACTCAGTGCGGAGTCATCTTGAGATTTTCTCTCCCCCACTCTCTTTGCCCCTCCTGCTAGTGTGTGCATTCTCCCTTCTCCCTCTCTCTAAAATAAATAAATCTTAAAAAAAGAAGAAGAAGAAGAAGATGTGTGTGTGTGTGTGTGTGTGTGTGTGTGTGTGTGTGTGTGAAAATCTGGAAAGATATATAATAAAGTATTTATCTCTGGGTGGTAGGATAATATGCACTTTGTCTTTTATCCTTGTTCTGCTCATTTCATGCCTCAAAAATGAGGGTGAATTACTTGGGTTTTTTTTTAGTTAAAAATGTACTTATGCAAACATTACAACTCACTGTCTTTAGATAAACTTAGTAGGGAGAGATTTTCTCTCCTCTGTCCGGTGGCTCCTTTTTGTGGTTCACCAGGCTCTGAAAAAATTATACCAGTTATCCACAATGTGCCCACTTTGCTGTCTACACCCCTATTCCAGCCACACCTTTCTGAAAGGTGACCAACACACCCTAGTACAAATCAATACCACTGCTACTGGAAAGATCTCCAAGTTCTTGCTCTATCAGATGGGAGCTGAGAATTTCGTCTTTGAGACTGAGACAGCCCTAAATTTCAATTTGTCCCTCAGGAGCTGTATCGTGTCGGACACACGTTCCCCTCCTACAAAAATGGGTACAAGAATCCTGACTTCACAGGAGAGTTGTGACTATGAGGGATGCACGTACAACTCCAAACAATGTACCTGGCCTGAGCCAGCATTCAACATGCAGTAGCTGTATTTATGACTCATCTCTGTAGCTACAACAGCAAACGGTCTTTATTCTTTCCACCACCCCCTAAGTAAAAACATCTCCAAACGGCAGGGCTCCTGACATAGCTTTGCCAGTGAAAGGGAACCAGTCTGCTCTCTTTGCTGCTGAAATGATGAAGATGCATAGATCTCTTAAGAGATTTTTTTTTTTAAGATTTTATTTATTTGACAGACAGAGATCACAAGTAGGCAGAGAGAGGAGGAAGAAGGCTCCATGCTGAGCAGAGAGCCCAATGTAGGGCTTGATCCCAGGACCCTGGGATCATGACCTGAGCTGAAAGCAGAGGTTTTAACCCACTGAGCCACCCAGGCGCCCCAAGAGAGTACTTTTTCTATATCTCTGTGTGAAACATGTAAAATCTCTACCTAGATCAGCTGATTTATTTATGCTCATCTAGCAGCTGATCAAATGACTACCAAATCATAAGTGTTACTGCTAATCCCAGAGTAACAAAGCTTTTGTCCTGTTTACCCTTCTAATTTAGGAACCACCTGTATTCATAAAGACCTTCTTGCTCTCTAAATCATTACGCTGATAAAATACTTACAGAGAAGATTCATTTTTCAGACTCAATATCTCTAAATCTTTTCTCCCCCTAGCTTTTTGACATTTATCTTTTAAGTCTGTATCTCTAAAATTGTCAAGGCTATAGCCAGAGGCCTCTCAAATCAGACTGCCTTGGCTCAGATTCCAACTCACAATTTTCAAACCATGTGATAAGTGACTTAACCCCACTGTGTTTCAGATTCCTCCACAGTATAAGATAATCGTAGTAGCTATCCTATCTCATAAGGTAAAGTGCTTAGAACAGTGAAAGCCTAGGCTACGTTAAGTAGCTATTATTATATGTGATCAATATTTAAAAAGTGAAATAGAGGGGCACCTGGGTGGCTCAGTCAGCTGTCTATCTTGGGGCTCAGGTCATGATCCCAGGGTCTTGGGATAGAGCCCCGCATTGGGCTTCCTGCTCTGCAGGGAGCCTGATTCTTCTCCCTCTGCTCCTCCCTGTCCTACTCATACTCTCTCACTCTCTCTCAAATAAATAAAATCTTAAAATAAAATAAAATAAAAGTGAAATATACTCCAGGAACATTTGCAACTCCATCAGAAAGGCAAACTGCCTACCTGCAGGATTCTCTTTTAAATGATAACCATTGTTGGAAAACCATTAAATGTGCATACAATTGTCATAGCAAAGAGAGCATGACATACATAGACAGTCTCTAAAGCAATTTCTGCATGACAGATGTTACTGGAAGTTGAGTGGCAGAACATTATTCACTCCTGTGGAGAAACCTGGTTTGGGGGTTTCCAATAAACTACAGTAATAACTAGTTGGCTCTGCCACCAGTCAAGTTCAGTCATCTCAGATGTGTCTGAATGCTGAGTTCCTTATTATTTGTTTAATCCCCGGTTTCCTCTCCTTTATCCCGGTGTCCCCCAGCAGATGTCCCCATGCAGGTGGGAGGACTGGAGGAAGACCAGCGGAAGCATACCCCACAAGGGGACACATCAAAACTATTCCCTGACCATTATCTAGAAACTGGCTGAGCTGATTGAAGGGCACAAAGTTTCTCTGACATTCTTTGTTCTTCCCTCCCCACTGGGCGCAATCACTCAAAACAAGGCTCTCCATGTGCGCTAGCGCCAGCGATGATTCTGTTACCGGTGTAAGTGATACTGTGGAGGATCAAAACCTCTGTCTTTTAAGCCTGTGTTTTCCACAAACCCAACTCCCAAAGATACTGAAGTTGTGCTTCAAAGACACTCATTTGAATTTTTACTTCCACGGTGCAATGCCCTCTGTCGGAATTACTATTATTACTCTGAGTCAGAAAAGACAATTTTCATTACTTGGCAATTGAGACGGAAAAAACCTGAGCCAGAAAGAACTCCTGACATTTCATATCTATAAGTTAGAAGAAACTAACCATACTCCCCTGAAAAACACATACAGGGGACGTGGAAGCAGTTCTGTCTAATTTTTTTATTCTAATGATCGTCCAGAGCTCTAAGAATCACACTGTTGGTTGTGATGGGTCAGAGGTCATGGAGGAGTTTAAGGTGTCTAAAGTTAGTGACAGTCTGTGGTGATTATATTTAACAATGGGTAAACTTCGGGTGTGGAAAAACAGAATGGGTCTACTGTTGGGACCCAAGAGTGGTTAAACCAAAGACAGCAGGGGTAGCGCAGTATCCACCAGCTCTCTGCTAGAGAAGATTAGCAGTCAGGAAATACCTCCCAAGTGATTTTCTGGCCTCCCCTGAGGAGCTATGCTCACAAAGGGTTTGGTTTTCCTTTCTCAAAATCCTATACTACTTACAGTCTGATGTTTACATTCTTTTTTTTTTTTTTAAGATTTTATTTATTTGACACAGAGAGAGAGATCACAAGTAGGCAGAGCAGCGGGCAGAGAGACGGGGGAAGCAGGCTCCCCACTGAGCAGAGAGCTGATGGAAGGCCTCGATCCTAGGAGACCATGACCGAAGGCAGAGGCTTAACCCACTGAGCCACCCAGGTGCCCCTGATGTTTACATTCTATTACTTGACTTTAATGAGACTATATAATAAAGTGTTAAAATGGTCTAATTGTTTCCGTATATTGGTCTTTTCTCATTATTCAACTTTCTCCTTATTAGGGTCATTGATAATATCCTTTGAACGTCCAGTAACTCCACAAAAGTAATAGGCACGGAGCAGCTGATACTCTCATCTCGACTGTATAAAAACACCAGGTTTCAAATGTCACACCAGCTCAGTTTACTCCTTCTTTCCACAGGTCAACAGGCAAACCAAACATTGTGTCTCATAAGACAAAATATATTAAAAAAAAATTTTTTAATTCTTTCTATAATCTCTACAGCCAACATGTGGCTTGAACTGGTGGCCCCAAGAAGAGGAGTCACACACTCTAATGACTGAGCCAGCCAGCTGCCCCAAAACAAAATACATTTAAATATTTAGGTATTCACTGCATTTTCAAATTCAGATTACTGTATAATGCAAAAAAATTTTATCATTTGATTTATGCAGAATGTGGTGCTAGAAAGGGATACAAAAGTAAATAAGGCTTCCTCAAGTCTATCTTCCAACACTTATACTAAGGTTTCCATATCTGCAATTTTGTTTTTTATTCTGAAAGCTCTCCTTTTCTTGTTCTGAGGGTTCCCTCTTTATAGCACTCTGTCCTTGTTTAATATCTTTTCATCCCTTTGAGAATATTAATGTAATATTTTCCTGTTAATGTTTATTTTTCCGTGTAGCGTCTCTGTTTGTGCCGAGTTTCCTCTATTTTTTTTTTGTCTCTATCATTCTACATGCTTTCCTCCAAAGCCATCTTTTAGAGTGAGGAAGAAAAGCTGATAGAAAGCTCTGAAAACCAGAGTGTAGCCTGTCAACTGTGTTCTCACTATAGAGCAGTAGCTTTCAAAATGTTTTGACCAGAGATTGCTGGGAAGATGACACAGTAGAAGGAACCTTACCTCACCTGGTCCCACAGATGCCACTAGATAACACTCATATCAGTATAAATGATCCAGAAGATGACCCGAAGACTGACAGAAAAACTCCACAAGTAGATGTAGAGAAGAGGCCACATGAATAGGGTAGGGAGAGTAGAGACCTACTGGAGAACTAAGCAGACCCATGGGGCTATCCATGGGGGGGAGGAACTACTGATGTGGTTCAGGGAGAGAAAAAGACTATTGTATAGGAGAGGATGAATCCCCATAACATTTGGCCTTAAAAAACCAGAGGGGCCAAATTTATTGAGTTCTTACAACCAGCAGGACTAAAAACCTGGAATGTTAGAAATCAGTGGGCTTAGTTCTGGGACAGCCGGGAGGGCAGGAGGAAACAGGTCCTTAAACTTAAAGAGAGCACAAGAAATTGTCTGCAGAATTACACCATAGAAGCAACAGTTTGAAAAATGTCTGGGATATATTGTAGAGAGAGTTATTTACCATCTCAGATATGTCCTGGAGTTACAGAGATCTCTGGGGGACTCCTCCAGCAACATAGGAGCAGGGAGGTGCCAATTCCCTCCTCTACACCCCAGCATAAAAACAAGGCCACTGGATGCCTGAGTAGCTCAGTCTGTTAAACAGCTGCCTTTGGCTCAGGTCATGATCTCAGGGTCTAGGAATCAAGTCCCTTACTGGGCTCCTTGCTCAGTGGGCAGCCTGCTTCTCCCTACACCTGCTTCCCCCTGCTTGTGCTCTCTATCTCTGACTGATAAATAAATGAAATCTTAAAAGAAAAACAAAACAAAATGTGGCCACCTGTGGGAACTAGCCTTATGCCTATATGCACCACCTAACTTCTTTACACCAAGCCCTGCCCCAGGCTTCATAGATCTGTCCTTTCCAGTCAGGCTTGCCTCAGCTGCTGTGGGTCCCCTCTCTCCGAGAAGACCACTGTAAATCTTGCTAACACATTGTCTCCTGGCCCATGTACTTTATGGGGCCTTGGTCCTGGAAATGGCAGGTCCCCTCCTGCAAAGGATCAGTGTGCAAACCATACTAAAACTGCCTGTTCTACCCCCACACACTTTTCATATCCACCGCCTCCAATATTCCCTTGGACAGAGCCCATTCAAAACAGGGTCATAAAACAGCAGTGTGCAAACAGCCCAGACAGGGGCCAGCAGCACTCCAAAGTGACTCATGACCTGGGAAGAGAGGAAAATAACCACACACACACCACTCAGAATGCAGCTCCAGCACTGCACTGGGGGCAGACACCTAGTCCGATCGCAGCTCCTGACCACCAATGAAAGCTTCTCAGGGGACAACACAGGGAAAATGCCCTGGAATTTGGTGCTACTACATCTCTGGCAAACACCTGGTCTCTGGTCTGACTCAACTCAAGACCAAGGCACCCTCAGGGTGGTCCAGTAACACCACACAGTCCCAACCTTGCCCATAATAGGCACGAGACTCTGTAGACAACTGGATGGAAAGAAAAGACAGCTCGGCCACAACAGCAATTTCTATGCAACACACACAGGAGATACCCCTGAAGCACCAGGTGCTGGTAAACAGGGGACACTATATGGCAGGGCACTATAGGACCTTTTCTTCATGCAGGCAACATAGCTAACTTTCCTAACACACCGAAATAGAGACATTTCAATAAAATGAGACAGAAGAATATGTTCAGATGAAAGAATAGGGAAAAACTACAGCAAAAGATCCCCAAGAAACAGAAATAAGCAATATGACTGATAGAGAACTTAAAGTAATGATTGTAAAGATATTCTCAGGACTTGAGAAAAGAGTAGAGGACATTAGTGAGAACATTAAAGAAGAGATGAAAAAAGAATAAATCAGAGATTAAAAACACAAGAAATGAAATTTAAAATACACTAGATGGAATAAACAGCAGACTAGAGGAAACAGAAGAGCAAGTCAGCAACCAGGATGATGGAATAATGGAAAGTAATCAAGTTGAGCAGTGACAGAAAAAAAATTATGCAAAATGAGAACAGACTTAGGGAACTCAGTGACACTATCAAGTGTAATTACATTCACATTACAGGGATCCCAGATGGGGGAAAAAAAAAAAAAAAGAAAGGGAGACAGAAAATATATTTGAAGAAATAATAACTGAAACTTGCCAAATCTGGAGAAGTAAAGAGAAATGCATATCCAGGAGGACAGAGATCCCCCAACAATATCAACCAAAAGGAGTCTGTACCAAGACACATAGAAATTAAAATGGCAAAAAGTAATGAAAAGACAATTTTAAAAGTAGTAATAGAAAACAGTTACATACAAAAGAATCCTCATAAGCATAAGAGCTGATTTTGCAGCAGAAACTTTGTAGGCCATAAGAGTGGCAGGATATATTCAAAATGCTGAAAGGAAAAAACCCACAACCAAGAACACTCTATCCAGCAAGGCTATCATTCAGAATAGAAGGAGAAATCAAAAGTTTCCCAAAGGAAAGTTAAAGGAATTCATGACTGCTAAACCAGTCCTACCAGAAATGTTAAAGGGCACTCCTTGAGTGGAAAGGAGGTACCATAAGTAAGAGTAATAAAAGTAAACACAAAAAAAGTAAACATAAGTGTATCTTTAAAAATCAATCAAGGGACTCACAAAATAAAAGGATGTAAAATATGCTACCAAATCCTCATAGTGGGGTGGAGCGGGGAGGTTGCAAAGAGTAGGGTCAAGCTTAAGTAACCATCACCTTAATGTAGACATGCAGAAGATGTTATATAATGAGAAGTCCAAACCAAAAGCCACTAAGATGGAAAAACTAAAGAGAAAAGAATGCAATTATTTCACTGAAGAAAGTCAAGTTATCATGAGAAAAGAGAGCAAGGGAAGAAAGAAACAGAAGTACTACAAATACAACCATAAAACAAGTAACAAAATGACAATAAGGACATACCTATCAATAATTACTTTGAGTGCAAATGGACTAAATTCTCCAATCAAGACACAGGGTGATAGAATGAATAAAAAAACAAAACCCATTTATATGTTACCAAAAAAAGACTCATTTCAGACCTAAAGACACATGCAGATTGAAAGCAAGGCGATGGAAAAACATTTCTCATGTAAGTGGGTATGAAAAGAAAGGTAGAGTAGCCATCCTTTTACTGGACAAAATAGACTTTAAAATAAGACTGTAAAAGAATTTAAAACAAGAGAAAAAGAAAGACAGAAAATAATCAGAAAAGGGATAATCCAACAAAAAGATTATAAATATTTATGTGCACAACATAGGAGAACTCAAAAACGTAAAGTAGTAAATAATAAAAATAAAGTAATCAATGGTAATACAATAACATAGGGGATCTTAACACCCCACTTACATCAATGGACATATCATCCAAACATAAAATCCAGTAAGAAACACTGACTTTGAATGATTCATTGGATGAGATGGACTTAACAGAAATATTCAGAAAATTCCATTCTAAAACAATAGAATACATATTTTTTGCAAGTACACATGGAACATTTTCCAGAACAGGTCACATATGAGGCCAGAAAACAAGTTTCAAAAAATTTGGAAAGACTGAAGTTATACCATGCTTTTTTTCTGACCACAATGCTAAGAAACTAGAAATGACCAACAAGAAAAAATCTGGAAAGAGCACAAATACCTGGAGGTTAAATAATATGCTACTGCATAATAAATGGGTCAACCAAGAAATCAAAGAAGAAATCAAATAATATATGGGGACAGATGAAATCGAAAACATACCAGTCCAGAATCTTTGGCACGCAGCAAAAGTGGTTCTAAAAAAACAGTTTATAGCTTTAACAGAACAGTAGTATTTTTAAAAATCTTTAAAAATCTTATCTTTAACAGTTTATAGCAATAACAGAGACCTACCTCAAGAACTAAGACAAATCTCAAACAACTTAATCTTACACCTAAAGAAGCTAGAAAAAGAAGAAAAAACAAAACCCCAAGCCAGCAGAAGAAAAGAAAAGAAGATTAGAGTCAAAATAAACAATATAAAGACTAAAAAACAATAGAACTGACCAATGAAACCAGGAGCTGGTTCTTTGAAAAGACAGCCAAAATTCATTAAAAAGAGAGAGAGAGAGAGATACAGAGAGAAGGAGTAAGGGCTCAATTAAAAATAATCAGTGAAAAAGGAGAAATAACTGCCACCACAGAAATACAAACAATATTAAGATAATATTATGAGAAATTATATGCCAATAAATTGGGCAACCTAGAAGAAATGGATAAATTTCTAGAAATATCTGTCTTCCCAAAACTGAAGCAGGAAGAAATAGCAAATTTAAACAGATTGCTTACTAGCAATGAAACTGAATCAGTAGTCAAAAAATTCTCAACAAACAGAAGTCCAGAACCAGATGGCTTCACAGATGCCTTCTACTAAACACTAAAGAAGAGTTAATACCTATTCTCAAACTATTCCAAAAAATAGAAGGGGAAGGAAAGCTTCCAAATTCATTCTATAAGGTCAGAATTACCCTGATACCAAAACTAGATAAAAACACTACAAAAAAAAAGAGAACTACAGAGGAGCCTGCATGGCTTAGTCAGTTAAGCATCTGACTCTTGGTTTCAGCTCAGGTCATGATCTCATGGGTTGTAGGATCGATCCCCATGTCAGGTTCCCTACTTAGAAGTAGGGAGTCTGCTTGAAGATTCTCTCCCTCTGCCCCTTTCCTCACTCTTTCTCTCCCTCATATAAATAAATAAATCTTTAAAAAGGGAGAATGAGGGGCGCCTGGGTGGCTCAGTGGGTTAAAGCCTCTGCTTTCGGCTCAGGTCATGATCCCAGGGTCCTGGGATTGAGCCCCACATCAGGCTCTCTGCTCCTCAGGGAGCCTGCTTCCCTCTCTCTCTGCCTGCCTCTCTGCCTACTTGTGATCTCTGTCAAATAAATAAATAAAATCTTAAAAAGGGAGAATGAAAACTAATGCCACTAGCTCTAATGAACATACATGCAAAAATCCTCAACAAAATACTAGCAAAGTGAATATACTAACACTTCAAAAAATCATCCATCATCATCAAGTGGGATTTATTTTCCGGATGCAAGGGTGGTTCAATATTTGCAAACCAATCAATGTGATACATTGCATCAGTAAGAGGAAGGATAAAAACCATGTAATCATTTCAATAGATGCAGAAAAAGCATTTGATAAAGTACAATATCCATTCATGATAAAAACTCTCAATAAAATAGATTTAGAGGAAACATACCTCAACATAATAAAGGTCATGTATGAAACACCCACAACTAACACCATACTCAATGCAGAAAAATCGAGAGCTTTTTCCCTAAGGTCAGGAATGACCTTTATACTCTCATCACCTTTATACAACATTGTCCTCAAAGTCCTCACCACAGCAATCAGGCAAGAAAAAGGAATCAAAGACATCCAAATTGGCAAAGAAGAAGTGAAACTTTCATTATGTGCGGATGACATGATACTATATATCAAAAACCAGAAGACTCCACCGGAAAATTATTAGAACTGATAAATGAATTCAGTTAAGGTCTCAGCATATGAAATCAACATACAGAAATCCATTCCATTTCTATACCCTATTAATGACACAGCAGAAGGAGAAATTAATAATCCCATTTACGATTGCAACCAAAAATAATAAAACACCCAGGAATCAACTCAGCCAAGGAGATGAAACACCTGTCTGCTGAAAACTTTAAAACACTGAGGAAAGAAGCTGGAGATGACACAAATGGGAAGACATCCCATGTTCATGGACTGAAAGAATAAATATTGTAAAATTGTCCATACTACCCAAAGCAATCTACAGATCCAATGTACTTGTTATCCAAATATCAACATCATTTTTCACAGAACCAGATCAAACAATCCTAAAATGTGTATGGAACCACAAAAGACCCCAAATAGCCAAAGCAATCTTGGAAAAGAAAAACAAAGCTGGAGGTTATCATAATTCCAGACTTCAAGATATACTACAAAGCTGTTGCAATCAAAACAGTATGGTACTGGCACAAAAACAGACACAGAGTTCAAGAGATCAATGGGACAGAATAGAAAGCCTAGAAATAGACCCACAATTGTATGGTCACAATTAATCTTCAACAAAGGAGGCAAGAATGTGCAATGGGAAAAAGATAGTCTCTTCAACAAAGGGTGCTGGGAAAAGTAGACAGCTACATGCAAAAGAATGAAACTGGCTATGATACACATGAAAAGATGCTCAGCATTACTCATCATCAGGAAAATGCAAATCAAAACCATAATAAGGGTGCCTGGATGGCTCAGGTCATGATTCCAGTGTTCTGGGATCAAGCCCTGCATCAGGCTCCTTACTGAGGATCCCAATGCAGGATTTCTTCCTCCTCACTTGTTCGCTGTCTCTCTCTCTCCTTTATTCTCTCTTCCTCTCTCTCTCAAATAAATAAAATCTTAAAAAAAAAAAAACCCACAATAAGATACCACCTCACACTTGTCAGAATGGCTAACATCAAAAACACAAGAAACAACAAGTGTTGATGGGAATGTGGAGAAAAAGGAACTGTTTGTGCACTGTTGGTAGAAATGCAACTGGTGCAACTACTGTGGAAAACATTATGGAGATTTCTTAAAAAATGAAAAACATAAGTACCATATAAATCCATAATTGCACTACTGGATATTTACCCCCAAAATAGTAATTTGAAGGATATATGCACCCCTGTGTTTATTGCAGCATTATTTAAAATAGCCAAATTATGGAAGCAGTCCAAGTGTCCAATGATAAATGAATAAAGAAGATGTGGTGTATATATAAAATGGAACATTATTCAGCCATAAAAAAGAATGAAGCCTTGCCATTTGCAACAACATGGATGGATCTAGAGAGTATGATGGTAACTGAAATGAGTCAAGATAAAGACAAATGCCATATGATTTCACCCATATGTGCAATTTAAGAAAGAAAACAAATGAATAAAAGGAAAAAAAAAAAAAAAAGAAGAAGAAGAGGAAGAAGAGACCAGAGCAAAGAGATGGTAACCAGAGGGGAGGTGGGTGGAATGATGGGTAAAATAGGAGAAGGGGATTAAGAGTACATTTATCTTCATGAACACTAAGTAATATATGGTATTATTGAATCACTATATTGTATACCTGAAACTAATATACTATATGTTAATTCCAATATAGTTATTTCCAATATAGTTACATATTGAAATTAAAAGAAATTAAAATTAAAATTAAAAAAAAAGTTTTGACCAAGTAAACAGAAATGCATTGTACATAATAACCTTGTATATGTGAATGTGTCTTAAAATTTTCAGAATACTTTATTGATACTTTCTTTAATTGCATGTGATATAGTCTCATATTTTCTTTTCTATTTTATGGACATAGCCAGCTAAATTGATTTCATGATATGTCCCCATAATTTAAAAGCTCTGGTAGAGGTGATGTCGCTGGGCTTTTTTTTTTGAGGAACGCTTGGTCAGACCTTCTGTCTTAGACCTACCAGGCAAGTACCTAAAAAATACTTTTCTTTTTTCCTATGTAAAAGGAACTTTCATGGGAAATTCAGAGATGGCCAGAAGTTTGGGAATAGGTATAGAAGCTGGGGGCCTCCATTTTTGAGATGTGAAATGTCATTAAACACCTGTTTTCAGCTGTGGATTCCCTCACTTCAGAGCCCCCTTGTGTTACCCACTGCAGATGACAAACCTCCGGTCTTGGGGGAGATGCCTGGGCCATAAATTTTAGCCATTCCTCTCCTTTGTAGTTCACCTGTATCCCTATTTAGAAATGTATACAATCTTGCCAATTCCTGAGTCTTAAGAATTCTATACTATAAATGGCAGTCTATTTCTTGGCATTCCTTATTGCTGTCTAAGGAATCCATTTTCTTAAGTTGCTTACCATTCTACCCTATCTTTTCCAGCTTCTAAAATGTTGATGCTTTTGTCTCCTCTCCTAACCTCTTTGATCTTATGATTTTCTGTTTTAAAAACAACCAACCAACAAAGGACACCCCTGTTACTCTGGGTTTAGTGGGGTTTGGGAAAGAAGCATAGCTGATTATTGGTATTAAAACCAATATTTTAAGCCAGGGTTTATTATATCATATTTTCTTAAAAATTAAAAAAAAATTATAACAATTATTTCCTTGTGATTAAAAACTTAGTCAACAGCATTCTAATATGCCTTTGTCCTTTCTTAATAGTTTCCCCACCATGGACATTCAGCTTATTTATAATATTTCCCAATTATAAATAATACTATAATGAACATCTTTGTATATAAAACCATGTTCTCATTTTTTTAAATATTTTATTTATTTATTTGAGAGAAAGCGAGAAGCACCAGCAGTAGGAGGGGGAAAGGAAGAAGCAGGCCCTCTCTTGAGCAGAGAGCCTACTCTAGGGCTCAGATCCCAAGACCCCAGGATCATGAACAGAGCTTACTTAACTGACTGAGCCACCCAGCTGCCCCAGACATGTTCTTGTTTCAGATTACTTCCTTAGAATAAATTCCCATTAAGGGAGATATTATGTGAAAAAAGAGAGAATGCAGATAGATGAAAGAACAAGCAAATACTCAGAAGTCTGCACCCATGATCCTCAAACTTTGGTTGCCTCAGAGTAGCCTGCAGGGCTTGTTAAATACCCTGCCATCCCTAAAGGGAATGATTCAGTAGGTCTGGGTTGGCCGAAAACTTTCATTCTTAAGTTCCAAGACCTTTGCTAAAGCTATAGTCACACCTGGACAATACTGATCTAAACCACAGAGTAGGGCACCTGGATGGCACAGTGAGTTAGGTACCTGACTCTTAGTTTCAGCTCAGGTCATGATATCAGGGTTATGGAGCCCCACATCAAGCCCGGCATGGGGTTCTATGCTCAGAAGGGAGTCTGCTTCTCTTCCTGTCTCTCTGCCTCTTTCCCACTAAAATCAATCAATCAATCTTTTAAAAAGTAAACAGAGAAAAATAGTCCTGAACAAGAGAAGGAGAGTAATTAAGAATAAATGAGATTGCAGCAGTGTTTGTTAGGTGGAAACCAGTCAAGAAAGAGCACTTTTATTTCCGACTGAAATAGGAGGTAGAATCCTGAGCCAAAAAAGGAGGTAAGTGTAGCATGAATAGTGTGATGAAAGGGATAAATGATCTGGGTTAGCCTCAGTGGCATTTAATGAAGGAACTGAGCTGGCACCCTATAAAGTATTAACCTGTAGAACTGAGAAGCCATCTTAAACTAGACATCATAACTTCAGAATGCTACCAGTCCTCACCATCAAATGAGGTCTGTTTTTTTCATCATATGAGGTTTTACAACAATGCTCAGCTGCCAGAGAAGGCTTACAGAGTTATTAGGGCAGCAGCACAAGCATGGAAGGAGCTAAGACTGATGGTGAGCAAGAGACTGAAGCAGTGGACCATGAGGTCTAGACCAGAGAGGAAAGGTCTAAGCATGCTGACCACCAGGCCCTAGGGCAAGAAAAGAAAGAGTGGTCAAAAGGACAGCAGCTTTTGGTAAAATATAAAGAAGGCCTTGTGCAAGTAAGCACATGAGCAAGCAAGAGACAGAACAGGAGACAGTTCTTAGGTCATGCTATTAGGTTGATCATTCTATGAATGGAACCATTCTAAAGTATGACAAGAATTTGGGAACCATTAGAACTTGGTATAGGGAGTCTGGTGGTAAGCAGTGGATGGGTCACTTGATAGCACTAAAATTCCCGAGGATAATGGCAAATCCTGGGTCACCACGAGGCTGGTTGATGAGAGCCATGGAAGCAGATAGTGGAATTGAAGGCAGGTGTGGCAGGAACCTCAAAAGGCTTTTGCATCAAAGCTGGAGACTAATGAACTGAAGTCAGTCATCAAGAGCTAAGAATATTTGTACAATGCTTTATTGTTTATGGTGGGTGAAGTGTGGGAAGCTGTAGGGTGTCATCTGGAGCCCTGAAATTGGCCGAGTGGTCGTGATGAGGGGCCAGGCCTGTTAGTTACAGGTGCTGACTGTTGGATTAAGATTCATGTTTAGGAGCTGGAGGGTAATGAGAGTTCCTATAAAAAAGCCTGAGGTCCACAGGGTTGTTTTTGGTACCCAAGAAACCCAGCCATCTATTAGCTAGGATGAAGGCTCACAAGGAGAATGCTGATGTAATATTGTGACCATTAATTCATTAATTCTTTCATTCATATTAAGCCAGAGTTGAGGAGCTACTGTTCTCCCCTACTTTCCCAGGATCATGGTCATTCTCAAATGTTCCAGGCAATCACTACCAATCCATTAGTTTGTGCTAAGAAATGAAGCTCTGTTGTCATTCTTGTGGTAGGTATCAGGAATGCTAAGTCCCTATTCTCAAGCATCTTAATGATGGGTGAGAACAGTTTAAGATACAAAATAGTCTTGATGGGAGCTCAGAAAAGGAACACCTAAGTCTAGGAAGATAGAAAATGACCTCTCAGAGGTCATTCTTCTATGTGGCAAAAGCTCTTTGAGACAGGTATTTCGTAGGAAGGAAGTCCTCAAAATGCAAATAAACCACTTAAGATGATGCAAACTTATTTCTCATTGGCTGCTATTTCTGGCCTACTTTCTGAGAAAAGAGTCAGCCTGAGAATAAGTGAAGAGAGCAGGAGGCCAAGTTGGTGGGGGGAGTATTTCATACTGGGCTGTAGTCCATTAGGTGCACCATGAAGAGTGGAACGTTTGCAAATTCCAGGGTGCCCAGCTTGTAGTGACAAAAGGTATAAACAAATACACTGCTCTTAGATTTTATTCACTTTCACTCTGCCTCTGGAATTGTCAACCTTTCTTTTAAAGAGAAGGACACCCTATCTCTAAAGACTTGGCCCAAAAAGGGGTGAGTCAGAAAAGGAGAAAGGACAGAGGAATGTTTTATGAGACCAACCACCAGTGTGTGTAGATAGACCACCTAGATCAAAATCCCCCAAGAACATTTTTAGGATGGTAACAGGAAGACTGCTTATGAAATTGGGCCTGCATGGGTTCTTGGGGAAATGTGACCCATTCCATAGCCAGTGTTGGGAAAGGGGGAAAAAAAAGAATACCAGGTGATAGAACAGATGATGGATCCTGGAGATTTAAGAAGAAATAAACAACTGTGTCATTGGAGAGGCCAAAGAAATGAAGACCAATAGGTAACAGGGCTGAATTGAAATTACTGAATTTTTGTTCAGGAGAGTCGTTGAGGAAGTGCAAGGAGGGCAACTATATGGTTGTGTGTGTGTGTTAAACCCTGTAGCTTACTAGTAAGAAGCTGGGTGGGTGGAGGAGAGATAGGAGACAGGGAGATGATTCAGTCCCTTCACATAGCTCCTTCATTCTTTGCCCACAATTTCTCTCTTCCTTTCTCTATAGGATCCTATGAAAGCTAAGGCCAAAGACTTATTTTTCTTCACAGTCCATGAGGGTTAATTCCTCCTTTTTACAGTAGTGAAAAAGCAAACTTACAAACGTAGGCTCATTCTCACTAAAAGAAGCCTTGTAAGGTTTTAACAAAAAGGAGACTATTATACTAGTAGCATAAAAAATACTATAACCAAGAAACTCTCCATAGGGTTTCCTAGCATGCACAGGTGTTCTTTGTCTTAATTCATTTAGCATTTACTTTCTGGCAGTGTGGGGGTGGGGGGAAGGAAATTTTCCACTTCATTTCTAGGTTCTGGGACTACCCTGTAAAAAAAGATTAACAGGGAGAAAGAAAACTAACTTAATTACATTATAGGAGCCCCACAAGAATATTACAGAAACAAGCGACTGGATTTGTGAAGCACTGACAAGACAAAAGGGTTTGGGCCAGGGGTAATAATACGGTGAAGGAATAACAAGGTTTGTTTATACAGCATCTTGGTCCTAAATTCCCAGAGATGTCTTCTACTCTTCTAGTATAGGGAGGGTGGCTTTCAGGAGATTTATCTATTGCTTTCAAGGGGCCAGAGGAGGTTCAGGGTATCCTTCCTGCACCAGCTGTTTCTCCAGTTCCTTTTTTGGGGGTAGCATATACTGAATCTCTACACCAGCTCTAATACTAAGATGAGAGCCATGAACAAGACAGACAGGCAGTTTATTTATTTTTTTTTTAAAGATTTTATTTATTTATTTATTTGACAGAGAGAAATCACAAGTAGATGGATAGGCAGGCAGAGAGAGAGAGAGAGAGAGGGAATCAGGCTCCCTGCCGAGCAGAGAGCCCAACGCGGGACTCGATCCCAGGACCTGAGATCATGACCTGAGCCAAAGGCAGCGGCTTAACCCACCGAGCCACCCAGGCGCCCCTTTCCCACAGTTTAGATTCTAGGTAGGGTGTGTGTGTTTGTGTGTGTGTGTGGGTGTGTGTGTGTGTGTTGGGAATAGTGGGTGAAACATATTTTAATCAAATAACCATGCAAACATCAGATTCTGAGAGGAACTGTAAGGAAAATAAATAGGGACAGGGTCTTGTAATAGAATAAAATAGGGCTTAGGGGAGGCCTCTCTAAATGTAATATGAGGCCCAGGAAGGTAACATCTGAAAAGACTTGAAGGAATCAGAGTACAGACATCATTCCATACAGACAGAATAGCATGTGCAAAGGCCTTGAGGCAGTTATGAGTCTGAGGTTCTTGTGGAGGAATCACATCGAGCAAGGGGATCACTAGTATAGGAGGAGCTAGAGGAGGTAGGCAAAGGATAGGGCATATGGGAGCTGGAGCAGTAGAAAGCTAATGAAGGACTTTTTAAACAGAAGGACAGAATCTAAGTTATTTGTCTAAAATAACAACAAACTGCTCTGGCTCCTGTATATCTACAGGAAATTTAGGAAATCACATGAGTATCCAAAGAGATGATAGTGGTTTAGACTAGAATGATGGCAGTGGAGATGGAGAGAAGTAAATGGGTGATGGATTTGTTGAAGTAGAATCTATACTATTTGGTGTAATTTGATGTGAGAAATAAGGTGTAAAGAGGAATCAAGAATAACACTTGAGTTTTAGCTAGCAAGTAGGTAGATGATGATGGCATTTACTGAGGTGGATGGAGATGAATGGATTTTCAGGAAGGAACCAACAGATCCATTACTGATATGTTTGTTACATTCAAAATGACATCAAACAGCTAGTTTAATGTAGGAGTGTGGAGTTCGGATAAAGTCTTTGCTAGAGATGCAGCATCAGGAATTATAGGATATAATGACTTCACTGACCAAGGGCTGAGATCATTTTTTTCCTCAAAGACATTCTGATAAAGTCACATCTTTGCTACTGTAAGAGCATGTCATCCCTCATGCCATCTCTCAAGTAATCCCCACATTCCTAAAAACAATCACTGCCAGTTTCATTTTGCCTTCTCTAATATTCTACTTTCATTATGATACAATTCAAAATATTTTTCCCTTGTGGTTTCTTTTCTGGCTCATGAATAATATTTAGATGTGTGTCATTTAATTTCAAAATAGTTGAAGCTTTTCTAGATAACATTAGTGATTTCTAATTTAATCAGCGAAGATACTAAGTATCAGCGAAGATACTATGCATAACTGCACCTTCTTTAAAAAAATTTTTTTTTAAGATTTATTTGACAGAGAGATGTGAGAAAGGAAATACAAGCAGCGGGAGTGGGAGAATAAGAAGCAGGCATCCCGCTGAACAGGGAGCCTGATGCAGGGATAGGTCTCAGGACCCTGGGACCATGACCTGAGCTGAAGGCAGACGCTTAACAACTGAGCCACCAAGGTGCCCCTCTTTTAAGAATGGTCTCTTTGAGACCATTTCATGATCTAGGATAAAATTTATCTTGATGAATGTTCCATTTGCACTTGAAAAGAACATATTTTGTTACTCAACAGTTGTTGGATGAAATATTTTGTAAATGTCAATTAAGTAAGTTGCTTAATAGTTTTTTTCAAAATTCTTCATATCCTGGTTTTTGTGGTGTGTGTGTGTGTGTGTGTGTTAGTTTAATTGTCTATTTTTGACATAAGGGTGTTAAAATCTATGTGTGATTATTAATTTCTTTAGGTTCCTCTTTAGTTTTGTCAAATTTTTCCTTAAATTTTCTTAAAAAAAATTTTTTTTTGTAGTTTGCTATTTGGTTTGTATACATTTAGTACTGATAGGTCTTCCTAGTGAGATAATCCATTTATCATTATAAAATATTCTTCTTTACCTCTGGTAATATATTTTATTTTAAAGTTCAATTTGCCTCAATATAGCCATTCTTCAAGTGGGTCTCTTTTAGATAGCACACTGCTTTAAAAAGTCTTCTTTTTAAAATACAGTCTGGAAATTCTGGCCTTTTAATTGGTGTATTAGATTCATTTACATTTGATGTAATTATTGGTATGTTGAATTCAGTTCTGTTATTTTGCTATTTTCTATCTGTCTCAACTATTTTTGTTTCTCCATTTTTTCTTTCCATCCTTCTGCTTGGTAAGTCACATTTTTTTTAAAGTATTCAATCTCTTAATTCCTCTAATAGCTTTATAGCTCTGACACCTCAAGCCAGTAAAACAGAAAATTTCTGCTTGAGTTCTGGAGGCTCCATGCTGCCTAAACATGGGAATATCTCTATAAATGTGGATCTCATCCACTGTGTGTAGTTCCCTTCTTTTAAGGCATGAAGCCCTCTCCTTAGTATCTGCCTACTTTTGTCCCCTCTCCAGAGTCTTCAAATAGTTGCTTGGCTACACTTATCCAGAGTTTGTAATCGTGATCCCTGGAACAGTTATTCTCATACTGGCTACCCTGTCATTAACAACACCAGAACTCTCAGGTCTGTCTTAATCCTTTAAAAATCCTTATTAAATGTAAGGGGATAGCCTTTGGTTTTATCCAAAAGAAAACAAGTCTCAGGCTTTGGAAGACAACAGCATCTAATTAGAATTTAATAATTATGCATTATATTTTATCCATCTATCATTTTACTGATGGCTCATGATACTGCTTTTCCAACTGTACCTATGATTTCAAGTTGTATACAAGCAAAATTGTGAGTCAATGTACAGAAAAGGAATAAAAACGAATAGTACCAGGGTTATACAGTTACAGAAAAACATGAGGCAACACTGCTGGAATGACTGAAGTTAGGAAAATACTGTTTAGTAACATACTTCCTCCAGCCATGAGGCAGTGGTGAATGGCAGTCTACAGTTAGGAAGAGAAGTCAGGACTCGAAATAGAGATTAGAAAATTCAAAGACTTAAGACCTTCAATCCAGTGCTATTGTTAAAATCAGGTTTTATAGCTTTAGTGTAAAAGGTTGTTGAGAATACAGCCATTCTATGAGGCTCTATCTTTGGTTCCCTGAGATTTTTTTTCTTTACAGGTTGTTAAATTTTGTAAGAATCAGTATAACATGTTCAATTCCACTTCTGATTTATGGGTTTTTTTATTTGATTTTTGCTTTTTTTTCCCAACCATTGTGAAGGTAGCTTTAAAATACCTCTATAAGTTCATTTGTTTGAAGGTCTCTGATGAAACTTCAATTTCAGAAATATCTATTGTTGCTTTTCTTTTTTTCTACATTGATCTCGATCCTGAGGAGAGTTATAAAATTTTCTTTTAAGTCATCTGACTCTAGTCCTGGATCAGGTCAATATCACCTGAAAAGTAACACTTCTGTTACCCGAAGAATATAAAGAAAATAAACCCCTAGGGAGACAGCATTGACTAGAGATTAGAAGAAGCTGTCAGAATGATAATCCAATTTAATCAGCAAACCTATTTCTAAACTCTGCTACCCAGACCTTTCTACTCTACCTTTTCAGGGGTTGGTATGACAACCTGGTGTTAATATTTATATAAGGAAAGAATAATTTTATTTTCTTAAGTGAGTAGGTTTTCATCAGTCCACTGTGTAGTAGCTGGTTCTTTGATCTATCCTGAACAATGGAACTAAAGAAAAAATTTCCAGTAATTCTGTTAAAGGCCTGGTATCATGAACCTGTGTCCTATTGTTTTGTTGTTTTCTGGCTGGTAGTAAGCTAAAGTTGAATCACACTAAAACACAGATTTTGGAATACTTAAATACTTTTGATGAGAAGCTAGTGGTCATTTGTATTATATTCTCCTGTATATAATGTATTTTTAAAAACTGTTTTTAAGGTTTTTCTCTACATCTTCAGTCTTCAGATAATTTACTAAGTATATCAGAGATGTGGCTTTCTTTGTATTTATCCTATTGGGATTCACTGAGTTTCTTGAATCTGTAAGCTTGGGATATTTTCAAATATTATTATTCCTTCAAATATTTTTCTGACCCACTCTCTGCTTTCCTTCTAGGACACCAGTTACTCATGTTACAATTTTTTATATTTGTCCAATGTCACTAAGTTCCTGTTCTATTCTTTTCCTTTTTTCTCTCCAATCTTTTTTCTTCCCTATTCTTCAGACCAAATAATTCCTAATCATCTATCTTCATGTTTACTTATTCTTACATCATGTCCAATTTTCTGTTAAGTCCACATTCAGACATTTACGTTATTTTCCAGCTGTAAAATTTCCATTTGGGTTTTTAAAAAAATATTTGATTTTTCAAATAAAATAAGAGATATCAAATATTTGATATCTCTTATTTGTTAATTACAAGATATTTTCCTTTACATTCCTGAGCATAGTTATAACAGCAGTTCTGCAATCTTTGCCAACTTCAACATCTGGGGAATCTTGAAGTCAGTTTGCATGGAATGTCTGAGTCTTTTTTTTTTCTTTTATTCCCTATATCTAGTAATTTTGGATTTTACACAAGACATTATTAATAATCATTGTAAAAATTCTGGATTCTATTCTTCCAAAGAGTCTTGATTGTTCAACAGAAAGTCAACTAGGCCTGCTTCAAACTCCAAAGTCAAACTCCCCTGCAGTTAACAGCAGCTGAAATCTGTTTAGTTCTTTTAGTCATGGATAAACTTCTTGGTTCTGTCTCATACATGTGCAGTTTAGGAATCAGGCAAAGATTTGGACAGAATTTATGTGCAAATTTTGAGATTATCCCTTTATCACTCTCTTCTGAGATTCTCAGTCAGTTTCCAGCTTCTGTGGCCACTTCGGACTCCGGTTCTTCAAGCTAGTAAGACTGCAGGTTTCTATTGGAATTTTAGCCTGCCTGTCTGGTGCCAACTTGGGACTGCCCCCGGTAAAAGTCATAATTGGGAAACACACCCAAACAACTAATCCTTTCTTTCAACTCCAAAGTTTCTGATTGCTTTTGGTCACTCTCTTTTAACTTCAGGCAACTGATTTTTTCTATGTCTTTGTTAAAAAAAAGAAAAGAAAAAAAAAAAGGACTGCTTAGGGACAGTATCTTTACTTTAGACTTTTACTTTATAGATAACTATACTGTATATTTTATACGTAACAGCTTTATTTTTTTTTAAAGATTTTATATCTTTATTTTAGAGAGTGCATGCAAGTCGGGGGAAGAGTAGAGGGAGAGAAAAAATCTCAAGCAGACTCAGCAGTGAGCACAGCACCCAACACGGGCTCAATCTTATGACCCTGAGATCACAATCTGAGCTGAAACCAAGAGTCAGGCACTTAACAACTGAGCCACCTCAGTGGCTGGTTGCCCAGCTGGTGCCCCAGCTTTATTTTTTAATCAAACTTTTGATTTTTGAGAAAGTTATAGATTCACATGCAGTTGTAAAAAATAAGAGACCCCATGTACCCATTACCCAGTCTCCACCACCCCCCCGCCTCCTCTGTGGTAACTTCTTCCAAAACTATAGTACCATATAACAACCAGGGTAAAATCAAGATTCAGAACATTTCTATCACCACAAAGATTCCTCATGTTGCCCTTTTTATAGCCATGTTTACTTCCCTTAGCCCTCAACCTCTCCTCAACCTCTCCTTAATCTCTGGCCAGCACTAATCTGTTCTCTATTTCTACAGTTTTGTCTCTTCAAGAATGTACATAAATTAGGGTGCCTGGCTAGTTCAGTCAGTAGAGTGTGTGACTCTTGGTCTTGGGGTCAGGAGTTTGAGCCCCATGTTGGGGATAGAGACTGCTTTAAAAAAATGTATATAAATGAAATAATTCATTTTGGGATTGGCTTTTTTCACTCAGTGTAATTCTCATAATTCATGCAGGTTGTATGTATCAGTAATTTGTTTCTTTTTAATAATAAGTAGTATTCTGAAGTATGGATATACAATAGTTTAACCATTCAGCCATTGAAAGACATGTAAATTTTTTTTCCAGTTTTTTACTATTATGAATAAAGTTGTTATGAAAATTTATGTAGGTTTTTATGTGAACATAAGTTTTCATTTCTCTGGAATACATGCCCAGGAGTGCAAATGCTGGGGCATATGGTATTTGCATATTTTGTTTCTTAAGAAATTGCCAAATTGTTTTCCAGACTGGCTGTGTCACTTTATATCCCCTCTGGCAATATATGAGTGATCCAAGTTTCTCTCCATCTTCAGCATCATTTGGTGGTATCATTGTTTTTTTAAAAGTTATTATTATTTTAACCATTCTGTTAGATGTATAGTGATAATCTCAACCTGGTTTTAATTTGAATTTCCCTAATAACTAATGATATCAAACATCATTTCACATGCTTATTTTTGTGTGTGTGAAATGTCTCTTCATATGTTTTGTGGACATTCGAGCTGGATTGCTTGTTTTACTGTTGAGTGTTGAGAATTCCTTATAAGATTTAGATAGTAGTTCTTTCTCAGATATGCAGTTTGTAAATATTTTGTCCCAAATTGTTTTAATTAAACTTAATAAAGTTTTTCTTAATTCTTTAAGTGTTTGGTAGAATCTCCTTTGGCTTGGATATATCTTTTATGGGAGTTTTAAAATTACACATTCCATTTCATTAATAATTATAGGTTATTCAAATGATCTATTTCATATTGGGTAATAATTTATTCAGCCTTAAAAACAATGAAATTCTGATTCTATATGAATGAAACTTGAAAGTGTTCTGTTAAGTGAAATAAGCCAGACACAAAAGGACAAATGTTACATGATTCCACTTGTATGAAGTACCATGAATAGGCAAATGAATAGGGGCAGAAAATAGAAGAGGTTGCTGGGGCTGGGGTGGGAGCAGGGAATGAAGAATTATTATTTAATGAATATAAAGTTTATGTTTGGAATGATGAAAAGTTCTGGAAAAGGACAGTAGGGATAGCTGTACCACACTGTAAATGCGCTTAATGCCACTGAATTACATACACACTTAAAAACAGCTCAGATGGTATACTGTGTGTATATTTTACCACAATACACAATAAAACAAGAACAAAACCAGTATACCAGAAGTCTTGATTCTGAGAAGACTCACAGGGTCAGATAAAAAGTGGTAGAAATGAGGAGAACCAGATTTCTACCCCAGATTTCCAGAGAGAAAAAATTACTGTTGTAATCTTGACAGAATTATAAATACTCCATGATGTCATAATTCACAGCTCTCTTTTGCTCTAACGGTGTTTACAAATTGCAGTTTTTTAAAAAACAAAAATAAAAATAAATTCTGCCATCAATTCCACATAATTTCTATATCCACCAATATCTACTTTTATTTCCTGGGCCATCAAAAAGAAATGAAAACAACCAGAACCGTCAATCTGACACAGGTATACAGAGATCCAACAATGAAAGAAATGGCATCCACAACTTTTACATGAGTGTCATCCAGTGTGAAAGGAATAACTCTAATAGAATACTCGGGCTAAGTTAGGTATCTCCTGGAACACTGATGGAGTTTTGGTATAAACAGATGTTTTGGAATGGGACACAAAGTTTCCACTCTAATTGTCTCCAAATGGTCCTGGTGAAACTTGTTTCTCCCAGCTTGTAATGCAGAATGATCTACTCCCTTTAGAACTTAATGAAAAGAATTATAAAAATTAGGGAAAGACTTTTACTGTTTCAAAAGGACCAACATCTGCAATTACAAATGTCACCAAACATCTGCATCGGTAATTGAGGGGATGATGGGGTGATATAAGTTGCAATGACAAAGACCTTGCTGATTAGGACCACCAGGCAATGCAGTAAAAGAGGCACTGACAGGTGTAACAGGGGTGAGTTAATGGCAACCAAAGATATCACAGGAGCCTCTTGGGCTAGATTTGATGAAAGGCTTAAGTTTGGGTTGTATCCTGAAGGCAATGGGGTTTAGAACAAAGGAACACTATAATAAAATTTGCATTTAGAAGAAGCATTCTGGCAGTAGGATGAAGAATTTTTAGGAAGGGGAAAAAATACACTGGATGATAGAAAACCTGGAATCTATTCCATCCATCTAGACAAGAAATAATAAGGGGCTAATTAAATACTGTTCAAGAGGAATGAGAGGGAAGATGAGCATAAAACTGGATATAAAATTTTCTTAGGCATTCAGAGAAAGCAAGAATAAGAAACCTATGGTAGAAGATTGTAAAATAATAGAATAAAGAGATTTAGAGTGCTGTCATTAAAGAAAGAGAATATTGGTGTCTTCAAAACTAAGCCAATGAACTACATTCATAATAGTATATGTCTGTAGATATAATTTAAAAACTGTGAAAACTACAAACTAAAATTAAAAGCCATGATCCCAAGAATCAGATATCAGAAGTTAAAGTACAACATTGGTCTCTAGTCAGAACTATGTAATTATTAGGGTGAAAACAAAGTTTAAGAAGACCTCATAGAGAAAAACAACCATAGGGGTACCTGGGTGGCCCAGTGGATTAAAGCCTCTGCCTTCGACTCAGGTCATGATCCCAGGGTCCTGGCCCCACATCCGGCTCTCCACTCAGCAGGGAGCCTGTTTCTCCCCCCTCTTCTCTCTCTGCCTATTTGATACCTCTGTCACATAAATAAAATCTAAATTAAAAAAAAGGAAGAAGAAAAACAACCATAAAACAAGTAACAAAATGGTAGTAAGTACATACCTATAGATAATTATTTTTAATGCAAATGGACTCCAATCAAAAGACATAGGATGATGGGATGGATAAAAAACAAGACTCACCTATCTGCAGCCTATAAGAGACTCATTTCAGATCTCAGGACACATAGAAATTGAAGGTGAAGGGAGGGAAAATCATTAATCATGCAAATTGATGTGAGAAAAAAGCAAGGATAGCAATACTTAGACAGGATAGACTTTTAATCAAAGACTAATGAGGAAAAGAAGGCACTATATAATAATAAAGGGAACAATACAATAAGAATATATAACAACTGTAAATACCCAACACAGGACAATCCAAATACATTAAACAATTAATAATAAACATAAAGAACTAATGAGTAGTAATACAATAATAGTAGGGGACTTTAACACCCTACGAACATCAATGGACATACCATCCAAACAGAAAATCAACAAGGAAATAGTGGCCTTGAATGACACTTTGGATTTAACAGATATATCCAAAATATTCCACACTAAAACAGCAGAATACACATTCTTTTCCAGTGTACATGGAACATTCTCTAGAAGAGACCACATATTAGGCCAGAAAGCAAGTTTCAACAAATTGAAAAAGATCGAATTCATACCATGCATCTTTTCTGACCACAATGCTATGAAACTAGAAATCAACCACAAGAAAAAGCCTGGAAAGAGCACAAATAAATGGAGGCTAAATAACATGCTGCTAAACAATGAATGGTTAACCAAGAAATCAAAAAGAAACTCAAAAAAATATATGGAGACATGGGGTGCCTGGCTGGCTCAGTCAGTAAAGCATGCGACTCTTGATCTCAGGATTGGGATTTCAAGCACCATGATATGGGCATAGAGCATACTTAAAATATATGTGTGTGTGTGTGTGTGTGTGTGTGTGTGTGTGTGTTTTAATATAAATATATTAAATATATATGTATATTTAAATATATATGTATTTAAATATATATGTATATACATACATGTATTTATTAGATGGGGGAAGGAGAGTGGGAAAGAGAGAAACGAAAATGAAAACACAACAGCCCCAAATCTTTGGAATACAGCAAAAGAAATCCCAAGAGGGAAGTTTATAGCAATATAGGCCTACCTTAAGAAGAAAGAAAAATCTCAAACAACTTAAAATTACACCTAAACGAGCTAGAAAAAAAAACAAAGAAAACATGAAAACTATAGAAAAAAAGGAAGAGATTAGAGCAGAAATAAACAACATAAAAACTAAAAAATAATACAATAGGTCAATGAAATCAGGAGCTGGTTCTCTGAAGACATCACCAATATTGATGAACCTCTAGCTAGACTTATCAAATGAAAGAAAGAGAGAGAGAGGACTAAAACAAAATCGGAAATGAAAGAAGAGAAGTAACTGCCACCACAGAAATATAAATGATTATGAGATTATGAAAAACTAGAAGCCAACAAATTGGACAACCTAGAAGAAATGGATAAATTCCCAGAAACATATAAAGTAACAAAACTGAAGCTGGAAGAAATAGAAAATTTGAACAGACTGATTACCAGCAATGAAATTGGATCAGTAATGAAAGACTGCCTAGGGGCACCTGGGTGGCTCAGTTGATTAAGGGTCTGCCTTCCGCTCAGGTGATGATCCTACAGCCCTGGGTTCCCTGCTCAATAAGGAGTCGTCTTCTCTCTCTGCCCCTCACCTTGCTTTTGCTCTCTCTCAAATAAATAAATAAAATCTTCAAAAACAAACAAAAACCTCCCAACAAACAGAAGTCCAGACAGATGGCTTCACAGGTGAATTCTACTGAATATCTTCTCAAACTGTTCTAAAAAACAGAAGGGGAAGGAAAACTTCCAAATTCATTCTGTGAGGTCAGAATTACCCTGATACCAAAACTAGATAAAAACACTACAAAAAAAGAGAACTACAGGGGAGCCTGCATGGCTTAGTCAGTTAAGCATCTGACTCTTGGTTTCAGCTCAGGTCATGATCTCATGGGTTGTAGGATCGAGCCCCATGTCAGGCTCCCTACTTATGAGGAGTCTGCTTGAAGATTCTCTCCCTCTGCCCCTTTACTCACTCTTTCTCTCCCTCATATAAATAAACAAATCTTTAAAAAGGGAGAGAGAGAACTACATACCACTAGTGCTAATGAGCATAGGTGCAAAAATCCTCAACAAAATACTAGCAAAGTGAATATAATTATACTTTAAAAAATCACTCATCACCATCAAGTGGGATTTATTTTCCGGATGCAAGGGTGGTTCAATATTTGCAAACCAATCAATGTGATACATTGCATCAGTAAGAGGAAGGATAAAATCTATGTGATCATTTCAATAGATGCAGAAAAAGCATTTGACAAAGTACAATATCCATTCATGATAAAAACTCTCAAAAAAATAGGTTTAGAGGAAACATACCTCAACATAATAAAGGTCATGTATGAAACACCCACAACTAACACCATACTCAATGCAGAAAAAACCGAGAGCTTTTCCCCTAAGGTCAGGAATGACCTTTATACTCTCATCACCTTTATACAACATTGTCCTCAAAGTCCTCACCACAGCAATCAGGCAAGAAAAAGGAATCAAAGATATCCAAATTGGCAAAGAAGAAGTGAAACTTTCATTATGTGCGAATGACATGATACTATATATCAAAAACCAGAAGACTCCACCGGAAAATTATTAGAACTGATAAATGAATTCAGTTAAGGTCTCAGGATATGAAATCAACATACAGAAATCCATTCCATTTCTATACCCTATTAATGAAGCAGCAGAAGGAGAAATTAATAATCCCGTTTATGATTGCAACCAAAAATAATAAAACACCCAGGAATCAACTCAGCCAAGGAGATGAAACACCTGTCTGCTGAAAACTTTAAAACACTGAGGAAAGAAGCTGGAGATGACACAAACAAATGGGAAGACATCCCATGTTCATGGACTGAAAGAATAAATATTGTTAAATTGCCCATACTACCCAAAGCAATCTATAGATCCAATGCAATCTTTATCCAAACACCAACATCATTTTTCACAGAACCAGAACAAACAATCCTAAAATGTGTATGGAACTACAAAAGACCCCAAATAGCCAAAGCAATCTTGGAAAAGAAAAACAAAGCTGGAGGTATCATAATTCCAGACTTCAAGATACACTACAAAGCTGTGGCAATCAAAAAAGTATGGTACTGGCACAAAAACAGACACAGAGATCCAGAGATCAATGGGACAGAATAGAAAGCCTAGAAATAAACCCACGATTGTATGGTCAATCTTTGACAAAGGAGGCAAGAATGTACAATGGGAAAAAGTCAGTCTTTTCAACAAATGGTGCTGGGAAAACTAGACAGCTACATACAAAAGAATGAAACTGTACCACTTTCATATATCATACACAAAAATAAACTCAAAGTGGATTAAAGAGCTAAATGTGAGACCTGAAACCATGGAAATTGTAAAAGAGAGCGCAAGCAGTAATTTCTCTGAAATGGGTTGTAGCCACATCTTCCTTGAAGCAAGGGAAACAAAAGAAAAAATACACCATTGTGACTACATCTAAATAAAAAGCTTCTGCACAGTGAAGGAAACAATCACCAAAACTAAAAGACAGCCTACTGAATGGAAGAAGAAATTTACAAATGACATATCTGATAAAGGGTTAGAATCCAAAATATATAAAGAACTTTTACAACTCAACAGCCAAAAGCCAAATAATCCAATTAGAAAATGGGCAAAGACATGAGCAGACATTTCTCTAAGGAAGACGTACAGATCGCTAAGACACATGAAAAGATGCTAAACACTTATCAGAGACATGCAAAAACTACAATAAGATACCACGCCTCACCTGTCAGAATGGCTAACATGAAAAACACAAGAAACAAGTGTTGATGAGGATGTGGAGAATAGGAACCCTTGTGTTCTGTAAGAATGTAAACTGGTACAGTCACTGTGGAAAACAGTACAGATATTTCCCCCAAAATATTAAAAATAGAAGTACCATATGATCCAGTAATCACACTACTGGGTATTTACCCAAAGAATATGAAAACATTAATTTGAAAGATACATGCACCCTTGTGTTTACTGTAGCATTATTTAAAATAGCCACATTATGGTAGCACCCCAAATGCCCTTGATACATGAATGGATGAAGATGTGGTACACACACACACTGGAGTATTACTCAGCCATGAGAATGAAATATTGCCATTTGCAACAACATGGAGAGAGCTAGAGAACATAATGCTGAGTGAAGTAAGTCAATGAAAGACAAATAGCATATGATTTTGCTCATATGTGGAATTAAGAAACAAATGAAAAAAGGAAAAAAGAGACAAACCAAACTATGGAAATGAAAGAGATGGTTACTGGAGGGGAGGTCGGGGGGGTGGGGAATGAGTGAAATAGGTGAAGGGGAACAAGAGTACACTTATCATGATGAGAATTTAGTAACATATAGAATTATTGAATCACTGTATTCTATACCTGAAACTAATATAACACTATGTTAAATATACTGGAATTAAAATAATTATTCTGTGAGTGATCTCGAAACACAGGGTGAAGTAGTTGTCTATTCGTTTGATAGGATTTGAGATCCACTTGTTTATGGCAAAGACAAAAAAGTTGTTCTTAGTGGTAAAGTTGTTTTGATACAGGAATGGAAAAAAAGACTTCATGTTAGTGTACTTGCTCTATCTAAAAAGCCACCATGTGCTCAGTGGTATACGGACATAGAAGTACACACACACATATATCTGTGTATGTACACATACAAACATAAGGTAGGAAAACAAGGGATCTGGCCTTCTCACAGCGAGGCTCATAATAAACTGAGCTCATCCCTATAATTACTATAATTCTTAAAGGATTATGTTTTAAATGCCTGCATTTAATAAATATATCTGTAAAATATATTTCAATACTTCCACATGCTTTAGTATGTTGAAATACAACAACTATTTAAATATTATGTCAGCAATATTGACGGTGGTTAAAGGTGCCACTTATTCCATGGTTGTAAAATAGCAAGAAGGGATTGTAGCAGAACTGGAGATGGGATGGATAGTGCCAGGAGGTTGTGAACTTTAATACTGATAAGCAATTTTAATACTGCCCCAGGATAACATTTCTAGATTTCGTAACTGGATATGATTAGGAGGTTGTTGGTTTTTTGTTTTTGTTTTTTAAGAAAAGGAACAGGAATGTGAGTTGCTTACAATTAGAGAAGTGATTTATGAATCATGTTAATTGCGGGCATCTCTGGAACCACACAATAGGAAAAATCATGTGCTTATCAGGCTCAATAATAATAGTCTGAATTTGTGAAATGGAAACCCTTGTAGCCTATGATAAGTATGATAATACCTAGAGCAAATATTAAAAATAATATATAAAGGGATATACTGCAAATTATAAATAAATAAAAATGGATTTTTTAAATGTTCAAGTAACCCACTGGAAAGCAGAAAAATAAAACAGAAATAAAGAAACAGGAGAAAAGATAGGAAATAAAAAATTAAGTGGCAAATTTAAGCCCCAATAATAGTTAAAATGTTTTGAGCACTGAGTACATGCCAGATATATATTCGTTTAATCACTCATGTCAACCCTATGAGGTAGACTTGGATTACTCTCTCCGTTTTATAGGCAAGATAATACAATTGAGATTGAGATTTACTTGCCCAAGATCATAAAACATGTGGTGGGTGGTAGAGCTACCATTCAAACCCAGGCAGAGCCCACACAATTTACCCTTACACTGTGCCAGAGGGCATCTGAATACCCAGCCCCAGCTGCTTAAGCACCATGTTTGATATCACGTGATAATTCTCTTCTGCTCCCAGATAGCACAGATTGGACACCTGACATAGGGGCCACTGATCCACAATATACTGTAGTGGCCCCATATACACATACACACAGACAAAATGAACCTAAGCCTCTCATTTTCTTTGGCTTGGTTTAATCTCTTGTTGATTAGGAGTATCAAGGTCAATTATCTAAAACTTGGAAAAATTAGAAACTTGGAAAAATTAGTAAAAACTGGCTGTTCAGGCTACCTTAACAAATATACCACAGGATGCATGGCTTAAGGAGCAGACATTCCTTTCTCACAGTTCTGGACGTTGGGAAGTGAATGATCAAGGTGCCAGCAGATCTAGTATCTGGTGAGGGCTGCCCGGTTTACAAATGGCGGTCCTCCTTGGATCCTCACAAAGTAGAGAGCAGGGAGAGAAGCAGCAAACTCTCTCATGTCTCTTTCTATCAGGGCAGTAATCCCACTCAGGAGGGCTCCACCCTCATGATCTGATTACCTCCAAACATCAGCTCATTAGAGATCTGATGTCCACATATGAATGGGGTGGGTTGGGTGGAGGGTGGGCATACAACATTCAGTCCATAGCACTGGCTCCATAAGTCATGAAGACTAGCTGGAAACTGGGAAAGCCTGGTTATTCTGTCTTTCAGAGTAACCGTCTGAAAGATCGAATCTAGTTTGTCACCAGAGTGGAAATGGCAATCTCATCTCTAACATGAAAGCCTGGTCCAGCTGGTTCGGTTTGGACCCCTCTTCTTCATTTCTTAAAATTTTATTTATTATTTGATAGACAGAGATCACAAGTAGGCAGAGAGGTAGGCAGAGAGGGCGGGGAGAAACAGGCTCTCTGCCGAGCGGAGAGCCCCATGCAGGGCTTGATCCTAGAATCATGACCTGAGTGGAAGGCAGAAGCTTTAAACCACTGAGCCACCCAGGCGCTCCTGGACTCCTCTTCTTCAGATTAGAGACTGGAAGCCAATTTCCTGTGGTTGCCATAAACATTACCACAAAGTTAGTGGCTTAAAACAACAGAAATGTATTTTCTCACAGCTCCAGAGATAAGAAGTGGGCATGACTGTGCTTCCTCTAGAAGCTCAAGGAGAGATTCTGTCACTTGCCTCTTGTAGCTTCTGGAGGCTGTCCTTGTACCTTGGCTTGTGGCTCCTCACTCCAATCTGTCTCCATTTTCAAATGAGCTTCGCTATGTGACTTCTCATCTGTCTCTTATAAAGACACTTGTCTTTGGGTTTAGGGACTACATGGGTAATCTAGGATGGTTTCCTTTCAAGGTCCTCAACTATATCTGCAAAGACCTTTTTCCTAAATGAACAGTTAGAATTTGGGTATTAGAACAAGGATATGTATTTTGAGGGGCCACAATTCAGCCCCCTGCAGGTGTCCTGGGTGTGGTACCAGCTGTTTTTTTGATAAGCCTAAGGAAAGGTAAAGTAGAATAATAAGCTTTCAGCTTTCTACCAGTGTTCCTTACTGAATTCTGTGGGTTGGGAGCCATGAAATTCCAGAGTGAGTGGTAGAGGAAGTACTAGTCCATAGCAGTTTGTATGCTTTGAATTTGAAGCCCGAAGAAAGCTGCTTTGAGATGAGCCATACCATTCACAAGGTTACCTTTGGGGACTCCAAAGGAGCTAAAGAGAAAAAGCTGAAATTCTGCCAGTTGACCAGTGGAATTGATGGATCATATGGTATCTGTGTTTAATGTTTTAACGACTGCTGGTAGGCTGGTTTTGAATTCTACACATCAGTGTGCAGATCAGACTTCTCTCTGGGTTCCCTCACCATCCTGAATTTGGTTCACTCCAGAAATTAACCAATCTATAGACAATCCCCAAGTCTCCTTTTAGCTAAGTTAAACTTCCTCTTTCTGCAACAATCCTCTTTCCAAAGAGCTGCTTAAGGAAGAGATCTGAAGAAGAATTCAAGGATCTGGAAAATTCACAACTATAATAGTTTAGGAGAAGTGGCCTATGCAATGAACGGAGGCTGCTCCCAATTAAAACAGAATTATTTTTGCACACTGGTTGTTTCCAGAAGGGGAAATGATCAAATTGAAAACAAACAAAAAGTTCTTTAGTAAAACCAAAAATCTTGCTGGTGCCTATGGGCCATGAGCTGCTCAGCAGGACTTTGCTACCGTATTCCAGAAGGCTGAGCAGAGCCTTTAGGATAACTGAGAAGCACTTCAGAGCTGGCTGCCCCATCAAGAGATCATCCCTTTCTCTGACTCCATTTTCCCTTCACATGCCATTTCCCCCATCTTTCATCCCCTCCAAATCACCCAAACTACCTCAGCCTCTCTTCCTCTGCTTTTGAAAAATCATTTGACCTCATTCCAGAGAATTTGGAAAGAACAAAAAAAAAGAAAAGAGATCAAAGAAAAATCACCATTAGCTCCCCTACTCTAGAAGAAATCTCTGCCCACATTTTGCTATATATCATTCTGGACTTCTTTCCTTCCCTCATTGTGTTCTTTAAAGTTATTATTACACCAGAAAGATAAGAGATAACAAGAGTTGGCAAGGATGTGGGGAAAAAAAAAAAAACAAAAACGGAACCCTTGCACACTGTCGTGGAAATACAAATTCGTGTAGTCATCAGGGAAAACAGTATGGAGATGCCTTAAAAAACTAAAAATAGAAATACCATATGATCCAGTAATTCCACTTCTGGGTCTATATCCCAGGGAAGTGAAGTCACTACCTCCAAGAAGTATTTGCACCCCTATAAAAACACTTTACCGGGGCAAATTTAAAAAGTCACAGAAAGAGAACAAGTTAGAGGGGAGTTGTGGTTCATAAAATGCAGACGGGTTATAGTTATAGTTCAGCTTCCATAACGTTGGAACTGACTGATTCAGTAATTAAAATAGAACTTTATTTCATCCAGTGTTTAATGATGTTTTAATACCTTATACAGTCAAATATTTCAAAATGAACAATGTTTATCCATGAAAAAACAAGTATTTCCTCTTGATAAAAATGACCAGATTTGCATCCATGTTTCCATATTCCCTTCTCTAACCAGGTATCTGATGTCTGCAAACTGACCTGCTTAACAGTACAGACACATAATCAAAAGCAAACATACCAGGAGAGTTTGGAGGGGCAGGATTTGTGGGCTAAACTGAATGAGGGTGGTAATGGGCTGGGCCCTCCCACAGAGTGGCTTCTGGCAATGGAAGGGTAACTTTAGGCCTTTTAGGTTTCTTGCCTTTGTACATCCTGAAAGCAGACACTGGGGAAGTAAATCCATAATTAGGGGGTTATTTAGAATAGAGATTTGTGACTTGACAGACTGCAACCTGTCTGTATCCACAAACACAATGAAACCCCTCACCAGCCCTTTGTCTCTGGGTATGCACGGTCTATTGAAGGTCTCTCATTTACTGAGCCATTTGGGTTCACATTACATTTCCTGAGAAGGAAGGGTGTATGGGATGGAGAACAGTACCTCTACGCATCTTAAAATGGTACATCTTATTAATTCTTGCACTCCTAGTCTTAAAATCAATCATCTTGAATTCAAGTTTGACCTCAGCTTCCCTCATTATTTAAGTGCTGAGTGCTCAGAACCTCAGGGTCAAGTTTCAAACCCAATAATAGGAAATGGAATTCTTTGTGCAAGGTGAATAAAAGCTACAAGACAACACATACCCATCCTTAAAGTTAAAGCTCTTTAATAGGAGACAGTATTTTAGAATGTTTTAGGTTTCAAATTTCATCTACAATCATTTTAGTTGGTAGTAAGTATTTTCCGAGTATTTGTTGCATTTACAACCCTCATACCAGATACTGTCTGTAGATGTCAGGTATGTGCCTATGAAATGTCATTCCCTGTTACCTGTTGTTGTGGCCTGGGAACCTCATCACTCTCTGCACACCGAATTTCCATTCTTACAATTTTTGTGTCTTTCATTTAAAATGAACATTTGGGGGGACGCCTGGGTGGCTCAGTTGGTTAAGCAGCTGCCTTCGGCTCAGGTCATGATCCCAGTGTCCTGGGATCGAGTCCCACATCGGGCTCCTAGCTTGGCAGGAAGCCTGCTTCTCCCTCTGCCTCTGCCTGCTGCTCTGTCTGCCTGTGCTCGCTCGCGCTATCTCTCTCTCTCTCTCTGACAAATAAATAAAATCTTAAAAAAAAAAAAAAAACTAAAAAGAAAAATGAACATATTGGGGTGCCTGGGTGGCTCAGTGGGTTGAAGCCTCTGTCTTCAGCTCGGGTCATGATCCCAGGGTCCTGGGAGTGTGGAGGCCCACACTGGGCTCTCTGCTCCGCAGGAAGACTGCTTCCTCTTCTCTCTCCCTGCCTGCCTCTCTGCATACTTGTGATCTCTGTCTGTCAAATAAACAAATAAAATCTTAAAAAAAAAAAAAAAAGAATCTATTGGGGTGCCTAGGTGGCTCAGTTGGTTGGGCATCTACCTTCAGCTCAGGTCATGATCCTTAGGTCTTGGGATGGAGTCAGGCATCATCCCTGCTGAGCAGGGAGCTTCTCCCTCTGTCCCTCCCTCTGCTCATGCCTTCTCTCACTCTCTCAAATAAATAAACAAAATCTTTAAAAAAATTAATAAAATGAACATATTTACAACATAGGATTAACATAATGACTTAAGACCTTTATGAGGTACCTAAAATTGCAAGATGAGCTTACATTCCTATTTATTACTTCCCTGTAAAGGGACTGCATATTTAACACTACAAACATAGATCTTAATCAACAGACAGGTTTCAAACTTCAGAAAAATTTTTATTATAAAATGTTTTGGAGCCAAAAGAAATAAGAAAACCCCATGGAAAGTAAAAATAAAAAAGACACTCATGTGCCCACCACTCACGTTTGACACTTTGCCATATTTGCTTCACACTGTTTATTTTTAAAGAAAGCATTAATGTTAGAGTAGAAGGCCTCACCTCTTCTCTTCCCTTTCCATTTTTCCCTCCTCAGTTTACTGCATCCTGTTTTAGCTTGTGTATGTTTTTATGTTTTCAAAACTTAATAGGTTTTAGGTTTCTTTTGTTTTATGTTTCTAAAATTTGCATTAGGGGCACAGTTGGCAGAAATGTTCGCAATTTACATTTTTGTTCAATATTAAGATTTAACTACATTGACGAAAGTATGCCATACCATTCATCTGAACTACTGTTCCAATTCCATTCTATGAATATACTACTGTTTGTGCATCCATTTCCCTTCTGAGGGGCATTTAGTTTAATTGCAATATTTTACTATGATACACAACATAATATGAATGAACCATCCAGCCATCCCTCCAGTCCCATTAGCTCTGTCTTCAAAATAATATATCTTAGAATCTGAGTTCTCCACACCCTAAAACTACCCTCGTTCAAGCCATCATTTTCTCCTCTGGGGCTCCTAAGTGCCTTGAGATTTCAATCCTCCTCCCCTTCAACATACAGTTCATACAGTCCATGGGGTCAGGCTGGGTCTCTCCATCAAAATGCTTCCCATCATACCTGGGATAAACTCCAAAGGTCTTCCCATGGTCAGGAAGACCCCACACGGTCTGGCCGCTCTCCCTCTCTTTCCCTAGTCCTACAGTCACAGCATACTTGGCGTTTTCTGTTGGGGCCTCACAAGCCTTTGAACCAGCTGTTCATTGGGCTTAAAACTGGCACTTCCTTATCTCCTATGACTTCTTCTCTTGCTTTACTCAGGCTCCTGATCAAATAATGCCTCAGAAAAGCCTCTCCTATTTTTCTTATCTCAATTAATTCTTCTTTCATTTCCCATCTCCCTATCCTGTTGTTCTTTTTCCCTTTTCAGAAGGAATCACACCTGAAATTATCTTGTTTACTTTTGCTCCTCTGCTAGGATGTGTACTCCGTGGCCTTTAGGTCTCTAGTTGTGTCTGGTATACTAGGCATCGTCAATACTTAACCTGAATGAATGAGAGAACATCAGTACAAGACTCATCACACACATTCTCCAGGATATGATCTTGAAAATTCCGTCCATGGCGAAGCGCAATATGAAATACGCATTTATACAAAACACACACCCAAACGGGACACACGGTTTGAGAAAACAATACTCACATGTATTACTTGTATTTTTTACATTATTTCTAAAAGAAAGAAAAAAACGTGCTGGTTGTAACCCACTAAGTTGATTTCATAATTCACGAAATGGGTTCTAACCCACAGGGTGAAAAACTTTGTTTTAGGGTATATACCTGGAAGTGGTTTTGCTGGGTTTTACTAAATACCCCTGAACTGCCCTCTGAGGTAAAAAAAAAATTACCTACTAACATTGCAGGAATTTCCTCATGTCCTTACCAGCATCTGGTCTTATCAGGTTTCTTAATTTTTACCAGTCTGAGTGAAACTGTATCTCTGTTTTAATTTGCATCTTTCAGTTTATTAAAAAGACTGATAGACTAGACATCTTAATCTTAAGTATATATGTAAACTATTTTCTAATGCCCCAAGAGAATTAAGAATTTTCCTATCAGAACTTTTCAGAGTCAAATGACTTAATCTTCCCTTACTTTATGCATTTCACAATCCCAAATCCTCACGTATTTCAGTGGCAAAAAACTGTATTCCTAAGGACACAGCACTAATGATGATTCTAGGTCTTTCACCTTTTATATAGTTGATCTACTCAACAAACATTTAATTGAGTCACTCACCACCCCCCTCCGCACCCCCCCAATCGCCACCACTGCCAAGAATTTCGCCAAACCAACCGCCTCTCTTGGCGCCTACCTTCGAGACCGTGAGTTCTTTGTCCCTTGCACTGTGACAGAGTGACCATGGGCAGGCGTGTTTTTAGAAAGGCTCGAAGACTCCGACCAAGACCCTCCCAATTCTTCCAATCCATTGTTCTCTCGTATTACTTGCTCACAAGTTTTTGTATTCAGTACATTCAGAGAGGAACGCGGTATGTTCACGCATGCTCTCACTGCAAAGAATTATTCCCGAGAGAAAAGTTTTTAAGGAGAAGATTCGAACGTTTTCATTTCAAGCACTTGTCTTAAATGTGAGATTATAACTAGTGTCTTTTACAGCAACCCAAATCATTTTTCTTCTTCTTCTAAAAGCTGCTTCCCCTACCCCTCGCTCTACAAAAGATTTAAAACCTCACACTTTATTGCGTCGGAACGTGAGGTTTGATTAAAAGGGCAATTGAAAACTATCTCACGGTCATTTCAATTTCGGTGATTATCAATTCTAACGAAAGAAAAGATGATCAAACCACATTAATAGTCTTCAGCTTCTATCCGCAACAGATAAATATTAAAGCCTGTCTGATCCCGCAGATAAGTCTTTACTAATGGCAGCACATTTTGGTCCTAATTTAAAACCCACAAGTCTTCTGTAAAACAACAACGCGGCTTCCTGTGCTTTCTGAAAAGAAACATCAAGATCTAACTCATTTGATTGCTGCAGATAATGATGTGGTTGCCAGATAAGAGGTGCCACACTCAGGGACATTGACTGGACTAATAAAGGGGGGGATTCGTGCTTAATTCTGGATTTTTATGTTGAATAACGTACACCGCACGCCGCAAGGACAGTGATAAACCCGCAAGACTCTCGGGCGCTGCTCTCCATTAGACCGCAACTCGACTTTTCCACTCCCAGCCCGGGAATTCATGCAAATCAGCCTGCTAACCCCGGGGCAATACGAACCGCTTTCGCGCCATTCGCTCAGGACCGTGCAGCCACGTAAAAAGAACGTCCTAGAGCCCCCAAAGCGCTGCTTTTCTGAGACGGACTTTAGAGTATTCCAAGGCTTCTACTTGGGGCTACAATATTTTGGGGGTCGCTTTTTTCCCCGGTGCGGAGAGGGTCTCGCACCGGGGCAGGAGGTTACCACAGCTTGCAGGACCTGCGCCCCAACGCGGGAAAACCGGCCAGAGCCCCGCCCCTCCGGGCCCGGGTCTGCGCGCCCCGCCTGCTGCAGCTCCGGCTTCTTCGGCTCTGCGGGACCGCGGCTCGCGGTGCTTCGCTCTCCAGTCCCAGAGCGCCGGCCTGGGCGCCAGCCGCCAGCATGGACGCTCGGCGCGTGCGGGTGAGCGCTAGGCTGCTGAATCCGAGGGGCGGGTGCGGTGGGTGCTGGGTGCGGGCCAAGTCCTTCTAACTCCGCGGACCGAGTGCTCCTTATCCACCGGTGGCGGTCCTGGGCGGTGCCCCTGTAGGCAAGCCCCAGATTTTATGCATTTCGCGTAATTCGGAGCCCGGGGCTGACCCCGCTGGGCGTGCGCCCCAGGCGCGCTGGCGGTAGGAGATTTGAGCAGTTTTCAGGTGGGTTGGCACTCCCGGGAACCCGAAGCCACGTGCGCCTGAAGTGCACGTGTGCTCTGGGCCGGACAGCGACTGGAGCTGGCTGGTCCCCCATTGTGTCTGCCGGCCGGAGCCCGGGTGGAGGGGAGCGCCTCCTGCCCTGCTCCCTGGGGGCTTTGCCCTGCAGCCTTGCAGCCCTTTCCAGCGTGCAGCTTGCGGGCGGGTGCGTGGCTCGCTGCGGCAACACCTAGCGCACTGGGGCGGGGGGGGCGCTTTGGAAGCGCTCCCGGCGGGATTTTGCGCCTGCCACACCAGCATCGGCTTTCTAACCGCTGAGGATTGGTGGGCTTGAAGTTTAAAGGTCTCCCAAAGTGGTCTCTTTAGGACTTGGGTGCGCCCATGGGGGGTAGGCATCTCTAGTTCTGGGCGGCGATGAAGGGCATTTGAAGGACCCGGTGGTCCAAACTGTTCGCAGACCATTTGCTCGTTTCCCACTCCTCCACCCACCAGCCTTACTCGCAGCTGCAGGACGTTGCCCTGAATGGAACGTTACATTTTGCTCTAACGGAAACCGGAACGTAGCGTCTACTCCAGGAGATGTTAGAAGATGGGGGTTGGGTGGAAAGGAAGAGTGTGACCTGCTTAAAATAAATAAAGAGTGACACACGTGGGGAGGCTGTGGTTCCAGTGGGGGGGTGGGGGGTGGGAGAGGGCGTGCTGGGGGCGTGGCTTCAGAGAAATAGCGCTTGGGTGTAACCCGGCATTGGCTTTTAGGTTGGAGAAAGCCGTGTGTAACAGGACTTGGAATCTGACGTGCCTGGGCTCCAGTTTGGGGCATCCTGTTAGGAGTAGTCCACTTAACCCCTCACGCCTCAGCTTCCCCGTTTGTTAGGTGGGAATAATGATAGCACCTTTCTTGCAAGGAATTAAACGTAATGTGAAAACATGCTTAGTGCCTGGCACGAATAAAACACCTGCTTAGTGGTATTAGTTATTACCTTCCTGCCAGAGAAGTTAATCTCAACCATGACCATTTGCCTTTTCCTACGTCTTTTCCTCTAAAACATGCATTTGCCTGCTAACTAACTCTTGGCGTGTGCTGACGTGTTAAAGCCCAGCTATGTTTTCCTGTCAACTTCAGTAGACTGCCTCCCTTGAGGCTGTCCTGGGCCTCTGACTGCTTGTAGGTAGATTGATGAGTAAATTGCTCCAGTTGTGCAAGGATCATTGATGTCCTGGGAGATTACAGAATTGGATTCTCCTTCCAGCTGTGTCATCTCGGGCACTCTGTTTCACCTCCCTGGATCCTTGAATTTCCTCACCTGGAAAATGGGGTGCTTGTGAGAGCCCTTTTAATAGGTAGTAGCATTACCTACGTCACATTTTTCTGCCTTTCTAAAAGGACAAAAGACATGATCATTTTATTTGCAAGAGATTGAAATCAAGTGCATAGTGTTAAGTGTACGAGGAAGGTCGAGAATGTGCTTTCCACCTGACACCTCACATCTTGGCTTTATTTTGTGGGGCCCATAGCAGAGCATGCCTTTCAAAGTTTTCAGTATGAGGAGTCATTTCTATTGTGTGACTGTATTTAAGAAAATTAAAACACAGGAACTAAAAACACGTAGGTCTCATTAAATGTTAAGAAATGCCAGAAATTGCTGTCTTTATCTTGAGATAGATGCTAATTGCATTTTCTGATGAGCAAAGCCAGGCTGTTTGGTGTTTATGAACAAGTAACCTAGGAGTAATTTGTGACTTACAGAAGGACTTCTAAAAACTTAAGAGTGGTATAGCAAGGAGACTTCAGAAAGAGCTGAATGTCATGCCGGGCTGGTAGAATGCTGAGGTGAAATCAGGCATTCTACCTGGGTTTAGAGTGCTATTTGACCTTTAACTTGCCTCCTTGTATGTTTGTTCACTTGATTTGTAAGGACCTTTGCTGAAATCCCTATACCCCTCTTGGTTAGAGCAGAACCAGCTTGAAAGCCTGCCATCTTGAAGTAGAGGTGCTAGCCAGTTTTTGTAGTTTGGGAAATTAGCATCACAGTACACAGCCCAAAGCTTATATAAAAAGACCTCATTAGCTTGATTTTTGGCTGAGGGAGAGAAATCACTCTACCATTTTGTACTTTTGAAATTTCCTTTTGGAAGTCCAATCTAATCTTCTTAATAGGCAGGTTTTAGGAGGTTGGTATTAAACCCCTTGGGAACTCCATATCACACATTCTGCTTGGTGGGAAGAGAGGTGGGCAGTGAGGTAGTTCTATAGATGTTTAATTGAATTGATGTCCTTAAGGACATCAATTAACAATAATTCCTTCAAAGGGGTCCCCTTTTAAGATTTTACCAGGTTTTGAAAATATTTTTATAGCATTTGCAAATCCTGCTTTTACTATGTAGGGTATAAGAAATGGATATATCTACTCTGCTGTTTGAACTACTAAACTCAAAAATGATGTCTTCAGTTAGTGTAGTAAGCGCCCGACTTAATAGCATTGCCATTTTCACTTGCAGCAAAAGGATCATGGAGTAAAGAAGAATGTAAAGAAATTTAGATATGTGAAGTTGATTTCCATGGAAACATCATCATCCTCTGATGACAGTTGTGACAGCTTTGCTTCTGATAATTTTGCAAACACGGTAAGTGCTGCCTGAGAATAAACAGAATTGAGTCTGCAGTGCCCACAGTGCCCCAAATGCTTTGTGCGTGATTAAAACCGCTTGCTTTTTGCCTGCATTTCTATACAGCCGCTGGAAAATACAGTATGCATTGTAATTTCATTTCACTTTTTGCTGTGGTTCTAGGTAGTAATTGTTGGAGGTAGATTAGCTACTTATTCTATCTTTTTGAAATGTCGCCTAACCTAACATGCCTGATGATTTGCCATAACAACTCAGAAATCATTTGTAAACCTCTGAACCATTTTTCTTTGTAACAAAAGCTGTTCTCTTGTAGTGCACTTGTAAATGTGATTTGCTCTCTGCACGGTTTATGGAAAATTGGTTCTTGAAAAAGGGGAAAAAATGCACAACCACATTTATTTATTTATTTTACAGAAACCTAAATTCAGGTCAGATATCAGTGAAGAACTGGCAAATGTTTTTTATGAGGACTCTGATAATGAATCTTTCTGCGGCTTTTCAGAAAGTGAGGTGCAAGATGTATTAGACCATTGCGGATTTTTACAGAAATCAAGGCCAGATGTCACTAAAGAACTGGCCAGTATTTTTCATGCCGACTCTGACGATGAATCATTTTGCGGTTTCTCAGAGAGTGAGATACAGGATGGAATGGTGAGTTTGAGAACCCATGTCAAGAAGTACGGTACATTTACAGGCATGACATACTTGGTTAAAATTTTTTTTTTCTTCTCATAATTTTCATTTTAGTCATGCCAGAAGATTTTGTTGACCTTTTTAAAATTTTAAGAGTTGTTTTCTTCTTTATGTCCTACAACGGTTTTTACTAATGTAGTCCTACTTGTAAAGCTTGAACATTTTGTAGGCTCTGAAAGTCTTGGGAACTGGGAAGATAAAATTGGCCAAACTCCAGGATTGACGGGAATCCCACATGTCCTCAAGATTAGCTATATTCCTGTTTTAAGTTCCAGTGCCCAGCCCAGTATTGGCTCAGCCTGGAGCAGGCCTTTTGGTAAATGCTGGTTCCTGTGGTGGACCTAGACCTCATTCAAAAAAACTTGTGATGACTCATGTTCAGGAGTTCAAGTGCACGGAATGACAGGGTCCTTCTTGCTTTCACCTGTGCTCCTTGGCTGCCTTTTCTTGTGCACGCTGCTTTACCTTTAACCTCTGCTGTTCTGCTCAGGCCACTGCTGCTGCTGCTGCATCTTGGTCCCGCTCTCCCTGAGCATACTATTTAGTTCTGCAGACTCTGGTTAGCAGGACTGTCTCAAAGGAAGCAGTGTGTCAACTTAACAGTCAGTGTATGCTCTTCAGCTCACTGGTCTGATGGGGAGCCATTCCCAGGGACCACAACGATGCTGCCATAAGTGGGAGCATCTGGCCAAGGAGTGTTTATCACCATCTGACTTGGTGGTCATGTAGCATTGCCTGTCTAAAAAGGGATGGTGGTCCAAAGCAGTGCAGACTGGAGCTCTTGCAGGGGCTGATCTGTACATCTGCATGTGACCTAAACATTGTTTAGGTCTTACATCCCACTAGCCCGAGTCATTTCTGGGCACTATTTCCATTCTTTGTAGATGCTGTTTGTTTCAATTAATAAGATACCAATCGATTCAAAGTCTTAAGAACCCATAAAAGTTTGTCATTTTCTCATCATCAGGCACACTAAAAGTACATGAAGAATACTAGAAATTGTGCAGGTTTTAGACATGTTTGAATGTTAAAAAAAAAAAAAAATCCAGTGGCTGTTCCATTTCTAGGATTTTATGGGTGATCTATTTTCTTTTCTCAATCAATTTTTTTTTCAGCCATCCCCACGATCAATTTAGAATATTTTCATCAGCTCCCCAGAAAACCCTTTCCCCCATCAGCATTCACTTCTCATCCTTTCCCAGTACCCTCAGTCAACAATGGACAACCACCAGTCTGTCTGCTACCATGATAGATTTTCTATTCTGGACACTTCATAGGAATGAAACCATATACTATGCAGTCTTCTGTAACTGACTTCTTTGACTTCATGGGAGATTTCCAAGGTTCTTCCATGTTGTGGCAGGTGCTAGTACCTAATATCTTTTTATTGCTAAATAATAGTGCGTGAATGTACGAAATTTTATTTATCGTCTTCATCAGTTGATGGGTTTTGGGGTTGTTTGCACCTTTTGGCTATTGTGAAAAAGCACTGCTATGAACGTTCACATAGAAGTTTTTGTGTGGACATAATACTCTCGGAGTATATGTATGAATGAGTCCCGTGGTAACTCTGGCCTTTTAACGAACTGACAGGCTGTCTTCAGCTGCACCTTGTACATTCCTACCAGCAGCGTATGCGGTTCCAGGTTCTCTACATCCTTGCCATACTTGCTATTGATTCAGCTCCACTAGTGGGTAATGAAGCGGTATCTTGTGATTCTGATTCACTTTTCCCTGATGGCTAATTTTACTATATTTTTAATGATGGAATCCCACTTGACTTTGGGAATCTCAAACACTTTTAAGTTTTAAATTTATAGTAAGTAGATTAGAGAGGTACCTCAAGTAGTCAAATTCATAGAGACAGAAAGTAGAATGGTGGTTGCCAGAGGTTGGGGGGAGTGGGGAGTTGGTGTTGAATGGGTGCAGAGTTTTGGGAAGATGAAAAAGTCCTGGAGATCGATGGTGGTGATGGTTGTACAACAGTGCAAATGCCCTTCATGCTACTGAACTGCCAGTTACAAATGGTTAAAATGATGAATTTCATGTTAGGCTTATTTGCTGCAAATTTTCTAAAGAGTAGATTAGAGCACTGAGGCACCTTTAACATATTTAATGCCAAGCACTGAAACCATGTTTGTGGGAGAACCATGCTTGTTTTTATAGGCATTTTTTTTTTTTAATGAAAGATCTATTTTTGAATTAAAAAGGGAGCTGGGATTTTCACATTAACAAAACAAACAAACAAAACAGACTCAGAACCACTGACCTAAGGGCTATGAAGATGGCTTATAAAGACATGTCTCAGATAGGCTAAAGGAGTTAAATTACCCTGATTATTGTATTTATTATAATTCCTGATTTGTTGCCCAGAGCTGTCAGTTAAACTTGACTATTAAAGTATTCCATTAAAATTTATTTGCTGTCAGTGTCTTTTGTTCAGAAGGGATTTTGTAGTCAGTGGTGCAGCCTGTCCGACAATCAACAAGTCGATAATGACTGCACTGTTCCTGATTCACTAGAGACTGCAGCCAGACCACACTGGCTATAGGACCCGCAGCCAGTGCCGAAGGTCCGGACCCCTCCGGGTGGCCATGAAGTTCCCAACTCAAAACACCAGGGGAGCCACCAACAAAAGAGCAGTGCCCTCCAAGCCCCCTGAGAATTCTGTGACTGATTCCAGTTCTGATTCAGAAGATGAAAATGGAATGAATTTTTTGGAGAAAAGAGCTTTAAATATAAAGCAAAACAAAGCAATGGTAGGTATCCGACTTTGTGCTAACACGGACCCTTCCCACCCTTTCTGTAAGCTGCTCATTGCTCATACCTATGTTCTAAGAATTATTTTCAGTGTGACTGAAGTTTTCACAATGTGTGCTTTAAAATGTGCTTCTTTTCCTAAATTAATTTCTCTTTTAATCTCTCAAAAGTCTTGGTAGATGTGTAAGTGAAATCAGAAACTTAAGACATGCTACTATAATTTCCAGAAGTTGCTTTTTTCTTTAGCAGTTATTCTAAACTAATAATTTCTGTTGAATTTCCTCCCCTTTTAGCTTGCAAAACTAATGTCAGAATTAGAAAGCTTCCCTGGCTCATTCCCTGGAAGGCGTTCCCTCCCACGCCCCAGTACAGTAAGTATAAATCCTTGTTTATATTACAGTATTTTGGACAGGTCTAAGATAGATTTTTTAATTTTATTTTAAGATTCTATGTATTTACTAGAGAGAGAGAGAGAGAGAGAACACGAGCAGGAGGAGGGGTAGAGGGAGAGGGAGAAGCTGACTCCCTGCTGAGCAGGGAGCCCAAGGCCCAGGCTCCATCCTAGGACCCCAGCTGAAGGCAGCCGCTTAACCACCTGAGCCACCTAGGCACCCCTAGATTTATTATTTTCAAATCCAGTTTCCTTATTTTGTGTAGTCCTCCAGACAAAGAAGTAGAGAAAACTTAACAGATCTCTGGGACCTCTTCTGTGCAAGCTAGGGCAGGTGTGGCCTCTCCAAGCCATGCTTCTGCAGAGCTTAATCTTTTAAACTTTTTAACTTTAATCTTTTAAACTTTTGAACTTTTTAAACTCTTTTTTAGAGTTTAACTCTTTTTTGTCTGGCTATTTCTCTCCTTCCTAAGTGGGACTAAGCTCCTCAAGGGCAGGGAGTAAAGACTGAATTTTTTTTTTTTTCTGTATCCCGCATTAGGATATTCCTTCTACATGGTAGATAAGTAATGATAGAGGTTTTTAATAACTGAGCATGAGAGATAAAAAAGGAAAAGACAATTTTTTAAACACGTCATGGCCTAATATATGTGATTATCTTCTGAGGAATTTAGCTGGTACAACTAAGGGGAGATTGATGTGTCTGCTGTGGTACAACAGGGAAGAGTTCCTTTCCCCATCTCTCCCTGAGGAGAAAGGAAAGAGGCAAGCAAGGAACGGAAGAAGGAAAACCATACATATATTTCTCTCTTGTGCCATGTAGAAATATTGAGTATGTTTCAGGGCTCAAGAGATATTGTAGAAAGGTTTTTTTTGTTTTGTTTTTTTGGGGTTTTTTGGAAAATGAGATCTGTTCTTAAGTGGAGGAATAAAAGGATCATCTCTCAGTCTGAGAGGAATGGCTTGGTGTTAGCAGAATTACAACAGCTGTATCATTTCGGGACTCACTTTCTGTGAATTATGGAAAGGACAGAGGATTAGTAAATGGAGCTCTCGTTTTACTTAAATAAAAATGTTCTTAAGGAAAAGGTGCCACTTCTCTTCATTCTGGATTAAATGGGTTGCATCACATGTGTTTTACTTAGCAGTCAAAGACACCGCGCAGGCGTACATTCCCAGGTGTTGCTTCCAGGAGAAACCCTGAACGAAGAGCTCGTCCTCTTACCAGATCAAGGTCCCGGATCCTTGGGTCCCTTAGTGCTCTACCCACAGAGGAGGAAGAGGAAGAGGAGGAGGATAAGTACATGCTGGTGAGGAAGAGGAAAACCATGGACAGCTACATGGATGTGAGTTTTCCACATTTTATGTTTGCTCTTCTGTTGGCCCAGTATCCAACACACAACACAAGGACCCACACAGCCTCAAAACCAGATGACCTGTTATAAACCTTCTCAAATCATTCAGAATTGTTAAATGTCCTATAACTTATTTGTGTATTATTAGTGGGTGAGAAGATCAAAGCTTGCTTGCTTTTTTTTTTTAAGATTTTAATTTTAAGTACTCTCTGCATCCAACATGGGGCTCAAATTTATAACCCCAAGATCAAGAGTCACATGCTCTACCAACTGAGCCACCCAGGCGCCGCACCCCCTGCAACTTTGATTTCAAGATTTTATTTTTAAGTGGCCAAAGCTTTTCTTCAGCTTCTCTTTCCATGGTGTCCCATTATCTTTAGTAAACTTAACAACTTGCTCCTTCTCCATAAGCTCTCAGAAAGATTTCTAGGTTGAATTCTTTGTGAAGAAATTACAAATCCTGTATCTGGGATTCAGAGCTGGGAAGAGCCAGTAAGGGCACCATTCTTTGATTTTTGTCATGCAGGAAGAGGACATACCCAGAAGTCGTCGTGCCGGATCCATGACCCTTCCGCATATAATTCGCCCCGTGGAAGAAATCACAGAGGAAGAGCTGGAGAACATCTGCAACAACTCTCGGGAGAAGATCTATAACCGTTCATTGGTACAAAGCTCTATACGTTTCATCTGTGAACATGAACATCTGTGAGAGAAAAGATAGCTTCTATCCTTAGAGTGTTGCTAATGTTAAAGGTCTTAGCATATGGGATACTATTCCTGTGTGTTTTTTCACATAAGGAGAGTTTTTTTAGCATCCTTGGGATACACATCTCTTAGTCTGCAGGAGTAGTATTTGCTTAATAAGCCTTTGGTAGCATTTGATCTTTTAATTTAGAAATGGATTCAATATATATTTATTGTGTATGTGTCTACATACACAAGTGCTAGGATATCATGGTGTGCTAAAAATAAAGATTTGGGTATGGTTTTTTGCAAAAGATATTTTCTTGCAGAAAACTAATTTTGATAATATTAACTGCTGCATCTGCCGACTGAATGAAATCACCATACTTGATTTATTTTTCCTGCCGTTGGCATACCCATGTGTATATAATTTGACATAGGATTGAAGGACTAATTGTCAAGACCCCATCTACAAAGAAGGATATTCTTTATGCCATTTTTCTATACAGAAAGCGGTGTTCTGTTCTTTTTTCCCCGTCTTATTTCCCTATTTGTAGGGATCCACTTGTCATCAATGCCGCCAAAAAACTATTGATACCAAAACAAACTGCAGAAACCCAGAGTGCTGGGGTGTTCGAGGCCAATTCTGTGGTCCCTGCCTTCGAAACCGCTACGGTGAAGAGGTCAAGGATGCTCTGCTGGATCCAGTAGGTGCCCTGAAGTGTGGTCCTGTGGGCTTGAAGGTCAGCCATGAGTAGAAAGGGCCAAAAAGGTTAACAGGGAAAGGATGGAGCCCTTATTGTTGTGGGGTGCACGTTTCAGGGGAGGCTGATGAATTCATAGTGTTAGTGCTGGATAAGTATGAGGTCCCCCGCCCGCCTCGGAGTGCGTGGTTGGGACCAGGCCATTCAAGGGAAATTGACTCTACCCCTGCTAGTTGCTGTGTAACCTCTGCTCGATTTCCTAAGAAGTATCAGGAGGACTAATGGAAATTAATCCTATTAAGCTTTCACTTTACTTAAAAAAAAAAATTTTTTTTAATGCAATTGATGATGCCTCTCTTAGAGTTTAAATAAGAATGGGTAAGTAAGGGGAGGAAAGTAAGACTGGATTTAACCGTGCGTTTTCACAATTTTTCAGAACTGGCACTGCCCGCCTTGCCGCAGGATCTGCAACTGCAGTTTCTGCCGGCAGCGAGACGGGCGGTGTGCGACTGGGGTCCTCGTGTATCTAGCCAAATACCATGGCTTTGGGAATGTGCACGCTTACTTGAAAAGGTAAACGGCCGGCTTTTCTCTCTTCCCCACCCAAATCGTACATTCATGTGTGTGTCTTAATAAAAAGATGTAAGAAGTGAGAGCAGTGGTTGTCTCCAGGTGGTGAGGACTGCAGGTTTTGACCGGACAGGGGCATACTGGGAGTCTTCGAATGTTGGAAATGTTTTCCGTCTTCCTCTGGGTGGTGGTGACGTGTGCGTGAAAATGCCCATTGTATGCCTCAGATGTGTGCACTTAACTGTATATACTGTAGCTCAAGGAAAACATTTTGAAAACTGAATTTGGCTTTTCAAAGAAATTTCTTAGGTTGAAAACCATATCCTGACCTGTTTCTTCTCTCTTTCAGTCTGAAACAGGAATTCGAAATGCAAGCATAGCATTTGGAAGATCCACTCTCTGCCTTTTACTGCGCCGATCTTCCTAAAGTTACTGGTTTAGTCACGTGATTGCAACCCGCGAGTTAAGAATTTTGATGATCAGTTTTATAGGAAACGCAAATCAAGTTAATCTCATTAGACCCACGTGTCTCTGAGCATCACTGAGGTATACCGCTAGCTATACTTCGCCCTTCTGCAGTTCCTCCTTTGCTTCCCCCCAACACACCCCATACCATCCCCCTTTCTTTCCAGTGGTTCTCTCCCACCATTTTGTTTCCGAATTCTCTTTAAATGGCAATTATAGGAAAGCATGTTTGATTTAATTGGCATCAAAATAGCCCTGGAATCCACCCATAAATCCAAGCACTTAGAAACACAGTAGTAATGTTAGCTAACTACATCTATTGAATTCCAGAGAACAGCCCTCTAACTTGTTTACGAGAAAGCAGTATAATTTTAGATTTAGCGTTCACACTAGTTGATGTTTTTTTAACGGAATCAAGGCACACAAGTCTTAAAACCATGTGGAAAAATTGGGTAATTGTTGGAAAGTGGAGTACATTACTGTGGATGCCTCTCATGAGACTATTCCATGTTTTGCGCTTCTTGTACAAGTTGTCCTGGGTGAGACGTAGTTGCTGCTGCTTTCTTCCACTACAAGGTTAAGTGATGCATCTGGATCTCGCAGTTACCACCCCCAAGGTCCAAGGGCAGGGCTCTATTCAAAATCATTGTAGAAAAGACATCCCAGGGAGTTAGGAGAGTGAGGCTTCAGGAATAGGCTGACTTGAATTCATGCTGTAAAACTTCAGCATAACAATAGTTTGCCAAGTTTATTTTGGTTTATATGTAAGGTGTTTCAAAGTAATTCCTGATCATTTTGCGTGGAAAATCAATAGTGATACAAGTCTACTACTAGTCTTGGCAGTGTTTGCTTTCTTGAAGTTATAAACTAGGCACAGGGTTCATGTTCAGCTTCTAAGCACTTTTATAACAATGAGAAGTGCCTTTTTAGAACTGGGTGACTTTCCACAATTAGTTAACTTGACATCTCTGCCCTTTTAGTTTTCTGGGCAGGTATCAAGAGTTGTGCCCCACCCCCCTCTCCTTTTGCATTAATCAAACCGTTTGGTAGAGGCGGAATCTTAAGTGTTTGTGTGTCCATTTTCTTTGCATGTGCAGCCTTTCCCTGTGTGGTTTCAGTGTTTGGTGCCTAATTGGACATTGAATCAATAAATGTAAATAGAGCTTTTGATTTGTAATGCTTTTATACAAAGTTTTTTTTATTTTGATAATAAAACATTCTATTCTAGCTTGTCTGCTTTTTTTTTATTCTTTAATACTCATTTTTACTGGATTGACTCCTATTTTTTTCCCTCGTATTTAAACAAAAGACCATTTCTACCTTTTGACGTAAGTTTCTGGAGGTCAAGATCCAGCTCTTTTGAACAGGACCTAGCTTGGTGATAGAACCAACCGTAGCTGTGATCAGAAAATCAGCTGAGACAGCTACATCCCAAGATAGAAAATAATAAAAGCTCATGAGGTTTTATAATACTGTTTTCCTTCACCATTTGCTAACCCAAAATCAAGCCAGGTATTGTGAAATCACAATAGTGATTTCACAATACCTGGCTTGATTTTATCAACCATTTGAATACCTAAGGCATGCTGTACCTCGAGGCCTGTTCCAGGACTGAGAAAAGCAAAAGACAAAAAAGCATGGTCTAAAAGCTCTCATAACCCAGTTTAGACCAGAATTGGCAAACTATAGCCTGTGGGTCAGATCCTACCATAGCTGATATTCACATGGCACTTGTACCAAGTATTATATTTTTAGAAAGTTGTTAAAAAAAAAAAAAAAGCAAATGGCCCTATGGCCCACAAAGCCTAAAATGTTTATGATCTGGCATTTCACTGTAGGTTTACGGACATATGCTCTAGAATTATCTCAGAAATCCTGTTCACTCCCCCATATTCGGGAAAGATGAAACTATATGAAGTTACACAAACTGGTGGTCTGGATAGATGCAGAAGGAACAGGTATGCTAATAAACTTGGGAATCTTAACCAAAATTCTAATTCAACCCATTTTTAGGGAGGTAATTGGGAAGGTTAAATTTTGGGGAGTTTGAAAAATTGATGGCTGTTGGGAACATTTTTGGCGTTAACCATGGTTTGTTGTTGTTTTTAAGATTTTATTATTTGAGGGAGAGCAGAAGAGGGCAGCAGGAGAAGCGGACTTTGCCTAGCAGGGAGCCCAGTATGGAACTTCATCCTGGGACTTCAGGATCATGACCTGAGCCAAAGGCAGTCGCTTAACCAATTGAGCCACCCAGGCACCAGCATTACCATGTTTTAATATGAAGTGGAACTAATGTGGTTCAAAAATAGTGACTAGCAGCAGCTGATTCTGAGACACCCTTAAAGGGTTGACAGACTAGTGGAGGAACTAAAAGTTCTGAGTAGGAATGAAGAGAGGAAAAGGCATTTTCTCAGCATCAGGTGTCTTAGAGTACTGATGGACCCATGGGTTTTAATAAAGGCTCCTATCTTACAAAAAAGAAACCCATCAGTTGAGCAGTCAGCCGTGCCTCGAGGCCCCGAACTTGATCCCACACACCCCAGTGCAAAGCTCCACACACCATCCTTAGGGTTGAAAGAACTTGAATTATAAGAGAAGTCTGTGTACTGGCTGAGCTGGTCACTTACAGAGGGGTGAAGTGGAAGGAGTGCGTGCCTCCAATGCCAGGCCAGCCGAGCTTCACTGGCCTGTAGGTAATGGAGAACCTCCCCAGGTTGCAGCCACTCATCTCGGGGCTTGATACCCACCTGGCTGGGGGTCCTGCGGTCGTTGACAACCACCTCGCCACCCACCATCCCCGCGGGACAGGTGCGCCTTAGCCTCCTGGGGCCCATCTGTGGGCGGCGCCTCTTACGCCTCGCGCAGGCGCTCAGCCTCACGGGTGGCTCCCTTTGCCACCTTGCCTGCCCTCAGGACGGCCACCTAGCCGCCGGACTCCCAAAGAGGTGCTGCTCCTCGATGGAATAAGTCCAGGAGCCGGGCCTGAGCAGGTGCATGAGCTGCTGCGGGATCAAGTCCAGAAGCTGGTCAAGGCCCTGGCGGCAGTAGGTGAACTTGAGGGAGGTCCGGTGCTGCTTCCGCTCCACTTCCGCCATCTTGTTGGCTTTTCGGAAAAGGAGAGAGCTCAAGATTTTTTGGTTATTTTTGTTGCTTTTAAGATTTTTATGTATTTATTTGACAGAGAGCTAGAGAAAGCACAACCAGGGGGAGCGGCAGAGGGTGAGGTAGAAGCAAGCTCACCACGGAGGAGGGAACGGAGTGCGGGGCTCTAACCCGCACCCCTGTCCCACCCATCACGACCACAGCTGAGCCGAGCCGGTGCTTAATGGACTGAGTCACCCAGGAGCCCCAGAGAGAGAACTCAAGTTTTGATAATTAGGTGTGAAGAGTACTTTACAACATTTATTCTCCAGGAACAGTCTTTACAGTTGTCTCTCCAGCCTGGGTTCCCAAGGTAGAGAGGCTGTCCACCTTGACCTTTACGGACTAAGGGTTTGAGGAATGGAAGAGGCTGTAGTCATAGCCTGCAGTGGTTTAATAACGAAGAGGGCCAAAGGCAGTAGGGGACGCTGCAAGAGGGGCATATTTGTGTCTTATTTTGCTTTTAAAAGAAGTGAGAGGGAGCTCTTGATGGCTCAAGGTCAGGTGGAAAATTGGGTTATTTGCATACCAGGGGAATGGAGTAAGAGTTCAGTGCTTTGAAGCGTAGCTGCCAAGTATTAGGTTCTGAGAGGAAAGTGATAGCAAGTCCTGAGGGGAATAAAAGGTGAGCAAATGTTATTTTATCGTAATGTTAACCATACATTTGTGGGGTAGTATCTTAAAGATGAGGAAGTAAATCCAGAGAAGTTGAGAAAAATGCCCAATGCCACATAGCTAAAATGTCAGAGCTAAAGGGTTGCTCCAGGGAGAAGGACTTTATCTTTTTTTTTTTTTTTTTTTTAAACTAAGCCGAGCTTGCCTGCCTTAGAAAGGCAGGAGGTGTTAATCAGGTTCTGTCAGTGAGAACAAGGGCAAACTGGGTGCCAAGGTGCCTTTTGCAGAAACTGTTAAGCAGAGGGAGACGGAAGGTCGGGGAGGGGGCTGAGAGCCTCTGTGGTCAGGGATAGTGGGAAACCCCGGTATTGGATCATCCAGCAGGGACATTGGCAACTCCTGAGGCTTTCAACGGTAGGGCGTTAAATTCCTGTGGGTAGCAGACAACCTTTTAAATAATCACAAGGTTGAGGGAGGCTGAAGAGAAGAGGGGACAAGAACTGAGACAGTGAAGAAGGCACTAAAGCTTGGAGTGGCTGCAAGAAGCTGGGGAATTTGCTTAGAGATGTTGTAAGAAATGGACTCTTGTCTGCAGAGAAAACTGGCATGTTCCAGATACGGGTCTCCATCCACTATAATATCAAGGTGGTGAAAGACTTGTTTGAAAGAGCAAGAAACAAAGGAGACACCATTTAGTGCTAAAAACCACTAAGGTTTTGTTTTTTTCAGTCTCCCTTGCATTTTGTTTTATAGGGTAGTATTTCTACTACAGGTACAACTTCTTTAGCATTAAGGAGGTCAAAACATTTTAAATGGCTATCCGTTTAATAATTTTTAAATAATATCCATTATTATATGGATGATACATATTTTACTTAAATAGCTTCCAAAATTGGGGTATCTGAATTAATAATCTTTTGCTATTATGAGTAATGTTGTAGTTAAAATAGAGTTCTAGAAAGTAAAGTAACCCTTAGTTACAGTGATGAAGGAAGGCAATAGCTTAGAAATTTTGGAGAGTGTGGGGCTGTTTTGTAGACCTAAGCTGGTAAACTTGAGTGCTGCACACGGATGGGAGGAGAGGAGGTGAGCTACTTGATTAGATGCCAGAACAAGAGACATGGTTCACTGTAGGTGGACTCCACCTGTAGGATTACAGAAATGCATCGCTAGCCAAATAAGAAGCAATGTTTTATGTAATCCTGTGCCTTGAATTTAAGGAAGTTTATTGGAGGTGTTCACATGAAATTACCTGCTGGTGATGCCTGATTGCGGCAGTGCTCAGTGCAACTTTATAAATATTTGCCAGAGGAAGAAAACTAGAGTTGGTTGAGCACCTCTTAGGTGTTGAGGCACATTGCTCAATATGGTATGTATGTTAGCTTTTCATAGCAGGTGTTTTAGAGATGAAGAGACCCAGTGAGGTTAAGTACCTTCTTTTTTTTTTTTTTTTTTTTTAAAGATTTTATTTATTTATTTGACAGAGATCACAAGTAGGCAGAGAGGCAGGCAGAGAGAGAGGAGGAAGCAGGCTCCCCGCTGAGCGGAGAGCCCGATGTGGGACTCCATCCCAGGACCCTGGGATCATGACCTGAGCCGAAGGCAGAGGCTTTAACCCACTGAGCCACCCAGGCGCCCCGGTTAAGTACCTTCTAAAGACTTATGAGCCCATGCGTGTTTGTTCCCCTAGCTTAAGAAAGGAGATAATAGATCAAACATTGGACTTCTGATGCACCTGTCTACGTCCCTTGATCATAATGCGTAATCCCTGCCACCTATAGTTATGTATTTATTTTAGTTTTTCCTGGATTGCTCAGTCCTCAAGCGGCTGCCTTCAGCTCAGGTCATGATTCTAGGGCTCTGGGATCAAGCCCCGCATCAAGGTCCCTGCTCAATGGGAAGTCCGCTTCTCCCTCCCCCACTTCCCTGCTTATATTCCCTCTCTTGCTGTCTCTCTGTCAAATAAATAAATAAATCTTTTTTTTTTTTTTTTAAGATTATTTATTTATTTATTGGACAGACAGAGATCACAAGTAGCAGAGAGGCAGGCAGAGAGAGGAGGAAGCAGGCTCTCTGCAGAGCAGAGAGCGCGATGCAGGGCTTGATCCCAGGACCCTGGGATCGTGACCTGAGCCGAAGGCAGAGGCTTTAACCCATTGAGCCACCCAGGTGCCCCAATAAATAAGAAATCTTAAAAAAACAAAAAACACTAGCTTTAAAAAACCAAAAAACTCATGGTTCATTCTGTTTTGACTATATTGCTTTATTCATCCCAGTCCACTGGATTCTGTTTTTTTTTTTTTTTCAAGATTTATTTGTGTATTTTAGAGAGAGAGTGCGTATAGGACAGAGGTAGAGGGAGAGAATCTCAAGCAGATGCCCCACCCAGCTCAGAGCCCAACGTGGGACTTGATCCCAGGGCTCTGAGATCATAACCTGAGCTGAAATCAAGAGTCCCAACTCTTTTGGGGGACCTGGGTGGCTCAGTGGGTTAAGCCTCTGCCTTCGGCTCAGGTCATGATCTCAGGGTCTTGGGATCAAGCCCCACATCGGGCTCTTTGTTCGGCAGGGAGCCTGCTTCTTCCCACCTCTCTCTGCCTGCCTCTCTGCCTACTTGTGATCTCTCTCTCTGTCAAATGGATTAATAAAAATCTTTAAAAAAAAAAAAAAAAAAAAAAAAGGAGTCCAACTCTCAACCATCTGAGCCATCCAGGCTCATGACTTGATGTCTTGAGTTTGAGCCCCACACTGGGTGTAGAGATTACTTAAATAAAAATAAAACTTAAAAAGAAAAAAATAAAATACCAGACATTATATGTCATTTGTACATACTTCAGTATTTCTAAAAGGTAATGATTCTTTTTTTTTTTTTTTAAAGATTTTATTTATTTATTTGAGAGAGAGACAGGGAGAGAGAGCATGAGCGAGGAGAAGGGCAGAGAGAGAAGCAGACTCCCCGTGGAGCTGGGAGCCCGATGCGGGACTCGATCCTGGGACTCCGAGATCATGACCCGAGCCGAAGGCAGTTGTCCAACCAACTGAGCCACCCAGGCATCCCGGTAATGATTCTATTTTTTTAAAAAAATCAAAATATCATTGTTAAACCTACATAAAATTAACAAGAGCTTTTAAATATCGAAAATGGAAGAGGAGCGCCTCCGTGGCTCAGTTGGTTAAGCCTCTGCCTTCAGCTTAGGTCATGACCCAGGATGGAGCCCCACATCAGGCTCTCTGCTCAGCAAGGAGACTGCTTCTCCCTTTCCCATTCCCTCTGCTTGTGCTCCCTCTCGCTCAATCAAATAAATAAATAAAATCTTTAAAAAAAAAAAATTGGAGGAGTGCCTAGGTGGCTCAGTCACTTAAGCTTCCGACTCTTAATCTCAGGGTTGTAAGTTCAAGTCCCATGTTGGGCTCCATAAAGGCTACAAAAAAAAAAAAAAATGGTATTTTAGGACACCTGGGTGGCTCAGTTGGTTAAGCATCCAACTCTTGATGTCAGCACAGGTCTTGATCTTTGTGTTGTGACTTCAAACCCCACATTGGGCTTAAAAAGTAAAAATAAATAAATACATATCAAATACAGATTGTTCAACTTTTCACTATCCTACACCCCTCACCCGTTTTATATAGTTGTTTTAATTTGAATTCAGGAGTCTTAACTCTTATTTATTTATCTACTTAAAATCTCTTTTAATTCATAGGTTCCCTCTCCCTTTATCCCCCTTGCAGTTTATTTGTTAAAAAAAAAAAAGACGGTTAATTTTCCTATAGAATTTTCTGCATTTTACTAATTGACCCATGGTCTTATTTAACGTGCTCCTCTTTCTTCTCTGTTAGATTCAGAAACTTGATCTAATTTTGATGCAAAAATACTTCATAGTTAATGTTCTGTACTAACATCAGAAGACTCTTACCATCCTGTTGTCTCCCTTTTATATTGTTATAGCCACTGATGAACACTTCCTGTACATTCTCTCTTTCCTTCTTCATTAATCAACTGCAAACATTCCCTAGTGGATGATTTAATTATCCAAGGTAGAGTTTGTACAGAAAAAGCATATTAAGGACTTGATTTGTTGTTTAACCAGTTTTCAGAATCAAAAATGAGGTTTCTGGTATCTTTCAGTGTTGCCTACCAAGGTTTTTGGGAGTTTTGGTGTTGTTTGTTTATTTTTAAGTATCATATGACCTCCTGAATTTTTCAAATATATGATGTGTTTCAATCCGTTGTAGTTACTTTTCTTATTAATGTCCAATTTTGTCGCAGTGGGAGCCTCTTCAGGTAGACTCCTGAATTTTTCTGATATGACCACAGTGGTTTTTTGATAGTTTCTTTTGTTTTCTGATAAGACAAAATGTTCCAGGCTTACCTTTTACATTTTCTGCTCCAAACCTAGACTCATCATTTCTCCAAAGTGTTTTGTTTTCAAAACACATTTCTTCCTTGTGTATCTGCTATTTATCTGTATATTATACATGTACATATATATACCATTATATAAATGTGCTTATATATAAGCAATTACATATTTTAGTATTTATATATTTACTAGTAATATATTAGTAAATCTAGAAAATATTAGTAAATATGCAAAAATTAGTAAATTAGTAAATATTAATAAATATACATCTATATGGTTTCAGAATAATATCAATATTATTACGAAAATATAAATCATTTACCGAGAACAGTTTAATATTTTTTTGGTTTGGTCCCCAGTATAAATCATTTGGTACAAATTACTGTTTTAAAAATAATTTGAACACTTCCTCTTTATGTGGTTAAACGACAAACTTAATACTCTGTTAGGTCCATTTGTTTTATTTTGCTTTTGATTTTAAAAACTGCTTTTTAAAAAATTAGGATTTAATTTAGTTTTATAAAGATGTAAAACAATTATATATTTTCAAAGTCAAGCTTACATACATAAAAACGTAAGATTTTTTAGAGAAACTAGATGGTATTTCTGTCCTTTCACCCTGATCCTCTCTCTCTAGGTAAACATTTATAAAATTTTATGACTCTGATTTTCATAAATGTAAGCAAATATGTCTAAATATTTGTAACCTCCTCTTGCCATCTCAGATAAATGGCAACATAGTTCTCACTACGTACTTTTTTCTATCTTGCCTCTTTTATTTAACTGTATTTATAGGAGAGAGAAACATTAACTCTACTATATATAGAATATTGTATAAAGAGTTCTGGAATATACTCACATACATGAGCATTAAACTAACCTTTTAAGTTTCAGATAAAAAGATGTGGAGGAGATTGCTTTTCTCTCCTACTCAGACACCCAAAGACAAACTGTTCTGTAAGTTTATGCTAGGGAAGTCAGTTTCTCTTTTCTTGCATGCTTAGTAGGCAAGCCGTTTCAGCAGGAACTACTGTTTCAGTTTTCTCTTATTTTTATTTGAGTACACGTTCTTAAAAAGACTGATCCTCAAGTTTGTCTTTTAAATTGAATAGCTGTAAATGTTTCTCACTTCTTGAAGACCATACAGTATGGCTTTTAAAAAGGTAATAATCACTGCTGGAGCCTGTCTGAATTTCCAAGACGTGACCAATTTGAGTATCCTAGTGCTTAAGGAGGAAAAATATGTAAATAAAATTCCTTTATGCAAATGTTTCCTGCAATTCTCATTGCCATCCAAATTCTTGTAAATCATGATAAACAGATGCTACTGAACTAAATGACTAAGTAAAATTATGGAGATAGATTCTATTTATCTTATTTTTCAGTGTTGGGGAGGGAGAGAAGGATATTAACTAAATTTTATCTGTCTGCATGATGATTAGGGCAGACACCAAGAGCTCTATTAATTGAGTTCAGCAAGGCGAGATGTGGGACTCTTCAGAATTGGAGAGCTGCCCTTGGTAAGGGAGAGGTTCTGTTGCAACTTAGTTTGCTTTATCAGAGAACTGTGTTTTGGAAACAATTCAATATCAAGCTTGCTGGATCTTCGCCTACTATTTAAATTTATGTTACTTTTTTTTCCTTAAAAAAATTGAAGTAAAATTCACTTAACATAAAATTTACCATTTTAACTATTTAAGAACGTGCAATTTGGTAGCTTCCAGTACATTGACATTGTCATGCAACCACTGACACTATGTAACTCCAGAGCATTTTCATCATTCCCAGAAGAAACTGGGTACTAATTAAGTGGTCACTCCTCTTCCCGTCACCTCCCCCAGTAAATGGCGCTCATTTACTTTCTGTGTTTATGGGTTTGCCTGATCTGGACATCCGGGAACATATAATATGTGGCTTTCTGTCTCTGGCTTCTTTCACTTAGCATAATGTTTGCAAGATTCATCTTGTAGTAGGTATCAGTACTTCAGTCCTCTTTATGGCCAAATAGTACTACATTGTATGGATATATCACAATTTATTCATCATCAGTTGTTGGATATTTTGGTTGTTTTCACCTTTTGGCTATTGTGAGCAGTCCTGTTACGAACATTTGTTTACAAGATTTTGTTTGAACACCTGGTTTCAATTCTCTTGGGTGTATAACTAAAAGTGGAATTGCTGGGTCATGTAATAACTATTTTTAATTGTTTTGAGTAACTGCCAGACTGTCTTTTCAAATGCTTGATTGTGTTCTTTGATGGACAGAAGTTTTCATTTTAACAGAGTCCAGTTTACATAGTTTTTCTTTTGTTGGTTGTATTTTTAGTGTTGTAGATTATCTAAGAATCTATTGCCAGATCCAACACTGTGAAGATTTACGTCCATGTTTTTTTCTAAGAGTTTTATAGTTCTAACTTTTTAAAAATAGATTTTATTTATTTATTTGTCAGAGAGAGCACGCACAAGCAGGAGGAACGAAACGGCAGGCAGAGGGAGAAGCAGGCTTCCCACTGAACAAGGAACCTGATGCAGGACACCATCCCAGGACCCTGGGGTCATGTGACCTGAGGCAAAGGCAGGCACCTAACTGACTGAGTCACCCAGGTGTTCCTAGAGCTTTAACTCTTACATTTAGGACTGCGATCCATTTTGAGTTTATTCCATATATGGTGTGAGGTAAAGATTCAGCTTTATTCTTTTGCACATGGATATTCCACTGTCCCAGCACCATTTGCTGAAAAGACTCTTCTTTTCCCATTAAATGATATTGGTACCCTTGTTGAAAATCAATTAATCATAGATATATGGGTTTATTTCTGGACTTTCAGTCCTATCCCATTGATCTTTATATCTGTCTATATGCCAATACCATACTGTTTTTTGATTACTGCAGTTTTATGCTAAGTTGCGAAATTGGGAAGTGTGACCTTTCACATTTCTTCTTTTTCAAGATTGTTTTGACTATTCAGGATGCTTTGCAATTTCATATTAATCTTAAGGTTAGCTTATCTATTGCTACAAAAATGGAAGTTGGAGTTTTGATAAGGATTGCATTTAATCTGTAGTTAAATTTAAGGAATATTGCCATATTAACAATATTAAGTCTTCTAATCCATGAACAGGGGATGTCTTTCTGTTTATTTAGGTTTTCCTTAATTTCTTTCAATAGTATGTAGTTTCCAGTGTATAAGTCCTGTGTCTCCCTGGTTAAATTTATTCCCAAGGATTTTATTCTTTGTGATGATATTATAACTGAAATTACTTTTTAAATTTTCAGGTCATTTATTGCTTATATATAGAAATACAATTCATTTTTGTATATTGAAGTTACTATTATTATTAAGGGAATTGTATTCCCACCAGTGCATCCTTGAGAATTTTTGCTAATTCTTTGGGTTTAACGGTCACTCTCTGACCCGCAGTCTATCTAAATGCTGAAGGATATTGCCACCCTCCTTAGTCTAACCTATCTGGGTCTGAGCATTTCAGCACTACTTTATTAACAAGAGGTTAATGCTCTTAAATTAAACATAAGGAATACTTTATTTGAAAATGCTGACTGAAATGTTGGGGAGGAGAGAAAAGAGAGATCTGGGAAATAAGTTTATATTCATCTTTTTTTTAAGTGTATTTTTTTTGTTGTTGTTCAGTGTATTTGGATAGTTATAAAAGTGTCTTTTGATTACTTATTATACAAAATTAGAGTTTCATGATTAAAATCCCCATAATTCTACCACTCACAGATAACTACAGTTAGTATTTGGGTTACTCATGGATACTGAATATAAGTATTGTTAACATTGCTAAGATTATGTTCTACATATAATGCCTCACTGTTAGGAAACATAATTTAAATATACTATAAAGATAAGTAATAGTAATTTTTTTTTTTAAAGATTTTATTTATTTACTTGACAGAAATCACAAGTAGACAGAGAGGCAGGCAGAGAGAGAGAGAGAGGGATGCAGGCTCCCTGCTGAGCAGAGAGCCTGATGCGGGACTCGATCCCAGGACCCTGAGATCATGACCTGAGCCGAAGGCAGCGGCTTAACCCACTGAGCCACCCAGGCGCCCAATAGTAATTTTTGACATTTATTTGGGACAGCCACTTATGGCAGGTTCTTTTTTTTTTTAAAGATTTTATTTATTTGGGGCGCCTGGGTGGCTCAGTGGATTAAGCCGCTGCCTTCGGCTCAGGTCATGATCTCAGGGTCCTGGGATCGAGTCCCGCATCGGGCTCTCTGCTCAGCAGGGAGCCTGCTTCCCTCTCTCTCTCTGTCTGCCTCTCCGTCTACTTGTGATTTCTCTCTGTCAAATAAATAAATAAAATCTTAAAAAAAAAAAAAAGATTTTATTTATTTATTTGACAGAGGAAGATTACAAGTAGGCAGAGAGCAGGCAGAGAGAGAGAGAGGAGGAAGCAGGCTCCCTGCCATGCAGAAAGCCTGATGTGGGACTCGATCCCTGAAGGCAGAGACTTAACCCACTGAGCCACCCAGGTGCCCCTGGCAGGTCTTTTTAATGGGTCCTTCTTTTTCTTTCTTAAAATTAAAGTAATGTGGGGCACCTGGGTGGCTCAATAGGTTAAAGCCTCTGCCTTCAGCTCAGGTCATGATCCCAGGGTCCTGGGATCGAGCCCTGCATTGGGCTCTCTGCTCAGCGGGAAGCCTGCTTCCTCCTCTCTCTCTCTGCCTACTTGTTGTCTGTCTGTCACATAAATAAAATCTTAAAAAAAAAATTAAAGTAACGCATGCATTTGGTTAAAACAATCAAATAGTTCTGAATGATTCATAATGAAAAGCACCAATGCTTTTCCTCTCTTTTCCAGAACCCAGTCCTACTCTCCTGGATGCAATCACTTTTAATTCCAATTTTGTAACTTTTGAGGGATACAAAACCCATCATATTTCAGATAATATCTCTCTCCTGATAGTCCTTGATTTATCAACTTTAGACATTATCTGTTGACCTCTTGACTTTTGCCTTTTTACTCATCACATTTCAAGGCCTGACCAGATATTAAGGGGCATTGGCCCTAAATATTAGGAGCAGCCAGAACTTCCTAAGTACTTTTTATTTGTCAGGTGCCCTGCTCTAAAGTTGCCATTTTAATCCTTATAACAATCTGATGAGTCTGTTTACATTATTCTAGTTTAAGGATGAGGAAGCAGAGGTTCAAAGAAGTATAGAAATTAGTCAAAAGGTAGCAGATCACATTTTCCAAAAAATGGCCATAGCAATATCTTTTGTCCCACCTGCTTTTCCAGAACACTGCCCTTCCCTCTTGCCTTGGAGTCTACTTCCCTCTTATTGAAACTGAGCAAGTGTTTGTAATTGCTTTGATGAATAGAACACTCTGGAAATACTGCTGCTTTATGACTTACGAAGCCAGGTTTAAAAAGGTGGAATAGCTTCTTACTGTCTCTTCCCTTGAGGGGATTCTTGCCCTTGGCATCCAAGTGCCATGCTGTGAGGAAGCCCAGGCTCCATGAAGAGGCATATGTTGATTTTCTGGCTAACCATGTCAATGAAGGTTCTAACCAGCAGCTGGCATCAGTCACCAGATATGTGAGAAAACAGGACTTGGAGTCATTCTGTCCTTCTAGTCTCCCAGCTGAGGCCCCAGACATTATAGAACAGAAACAAATTGCCCCCATTATGCCCTGTCCAAATTCCTGGATCATGGAATCTCTAAGTGTGACAAAGAGGTATTTTATGCCACTGAGTTTTGAGGTCATTTGATACACAGCAATAGGTTACCAGCAAATCAAGGCAAAGACATCTAGTAAGTGACAGCCCTTGGGTTTGCACCTGGCTCTGTCCATCTCCAGAATCACTCTTAGCCAATAGATTCCATAAATCAGAAGCCTATTGTATTCGTTTGCTAGGGCTGGCCATAAAAAAATATCACAGACTGGTGGTTTAAGCATATTTTCTCACAATTCTGGACACTAGATGTCTGAGATCAAGGTGTTGGCAGGGTTTGTTTCTTCTAAAGCCTGTTTCCTTGGCTTGCAGATGGCACCTGGTCTTGCCTTTGTGCTTGTCTGTGTCCTCTGCTCCTCTTCTTCTAAGGACACTGTCATATTGGATTACAACCCACTCATATGACCTCATTTTACCTTAATTACTTCTTAGAAGGCCTTATTTCCAAATAAAGTCACATTCTAAGGTACTAGAGGTTAGAACTTTAATATATGGATTTGAGGAAGACAGAATTCAGCCCATTAAAAACTATGCACAGGACATTCTGGTAGTCTTGGGCCTGGGGCTCTGGCTCCTATATGGTTTATCTACCTCCTGCTTTATCTACTTGCCCCCCCAGGGCAGTGGCTTTAGACCCTGGCTGCCCATCAGTATCTTCCGGTGAGTTCCAAACAGAAGAGCTATAGCTGAATCCTACCCCAGACCAATCAAATCACAATCTGTGGGGCAGGCCTGGGTATCAGCAAGTTTTAAAAGTTTCTCCATGATTCTAATGTGCAGCCAGAGTTGAGGATGACCTCTCTGGAATAGAGAAGAGGTCTGATGAGAGCAGTCAGTGAGCCAGCCAGGAGAAGTGAGGGTCACTTGAGGCAGCAAATTGTTGCTTTGTTTAGAGAAGGAGAAATAAAAAAATCACAGAGAATCCTTTCATGTTTCACAGTAGCTTAGACATGAGGAGGATGGGGTAGTAAGTGGAATAAAGAGCAGAAGATATGTGGAAATATCCATCCCACTAGTTAAGATTCAGAATTTTGTTTATAGGACATTGCAAACCAGAAAAGGGAAAAGAGGAAAGTACAAGATAATTAATGGAACTAAAGAAACGCACATGAATAACTAGTTTGGTATGAGTCTCCTCTATTGTAGCCTGGTCTTCATGATTTACTTTGGAGATTTGAAACTGAGCAGAATTTATTGACTCTATTTTATGAAATGCAAAAATCAACTGCTGGCATTATTGTTCAGTGTGGGAGCTCATTACCCACATGCCAGGCATCACAGGTTTCCATCTCCGCTCACAATCGGAAGTCAGAGCAGCCGCAGCCAGTCCCCACCTAGCCTTGCCTTGGCCACAGACACTCAGCACACCTCTACTCTGGACAGATTTTTCTTTCTTCCTGACTCCCAGTCTTCCCCTTCGGCTGTTTCTGGGACTGTATGTTGCTTGCAAATCGACATAGGGGATGTTGCCTATTCCTGAAGTCATTTATATTGGTATTACTACAGTAAATTCTTTATGAAATAAAAATCAATAGTCACCAACATCCTGAGTAGTGAGGAAAATAATTGTTTATGGCACTCAGCTTAAGCTGTTCTGGTAATCACGTTGAAAAATACAATATTTATTCATTAGATCAAATTTAATGAGGCCTCCTGGCAGTAATTATAAAAATTACTGTAGCAGTAAATTACTAATGAGTTGTGATGTGCTTCCTACCTGTGAAGAAGGACTGGGGGTTGAAAAAGCCTGCTACCCAGATGAGGATGTTAGGGAGGGAGCCCCACAGGCCTGGCGCTGCTCTCTCACCCAGGCAGGAAAGGATCAGTGTATCCAGACCACAAAAGCAAACAAGAGAAAAGACCAAGGACACGCAAGGGGTGGGGTGGGGGGGGTTTCTTGCGGCTTTGAACAGGACCAAGATTAGAGCATTCTTTTCCCCAAAGGTGAGCATCATCTCAGCCACTTGGAGTTGTCGGCATGCTGGGGTCACAGAGGAGCACTAATCTGATGCCTGGGAAGGACAAGGCTTCTTATTAAGCCTGGAAAACGATTCCAGACATATGCCGCCCTTCAAGTCTGAGGGCTTGACTCTGCCCGCCAAGGTGCAGGTTCGGCTCAGCGTTTTCAAAACCAGCCGCTGAGCGTGGCGCCTGCCCTGATGCAAGCACAGTTGATGGTTTTTACAAGCTCCTTGGGGTTTCTTCCTCTTCGGAAGGCTCAGAACTAGCTAGGATTTTTACTCTCCTATTTATAGTATGGAGCTAAGTTGTGTGTGTGTGTGTGTGTGTGTGTATGTGTGTTTTTAAGGGATGTGAATAATTAATTTGATTGCGAGTCTGTATGTAAAAAAGCCAAAAAAAAAAAAAAAAACCATTGATCTGAGGGCAGACACAGTTTTAAAAAATACTGTAACAATGAAATGGGAACATTAAATCTTGACAAGATATGGTTCAACATAGCTTTGTACTGTAGTTTTCTGGATTAATATAGACAGTGGATACCGGCTTGTCCTATAACGGGGCTACTGTGTCAGTTCACAATGGTAGCCTCTGTTCACCAGACACAGAACCACAGCCTGCCCCTGAGGGACCAGCCACGCCAGGTGAGGGCCCCCTACCCACCAGCAGCTGGAGTCTGGAAACCAGCAGAAACGCCCACCGAAGCTGCAGCGTAGCGTCCCCCTCAAAAGCCCCATCTCTGAATAGCAGGCAGGCTGTCGTCTGGAGTGACAGCTATCTATTCAGGTAGTGGCTGCTATTGTCTTCTTACTTGTAACACCAAGAGGATTTTTGTTTAACTTCAAGAATTCTGACAGCATCTCAGAATGTCATACTCCAGGCGGGTTCAACCCCGCCTTTCATGGGGAGGGTGCAGTGACATTAGAGTGTACGTTTTTTTCTTTAAATTGCAGATGCCTTAAAACGAGATTGTCAGGTTTGTTGGCTTGTCAGACTAAAGTATCAAGATTGTCACAGTGTATTATATCACTATAATATGATCATTGTACACGGAACTCATGAGTAATATTGTACTTAGTGGCAGGACTGACTCACATTAACTTAAGAACAGTGAAAGCCTCGCGTTTTACCAGACCATCTAGGAAGCACGGCTGGCTACCTTGTGAGAAGTGAGGTGGGAATGTCATCATCCCGGGAAGGTCAGGAAGCCCTCTGTGGGGAGCCTTCTGTGGCTAGCGGTGGCAAGCCAAGGGCCTTGCTTGGAGACCAGAGCAGAGGGGATTGGGAGGCTCCCCGGGGCGGCTGAGCGAAGCACCTGATAGGAACTCAGAAAATAACTTTGGGAAGGAAGGTGTAGATGTCAATTTGTGAGTTTTCTTCACAATTAAAATCACGTGTGGCTAAACTAGAAGCAGTTTGGAGAGGAGTATTATTTTAGCATCTGCCCTGCCCTCTGGCCATTTTTTCACTCATGCATTCATTCATCCATCTATCTATCTATCCATCCATCCATCAGGTGTTAATAAGCCCTATCTGTACCAGGCACTAGGCACCTGGTTATGTGGGTAACAGGCACAGTTCCGCCTGGCAGCTTCACAAGTACAAGTACAAATGAACACCCAGCATCCATGTGGAAAAAGTGCTGGGGAGGCCTAACATATTTTGAGGAAATGATGGGGAAGCTGAGGACTCAGAGGAGGAGCAGGATGGCATTCCTGGGCTGGGGAGTGCTGCATGCCCACGGGAACTGGTGGAAGGTCAGAGGAACTGGAGAGAAGCACTGACCTCTGGGGCCAGACAGACCCAAGTTTCACTGGGAGCCAGTCAACCTCTCTTAGTTGTAAGGGACGGACAATCTGTAAGGGCCCCAGCACATAGTAGAAATTCAGTGCATGGAAACAATTAGTCTTGCTGTTTATTGCTGTGTGGCCGTGTGAAGACTCCCAACTACCTGTTCTATGCTAGGTGGACTTTGGGGACAGGGGTTAGATAGACAAAGGTAAAAGCATGTGCAGGCATGACACCGCCCTTAGACCTGAAAGAGAATGCCGAAGAGAACAGAAGAGCTAGTACTTAACACCGATTCTGGAGAACAGTATCTTAAACTAAACATTCATTTACTTTGTTAGTTGTTAAACAATACCTTCATGTATAGTAGATTAGCTTGTATATCATAGTTTATTTGAGTGGTACTCCCTGGATTTGTTCAGTATAAAAACTACACAACCATGCTCAAAATCCCTGAATCCAATACACTGTTCTTGAAGTGCCTGCAAAGTGGTCAATTCAAAGTCTGTTCTTTTTTCCAAGGCAGACTAGTCTTGTGCCTATTGCTATTGAATAGTCCCTAAAACCGATAGGATTTACAGGGCTTATCTTTCCCAAAAGATGTTTGTAGATTCCTCTCACTAATGTTATGGTGAGCTGCATTCAGATTTGCCTTTAAGAATTGCTAAAGAAGTTAAATATTTATACCCTGAACCCTTCTAGAAGTCAAAGATGTCAGTGGTCAGAGTATTGGTACAGTTGGTTCTTTGACACCCATGAACTCCATTTCCCCAACTCTTGAAGTCAAGAGTTGCTTGGTGAGATGAAGAACCAAAGAGCATCCTTGAAATTCCTGCCACAACAGCATATCAAAGCATGGTTGAGATCATTTTCCTGGGTGAGTTTTGAACATATTTATAAAAGACTAACCTAGGTCTGGTATTCCAGGAAACTGGCTTGGTTAAATACATATTTTATTCCACTTGTCTTCTTCATTGATATCTTCCCCTAGTTATTCTTGATACTAGCCATTGTTGAGGGTATAATGTACTTCATTAGAATTCCTGCTAGGTGGGAATAGCTTTTTCCAGCCTGTACTACCACAAGATTATAAAGCTCTTATTGCTGTGAATTTTTGTCTAGAGGCAAAGCGTTCGCTGATGGGCTGACTGAGCTTTGTAACCAAAATGGCTGAACAAATGAGATGTGGGGATCTATCCTGGCTTATCACTTTAGAATGCATAAAGCGGGGAGTTCTAGGGAGGGGGGAATGGGGAAGAAGCAGGAGAGCAGAAACAGGCTGGAGACTCACCAGTCCTGCCAGGCACAGCTTTGTTTGGCCCGGACTGTCTGTGGTAGGCGAGGGCATACGCATATTCTCACGCGGCTCCACGCTCCCTTGCCTGCAAGCCCGCTGCCCCTGACTCTTTTTAGAGTGCCAGGTCTGAGTGTGGCTGAAAGAGCCGTCTGCAGAGCCTGCCACGTGCACATGGTCAGCTTTTTGTGGAAGCTGCGTATTGGGGGTACTTTAGAACTCAGCCTCTTTGTCCCACAAACAGCATACTTCTGTTGGTTTTTTCCCCCTAAATTGAACCACTCCTGTCCCTAATTGTGTCACTCCTGCTGTCACCTCCTAGTCATCAGAGCCGGTGGCATGGTTCTGATTGTGTTGCAATGCGTCCTTGAAGCATTCTTTTTGTTGTGTTCAATGGCTCTCCTTCAGCTCATAACACAGTGGTCGCAATGGTTTCCTAGGGTCACCCATTCTCTGCTGAGGACCAGCCCAGAAAAGCTCAGTCGTAATGAACGGGGCTTCAGACGGACAGACACACACACGGGCTTGAGAGCCCTCCTGGCTTCGGCCACTCTAACAAGATTTTGTCATTTGTGGCTTTTGCACATTGGAAAAACTTTCATCTCTGAGTTTCTATGGGCTATAAATACTTGGTAGGTTAAAAAGGAATCATTCAGAACATGAAATAAACATAACCTGGCACGTACACAGCAACACACCTCAACGGAGCCCTTCAACTTGTAGGCCAGAGCTGCAGGAATCCGAGACGGGGTTTCCTTCATCTCCTCTGTCTTTCACTTCCCTCCGGGGCCGGACACTGCTCTGGTTGATGACCTCTTTTGGTTGGATATTTTCCTAATGAGGCAGGAGGATTAGGTCTCCATGTTACTTACACCTTTTAACCATGAAGTGAAAACTGTTGATTGAGTTGAGATTGGGGGAAATTTGTACACTGTATAGAAAAAGTGATATGGAAAATCTGCATCTACTGCCAATCCCCAAATGAGTCTGCTCGTGGGACACTCTGTCATTCTGAAAATTTCTGAAAAATCCCTGCAATCCTGGTCTCTAGGACTTTATTTGTCTTCTAAGTAACTGCTTTATTATTTTTTTTCAGATTATAAAATAAATAGGTGGTTCTTGTAAAAAATCTTTTAGAGAAAGATAGACTCTGCAAAATAAAAATCAACCATATTTTCCAAAGATAGTATCATTAATATTTTGGTCCTATGCTTTGTTTTTTTTTTTTACATTGAGATATAAAATACATGTAGAAAAGTGCACAAATCATAAGTACATATCTCAATATTTAAAAGGTCTTTAAAGATAGTGTACATCCATGTCACCATCATCTAGATTAAAACATTTCTTGTACCATAGCGAACTCTGTTGTGCCCTCTCCTAATCAGTACCATTGCCGTGGTCTCTCTCCAACATGTGTAATGTACATATCACATTTTTATATTCCGTTCTCTCTGTATTATACTGTTGACTAGTTGTTTTACATTTATCAGACATTTTACAAAAATAAAGAAAATTCTCCATGGAATATTGTAGTCTGATCCTCTCACTTTATGTAGTATAATAGAATGTAAATTTTAAGTTATATAGTATTTATATGATAAAATATTTATATAAACTACCTTATAAAATATCAATAAAACCTCATGTTTACAGTATCACAAATATGTAATTTATATAATTACTCCTTTATATAGTGTCCTTCTGTGTCAGCAAACATAAAACATCTTTTGTAATGGCTGTATCCCATTATTAGGTGTACCATAATTTGTAAACTACTTCCCCATAGATAGACACTTAGCACTGTTCTCTTGTGATTGTATTTAAAAATTGCCATTAGGGAAGCATCTATGATCAAACTTATCCCAAAGGCTTTCTAATCCTATTTTCCTGTTATTAAGTGTGTAAATACTTCCACATTTTTGTGTTGTCCATCTCTTTTGGTCTTTTTCTAGCATGCAGACATCTTACAGCACAGCCGGGAGGACTCTGTGTGTGTGCATGCGTGCGTGCGTGCCTGCCGGTGTGTGCGTTCTGGGCTTCTGTTATGCGGTAGCCCCAAACCAGGCCAGTCTTGGAGCGGGATGGACAGAAAGTGTGTTTGGGTCTACTCACTATGTCAGGAGGTTTTAGAAGTCATTTAAAAATCCTCATCAGGTTGCATTTCCTTTCTTCACAGATCATTCTAGTCTTTAAATTCAAAGGAGCAAGAAAAAAATAAGGTATCTGGCTCAAGTCCTGTGATGCAGTCAAGTTGTTGTAATGTCACCCCTTCCACTTGACTGGAAAGCGCTGCCATGAATACACACAGTGCATTTTTTTTCTGCTGTAACCCATGAATATCACTGCCCTTGTTTCTCTGCATTAGCCACACCCCACCCCAGGCTTTTGGTGTGATACTCCTTGCTTTTTATTAGGACTTAAGAGTCTCTCATACAAAACTCCAGTGCTGTGGCATGGCACATTTGCCAAATTTTCATACCAGGGATTCATTTAAAAAAAATTTTTTTTAAAGACCTCTTTTATTTTCAGTCAAAAGGACAAGTAAAAATAATTCTCAGAGATACGTGTTTAAAGTAAAAGGGGTTTTTATTAGGATGTTTGTTTATATTGACTCTACAGAGTTCTTTTTAGTCTTGAAGCCACAGGGATTGTTACTTCTTTGTCGTGGAATCCCTAGATCTTTGTGGGAGGCCTAGAAGAAATCAGTTTCTCTTCCATTTAAACAAATTCAGTTCAATTCACTTGTAGTGGCTGAGCACAGCAAAATCTTAATTTTCTCAGCCAAGGAGAGCAAAGACTGCCTGGGAATTTTTAAAACATGGATTTAAAAAAAATTTTTTTTTTTTTTTTTTGTCCCAAAGGTATAGAAAGATAGATCGATGGACAGACAGACCTTCTTCTCCAAAGCAACAAAAGCTCATGAATTTTCTCTCCTAAAACCCTCTGCCCCAGGAGATTATGTATGAATGAAAGAAAGTAGAATTTTCTTACTGGCTTCAAAGAAATAGCCAAGCAAATAAATACTTGTCTTAAAAAATTCAAACAAACATCTGAAAAGTAAAAGAAATAAAATTTTGTCTTTCATGGTCTCATTACCTGAGGGTTAGTCATTGTTAAGAGTTGGTGTTTGTATCCTCTTTAGAAATGAAATATGGGATTGCACTATGCATATGATAAAGCAGAACGTTGTTTTCACTCCACACCGAATTGGATATTGTTCTGTGGCAGTGAAGGGGAGCAGAATATGTCACCCCCAAATATGCCACTTTGGCATGTGGAGTATTATATTAATCCTAAATTCCATTGAGACCCAGGAAACTCAGGAACAACTTTTACCCCTTCTGTAACTGCCTAAAAGAATTTAGATAGGGGGTCTAGCCCTGAAAGTGAGCTATTATCAGAGAGAACTTTTTATCTGAAAGAACTATCTACATGGCAGGGCAAACTCCTAATTATCAAACATCTGCTCTTCTTATTTTCCTGTGAATTGTCTTCCTCACCTTTGAAGGCCCAGGCCCCTGGCTCATTCCTCAGTTCAGGATGGCACATAAGCCTCAAGTGCCTGACGTGCCCTTGCGTCACCTATCTTTGGGACTTTTGTACATACAAAATTAAAAATTTTTTCTCCTGTTCATCTGTTTTATGTCACTTTAATTATTAGATCAACTAAAGAACCTAGGAGGGAAGAAGGGAAAGTATTTCCACCCCTATAGCAGAGCACCAAGAGATATGCGTGCCATTCTCCAATGGTATTGAACGATTCCATAGTATGAGTCCCTGTAATTGTTTAACCATTTTCTATCAACGAACATCTAGGTTTTCTACAGATTTTTCTCTTTAAAATCCTACATATTTATTCTAAATGTCTCACATGGTTGGTTAATAATTCTAGCCACAGATCTTAGGCAGGCTCAGGGATAGGCACAATAGGTAATTTAGTGAGTTGTTTTGTTTTGTTTTAAAATCCATTTCTATTCTTAGAAAGAAAGGAATGGGGCAATCCACAGCTAGTGCTTGGCCTGCTTACCCAGTACAAAAATGTCAATACAAAATCTCTTCTTCCCGTCTCCATCCCAGCCTCCCTAACTTCTTGATTCCACATGCCTTTCCCTCTCTCCACCCATCACATGGGAAGAAAGCGTTCCAAGAAAAAGCTTGGGGTTTGAACTAGGCTGATGTATACAGACTCATTTGGAGAAATGACTCCATTATATTTTTCTGGCTTTACGTTCCTAGCTTTCCCCTATAATTCTCCAAAGTCTTCTGATTGTTCTCCATCTGGAACATGGTGACTGTTGTCTGTGAGAGGATTGCCAGAGGCTGGAAGTTGATGGTGGATGATGTAACCTTGTAGCAATTTCACACCAAACCCGAACATTTCTGACTCTAAGAAGGCGCTCTTAAGCCAAATGCATGGCATTTGGAGTCTCCGTGTTTGTGTTCCCCTTTCTTCGTCATCCGTAAGCCCGCTGAAAACTGCGCACAGAGGTCAGTTTTCAGACATGTGTGTTAAAATGGCAGAGTTCTGGGTGTTGTGTTTATGCTGTCAGCCCAGGAAAAACAGACAAGATTTAGGAAAAAGGAAGGCTATTTACTAGAATAAAATACACGATAGTTCACATCACATATTTTCTTGATGGACACAAAGTGACATCCATACTGATTGACTGTCGGCGTGTGCCTCTCTCTCCTCTGAGCCAGGCTCTCTGTGATGGAGCAGCCCAGCTCAGGCAAGTGTCAGAAAGATGATCAAAAGAAAGAGCTGTCTGTAGTTGTTCCATTTCTGAAGAGATTGACAACTCACCCTAACAAAAGGAAACATTAGTGTGCTATTTGCGTCTCCAAAAGAGACTGTGATAAGATGACGTGATAAATGGTGGGGTGGGGTGGGGAGGGAGGTTGCCGTAAAAACACATAAGGTATCTAAATGGTGAAGAGCAAAGAAAACCTCAGCTCACACAATTGATGAGGCTTGTTTATTTTAAGAAGGCGAGTGGATCTGAGCTGCGGAGAGAGCCTGGGGATATCTCAGAAGACAGCCTACTTCTCTCCCCAGCGGTGCCCACAGCTTCAAGAGAAGTCTTAAATACTCCACGCCTTCCCCCATTGCATGCTTCCCCCTGAGGTGCCTTATTATGACCACTGATAGCTTGCACAGGAAGATACTGTGTACCACGGAGCAAAACCTACCCCTTCCACGAAACCCAGAGTGGGGTCAGGGGGCGGCACAGCCCCGGGAGCAGGAGTTTGTATATTGCATTCAAAGAGGGCATTTATTGGGATTTTGAAACAAACTGGTTGAAACTGGTCATGATCTCAGGTTCCTGGGATCGAGCCTCGCATCAGGCTCTCAGCTCAGTGTGGAGCCTGCTTCCCCCCTTCTCTCCCTGCCTGCCTCTCTGACTACTTGTGATCTCTCTCTCTCTGTCAAATAAATAAATAAAACTCTTAAAAAAAAAAAAAATAGAAAGAAAGAAAGAAGGAAAGAAAAGAAAGAAAGAAAGAAACTTGGGTGTATCCAAATAGGAAATTGTCCCCCAGAGAGGCTTTTCCCACACCTGCGGCCACTGTTAACCCCTCATCAATTGCAGGGATGGCACCAACTTCCAGCGTCTTCAGGTCATCTTGGCAGGCTCACTTCTAGAATGTGCGGGAGTAGATGTGTGGTGAACAGGTTGCATTTGGGGGTGAGAATGCTTTTGCGTTTGACAAATGACTCAAGTCCACATTGTACCTGGAGCACCTGCTTGCTGACCCTGCGTTTTCATGGCATTCCCAGCCCTCACAGGGCTCCTGGAGATTCTCCAGCCCTTGGCAAACTGGGCCCTGTCTAGCAGGTGATGGAGCTCTTCCAGCCTGGGCGGAGCTGGTTCTGGATCTCAAACGCCTGCTCTAGGAGCCCACCCCGGAGACAGACTGTTTCCACACAGTGTCCTCAGGGTCTGGGCTTGAAGTGGATCTGCAAGAAATGCTTGCTGAGCTTGGCTGATTCAGAGGAGCTGGGGGCTCTAGAGAGCCTTGTTTAGTGTGGATCTCAAGACAGGATTCTGGTGCAGCCTGGGCCTCCTCTTCTAGGCCCAGAGATCCGAGAATCTCTGCCAGTCCTTGCCATTTGCACAGACTGACTTTGGCTTTTGGAGCTTAAGGTGGAAACTGCCAGTGAATCAAGACAGGTTCTTCTTAATATATGCAGCTGAATGGCCAGGTGCTAGCTAGCAGGGTGGAGAAGAAAGTCTTCTGAGCTTTGTGTCCTGTCAGTCATGTAAGCACTGACGGAGGTGGGGGTAACATTCTGTTCACGATTTCTTGGTAGAAAACATGCTCACTATCAAATGTCAGTAATAACAATGGGGAAGAGTGGTTTTCTGATTTCTTAGAAACTGTTTCTTCCAGCTCTGTAGGTGCTGGCCTTTACGATTACATCCTATTTGATGACGTACTTCACTCTGTTTTTTGAAATGCCTTACTTTCTACAGAGATTTAATCTCAGGGTGATTAATCTTTAATCCCTGGGCTGTTCACATTCCATTTAGAGCTGTTCTATCAAAGATGACTGGATTGAGGGCTGTGCAGAGCCTTCTGCTCACGGTGATGGGAGGGCTCTAGTGAACAGGGAGTTGAGCTCCATCACTCTGTCTTTGCCCCCAACTCTCCTTTTCTACCTTGGGTTGCCTCCTGACTCCGTGACAGGTAACGAGATCCTCTAACCCCTGGAGCACTGAGGCAAACCAGCAAGTTTTTAGGAGGGTCTAAATCTAAAGTGATTTCGAAACAAGCAGTTGAGGGAAATGGCGAATAAGCAGAAAGTCCGAGAAGGAAACTCTTGCAAGGATAGGAAGAAGAAAGGAGGCAAAGAAGCAGGCTTCAGAGAAGACTCAGGGACATGGGAAAGGAGAGAGAGAGAAAGAGAACCATAAGAAGGCCAAGTAAAGCAATCAAATTACTTGAGTGAAAACCCAAACAAAACAAAAATGGCAACAACCAACCCCAGCCAACAGCGTCAAACCCGAGTCCTCCCCACATTTCCTGAGGGCAGCAACACCCACCAGGTGATCTGACAGTGACACCAGGTGGCTGATGAGGCCACACAGAGGAGTTAGCCTAAATGATTTTACCAGAGTAAGCCCAACTTTGTTTTATAAACCAACCTTCCGATTGCAGCAGAATTGTAAGAGACCTAGAAATCATGTAATTGGATTCAACTTCCTCATTTTGTAGTTGAGGACACTGGGTCCTCAAATTAGCAAAACCAGCCAACCAACCAACCAACACACACACACACACACACACACACACACACACACAATGAGTACAGTCCAGGCGTGGAGACAGAGACTTCATTATTAACAACTCCATGACTGCAGCTTTCGTTGCTATTAATCTTTAAAATATAAATGGATATATTTATATTTATATATTATATTTTTAATAGATTTTATTTTATATATATTATATATATTTTTTATATGTTTATTTATTTATATTTATTTATATATATTATATATTTATTTATACATAAATATAAATGCCTCTTTTGGACAGTAAGGGGCAACTAATATAAAAAAATTTTAGGGGCGCCTGGGTGGCTCAGTGGGTTAAGCCGCTGCCTTTGGCTCGGGTCATGATCTTGGGGTCCTGGGATCGAGTCCCACATCGGGAGCCTGCTTCCTCCTCTCTCTCTCTCTGCCTGCCTCTCTGCCTATTTGTGATCTCTCTCTGTCAAATAAATATATAAAATCTTAAAAAAAAATTTTAATGACTGAGTATTCTATATGTTCAATTTAGATGCACACAGGAAATTACCATATAATGACCACAAGGAAAATCATCACAAACATATGTACAGTACCTATTGAGATAAAATAGATTATTGAAGACAAAGCAAAATTTGACTAGTATTGTTCTCTATTCTGGAATGGTACAGAGAGCTATCTGTTATTCTGGGAGTAATGTCAGAGATAGTTCATGTGCTTCTGGTAGTTTTTAAAGAATGTTATGCAGAAGAATCATCAAATGTAAGAGAAAACAGAAAAATTCTAAATATTTTTGGTGTTTTATACAGTAAATTAGGATGTAAGGGTTTGTTTGTCCGAGTTATGTATAAAGATGGGTTCATTTAAATTATATAACAAATGAAGCATTTGAATGAAAAAAAGAAAAGCCATGTTCAGTATTAGAATGAGAACCAGCAAATGCTGAGCGTGCTGAATATCACCGTGGACTTTTGTAAAGCAGTTTGACTCTTGGACAAAAAATAATTATTACAGGGAGGAAAATGAAGAAATGAAAGTATTTGGGGAAGTCACACTGATACAGCGTATTGAGAACCGGTTCTTTACCTTAAACACAATTTCTTATGTGCCCATATCTTATAAGTTATTGAAACTAAAAGAAAAATCCTTATGGTTTCAGAGTGGCTTATGTAGACTGATTTGTTTTATTGGCTATTTTTTTTTAAATCTGTAAAGCCATTTCCTCCTTTGCTTTTGTCAAATTAAGGAGAAAAGAAAAACAAGAAAATGCTATGTTAAATGAAATCGATGACTATACTAAAGAACACACATGCCTTGCCACTTCTGTGAACTATTTCCCATCCCTGTGTTTACAGATCTTTCTCTCCGAGCATCTCTCTTCACTCCCTGCCAGTGATATCCCCTTACCAGTTATGAGACTATGGAACAGGCTACCCAGTGTCACTGTCAAGAGGGCAGTAGGGTACAGGACACACAGGGTCAGGCCTTCCAGAAGCACTGTTTCATTCCTGCACCTAGTTTAGCTCTGGAAACCCCTTATAGAAGCCACCACAAAGTAGGGTGGGGAGGGCAAGAACCCATTGCCTTGTCCAGCTTGCCCGGTGAAACCCCAGGTTATTTTCATCATTGTTCACAGTAGGGGCCCTGGTCAGATGCACAAGCTAGTGATTCTGTTGGAGCAGTCATGTTGATATTGACCGAACACTTATAATGTGTCCATGCATGCCTACATGAGTCCATATCATTAAAACAACATATGCAGAACACAATTACAGACTTTATATTGACAAACATTCTGACTTGGGCTGCTGCTGGTTTTCTGAACTGTCTTTTAACTGAATTGTTATTAAATACAAACATGCCCCCCCCTTTTTAGAGGGGGCACATGTTCCTTCTCTTGTTTTTGAAGCACTAGCTCATTGCAAAACATTATTATTCCATTTGTCCCAAATTAAACAATTTAATATTTTAGAAAAATACTTTCCCTTATTTAAATGAAAACAAGCAATGTAGTTTGCAAAGTAAAAGGCAGGGTTTCATCTTTTAGACAAAAAAAAAAAATTAAAACAGAGAGAAAGAAAGACATGTATTGTCTATTTGACAATCAAAACACTCCAATAAAATAAAATAAAATCGTAGTATCATAATAATGAGTTCTCTTTCAAATGGTTCGCTCTGAACTAAATTGTGTTCTTTATGTAATAGAATGACAAATGGTTTAATTCAGAATCAAATATTCATGAGCTGTAAGTGTGCTGCATCACCATCATAAACAGATACTGTAGCATGAAGAGAGATGGGCGCGAACAGAAGTGGACATCTGTGTTGGTTTTAACGGCATTGTGGCTTTAAGTCTAAGAGAGGGCAGAAAAAGAGTGCTGCTGTGGGGAGAAAAAATCGGGGGAGAAGAGAACCTAGATACAGACTTGTAGAGCTCCTTTTCAAATCAGAAAGCTACAAGCACATCCGGGATTAGGCCACATTGTGACAGAGATTTTTAGACATTTCAGACTGGATCCGGGTAGTATTTATTAGAAAAGACAGTGTGTAAACTGAGTTTGGGGTTTTTTCCTTTAAGGTTAGACTGGCTGATTACCATTACCAAATTACATATTCAAATTACCATTTGAATCTAAATTTAAAAATGAAGTGGATTAAAAAAAAATGAAGTGGATTCTGACTGTTCGGGGAGCTAGATGAGAGATCATCCTACATATCATCGACTTGGCCATATTGTTTGTCCTTTATGTGGCAGGACTTTGCGGGGAGACATGTCTGTGGAAAGAATGAGAATTGCAACTAGAAAAAACAGCTCTATTCTGCAAGCTCTGAGAGTCTTCTTAGACCTCTCTGGAACAAATTGATTAATTTGGAATAACAGATTTCTTCTTTTAGCCTCAGCCATACTGTCTCAATGCCACAGAGGTCTGTCTGTCTGTCTCTCATCTGACAGTGTTTGCCTCACAGCAGTGGAGGGGCAACAGTTCAGAAGGAAAGGGGAGTACGTCACTTGTCAAGGCTAGTGTGCAGATTCCCTTTGCCTTGCATGGGGTCAGATTCCACCATTTCCCAGCTGCTGCTATGTTCACACTTTTCTAGAACTCTTAAGTTCAGAAAAGGCTTACCACCACCCAGTATGTAAGGCAGTCCGTTGGAGGAGTTCTGTTTCCATCCCTGTGAGCAGTCATTTGGAGTTGCCTAAGAAATCTCTAAGAACTCCACAAAATTGAAATCAACTCTCCCAAATGGCATGAAGAGTTTTTGGTTATTAACTCTACCATCTCCTGTTAGCTAAGCTCATTTGTTTTCCCTCCAGAGAGAAGAGCTCTTGCATCTAATCATACCTAATCTTTCTGCAAAGATGTTTTCCTAAAAAAAAAAAGTGTAAATCAAGTTTTTCTAAATCTAATCATATGTTTTATGCATCAGGGGAATTTGGAATGTAAAGGAATCCCATGGTGCATCCTTCTGTAAAATGAAGATTTGCTCCCTTATTATTCATTTTTATAAATCTGAATAATTATTCATTGGGTTGAAGGAGGTATGCCTTTATTTAGGTTTTTGCATTTGGTGTCTTTCTGTTTCTTATTTTCAGTGAGCTCCCAAATGGGCACACATTCCATCTTTAGAGAAAGGAAACACAGCAAACATACTCTCTGATTCTAAGGTCTTAAGGAGTCTCCAGATTCTGTGTCAGTGGGTCATCATCTGATGGAAACCAGCAGAAAACCTTGCTCCATAAAGCTAGATACCTGTTTCAGAGCATCTTGGTTCTATTCCTTCCTTCTTTCCCTTTATCTTCGCTTTTGGAAGCTAAAAAGATACACAAAGTTCTCAATTTAAAATAGGATGGTGTCTACTAAAGCTTTATCTAGCAGGAATTCCCCAAATCAAGGGTCATGAAATTATTCAACCACCAAGGATTCGGGAAAGTCTGGGCTCTGAAGATGAAGTTAGAAATGAGGGAAGGTTTATTATTCATTTAACTCGGTAGAAACCACAGGGTCCCATAGCGAGGGAAGGCTTAGCAATCAGAGCAGAGTGAAACCAGATTCTCAACGTTTGTGCTATAGACCTCACTCCAGAGGGGAACTTTTTTGAGGTATTTTCCCAGTCCCCTCCCCCCAATCTACTGGAGCCTAATTAAAGGAAACAGTCTATAAGACACGTCTTGTTCCTGTAATAGAAAAGCAGGGCTTTTTCTTTCTTTTCTTCTTTCTTTTTCTTTCTTCTTTCTTCCATCTAGATGGGAAGTGAAAAGCATCTGATATTTGAGAAATGTAATTTTATAATTAGAAACCTGTCTTAGAAGATTTCCAGGCTCTAATTTGGGGAATTTCCCAAACCTAAATCCCCAGCCTAGAGGAGTCCAGTTCTATGTGCACCAGGCAAACTGGACAGTCTTTCAGTAAAGGAGAAGTGGGCAAAGGGAATTAAGACTCACAAAAAATCGATGTCAGCTCAAGTCCTTGGGAAAAGCCACGATATGAGAATAAAGTGGCTGAAAGCTGACTCAATCAGGGCTTCTCACTCTTAACGGGAATCAAATAATTCCAGACAGGGTTACCGGGTGCTTTGAATGCCAGCAGGGGGAGCTCTAACTCTGGAAACCTGTCAGTGGTAGCGGAAAGCTATTTACGGGATCTAGACCTTTCCATGTACTGTTGTTCAGCACCCCTGTGACTTCGGCCACAGAGGTCAGTAACAAGACACACAGGTAATGTCACTGAGCCAGAAACACGTCTCTCTTCCCAGGGTCCCTGGATGAGGAAAATAGTTAATACCGTTATAGAAACAGAGCTGACTCCCTGGCAGAGTAAGAGGCATTTTAGGAGCTAGTGAACAAAGTCTTCCAAAGACAGCAAGGAAAAAGCCCCTTCTTCCTCCTCTTTTTCCTCCCTCTGCTCCAGACACAGCTCTTTGTTAGGGACGTGGGTCTGATCCGACAGGTAGAAGATCCTTTTGGCAGGCGGGAGCCATCCCAGCTTTTGCAAGCTGCCTGCGGTTGGAGTGAACCGGATTTCTCCATGCCATCAGTCAGCTCGGGTCACTGCTGGGTCCCTGCTGCCAGCACTTTGGGTTCCTAGGAAGGAGAAACAAAATCCTTAAGCTGTAACTATTTCAGGGCCAAGAGACTCCACCTCCTATGTCTTCTGTGCTTGGTGTAGATGGTTCTACAGAGAGAGGAAGAAAGCCCCACAAAACTCAAGACACATAATATTAAAAAAAAAAAAAAAAAAAAGCCATTCCAGCCCATGAAATATCTGAGAAGCTGCATGGCTCAGAGCAGCATTTTCCCCTCCCCTGCGGAAGCTTTTACAAGTCCTAGGAATTCTACAGTTCAAATGAGTAAATGAAAAAATCCACTGAATTTGCTTTAATCCAGCCTTTCCATGATTTATCTGACCATGAAATATCTTTTCCTCTCCAGAGAGTACCTACACCCCAGGCCCTTGTGTTCTGTGGACCACACTGAGAAATGCTGAGTATGGATTAAAAAGCAAAATTCTAGGGAATGCACATGAAGAAACATGTGCATTCTGCAGATTGGCTCTAAATCTAACTGTCGCTATTATTTTTGAGCAGTCACCTAGCCACTCTGGTCCTTAGTTTTCTCTTCTGTAGAGTGACCATTCCTGTAGTTCTGTAAATCTCTGTAGCTCTCTGCTGGAAGGGGGAATGCCAAATACTCAGATACATTCAGAGTTCCTAAAACTTGTGTTTCTGAACATGGAAATTGATCACACATTTATGTTGAAAGGAAGTTGTGGACTTTTGTCTATGAATAGACAAAGTCATATGGCAAGAGGATATTCCTCTTTCTTTGTGTTTGGCTTGTAAACCATGCCAGTCCTGTGGCTCCTTCTGTGTCTTATCTCTCCGCTTTGTTTAATCTATAGAATGTCATTCTCTTTGCATGATATGTATAACACTGCAAGGGTTTTGTTGTGTTTTAATTCGTGTAATGAGAAGATTTTTCTATTCGAGGACATTTATGCAGAATTTTAACAGGGATTCCACGAATCCCAAGAATTTACAGGCTCCTCTGAGCATGATCCAGAGCACCTGCCCATGAGACTTAGGGACCGACATCAGTGAAACGGTGCAGGTTGGAAGGTATACACCTGAAGGTCTACTTCTAGGTATCTGTAAGGAACAATGGTTGGAGTGATTGTGTTCTCTGTGTTATAAGGACTTTTCTGCTCATTCCCCAGACCCTCATTCCCCACTTCACTTGGGAGTGGGAATGGTATTACCTTGAATGCTGTTCCTTGAGGATATTGATCCAGGAAGAAGGGGAATGGGGTTTGGCAGTATGACATTACTGGACAACCATCTTGCTCATGCCCACCCACAGGTGCTTGTTCAACAGTGTTGAACAAATCCAACAAGTACTGATTAAGTACCGACTATGTGTCAGGTGCTTATTCCCATTAAGTGAAAAGTCCTCTTTTCTAAGCTCCGACTCAAATTCTGGCTCCTCTCTGGAGACGTCCCTGATATTTCCAGCTTTCATGGGTATCTGCCAAATGCTCAACTGTTCTAGTTGGGGAGGGGGAGGGGAGGAGTCACACGATTTAGCACTCTTTATATTCTGCCTTTGTTGATGTGGTTTCATATGAATCCCTAACTAGGAAGTAAGCTTCACGAGAGCAGGGGCTATATCCCAACACTCTTTCCCTTGCCTGTGGACCCTCCATAAATGCAATTCATCAAGTCATAGCAAATCACAACCGAATCTGGGGAATCATTCTGACATCAGTTCTCTGCACCTCAGACTGATAAAATGTGCTTCTAAGCCAGTGATATCTGTTGTGCAGTATGTGCTTCTAACTGTTATGTCTGCTGTCCGTTGTAGTTGGTTTCTGTTTCAGAATTAGAGGGTCTGATTTGGAGTTTACTTGTATTTGTTATTGATAATATCGTATGCTAAGATTTGTTAAACTCCACAGAATTAAGTGCCTTTCTGGGTGGTCTCAGTTCATCTGCAAAGGCAACTTCCACTGATGTGGTCTTTTCCCTCGCTTTCTGTTTCACTCGTTTGTGGCTAATTATGAGGGTTTCAGTCAGTTCAGTGTAGCCACAGATGGCACCAACACCCCAGGTGGCCCAGAAGAGGATTTGTGGGGCTGTGGCGTCTGGGCTCCTTCAGAGAGACCCACAGGGGAATTAGTGATGTGGTTGTGGTTTTGTGTCCCCGTCCCTCTCACGCCTCTCCTCCTGGCATCCTTGTATCTGCCTCTGGAGCCCAGCTTAGGTGTTCCCTGCTACAAGGTTACTGCCCAAGTAAGGTGGGGGTGAAACATGTTCCCGGTGGGACCCCTCCCAAGCATGTCCTTGCATGGAAGATCGATCTTGGATATGCAGGAGTCCCTCACAAACCTTAACTCTGGTCTTTCCTAGTTCTCTCAAACTGTAACCTTCCCACGTTTTTACAGTCAACAAAAGGCTTTTGGGCACAGTGTCATGTGAGCTGCAGGATAATCAGGTGAAGTGGGGGACGTGTTGAGGACAGGTGACTTGGGCAGAGTGTGGAAGAGGTGACAGGACCAGAACCAGGTTTTTTGGACCCCCCGACCCCCCTCGCGTACGTTTTGCCTTCTATCGTGGTTCTTGACAGATCCATCCATCATCCTTGTAGTCTGTAATGGGGTCTAGTGGAAGAGTGTGCAGTCTGAACACCTGGGACTATAAGTAGGTCTGCCCCTCACAAGCAGGTGGACCGTGGTGACAATGACAGTAACAGCTCCCCTGTATTCAGTACTTTCTAGGTAGGAGGAATTGCATGAATGTTATCTCATTGGGTTCATACCTTTGGGCCACTAATACCAGAGAAGAAGTGGTTTCTAAATAGCAGACTATGTCCCACAGTTCTGGAGGCTGGGAGGTCTGAGGTCAAGGCATTAGCAGATTCTGTGTCTGGTGCGAGCCCGCTTCCTGATTCATAGAAGGCCATCTCCTCGCTGTGTCCTCACCTGGTGGGAAGAGCGAGGGAGCTCTCTGGGCACCGAGAAAGGGCACAATCCCTTTCAGGAGAGCTCCTAATCATTTCCCAAAGGCCCCACCTCCAAATACCATCACACTGGGGGTTAGGTTTGAACTTACGAATATTGGGGGGGAACCAACATTCAGTCTATCGCACACATGTAATACTCATGACAGCCCCAGAGGCATGTGCTGTTACCCTGTTCCATACTGGAGCTTAGAGTAGGGTTTCACGGTCACTAACTGAAGTTGCTTGGAAGAAAAGCCATGTTTTGTCTGCTTTTAGCTTGTGATTATCCACAGTTTCTTCACTGATCATTGAGAGGTTTAAACAAGATGAACAGGTGTCTAGCATGGTGCCAGACTGACCCACGGTGAGCTCACAATAAACACTAGGTCTTTCTGCCCTTTCCCTTGAGCCTAGGGAGTTAATCATGCCCCTCCCCCCGCCCCTGCCGCCCCCTGCCATGTAAATATTCCCTACAGTATAGTGCTTTGCCTAGCCGGTTCTCAGTAAATGTTCATTGAGTTAATTGGAAATCAAAGCTGAGAGTGAGGAAATCAGTCTGCTTTCCCAAGCAGATGGAGTAAATAAATGAAGCAGCCACACTATGGAGGCTGATGGTATCTACGTTGGAGCACAATGACACCAGAGTTGTGGCTTTGGTCCCCAACCACTGTTTCCTGGTTCTTTACCCATCGCTCTGGCTGTCGCTTCTTAGTCTCCTTCGTAGGTGTTCTCTGTTCACCCTCATTTTCCTGTATCTGAGGGTTCCATCTATGTTGCTAACTTTCACAGCACCACCTCCTTCCTGCAGGCACGTTCATATGAGCACCTCCCCAGCCCGGAGCCCCACACCTCATACAGAGCATATCCTGTATTGAAGTCATTATTCCCTCATCCCACTTAGCTGCTTTTCATTTTAAGCTCATTTGAATCATTTCATGTAATGATGGTTTTATTGTAAGGATACACATGTGAGAGAACCTGTTAATGCTGAAAAAAGCAAAAAACAAAGCCAGGCCCCGGGGGGAAGAGAAACTGTAGTGGATCAGGAAAAGTGGGACCCCAGAGCAGCTCTTGGAACATTAACAGCAGGACCTAGCGTGCTTTCAGTCTGGTTGCCATTCCTAGCCTCACTTAGCTGTGCTCTAGACTCTGCCCTGCCTTTACTTGTTGCTGCATGGCTGGTCCGCCTTACTGGCTGTGCGGCTTCTTTCTTCCTTTTCCTTTTCTTTTCCTCTCTTCTCGTCTCCTTTCGTTTCTTCTCCTCTCCTCCCTCTCTCTCTCTCTCTTTCTTTCTTTCCAAAGGCTCTGTTAACTTTCCTCTTCCTCATCTTACCCATAGCGTCTGCTTCTGCATAATCCCAGATTGCCTTGTCCCAACACTCCAGCTCATGGAGTCTCCAGCCCCTGCAGTCTCTGTGTATCCTGCCCGCTTTAGTCCCCACTGAATGTTACCACTGGATCCCTCTGAATCATCCTCTCCATATTTTTGCCGTTCAAACTCGAGAGACTCTGATTGCCAGGCACATCGTTTCTTACCAGGCCCTCTTGCTAGCTGTCGACCAGCATATGGATTGCCTGTCATGGGGTCAGATCCAATCCAGGCTATGGCCGAGGGTGGAACTGTTGCCCGGGCTGTCTTTCTTCAAGTGTGTTTCCACAACCCCAGTGTCCTATGTGAAGTGAAAAAATCATTTGTAAAGGATTGCATATTGCACGATTCCACTTATGTGAAATGTCCAGAATAGGCAAATTTGTAGAAACAGACCGGAGATTAGTAGTTGCCCAGGGCTAAGGGAAGTGGGTTTCTTTTGGGGTGATGAAAATGTTCTAAAATTGATTGTGATAATGGTTGCAGAATTCCATGAACATGCTTAAAGACATTGAAGTGTACACTTTTTTTTTTTTAAAGATTTTATTTATTTATTTGTCATAGAGAGAGAAGCGAGAGCAAGCACAGGCAGAGGCAGAGGGAGAAGCAGGCTCCCTGCCAAGCAAGGAGCCCGATGTGGGACTCAATCCCAGGACGCTGGGATCATGACCTGAGCCGAAGGCAGCCGCTCAACCAACTGAGCCACCCAGGCGTCCCTGAAGTGTACACTTTAAATGGATGAATTGTATGGTAAGTGAATTATATTTGAGTAAAGGTGTTTTAAAATAAGAGTGTTTGGTGGGGCAGTTTTCCCCAGAAGGGGCTGAGGACTAGGCAGGTATTATATCCATCTTAACTGTTTATCTTAAATAAGTGCCTCCACTTTTTACCCATTTTGCCAAATCTAAACTCTGAAATTCATCCTGATATCCCCACATCTTTCAATTTAATGATTACCTACTTCTCTGATGACAGCAGTAATGAGTGCGGTAGTTGGGCCTCAGTCTGGATCAAGTGCCCGTCCTCTGTGCTCCAGAAGCAACTCATGCATGAGCATCTTGCTTATTTTTCCATATTATAATTGGGGCCCTGCTAGCAAGTCTCTGAGGTCCTTTCCTCCCCATTCCTAGCATTCTACCTGGTGCTCTAGGTACCAATGACGTTTTCTTACGTGGATGGGATGGGTGGGTGGGATGGAATGAGGGATGAATGAAAGGAAAGGGCCATTGTCTCTACCCATAACTACTGCCTGCAGTTCTCTAAAATATGTGTGCCAGTGGGAGAATGAATGAGGAGTCGGTAGATCACAATCCACCATTGTGATCTACTAAAGAGTCTAAAACACAGATGATGTTGATGTGGTTTCGCCTGTCATTGTTGAAGTAGTTATCTGGGGCAGCTGACAAACTTCCAAGGACTCAGTTTCCACTCATTGTGATTTGAGTTTCCGACATGCCCTCTGGTGCAATATGCTCCTTCGGGTAAGGGCAGAATCAGTGCTAACAACACATTATAGACCTGATGTTTGGTCATTTCTCTTCTGTGCCAAGCCCCTTTACTGAAAGATCTGGGACATGGTGGAAAGGCAGAGGAAGGGAGAGAGGAATGGTCTTCTCAGAGAACAACGATTGATTTGAAATACGAAACAGCTTATTGATAAAAGCAAAGCCTAGACGGAAGGAAGCAGTTTGATATAGCACACTATCTGAAAAAAATCATGTGCATCTGTTTAGCACAATATACAACATAATGACAGCAATCTTCCCTGTTTGTATCTATTCATCTGATTATACAGAGTAACAATTCTTTTAGTTACACATTTATTTACCCAGGGATTTTTTTAATGGATAATAAGTTAGTAAATCAGATAGCATGTGTTCTGGATAATACTTTAGTAAACTGTCTACCACACAAGACAGTTGCAATTCACATTTTATATAACATCCAGTGTTCCATTAATACACATAGCACAATGTGAAGCTATGAGCAGCTCTTCAAGAAGGACAAAGCAGATTTTAATGATTATTTAATATTGTTTGATCTAGACACATATTATGTTGAAAAGCTACAGACTTCAGTCCTGCAATGCACCGCAGATGTGACGAGAAATGTGGACTATTTGAAGTAGAATCCAGTGGCCTTCTTTTGATGCAGTTGCCATGGTTGTTGGTACTCAAGTTCCCTGTCTTTGACTCAACAATTACATTATGAGCTTTTTCTAACTGGTGAAAATGCAAGCTTGAACCCCAAAATGAATATATTGCTTCATGGCAAAATAATGAGCCCTAAAGCAGAGAGGATCATGTTTAACTTAAGTAATTGAATATGATAATAAAATATAAATAATTCTTTCTGAAGTGAACACAGAAGTCAACAGTTTCTGGTCCTTTCCAGAATTTTGAGTGGAGCATGCAGTCTTACTGTTTAAGACTTGAATGGAAGATGGGACAAGGGCACTGTTAAGGAAAGGGCTCGCTGCTTCCCTGCAACAACCCCCACTCCCCAACACCATCCAGCCTGCCAAGAAAACGCAGCTGCTGCCCTTGCAAGGCCCACGTGTAAGGGCGACCTCTGCCTTATCCAACAATATCTACTTTCTCTTGTGCCTCATCACAAAGCTCATGGGGCTTCTCAAGGTTATTAAGATGAGATCTGTTGTGGGCTTAATGCCACATCGTATATCTTATTTAAAGAGAATCCCTTGGGTTAGATTTCACTGCACCTCACATTGTAGGGTATCCCTGGAATGGGATACCAGAACCCTTATTATTCAACCAGTCATTGAACAGAGAGCATTTGCAGACACTCTCTGGGCTGATTTGAGTCATTTCCTAAAGGGAGAAAAGTCTACGTTTTAGATCTGATCAGATATAGACACAGCAAGACCTTTCTGTTCCTCCAGTGGTGAGGCACATGACAGTATTATTGGATGTGGACTCATTGCTCCAAAACATGGCATTCACACTTGGCTTGTTCTTACACAGTCCCACCAGACAAGCTCCATAGCCAGGTCTCCACAGCTTTGAGAGGGCAGTTCCTTGGAATAGGAAGAAAATACATTGAATATTTGAGCTACTTTCTTGAAATAATTTAGCAAAATCACATTTGTTTTAGAATATTAAACAAATTGAAGATGTATTGGCGAGGTCGGGGGGACTTGGCATTAATAGCTATCTACTGTTACCAAGCATTTTCCACTTATTTTTCTCCCCTAATAGTCACAACGGCCTTCCGAGGTAGGTATTATCACCTCCCTTTTCCAGACAAGGAAACAAGATTCAAATTTACACAATTAGGCAGGAGCAGTGCCAGTCTCTGAAGCCAGCACTAGCTGCCTCCAAAGCCTGTGTGGTTTCTCTGTGCTTCAAGCCTTGCTGCATAGCAGTGTTCTCTGTGAGTTAAAAATATACCATTGCCTTTATTCCACACCTAGAGAGTCTGAAGAAATTCATCTGGGATGGAGCCAGAGCATCAGCATTTTTAAGAAATTCACCCAGTAATTCTACTAAGCAGCTAGGGTTAAGAACTACAGCATTACACTATACCACTCACAAAATTACAACCCCACTATAAGTTACATATATTCATCTGAATTATGTAAGGTCATAATTGACTAATATCATGCCATCTGTATTGGGGGACAGATAAGAAAATGTGGATGCCCTTGAACACAATTATCAATCCTTTCTATAAACTCCTCATGCATTAGGCATTCCACTGGGAGATTTAGGATTGTGTGGGCCTCTTTTATTATTATTTTTTTAAAAATTCCAGTTCAGCAAGCACCTTAATATGTTTTTAAATAAGCTCATTGAGCTATGTTCTAGTAGTGGCTATGTTATACCAAATCCATTCAAGAAACTCAAGAATAGAAATGATCAAATGAAACTGTATCTTTGACCACAGGGTCAAAAAGTTGGGTTAAAGTTTAAAATGTAGACATTTCTTTTTTTCTTTTTCTTTTTTTTAAAGATTTTATTTATTTATTTGGCAGAGATCACAAGTAGGCAGAGAGGCAGGCAGAGAGAGGAAGGGAAGCAGGCTCCCTGCCGAGCAGAGAGCCTGATGCTGGGCTCGATCCCAGGACCCTGGGACCCTGGGATCATGACCTGAGCCGAAGGCAGAGGCTTTAACCCACTGAGCCACCCAGGCGCCCCTAAAATGTAGACATTTCTAATCATTCATTTCTTTTTCTTCATTTTCATGATCTCAAAACTCTAATTTAATTGGATCTTTGTTTTAATAACTAGAATCTAGCTGTTCACCTGGTAAGTTATTCTGGTGCTACAGATGTCCATCTGTGGATGAGACACAGTAAAACCTAAATACTGTTAAACGTGGATTTGCTTTTGAATCAAAACTAACTTCTTTCTGTTTGTTTTTTTTTTTTGGTGCCATGAGTACTTTCTTTAACACATTAATACCATTACTTTCCCTAAAGCCATGAGGCTTATTTCTAAGGCACAAAAATCCTCCCAAAAAAACCCCAAACCAAAAAACAACCCACTCATAATCTAAGAGTTAAGTGTTGTAAGCAATATGGTTGTGGTTAGAAATATTAATGCTTATTGGAGGAAATGCTCCAAAATGTTAACAATGGCCACCCTTGTTGATTAGAGGTATATGTAAAAAAATGCAAACTAAACCCAAACACTCTTTTTTAGGTTTTTAAAACTGTTTGTATCTGTAGTCCTGTTTATTATTTTCTTGGAAGACAATAATTCCGGTTCATTTTCAGGAGTCTTTTTCTTTTCCCTCCCTCCGTTCTTTCCTTCCTTCCGTCGTTCCTTCCTTCTGTCCTGTGTTGTTCTTTTTTAAAATTGCATCTTAGCTCAATGACTTGCTCTAATAAAAGTCTTTTATTTTAAACATATGGGAGTAGAGATTAAAAACACTGGCATTTTTGCTGAAAATCTTCTAAAATGAACAAATATGTTTCCAAAGCTTTCTCAGACTTGAATTTCTTTGAACTACTCGGTTTCAATATACATACATACATACAGATGTGTGTGTGTGTGTGTGTGTGTGTGTGTGTGTTTATTTAATTATTTATTTACCCGATTCTGATTCCAGATTTCACTGAAGAAATAAAAGCAAAGCATTATGTATGGTTTAACAAGGAAGAAGATAAAAATAAGGAGGCTTAATTCCCACAAAAAACTTTTAACATCGCACTATATCAGGATTAAGAAAACAGATACTGTAGGGGCACCTGGGTGGCTCAGTGGGTTAAAGCCTCTGCCTTTGGCTCAGGTGATGATCCCAAGGTCTTGGGATCAAGCCCCGCATCAGGCTCTCTGCTCCGCAGGGAGCCTACTTCCTCCTCCTCCTCTCTCTCTCTCTCTCTCTCTCTCTCTCTGCCTGCCTCTCTGCCTACTTGTGATCTTTGTCTGTCAAATAAATAAATAAAATCTTAAAAAAAAAAAAAAAAGAAAACAGATACTGTAGCCAGAATGCCAGTAGTTGATCTTGGTCACATGACCTGAGCAAGCCACTTTACCTCCTTTGCCTTAGATGGGACTAATATTTGGTCACTTCCCAATGGGGTTGCTGTGAGGACTAAAGAAAATACATGAAAAGTGCTTAAAACCCTACCTAGCACTTGGTAAGTGCTCAATATATGATAAGTATTTTTGTTATTATTTTAGATGGAATAGATACTTAGGTCAATGGCAGAGCTAGTTAAATTATACAAAGTCACTGTGGATAGCCTATGTTTTAAAAAAGACTTTCACTCTTAATTGAATGTTCCTGAGCAAGGAGAGGGCTCATAGGAGTCAGGTAGTGGAAAGTGGGGAGCCCTGTTTCCTCTCCTTGCTTCAGGGCATGCAAAAATTTCAGTTGTTTTGTTTTTGTCCCTGGATGCTGCCCTGGGAACTCCAGGAGATACTGGAGACGAGTTCAGAGTTACATCCTAACAGCCAGTAGGTTATATTCCTGACCAGGGCCATAGGCTAGGATTTTAGCAAGAAACCATCCTCTGAGCCTAGACTTGAACAACACAAAGACCTTTTCCTTGGGGTACAGAAGGGTTGCAACACATTTTCTTCCCTTCCTCCCCCATCTCCTCCTTCCTGGACCCTCTTTCCTTCCTTCTCCTTTCTTTCTCATTGTCTTTCTTTTCTTTTTTTAATTTATTATTATTTTTTAACATTTCAGTTATTTTTAGTTAAAGAAAAACAATCTTTTCCAAGGGTGACAAAGTGAATTGAAAGTCAAAAGGAAGCAGGATTCCTTTTGGGTTGCTCAAAGCTCTTGCTCCAAAATCTGGAGGTGAGGAGAGAAGGCCCTCCTAAGAATGCAAGGGTGATTGGCCAGCAGAGGGATGACTTTGATTACTTGGGTCACTGGATTGGTCTAAGTAGTCTTTAACGTGATTTCCACCTGCCAGTTGGTTGACATGATTAATATCATTACTCCTACTCCTTTCTGTCTCTGAAGTGGCTTTAGTGTCTCTTTCACTTCACCATCTCTGACAAATAAGGTAGCTCCGTGTTGCCAGCACTCAGCTCCTCATTCTTTTTCTTTTAAAAAATTATCAATTCTGGAGCACCTGGGTGGCTCAGTGGGTTAAGCCTCTGCCTTCAGCTCAGGTCATGATCCCAGGGTCCTAGGCTCGAGCCCTGCATCGGACTCTCTGCTCAGCGGGGAGCCCGTCTCCCCTCACTCCCTCCCGCTTGCCTCTCTGCCTACTTGTGATTTCTGTCAAATAAATAAATAAAATCTTAAAAAAAAAAAAAGAAAATTACCAATTCTTAAAAAAATCCCTTTATATCACTGTTTGATCAATAAAAAACAATGAGTAAAAATGGATACCACAAAGCATGCCTTAATTTTATTGCTAATATAGCAAATAGCACACACTGCTTGTTCAGAGTTTGTATTCTGTGGCATGTAGGCTAGTATTGTGGGGTCTCCCTGAGAGATGAACCCTCAAGCATGCATAGACATAGTGTTAATCCTCCCTTTCCTTTTCCTCCTTCTCATCCTCAGGAGCCCTCCTCCAGCCTGCTTGGGGGAGGGGTGCTGAGGGAGAAGTTGTTACCTCTTTTGCCTAGGATTTCTCACCTTGCTTCAGCTTGGAGAACCTCTTAGAGCCCCTGGGCTCTGCTCTTAAGGAATGTCTTTCTTTTTTCTTTCTTTTTAAAGATTTTATTTATTTATTTGACAGAGAAAGATCACAAGTAGGCAGAGAGGAAGGCAGAGAGAGAGAGAGAGAGAGAGAGAGAAACAGGCTCCCCATTGAGCAAAGAGCCTGATATAGGGCTCGATCCCAGGACCCTGAGATCATGACCTAAGCCGAAGGCAGTGGCTTAACCCACTGAACCACCCAGGTGCCCCAGGAATGCCTTCCTTAAATCTCTATCAGCTTCTACTTAAATTCTGCATTCGATTATAACATTCTTTCTAGGAGCATTAAATATTATTATAAAAATGATTTTCAAAAAATACCCTTCATGTCTTCTCTTATAACTTGGACCACATTTTGAGTGCATGCAGCTAACTACAAGGCATTCTTTCTTTGGCTGTAAGTTTAGATGTCTTGTCTTCATTATGGAACAGTCTCACACAAGCCCCAAATTGCTAATATTTCACTTTGATGTCTTTCAATTCCTTAGTATATTATTCTTAAATCATTTATTAAAGTTTTTGACTAAGTTCCCTTTAATTTTTGCCTCTAGACTTTGGTATCCCCTCTGCTCTAAAGCTTATACTAATTTTCTCCTTAAAGAAACATAGTAGGCCTAAATGATCTTGTTTTTGCATATTTAGCCTCCACGATAGGTTTTTCTTTTAGTGATTACCATTCTGGGCTTGCCACCTACCCTAGGATAGAGAAACTTAACTGTCATTCCCCATGTTTGGTTAAGGACCGATAAGTCTTATTAGTCACAAGTAAGTAATCAGACCAGGAACCAAGAAAAAGGGCTTAAAATGATGCAGGGAGCCATCTTTTTATTAGAATATAGGTTTCTGGGGTCTGGATGGATCTCAGAAATAAGTAATGTGTGTTAGACATTTTCTAGATGAAGAAACCAAAGACCTAGAAGGTTACTTTTCTTGGTCAAGTGCCACACAAATGGTTAGTGGTAAAGTTAGAACTAAAGTCTAAGCATCCCAACACCTCCTAGCATAGCTCGCTCGCTTTCTTTCTTTCTTTCTTTCTTTCTTTCTTTCTTTCTTTCTTTCTTTCTTTCATTATCTCCTTTCCTTCCTTCAATGTTTATTCATGCCTACTATATACATGTTTCATAATAAACAAGGGACCACTAGTGATTTATCTTTGGAACTGAAAACCTGGACAAACATATGATCTGACAAGTAGGAGAGTGCTAGATAGACACAGAAATAAGAACAACTCTGGAAAATCTGACTAGTGTGGTACCTGTCAGTGTAATGTAATGTTATGTTATAACACATACCACGACACTTACTGTAATACTATAGAACCTTGATCCAGAACAAGGCAAAAAGAACCAAAGGACAATAAGAAAGTACACAAACAGTTTCAAACCCATACACAGAGATGGAGCCGCCTCAGATGTAATTCGGCAGACAATTAGTAGGCTGACGTTTTGGCAAAATTTCCAGGCATTTCCATAAATCCTTTTTAGATTCTTTTTCCCTCCAGCTCAGCAAGACGGTCACATTTTTCTGGGCCTCAGACAAACAATAACCTCCAAATGATATTTAAGAACAACCCTGTAGCATGACAATGGAGGCTCAACTCATCTTGGAAAAAGGAAGGTCACCATATGCCCTGTGCTCTTTGTGCACAGCCTTGCTGCCATTTTACCGCTGCCTTAGCCTTTTTATTTTACTTTGGGAGACAAGGGCTCAAGTAAAATGCATAGAGGGGATTTAGGATTAAGCATCAGTCTTCTTTCTCTCTAACCTGTAACATCTTTCATCCTAACAAAGGTGGGAGGAGCTGAGGAGAGAGCTAGGGCTAACAGGACTAGGGCGAGGAGGAAACCAGCAGACAATGGGGGGGGGGCAGGGGAGAGAGCCATCTTTTCTAAACTTGCTGTCCCTCTCACCCTCATTTTTTCTTCATCGTACAGAAGCACCATCTGTTCACAGACTTGATGCGTTTGCATTTGTTTTCCATTCAGTAACAGCTTATATAGGAAGCAGATTATGAAGAGAGCAAATATGCCACCGACTGGATCAGTGACTGTACATTGTTCATACCCCTTAAAACTTTGCAAAACACTGCACCAAGCTCTGTGTGGGTCCTGACCGGTGCCTAGCTCCGGTGTGCTGGCCTTGATTAACACCACCTGCCTTTGATTAGCCCCTTTATGCCAAAGCCTCTCAGTGTTTATGCACTTCATTTATACTATATTTTAAAGTAGGCTTAAATGATGTTTTCAAAAATTTTTCTGGCATGCTAGCTTAACAAGAACATAAACAATTTGAGGACGGGGAATTTATGGTCTGTTTCTTGCCGTATGTCCTTTTCTCCCTTTTCAACCAGAGAGTCAACTCTGTAATACATTGACATTTGGCAGAATTTCCAGATGTTCTTTTAAATATGTAGACTTATTTGATTGTACTTTCAGGACTAACATGTGAGAATAAATTACAGGAGAGAAAAGTAGTTACAGATATCAAAAGATCACTTTTTGCTCTCTCAAAATAGAAAAGATATAGTGTACTATCTTTGACATTTTTAGGCATCCCGGAGGAAATGATCCAGTTACAACGATCTTCATACTGGGTCAGGGTATTTCCCAGTTATGTGACTCTGATATGCAAAAAGACCCACATATAATTCCATTGAGTTAATATACTCAAGATTATTTCCCAAATATCATTGGACATTTCAGTTATTTAAAAACTTTCAACTATAAGTAATGCTGGGTCAAATTTTTGAGCACAGAGTTTTTTTTTACTTTTGGAATTAGTTTCTTAGACAATTTACAAGAAGGGGAATTATAAAATCAAATGTGTCATATTTTGAATTTAATTTCAAACTCTACTGTTTTAAGAAAAGTTTACTCTTTTGAGTAGGGATATGAAGTCAGGACCACCACTTCATCATTGCATTTGTACATCTTCACCCAGACTTTGTTGGATACTCTTGGTACATCATTTAACTAGAGTTTTTAGCTATCAAACAAAATTTAATCTTTACTTGTAAAGTACTCCTTTTAAAAAAAATTTATTTCTTTTAGAGAGAGAGCATCAGCTGGGGGAAAGGTCAGAAGGAGAGGAGCGAGAGAATTTTAAGCAGCCTCCACGCCTGTTGGAGAGCCTGATGTGGGGCGCGATCCCAAGCACCCTGAGATCATGACCTGAGTGGAAATCAAGAGTCAGCCTCCTAATTGACTGAGCCACCAGGTGCCCCTATTTACCTGGAGTACCCTTAAGATCTAAGAGTGTAAATTCTATGAAGATTATTCTTTAGGGGGTGCCTGGGTGGCTTAGTTGGCTAAGTGTCCAATTCTTGATTTCAGCCTAGGTCATGATCTCAGGGTCCTGAGATCAAGCTCCATGTGGGGATCTGTGCTTGGCATGGCGTCTGCTTAAGGTTCTCTCTCTCCCTCTCCTTCAACCCACCCACTCCTGAGCACATGCATTCATTCACTCTCTCTCCAAAAAAAAAAAAAAGATAAAAAAGATTATTCTTTATTTTTCTTAGAAATTCTGTGAACATTTAAACACTGCTAGAGTACATGAGTGAGTGAATTAGATACTTTCTTAGGACTTGAATGTACTTTCTGGTATTATAATAAATTCTGTACATACCATAAATTGCCTAGATATCAGATTACAAAAGTGCAATATGGAATTGTCAGATTTTAAACTCTAAATATCATAGATTAATAATTATGCACTGATTTCTTTTAAAGAGTCAAATTTAACTCTGATATAATTTTTGATCCTATTTCATATTTCCTTGGGAATTTTTACTGTGTTTTAAAAATTTAAATTAGGTTAGTGGAGCAAAATCTCAGCTGTCCATTTTAAATAGAAATTGCCATGTAGATTTCAAGAGCTATTTTATGTTGAACTACTTGTAGACTCAAACTTTTTTTTCACTTAATGCATCTAATTGCCCTGTGTTGATAGTGTACATTTCTTGGTTAATAATTTCTCTTTCATTACATTTGAGCATAATCATTTTTTTGTTTGAATAGAGCTTTTATTTTTTACTCAAAAGTATCTACGTATAAAATACATGCACAGGGCAACTTCGGTGATTATCATGGGGGCCAGGCTTAACCACAAATATGCTGCTGAGTCACTGGATCCTTTCCTAGGTGTGCTCCTGGCACAAGTACATGCTCTGACAATCTACTGAGAAGCATGAAAATCCTTTAACTTCTTGCAGAATGCCTTGGCCATTCCAGTGTAAAGCTCATAAGAACTAAGGTAATGGCTCCCAATTATCCGAGGGGAGATAGTCCTTAGGCAAGATTGTGAATTTTCATTAAATTTTATATTTCCCCAGCTTGACTTTTCTTGGATCTGTTATAATTTCTTTCGAATGCTGAGTCCATGCTAGTGTGCATAACTGAGATGAGGTTACATGGAGCTGGGTGAGTTGGGGGGAGAAAACTTGGCACAGTTTCCCTGCTGAGCAAGGAAGTGCAGACATTTTTCAACCGTTCCTGCCAAGGGGTTCCAGTGCTTAAACACAGGAGGGTATCAGATGTGTCCTTTTAAAGTCTTTCATCTGTAGCAGCTCAGAATGTCCATCGAGGTAGGACCAGGGTGTTATGGGAGTCCGGAATCCCCTCTTAGAGTCACTTACAAACCTGCAGATTTCTTTGACTTTTCCAGAAGTTTCCAGCACCCACTGTTCCCTGCTTCCATCCTGGCCTGGAGAGCGTTGCAAGTGAGAGTATGAATTCCTGCTGCTTATCTCCACAGCAAAGCAACTGCTCCTTGGATAACGCCTCACAGAAGGTATTCCAGACTTCTCTATTCTTCTTAAGCCTCAGTCTCTGTAGCAAGGATTTCCCTTGACCCACTTGTATTTGAGTGCATGTGAAGTCACTTGGATTTTGTCTTCTCTGTCACTTAGTCCCCTTTCCAGGCCTAACCTCAAAACATTCCCCTACCAACCTCACTCCCTCCCCTGAATTGTAGGTCATTTGCTACAGGGGGATGGTATGTGGATGGATTCTGAGGTGCTCACACAGATCCCCCTTCAAGAGCTTGCAGTGTGCAGCTGATGACTCCCAGCCAGGCTTTCCCAGGGAATCGGCCTTGGTCAAGTTCATGCATGCCCTGTGCCTGAGGCTGCCTGTATGTACTGACTGGCCAAGATGTGGAAGAGGGAAAAAGGCCCAGCAGCTTTGGCCCGGGGCTACCACATCCCTCTGCTAGTGCCTCTCCTCTCACTCCCTCATAGGTGGTTGCTGCTGAGAACCATCCCCCCAAAACCTCTTGCATGCAAATCTCAGTCTTAAGGTCTGTTTCCAGGGAATCCGATATATGTCGGGGCATAATTCAGGGGATGCCATATGCTACTTTGTAACAAGATCCTTTGTACTGAGTATGCCGTTTTTAGGTGGTGCTGGAACTCAAGAGGGACCAGTATATGGTTTTGAACTGATGGAGATATAAAAGACAAGTTAGGCAAGTGTGGGATCAAAACATCGCCTGTACTGCTGAGAAAGCTCATCCCAGGACTGGAACCTGTATCTGCAGAAATGAAGTGAAAGTGCCCCTGGTCCCAGCCACAGAGGGCTGGACCCCAGCCTGCCCCAGAGAAAAGCACAGGTGGGCGCGGAGCGGAAGGCGTGCTGTTGGCAGGCAAACTCTTCCTGACAATGACCAAGGCTTTGTTCTTTGTCTTTTTTAATTTAATTTTTATTTTTTAGCTTTTGTTGTTCTTGGTCTTGAACACATTCCTGAGCACATCACTCCACCTTCCCAGGGGAGGAAGGCATTGAGAGGTGAGCCCAGGAGTGTGATGCTAGGTAGCTTCCTACTCATGGAAGGTAAGGGAAACAATTCTCTCCTCAATAGGTGGCAACTTCCCTTTGGAATTCTTGGGAATTCAGTCCTTGAACAAGTAATTTTCCAATATCCTTAGTACCTGTCATGTGACAGGCACTGTTTTAAGGAACTCAGATGTGAACAACAGGCAAAAATCCCAGTCCTCTTGGAGGTTACAGTCTAGCGGGGACACAGAGATAAGCAAGAGAAGTAAGGAAAATATACAGTGGGAAGAGTAGTTATGAGGGAGCAAGAGAAACCATAACGTGGGGAAGGGTGAATGAGGGATCCTGAGAAATGGTGCCAGAAGGCTTGTGGAGAAAGCCTCCCTTCTACTGGAGTACAATGGGATGGGAGGGGTTAATATCGGCCCCTGGAGCTCAGCTGCACATTCCAGTTCCCATCCCCTCTGGCACTCTCTCTTTCCCTGCCCCACCTTCATCTCCACCCCCAAGAGATTCCTAATTGCTCTGTGAATAGGAGCACTCATTGCAACCCTGCAGCCTTCTAGCACATCCTCCTCAGGGGCACTCTGTCACTGTCACTACAGTGTAGTGACGGTCAACGGCCTTGACTGTGGCCTTGCTGGCGTGGTCCTTCTGGGTGTTGACCCCGGGCAGAAGTTCAGCATTCCTTATCTGTCTGAGTTTTGATCTTTGTCAGAGCCCAGTGCTGGTCTAGCTGGCTGCAAGTCAGCCAGCCCTGAAGGGACCTGTAGCATCTAAATCCAGTTAGAAGTCAGCTCACACCACCACCTTTGTACCTTCAGCTTTGCTGCTATAATATGAACCCTGGAACAAGAGATTCTTTCAGCAGTTGGGAACTAGGAATGGCTTGAGGGAGTCCTGGCATGGTGGCTATTTCTTATTTTTTGTTCCTCGTGCCTTCTTGGAATAGCACCCCGTTTCTTTGGGAGAGCTGCTTTCTCTACCTCTGTATATAGATCAAATGGGGAATTCGTACTTTTACATGATCCTGCTTGTCTTTACATAGTATTTGGTCACAAGGTAGTCCCCTGGCCAAGCTGGGCTAATCATGGAAGTCACTGCCGTGGTCACAGTGACATGTCCCCAGTACATGACTTAAGAAACCAATCAGAAACTCCATTAAGGTTTCAGTAACTAAACCTGAGTGGTAGAGCACTTTTTCCTCTTTGAGGAAAAGCTGGGAGATATGAGCCCATACTTGCAGCAGCCATGTCTCTGTTCTGTGAAGAAAACTGGGCTGTGGTAGCAGAGAGCGAAGCAGGTCTACAGAGAGAGGAAGACGTGAGAGTCGGACCAGCCTGTGTCCCTGGCTCCACGTATCTCCAGCCACACTCTTGCCCTGAGGCCCTTGAGTGGGCACTGCCCCATTTTCTCCTGAGCTGGGTCAAGTTGGGTCTCAGTCACTTGGAATCAATAGAATCATGACTGCTGTCATACTGGGGGAGAACCCAAAGAGTTCACATTAGCTTCCCTACATCTTCTGCCTACCCTTCTTTGGAGGATTACTTCTTCCATGAAGCTTTTGCTCTCTGTCGCAAGTAGAGTCGACTCTTCCTCCTTCCTTTGTGCCCACACAGCTCTCCATTTCTTCATTCTCATCTCTTCTTCTCTTTGTGGGGCTTATAATCCTTAGTGCACGTAACTGGTTTACCCATCTGTCCCCATGTAGCAGGTAGAGCTTGGTCCTCCTCTTATGTGTATTCCCAGAGTTGGCACCTAGGTGCTTAGTATATGCTTGTTGATTGAATGAATACATGGATGGATAGATGGGTAAGTACCACCACCATTCCGTGGATACCTCAGTATGCCCGTCCTTTAATTAAGATTTCAAAATCCACAGAGTCTCTGGGCATTGAACCAGTTCTGGGATTTTGGAAAGGTTTTGAGGTCTCTCTAGCTCGCTTGCTCTCCCTCTCCTTCGCTCTGTGTTTCTGTCTCCTCCCTTCCTTTCTCCCGCCCCTCCCCCCCCCCATTCGTCTCTTCCCATCCATCCCCCCACTCCCTCCCTTTTTCCTTCCCTCCCTTCCTCAGGCACACACTTCTCATTTATCACATTTGCCTCTTTGTACCTGATTTTTTTTTTTCTTTCTTTTGTATAGAGGCCATGTGCTTTCTAAGAGCGAGAGCCATATTTTATTCATCTTTACACCCTTTAGGGCACCCAGCACGGTGCCTGGAGGAAATGGAGTCCAATGTTTTTTGAATAAACTCTCTGTTTCCATATTTTGGGTTTCTCCAGTTTCTTCAATTTAGATCATTTACACAGGTTTCTCCAAAGGGATCTATATGGGAAGTCACTGACTTCCTCATTTCTAGATAAATTTTATATGTAATGGCATTACTGAAAATTGTGAAAAGAAAAAGGGATCTATGCACAATACCACAGTATTATGTCCAAGGTACGTATTACTACCATGTGGCAAGGTGCTCATCAAGAAACATCAGCTGGTCTGAAGGTTCTCCCTTGTGTGGGCTGTCCAGCACACTGACCCATCCTTTCAAATGCCAGCAGGTCCCTTCATCATTGTGGCAAAACCAAAATGCCAGTATAGTTAATTTTTCGAAATGTTAACCACAAATGCATCTTCTGGATTCAAAGAAAGTTCATTAGGTACTTATTTATTTTTACTATTTAAAAATGTTTGTGCCATATTATTATAAAAATTGTATATGCTCATTATGGAAAAGTCTGAAAAGACAAATAGAAATAAAAAGTATCTATTCTTCCACCCTTCTAAGTGTAGCCACTTTCCCACCTTGATGCTTAACTCCACTTCTCCATCCACATGTATGTAAATGGAAAGAGCATTGTGCTGCATGTTTTGTTATGTAACCTGTATTTTCTCATAACAATATATTATAAAACAGCTCCTTATTGCTGATAAAGACATTTATCTAACAGCATCTAACAGCATCTTTTTTTTTTTCAAGATTTTATTTATTTATTTGACAGACAGAGATCACAAGTAGGCAGAGAGGCAGGCAGAGAGAGAGTGGAAGGGAGGCAGGCTCCCCACTGAGCAGAGAGCCTGATGTGGGGCTCAATCCCAGGACCCTGAGATCATGACCTAAGCCAAAGGCAGTGGCTTAACCCACTGAGCCACCCAGGCACCCCTCTATCAGCATCTTCATTGATGGGCAGATTATTTTATTGTCTGAATGTACTCTAATGTATTTTCTCAGTCCCCTTGTTGGACTTTTGGTTGCTCCCAGCATTTATGGTACTAGCAGTGATGCAGTGAACCTCCTTGTTCCATCGTTTCATAACCTGTTGTTGTTTACTTATGATGATGAGCTCCGAGAGTGGAATATACAATTTAAAATCTTTGGGGACCTACTGACAAATGCCTTTCCCTGTAGCCTTTAGTTTGGGCTGCTTTTATGGGTTTCTTTATAGCCATTGAACCAACTTTTTGTCACCCTGTGGTGACCCCAAAGTAGTGCCAACGGAACCTTATTTTCCCCAGACATCCTCAAAACCTCTCCCAAATATCCAAAATTAGTTCTAGTTATTTTTTACCACCATTTTTCCTCAGAGTGACCTGTTTTGTTGTTTAAGGACCACCCTGAAAGATCAGAGTACAAAGGCACAAGAAATATTTTAAGTCAAGAAAAGTAGAAAAACCTATACAGAACCTCACAGACATGTCATAGAATCAGTGTAAGTTGATCTTTATGTCTCTTAAATTCTATTTTGAATATACTCATTATGTATCTTTAAAATGCTACTTCGAAATGCTACTTATTACTACTTAAGACGTGAATAACCCATTCTACATTAAAAACTGTACTGTTAGAAGGCTTCAAAAATATGTCCTATGTACAGTTTTTGAAATCTGGGACACCACTGCTATTCACCAGTCCCTTGCTGGCAAGCCTGAGGCAGCCAATACATGAAGCTGACACACATGTATCTCTCATGGAAGCTTCTAGAGAACAACCATATAAGGCAAGGGCCGGACCCAAAAAAGTCCTATATGCAGGTGATTCACAGCCCCTACTTATCTCTATGTGAGGTCAAAATACAAATGCCAAAATTTCACTTTCCCCAATGTTCTATTTTTGCTAACTGCATTTACCTTGCTCTTTTCCTTGATATCCTACACACGTCTGACATTTTAAAAAGGTGTTTTAGCCTCTGCATTTAAGCAAATTGGTCGACAGAACTCCCTGGTGAGTTGCAAAGTTGGAGTTAATATTCATGGTTTCCTAAATGTTAACACTACCATCAAAGCATCTTGTTCTGCCTTGGTTCCAGCTAAGTTTAAATTGTATTTAGAGTTACTTAACTTTTTTTTTTTTTTTTTTAATGAGTCCGTTAACTTGATCCGTTATTTCGCTATTCTTCTTTACATAGACAGTTAAATTATAATGTTAGTTTTAACATTATATGTTAGTTTTAAAAGCAGAGAATAGTCAGTTTGTGTTTGGACAAGAGAATGCTTTTTTGCCAGAGGTGAAGGTCTTCTGGGTCTTACGTTCTAGAATGCCTTCTTTCATAAAGAAGAGCAAGCTAATCTCAGGAATTCCTGGAGAATGTCCTTCATTTTAGTTGTTAAAAAATGCTAGCTTATTTAATAATCTGTTAATGAGAAGGCAAAGAGGATTGGTCACAAAGTGTGTAACATACTATTGACTTGAAAGTGACTCTGAAAAACAAGATCATGATACCTTATCAACATGAAATAACAAACGCAGTTATCTCCAGGTAAATATGGGTCATATTACACGTTCATATTTTTTCTTACCATTAATTGTTTCTTTGGAATTCCCACAACACATTCAGAAATGCCCACTACCATTCATATTGTCATACTTGTCAAGAGGAAAAACACTAGATATTTCTATCAAGATGATATTTTTTTAGAACCATTGCTGTTTCCTTATTTGTCAGAGAAATATAGGAGCGATGTCTTGTATTGAATGTGTAACCCAAATGTTCCCAATTCATCACTCGGGGTTTTCTATCACAATCGTCTGAGGCCCTATTTTGTTGAACAGTCCTGTAATTTCCACATCTCTCTGGCTCTCTGTTGTCTAATCCAGTTGTCTGGCTCCCGACCACTGCTGTGCTCTCCCCCCATTTTGTGACCACTTTCCTGCTCTGTTGTTTTCTCTGTCCTGCTTTATCTTGAGAGTGGACACAGATCCTTCCTGCAATCCCCCAGTGGAAGTTGACACCAGGCTATAATTTTTGAGGGCTTGAGAGTATGGGAAATGAATTAAATCCCAGAGGCCAGGACTGCAGACAGGATTGCTTTGAACATCTACCACCCCACCCATCATAGGGATACCCACCTGGACCCCTTTCTTCCTAGACTCTATCAACAGGACCTATTTACCTTTCTTAAAAGGGAGATAATGTCCCCTTACCTCACAGAGCATGTTTATGTTTCTCTCACTGGGGTCTAGACCCAACCTCATACAGATCAAGAAGGAAGAAAACGTTCTTCTTTAAGTAGATCTTCCTTTTTTTCTTTGTGTAAGAATTGTTTTTTCCCTTGGGGCACCTGGGTGTCTCAGTTCTTATGCATCTGCCTTCGGCTCGGGTCATGAGCCCAGAGTCCTGGGATTGAGCCCTGTATGGAGACCTGCATCAAGCCCTACCCTGGGCTCCCTGCTTAGCGGGGGAGGGCCTGCTTTTCCCTCCCACTCTTCCCTTGCTTATTTCCTCTCTCCTGTGTCTCTGTCAAGTAAATAAATAAAATCTTAAAAAAAAAAAAAAAAAAGAATTGTTCTTTCCTAGGTTATGGTTATTTGAATATGTTTACTTCTTTTAGGGGCACCTCCACCCCATGACTTAAAAATTCACTGGTTTGATATCGTGTATGTCCCAGAATTTGGGTTAGTGGCTCAGGTTTGAGAGTTTTGCAGAGGGGTCAATGTTGGGCTATAGCAAATCCAGTCTTCCAACATGAGGGCACTTCCTGTCCTATCTGGAGTCTGTGTTGCCTAAATCCATATTTACTAAGAAAATATTTCCCTGAAGGAAACCTAACTCAAAAGAATAGGTCCAGTTAAAAATCACATTCAACTGACATTGAAAAAGTCACTGAACTTCTCAGTCAGAATGTGTGCATTCTGCTCTTTCCCAGGAATAGCAAGAGTATTAGACATTTGCATCTCCGAACTTTTAATTTGCTCTGTCCAGTATGTATCCTCCAGGGATGGCAGAACATGTTTCTCAAACTTATGACCCTTAAATTTCTCCCCCCACAGAGTTACATTTCTAGAGTTCTAATCAAGATTGGATGGAGAAAGATGAGACTCTGCCTTCCTTGGTTAAGGGCACACAATCTACATCCCATTACTAGGATATGCTTAGCATTAAATTGCTAACCTGGCCCAGGGAATAGAGACAAGTCCCAGAAATCCTGTGATCTGGCAGCTTCCACATCGTGAAGCAATCTGTTCCACTCCAGATGGCTTTTGGCAGATCCAAGCATCCAGGATCTCTGGTTTCCTACCTTGTTCTCTCCTCGCCTTTCTTTCCTCATCCTGAGGAGTTCAGGCACATACACTTGAGAATTTTTCCTCCTTCTTACTTATCCCTTCAGAACCCTTCTTGAGGGTTCATTGTATTTATAAGAAAATACTTTCTTTTTGAAGAACAACTCTACCACTACTTATCAGACTTGAGAAGATTTTAACTTTTTGGTAAGGCAATGATCATGTAATGTCTAGGTTTTGGTAATGATCATACACAGTAATTTATCAGTAGTCAATAATTCATTCATGCACAATATAAAAATGTAAACATTGTCCTACTATAAATATTAATGTGTAACACTTTGCTTCAGGAGTTCCTCTACCATCCTTCATCTTTAGAGAATGAATCTTGTGTAGTGACCATAAACGCTTCCTCAGTAAAAGGTAAACATTTTATCATAGAGGGTCAGGTTAATTCTGTACTAAAAATGCAATTTGTAATCATAGCTACTTTACTTTAACCTCCTGGAGGCCTGTAAAATGACCTTTCTTCAAGAAATATTAATGAAAGGGTGCCTGGGTGGCTCAATGGGTTAAGCCTGTGCCTTCGGCTCAGGTCATGGTCTCAGGGTCCTGGGATTGAGCCCCGCATCGGGCTCTCTGCTCAGCGGGGAGCCTGTTCCCTTCCTCTCTCTCTCTGCCTGCCTCTCTGCCTACTTGTGGTCTCTGTCAAATAAATAAATAAAATCTTTAAAAAAAAGAAATATTAATGAAAGAGTAATGTGAGAGAACATATCTGCGCTAATAAAAAAACTGGAGAGTAGCATCATATACTATGTACATACACTATGTACATACATACATGTACATACACTCATCACAAGTATATCATTTAAAGAAGTGAGAAAACAAGATCCCTTCTGAGTAGATGTAGTCTCAGTTAAACCACAATGGCCAAAAATGAAAGTGAGATAGAAACTTATCCATCAGGTTATTGATCTCTGTCACAAAGTTGGAAGAGTCCTATCTACAATCTTGTTTAGTGATGGAATTAAGGAGGGAGAGTTGTTGTGGGGAAGAAAGAGAGAGAAAAGTTGTAGGAAAGTCAGTGAATAAATTTTCAAAAGTAAATGAGCTGTTCACACAGCCACTTAGATCTGCTCTTTTAGAGTCAACTGGAATAAGAACTAATATATATTTTTGGTCCTGACTTTATAAAGCTCATCTATGAGGAAATAGAACAGTGAAGACTTTATTTCACTTATTTGTGATTTCCCCAGTGATATTACTTCTAAAATTTGTCAGTGACAGAGACCTAGTGAAAACAAGGGAGTACATTCTCCACTGTCAGAAGAAAATAGAAAGTGACAAGAGATCAAGGGGTGGGGATATCCCTGTTGCTGAAAATAGAGAGCACAACACAGCTGAGATTGCTCAGTATTAGTAGTAATCGTTTTTGTGTGTGTGTGGTGTTCTCAGAACAGTTTTTTAAAAAACTCCAGGATAGCACGTAACACTTTGCATTAAAATCTTTTATTTGCAGTCCTGAGAAAGATTTGCAAACAACTAGGTCATATTGAAAGACTTAAGGTAGAAATTTGTAGACCCAGGAAATCTCAAGCTTTCTCCTCCATGGAATTGTGAAGTCTCTCAATACCATGGAGATGCACCCATTGGAGAGGTGTGGCTGCACACAGGAGGTGGTGTGGAGGCAATAATGGAAAAAGTATGATCCCTGTATCGGTTAGGATGTTTTTGGCTGCAAGTAACAAAACAACTTGACTAATGGTGATTTAAACCAATAGGGGTTTACTTTTCTCACATGGCAAAAGGAGAGAGACTGGTTATCAGTTCAGTTGCCCAGTATATATATAAAATGTTCAGCCTTTCCTTCATGGTGGCAAGATGGTTCCTGTAGCACCAGCCACCACAACCATATTCAAGGTAGTACCTGGACAAGGTAGTGCAATTGTTGCTTCTAGAGTCTTTCATTCATTCAACAAATATTTACTGAGAACCTGCCATGTGCCAGTACTAAAGTAGGCATTGGGAATAGAAAGATGCTGAGGACAAGGAGTAGAAAGGAAAACATTACATGTTTCCATCCTCTCTGTCAGGAAATCAGATGCCTTCATGGGAGCCTTCTAGAGACTTCTCTTATGTTTCATGGGCAGGAAATAGATATATGCCTCCTCCTAGTTCAATCACTGAGAAGGAGTAGTTGGAAGATTATAGCCTTACACCAGTCATAATCTTCTGAGGCTAAGGGAGGGACTGTTCTTCCCTAAGAACATGTGATAATCATAATTCCTGGGTTTTATGTACAGTTGCTGCCCCTATTACTCATTCATTCATTTATCCAACCAATAATTATTGAGCATGTGCTCTGTACCAGATACAAACTAGGTACTGGGAATTGAGAGGTGCATAAGATAAGGAGTTCCCAATCTCCTAGAAATGAAAACAGTGCAAACAGTTTATTGTAATGCAATGTGATAAGATAAATGAAGGTGATATTGGGATTGGAGAAAAGTCCAGAAGGAGTTATGAATTTTCAAGCAGAGAGGAGAGGGGTGGATTGAGGTAAATGAAGACTTCCTAGAAGAGGGGATATTACAGCAGGCCATTGGGGGATAAATGGGATTCCAGAGAGCATAGAAGGTTTGAAGGTAGAATAGAGGTTGTGTGGGGCTCAGGAGTCTCTGACCTAGTTGCAGTGGTCAAGGAGTGTTTGTAGTCTTTATTTCTCCGTGGAAGTCAACCTTTGCCCTGGTCAGTATATCGGCTAATCCTGCCACTGGTTCAAGGAGTGTGAGGCAATGAGTAGTAAGTTCAGGGGCAGGTTCAGTCTAACTTGGAGTCTCCTCATTGAACAAAAATCTCTTCTGTTAGAGTTGTAATCTTTTTAACTTTTCCCTTGTCCTGCCAAACTGAGAGACAGGAGAGTTAAAGTTCTCCATGTGGCATAAGAAGATCAAACCTTTCAAAGAATCAGAAGGGAGGGGACAGCATTCCCTTCATTGTTTCTGATACATTTCCAACCTGTCACCCTCACTTCAGTAACTTTATTGGCATGACAAGGCACACAAAGAGCTTTCCAACTGCAAGCTCTACTGCTCACAAGAGAGGGGGAGGCCTGAGGTTCCCCATTATATTCACGAGGGAGCTTCAGAGTAGGAAGGGGCCCAGGGTCTCTGTGCATTTTAGGCAAGTCCAAACAGTGCCCGACAAGGAAGACTTCCAAGTTCCCCCAAGTGCTAATCCATAAAAGACCTGGTTGGTTTTCTTTATAAACCTAATCCTTCTGTCAATAGCAGTTAGGAGTCTGAGTACACACTGCTTCAGAAGCACTGGGTTGTACAGCCCCTTTCTGAATTAGTCGCTGAGCTGGTACACAGCAAGCCCTTTAGAAAGCATGGGGTTATGACATCTGACCTTAGGGAAACCAAGTGACATAATCCAACTCTACACAAGTCTATTTTGGGTCTGACTAATGAAAATCCCCTACTGGGGATGAGGAAGGATCTCCAGCATTAGGATGTATCTGAGGGCATAAGAAGAGATTAACTCTGACAGTTTTATTTTGACCTAAAGATATTGTAGCTTAAAACATATTCTTGATCCCTATGAAAGGTAAATTAAATGTGGTCTTGAAAGGAGTGTCTTGAATTGGAGTAAATATTGCATACTGTAACCTGGTAGGGTGACGCCAAAGCTCCGACTCCCCATGTGCTTTCTCTGAGCTAAAAGAAGGGCTGCTGGGCTCACTAGTAATGGTCCTTAGCATCAGAGACTATAGATGCCTCCCAGCCTGGTAGGCAGGAGGTTTCATGGAAACCAGAGGTACCAACTTTTCCCTCCACCGCATGTTTGCAGGTGGCCACATTTTCCTTCAGTGCACCTGGTCACCATCTAGGAAATTCAGCTGATACGGGAGGCAGAAAGAAGACTGAGCAAACTGAGTGTCTGAAAATAGTTCTTTCTTAAGAAAGTGAATAATTGGAGGGATTTTAAGTTAAAAATAGAAATACAGTGTGAACCAGCAATCACACTACTAAGTACTTACCCAAAGAATAAAAAAATGTTAATTCAAAGAATTATTGTCTCCAATAGCCAAATTATGGAAACAGCCCAAATGTCCATCAACTAACAAATGGATAAAGAAGAGGTGGTGTTGTGATGTGTGTGTGTGTGTGTGTGTGTGTGTGTGTGTGTGAGAGAGAGAGAGATGGAATATTACTCAGCCATAAAAAGAATGAAATTTTGCCATTTGCAGTGACATAGACAGAACTAGAGAGTATAATGCTAAGCAAAATAAGTCAGAGAAAGACAAATACTATATGATTTCACTCATGTGGAATATAAGAAACAAAACAAATAAGCAAAGGGGGAAAAAAGGCAAACCAAAACACAGTTGGGGTGCCTGGATGGCTCAGTCAGTTGAGCATCTGCCTTCACCTCAGGTTATGATCTCTGGGTCCTAGGATCAAGCCCCACATTGGGCTCCCTGCTTAGTGGGGAGTCAGCTTCTCCCTCTCCCTCTCTCTCTGGGATCTCTCTCGCTCTTGCTCTCTCTCAAGTAAATAAAATCTTAATTAAAAAAAAAAAGGAAATGGACTCTCAACTATAGAGAACAAAGTGATGGTTATTGCAGGGGAGGTGGGTTGGAGGTGGGTTAAATAGTTGATGGGCATTAAGGAACACACTTGTGATGAGCACCAGGTAATGGAAGTACTGAATCACTGTATTATACACCTGAAACTAATATAACACTATAGGTTAATGAGTTGGATTTCAAAAGAGAACTTTTTAAAAAATGATGAACCAGAAAAAAAAAATATAAAGGGATTTTTAAATGGTAGGAACATACTAAGTTTTGAATGACATAAAAAGAGAAGTTATTTTTTCCACCAGAAAAAGATGTAAAAAGGAAGATTAGCAAGAGCCAAAAGGACAGAACTGTACTCTCTTTGTACAACTGAAGTATGCATGAGTTACATTTGCAAACATGGTAGAAAAAGGTGAACAAAATCCTATAAGATTCCAGATTCTACAGATCTGTTTTTCAGATATTAAATAGGAAAACTGAATAACAATGAATGAACATTTCTAGAAATCCAGCTTTATAAATTGCAAATAATGAAGAACATTATTATAGGAGAATTATTGTATAAGTTAAGCTATTTCTTATCCTAAATATTTCTTTCCATTTTACTGTTTATATATATCCAGCATATTGTGAAGAATATTTTTAAAATAGATTTTTTGTTTAAGAATAGTTTTAGATTTGCAATATAGTTGAAAATCTAGTACAGATGTTTCCCATGCAACACCAGTTTCCTCTGTTGTTAACATCTTATGTTAATATGGTACATTTGTCAAAACTAATGAATGAATACTGATATGTTATTATTAAGCAAAGCCCATATTCTCTTGAGATTTCCTTTTTACTTAATGTCCTTCTCTTTCACTAACCCATCCAGGACATCACATCACACTTAGTCATCAGGTCTCCTTAAGTCCCTGTAGAAAATAATAGTTCCTCAGACTTCTTTGTTTTCAATGGCCTCAACAGTTGTGAGGCATACTGGTCAGGTTTTTTTTTTTTTTTTTTTTTTTTTTTTCAGAAGACACAGGAAAAGTGCCATTCTCATTGTAGCATATCATGGGCAGATATCAACATGACTATGACTATAGCCTTGATCACCTGGCTGAGGAAATGTTTGTCAGATATCTCCATAGAGTGCTACTCTTGCCTCTTCTTTGCCTACCGCACTCTTTGGGAAGGCATGCTCTTTTTTCTATTTACTTACTTTTTTATTTTTAAAGATTTTATTTCTTCATTTGAGAGAGAGAGAGCACAAGCTGGGGGAGAGCAAAGGGAGAGAGAGAATCAGGCTCCCCGCTGAGCAGGGAACCCAAGAGGGGCTGATCCCACGACCCTGAGATCAAGACCTGAGCCGAAAGGGGGACTCTTCACTGAGTCACCCAGGTGCCCCAGGAGTGCTCTTTTGAGAATTATTCTCCTAGATTTTGTTTCATTCTTATCATTTTGTATGTCCTTTTCCTTCCTCACAGTAGGAGCCTGGAACTCTGTGCACAAATAAGAGAAACCAGCTTTCTATGCTCTTCTACTTAGAAGTAATAAAAAAGAAAGAAGAATCTTCTGGCACTTTGTAAAAGAGAATAAAAGCAATTAGTTTTTCCTTTTGAAAGAAGTACTGAAAAAATCTCTCTGTACACGGAATAGGACACATGGAATTTACTGTAAGGCTGGAAGCTGGATCACCATGATAATAGTTATTAATGGAAGTGGCAGTGGACCAGACGATAAGGTCATTACCTCTTCCTTCAAGAGTGCAGACCCTTGAGGACAGTGCTGGGATGATATTTCATTATGCTTTCCTGGTATTTGAGCATTTCTGTAAACTAATGTTTGGTTCCCTCTTTTCCAAGAACAAGCTGTAAGATACTGGGTCAAATCGTTTCACACTTGTTTGTTTGTTTATGGTGGGGGCAGAGAGAGAGAGAGAGAATCCCAAGCAGACTCCATGCTGAATGTGGAGCCTGGCTTGGGGCTGGATCTCATGATCCTGAGATCATGACCTGAGCCAAAATCCAGAGTCAGATACCTAGCCAACTGATCTACCCAAGTGCCCCTCATTTTACCTTTAAACCCTTAGTTCCACATTGTCATATAGGGATGCTATTACCTATTTTACCAACTTCAGTGCATTTTACAGATGCTCATGAAATTTGTGGGTGATGCTACATTGAAAGGCTAATATAGGTATATAAGCTCTTAGCCACAACTCTAAAATTAAAAAAAATATTCTAAAAATTGAAAGTTATTTTTATAACTTTCTTGGCAGCAAAACATGGCATGACCTGATATGAGGCTATTGATAATTTTTATTCATTTCATTTAGTACAAACATACATTTAGTTGCAGAAATATGAGTGTGTTTAATTATGGAATACTATCTATGATGCATTGGAAATATTATATAATATATAACATATATGCTCAATTATGGTTGCAAATTCCTAATATTTCTGAATTCTTTTTTTTTTAAGATTTAATTTTTCTGTTTGACAGAGAGAGAGACAGCAAGGGAGGGAGCACAAGCAAGGGGAGAGGGTGAGGGGGAAGCAGGCTTCCTGCTGAGCAGAGAGCCCAATGCGGAGCTCGATCCTAAGACCCTGGCATCAAACCTGAGCCAAAGGCAGATGCCTAATGACTGAGGCACCCAGGCACCCCACATTTCTGAATTCTGAAACAGATTGGTGCAGAGGAGTTTAGATAAGGGATTGTAAATCTTAATATGTCAAGGTATCATTATTTCTTCTCTGTCATTAGGTGGGACTTCTCTCAAACCTTTCTAAAACCACAGCCACTTACTTTTTTCTTTCTTCTTTGTGGAGAGTCACAGTAAACTTCTCTATATTTTCACTTGTGGTATAGTCTCAAAATTCTTCAATATTAAAGCTAAGAGGTATTTGGTAAGTGTTACTGTTCTAGATTGTCAGATGGGTGCTTGCCTACTACTGGTGAACCAGACCCCAAAGCACGTACACAGAAGGTCATCTAGTAATAAAGAGGTATCCCGTTAAGTCAGAAAGTCATCTGACCCCCACTCCCGCTAGACATCTCCCACTAGACGGCAGAGCCTCCATTCCTAGTTGATAATCTCTTCTCTGTGAGTAAATCCATTTGAGGGTACATTCTAAATCAGCTTTTATTGGATACTTGCTGTGTGTTTAAAAATACTGCTCTTAAAAAAAATAAAAATAAAAACACTGCTCTCCCTGGGGTGCCTGGGTGGCTCAGTTGGTTGTGTCAGACTCTGGACTTTCCTCAAGTCATGATCAGTTGTGGAATAGACAGCACAGAGTCAGCCTCTGTGCTCAGCGTCGTCTGCTTGAGAGTCACTCTCCCCCTCTCTCCTACCCCTCTGCTTGCTCGTGCCCTCCCTCTGCCTCTCCTTCTCTCAAAAGGAATAAATAAAATCTTTTTAAAAATACCATTTTCCCTTATCATATAATTTTTCTATCTACCTTATCACTTTTTTTTTAAGCAGAATAATTTTTGTGTGTGTGTATATAAAACCGGTATGTAAATTTGGGGCTTGTTCATTATTATCTGGAGGCCAATTTTTCTTCCCACTTATTTGGTCCGCTTCACCTGTTGATAGTTTGGGAAACATTATAAATGTTTTTAAACCTTATATAAAGAACTATCTTAATTAAACACAGTGCATCCCTTAGACTATCAATAAGCTGTAAAATCAGCTCTTCACCTTCAAATGCCTGATGGCTAATTTCATATGATATGCTGGCAACAGGCAGTCATAAAGTTGAAACTACAACAGGGTCCTGGAAGCGGATAGAAAAAAGTTCATTTTTTTTTTTTAACTTTCCATCTTAACTCTTAATTTTAAATGGCAAACCAGATATGACTTGACCTCTGAATTGTATTCCTCTTGTTTTTCTTTCCAGATGGCTCTGGGTATAAATAGTAGAAGCCTGACAGAGATACTTCAATTAATAATTTGTGCTTTCTAGTGAACGAATGCATCAGAATGTGGATGGAAATGTGAAGGCCACCGTAGCTCTATTTGCCCCATGTACTCACAGGAGGAGAACTGATTGGAACTAGCTGTATGGATCATGTGTAGATTATGTTATCCTTGAGGGGATTATATGTGTGTCCTAAATACAATGCTTTGTTACAGTTTATTGGCCCTGATCCTACTTGTGAGACCAGATTAAATTGTTCTCTTTTTGGGGGGCGTTAACTATTTCAGTCTGCCCTGATAAATTATAAAGCAAGCAAAAACACAGCACTGTATTTTTCTGGATTTTTACATATGCATTTATACCCACTGCTTGAGTCTCTTAGGGGCCTTAGTATATTCCGTAATTCCTAAATGACAAGGTAAAATCACAGATGGGTGAGAATAGCTAATCTGTTCCAGACAAATTCTTTACTCAACCACACCCAGCTGATGAGAAAACTCCTTCTCGTAGAATATTTTTAGCTAAGGTTTGAGTCAAGAGGAGAGTCTTACATTTTGCACAGACACAGGTATTCTGGCCAGAGATCACTGAGATAGTTGTGAAATTAGAATGTACTAAAAAGTCGATGCTTGTGACCTTCTCCCAGAAGAGTATGCTCTTTGAGTGGGTTTTGCCGCAGCAGAGAAAGGTGTTTCTCTGATATGTCCATATGTTCTCTTTATGTTGTCCTTGAACCTCAGAGTGGTCCTAATGAGGTTTCTGGGTGGTTTCCCCATGAGTATCTTTGCTGCAAATATTTTTGCCCCATAACTAACTGGCATAAGGCAACTATACAGAAAGACATTGAAAGGAGCTGGTTGACAGTTGGTTTGACAGTTTGTTGGTTCCATCAAGTGGCTGACAGTTTGGTTTCATTTCTCCATTGGTGCAGTTACATCCATTTCTGTATTATATAAATCTTAGCCCTCATAACGGTCTATGCAGTGGCACAGAAGTTTTGCCCAGCATTTCCCATAGAACTTTGGAAGGTATATCAAGAGTGTAACAATAGGCCAAGAGCAAAGAACAGTGAAGAAGGCTTTCACAGTGCAAATATGCACCCTAGTAATTATATACTGATATCTCTTAACAAAGGAAGAAATTTTAGTAAGAAAAGAAAAAGTGTGATGCACAAGGTGATGCATTAATGAGAAAAATATGTGCATGAGTAATAAAACACTAGGGAAGGGAGCCTGGGTGGCTCAGATGGTCAGTTCACTGCCTTTGGCTCAGGTCACGATCCTGGAATCCTGGGATCAAGTCCCACATCGGGCTCCCTGCTCAGCAGTGAGCCTGCCTCTCCCTCTGCCTGCCACTCTCCCTGCTTGTGCTTTCTCTCTCTCTCTCTTTCTCTCTCCCTCTCTCAAATAAAGAAAGAAAATAAAATAAAAACACTAGGAAAGAAAGACTCTGAAGACATGTGCTTAGGTACAACCCACATTTGCAAAGTATTGCCATGAATCCACACCCATTTTAAATGTGTTCAAATTTTTCAAACAATTTTATTGTGTTTCACAATAAAATCTTTTTAACTTTCTTATTAATGTTTCATGTTTCAATATGTCTTTTTCAATGAATGTCTCTTTTATTTTTTGTGATTTTTTTCTTTGATGGCAAAATTGCCTTACAGCCAATTAGTGATGTGGTAAACATGCTTCTGGAAAACATGCTTACTGTGAAAATACTGGCCACGCCTGAGGAAGTCTTGGGGACACAGACTGGGATTTCTTGGAGAGGTTTCCAGGGAGGAAACACACGTGGCTCTTGAGAAATAACAGAATGCACAAGGAAGAAAATTCCAGAAGAAACTGGGGCTGGTCAGAAGTTGCCAAGTCATATTTTAAAGAAATCTTTGACTTCTTTCCTAACTCTAAGTATCAGAGATTATCATACGTTTCAAACCTACCCTCCTCCTTTATGAAATTAGAGTTTTCATCTTTTGTCACTACGAAGAGTCCCTTTTGTGTGTTGAATAAGGTACTCTAACTTCTACATTTGTTACTCCTTCATACTGGAAACTGGAGGATGAGATGAAATAAATTCAGGCAAGAGTCTGAGAAATCTGAGATGTCAAAACAAGCATAAGACCCTTTCCCTCCATGAGCTATCCCCACGGCCCCTTTTAGGTTTGCACTCCGGAGAATGGTACAAGCGAAGCTAAGGGCGGAATGACAACACACGCTGATTTTTGTGTCCATCTTGAAATCTGATGCTAAAGCCGTCCATAAATCCGGTGTTGATAAGGAGGAAGAAAGTTAGATCATAAGCATGGGGCAGCTGCTCTCGGGCTCAGTCATCACAGTGAGATGCTGGTGGCGAGAGAGATCATGAGGAGTAATTTCTGGACTGTGCAGACTTCTATTTGGGCAGCTCCCAGAGATCTCTGGTTTGCTCTTAGGTCAAAGGCCTCGTGCAGCCATGCCCATTCCTCCTGTTCAAACATCTTGCAATTTTGGCAGTGGGATTACAGACAGTGAGGATGTATTGTTTGCCTGGGGCACTCAAAAGTGAGGAGGAAAGAATCACTGTCTTCACTGTATTCGTTTCCTAGGACTTTTGTAACAATGTGCCCCAGACTGGGTGATTTAGAACAGCAGAATTTATGGTTTCACAGTTCTGGAAGCTGAAAATTCCAGACCAGGGTGTCAGCAGGACCACACACCCTGTGAAGGTGCCTAGAGAAAGGCCTGTTCCAGGCCTAGCTGCTGGTAGTCCCCAGGCCAGTTCCTAGCTGCTGGTAGTCCCTTGTGTTGTGGTAGCATAACCTTAGTCTTCACATGGCTGCTTTCTGTGTACATGTCCCTGTGCCCCAGTTTCCCTTTTTAGAAGGACCACTGGTCATAACAATTAGGGGCCCACCCTAGTCCAGTTTGAGTTCATCTTCACTTATTTAATTACATATACAATGACCCTATTTCCAAAGAAGATCCCCTGAGGTCCTGGGGGTTAGAACTTAAACATAAGCATTCGGCAGTGGTGGGGGCAGTGGGGGGAACACCGCTCAACTGGTAACACTCATCAAGTAGATTGCCTTTATATAAACTTCTATTCTGACTCCTGCTGCTGCATTGGGGTTGTTTCCAGCTTCTGCAATGGGAAAGTGTGCCCAGGGAAATTATCCTGTCCAGAGGGAAGGCAGGCAAGGGACTGCTCTGATAGCTGCATTTCCAACTGGATTTTGAAATCATCTTCCTTCTTGGTGAGTGCAGACTGAAAGAGCAATAAAGACTTTTCAAACCTATAATGTCAGTCTTGTCAACAGAGGAAACATGCATCACTGCCCTTCAACTTCATCATCTCAAGGGCTTTAGCTGTGATTTTATGGCTTCTGTCATTCAATTCCCAGTTGACTAGGAGGGAAGTAAAGCTTTGTTTTGCCCTGTTCTTGAAGTAGCTGTGGGAGACTAGAGAAATAGCCATTTACAGAGGGAGCATTCGGAATTAGTGGACCAGGATTAATACCTACCAGGAAACCGGGATAAAAACGAACTCACTCAGAAGGCAGAGGGAGTCTTGCTGCTGGATGGAGGGGCCCTTGGCAGCTCCCATCCAAGGGTGGCCATTTCTTCACTCTGGCAACATCATCTAAGTTCAAAGTGACACAGAAAAACGGGTTGTTTTTAGGACTTTGCAGATTCATTCTCCTCTTAGCTTAGCTTCTCTTTCTTTCATAACTATCAGAAATTACTCCAATTTCCTACCCTGTGCAACTAGAAGCAGAGTGGGAAAAAACAGCTATACAGAAAACTAAAAACAAAAGCAAAAGTGACCCAATTAGATCATGTTAGGAAAATAAGAGCAAGAGGGACTATGAGTAAGGGAAATGGTTCATAGGAGGAGAAAAAGTGTTAGAACAGAAAGCTATTACTGAGTAAGAGGTTTACTCGATTGCAAAACTGTAATCAAAACATAAAAAAGTTAGTGGTCATTTCCCAAGTCTTTGCCTACAGTGAAGTCACTCATTGTAATCAAACCCTCAAGGAGTGTGAATCAAGAGAGGCAGTCCCAGTACATCCCATAATGAGTGAATGAGTGGACTCGAATCTGAAGCTTGAAAGGTGCCTTTCCCCAGGGAGGGCCACACGGATGCAAGAGGGTTAAGGCTCGAGGTTCTAAGGATTCTGTAGTCCCCCCGCCCAACCCTAGGAGCGTTTAAATAGGTATCGGTCATTGAATCCTTAAGAATAGGAGTGGCCAGCAAGATCTAGTCTGTCTCCCTTCTAGTTCCCTGTTCTCATGTGGAAGCTCTTGGGAAGAACATGCTCCCAGGGGTGTTTGTGTTGGCAAAATTCAGTTCCTGTGGCTGTAGAACTGAGCTCCCTTTTTCCTTCCAGGCTAATGGCAGGATCTGCTTTCAGCTCCTGGAGACTGCTCAGATTCCTTGCCACTTACTTGGCCTCTTCATTTTCAGACAGCAGTGGAGAACTTTCCCACGTTGAATCCCCTTTGTGCTTCTGGTCTTGGATTTTCTCCTTTTCTGCAACCAGTCAGAGAAAACCCTTTACTTTGAAAGAGCTCGTAGGAAGAGGTCAGTCCTAATATACGATGATTAGAGATAATCTCCCTATCTTAAGGTCAGCTGATTTGGAAGCTAAATGATATCTGCACAGTCTTCTCATTGCAGGGTTTGATTGAAAAACTGGGAGAAGGAGTTTGTACCTTAAGGGCTATGAACCTTTGGGGGGCTATCTTAGAATTTAACCTACTGCAGGGTCCTTCTTGCATTAGTGTTACTTCTCCTGAAATGGTAATAAACCAATTTGCTACATGTGTAGACACATTAAAAAAGCAGAAGACTGCAATAAAATTGCCTGATAAATTTTTCAAGATTGCTGCAGTGTTTATGTTTTTAAGATTTTTATTTATTTATTCGACACAGATCACAAGTAGGCAGAGAGGCAGGCAGAGAAAGCGGGGGAAGGAGGCTCCCCTCTGTGCAGAGAGCCGATGAGGGCCAATCCTAGGACCTGAGATCACGACCTGAGCCGAAGGCAGGGACCTAACCTACTGAGCCACCCAGGTGCCCCTGCTGCAGTATTTTTAAAAATTATTTTCTGTTTACAACGGTTCTTAACAGCTTTGCATTAACAGGATGATTATAAAACCAAAGTTGTAGGGTATCTCCAGCACTGGGAAAGCAGATTGTGGTCACTGTATGGAGACCAGTTCTTAGGAGTAATTGTAGGACTTTGTGTGACGCCGCTATCAGGCCAGCCCCATCCAATCTGCTGATTGAATAGGTACCTTAATACGACCATTCTGGTTTTGAATCTGAATTTTAGCAAGAACATAAACTCATGTCAAGGCTTAACTTTTGCTAGCATAATAATGAATCTTAGAAATAGAACTGAAGGGGTGCCTGGCTGGCTCAGTCATAAGAGCATGTGACTCCTGATTTTGGGGTCATGAGTTCAAGTCCCACATCAGGTGTAGAGATTACTGAAAAATGAAAATCTTAATAAAAAAAAAAAGAAATAGGGGCATCTGGGTGGTTCACTTGGTTAAGTGTCTGCCTTCCACTCAGGTCTTGATCCCAGGGTCAGGGAATGGAGCCCCTCTTTGGGCCCCCTGCTCAGCGGGAGCCTGCTTCTCCCTCTCCCACTCCCCCTGCTTGTGCTCTCTCTGTGTCAAATAAGTAAATGAAATCGTAAAACATTATAAAATAAAAAGAAACAAATGAAAATGAATAAATAAACTCACAAAATATTTTGGAAAAGATTGTGGTTCACAAAGACCAACATGAAAAAGACCTATTATCACACTACTTAACTACTTAAATTAAATTGCCTAAATTAAACTTAAACTACTTAACTACTGTTAAGTTTTTGCCTTTTTGACTCAGTGTTTTTTCTTCTTTTCCTGTGTTAGTCAGGGTCCAGTCAGGAGACAGAAATCACACAGTAATTTGGACAAGGAACATTTATTATAAATAACTATTAACTACAACATAGGCGTAATTAGGAAGGTGAAAAGAAAACCCTGTAAAGAATACCCTTGGGCTGAGAAGGAGCATCCAAGGGAGGAATAACTTTGAAGTGGTTGCTGGGGGCGGGGGCTTTCTCAAAGTGGATGCTGGCCTTCCTGGAGAAGATGACAACCCCACTGGATGGTGACACTCTCTAGGTTGCCTGAGCCAGCACTGGGCTACTGTGACTGGGCAAGCAGGGAACATACTACTGCAGGGCAGGTGCTCAGAGGCAGTTGTGTTACCAAGAGTCAGCTTGCTGGCAAGACAAGTGGAGGCCTGGGGTGATGGCATCCTTGTTGGGAAGGCAGCTGCAAGGTGGTCGCTGGTGGGGTGGGGCTGAGCACTTGCTGAGGGATTGTAGGCTCCAGGTGGGCTTGGTCAGAAGCCTCTGGCAGTGGTATAGGAACAAGAAGAAAAACGAAAGAGCAGTCTTGGAATCAGGAGAGGAAGCTTCTTCCTGCATTGTCTCTCCTCTGCCCTCTACTGACAAACCTAACATCGTGCTTGCTGCAAAGGAAAAGTGAGTCAAGGGCCGGACCTATTAAGGCAGAAGAGGTAATAGAGTAGATCAGGAGCTGAGAGGCAATATGTTGGCACACTGAGATGACAGCATATATCTCCTTTTGTAACTTGCTTTGTCTACTTAAAAATATACTAAGAACATTTCCCCATGTGGTAAAAAATATTCTTTACCACATAATTTTTAATGGGTAGTGATATTCCATATTATGGATGACCTGTAAGTTATTTAGCCAGCTCCCAGTATGGGGACATAGATGTTATGTCTAACCTCTAGCTATTATTAACAGTGCTGCCACAAATATTATAGTAGTGAATCCTTGCCATGTTCTTCTTTCTTTAGGGAAAAATCCTAGCAAGGAGATTCCTGGGTCAAAGTAAATACACTCAATGCTCTGAAATTTTCCTTCAGAAAGGTAACAGTGTGTTTTAAAGCAACAAGTCTTAGTAAGATTTCTGCACTTCATTTTTTAATGTGTTCTAATTTAAAAAACATGCTAATTAAATGAATTTTATGATGGTAATGAAATAGTCTTGGGGAAAACAATTCTTATAACAACATTTAATAATGAGTGATACCAAAGAATTATTTTAAATGATAATGAAGTGGCTATTAGTACAGTACCAAAGAGGGAGAAATACTCAGAACTTACAAATGAAGACCCTGATTATTCCAAACATAAATTTCAAACTGTAAACACAGAACTTATTGTAATGAACCATTTTTGTGTTTTACAAAGGAAGAGAGAAAAATGTGATAGTCTGCTCTGAAGGAGTTGCCTTTAAAAAAAAATCAGTGATAATTAGATTTCTACTCTTCACGTATAAAGATGCAGTGGAAAAAAATACCTCAAAGGAACAAGACATGGAATGAAGAAGGAGGGAAGGAAGGAAGAGAGAAAAGGAGGAAAGAAAGAGAACAAGAAGTCAGAAAGGTTAAGAAAAAAAAATAAAAACAGAGAGGGTACAGCCATTGTGGAAGACAGTATGGAGGTTCCTCAATAAATTCAATAATAGAACTACTGTATATCATCCAGCAAACCTACTTCTGGGGATTTACCCAAAGGAAATGAAAGCAGAATTTCAAAGAGGTATCTGTCTTTGCATGTTCATTGCAGCATTATTTACAATAGCCCAGGGATGGGAACAACCTAAATATTCACCCATAGATGAATGGGTAAAGAAGATAGGAGATATAGGGCAAGCACGCACGCACACACACACACGCACACACACACGTATATATATATATATATATATATATATATATATATATATATATACATATGTACACTTACATATGCATGTATGTGTGTGTACACGTGCCTCTATATCTGTACATACACACATATGCACACACAATGGACTATCAGTCCCGAGAAAGAAAGATCCTGCCAGTAGTTGTGACAACATGGATGGACCTTGATGCCATCATGCGAAGCGAAATAAGCCAGACAGAGAAAGACAAATACTGCATGATATCACGTTTATGTAGAATCTAAGGAGAAAAAAAGATAAATCCCTAGAAATGGAGAGTAGAATAGTGCTACCAGGGCCTGGGGTGAGGAGGGAGGATGAGGAGAGGTTGGTAAAAGGGTACAGACCTCCAGATGGAAGGCAAGTAAGGTCTGAGGATATGGTGCAAAACATGGTGACTGCAGTTGATAACTACTATATTGTACAATTAAAATTGGCCAAGAGAGCAGAATTTAAATGTTCTCTCCCTGCCCTAGAGATGAGTATGGGAGGTGATGGGTGTGTTAGTTAATTCAGTTGGGGCGGGGGTCCTTTCACAGTGTATACATATATCAAACCACCATCATGTTCACTTTAAATATATTATCATTTTATTTGTCAATTATACCTCTATGAAGCTGAAATAAAAATAAAAGGAGGCAGGAAGGAGAGAGTAACAAAGAAACAGAAAACTAGAACGGAAGAAAATAGGAAAGAACACAAAAGTAGAACACAGGCAGAAAAGAGAAAAGACATTTTTAAGCAAATTCCATCTCTGGGATGGTAACATTTAAGGGGCTAAATAACAAAACATTTTTGAGTACTAGGAATACGTAAGTTAAGAATGACGTGCCTGCAGGAAATGAGCCTTAACTGACCGCTTTGCCAGAGAAGTAGGGATGGCAGTGTTTTGGGGACCCTCATGTGTTTGGTTCTTGTCATCATGGCCGTCCAGATGCACATGGATTTCTGCACTTCCACACAGTCTCCAGTGCTTTCATTTGTTATAAAGGGCCGCAAAGTAAATGGCACAAGTATTTCAACAAAGAAGATTTTGGAGTAGACACAGCAAGCATCTCCACTGTGGGGCAGTAAAATTTATTTGCTGTTGGGTTCATCATGGTGACGAAGATTCTCCACAAGCCAAATGGGAATCTGTCCGGCCAAGCAGCCAGCACAATGTCAAAGCCGCTGAGGGAAGGCAAGTCTTCCTGCAAATGCCATCTTTACAGTCCTGCTAGAATGTTCTTTGGAGGCCACAGATTCGTTATGTTAGAAGGGATAGAGCAAGAGACATGGAAAACACTGGAAATGATCCAGCACTCTCTGGGCTTAGGGCATGGTTGCTGCCCTGAGCGTGTGCCAACGGGTATTTTGTTTGCACCAAGAATCTTCATGAAGTGGAGTGAAACTAAGTCGGTAAAGTTTGGGTATGGATGTTCTTTTAGAGTGTGGGGACTCATGCTATTCTTTGGGAAAAAAGAAATCCATTGTTACTCCATTGCTACTCCTTTGCTACTCCTCTACTATTTCCCCTGATCTATTTGGGAACTGACAAATTGATTTGATAAAACAGTGATAGATTTGTCGGATTAAGATAGTAATTTACTTCCATTAATTTGAGAGACATCAGTGTCTCACAGTGAGGAGAAATATGGCTACCCTGGTGGGATACATTTAAATTCATTAGGTTTTCCAGCTTTCATTTGAGACACTGAGACTTTTTCTTCTCAGCCGATAAATCCTTTCAATTTTTACTTCAAATGGCACTAAACAAGCACTCATCAATTTATATTTTAAATTCTCCTAATAATATCCAGTTGGATAAATCTGTTTAATTAGCAGTGGGTTGATGCTTTCTTGGCCCACTGCAAGTCCAGTTATCAGAATAAAAGAAAAGCGTGGGGAGCCGTTGGTTGGAAAAACATGCCTCCTACAATGGTGGGGAACAAGAAGAGACATTCTCCCAACAAATGTTAACCCAGGGAAAAAATTTGAATATATACAAAAGATTAAATTAACAATAGCTGAATGGCAAATGAGAAAGCTGCCACTGACCAGACTTTCTCAGGAGCCAACCTTTAACAATATGGATTATTTCGGATAATTCATGGTTTGCCACTCTTTATTCTTTGTCTCCTCTGTAATATCCAGGGCACATCTTAGACAGATAATTAGGGCATTATCATATTCCTTAACTAAGTCGGACAAATTGCACTGTGCTTCGTGGTAAACCAACCTAGGGCTCTATCATTAGCATTGTCTAATTGTTCCAAATAAAGTCTTTGCCTTTTTTATTACATCAACTTTATTTGTCAATACTCAAGAAAGAGTGACTGTTTCCTTTCCCGGAGGGCTTTGTGAATATGCTAGTCACTAGGTATTCTTACAGTTAACACAGGCCGCAGCATGGTAAAAAGTAAGAAAATGTAAAGGTCAAAAACATGTTTCTATTATGAAAAAAATGAATGCTAATGACATAATTTTTTCAGCTCATCAGGCTCTTTGCTAAGTGCTGCTGTTATTGCCAGATCAGTAGTGTATAACAAAGAAGTGCTTTCTGCAGCCTGCTTCATTAGTCTGCCCTGTAGGACCTCACCTCCAGACCTTTCACTAATCTGTTGGCCAGCTCAATAGTCTTGTTAGTTCTATTCACTTCTTCCTGCCGGCGGATTTTCTCAGCTGTAGCCCTCCCAGAGGCTGTGGCTAAGGCAGCCAGGTTTGTGTCTAGTTCCTTTAAATAAAAACAGTGAGAGACAACTTCGGACATTGTCAGAACAAGTAAAAATATCACCACTGACTTATTTTATATTGCAGAAAGTTAAATTATACAGTGTGCCCCAGAAGTAAACACAGCCGCGTTCGGGAGTCTGTGCCAATTCGCACAATGAGAAGGTGCAGTAGGGGAAATGGAAGAAAAGGATATTCGGCAGTTTATGTAATTTTTGTTGTTTGTTCAGAATAGCACCAAGGGAAAAAAAGAACGTACACACAAATTCAAAATCCTAGTGGGAAATGGAGAATGCCATTTTCTCAAACAAATTACCTGAAGTCATGAAGATTTAATACAATTGATTTGTGTGCACCATTAGTGCCAATAACACACTTAATACAGAGTGTCCCCAAACATTTTGCATTGAGTGCTGATGGCAAGATAAAACTCAGGGGAAGCTTTTAAGGTGAGATTTGAAGAGCTGTGATGAATCAACAGCTCAGAGGGAGGGAGCCAGGCCGGGAGCTGGGGTGTGCCAGCAAGAGCACGACTTCCAGCTGGGGATGTAATGGAGAAAGGGAGCCAAGGAGATTGGGGGTCCCATTGAGCAGGCTGTGATGACAATGGAGCTCACCGAGGATAAGTGGAAAGAATGGGTAGGCAAATGAAGGTTGCACGTGCACGTGTGTTCCAGAGCCTTGGCTCTTTCTTTGGGGGAGAGGGAAGGTGAGAAGAGGAAGATTTGGAACAGAAAAGGCAACTTTCGAGAAGAATCATTGTCCAAGTAGTGTTCAGGTAGCAAAAGAACCATTTTTGTGTGTATTATGGATTGGCTGCTCTCTTTCAATAAGTCATCTGCTTGTCTGATGTTTATAAAGTACTTCCATGAAGACAGGGAAACTGTGCTCTTAACAGTAAATTGGGAAGGCATTTGTAGATAAGGCTGTACAGAATTTTGCACGTGACATTTTTATGAAAAAACACATTAACCCTGGAAATAACGAGTAAGAACCAGAAAAACCCTCTTTAGGTAGGTAACATAGGAGAATCTCAAAGTTCCTTTGGGATGACTGCCTTTGCACCCAAGGGCTGTTGAGCTAGTATCAGTCTGTTTTATTATTAGGGAAACCGAGGCCAAGAGCTTGACTGGAAATGGGAAAAGAATTGTTCACAGAACCTTAGGGAATAAACTCAGTCAGTGTTTCTTGAGGCTATAGAGTTATTTTTTTAGACTGGCCCTGATCTAGACACTAGTTAAAATTCCTCAAGCCAGTTAAGCAACCCACCGCCCTCCGACCTTCTGAATTTTCTACATCTCTTCTTTTTTTTTTTTTTTTTAAAGATTTTATTTATTTATTTGGCAGAGATCACAAGTTGGCAGAGAGGAAGGCGGGGGAGGGGGGAGAGAGAGGAGGAAGCAGGCTCCCTGCTGTGCAGAGAGCCCGATGTGGGGCTCAATCCCAGGACCCTGGGATCATGACCTGAGCCGAAGGCAGAGGCTTTAACCCACTGAGCCACCCAGGCACCCTAACATCTCTCCTTTTTTTTTCCCAAACAGCTGGATCATTGTTACAGACCTACAAAACCAATGTAGACCATTAAACTGAATTAAGCGGAAGGACTAGAAATGGCAAATTCTGTCCCATATCTTATATTGTTAGCTTGCATTGTTACCTTCATCAAGTAGTACAGTTATCCCTCACTTTCTAGAATCCTCTATTAGCAGAATGGCTACCATATGCCAGGACTGCCTTAACAAAGTTCCACAGAGTGGAACACTGGACAATAAGCAGGGATTTATTGTCTCCAAGTTCTAGAGTCTGAAGTCCAAGATCAAGGTGTTGGCAGGGTTGGTAACTTCTGAGGGTTGTGATGTCAAATAGTTCCATGTCTCTTCCTGGCGGTCTGCTAGTAATGTTTGGTGTTCTTTGTTCACCTTGATCTCTTCCTTCACCTTCAGATGACATTCTCCCTGTGTGAATGTCTCCAAATTTCCCCTTTTTATAAGGACATCCGTAACATTGGATTAGAGCCTGCTCTAATGACCTCATTTTAACTTGATTAACCCTGTAAGGAGCCTGTCTTCGAATACAGTCACATCCTGAGGTGCTAGGGGTTAGTTAGCACCTCAACATGAGAATTTTGGGGGTGCACAGTTCAGCCTGTAACAGCTGCCAGGTGTCAGACACTGGGCTATGAACTTAAAGGGGAAGGATGGTAAAAAGATGAATAAGGTTTGGCCCCTGAACTCAGATGCTCACAATGTAGTAAGAGAGATGGGTTGATGTGCAAATGAGGGCAAATAAAAGAAAGGGATTTATAGCCAATTGCAGCTGCACTGAGGCTGAGGGGCTGAGAAGCTGAGTCGCTTGTTTCTGGGGTGTGGGAGGAGGAGGAGTGCAGTGACTGGAGCCTTTACTTAAATTCTCCCTTTATTCATGGGTCTGAGGGGAGTCTGTCCCCATCCTTCCTGGAAGCTGTTGCTGTGGGTGCCCCATCAGCCGTGAACCTAGCAGGGGCGCAGATTCTCATCACCTCACTGTCAGGTGCAGGCGATCCTCTGGTTCTGTGACTAAGGTTGGGCAGAGGGCAGGGCATGTGATGTTTGGGGTCAGGAGGAAGAGGAAACGCTGAGGGCAGGCACCTGCAGGATTTTGTCTTCAGCCCAGGTGTCTTAAGAACCCATGGGAACCCAGTGCTGTGGCTGGGAAGAGGGGTCTCTTCGGATCTCCTCTGCTTCCCAGTCCCTGGGAAGAAGGAGGCCCACAAGGTCTCTTCAGATGTCTTCCCATGCTCTAGCCTAAGTTCTTCCTGCTGGACGCCATTTGCTGCCTCCCCCCATTCCTCCTCAGTGAAAATGGAGAAGAGCAGTGAAACTCTTATGGGACCAGCCCTACAATCTTGGGACTTGGACCCTTTGTGAGCTATTACCAAATTTCAAAAAGGTGTGGTTCAACAATTCCTTGGATGATCATTCGAATTCATTCTGGAGGGAAAGAAAAAAGGTAGAAACTGGAAAGCAGGGAAAGGCCAGAGAAGAAATTCAGTGGGAGTGCAAGAGGAGAGGGGGAACAAGGAAGGGACTTCTGTGAGAGCAACAGAATCCAGACCTTGGGCTTTTATCCTTTTCTTGTACAAATCCATCCCCCACACTGCTTGTCAGAGTTGCATCTCCAAAGCATAGACTGACCACCCTCCCCTAAAAAAAATTCATTCCTGTTCCCCATCGTCTCTAGAATAAAGTCCAGACTCCTTGGCGCAGCACACAGGAATCTCTAGGCTCCTGCCTGCCTCTCAGACTTCTCCCCTGCCCCCACCTCCATCCCTGCCTCACAGAGTTTCTTTCCATTCCTAGAAGAAGTCGCGCTATTATTTCACACCCAGAACCTTGTAAATGCTGTTTTCTCTGCAGAATCTTCCAGGCTTCCACACTTGCTCCTCATTCGAGGATGTCACCTCCTTCACAAAAGCTTTCTCTGAACCCCAGGCAAGAGTAGTCACACCTCCACCCTCCTCTTAGTTCCCACAGCCTTGTTGCTCATCACAGTACAATACAAATAACATTATATTATAATTATATATGTCTCATCTGTCTCCCCCTCCAGACTGCGCACGACTGCAGGAGAGCTTTGTCTTACTCTCCTCGGAGGTACCAGCCTTCAGCACACGGCCTGGCATGTAGCTGATGCACCGTAAACCTCTGCCAAGTGCATACATATTTGTAAGGCTCAGGAAGGAGAAGGGAAGACAGGACAAAGCAAGAGAGAAAGGCAAAAAGACTAGGCGAGGGGAAAGAAAACACAGGAGAGGAAAAGCAGAAGCATCCTGAGTCTTCACGACTCGAAGACACCCCCTGCGCCCCCACTTCAGTTCACTAGTTCATTGAATAATTACGGTGTTGCAGGGCTAGCCACTTGGTGCTACTCCAGGAACTGCAGATATAGGAATAAAGAACATAGGGTCTGTCCTCAAGAAGCCCCCAGTTTAGGTGGTGTTGGGGAGAAGGGTACAAAGAGGAGGTAACCTGTGAAAGGACAACCAGTGAGCAAATCAGTGTTTACCACATGGTAACATGGGGGTGGGGCAGAGGGCAGAGGGCAGGACTCCCTACCAAGTGTGCAGGAGTGGAGGTGATCTGACAATGGAGTAGGTTTCCTGAGCCAGGATAATGAATGCAAAGCAAGAAAACAATAGGACGGGAACTATTGATGCTTAATGTGTAAAGTCTTTAAAATGTAGCACTTTCAGTTTCTAGTTTTACTTCTGAACCTAGCAGGACTGGCCCTGTTTCTTGAGGTTATCAATCTTCCGGCTCTCTTTAGCAGATTTACAACACCGATTGGCATATTTGAGGTTGGCCAAGGACTGCATGTAGGATTCAGCCACCGAAGCACTGTCTTTAGGTGTGATATTGATCGCTTAAACAGGAGAAAAAGGCTTATAATTTTATGTTGGAAACTTTGCGCTTTTTTTTTTTTTTTTTCTGAATTCATTTAGGTTTTTGTGAGTGAAGCAACAAGCCACTCACTCAGACCCGGGTCTGTGTCTCTCCAGTGCGTGTTGGACCCTGGAGATGAGAAGTGAGATGCTCGTGCTCCCTATGTAGATGGCGATGCCAAGAGCTCCTATCACGCTGCATTTCCTTTAGAAGGACTGGAGACTTCAAGCTGTCCTGGTTTTTTTTTTTTTTTTTTTTTTTTTGGCTCTCTTAGAATTCTGAGTCTGTTTTGTTGGACTCTGGTTTTCCCCTGACATTCTGAAAAGAAGTGCTAAACAGATAAAAGACAATGTCATTATTCCCCCATCTTTCCACGTGGTGGGTAACAAGACCTACCCCCTCTCCTACAGCGCGTATCAATGTGATTAATAGGAGAACAAACGTGAAGTGTCCAGATCCCTTTTTTTTTCAGCCTCCCTCTCTTTTTGTCCTTCCTTCCTTCTTTCTTTCTTTTTTTAAGCGCTGCCCTTTTCAAAACAAGGGGAGATTCAGCACAGTGCCCGTGCCCCAGCGATCCAGTGGTGTCACATCACTATGGCAATTGCTGCCCAGGGCAGGAATGCAGAGCAGCTGTAATTGTGCAACGCCTTATTGCTGGTGCATGTCAATCAGAACCTATGAATTGAGAAAAATTTGCTCTGTTCATTCTGTTAAATGATGTATCCAATTAAACCTGTTAGAATTCATGATCTTCAGTCAAGGTTAAATGAAAGTAGTTACTCCTGTCAGCTAGGTGATTAAATGCTGCCTACATCAGGCACATTTATGTGCAAAATTAAAATTTTGGTATAAAGCATGAATCTTTATGCATGCCAGTTAATTATCTTGCGGTTCCTCCACTTATTAAATGCCCACTGCATTTCTTCTTAATCATCAGCTTCCTTTCAAAACTTATTTCATACTTCACATTACACCACATTTCAATGTTTAAATGAAATGCTTTACCAATGAAAACTTTCTCTTTTTGAGGGTTTGGCTGTCCTATGCTACTGAAAATAATCATTATTAACATTCTCTCATTATTATGTACAAGTATTTCTAGAAGCCAGGTTGACTAATGCCAAGGCATTCTGGAAGTGATCCCTGTTCAGGCTCTACCACGGCGTGGTTGTAACCTGGGGTTTAGCTTCCTGCACACCCCCTTACCTCAAAACCACGGCAGCCTGCCCGTGTGCAAAGCCTCTCCTGATTGTAGGGTACTATTTCTTTTTTCCTTTCTGATCTACTTTCCAGTAGATCAGTACAAAATGAGCACAAAGATGATGATGAAATGATTTACTGCTGTACATCAAAAGTACATTAGAAATAGGCGGGGAGAATACTGCTTCTTCCTTTTTAAAAAAATAAAACAAAGACTTAACCACTTCAGGTCTCAGGCATACACAAATGTTGCCTCTTCTGTTGGGTTTTAAAATGAACAGAAAGTACAAAGTGGTAATGGCACAATCCCACAGTACCCGCGGTTCCCAGATACAGCGTTACGGAAGCAGTGGGACGCCACAAAAGCACGCCATCAAATACTTCTCTTAGATGTGTTTCACACTATAGAATCCACCTTTTTGGACCTTTATTTATTTTTACTAAGAAAAGCGCAACGATGTTTGCATAGAATTAAACATTTTGCAACCAGATTTCCCCTACTTAAGTTCTTTATTTCAGACACCCTTCTTCCAAGGCAGCTGTCACTCTGACAAATTTTTAAACTTAAGATAAATTCCTACTATTTAATTGTTTGGCAACAAATAACACCAACAAAGCCGGTGTTACTGAAATCAGTTTCCATCTTATTTAATTCTCTGTGTCATGTTTCCTAGTTTTAAAATCTTTTCTAACCTGAAAGCATCCCAGAACCCCAAGGAAAATATCTTTAAAGATAAAAATTGTAAGTTCTCGATTTAGTTGTTGCAAGTATTTAAATAAAAATACCTCCCATCCTCGAAAGTTATGAAATATTCCTCTTAACTGAACTTGAAAGGGGCTGATTTCCATGAGAATGAAAATAGATTTATTAACAAATGAAATGGAAGAAATGTTTTTCACTGAATAATATTAATGAATTAACCAGTGGTTGGTGACGCTGAGCAGCCGCCTACGTGGGAATGTGTTGGAAACTCATTTTCACTGCAAATGTGCCCTCAGACACACCTCGTGTCAGTAACAATACCCTGTTATCCTTGATTTTACCGCCCTCAATAAAACATACCAAATATTCAATGTAAATTTTTTTTAATGGTGCTGTAGTGCCAGTCTGTTGAAGAAATGATGGAACTTGAACTCTAGCAAATGTAGGTCCCTCCATTTGCTGCAGAGCCCAGCTTCATTTAGTAATGCTGGTGAGTGGACCTCAGTGATGGTGCGGGGGGAGTGGGCACTCTGTGTGACGGAGGTGGTTACTGAGCCTCTGAGTGCCGGGGTTGCGTTAGGCCCCTGCAGTGACTATAGGGCTGATCGCAGCCATCAGAGAATGACAGTTGGCTCCTCACCCTGTTAATCCCCTCGCTTGGGATCCTAGTTGACTCTTCATCTGTCCTTCCGAAGCTGCTCGGCTCCCTCTGTCCTTTGCCATCATTGGATCCCCTGCTTGGGTCAGAGCGCGGCCCTACTCAGAGATAAGGCAGGAAAGATCATTAGGGTTGAAGTCGGCTTGAGCCAGGCAGGGGTACTGGAGGCACCAGCTCACAAGGGTTTTGTCAATATAATTGAAACATAAGGGGCTGGAGAGGCTTGCATTTCAGATACATTTCAGAGAGCATCCCGCACATAGTTGGAAGAATCTATTGCTATTGCCCTCAGGGTATGGGAAGGTTTGGAAAGACCCCCTGTACGAGGAGCATGCTGGAGCAACAGTAGGTGGTAACCGAAATGCCACCTGAGAAGGGGACCATCAGCTAAATTTGGGGCTTTGGTTTTATTCTGGGGGCTATGCCCTGGGTCCTCTTCCCTCTTCACATCTTTGGTGCTTGTCTTGCTTCCACAAGATGAATGCTGAAGATGCTTTAAAGGACATTGATGTAAGTTGGTCCTAGATGATTATCCAGGGCACCTACAGCTTTCAGTCTGGCTCTGAGGAGGCTGCCAGGTGGGATTCCGGTACGGAAAGCTGGAAGCTGGAGCTCCCCTGAGTTCTGTCTTGAGGACTGAGAGGCTGGGAGAGAACACATAGCACGGGCAGAAACAAAGCCCGAGGATGAAGCAGGCAGCAGGTGAACAGAAGAGTAGGCAAATCTCTGTTTGAGTTGATTCTCACAAACCAGTCTCTTTTTGTGTGACCATGTGTGTGTTTTGTGGGTTAGATGTCAGAAAAGCAGTATCTTTCCTGGGACCTTTTTCTTTTCTTTCTTTCTCTCTTTTTAAAAAAATCATTTAGAAACAGGAACAATTTTCTGTTCAAACGGTCGCTGTCCCTAAGTGGCTTAAAAACTCCCAGTGGGAAGGACAACAGCCCTCTCAGAGGCAGAGTGGCCTCTGTCTGTGAGAAGTATTCACCTACGGGGATGCTTCTCTGGCTGGCTTTATCGCTAGCTTTGCAACTTGGAGATGTAACGTAGCTTGAAATCAACCGTGTGTTTAGCCCTGCTTTGTCAGCCCACCTAGCGACAAATCGGGCTGTTTTGTAGCCCCGCTGCTTTCCCAGGTCACACAATGCCATGGCAAGTAGAAGGACTGGGTCCGATTTAATCAAAGGCTTTTGATTTTACAAAGCTTAGAGCTTCGTTCCAACAGGGAAGCCTCTTCTGGGACAGGGAAAGACGGGGTTTGGCATGTAGCAGACACACACGGGTTTGAAGCTCCATGCAGAGAGATTGATTCACCTAAATCTGCCTGGCAGCAGCGTGGGCAGACAACCACCATGGCAGATGGCTCACACTGGGGATGGCGGGAAACCAGAGAAGGACTGCCACTTCCTTTCAGGGGACCGCTGTCCAGAGGTTGTAGTCTGCTGCACGCAAGGTCTCCTGCTGTTGCCATCAGTCCCTTTGCCACCAGGTGGGGGTGGATTAAGTAAGAATAGGTGGCGCTGCACCTGGGGGCTGGTTTGCAGATGGGCAGAGAGGGGCTGGCTCACCACTTGGCACTGTATGTCGGAAGGGGGATGGATGACTTCACAGGCTTGCTCTGGTACTGGGGAGATGCTGTGTTTCCACCTTGACAGTTTCCTGACCTGAGTTGGGAAAGGTGATTTAACCAAGAGGGGCCTCCCCTTTTCTCTACTTAAAATAGAGATGAAAAATTTTCCTCTCTCCAGTCTCTCGGGTATGAAGAGGAGGATGTCTTCGAAATAAAAGCACTGAGACTTCCATTGCCTTTACTGATGAACTGTGAATATTTTCCCAGGGAGCAAGAAGTTTCCTTTGAATGTAATTGGAGGCAACAAACAAACCAACAACAACAACAACAACAAAAAACCCCAGAGTCTACACAAAATTGATAGCTGGCAGCTCTCTGTGGTGGTCTTGGACTCATCTCATGAGCTCGTGGTCCCCTGAAATGACAGTCATGTGTGGGGGGCTGTGTGGCTCTGTTGTCCAGTAAGACAAGACTTGCCCCATGTCGGTTCTGTGTGAGGACTCTTGTGCTCTTGTGTTTGCTGTATTCAGGGGTACTAGGTGGGTGGGGACATAGAGAACAATGCAGACAGTATGACAGTGGCTGCAGTGGAATCTGCATTAAAAGTGGACTAAGTGGGGCGCCTGGGTGGCTCAGTGGGTTAAAGCCTCTACTTTCGGCTCAGGTCATGGTCTCAGGGTCCTGGGATCGAGCCCCGCATCGGGCTTTCTGCTCAGCAGGGAGCCTGCTTCCTCCTCTCTCTCTCTCTGCCTGCCTCTCTGCCTACTTGTGATCTGTCTGTCGAATAAATAAATAAAATCTTTAAAAAAAAAAAAAGTGGACTAAGTACCCCTGGGGATAAAAATATATTATATGTTTATAAAAAATAAAAAATAAAAAATTTAAAAAAAAAGTGGACTAAGTTACCTTTGGTCTTTTTAAAAAGGCTCCTTAGCCAATTTGGGCGGGCATGCCCCAGTGTAAGGGAGAACCAGTGTTTTAATACAGCTTATACTGTTTCTCCATGTTCCAACAAATTTGACATTGACAAGCTGTTTGGAAAATTAATTGAGAAAAGAAGAAAAGGTGGAAAGTTGTCTTAAAGGAACGGACCCATGCCAGTACATTGCTGCAGTAGCGAATAAATAGCAGAAGAGACTCATCAATGTGAAGGTTGTCTGTTAGTTGCTTCAAAGAGGTGGATGGCGTAGTCAATTGGTGCAGGTTACTTTTTTCTCCAGAACACTGTGACAGGGATAGCAGAATAACATTTCCCCCTCCCTGCGTCTTCTCACACTCACTCGGGCCGTTAGGCAGGAGGCTTTCTTGGAGCCAGGGCGTGGGGTGGTGTGGAGTGCAGACCTGCTTCAAGGTCTGGGTATGAAACAGGAAATATGGAAGAGAACAGGGCTGGGGGAAGCAGACCCTGCTGCCACCTCCAGATCCCCAAAAGAAAGAGTTCCTGATACGAGGGAAGCGGGGGACAACATTTAGAGAAGAACAAACTAGTTAGAAGTTAGTGACTGTGCTCCCCAAGGGGGTTTCTCCGCCGCGCCTCCTGCTGGTTGCGCGCATGCGTGCGTCTGTGTGTGCGGTGCGTGTGCCCACGCGGGACTGACCCTCGGAGGAGTCGCAGGTCTGAGCGGAGAGGAGCTCTGCTGGTTCCCGCGCTCTGGGCCCCTGGGGGCCGCACGGAGCTCCCTGGGGGAGCACAGGGGACTGTGGTTATGCTTTCACTACTGAGAACGTGTGGGCCGCTGGCTTGAGGGAGCCTCCCACAGCCCTCGTGGACCCTGGCAGGATGCAGGAGCAGTGATGTGCTTTCCTGAGGGTACCCCCTCCTCGCTCCCCCATCCCCCTCCTCGCCCCCCCCACTCCCCTTCTCTCCCTACCCCCGCCCTACTCACCACTCTCCCTTCCCCACCCCGCTGCCATGTGGGCATGAGCTAACCAGCACCTATAGGCGCCCTGTGGCTGGTGTTCAGGGAAGGCAGCCCCAGCACGGAGTGCTCCGGAGGGCCGGAGGGCAGGTAAGAACCGCCACCCTGGTAGCTACCTGCGCACAGGGCTGAGGACAGGTATTCCGGGATGTACGCAGTCCTGAAGATGCCAAGGAGGGCAGACAAGCCTAAGCACCATATGCCTCCCCTACAAGCTGTGATGCTGTGCATTCCTGGGAACATAGATAGCATGCTTCCTCTGGGAGACAGGGAAGCTTAAATTGACCAATTTACCCTGAACCTGTTAGGCAAACCCTGATTTGATTATGAACTGGAATATGTTTTCTGTTAGAGGGCTGGATGAAGGCATCAGTTTCTACTGAAACAGTTCACTTAGAGAAAAGTAAAGGGAATTGCAGTTTTTGAAAATCTGACTGGTGGATTAAGAAATATACCTATTTCAATACTTGAGACGCCAAAAGGCCTGACCTAATCTTAAACTTCAGTATTGGGAACAGAGGAGACACAGTTAAACACTTGAATCTCATCTGAAAACCTTGGAAATACATGATTAGTGTAGCCTTCAAACTGTCATCTGTATCAGGCCTGAACTTATCTCCCATTGTTCTCTGAATCCTGAACTTTAAAAAGTCATTTATATGTTAAAATATTTATTGAACACTTATTGTGTGCAGACGTTTGTCCAGATATGAGAAGGATAAAGTCATTTAAAATGCCTTCTCTGACTTTACAGAGCTTAAAGTTTGCTGTTTTACAAATGGTATGTAGATACTTCACTTGAGACATTTGTGTCATTAGAGTAATATTAAAGCAAAATGATGAAAAAACGATCTTTAAAGACAGCGAAACTCAGAACCTGGTTTAGCCTCATGTATGTGTAATGCCTTGGCTGGCCAAGTTCATTAGGAATTACGAAGATGAGAAGCAGCACAGCGGGATTAAGTGCAGAAAATCTGAAGTCAGGTGGTCTGGGCTTGGATTCCTGCTCCAGCACTCACTAGCGGTGTGGTTTTGAGCGAGTCACTCAACCTGTCTTTCCATTTCCTCAGGTATAAAATAGGAGTAATAATAGCCTACCCCAATAATATATCCATAGGGGTTGTTATGAGAGATCAGTGAGTTATCATATATGTAGCATGTTTTATGGGACCCAGTAGAGGGAATCCTAGGTATATGTGTGTATTTATGCCTTTGTGTAATACCTCATAATGCATGTGTTTCTTAAATGCTCTCTCTTTTCAGAAACCTAATCTTTCAAGTCAATTGATGTTGTAGTGCAGAGTATAAAAGGATCTCTTAGTTTTAAAATTTAATTTAGCAAATGAATTACATTAATCTTATACATTAAAAAATAAAATGGACCAAACAATCCCCTTAATACTATTTTTGCAGTCATTACATCTAATATGAAGTCTCAGAGTATGGCAATTGCCACAGACATTAAGGAACAAACATGGATAAAATACTTGAAAAATGAAGCACCGGATTTAGTTAAATATATGACTTTTTGAATTGGCTATGTGATAAGAGAGAGCCCGTTGATAAAGGACAAGAGAAATGCTAAATATGCATCGTGACAAACAGTGAAAAATTAAGGATTGTAACTAACATTAATTACATTCTAGTAAGATGAATAGGCTGCTCATCATTAATGAGAACATACACCTTTGTCTAAGTTCCACATCCACCTGTGATGAATGTGCTAATGGGGATAAAATACATCATAGTAACATTTGAATTAACAGCACACTAATAGATTGACATATGAGTATGAATAAGGCATTTAATCATATAAACTCTACCACACCCAAGAGCAAATTTTTCTATATTGCCTACATCACATCCAAGTGAGTGCAGAAAACATTATAGAGTCTTATTTTAAATAATATATTTAAGATACTGTTAATAGTGTATAATGTTCTAGAAAAAAAGGTTGACTCATTATATGCCAGTGAACTTAACTCTGGTGAATAAAAAGATTCTTTAATTCTGAGGAGGTACAGGGAAGCCACCCACTGCGTGCACTTCTCAAATCAATCTTTTAACTTTGATTCCTAATCATCAGTTTGTTATCAAAATGTTATCGGTTTCATACTAAACATAACACATGTTGAGGTAAAGTCAGTCTCCTGTTTTGAGGAGCGTTCTATGAAAAGCCAAATATACCCTTTTGGTTGATACCTGGTATCATTTCTATGGCAGTAGAATAGGACCTCATAAATAAGGTAGTGCCATGTTATTTTGATGGATGTTAGATTTCTTGTATATTAAGTAATATTATTTAAAGCCTTACCTGCTGTGATTAAGTATTCTTGGAGGACAGCAATTATGCATATATCACAACAATGGGGATAACAAGTGTATGTTTATAATCTAAATTCATTCCTGTTAAAGAAAAGATATGCTGTGTGATATTTTCAAGTAATCCCAAGATCATATACAGACCATTCTAGTTCTTAACTTACTTAAAGTCAGAAATTAAAAAGCATTTGATTGTATAATAATAATGATGATAATGATAATAATAATAATAGCTAAAACCCTTTTGAAAGACATTATAAATCACCAATCATTTATTCACTCCTGATGGCAGTGCTCAGACACATCTGAGGACACCAAAGATAAGGTTTTGGCTTTCAGGGACTAGCTGTGGGGAGACAGAAGTACCAGCAAGCATGCTAAAGACCTCAGCTATTGATATAAGCTGCATAGATTCTAGCATTGAGGTACTGTAGGAGGATGGTGGATGAGAATTGCTTTGGGGTAGGGTAATAGCTTATGAAGGTACAGAAGAATCCCCTGGCCAAAACACACACACACACACACACACACACACACACACACACACACACACAACATTGAGGAAGAAAAGGGAGGGGTAGGGTTTGAGACTGTCACTCAGCTTTTCCTTCTTGCTAAATCTCGCAGACATATGTTCAAGGGGCTGAGAAAAAGGCTGATATTAAAAGTGATTGTCTAACATGTCTTGACCCTTAGGAGCCCAGCAGTGTAGCCTGTGAAACAGAGTGGATCCATAGTGCTTCATCCACTAGGGGTTTTAGGAGGATCCTACTGAATGGAGTATGGAGTGGACAGAGTGGAAAATTGAATGTGATAATCAAGTTTACACAAATAATTATGATGAACATGTTGCAGTAACAGAGGTAAATATAAAATGCTACAGAGAGAGAAAAGAGAACAAAAAGAATCTTGTCCCTAACATTTGTAGACATTTTCACAAAGGAGGTAATGTGAATTGCATCATGAAAAAGGAATATGAAGGTGCCTGGGTGGCTCAGTGGGTTAAGCCTCTGCCTTCGGCTCGGGTTGTGATCCCAGGGTCCTGGGATCAAGCCCCACATCGGGCTCTCTGCTCAGAAGGGAGCCTGCTTCTCCCTCTCTCTCTGCCTGCCTACCTGTGATCTCTCTCTCTCTGTCAAAATTTTAAAAAAAACTAAAAAAAAATTTAAAACATAAAAGAAAAAGGAATATGAATTTTTCAAATAGAAGGGAAGAGGATAATTCCTTGAAGTAGAAGAGAAGGCACAGGGCAAGGTATGGGATAGGCCAAAAAGGGCAAGCAGGTCGATGTGGCTAGAGTATAGGTTTGCTGTAGAAATTAGGTTTTATCTTTTAAAATACAAAAATTTAGAAAATTTTCAAAACTTGAATACAGTTGACACACAATGTCACTTTAATTTCAGGTGAACAATATATTAATTCAGTAAGCTTTGCATTATGCTATGCTCATCACAAAGTAACTACCATCTGTCACCATCAGGACTGTTATAATAACACTGACTCTATTCCCTGTGCTGTGCCTTTTATTCCCATGACTTATTCCATTACTGCAAGCCCGTATCTCCCACTCCCCTTTACACATTTTGCCCATCCTTCCAACCTCTTACCTCTGGCAACCCTGTTTGTTCTCTGTATTTATAGGTCTGATTCTGCTTTTTGTTTGCTCATTTATTCATTTATTTTGTTTTGTTTTGTTTTTAAATTCCAGATAAGAGTGAAGTCATATGGTATTTGACTTTCTTAGATTGACTTATTTTACTTAACATAATACCTTTTAGGTCCTCTGGGTCCATCCATGTTGTCACAAATGGCAAAAATCTCATCCTTCTTTATGACTGCATAATAGTCTATCATATATAATATATGTATGTTTAATATATGTAACATGTATATTTTATATCTATAACGTGTACTTAATGTATATAACACCCACACCCACATCTTTTGTTATCTCTTCATCTATCAAAGAACATTTGGGTTGCTTCCGTATCTTATTATAAATAATGTTGCTATTATAAATAATGCATAAATAATGCAGCTATTATAAATAATGCTGCAATAAACATAAACATATCTTTTCACATTAGTGTTTTCATTTTCTATGAATAAATGCCCGGTAGTGGAATAACTAGATCATATGGTATTTCTACTTTTATTTATTTATTTACTTATTTTAAATTTTTATTTATTTCACAGAGAGAGAGAGATCACAAATAGGCAGAAAGGCAGACAGAGCGAGGGGGAAGCAGACTCCCTGCTGAGCGGAGAGCCTGATGTGGGACTCGATCCCAGGACCCTGAGATCATGACCTGAGCTGAAGGCAGAGGCTTTAACCCACTGAGCTACCCAGGTGCCCCTCTACTTATAATTTTTGGAGGAATCTTCATACTGTTTTCCATAGTGACTATACCAATTTACATTCCACCAATAGTGCACAAGGGTTCTTTTTCTCCGTATCCTCACCAATGGTCATTACTTCTTATCTTTTTTATTTTAACCATTCTGACAGATGTAAGGTTGATACCTCATTATGGTTTTGATTTGTATTTCCCTGACGATTTGTGATGTTGAGCATCTTTTCATGTGTCTGTTGGCCATCTGTATGTCTTCTTTGGAAAAATATCTACTCAGGTTCTTTGCCCATTTTTTAATCAGATTTTTGTGTGTGTGTGTGTTGAATTGTGTGAGTTCTTTATGTATTTTGGATATTAACCCCTTATCGGATTTATCATTTGCTAATATCTTCTCCCATTCAGTGGGTTACCTTTTTGTTTTTGTTTTGTTTTGTTAGGCTCTTATTTTAAGTTGATGGTTTCCTTCACTGTGCAACATTTTTCTAGATATGTCTCTTAAGACCAGAGAAACAAAAGCAAAACTATACTTGAGAATACATCAAAATAACTTAGGTCTTTTAAAGATGAGATTCTGAGACTATAGCAATCACTTTTTCAAAAGCTGCCTCATTGTGATTTAAATGTGCCCATCATGTTAACTACTTAGACCAGCATTTCCTAGAGTCTACTACATAGAAAAGTCTCATGGAGGAAAGTTTCATAAGCAACAGAGTGTATGAAATGCTGCATCCATTCATTGTATTATTTATTCATTGCTGTGTAACAAACTGCTCCTAAATCAGTGGTTCAAAATAGCAAACATTTCACTGTTAATGCTTTTGTGAGTCAGGATTTTAGGCAGGGCTCAGCAGGGACGGCTCATCTCTGCTCCATGGGCTGCCAGCTCGGGGAGCTCAATCTGGGATCCCAGATGGCCTCATACGCACAGTGTTTAATTTTTATTTTAGTTTATCTTTTTTTCAGAGCCCCTTTACAGCCTTAGTTGGAATCAGTGTTACAAAGACTACAAAAATGGCATTTATTGAAATGCCGCTTCCTCTGCATTTGTCAGAGCATTGGAGGCTACAAATCATTGTGCCAGAGTTGGCTGTGTGATATCAATCAAAGATGAAATAATTGCCTTGTTTCTTGTGTGATCTGATATCTGCATGAACTATGTATGGTCCAGTCTGTGGAGACTGCATGTTCTGGTTATATCCTTGTACACATGCACATGCATGGGTGTGTGCCCCCATATGCATGAGGTTTTGTTTAGAGTGGTATGCTTGCCCCCATTTCTCATGTTCTCTTCCTATATAAAAGGAACTAGTGGGTGAAATTCCTGGCCTCTCTGTGTCCCTTTATCTACTCTGTTCCTGGAGAAGTGGGATGACTTATTAGTAAATTTGGGAAGAATAACTTGGCCTGCTTGGTTTGGCAATGCTTTCTTGCTTTGGGGAGCTACCCTGCCTTCTGAGGACAAGAGTTTTGTTCTGCTCCTTTGTTGCCATGAGTTCATGTGGGCAGGAATCCTCCACAGAGCTGCCTAGGGCTAAGAGTACAAGCCTGCCAAATCTTGGATTCAGTTATAACAAGTCTCTTTTCCTAAAAGGCCTAATGCCATGTCCTCTAATTTGACCTTTATTAGTATTACTGGGATAATATTTTAATATACATTTTTGTTCTTTTCTTTAATTTCTCAAATTATCCAGAGCTGGGCTGGGAAGAGGGTTAATATTTATTGAGTGGACCACCTTATAGATTCAGTGTGGTGTCTGGGTTCAAATTCTATGACTTAGGGCAAGTTATTTCTCTTCTCTGGGGCTCAGTTTCCTTATTTGTAAAATTGGAATAATAATGATACCTACTTATTAGGTTATTTTGAGGATTAAATGAAAAGAATTTATAATACTATAAAATAGTCAATAAATTTAGCTATGATATATTCATTTGTTCTCCAGCCATTAGATTGTATTGCATATGGGTTTCTTTGGGTGCTGTGGTAAAGAAGACAGTGAGTGTGCTGCTTTTGTGTCACACACAGTTTAGTAATGGAGACAATAGGTGACTAAGTAAATGTATACATATATGAGGCAATTTCAGAGTGATAGATATTATGAAATAGCAAATAAATCAGGGGACAGGGTGATGTGTGGAGAAAGGGTACTTTAGCTGGAGTGGTCTTTCTGTGGTTGGCATGGCAAAAAGATGTGTAGTTGGTCGTAGATGGGCAGAGGATATGAGCAGAGGGAACCTCAAGTGAAAAGTCCCTGAAACAAGAATGGATTGTTAGTAGCAAAAAGTACAACCATATAAGCAAAAGCAATTTGCAAAGCTCACGTCCTCAAATATATCTTCTTTAGCCTTTTTCATGGAAATATACCTTCTTTAGCCTTTTTAGTCCTTTTAGTCCTCAAATACACCTTCTTTAGCCTTTTTCATGGAATTCAATGCTGTTAGTAATCTCAAAACACCCGTGGGTGGTTTTGTGCACCGAAATTATGAGTTAACCTCTGGATTTCTCAGATGGCTTCCTTCGTGGGCCTAAGAATGATTTTAGGGGTGTGGAGGATAACTCTTAATCAAGATGAACAAAGTCTTGGGGTCCATCATTCACAGAGAAGGAGGAAGGAAGGGGTTTATAAAACATTCAGAGCTCTTGCAAGGACTATGACTATGGTTACTTAATACCATGGGGGTCTGGCCTTGAGAGTGTAGCATCATATTCACTTAGGTCAGCACTCACATTAAAGTTAAAGCTCGGTCTCCACAGGTGAGGGGCCTGGGGTCACCTCCCCACATGTGGAGGAGGGATGACTAATGGCTTGCTGAGGTTTATTTGCCTGCTGGGTGTCCACAGCAAAGACAATTGCTTGGCTAATGAGTCTGATTACTTCTTTGATTCTGGGTATGGGGTTTGTTGGGGACACACACAAATTCCTTAATATGGTAACATCCTTCACTCCTCCTAGTACAAGAAAGTCTACTGTTTTGCTTATTTATCAATCACACTCGCAGTTGCTTCTTTAAAGAACATGTTAAGAGCATATGGAGAAATAAAAAATCTGCTAATTGAACAAGGCAAGTCTTTTAATGAGGTCCAAGGAAAGGCATCTGCCCCCAAAATATTCAAATGAGAAAAATAGCAAGAAATAGAGAGTATGTATTAGAAAGGCTGCAGATCTGGGTGTAAGGGCCTTGATTCTAGCTCTGCCACCTCTTAGCTAAACAAGTAAAGGGGGCAAAACGAACTTTTGTTGAGCACCGGCTGTATAGCAGATTTTGTGCTATTTGCTTTATAGAAAATACTGCATTTAGTCTTTATAGCACCTTATAAAGTAAATATTAATTCCCCTATTTTTACAGATGAAGAAACTGAGGCCCAATGAAATCACCTGTTCACATGGTTAGTAATAGAGCCTTGAGTAAAACCTAGAGCTGTCTGGCATCTATGATTGGACTCTTCCTAGGAAATTTTATCTATCTATCCATTGATCATACACACACACATGGAGATTATATATATATATATATATATATATATATATATATATAAAATCTCAAAATTGAACCACTTTTCACTACGCCCACCTCTGTTGTCCTCATCCTGGTCAAAGCCAAATCATTTCTCATCTGGGTTACCATAAAATAAGTTACTGTAATTACTGGATTAACTACTGTATAGATTACCTCCAACTAGTCTCCCTGCTTGTACCCTTGCTGTCTGTAATCTACTTTCAACACTGCAGCAGAATGATCTGTCATTCCTCAGTTCAGAACTCTTCCATGGTTTTCTATCTTACTCAAAGTGAAAGCCAGAGACCTTGCTCTGATCCACAAAGATTTGCATGTTTTGACTACTGGGCCACCCCCCCCACCCCACCCCTACCCCTGTGACCACTCTGACCTCATCTTCTTTCTTTCTAGTGCTGCCCCAGTCATGCTTGTCTCTTTGTTGTTCCTTGAACACTCTAGGCACACTCCCATTTCAAAGCCTGAGACCTTCAGTGGCCACCCTATCTAAAACTTTAAAGCCATTCAATTCAACACTGTATATCTTACTTCCTTGCTCTGTTTTTTTCTCCTTAGCTGTTATCATTACAAAGCATGCTATGTATTCAACTTATTATTATTATTATTATTATTATTATTATTATTATTATTATTTTGGTTGTTGTTGCTCTTTAGTGGTCCAAGGGAGGAAAATGGTGGTTGGGACAGGGTGGGAACAGTGGAGATGGTCAGAAGTGGCAGCATTAGAGATACATTCTGGAGTTCATGATTACAGTGCTGTGGGGTTGAATTTAGAGAAAGAGAGAAATCCAAGATGATGTCTTGGGTTTTGACTTGAGCAACTGAGTGAATGGTAGTACTATTTTCTGGAATACAAACATTTTTAGGAATTACTTTTTTTGATAGGCGAAATCAGCAGTTCAGTTCTAGCTATATTAGTTTAAGAGGCATATTAAACATCCATATAGACATCCAGTTAAATGGACATGAGTCTATACCTCACGGAAGAGGTCTGGACTAGAAAAATGAATTTGAGCATCATTAGCATATGGATGATATTTGAAGACATGGGGTATTTTGAAATGATTTAGAACGTGTAGCCAGAGAGATTTTTTTTTAAAAGGATTTTATTTATTTATTTGACAGACAGAGATTACAAGTAGGCAGAGAGGGAGGCAGAGACAAAGAGAGGGGGAAGCAGGCTCTCTGCTAAGCAGAGAGCCTGATGCGGGGCTCAATCACAGGACCCTGGGATCATGACCTGAGCTGAAGGCAGAGGCTTTAACCACTGAGCCACCCAGGCGCCCCTAGCCAGAGAGATTTACAAAAGATTGCTGGAGATGGTGCGCCTGGGTGGGCCAATCGGTTCCTAGTGACCAACTCTTGATTTTGGTTCAGGTTGTGATCTTGGGGTCCTGGGTTGGAGCCACCCCCCAGGCTCCACCCTCAATGGGGGTCTGTTTGAAGATGCTCTAGCTCCCTCTCCCCCACCCTCTGCTCACTCAAACACACAGTCTCTCTAAAATAAATAAATAAATAAATAAATCTTAAAACAAAACCAAAAGATTCCTTGAGCAATCAGCTCTTAGAGATTTAGTTTAGAAATCTAGAAAAAAGGAAATTCTTTTAGGAGCCAAGTCTAGGAGAAAGAGTGTAAGATGGGATCCAGGGCACAAGTTTACCAGGGCATGTGATTACAGACATAAGTAAATTTGTGGAATGAAAGGTGGGAAGTTGAAACGGTTTTCATCTGATTGCATCTATATTTCTCTGTGAAAAATATGACAGGGTCTTTGGCTGAGAGTTGGGTGGGAGGAGATATTAGAGATTTGAGGATTGAGGAGAACGTGCATAATAGTCATCTTGGGAGTAGGTTAATGAATTTACTAGGGAAGTTTCATTGTCAGATAGTGTTGAATACTCACTGAAGATTTTGATCATAAATTTGAAATGGATCCTGATAGCATGGTCGTGTGATTTTCTTCAACAATGTTCAACTGGTTGGTTATGGAGATACAGTAAGCAGTTAGTTGGGTTTAAGAGGATTTGGGGCAGTTGAGAGTGTTTGAAAATGGAATGGATCATAGAGACCAGGGTTGGAGGTGAGAGCTGTGAGGACTTGGGGAAGTGAAAGACAGTGAACACGTGGCCAGTTCAGTGGGCGGGCAGTTTCAAAGAGGGGTGCTGGAATGACAGAATGTGATGATCAGGGAGTACTTCACTGGAGAATGAGTTTTCAGAACTATTTATATTCTATTATACATCTGGCACTGTTATGGACATGGGATGTCACAATGAATGAAACAGATATCCATGACACTTAAAATCTATTGCATTAAACTAACAATAAACAAACTATATAATATGTTAGATGATGATAAATGCTACGGACAAAAAGAAAGCAGAGAAGAACAGGCACTATTGAGGAGGTCACTGCAATGTAAAATAAGGTGGTCATAGAAGGCTCTTCTGAGAAGGTGATTTTTTGCAAAGGATGGAAGGAAAGGAAGGAACTGACATCCAGATATCTCAGGCAAATGTAGTCCAGGTAGAATAATAACAGATGCAAGGACTCTGAAGTGGGAACAGGCCTGTGATTGAAAGGGGCAGCAAGGAGGCCAGTGCCCGAGAAAAAATGGCTAGGGAAGAGTAATAGGAGAGAAGGTCAGAGAGATGGGGGTAATAGAGATCAGGGGTCAGCTCGTATGGAGCCTCTACCAGATTGTGGAGGGCTTTGAAGGTCATTGCAAAGATATGGCCTTTATTTTGAGTAAGATGGGAAGCCATTGGAAGATTTGAAGCAGAGATGAGAATTATTCTTAAAGGGATCACTATCCCTGCTGTGTTGAGAGGAGACTGAAGGGAAACAAGGACAGAGGGAGGGTGACAAGGGCAAAGGAGGGAGAGCAGCTGGGCAACTCCTGCAGTAATCCTCGTGAAAGCTGATAGTGGCTTTGACTTGGGTGGTAGCACTGGAGATGGTGAAGAGTGGTCAGAATTTGCATACACTGTAAAAGTAGAACAAAGAGTTTGTCAGAGTCTGGGTGTAGGATATGAGATTGAGAGAGGAGTCAAGGAAGACTAAGACTTTTGGCCTAATCAACTGGAAGGTTAGAATGGACATTTACTTGGGTGGAGAAAACTGAGGGAGAATCAGATTTGGTTGAAGACAGATGTTGCTTTTGGCATGTCAGGGTTAAGATTCCTCTTAGGCTTGTGAGCAGAGATGTAGAATAAGCAGTGGGTATATAGGACTAGAGTTCAGAGCCTTGGACTCTAATTCATTTCTGTTTTATTCTGAAGTTAAAAATTTGAAAGTCACCGCAAGCCATGAAACTGTATGAGACCTCTAAGGAAGTGTGCATGGATATAGGAAAGAAGAGGCTGAATTGCTGAGGTGCATTTTCATGTTTAGAGTTCAGGGAGATGAGGAACAACCAACAGAAGTTACTGAGAAGTGTCTAGGAACATATGAGGAAAATAAGAGGGATGGGGTGTCTGGGAGCCAAGGCTTGTAATTATTGGCAATGTCAAGGCATAGGGTATGATAATATGTGTAGATGGTTGAGGTGAGGTGGAGGGACAGATCACTGGAGCTAAGGGTAAAGAGCTGTGTCAGGATGTTGGATGACTCCAAGGTTGATGTGAGGAAATGTGGCGAAGAGGTAGACAGGGAGCCATTTGTTAACATCAGCTGTGACTCCGCTAACCAGGATGTGGAGAGATGACTCAAGAGGTAGTAAAGTTTGATGACTTGCCTTCAAAAAGCTATGATTTTTGCATGAGGAAGGAAGGTTGAGAAGTTGTGCAGGGGTGCCAAGTAAACATCCCTCATCTCCCCATTCCCAGCCTGAGGTGCTTAGGGACAGGAAAGACACAGTTTTCAATTGAGAGAGCCGCTCGCAGTGCTGTCCTCGGGGAACAGCTTTGTTTCCCTTAGGAAGATACATGAAAGAGGAGAGGAAGAGAAATGTAGGTAAGTTTGCTGATGATGGTGAATTACTGAGAACACAGTGGAAGGGTCTGGAGTTAAATTAGGTAAAACCTGTATGGTTAAGATGCATATTATGGGGGAGAGTGGTGGTGGTGGTGCCATGGCAGCTGTAAGGCATTTGAGATTGGTGCAGAGCAGCACAGAGCAAGATCTCCAGCCTGAAGTTGGACACCTCATGGCAGCCTGAAGACAAGATGATTGAAGACCAGCCCAGGGCTGGTCACACCCACATGGGTAGGGTGTTGGGGAGTAGAGTGAATCTCTCTCTGATAGCTAATTATAATAATGCCATAGTCATCACAGCTGACGGAAATTTATCAGCAACTGGGCCAAAGACTGAGGGAAGTTTAGCTACAACAAGGCCAAAAAGTGATGAATTACTTTTCACCCACTGACCGTCCTAATAATTGTTGACAAACCAAACAACAAACTTTTGCTGATAAAAAGAAGAGATAGTGAGGAAATCTGGAAAAGAAAGAGGCGATCCTTCTATGAATGTCAGGACAAGGTGAAAGCATTCTTCTATTTGAGAGTGTGAAAGCTAGAGTGTGTGGAGTAACAAGGGCACAGGGGATCACCGCTATAAACCCAGGATGGGAAAGTCTTGTCTGCCCCAAATCTATCCCTTTATGGAATGTGTGGATGTAAAAGATTTTCCTGTGTCCTTTATTTATTATAATTTTTTAAAACATGAAAAATCACTATAATTAATACTGAAGTATAGAAATCCACAGTATAATCTGCCCAAATTACCAACTGTACAACCCTCATTTGATAGGTGTGGAAAGAAAAATCCAAAGATCTTACTGTCTTGTAGAAAGCCCCAAATAGGAAGAGTCAGTTGGTATAAATATGGTCTTTATGACTTCAAATCAATGGGATTTACTTCATGTAGAAAGTATCTATATCTTTTGCAAGAAAGTAGAGAAGTATACAGTGTAGCTGTTAAGATTCTGGGCTCTGAGGTCTCTGTGTGTTAGCATGATATTGGGCAAATTATCGAACCTTTGTAACTAGATATCTAACCTGGTATTAGTAATTACATGGGAGAGTTGTTTTGAGGATGGAATGAGGTAATGCATTATCTCAAGGGCTTCACAAGGTAAGATTGTCATGAACATTTTTTTTCATATTACTTTCTTTTATCTTCCAAAGGAAAAAATGACTTAATGCCTTAGAGTGAGTCAATTGAAGAAATTAGTGTTTTTCCTAATAACTCTGGATTTCTCAGGTTAAGTGTTCATCTTTGGCTCTTCAATGTCTAGGATAGTATCTGGCGGCACACAGTAGGCATTCAGCAACTGTTTCTTGGAAGGAAGTGGAATCCTTCTCCCTGAGCTTTGCTGCAACTATTTCCTACATTCAATTTCTAGATACCAAGGGATCCTTTGGCAAATGAAACATTTGTTTCACCAATTCCATTTATAAAAGGAAGTGATCTCGGACACATGTCTTCAATGAATTAGTATTTAATTATCTAACATCTGAGCCAATGTGCAAGCAATAGCTTAAGACTATTCATAGGAGTCTGAACTAAATAGGACAGTATTTTGTTGTGCTGACATCTATGTTGTTAGGAACGTTAATACCTAGGATGTGCCTCATTTGATGTCGGGAGACCAGTGGATCACAGTAAGGCACTGGGCTGCCCTGATGAGATGGGAGATGGGGAATTAGGGTGGAAGGGCTTATTGCATGAAAGGTAATAAGACTCTGTCCAGCATCACAGGGGAACTATTTGAGCTCACATCTCATTCTGAAAGTTCTTCTCCCAGGCAAAGTGTAGAACACTCACGTTGTAAGAGAGAATGATTAGAGAGAGGAAAGCTCCAAAGCCCATTGCAGTGGAAAAAGAAGTCCATCCTAGGGTATTAATTTGCATCAGTGTCTGACAGAGAGCATTTCGCAGCTGGAATGTTTGGGTGCCCCCCACATGCATATGTTGAAACCCAACCTGCAATGCGATGGCAATTGGAAATGGGACCTTTGGAAAGTGATTAGGTCATGAGTGGGGCCCTCACAAACGGAGTTAGTGCCTTCATAAAGGAGGTCCCAGAGAGCTCCCCAGCCCCTTCTGCCATATGAGGACAGAGAAAAGATAGCCACCTATGAACCAGGAACAGGCCCTCATCAGGCCCCAAATCTGCTGGTACCTTGATCTTGGACTTCCAAATCTCCGAAGTTGTGCGAAATAAATCTTGACTGTTTATAAAACACTCAGTCTGCGTATTCTGTTATTGTAACCCAGATGGACTAAGACAAAGCATTAGAATATATCTTACTCTTTAAGTACAGTTGATAATAGATTGTTTTTTATTTAGACTTAAAGCTATTGCAGTCAGAGACTGAGAATTTCCTCCAAGTCCTAATAAGGGCCGTGGTGCAAGGAAACCTTGGCACCTGAGAACAGCACAGGATACATTTCAGGGGGCCTCTCAAAGGGGCCTGATTCTCTAGGGGGCCCCAGGACAGGACCACCATCCAAGAACATTTCACAGATGCTAAGGATTTCCATTTGCCCCTGCTGAGGAACAACTGCACAATGACCACAATCTCTCCCATTGAGTTGCTATATGCCCTTGGGCTCAAAAGATAATTATTTATAGTTCTTATTTAAAAAGTGTATCTGTTACTCCCCAGTATCCTGGGGGGGTTTTGGTTGTTTATTTTTTCCATAAAAATTTCTGTTTAGGGCGCCTGGGTGGCTCAGTGGGTTAAGCCGCTGCCTTCGGCTCAGGTCATGATCTCAGAGTCCTGAGATCGAGTCCCGCATAGGGCTCTCTGCTCAGCAGAGAGCCTGCTTCCCTCTCTCTCTCTCTGGCTGCCTCTCCGTCTACTTGTGATTTCTCTCTGTCAAATTAATAAATAAAATCTTTAAAAAAAAAAATTTCTGTTTAAAAACTTTGTGAGACCATGTAGGAGGGCATCTTTTTGCTTAGGAGATGGATACTGAAATATTTAGAGCTAAAATATCAGGACATATTCAGACTACTTTTAAATCATACACACACATAGAAAAAGCAACTGTGATCACTGTCTTTTAACTATAGCTTTCTTTTTCAAAAATTTTTATAGATTTTTAAAAAATCTATAAATTGAAATGGAAATGGAAATCCATTAGCATCTGTTTTCTCCAATATTAAACAATTGGAGAAAAAAAACCACACTTGATATTGGTACAAACAGATATTTAGACTAAGTATACCTCACTTGTCTATTTTCATCAAGATGTGACTGCCCACAGGGATCAAGCCAAATTGGCAACAAGCCATATAGAACATTACCCCACAAATGCTTATTTCTGTTTGTTCTATTCATTCATTCAATAGATATCTGTTGAGCACTTGCTCTACGAGGGGCACAATTCTAGGTTCTGGCTAGATAGCTGGGTGGCAACGGGGCGATATGGTCCCCTTCTCTCACTACATATGTTAACTACTAATTAACAGAAATAATTTCTAAATAAAACAGATCTTTTGGAATGTATAGATTTATTTTTAAGAATGTCTTTTAAAAGACATTACATGACTTAAGTTTCACTGGAAGAGCATTTGTAAAACATACTTTATTTCTCTTTGTAGTTTTCTGAATCCTATAATTTAGGATTTTTGCCCTGGGGAGACAGAAAGACCAAACATTACTGTCCCGCAGGTATCAGAAGCAGGAAAACAGGAAGATTCTTTCGTTCAGTTTTGTAAATGAGAACGTACACAGACGTTAGGCTTGGTAATTATTTTAACCAGAATAATGGGATAAGTAATCCGAGAGGAACCTGTTCACATTTCCTATCAAACTTACAAAAAAAACCCCATGCCCTCTGTGCTGTGTGTTTATAACCACATTTGTGGCATCCCGGGCAGGCTCTTCTGGACTAGGTCATCTTCAGATACTTGTGGCTGTTTTATCACTTACTTCTGAAGAGCAGCAACCCAGAAAACTTTACCCCTGCCCGTTTTTAGCCTGCTGTAATGTCACCATCAAAGGACAAAGAGTGCCCTTCCAAATGATGTCTTTAATTTGCCAGATTTCATATCCCAAAGAACTTTCTAAAAGTGCATCCTATACTCCACACTGCCATTGATAAACTGTAGTGGGCCAGAAGCAGACTACCCCCTACCATGAACTAGAGAGGTTTTTTATAGAATATGGGAATCCATGATTCCTATGTTGGGTTTATATATTTTGTTTGCAAAATAATGGGTTTTGGGTTAAATTGAGGCAGGTGTGCTAATATCCTAGTGAAGTCTGTGCCACCTCCCTCCCTAACAGCAAACTGTAAAAGAGTTTGATGATAGTTGTCACCAGCATCAATAATTGTAACAAGGGTCTTGAATATCAATCAAAGGAAAGACAAGCCTTTTGATAGCATTAATCAGAGCTGGCTTCCTCCTGCAAATCATGCCAAAGCTCTTGGATTGCTGCCTGTTCCCATTGTTTTCTGTCTGGTAGTTTGGATGCAGATCCTTTCCCCCTTCCCCAATGTGGCCATAATGAAATTGGGGAATTAACTCAGAGCAGAGTTGTTCTAGTTTGGATGTGAAGGTAAACACAAATGGAGAAAGTTCAAATTATTAAGAAGAACAAACAGCCCTTGTTATTAAACATTAGCTGGCAAATGCAATAGACATGTACAATGTGCAGATATCACAGATGATTTCCCATACTGGCCAAAGGAACGATGGTCACAGGCGACAATGCCTGTGTACAATATCTCCAGGGAGAGATTTTAGGTATTTCCATTTTCAGCAGCCACACCAATATACCTAGTCTCAAGATTTTGAATAATACTCTGCTATCGCTAATACAAAGAGATTAGGAGAAACCTATGAGCTTGGATTTCTTCAATTATCGACCTGAATTGGACAATTCTATGCAACTTTAGAGATGCTGTGGGGACTGATCCGATCTTTGTGCTTCACTTCATTGTTGGGTAGGCTTTCTTTCAGATATGCAATCTATACAGGTCTATTTATTTATTTTAGATTCCACTTGGACCAATTACAAATGACAGCCAAGAACATGGCTAGGAAATTCAAACACTTCAAGAGTAGAATTTTCCAAAACAATACATGGCTTTAAATAATGCTTGAATTCAGGTAATGACAGAATTTTATGTGATGAGGAGAAAATGGAACAATAGGGATAACTTTTCAAAGGATCACACATCAGTGAAAGAAGATGGGTTAGAATAGAAAAATCTGCCCACTCAGTTGGAACCTTCATTCCAACTCCCTCTGTCAAAGTGCTGCTTCCCTTGGATTCCTTCAAAGGGGGTAGTGAAAAGAGTCCATGAACCCAAGAAGCAAGAGCAAAGTCTTTTGCCCCCTCACACACACATATCAAGTATATTATATATAAAATGTTCTAGCATTATGTACCTTTCCGTGGGATTAAAGCCATTGAAACAGGAACAAAATTCATATACTATAAGCATATGTGAGCACATTTATAGACCCACACAAAGCCAAAATAAATAGTTGAGAAATGAGAGATTCAATCAGCTGGCTGATTTGTCTAAATGCTGTCAAACAATCATTTTGATTAATATTTTTTCACTGAATTGACTGATATTTTTTAGTGACTAGAATGAATTGCAGCATGGCACACACATCTCATATGTGGAATTGCTATAGCTCCTTGGAAAATTAATTGATCAGCTTCTGCCATAATGGATAACAACCTATGTTAGAGATATCTCACATAAACAAATTATTATCCTTTATAATGTTAGCAGACTAATTAATTTTCCAGGGAGCTCTAAGTCCTAAAAAATATTACTAACTAGTGGTAAATGAAAATGTGTTTGAATTTCAAGTGTTTGAGTTTCTTATGCCTTTTATTTCATAATAAGATGTCCGTTTTCTCTAAGTACTAATAAATAATTACCTTTGTGACTGAGTATAAATCAGAAACTTCCTCATGACTTTGCTTATTTTTTTCTGCACTAAATAAGCCAGTCTTCAGATAACACAGACAGACAGATACACACACACAGACAAACACACACGCAGGATAGATTTTGGAAAGGATAATCATATCATCTTGAGAAAAATGTTGCTCCCAAGTTAAATTTACCTTAATTTGAAAAAGATAAGAAAAGTATAGAAGAAAACTTAAGAAGAGATAGAAATAGTTCATTGGATTTATAATCAAAATATGTAATCTTTCAAGAAATTGTAGGCTAAAAATTAATGTGACTCATATATTAATATTCATGCTTTTTCTTAGTGGGTCTCCTACCTCAAGGCCCACATGGCTCCATCCTGACAGAGTTTCTTCTATTGTCCAATTTCGGCAATCACTGCCTCAATGTCTTTGTTTCTCTGATGAGGTTCTATTTTCTGAATGGCAAGTTTAGACTTTAAATCTTCCACCTGAATTATTACAAGAGAGATTTGGTAATTAAGTTCTAACAAGATTTAAATGATATTAAAAACAGTCAGTTAAAAGGAAACACAGCCTTGGGCTTTGTTGTAAATTTGTATAATTATTTTTAGTCCTCTAGAGGATGCATAATTATGTTTCTGTATTTATAAAAATACTGCCTCTGAGGCACCAAAATGAATTTTACAGTATGCTGATTTGCATATTAATGTTATTCTTTGTATGTCAAAATTTCTTTGGTTGAAAAAAAATAAGATTTTCTAGGAAATTTTCAAAGTAACCACAAGGAGAATAAAGTCTTTTGATCTGTAAGTCTGGCAAACCAGTGCTGAGGGAGAAAGTTTGATAGTCCAAGAAAAAAAGAAAAACAACTTAGAAAGCAGACATATAAGACTAAACCTCAAGTTTAATATGCTCTTCACTTGGAAAGGGGTTGAGGGGCATAGCCAGGATGGATACCCGGTAACGTCTGTTGAGTACTTACTCTTTGCCAAGTGAGATCTAGTCACTTCACATGCTACATGCAACGATCATGGAGATAGATACTCTACCTTTCATTTCCCCATTTCAAAGATGGGGAAAGTGAGGTCCAGAAATAGTGTTAATGGCTCAAGGACACATAGGTGGCATTTTAAGCCAGGCAGTCTGATGCTGGGGCCTTAACCATTAACACTGTTTTATATTCTGGACAGAAACATAAGGAGGCACTAAGGACTTCTTTATGTTCTGAAGGAGAAAACATTTTCCTGTGAGACACACAAATACTGCCTTTGCCTCCTGCTGCTGGGTTCACATGCAGTGTTGGAAACACAACACAATTTTTCCCTGCAAGTGCTTTCATATCTATTTTATAAGCAAGTGCCCTCCCCGCACTGGATTTTAAGCTCCTCCACAGTAGAAATAGTGTTCTTTCTTTCCCTCTTTCCTTTTCCCTGCACTTAGGATTCAGAGTTAAGAGTCATCCAAATGAAACCAGGAAGTGAGTCTGTCTTAGTCCTTTCAGGCTGCTATAATAAAAATAGCATAGACTGGGAGGTTTAAACAGCAAACATTCATTTCATAGTGCTGAAGCCTGGAAGTCCAAGTTCAAGGTGCCAGCAGATTCTGTGTCTGGTGAGAGCCAGCTTCCTGGTTCCTAGGCGGCCATCTTCTCAATGAGTCCTCACAAGGTAGAAGGGGTCAGGGAGCTCTCCTGGTCTCTTTGAAAAGGGTGTGGATCTCATTCACACGGCCTCCACCCTTACGACCTAATCACCTCCTAAAGGCCCCACTTCCAGATATCATCACATTGGGAATTAAGCTTCAATGTATGAATTTTGGAGGATACAAACTTTAGTGTGAGCAGAGTCTCAGGAAACATCTGAGGTCTTTCTCCTATGACAGGTTTTTTTTTTAAATTGTGGCAAAGTATACATAACATATAATTTATTGTTTTAATCATATTTAAGCATACTAGTCAGTGTCATTAAGTGCTTTCACACTGTTGTGCTACCATCACTACCAGCCATCTCCACAACTTTTTCATCTTCCCAAACTTAAAACTCCGTATCTGTTAAAATAACAAATCTGCATGCCCCCCCTCCTTCAGCCTCTAGCAATCATCATTTGCTTTTTGGCTATCTGACTTGGACTACTCTAGGTACCTCACGTAAGTGAATGGTTAGTTTTCAACTGCAGGTTTCCTGACTTGCTAATTTTAGCCATTCTGACAGGTGTGAGGTGGTATCTCATTGTGGTTTTGATTTGTATTTCCCTGAGGCGGAGTAATGTTGAACATTTTTTTCATGTGTCTGTTGGCCATTTGTATGTCTTCTTTGGGGAAATGTCTGTTCATGTTTTCTGTCCATTTATTGACTGGATTATTTGTTTTTTGGGTGTTGAGTTTGATAAGTTCTTGATAGATAAGTTCTTTATAGATCCTGGATACCAGCCCTTCATCTGATATGTCATTTGCAAATATCTTCTCCCATTCCATAGGCTATCTTTTAGTTTTGTTGACTGTTTCCTTTGCTGTGCAGAAGCTTTTTATCTTGATGAAATCCCAATAGTTCATGTTTGCTTTTGTTTCCCTTGCCTTTGGAGATCTGTGTAGCCAGAAGTTGGTGAGGATGTGGAGAAAGGGAACCCTCCTACACTGCTTGTGGGAATGCAAACTGGTACAGCCGCTCTGGAAAACAGTATGGAGGTTCCTCAAGAAGTTAAAAATAAAGCTGTCCTATGACCCGACAATTATGCTACTAGGTATTACCCCAAAGATACAAATGTAGTGATCCAAAGGGGCACCTGCACCCCAATGTTTATTAGCAGCAAGGTCCACAATAGCTAAACTGTGGAAAAAAAAAAAGATGTCCATCAACAGATGAATGGGTAAAGATGTGAGATATATATATATATATATATATATATATATATATATATGCTTGTGTGTATACACATTGTGTATATGTATAAGTATATGTATATGTATATGTATATGTATATGTATATGTATATGTATATGTATATACACACACATACACACAATGGAGTATTACCCAGCTATCAGAAATGATGAATCCTTACCATTTATATCAACATGGATGGAACTGGAGGGTAGTATTTATCTGAGCTAAATAAGTCAGTCAGAGAAAGACAATTATATGGTTTCACTCATATGTGGAATGTAAGAAACAGAGCAGAGGATCATAAGGGAAGAGAGGGAAAATTGAATGGGAAGTCAACGGAGAGGGAGAAAAACCATGAGAGACTTTTTACTCTAGTGAACAACCTGAGGGGGGCTGGAGGGGAGGTAGGAGGGGGGATGGGGTAACTAGGTGATGGGCACGTGATGTGATGAGCTCTGGGCGTTATATGCAACTGATAAATTATTGAACACTACATCTGAAACTAATGATGTACTGTATGTTGGTTAATTGACTTTGAAGTAAAAAAATGAAAAAAAAATGGAAGGTAATTTTTCCTTGAGATAAAATCTGTACTACTTTAATGCAGAGGACTTAAGCTACTGGTCTCTTAAACTGTGCTCAGACCGTGAACAAGAGGTAGCTAGAACTGGGAAAGGTCAGAAGGGTCTGAGGGGTATGGATGAGACATGGCCCACATTGTTGGAAAGAGCACGAGGGTTGAGGGGCAGACCCCATAGCATGTCGGGGCCATGCGTGAGCTCTGCGACTTTTCTGAACGATTCTTTGTGGGAGAGATGATCAGTGCTTCAGGACTCCATGATTGCAGTGCTTTCTAGAACTGACATGCTTGGAGATAGACATGTTTTAGCAATAGGTGAAGGGAAGGGTTATGTTCACCTAACATGGACCTTGAGTCATGGTTTATACATATACTAAGGTAACTCTCGGTGAAATTTTATCTAACAATTTAAAAAATTATTTGAAGATGAAAATGTAGAAAGAAATGGGAATAAGCATGGTGATATTCTGTGGGCACTAGGCTGTAGAGGGTTATCTAGAACTCATTAACCTGGACTTTGGGAAAGATCTAGCTGTTGGATATAGCCAGTAAGAAAAATGTTAGCTTATAATACTTTCAGCCGCTTACAGTTCTCTTTATAGGAACTTTTGCCTTTTAATTGGAGGCTTATTAACATTTTCTGGATGCAAGAAAATATATTTTATAATGAAATAATTGCAAGCAGTAGAGCAGTCTATTTTGGGCAGAGGTTTCTCCTATAATTGTACTCATCTATCTACTTCTAAGGTTGTGTTAGAAAGTAGGAAGGCTTTTGCTCAGATCCTTAATTTGCCATTTACTCATTACCTATATGACCTTAGAAAAGTTACTCAGACTCTCAGAGTCACCGTAATGTGCTGTATAAAAAATAGTATTAATAACATTTACTTCAGGGTAGTGAGGATTATATGAATGTATTAGGTAAAGCTCCTAAAATAGCTGCTTAATGAATGTTACATCCCTTTCTCTCCTTTCCCACAGCCCTTTGTGAAGAGCTGTGTCTATTGCAAACCCATTTCTTAACCTAGTTTTAATTGTATTTTTCACCATACAATATTTACACAGGAGGAAATGGAAGTGTAGGGTTAGACAGAATGGCCTGGTTTGGCTTAATTGCACTGTCCCCAAGTGTGAACTCCTGAGGACCTACTTCTGGGGTCACCAGCTGTCCCAGTTTGCGCAGCACTGAGGGGGCTTCCAGGGCAAGAGACTGCAGTGCTAAACTTGGGAGAGTCACAGGCAAACTGGGATGAACTGTTCACCCCACCGACTGTATCTATGTCAGACAGTCTTCATTTCTTTTCTAAAGATAAATTCCCATGGACTCCCATGCTTCTTTTCTTGGTGGGGAGGTAAAAAGTGATTATTCTGTGCCTGAATAAACAAGGGAGAACTGTTCTACTTGGCAGTGAGAGAGAAAATGACCCACAAACAAAATTGTTGACTGAACATTCCATTGAGGTGTCAAACACGTTATCTGGGGGTATTTTACTTATGGACATCATCATTGACCTTACTTTTTGGCCACAGAGGAGTAGAAAAGAGCAAAAGATTTCTCAGTCTTTTTTAATACTATTTGGATCACTTTCTTCTTTATATAAAATCAAAAATTTTGTTGTTAAAATGGGTAGGATTCTAATCATTAGGGAAATGGAAATCAATACTACAGTGAGATACTCATTAGGATGGCTGCTATCAAAAACTCAGAAAAGAGCAAGTGTTGGTGAGGAGATGGAGAAATTGGAACCCTTGTGCACTGTTGGTGGGGATATAGGATGGTTTAGTGGCTGTGGGAAACAGAAAGAATTGCCATATAGTCCAGCAATTCCACTTCTGAGTATATGCCCCAAAGAAGTTGAAGCAGGGTTCTCGAAGAACTATTTGCACACCTACATTCTTAGCAGCATTTATCCCATTAGCTAAAACATGAAGGCCACCCGGGATCCCTCGACAAATGAATGGAGAAGCCAAACATAGCATATACATAGAGCGGAAGGAATATTATTAGCCTTAGAAAGGAATGACATTCCAACACATGTTGTGGCTTGGATGAACCTTGAGGACATTTTGCTAAGTCAAATAAGTCAGTCACAAAAAAGACAAATACTATATGATTCTCCTTGTGTGAGGTACTTGGAGTAATCAAAATCATAGAGACAGAAAGTAGCATGGTGGTTGGCAGGTGCTGGGGAGAGGGAGGAGGGGGAGGGGGAAGTTGTTGTTTAAAGGGTATAGAGTTTCTCTTTTACCAGATGAAGAGAGTTGTGGTGATAGTTGCACAACAATGTGAATGTATTTAATGCCACCAATCTGTACACTTAAACATGGTTAGAATGGCAAATTTTATGTTATGTCTATTTTGCCACAATAAAGAAAGAAACAAAATAGAGAGGACTGTTAGGTTTCCAGGAAGATTCTATTGCCTGTGCTGCCTCCTCCAGTTCTAGGCAGTGACTTCCTTTTGTTCACTACCATTTCTCCTATTACAAATGAGGACATTTAGGTACAGAAGGGCCCATTTTCTGCCGTTGGAGTCATAGCCAGGGAAATAATTTCACTAGACTGGTGGCTTCCTAAAGATGGTGGAGGAACTGAGGAATTGTGTAGAAACACTAGGTCTCTTTATTAATAATTATAAAACTCTCTGAGAGCCAACGGTCAAGAGTTTTTATAGCTCATCTTTTAATATTTCCATTTTGTGGGTTCGTTTCCTCTTCAGCCAGGCCAGTTCTGGTAAGGCTGGATAAAGGGGAGAACGGGGGTGAGGGGTAGCTATAATTTCCCAAGTACTTCATGCCAGTGATTCAGGGAACTGCATTTGTACTCTCCTGCAGCAAAGCAATGCAGATGCTAGTGCACGTGTTCACTTGAAGAACAAAAAGCAAACCGGAAGTGGATGATTTCAGCAAATTCTCAGCAGTCAATATTTAAACAGTTCCTCTTTATATATACCCAACTGGGGGGCCCGATGTTGAACCAGCAGCCTATATCATTTGCTGACTTGAAAGATTTGTATAAAGACAATTCAGATCATCAACAATACAGATTAAGATACATAAAATGCTGTCGGGATGGCTTTGATTTTTCAGAAATACATTACTAAGAAATCGATGTCCTGAGTTTGATCAATAACAGCAATACATGTGAATGCTTCTGTACCCCATTATTAAAACCACTGAACTGGTCTGGGAAACCAATCTATTTCCAACCACTTGGTGTTAAATAAGCCTTCCCCAGCCCCAAGTAGGTCTCTGTCAAGCCCGCGTGATGCTCCGTATGCCCCAGGACTATCTCTATTCCGGACAGTGCCATTTTGGAGTAATAATAGATCATCGGTGTCCTAGGTTTGGGTGATGCATCGCCCTGATGTGTCAGAACAACAGCTGGCTCAGTTTCTCTATGCTGGGAGCCCAGCAACAGCTGACTGCTCTGATGGATTACCTGCGTGGTACAGCCTATCGCTGTAATACATCAAGACACAGACCGAGCTGAAGGTGAATTAGTCAAAAGATAGAGTTCTGCAAGCTCCAAACCCAGGAAAAGGAATCCTGTTTAATTATAGAATGAAAGACAAAGTAGCTGGCACGAGGCTTGGTGAATGTCAAATGCAGGGCTATTTCTAAGATATAAGTCCCATTAAGTATGCAGCATTACCAGGTGAGGTTTGATCATTGCTCTGTTTTCTTGAGGTGTGATTCACATCTTGCATTAGCACACCACCCCCGCCAGAGCAGCTGGACTGAGGTTGGGACATACTTTTTCCATGTGTCATTGTAGAGACTTTTAAAATCCAGCCCTACTATAAACAACCAGACTTCTGTCCTAAGATCAAGTATTCCTTCCATAGCTTTCTCTTCCCTTGTACCCCTTTAGTCCAAATCCACCTAGAACAGAATGAAATTATGAAATGATAGTCTGTGCCACTCTGCCTCATGTGAGGTGGTTGAGCCCCTTGACATCCACTCACTCAGTTACTCATTTAACAAGTATTGATTAAGCATTGAACTTACTAAGATGTTTCAATTGCATATCATTAAAAAAAACTGTAATGGTTACAAAGTAAAGAGATTAATTAGTTCAGATAATGAGATGTCCAGATGAGGCAGTTCCAGGGTAGAATAATGCAGTGGAAGGATGTAGGTTCTTTCCACCTTTCTGTTCTGTCGCCTGGCTTGTCTTTAAGGCCTTTACCTTCATGGTTGCAGTTCTAGCCATCACACGTGGACGTTATAACATTGATCCAAGCAAGAGACAAAAGAAGGGACATTCTCCCGCATTCTTAACAGTGAGGAAAACTTTTTCAGAAGTCCATATCAGACTTCCCTTCCAGTCTCACTGGCCAGAATTGTGTCCTTTCACCCTGAGCAAACTATCACTAGTAAGAAGAATGAGACCACCGTGAATAGCAGGTTAGAGCTTGTCTTCCCTGAAGGATATTGCTACCTGGCAGAGAGTGAATAAAATTGAGGTTTTAGAAACAAAGAAGAGGGGTGGGAATGTGCTGTTTGGAGGGCAGTTCTAGCTCTGAAGACCAGGCGAAGCCTTTCTTAAGATCCTCGGGAGCCTCCAGATGGCAAGTTGTGGAAGACAGAGTGATGCATCATCCAAATCTCCCTTCAGGAATAAAGACCTATGCTAAACCAAACCAAACCAAACCAAACCAAACCAAAACAACACAACAACAACAAAAAACAATAAAAAGCCCCCTCAACAAAACCCAAAACCTATTCTACCAGCTTCTGGACAGTCCCAAATATCAACTCCCTACAGAGGAAAATTGTTGTTTGTCAAGGTCATACTCTTTTCAGGGTCAGCCTGTATCCCATGACTGACTGATCAATGTGAGGGTAGAAAGGCCTGGTCCTCTGGTTCCACTTGGGACAACTCTGAAGGGCCATCCCAGGTTCAGGGGTGGAACTTCCTGGTGTCTGCATCTTAGCTCAGTGTCTACTGCCTAGTCCGGCCTCCTCCCATCCACATGTGTTGATCCCAAGAACATCTTGCCTGCTGATCTCCAACTCAGAGTCTGCTTCCTGGGAAGCCTGCAACACAGGCTTGAATAGTCCCTTCAGACTCCATGATATGGAGCTACCCAGAGACGTGGCCATTCTTTCATGCCCGATAGTAATTTGGAGTATTGTAAATAGGCAGCTGAGTTTTGGACCCAATGAAGATTCTAATCTGCTACAAAGACCCTCCTTAGCCCCCAATAACAGCAATTTCTTACCCACTGTAGGTTCCTGAGGAAGGATAAAATGTGAGAACTCATTAGAATTTAGAGATTGGTTGGAACGATCGCTGTATTTCTGTTGTCATGAGCAGAAGTGGGTCAACAAATAGGTTATTGCCCATGTGGCATGTCATGAAAGTATTAAACTCAAAGCAGTGACCACAGATCTGCAGGGTTGACATCACTGTGGAGTTTGTCAGAAGTACAAAATCCAGGCTACCCCCTTGGATCCACTGAATCAGAATCTGTTTAACAGGTGAGTCCCAGGCACTGCTGATCCTCATAGTAACTAAGTTGATCCCTAGTTACCATATGCTCCCAGTTTTTTTCATTATGGTCATTAGTCTTGTGTTTGGATACTTTCAAAATGCTACAGATGTTTTCAGGGTCTACCATATGCATTTACTATACTTTAATTAATATTAGTTTATGTTGTTACAAGTAACGTAAGATTCTTGTGCACCCACTCTGTGTGTTTTGTCAGACTTTTCTCCACGCCAGGAGCATCAAAAGCCAGTTGACCTTCTTATGAGTAAGGAAGGAGCTAGACAAGAGGCCAGAGCACAGAAAAGTGATATGGGAGCTTCCAAACTCAAACCACACAGTTTCCCTCCAGGACAGAAAAGCATCCAATGCTTCTCATCAGTTAACTCTGGAGATGTGAACTCCTAACCACAAGCACCTCTTGTTCCATGAGGGCATTCAGCTTTCTGCTTGTTTGACCACAGAGATCTATTGAAGGAGGCAGATCTTGGGCCAGTGACACCCTGTGTTGGAGAAGGCATCCAAGGGTACTGAGCTTGGGGAAAATGTGAAGGGACGGTAGTTTAGCTCTGTTTAAGGGATAGTAGAGAGTCAACACAGAAGCAGAACAGTTCTGCTGCATGACAATGCTGGCCACTGGCCCAACCCACCGCAATGATGCAGAGCAGTGCTAATGCAGAGCCACGATGGTGGCCCTAAAAACTTGCCAGACAGAAGTGAGTGCCAGGGGGCTCTGGGGGCATTCTCTAGTGACCTTAGCTGTGGTCAGTGAAGACATGCCAGCCACAGGTACCACCAGTACATATGCACTGTGAAGAGCCAGTGCATTCCTGGGGCCCTTCACTTTTGAGATCCTTGGATCTTGAGGGTCTTGATCCTTGGATCTTTTCTGTACCCTTTGGTAAATGGTAACATCTGTGCTGAGAGTAAGTCACTTTGTTTTAGTTTCCTCATCTTTAAAACAGGGATAACAAACTTCACTCTAAGGTAAGGTTCTCCAGAGGTAAAAATGTTAGGAAGGAATTTTAAAAATTATCATTATAAGGTCTTATTTTTCCATTAATAGTCAGGAGGTTAGCAGAAGGGACAACAAGAAAGAGGGTTATTGTTGATGGGCTAGGAAGTAGTAACCTTGATCCTTAACAGAGAGACCTCAAGCACTGTGGCAACTGAAGAATATTAAGGATAAGTCAGGAGGCCAGGCACCTTCTGTTTTACCGTTCTATCTTTATAATGCATCACCTTCCTTGGCATGTCCAAGATGGCCTCTTTCCACATCTAGCCTTGCAGAAGAGAGAGCGAAGGACAGTCTCCTTCTTTATAAGGGCTTAGTCTAGTTCATTGCATTCATCAGTTCCATTTACCTCTCATTGGCCAGAACTTACTCACCTGGCCATCTTTACGTGCAAGAGAGGATGGGAAATGTAGTCTTTGTCTCTGTAGGTAGCAGAAAAGATTCTGTTATGTTGAGAGAGAAAGGGAAGACAAAAAATTCTGTTATTTTAAGAGCAAGGGAAAAGGTGATATTGGGGGACAGAACAGCTGCTGCCACACCCGGTACAATTCAAAACAATGAGACCTTCTGAGAAATGACCACAGGGAGAAGAAAAGCACATCCTCCTCTGCATTCCTGCCTTTCAACAGCTCCTAACTAGGACCCAAATCTGGGGAACAGGCCTCTCTTTCATTTTGAGTCCAAATAAAATTCCTCAGCAGAATTCATTCCTTTCTGTATTTAGAATGATGGAAAAACCCTACTCTTCTAGCACAATGTTAACATCAAAATAAGATTATTTCTAAATGGTAAAAGTAAGAAATTCCTAAGACATGAAAAGATGCTCTTGGAATTGAACTGATGGTAAATGAGTGTGGTTGAGAATTGGAAAGCAGTTCTTCCTCTTCCTCTTTTAACTGCTCTCAGGAGGAGAAAAATGGAAATGAGTATTCCTCTAAGATCATACGTAGGCAGGAAGCATGCTGGAAGGCCAATAGGCACCATTCTTAGTTACAAGGCTTGAAGTTTGAGAATGGTTTGTGGTCCATACAAGAGCTCAAAGTCCTGGTAAGAGATTCTCCAGGGAGTGGTAATTTGGGGAATCTGCCTCCTGCCTACCAGCAAGCAAAGGCTGCAGGATTAACACAGAGGTCCTAAAGAAGGTATTGACAGTTAGCTTTGAGGCAGATGTCACTTACATTACTGTGCACAATGGGAAGAATGATATGAAACAACATGATTAATAACCAGTGGGGTCTGAATCACTGGGGGCCCTTACACACACTTCATACAGACGAACAAAGGCTTGCTCTGTAAGTAATGCAGATTTAGCCGTGAACATTACTTGGTGTGTTCTTAGCTGCGGCAGCATGTTGCTTTATTGTTGGGGATTTTACAGGGGAGATGAAGCAGTGGGAGAAACAAAGGAGATACAGAATGAGGCAGATGAATATTTGAGTTTTTATGTTTGGTTCATAAAGACATGCACATGTAGGTCAAGCATGGAAGTATGCAAAGTAAGGATAAAAACTCGGAGTTATTGGCAGGGAGGGAGAGAAGATGGGCAATTATTGAAGCTGTTTCATCCTCTCTATCTTTTAGGGCACCGTTATGAATACTAAATGGATTTCCATAAGATATCCATAGTTTTTCCGTCCTCATCAGCTTATATTTTCTAAATCGGGAGACTCATGAAGAATAAATGTTACACTAAGATTAAAAAAAAAAAAAAAGAAAACCACAATTGTGTAAACAGAAAACTGTAGGTCATTTGATGAATTCCCAGGGGAATGATCCAGTCGGGTTGTGCCTGAGCATTTAATCATACTTCGTGTTATATTTCTCATCACTGCACAGTGCCGAGGCCTGCGTCAGTCCTGTTTCTGCGGCAATTTAGGGATTTAGTCTCAGCCCTTCCCATCTCTCTGAGGTCCAAGGCATATACAAAATTCATTGTAAACAAAGATTCTCGGAAGATGGAGGTGGGGTTCTGCTGCCCTTCTTCTGTGGAGAGCATAGGCTGATGAAGTAGATGTCAAGGTTCCCAAGGTTTCGCCCTCTTTCTTTACTCCTTGCCCTCCCTTATTTAAGGGCACCAACTGGTGTCAGACACTTGGGAGAAGGACCTGAAGAAGCTGTCATGCATGTCTTCAGTGTGCCTTGTCACATGGAGAAGACAGACCCAGAAACAGATTACCCCATATTGAGTGATGGGTAGAAGGAACCATGTACAGAATGTTCCGAAGGCAGAGTACGGACAGAATGGCTGAACTAACTCTCGCTGGGGGGTGACATTTGACAGAATTTTAAAATACAAGTAGGAGTTTTCTGGGAAACTGGAGAAGGAAAGGCCCCTTCTGGGAAGAAGGAGAGAGTGAAAAGGTTTAGAGTCTTGAAATATCAAGATGTATTTAGGGAGCGTTGGATGGGTTGATATGAACCCATAGAGGACACGACTGGAAGAGAAGTTGAAAGAAAGGGACCTTGATGCTTTGTTAAGAAATCTGGATTTGTTTTTGTTTTTGTTTTCCCATCTTATAGGCGATAAGACCGTAGTGGAGGGGGAATGTAGGGCTGAGGGGTTCCCTGACCAGAGACGGGAAGGGGCTTCTGCCCATTCCCCACCCTTCCCGTGGGAGATCTGACCAACCCACGGAAGGAGCGCCTTGAGGACTGAGAGGTGAGACAGTGGCAAACAGCTTGGAGTGCTAGAGAAAGAAGTCCAAACTGGGTACTTGCAGGTAGCCACTGGCTTGGTGACCCAGAGGGTGGTTGTTGTATACATCATTCAGCATCTAGCAGGAAGTGGAATTCATTCCAACTTTGGTTTGGGTAAAGAGACCTATATGAAGGGACTACCTCAGATGTGGGAGCAGGTGAGGGATATTGAGGCACTCAGACACTAGCTACAGCAGGAACCACAACTTGGGCTGACAAGGCAAAGGAAGATGCCATTGTTCTGAGCCAGTGAGGCTACCCAGAGGAGCTGGAGTCATGGAGGGACAAAGTGAGTGCCAGAGATAACCCAGAAGTGTAATGCCCAGGACAGAGGTGGGGGAGAAAAACACCACCTCTCTCCGCTCCAGGCCTAGGATTCCCTGCTGGTGCCTCTACTGGTTGAACCCAACCAGAGCCAGCTGATAAAGTCCAGGTAATGGAGTTCATAGGGTCAGGAGGCCCCTATGAACAGAGGAAGGCACCTGGGTAGGGATTGGAGGCAAATAGTCAGTTCTTGCTTTATCTGCTCTTTTCCCAAAGACCCTCATGGATGGGGAACTGGATCCCATGGTCATGTTGGCTCTTTTCTTTTTGTTGTCAATTAATCCCATATAATATCTGTTTTAAATCTTTTTGTCTGACAGACCCCTTTGAGAATCTGATGAAAACAATAGGACCTCTCCACAGGAAAGAAAAATCACATATGGATAAAATTTCCATTCAATGTATATATCCTCTAGAACCTTACTGCTCAAAGGGTGATCTGTACCTAGACCAGCAGACCTCACCTGAGAGCTTAGAAATGCAGGCTCCTAGGCCCTATCCTGAGCCTGAATCAGAATCTGCATTTTCACAACATTCTCAGGAGAGTTGTATGCTCATTAAAGTTATAGAAACAATGCTTTGGAAGGGGGACACAGCTTCAGTGTGGCTGGCTGAGTGGATGTGGATATATCAGTTAGGATGTAGGTTCAGCTGCAAATGAAAGAAAACCCAACAAAACAGTAGTTTAAAAAAGAGAGGGGTTTTATGTTTCTCATGTAACATGAAATCTGGAGTTAAATCAGTTCAGGGCTGGTTTCATGACTGCCTCACTATCGATCCGTGTTCCTACTCTGCCATCTTTTGTGTGTAGCTGTTGCCGTCTTGGCTGTCAGATGAGTCCCAGACCTCCAGGCATTGTCTTTGCATTCTGGCAAAGGGAAAAAAAGTGAAGTGAGCAAACCTTGAGCCCTTGTCAAGATTCTTCACAGAGCTTCTCCCCAGAAGCTTCTGCCGGCTACAATTTGGTATGGCTGGGTCTAGCTGCAAGAGGGGCTGCTGAGGTAGAGTTTTCTTCTAAGCTTCGGGTGAAATAGGGGTTATGTTAATAAGAAAGGAGAAAATTCTTATTGAAGAGAAAATTATCCAAATTTCTCCTTGGATGTACTAATGAAAATTACTAGCTCTGAAAATCTCCCTCTTTCCATCTCCTGTCACTGATGAGAACCTATTTATTCCATGTATTCTGCTCTTTGGAATCTCTTTGCAAAATAAGGTGAATTCAGAACTTCTTAGCAGGGGGCAAAATTGAATTTTAGCAGAGAGAAGTGGGAGATAAAATTAGAAACTGGTCAATTTGGGCTCCAGTTACTCAGAATCAGTAGCAGTTCCTTTAGGTACCAGAACCAAAGTATACTTTTGTAAATATAAAGATATAACTGCCTAAATACACCTAAGAAAACATAGGATATTTCAGATTTCTTAAAGAAATTGTGCCCAGATTTCATTTGTATGAATATTTTGTGTGTTTTCCCAGAAAGGAAAGGCAACAGCTTTTACTATACCTCCTTTAGTTAAAAACCACTGTTTTAGAATTATTACTCGTACGTGTATTCACTCCCTCTGATAATATATTTTCCAGGATGTTTTTCTTTATTTTTTTGTTAACATTTTAAAAATCTATATGGCATGACAAGAATTACTTAAGGGGAAGATAAGATTTCTATTTCTGAGTGTGGTGCTGTGATATGTAGGAATTAAAGCCCAGCTAGTTTCTCTTTATTGGTTCCAATATTTTAGCAGGACAAGGTAACATTTGTTGTAAGATGTACGTAACCGAATGCTAACTGTATGGTCTAAGGTGTTCAGTGATAGAGCAGATTCCTTAGTAAGACCAAATTTTTTGTCACTGAAGTTTTGAGCTATATCCTGTTGTTTAAAAGAAAAATAAATGTTGGTTAAAATACTTTCACCTTCTAGTATCTACTTTTTAATTCTTTTAATTTTTATATTTTTAAAGATTTTATTTATTCATTTGAAAGAGCACAAGCAGGAGGCAGGAGGAGAAGCAGATGCCCCGCTGAGCAGGGAGACCGAAGTGGGACTCGAGATCCCAGGACCCTGGGATCATGACCTGAGCAGTAGGCAGACGCTTAACAGCTTAACCCTCGAGCCACCCAGGCACCCCTAGAATCTGCTTTTTAAACCTTCCATCCCCTGTAGTTATCAACTACATGTACCAGGCCCCTAGAAACTAGTATGTTAAAACTGAACCAACTTGATGGGAGTAACTGTCTCTAGGGCGTGTTTTCTGAAGAGCACTGTTGAGAGTAGTGAAGTTATAAGCCTGCTTAGGGGTGTTGTAAAGCTGTTCAAATAGTAACTCAGCAAGTTTTATGAGTGGAAATGTAGTGTTCAAGTCACATTCTGCTTCAAAATGTTGTAACAAATACAAATGAATAAAAATTAATATTTACCAGCAAATGACATAGTAATTCCATATCTGGATTTTCAATGCAGATACTTTGAGAGTTCTACTAGCCCGTTCAGGCTCAGTCATCCTTCTTGAAAGGAATAAAACACTTATTTAGAAAAATTCTGTTTGTAATATGCTTCATGAATTCAGATGTTTTTTTTCCCAGTTAATCTAAATTATGATTTTTTTTACTGGATTGAAGTGGCCACCTTCCCTATGATCTTTGAACTGTCTGTTCTGGCAATAGAGATGCAGTATTGTATTAAATATTTGGCTAAAGAGAACAGAATTCTAAGGAGACCTGAGACTTGGATTAATGTTCTGGATTCTGAAAAATAATTTTTTATTGCCTAGTGTCCTCAAAATACTCTCAGTCTTTTCTGGGTTTCCGTGGAAGGACGTCTGAGAGAGGGTAGGGTCTCAGTCAGAAGGCTTTCCTTCTCTGTGAAGTCCGAGCTCCTGGCAGGATGCAAGGGGATCCTTGAGCTCAGGCTCAGCTGATGGATGCTGTCAGAACAGGACTCTGCATCCAGCACTCAAAAACAGGCCGCAGACCCTCAGCTCTTAAGAACTGGAAGGACCAGCCATGACAGTATCACGAGACTTCAGGCAACAGGTGTGTTCTAAGATTCATGTGAAGTGTTGTCATTCTGTTGTTCTTTTACAGTGAAACACTTGACTAGGTGACTGCACCTTGGTTAGTAGGTTCTGTCCATTCATCCAGTCAAGATTCACTCAACACCAATTATATCGTTTTCTCCCTGTGTGAGACTGGTGGGAGGAAGAGAGGATACAAAGAGGAATAGAGAATGGTTCCTGACAAAGGGGAACCCTCTTACACTGTGGTGGGAATGCAAACTGGGGCAGCCACTCTGAAAATATATGGAGGGTCCTCAAAGAGGTAAAAATAGAGCTACCCTATGACCCAGAAATTGTGCTACTAGATATTTATCCAAAGGATACAAACATAGTGATTCAAAGGGGCACCTTCACCCCAGTGTTTATAGCAGCAGTGTCCACAATAGCCAGCTATGGAAAGAGCCCAGATGTCCATCGACAGATGGATGGATAAAGAAGATATCTATATCTATCTATATCTATATATTTATATGTATGTATATATATGCACACATATATGCACACACACAATGGAATATTACTCAGTCCTCAAAAGGAATGTAATCCTGCCATTTGCAGGGATATAGATGGAACTAGAGGGTATTATGCTAAGCAAAATAAGTCAGAGAAAGACAAATGCATAACTTCACTCATATGTAAAATTTAAGAAACAAAACAGATGACCATAGGGGAAGGGAGGGAAAAATAAAACAAAATGAACGTGATAGGGAATCAAACCATAAGAGACTCTTAACTCTAGGAAACAAACTGAGAGTTGCTGGAGGGGAAAGGGTGGGGGATGGGGTAACTGGGGGATGGGCATTGGAGGAGGGCCCGTGATGGAACGAGTACGGGGTGTTGTGTACAATTTATGAATCACTAAACTCTACCTCCGAAACTAATAATATGCTACATGCTAATTCATAGATTAAACAAATTAAATTAAAAAATGAGAAAACAAAGAATGGTTCCTGACTTATTTGGTCATAGTAGAAGGTGTATGCCGAATGCGAAAGATCTTGCAGATCTACAAAGTGTTTCTCTACTCCCCTGCAAAACAGCCCCAATGCTGACTGCATAAATGCAAAACTGTACGATTTTGATTCAGCTTTCTGGTTTGCAGATATGTTGGAGCTAGTTCTAAAGAACCTATACCAAATATGTACCAATATTTATCTTTTCAGATCTACGTGAGTTGTCAACACCAAGTTGTACAAGTTGTACAAGCCCATGCTTATTTCAACTGTGTTTGGACAGTTGGATTACAATTTTTGAGAACTATACTATTTCGCTTCTATAAAAGTCACTTCTTTTATTGACCAGACATGCTCACTTCCACTTCGTTTCCACAAGTACGCGCTCATCAGGATTATTAATACTTGTATGATGTTGCATTCTTCCCCTCACTTTGGGGAAGAAGCTCTCCTAACAGCAGGGTCTGCCATGTTATATGCTGTTCAGACTTTCAGGCTTGATCCTTCCTGTTTCCAAGGCGTCTGTGGTGTTATTGGCATGTTAATTATTACAGCAAAGGATAAAATGTGCAAAATGGTACCCCCCTTCTTAATGACATAAATAAATGAAGCAATTAATTTTACACAATAAAAACAAGCAATACAATAACTTACAAATTTGGAGTTTCTTCATTATTACATCAAATTGCAAAATGGAAACATGTAATTTCAAAAGGCTCATAAGTGAAAATGGAAACACAGCTGATGCCGCGTCAGCTTGTGCGCTGGAAAATAATGTGGGGCTTGCGCAGTGTGGAACAGGCAACATCTTTTAGACGCATCAGGCCACATATTCAGAAACTGCAGATCTTCCTAGAACTGAGCCATCCCAATGATGCAAGTCATTCGTCCACTATAATACAGAGCAAAACAATAAAACTTTCCCCCTGTTTCCCTTCACATATTCGTTTGGAATTCCAGCAGCTACTTTGCTAAGGATGCTTATCTCCATTTATCTGCAGTTGCAGAAGCTGGAAGCCTATGATTGATCTTGTAACTTCAATATCTAGAGAGAGATAAGTAGGGAAGCAAATCTCCCGGGAGAGCTGACAACAGTTTTTAAAATGAAATGTGTATACACCAAACCTGACATCCTGTATTGCCCACCATCTCTGAAACCGTCAGTTTCAGGGCTGACATTCGGTTCTGTGTGTTTGTTTTGGTGAGTGAGAAAGTAACACATATTTTCTTTGACATCTTGTGCAATTTTACAAGTATTCAGGGCACACTCCCTCCTTTGCATGGAGAATGTATTTGCACAGTTGTCAGAATGACGGACAGCGGAGTGAGTGACAGGACGGAGCGTTGATCTTTGCTTGTTATTACATACAATAGCCTGGTAGGAATCATGATGTGTTGGTGAGACAAACTGTGTCCCATTCTGGAACATATTAAGTTTGTCTCCAGGACACACATGACTTCGCTAGGGTGTCGAACCTCATTCATAATAGATGCTAATCTCTTCAGGGCTGACTGATGACAGCACTTCCTGCCCTTCACGGAATTAGAGCTGGGTTTTATCAAAGGACTCAAACTGCCTGCTAATTAGACTAATTCCCTTCATCATGAATTATTTATTTCCATTGGTAACCGATCACTGTGACATTAATGGGTTCTGCTCAACTTGGTTTCAAACTAATACACACTAGGAGTTAAATGTTTAAAAATTCCTGATACTTCACTCCAGGTCAAGTGTATCTTTGGCTAGTATTTGACAGATTTGATGAAGTCTCCTCGGTTGCATTTTAGTTACAAATAAAATGGGACAAGGTTCCAGATTTGGTTTGGATGGAAAAACCAATCCATTTCTTTCCCTGTGCAGGTGTCTCCTGACTTAGTCCGAATGGTGCATCTTATTCCAGGCCATGCTATCTGTGGCGCATAGTATCTTATCAAGGTCAAACCACCATGTAAAAGTGCCGGTGAACCCCTTTAGGATGACAATATTTCAAAGTTGAACTAGAGAGTATGTCAGCTAGTAAAATTGAAGTGATGCTTAGTTCAGTTACTGAAATCTGTTGATAAAACCAGAGTGCAGGATCTTGTTTCCCTATCTGTAAAATGCAGAATACACTTTAAAAAATTAGAATGTATAGATCTAGCCCAGTGGTGCAGTTATTTAACATCTGAGGCTGAACAGGTAACTGTGTCTCAAAGCCCAGTCCAGACACCACCTGTGTCTGAATGTGTTTGCTAAACTGCTCAAATGAGCCACGTAAAAGGCCTGTTAGTTAGAATCACTGAGAACGGGATCTTAGAATTTGCATTATTAATGAGCACCCCATGTGACTTTTTTTAAGCAATGTGAGGATCACTGACATCAGTCTCCCAAATAATTGGTCCTCTTAGAAATACTGAATCATCGCATCAAATAGGGGACAAGACACTGCCCTCCAAGGTCAGGATTAGCCTTTGGAATTGGCTTCTGTGACAGTTTCGTCACACATAAAACGTACATCATGTCTATTTACTGATAAGGCAGATCATCAGCTAGGTCTGTGAATGACAGAGGTAAATGTTGAGACATCACACCTCTGCTCAGAGGACACACATGAAGAAGGCGTCACGTGGAGGGATAAACAGGCAACGTTCACCAGGGTGATGTGTATCAGGTGGGAAGGCATGCCGTGGGCACACATCGATGCACATTTTTGTGTTAGCTAGGAAGTACTGAATTTTGGAAAGTGGCCAAAGAAAAAGTAAAAAGAAAGTGGTATAATGAGTGGTAACTAGAGATGAGGTGACAGACACTGAACAAAGGCATTTTGTCAGGAGACAAAACCACAAATAACAGCTTCTGTTAAAAGCAGCAACAGTTCCAGGTGCACCTGGGTGGCTCAGTCATTTGAGCATCTGACTCTTGATTTCCGCTCCGGTCGTGGTCTCAGGGTCATAAGGTTGAGCCCCACATCGGGCCCCACGCTCAGTGCTCAGCAGGGAGTCTGCCTGAGTTTCTCTCTCCCTCAGCTCCTCCCACCACTCTGTCTCCCTCTCTCAAGTAAATAAATCTTAAAAAAAAAAGAGAGGGCGCCTGGGTGGCTCAGTGGGTTAAGCCGCTGCCTTCGGCTCAGGTCATGATCTCAGGGTCCTGGGATCGAGTCCCGCATCGGGTTCTCTGCTCCGCGGGGAGCCTGCTTCCTCCTCTCTCTCTCTCTGCCTGCCTCTCTGCCTACTTGTGATCTCTCTGTGTCAAATGAATAAATAAAATCTTTAAAAAAAAAAAAAAGAGAGAAACATAAGTCTATCAGTGAAATGAAGAAGTGCTTTTTTACTGTTTTTCTTTTTTTCTCGTGGAAAGACTCAGATAGCTTTCGATTTGTATTTTCGGACATACACACACGTTTAAATGAAACTTGAATTTAATTTCACTGTCTCACATCCCTTCTTAAGTCACTATGGGTTTTTATGCATTTTGTTGATCTGAACTTGTTAGCTTCCTGAATTGTTTTCCTCTTTGCTTCCCTTTTCATCTCTTACAAGTCACATTGCAGCTGGAGTGGTTTTAGCTTGAAGAGTTCATTCATGTGTTAATATCTGGTATTTTGAAAGGATCCCACCGTCACATCTTCTACAAGGCACAGTATCATTTTTTAAATCCCAGAAATAAAGATTTTCCTAAAAAAAAAAAAAAAGTCAGAAGTTCTGTGTAGGGATGGTCAAAGTAGCTCATGAGATGCTAGCCTGATTGCATCCTGTTGTTTCCCACATGATTGGAAAAGGCTGGCTCTTGAGAAGTCTTGTTAAAAATATTTTATCCTGCACATAGTGCATATGCTTCCTAAATGCTTATTAAATTGAACCAAAGTTTTCAATGGCTTCAGGAAACCATGTTCCAGCCTCTCCTTGTCTGGACATTCTGTCTAAACCTCAAAGAATTCTTTTATTGCTTTTGGAACTGTTGCTTCAAAATTTTTGTTAACGCAGTCTGAGGAACGGACACCAAAGAAGGGCAGTGGGACAGGACCTGAGGTCTGGAAGAGAAATCAGCTTGTGGCCCAGGAAGGAACCCTGGCTGTCAGGAGGCTTTGTAACCCCTAAAGCTGGAAGTAGTAACTGATCACATATGATACAATCTTTCATATTTCACCGGAAGGGAAAATAATGTGACCTATCAACTGGTGAGTTTTGGGACATTTGGGTCATTTACACAAGCATCTCTGAGTATTCTTTAACATATTTGTGGAGAAGAACCCCATAACAATTGCAAATGTTTTGCTGGTCATGTAGCTGGAAGTTTGGAGTATTAAATAAGAAAATAGATTAATTATGTTAATTTGGACTTTGAACTTTTAAGGTGTCATTTCCCCTGATAACTAAATTATTCAATCAATATGGGATAATTAACAGTAAGTAACAATAGAGAATAATTTAAAAAAATTAAATATCATAAATCCAAAGAATAGACCAAACCAAACTTATTGAAAGATGGGCCATTTGGAGAAAAATAACAATATTAGAAATCATCTTCCCTGACGCCCCTACATACTCCTATTCCTAGTCTAAGGAATACGTTCCCTTAAAGCAAAGCTTTCCAAAATGTATTCCAAGGAAGAGTCATTCCTGAAGATATTAATAGGTATTCTACAGGAAGTGGTGTATGGTCAAGTAAACTGGGAAATGTTATAAGAACTTTCAAACTTAAAAAAAAAAAATCTTGAATTTCTGTTTCATTCCAGAGGAGAGGCATTGGGACCAGATTTACCTTTCCACCATAAACAAGTAAAAAACTGGATAAAGTCTGGGAGACAGCTATTTCCAGACATCAGACAGAGGCAGGTCAGGGCTGGGGTTCCTGAGAGATGGGAACAAACAAGATGAGTCCCATTCTCACCCTGGTTTCTACTTGGAGGCAACTTGCAACCACAGTGCAGGGAGGGGAATCCCAAGCAGAGCACAGTGGGCTTGCTGAATTGAGGAAAAGCAGATTAGGGAGGCCGAGCAGCTTGGAAGTTGCAGATCATAATTCTAAAGAAAAGGGCACTTTGCAGAAATAGAGCTGCATGAATCTTCCTGGAGGACTCCCTTGCATTTTGCTAGTAATTATGTTGTGTGTGCATGGAGTAAAAAAACTCCCCATAAGACAGGGGAAAAATATAATTGGGACTTGTAAATTCACAAGGGCAAGGAGATGTTTAAACTCCAGGCAATGAGAGTAGAGAGTTCTCACTGGTCAGCCAAGGCATTCGTTGAAGACCACCAGAGGCATATGTTAATAGTAAGGATAGACAACCTCTGGAATAAAACTACACAAGATGTGTGATAGGAAAGCTAAAAAACGCAGGTCTAGAAGGGATGAAGCTGGAAAGCAAGTCATTGCTTGCCAAAACGAAGCCCACTACTCTTTAAAGGAAAGCAAACAAAAATCCAGACATCCAATAGCATAACATTCACAATGTCCATAATTCAATTAAAAAAACCCATCAAACATGCTACAAAGCAGGAAAGTGTAACCCACACCAGGAGAAAGTTAATCAAAAGAGACAGTCTAGTTCTACAGATGGAATTAGCAACGAAGGATGTTAAACCAGCTACAATAAATACATTCAAGTAAAGAAAAGCATGAACACAATGAGAAAATGGGAGGTGAAAAGAACTAGATGAAAATTTGGAGATTGAAAATACAGTATTTGAACCAAAATCTTCTGAATTTGGTGTGTAGAATTAACAGAAGATTAGGCACTAAAGAAAAAAAAAAAAACAGTGAACTTGAAGAGCTAGAAGTAAAGTCTATACAAAATGAAATATAGAGAAAAAATATATCGCTGAACAAAAAAGCCAAACAGGGCAGCAATGACTTGGAGGATGATACTAAGCAGTTTACCATATATGTCACTAGTGTCGCAGGGGAAGGAGAGAGAAAAGAAGGGAACAATAATATATTTGAATAAATAATGGCTAAAAAATTTTCCAAATTGGATTAACATTGTAAACCTTTAGGTTAAAAACAGCTCAATAACTCCAAGCAGGAGAAACTCTTATCTTTCTCTGCTTCTCATACTGACTGAGTATCATAGTCAAATTCTTGCTGACCATGGAGTAGATCTCGGGTAGAAAGAAAGCTTGCACGTTGGATAATAAACTTGATGTGCAGTGATCTTCAGGTCCACCACTGGCTGCCTAGCACTCCCTATGTTCCTTCCTACAAGGAGTTCTTATAAACAGCAAGGTCCTGGGGCCCCTGGGTGGCTCAATAGGTTAAATGACCGACTCTTGATTTCAGCTCAGGTCATGATCTCAGGGTCTTGAGATCAAGCCCTGGGCTTCTGCTCAGCAAGGAGTCTGCTCGAGATCTCTCCCTCTTCCTCTCCTTCTGCCCTTCCCCTCTTTGGGCTCTCTCTCTTTCAAATAAGTGAGTAAATCTTAAAAAAATAAAATAAAAAATAGAAAACCCAACAAAAAAAAACCTGCCAGCAAGGTCCTGAGGTATGGGCAAGAGTGAAGCATGAAATAAACACATCTCCCAGAGCATCCAGGGCCAGTGAATTAGGACGCGCCTACTGCAAGTCAGGCAGTGGGCACACTAGAGGTCTCGTGTCATCTGCTTTTCTTCTTGTCCTTTCTACTCACTTGCTTGCAATTCGGTTTTATTTTCTCAGAGAACTAAGGACATTTCCTGAAAGCAGTTGCTATGTTTTGGCCCATTTCCATGTGTAAGCATAGATGGAAGGCAAAGGGGTTTGGAGAGCCAGGAGGAGAAAGATGGGGATTGACATGGGCAGGTAAATACAACAGATGGTTCGATTATTCAAGAGGAAGCCATGGCGTGGTGTTAGGAAGGCCCTCAGAATGAGCCAGACCCAGCCCTACCCTTACGTTCTGTGAGATACTTGGTAAATTTCTACATCTCTGAACATTGGTTTCTTTATTTATGCACCTGAGATAAAAATATATACCTTATACATACATCCTAAGCACAATAAGTACTGCACACACACACACACACACACACACACACACACACGCACCCCTATGTAAGTTCATATCATTTACTTAATGAAATAATGTTCATATAATGCCTATTATTCCTCAGACACGGTAAGTGCACAAGAAACAGGAGCTGCCATCACAGTTTTCAAAGTTACCATAATGGTGGAAAATAATGAATCCCTGGTCTGGGAGCATAGAGTGTCTTCATAGGAGGAGGGATTCTGAAATAATCTGAGGGTGTCTTTGAAAACTCCTGCTAAGAGTAGAGGTACAGAGGAGAAATAATTTTAACACTACAGAACTCTCTTTAAGAAAAACTACAAGAGGGACGCCTGGGTGGCTCAGGTGGTAAAGCATCTCCTTTCAGCTCAGGTCATGATCCCAGAGTCTTGGAATCAAGTCTTGCATTGGGTTCCCTGCTCAGTAGGGAGCCAGATTCTCCTTCTGCCTGCTGCTCCACCTGCTTGTGTGCTCTCTCTCTCTCTCCCTGAGAATTAAATAACATCTCTCTCTCTCTCTCTCTCTTTTTTTTTAAAGATTTTATTTATTTGTTTGACAGGCAGAGATGACAAGTAGGCAGGGAGGCAGGCAGAGAGGGGGGATGCAGGCTCCGCACCAAGCAGAACACCTGATGCGGGCCTCGATCCCAGGACCCTGAGATCATGACCTGAGCTGAAGGCAGAGGCCCAACTCACTGAGCCACCCAGGTGCCCTGACAAATAAATAAAATCTTAAAAAAAAAAAACAAAAAACAAAAAATTGTAAGGTATTCTACATTGTCTTCATAGGCAACCTGATCACCTGATCCCAAATATGCTGAGAAGCAAAAGTGACTTTATACTGTGATGTTCTTCTTGTTCTATGGTTCTAATAGAAAGCCCATTTTCTTATAAAAGCAGATGTTACTCTGCACCTATGTGATGGTGTCCCCTGAAGATAAATGCATCATTTAGAGCTTTCTATATGTTCTATAGCCTGCACATGCTTTCTAAATATAGTAGTCAGATGATTACTTAATTTTGCTAGAAATGGCAGATTGTTGACAAAGAATCCCCGCTGAGTTCCAGTGCCTTGAAATGCAGCTTCTATAAAGCATATCATATCTGAAGAAATGACTTACAATGCCATTTGCTGCATAGAGTGACATAATATTTAACTCTGTCACTGAAGTATAATTGCCTTATTTTTACAATGTTAGTGCTCTATTGATAAATATAGATTACCTGAACAAGTCAGGCCTGCGGCAGGGGGCAAAGCAGTTGCAGAGAGCAGAGCTTTTAGACAAGGAAACTATCTCGTGCTCAGACAGACCATCTGTTCTCCGACAGTTGGTTACTCAAATGATGTATATTCAGTTCATACAAAGAATTCATTCATATAGCATCTTTTCCTTAACTCACAATTTAATAGACAGTAGATAAAGAAACGAAGCAATTGGTTTCATGCACCAGCGAGAGATGCAAAGGGACCTACACACATAAATCTTGTTGCCATTTTGCTTTTTGGTCATAGTGTGTAGAGGCAGTGTAGGTTTTTAGAATTAACATAGCCCCACTTTCTCTTACCTCTAGGATGAGTACGTGCACCCCTGTATCTCCTTCCTCCTGCATTTAGCCCTAGCTTTTGATGACAGTGTGCCTCATCTGTCAAGAGTACGAACTTACAGTACAGTGGAGAGAACTCAACAGCAGCAGTGTAAGCACAAAGGGAATTTATTGGCTGATAGACCTGAGCAGTCCAGGTGTTCAGACATATCCGTCAGATCCTTCTGCGTGTCTCTATTTGTCTCTCAGGTCTCCTTTCCTTGTTGGTGGTTCCTCTACGTGGATATAAGATGCCCATGACTAGCATCCTTACGGCTTGAGGTCCTGACATTTAAATAGACATTGTAAATTTCCTGATTGGACCGAGGCAGAAAATTAAAGAGCTACGTGCTCCAACCGGAGAGTAATTTGTTCCCTAGAACTGCTTTTGCTGAACAGTGCTTTGAGGTTATACCATCAGCTATGCTGACGTGTTTTCCACAATTTCTTCTTGGAGGCTCTCTGTAGCACGGTGTCCCCTTCATGAATTACTGCAGGATAAAGTTTTCACAGGAACTAGAATAATGTAATAGATTCATGCAACTACCTTTTTTGTTTGTTTCCTTTCTTTCTTTTTAAAAATATCCATCAGACTTTATAAATCTATTAGAAGTGTGTTTTCCTCTTTGCCTTGTCTAATTCGAAAGGTCAGAGACAAATTTGTTGTCTATCTATGGTAACTATGTAGGATATTATGAAACCATTTTGTATCCTAACCTTACCTGGTACTTAATTTTCCTATGTTTACTTTTATACTGTTTGATTTCATCTACTTACTTAATCTTACTTGTCCTACATATTTTAAAGCCACCTCAAATCATTTTCAAAGATAAAGTAGAAATAAGTATATTCATTCTTAAAACAATATATCCAACACCTGTGTAAAAGATTTCATATCTTGTGTTCACAGACTGACTCTGTAGGAATGTTTTCTGGAATCCCTCTGTGGCTCTTCTCACAGAAGCTGTAGTAGTTAAACTATAGGAACTCTGTCTTGTGAATTGCTTTAACTAGCTGATCTATAAATGCTCACTTAGTGCCTTCAGGAAGCCAAAGGGCAAATGCAAGTGGATTGGTGGTTGTATAGGAAGTTGTCTTGCTTCTGGCCAAACCCTGGTATGATCAAGACCATTTCTTGGCAGTGGCCAGAACTCATCCTTAGGTCTGTGATCCTATGGAAGCTGGGATATTCCTGGGGTGACCCCTTCCCTCTACATGGTTGAGGCATTGTTTATAAATACCAAGAAATCCTGGTGTTCACAGATTCATCTGGAACTCAAATCCCAGCCTTAAATTCTGTGCACAGGTTTCTGGAAGTGTTAGGAGGTCCCTAGTTACAAGGACCATTTAGGGGTGGTCCCAACATTTCAGTCTTACTGTTGGAAATGAAATCTAGGGATTTGCATGGAAAGTAGCTGAATATCCAAGGAACAACACTTAATTTTGTGTTGGTCACTGTATCAGTTAGGTTTTAGTTGTATGTAAGATAAACCTAACTCAAATTGGCTTACTCCATACAAAGGAATTTACTGGCAGAAAAATCCAGAAAGGAGAACTTTATGCAAGAATTAATCCAGATACTCAACAATGGCTCCTGTGTCTTCTAGTCTGTTTTCTTCTCTCTGCTCTGCATTGTACTAAGTCAGCTTCTTTTAAGGCTGGTTCTCTTCATTGTTGCAGAATGGAGGGAAGCAACAAGTGGAATCAGATGGGTCTTAATTCTCCTTCACTAAGAGAAAGCATCAGCTTTTTCTCCCCTATAGATCTCCCCTTAGACCAACTTGTGTCACTCAGCTCCGAACCAATCAAAGGAGACAGGTGAGCAAGGTCAATGTGTCCTAGCTGGGGAAGGATCAGGGACACCCAAATTGCATAGCTAGAAATTTCAGGGTCCTAGTAGGAGGAAAGGGAGAAATGTCTTAAGAGTGGAGGGTGAGGGAAAACAAAGAATTACCATCACTACTGTTTTAGGGAAACATTTTTTTTATGGCTCCATGAAGACCTGCCAGTGTCTGCCTGCAGAATATTGCAATGAGTCTTAAAGTTGAAATTAACTACATCATTGCTATTTTTTAACTTCCTGCATGATATTATGCAGGAAGAAGTTCTGTATAGTTAGAATCTGAACAATGTATTTTAAGGGAGTCCTAAGCAGATTATGCTAAGGCAGAAGGAAAACGGGTCTGCCTCATTGATACGAAGTATATTCAATTTCCCAGTGAACAGCCGCAGTGAGATTAGAGAAACTCTGGTAAACAGCTAGGAAGCCAGGCTAAGACTGAGAAGTGGAGGGAAGTTGTTGCCCTTGTACTGAGTGCAAACCAGTTGGAGGAGATGCATAGAGAACCCCAAAAAACAGTAACAAACATGCTGCCTGCCAGGACCCACCGAACAACCGTAGTTCAGGTCACAGAACTCAAGAATCCTCCAACTGGATATGATCGTGAGGTCCAGTAGACTTGGGTTTGAACAGCAGGTATCCCATAGCCTGGAAGTCTGTGTTGGTACAGCTAACACAGTCCACTGTAAGAGAGCCCTGAAAATAAAGGGCTCCATTTCTCCCTGATCACAAAGATCCTGACTGGGCTTTACCTTTGCTCCAGGGATGGAGCCTGGCTTTTTAAACTAAGAATCAAGAAAGCCTTAGATTTTGCAAAATCATTTCTATTGAATCTCTCTCCCTGGGTTCTTTCTGGCTCCTAAATGGTTTTGTAGCATATATCACAGCCTGTATATTTGACTAATAGTTTGCATGAATAATAAAATCTTCCAGAAGTAAACAAGCTCATATTTTTGCCATTTGTAAACTTTATTGCTATTATAAAATCAATGTTTTGCAACCAGAACCCTCGGCTGATCTCACCGACGGCAGTTGGAGCTGTTAACAAGGTGCTGTGGACTTTTCTCCTTTTCGGTGTGATTTCCTTTTCATATAAAACAGTGTGATTTTATATATGTGATAATCAGTCCTCACCATAAACATTTCAGGAGGTAGGCAAGCAGTGGCGTAAATAATGATATGCAAAGCAGTGTCTATATTGGTGAATGAGTGGTCCTCCCGGGCGAGAACGCAGACTTGGCTGAAATATGGCCATTTCTGGGGGTGATAGAGGCTTCACATGTGATGAAGCTTAGAAACAGGTAACCTCTGGTTACTCAGATCCTTGACCTTTCTTCCCTGACCTTCAGAATCATCTAGATTTGAAACTCCCAGAACCACCTCATCTTTTTCCTGATTTTGCCTTGGGCTGCCTCTCTCGTGACTCTGTGAGCTGACCCTTCATGCGGTCATTCTTGAACATGTCTGTTTATCAGAACTACCTGCTGTTTTTTTTTTCCCCCCCTTAGGGATTTAAAAATAATTTATGCACATGGAAAATAAAAATTTCAAACAGTGTAGAAGAGAACAAAGTGCAAAGATAGGTCTTTCTTCCTGCCTGGTCTTATTTCCTGATTATTTTAAAAATCATTTCTGTTTCCTATTGTATGGATGTGTGCTTCTAGGATACTCAGTAATACACTTATACTTAAAAAAAAAAAAGATTTTATTTATTTGTTTGACAGAGAGAGAGAGTGTGTGTGTGTGTGTACAAGTCAGGGGAGTGGCAAGGAGCAGGAGAAGCAGGCTCCTGCTGAGCAGGGAGTCTGACGTGGGGCTCGACCTCTGGACCCTGGGATCATGACATGAGCCGAAGGCAGACACTTAACCAGCTGAGCCACCCAGGCGCCCCTATGCTCATACTTTTATTCATAGTGTTTTGCAAAGTATTTAACAGCTGGCAAGGTGTAACTTACGAACTCATCAGGACTTTGGCCTATCCATGGTGCTAGAACAGTTTCCTGGGAGCCCCGTCTGTACCAAGCATTGACTTTCATTTGCAGGGTTATGGGGAGAAGTGCAGGAATATATTAGTTTCCTGGGGCTGCCGTAACAAATTGCCACAAGCTTGGTGGCTTAAAACAAACAGAAGTCTGTTGTTTTGGGTTTCTGAAGTCTGAAACCAAGGGGTCAGTAAGACCTCTGTCCCTCTGAAGGCTCTAGAGGAGAATCCTTCCTTTCTCCTTCTGCCTTCTGGTGGCTCCAAACATTGCTTGGCTTGCCACCACATAATTGCGGTCTCTGCTGCTGTCCTTCCCATGGCCTTCTCCTCTGTCTTGGCACTTGTCACTGGGTTTAGGGTGCATTTAAGAAATCTTAAATGGGGCGCGTGGGTGGCTCAGTGAGTTAGGCCTCTGCCTTCAGCTCGGGTCATGGTCTCGGGTTCCTGGGATTGAGCCCCTCATCAGGCTCTCTGCTCAGCAGGGAGCCTGCTTCCTCCTCTCTCTCTGCCTGCCTCTCCGCCTACTTGTGATCTCTCTCTCTGACAAATAAATAAATAAAATCTTAAAAAAAAAAAAAAAAGAAAGAAATCTTAAATTTCCCAGGTAATTCAGGTGAGGCTGTCTTACCGCTGCCTTAGGAATCATGGCTTTAGAGCTGTGAGTCATGAGCCTGGAGAAGGACCAGAATGGTGTGCGAGAGAAGGTAGTAAAGTTGCAAAGTTATCTTGGAGAGGGGTATTTACCTTTGAGACTGTTTAACTGATCTTGTTAATGCCATTAAGATTATTTAGCTCTCTCAGTACCATTAGGAGAAGACTGATTTTTGTAGTTTCTGAAAGAGATTGAATTTAGAAGACATTTTTGAAAGAGCCACTGGTCTCAGTAGACCCCAGGACTACAAAGATAGGGCTTTGTAAGATAGGGTTTACCCTGAGCTGGGTGGGTAAGTCTCAGAGAGCGTTTTCCATTTATTTATTCAGTCTCTACTATTGCTTTTCTTTCAAGAACAATTTCTTACATACATGAATGAGGCAGAAAGTGAGAGTAACATAGAGTTTACCGGCGTTATAAGGTCAGACTTGCTGGGGATCTATTGGCTCATCTGATGGTGTGCAGCAGCTGTCCTGCCCACAGCTCCTCCAGCGTCCACACAAAGTCCTCCTTCAGCTTCCCTGACTCCTAGGCAGGTGCGTGAGTGGTTCCTGGTGACGTGCGCTAGTTCTCCGCCCAGTGCTCCAACTGCTGTTGGAGCTGGAGGTGTGAAGGTGATGAGAGACTGAAGTGGGTGCCAGTGACAAATGGACTCGGGTTCCAGCTGTTCCTTGCAGGCTCCCGTCTGCCCTCACCTCTCCCTCACTTCCCATCCATTGTCTTGTTCTCATTGCTGGCTCTGCTGACTTCATGGCCATCAGCCGACACAGGGACAGTGGACCTACAGCTGCCTACTGTGCTCCAGTGATCAGGCAAGGCGAGGTCTAATCCCTTAAAAAAAGTCCTTTATGCCACTCAACGGTGCTCCACTTCTCTGATCAACCTTACTAATGCAGAACTTGGATATTGTATTATTCAGTTTTGTTGTTTTGGAGGGAATTTATTTGAGGACTTACTTCCCTGCTGTATTCTAAACTGGAAGTAGAAGCATGTGAGGGGAAATAAGGGTTATTATCCTGTCTTGCAAGGGTAGCCTGTCACAGTCCCAAAATACTAAGATGTCATCATGACCTTTCCAACATGGCCTCTCTTGGCTCCTCCCGTCCATCTTGACCTCCAGACCCTTAACTCCTTTTCACTCTGGGTCCCTTTCCAGCTTTTCTCATCTCCCCATTCAGGCCAGTGCCCAGCTCTTGGCATCCCGGGCTGTCTGCTTTTCTCTGCTCCCCCCTTTCTCACTGCCGAACTTCTTGACAGGGCAGCCAGCCCTGGCTGTCTCAATTTTCTTGCATTCTAGAAGGTCAGAGATTTCCTAAGCCTAACACCCATTAGGTCTCTGATGTGTTCACAGGATGTACCATGATTGCCCCACCTCTACTCAGAAAGCTTGTTTTCCTTCTCTTTTGTGGTGCTTATTACCTCTTCCTTTGTCTCTTTCTCTGCTCTGAATCATTCACAAGCTGTTCTCATCCCTCCAGACTCCCAGTACAGCCATCCTGAGGGAAGGAGCCTGTGGCGTGCTAATTTGTGGAGTCCATACGCGTTTGCATACATCTGAAAACAGAGGCCTTTGCCTTACTTAACTTTGTAATGTCTCACGGTTCTTGAATAATATTTTTATTAAATTAAAAACATTTTTAAACATTTGGTTATATCATCAGTTCCCTCCCCCCCCGCATCTCTCTATCCTTTCCACCTCTAAAGTGCATTTCTCATTTGAATACATAAGCCACTGGGGAAAAAATAGCATTGAGTATACTGTGCAAAAATCTGCTTTACAGCTAGATTTTTCAGGAACTTATCCATTCTTTATAGCAGTGCTGGAGGAAAAGCTAGTATAAATCAGTTTAAAACAGATACTAATGCCTCGTTCTTCTGCATTCAACTGCTATTCTTTATTTTCCAAACCAGCCAACTGTCCTGTCAACTCCGCATTTATGCTTGAAATCTTACCCGTTCTTCCAGGGTTGGCACAAATGAAGTCCCACTGTATCATTGATTCTTTTCTAAATGCCCCTTGATTGAAAACTCTCATGTCCACTTCAAAATTCATTAAAGTATTCATTCTTTTCTCTCTGATGATACTATTATATTATAATTATTTTCATGCTTATTTTCTATCTTAGACTTGGCAAGTTCCTTGATGTCAAGGTCACAAGGTTACAAGTTCACCACCACCTCCTTTTCATTTTGGTCCCCTAGCTTCCTCTTGGTAATTCTGTGCTTTGCATGTCTTAGGTATCTGGTAAGTGTTTTAAAATTTAAGTCAAATGGACAGCGCTTGAAAGACAGGCGTGAGACTGAGCCATCATATGAGATGAGGGACCAACTAGCAAAGCCACCTGCAGAAGATGGGGTGAAGACCATTTCTGGGTGAAATCTGTGGCATCTCTTTTCCCCCTTGAAGCTCAAAGTCCAAGCACAAAGCTCATGAGGATCCGTAAGAATGAGCAACCATGAGGAAAGCTTTATTTCATTGTGGGAGTCTAATTTGAGTGTCTAGATGAAATCTCAGCTCTTTCTTGATGTCTCTGTATTTCTTATGCCTAGAAGAACAGGCAGAAAATAATCTCGTGAGAAATTTTCAAAAAGACATTGAGAAGTTCTGTTTATAACCCTAGTTTGAGACCCAAGATACTGCTACCAATCTCCTTGTCTCCTAGCCAGTTCTATACTGAGTTTGGGACATAAACATAATTAAAGGAAAGAAAGATAACCTATTAACAGCTCTTCAAGGACTCCTTGAAACAAAGCAGAACCAAATTCCTTCTTTGCTTCCATTCTGATTAAAAGATTTTCCTTCTTATTTAAAACAGAGAGGATCATCCATCTTTCCTTAAAATATGGACATTTTTGTTTTAAGACTCCTAGGCTGAAGGTCAGTTTGGAGTATCAGATGGAGACAGCAAACCAGCCCAGATAAGAGTTTCCAAAGCTATCCATCACTTGAATAAAAGCCAAGCAGCAGGTATTGATCTTAATCCTGAAGACAGGTTGAAAGGAAGAGGTAAGGTCATAGCATCGCAGTTACTCAGGAATATGAAAGAGGTGAGATTATCATGAAGAGGCAGACACACGGCCAACCAGAACCATTGTGGACCAGGTGGAAAGGCACTAATGAGACAAGTCAGCTGTGACCTGCAAAGTCCTGGGGCTGCCTTTATGTCATACAAACCGGGGAACTCAAAATGGAAATCAGTGGGTTTAGATTTCCAGACAGAGAGGACAGGATTGAGCTTTACCTGGTGAGTCACAGAAAAGGATTACTGTCTAAGGCCATGAACTGAAAGTACGTTGATGACTTTGGCACAATCAGATTACAGTCTCCTGATAAGTTGCAGGTCCTTATTCTCCAGGCCATTCCTCTCTCCTGCCTTTCTGGGTCTGTATGTCCTTTGCAGATGTTTCTACTTCTTGGTGCGTAGGTCTCATGAATTTCCACCAGCCACTATCCTTCTCACCTTATGTGCTTTCCTGGGCCACTTTCTTGTTTTCCCGGACTACCCCAAACTATGTAGTAAGTGCCAATCTTAGTATACAGACTGGTGTGTGGGAAATACAGCTTTCTTGATTTTTCTATCACTTAAATTCTGTTTTGTATCCCTATTCTACTGAAGTGGCCCTTACCTCAAACTTTAAAATATTGTGGCAAAAACCTTGCTTTTTTGTGTGCTCCCTTTTGTATCTAGGTTATTGAAATAGAAAGTCAAGAAGAATCTCCCAGAACCTCCTTTTCTGTGCTGTCAGAGGCAATGAATGCAGAGCCAGGCTCTAATAGGGGAAGTGCCCATGGTGGTGGGGAGTAGTGGGAAGAGGACAGGAATAAAGGTACAGAGTGAGGTGTGGAGGGATGCATTATTTTTTTTTTAAGGTTTCATTTATTTTCAGAGACAGAGAGCATGAGCCAGGGGGAGAGACAGAGGGACAATCAGACGCCCTGTTGAGCAGGGAGCCTGATGTGGGGTTTGATCCCAGGACCTTGGGATCAGGACCTGAGCCGAAGGTAGACGCTTAACCGACTGAGTCACCCAGGCGTCCCAAGGAGTGCATTATTTAACAGTTCCAAATGGTATCTCATGGAAACAACTGCAAAAGCCAGCAGTATTTAAACCCACCCAATGGATCTTTTTTGTTTCCTTCATACTGTAGTTTACGTCTTTTGTTATTTTTAAGGACACTTTGCCTTCTTTTATCTTCTCTTTTTCACCTTCCCTGGGATGAGCCACCCACCCTCCATGTATGCTTCCAGGCCAAGTGGGTGCTTTCTCTCCCTCCTGCCACAGGCACAATGACTGTGTTCATTCTTATATTGACCACATATTCCAATTATAGCAATAAAGGATGTCCTTTTTGATGTCTATGGATATGATTATAACAATCCTCACACCTCATGTATCATTCCTACCAGAGACCCAGAGTTTTCATAAAAGGTACTATTCTGGAGATCTGGAGCTTGCACACTTTATTTAAGTCATACTTTTGAAATAGAGTTAACCAGTTTTGGATTTGTATGTTATAAAGCACTTTTTGTTGTGGTAAAATACACATAACAGCATATATACCATTTTAATAATTTTTAAGTGCACAATTCAGCATCTATTTACAGTGCACCCATCACCTCTGTCCATCTCCAGAAGTTTTCATTACTCTAAACCGAAACTCTGTACCCAGTTACTGTCTAAGAATTTCCCATGCCTCTTCCTCCCAGCCCCTGGTAATTAGTATTCTACTTGCTCTATCTATGGGTTTAACTCTTCTTTGGAGGTGGAGTCATCATCCTGCTTTGTCTGTCTCATTCCACTTAGCATGTTTTCGAGGCTTCTCCTTGTTATAGCATGTCTCAGAATTTCATTCCTTTTTAAGGTTGACTAATACTCCATTGTACACATATATGACATTTTCCTTATCTACCCATCTGTCTACGGACATTTGGGTTGTTTCTACCTTTTGAATATTGTGAATAATGTCACTGTGAATATGGGTGTATGAATATCTGTTTGGGTCCTTGCTTCTAGTTTTTTCGAGTCTATACCAAGATGTGGAGTTGCCGATCATATAACAATTCTATGTTTAATTTTTTGAGAAACTGCCACATTGCTTTCCTTAGTGGCTGTGCCACTTTACAGTCTCACCAGTAATGCACAAGGGTTCTGATTTCTCCACATCCTTGCCAAAACTTATTTCCTAGATTTTTGGTAATAGCCATTGTATGGGTATAAAGTGGTATCTCATTGTGGTTTTTTGATTTGCATTTCTCTAATGATTAGTGATATAGTAATGTTGAGCATCTTCTCCTATGCTTATTGGACAGTTGTAATATCTTCTTTGGAAAAAGACCTGTTCAAGTTCTTTGCCCATTTTTGAATTGGGTGCTTTATATTTTATTATTGTGAGTTATAGACATTTATTATATATTTTGGATATTAATCCCTTACGAGATCTATGTTTGCAGATATTTTCTTTCATCCATGGGTTGCCTTTTCACTTTCTTTATAGTGTTCTTTGATGCACAAATGTTTTTAATTTTGGTGAAGACCAATTAATCTTTTTTATTTTTTTTATTGTTGTTTCCTGTGCTTTTGGTGTCATATCCAAGAAACTGTTGCCAAATCTAATGTCATGAGTCTTTCCTCCTATATTTTCTTCTGAGAGTTTTATAGTTTTAGCTCTTATGTTTGGGTCTTTGATCCATCTTGAGTTGATTTTTGTCTGTGCTGTAAGATGAGAGTCCAAATTAACTCTTCTGCATGTGCATATCGAGTTTCTCCAGCTGCATTTGTTGGAATGCATTTTTAGATACTTAAAATGCATATTACACACTATTCTGTTTTCTTCAACAGTGTATGGAAAACAGCAAACCTTTTCTTGAGGGCTCTTTGTCACCTCTAAGATTGTTAACTCTTATTCTGTGCTGTATTACAGTGACTCTCAAAAGGGCTCTCCTATACTAATGACCTCCCACTGCTAGGCTTTATTTATTCCCAAGTTGTCATTGCTTTTATTTGTCCTCCTTTGCTATTAAACTATTTGCTGCCAAGCTCTTAGCTGTCATGTCTCCCCATAACAATGTGCCCATCTCATTTGTTTTACAAACTAACAAACCTGGTAGCTAAACTGAACAAGAACTGGATATAAACTTAAGGCCAGTATTCTCTGAGAAAGGAATGGATTCACAGTAGAGTAAATGAAATGATCTTTCATTAAAGGACTTTATGAGAGCTCTTGACTTTGCTGAGCGGTCACTGTCATTTATGTTGAGGTCTTCATCTATGTCTGATGTCTACATAATTAGGAATTACACACTGATGTGCTATTGAATGTTTAAAAAACCAGCTTTGGGGCGCAGCGGGGAGAAGCTTTCTTTTTAGTGGTTGCTGATTTCCACGGTGTAAATGCTACCTGGGTGGCCAATTTCAAGCTCCCAGGATGACATCACTGAATGTAGAGCTGGGAAGAGAGGTGTAGTCATGCATCATTTTTACTATATAGGTACAGCAGCCATGAAGAGTATAGGTAATAGTAAAATGTGGTGAAATAACTGAAAAGTGATGCATTTTGAGTATTTATCACCTTTATTACTATAGCTTTTAATGTAATTTTCTCAGGTGTGAGTTTATATAATCTAGTTTTTAATAAAATCCATATTTAACGACTGGCTCACAAAATTCCTGAAAATTTAACAGTTAGCTCTTCTGAGCTGGGACAAGCCAGCTCCAGCGCACGTCTGGCATTATGTGACTACTTTGCACATAGGGTAATAAAGTCATAAAACTGATTATCCCTCAGCCTTTGCACAGACTGAAAACTTTAAGAGTTTTTAAAAGTTTCAATTAATTAGTAATTGATTGGCATGGCTAGTTATTAATGGAAATAGAATATTCGGTTGGGATTCTATAGAATATTAGATAGCAAAAAATTGGGGGTTCTGATTTTATGCCAGTCAGTGTGATAAGGTCTTTGTTGTCCTTATCTTGTTGAATCTTGATAAGAACCCATGAGTCGGTGGTGATACTTCTGTCTCTACTCTATAGATGAGGAAACTGAGGTTTAGGGAGATTCCTGTGTTCAAAGACATACTAGGTTCTGAGCACACATCTTTGTGCTATCATACATTCAAGAATTCTTTACTGAAAGCACACTGTTTACTAAATGAGGAATAGCAAAAGGAACTGAGAGGGGGATAATGTGTATGGGCAGAGATGGAAGGGGATGAAGCTAGAGATACCTGAATGGCCAGACCACGCAAAACCTTCTAAGCCATGTTAAAGTTTGGTCTTTATTCAGGAGCATTGAAAGCCACTGAAAGATTTTAATTGTAGGATGTGAAATGCATTCAATTCTTCCTTTGAAGAAACTATCTGCATGGAGTGTGGCTCGGTGTACATAAGAGACTAGTTAAAAGGTCACTACAGTGATTCTGGCAAGAGATGATGAGAGCTTGGTCTGGGGTGGTACTGGTTTCGTGTGTCCACAGCTGGATGCATGGTGGTGTCATTCACAGAGATGGGAAAGAGTACAAGAGAAACACCCTACTGGGTACATCAAGAGTGGAATTTTGGACATATTGACTTTGTGCTTTCTGTTAAGAGTTCAAAGAAGAGAAGTTAAGTGAGAAGTTGGTACACCTACATTGGGGAGATATAAGTCATGCCCTTAGTCTCTGTGCTGCACTAATTACATTATGAGTTGGAACAGATAAATTTTGAGATCCTTTGAAACCTTGGCATTTCGTGATATTATGTTCTCTGACATTTGAAGTAGACATGAAAGAGAGCCTCTGCATCTTTCTATTCATGTCTCTCTAAGCTAATGGAAATAGGGTCTTTTCTTTGGATGGACTTTGAGACTTATCTCCTATAACACTGTTCAGTTTTTATGTTCACCATTACAGAAGAAACTCAGATGAGCTGGCTAAAGTAAATCTGGACCAGCTCTCAAGCCTGACAGAGCTTCCTGAGAAACTAGCCTGGACTGCACAATATGAGGGTATCCTAAATTCCATGTAAGGGCAGGAAGACAAATATTGATTGAGAACCTGCTATGGGTCTGACACTGTGCTAGGATCCAGGGCCCAATATAAATGAAATAGCCCTTGGCCCTGAAAGCCTCACAGTAATTGGGGGAGAATGTAAACACACAATTTTATTATAATTGGGATTTAGAGAGGTGTGGAAAAGGAGATGTAATGGTAAAAAAAACTGATATTTTTCTTTTGTTTCTCTTTTCTTTTAAAAAAATAACTTTTATTTTCCCTTTAAAAATACATGCAAATAGTTTTTAAAAAGCAAGCTGTTGTTGTTATTGTTGCTGTTGTTTTTAGAGACAGAGAGAGGGGAGGGGAGATGGGAGAGGGGGAGAGGGAGAGAGAGAATCTTAAGCAGACTCCATACCCGGCATAGAGTTGGATGTGGGGCTCAATCTCACAACCCTGAGATCGTGACCTGGGCCAAAATCAAAAGTAAAGTGTTTAACTGACCTAGTCACCCAGGGCACCCCCCAAATCAAATAGTTTTTTAAAATCTTGTAATAAAAACTCTAATCTCTGCCCAACCTATCCCCACCTCTAGTCTTATTTCTCAGAGCCAAATGCATTTAGCTTTTTTAACTGTTTCTCCCAGAATTTACCTCCATATTTCTAAATTATATGCTTATACAGCTATATCTTCATTTATCCATTTTATAATAAGACCGTAGTCCTCTTGAACAAGACTGCCTATTTTAGAATCCTGACTCTGAACAAACTAACTATGTAAACTTGGGTGAACTGCCTAATCTCTCTGTGTCTGTTTCCTATTCTATAAAATAAAGTTAACAATAGTGCTGATCTCATATGAACTAATCCTTAGAAAAGTGCCTGAAACTGGCATATAAGTGTTAGTGAAATAAAATAATATGAAAGTACCATTATCTTTGACTTCCTATGATGGTGATTGAGAACCTAGTTCTATTACACCACTGTGACCATCCACACACGGTACCCTTCTCATGCCCTACTGCAAATATATGGTTGTATCACAATATTTGCTTAAACCAAGAGTCAATATTTCCATTACTATGACTATAGGTAGATTGTCATTGTTGAACCAAGTGATATGCTACATGTATATTACCCTTTAACTTTTTGTTAATAATAGAGTTCATGGAGATTATAGAGGTTCCTGGTTTTCTTATAATTCTCCTTCTAGGTCTAAGATGGACTGGTGTTCTTTAACTTGGTACACATCAATTTTCCTGGGATATCTCCAGTCCCATGTACCCATTTTCTGGATTCCAAGCCTTTTTAAAAAAAAATTTTATTTTTTTTTAAATTTCTTTTCAGTGTTCCAGAATTCATTGTTTATGCACCACGCCCAGTGCTCCATGCAATACATGTCCTCCACAAAACCCACCACCAGGCTCACCCAACCTCCCAACCCCCTCCCCTCCAAAACCCTAGTTAGTTCCTCGGATTCCACAGTCTGTCATGGTTTATACCTCCTCCTCCAATTTCCCCCAACTCCCTTCTCCTCTCCATTTCCCCATGTTCTCCATGTTATTCGCTTAAGATTCTAAGCCTTTTTTGGGGAGGTGTGTCCTTCAGGAGCTCCTTAAGGTAGGAAGAATAATAAATTAATCATTTGAGCCTGCACATTTGAAAATGATCTCTGTGCTATCTTCGATGGACTGAATGTATTTGTCTTCCCACCAAATTCATTTGTTGAAGCCCCAACCCCTAGTGTAGCTGTATATGGAGTAAGGAAGTAATTAAGGTTGAGGTCATAGGGGTGGGGCCCTGATTCAGTAAGATTCGTGTCCCTATAAGGAGAGAGAGCAGAAAGCTCACGTGTGCGGCGCCTGGGTGCATCAGTGGATTAAAGCCTCTGCCTTCAGCTCAGGTCATGATCCCGGGGGCCTCAGATCAGGCCCCTCGTCGGGCTCTCTGCTCAGCGGGGAGGCTGCTTCCTCCTCTCTCTCATTCTCTCTGCCTGTCTCTCTGCCTACTTGTGATCTCTGTCAAATGAATAAATAAAATCTTAAAAAAAAAAAAAAAAGAAAAGAAAGCTTACTTGCCCTTACTTCCTCTATGCACAGATCATGTGAACACATGGCAAGATGCAGGCCTCTGCAACCAAGGAGAGAGGTGACACCAGACACCAGTCCTGCTGGCATCTTGATCTTAGACTTCTGGTCTTCAGAACTATGAGAAAATACTTTTTTGTTGTTTAAGCCACCCACTTTATGGTATTTTATTATATCAGCTCAAATAAACCAAGCCACTAGCCTCTTTTGCTTGATTGCTATTTTGGCAAATATAGAATTCTAGTTGGAAAATCATCGTCCTTCAGAGTTCAGAAGGTGGTGGCATTTTTGATTCCCATATCTTTGTATGTGGCTTGCTTTGTTTTCTATTTGAAAGAGTGTAGGAACATCTTTGAAACCCCAGAGTTCTGACATTTTACAACAAAGTGGCTTTGACACTTGTGCTTTTCATTCGTTCATCATGATGAGCGCTTGGTGATTCTGTCTAACCTGGAGACTCATGCCTTTATGTTCTGGGAAATTTTCAAATATCATTTTTTGATAATTGTACTGTCTCCATTTTCTCTGTTCTCTGTTTCTAAGAACTTTATTAATCACATGTAAGAGCTTAAAGAGTGATTCTCTAATTTGATTAAAGATTTTACTTATTTATTTATTTATTCATTTATTTTAGAGTGGTAGAGAGCATGAGTGGCGGGAGGGACGGGGGAAAAGAAAGGGAAAATCCGAAGTAGACTCCACACTGGGCACAGAACTGGCCTGGGCTTCAATCTCAGGACCCTGAGATCATGACCTGAGCTGGAATCAAGAGTCAGACACTCAACTGAAAGCCACCCAAGTGCCCCTCTAACTCTATTTTAAAGTCATTTCTCTGCTGTCTTCCATATGTATTTTTCCAAGATTTCATTGTAACTAATCTCTACACCCAACATGGGGCTTGAACCTACAACTCTGAGATCAAGAATCCCATGCTCCACCAACTGAGCTGGCCAAGTGTCCCTTTGTCTGTATTTTTTTTATTCACATTTCCGAAAGAAGTTAATTTTATAGAACAAAACTTCTACTAAATTTTTAAATCCCAGGTACTTTATTTTTAATTTTCAAAAGGTCTTTCTTGTCCTTTTTTTTTTTTTTCCTCGTAGTATCTTGAATTTGTTTTATGAACACATTATCTTGATCAGGGATGTTGGTTTTTTTTTTTTTTTTTTTTTAAAGATTTTATTTATTTATCAGAGAGAGGGGGGGGCAGAGAGCAAGCACAGGCAGACAGAATGGCAGGCAGAGGCAGAGGGAGAAGCAGGCTCCCTGCCAAGCAAGGAGCCCGATGTGGGACTCGATCCCAGGACGCTGGGATCATGACCTGAGCCGAAGGCAGCTGCTTAACCAACTGAGCCACCCAGGCGTCCAGGGATGTTGGTTTCTTTACTTAAGTTTCCTTCTATTCTTCTGTTCCCTGTATTGTCTCTACTGCTTCTTTTTACTTGCTTTGTTTTATTTGCTTCTTTTTATTTTGTTTTGGCCTCTGTCCTGCATGGTGGGGAATCTCCTTGAGTGTCTGCTGATCTTTTATATATTTTGAATACTGAGGCATTGAACAACAGTTTAGGAAACCTGTGTGTGGGGTGGGGATGTGGGGGTATGGATTTTAAGAGTGGTGGGCATCATTGTGGGGCATTCTGGATTTAAGCCGGCCTTTCTGTGGGGAGAGTCTGAAATGTCAGATTCTGAGGACTCTTCTCCGAGGCTATTCAGTTTTCTTGAGACAAGAGTCCTCCAGTTTCCTGCTTGAGAGACTTGGCTGCTGGCATTTGGGGAGTAGGGTCCATGTCCCACAATTCCATGCACAGATTTTTTACTTCACTACTCTGTGTGAGGTCAAGCCTAACTCCTACCAGGAACTGATTCTGAGATGAACCTGAACCATCCATCCCGTGGGCTTGGTGGGACGGACGGAGGGTGGGGTTGCAGCATCTGGACATCTCTCTCTGGCATTCACCCCTGCTATATCCTCACTCCGCTAAGTTGGCTCCAGCTCTCCCGCCCAGGTTTCATCTTAAAAAAAAAAAACTTGCAGGGCGCCTGGGTGGCTCAGTGGATTAAAGCCTCTGCCTTCGGCTCACTTCATGATCTCAGGGTCCTGGGATCGAGTCCCGCATTGGGCTCTCCGCTCAGCAGGGAGCCTGCTTCCCTTCCTCTCTCTCTCTCCCTGCCTCTGTGCCTACTTGTGATCTCTGTCAAATAAATAAAATCTTAAAAAAAAAAAAACAACTTGCTGAAGTCTCTCTTTCACTTTTGTCTCCTCTTCTGTCCTTTCTGTCCTCTTATATTAATACTTTGTTGTCATTCTAGAGAAATTTGGGGAGAAAGAGGAGACAAATGCAAGTTACAGTTCTGAGCCTCTCTCCTTTTTTTTCCCCCTTACATTAAGATTTGGAATCTATGTACTTTTTTTTTTTTTTAAAGATTACAGCCTGTATGCCAATTATTAGTTATTAGAATGGGCCAACTTCTCATTCATATGAATCGTAGTTACCCCAAACAGGCCAAAAAAAGAAATTTAGGATTCCCCCATCCTTTAATTATACCACTGTAAAAGATGTTTTATTAATTAATCAGACACTGTTATCATAGTATATTTGTAGATAAAGTGTCAGCAGGTTAGAAATTCTAAGACCCAAATCACCTTTAAAAATTTCTTTTAAAAAAAAAATGAAAATAAAAATAGAAATCTCTTTAAATTCTCCAAAGATAAGCTCTTTAGTATCTGACGTGGCAAATTCCCATGATCACTTAGGCTATCGTGAGTTTAGCTGAGACAAGTGAAGTCATTTTGATCAATGTGATGGATCCTAATCATATACATTTCCTTTGAATGAGACATGGTGGTGTTCTTTCCCTTTAGCTAGGGGTTTGAACAGCATTTTTGTTGGCATTTAAAGAGAGGTACTCATCTGGGGACCCCTGAAAGTTGTAAAGGAGCTGGAGTTGCGGTAAAATGCACCAGGTTCCTACGGTGCCGTTCTGGATAAAAGCAAGAAATTAGCTGTCATCCACGCCAAAGGAGTGGAGCCAGGCAGAGTAAGCACGCCCATCATTCTGATTGAAGTGGAAGAGAAGGGAAAAGAGCTTCTATTTCCTATCTGAGTACCAGGAAAGTAAAATAGAAAGGAAAAAGCTTTCAGTGCGTCAAGAGCAGTTAACAAATCCTAAAAGGGAAGGAGAAGTGGGCAAAACCACACTGCCTATAAGTTTTATTGAGAAAAAAGAGCAAAGTGGTTTATATACAGGGTAAAAAAAATGACGCTTTTTTTTTTTTTTTTTAAGAAAAGATAATAATGTGCATTACGGGTAAGAAACTAGTACTTAAAATTCACAAATTTTTATAGAGAGCTACACGTAGCATTCAGTACCTTCATGAAATTCTACTGACTTTTAAGAGAAGCACCTTTAAACTATAGCCAACATTGGCAAGAAATTCCATTGTGATATTCATAAGAGAATATTGTGATCTTGTAGAGAAATATTAGCATTTTGGTGATAATGAAGTGGGTAAGCTAACATCGTCAAAAGACGTAGGCGAGTCAGTTCCAGAAGGAACTGCTAACAGGTTTTTATTGACAAAATTTGCCGGGAGCCAAAGTTGAGGAGGAAGATGTGAAGAAAGAAAACTTCCTCTCCCTTCAATCAACAAATAAATCTCCCAGCAGTGAATTCTCATAATGACAGTGTTTTTGGTAAATTGTTTCTTTTCTTTCTATTTTTTTTTTTTTTTAGGTTTTTAAAAAAGTAATCTCTATACCCAACGCAGGGGCTCGTTGAGATCAAGAGTTGCATGCTTTACTGAGTGAGCCAGCCAGAGGTCCCAGTAAATTGTTTTCTTTAGAAAAGGGAAAAAATTCTTCTACTGATTTTTTAAAATCAGCAATACCTAGCTATCAGGGACCTTAAAAACTCATTTGTTTTTGGACTATAGTAAAAGCTGTTTATTTTCCATTCAAATGCCCCTCCCCCAAACTCTCAATTAATTGATAATTCTGTATGTTAGGAAAGCAATGCTAATTGGGATTTTGTAAAAGGTGCAGTGATGTCCCAACTCCCAAAATGGTTAACTTGAGATGTGCACAGTCCCAGAATTAGGAATATTTCATAGTTGAGAGTCCTTGTATTCCTGTTCCTGGAAAATGGTGTTATGAGTTGAAATGACCTAAGTCATCTCTGACTTGACTTATAAGTAGTGGTGTGACACTCCCATTCAAAGACCCTATGTCCAGGTTTTCCTAAAATGACTTCAGCTATCATATTTAATGAGCTATAAATGGTATGCCTAGATACTGGGAGGCTTTCTAAAATATATGCAGCGACTCAATGAACAAAATCACACAGTAGCGAGTCACCCAAAAAACATCACAGAGCTCAGAACGAGCTACCAAACACCTACCTTCATAATTCCTGCTTGTTTTTCCAGGTGCAAAGCTGAAGGTAAAAGAAGAGCTCCTTCGAGGCAATTAATATGGAAGGGATTCTTTAGGGGAAGATTCCTTTCTTCTATTTTTCTAATTTTCTTTAAAGGATTTAGTGGGATATGGGAGGACCTTTGGGGGTCCTTTTTATAAGAAACAGATATAGGTGCTTATTATACTACCAACTTTTTCATGTTCCTCCTTTCCTTTCTCTCTCTCCCTCTCTCTCATTTTAAATAATTGCTCTTCATTAGTCTGTTCCAGTGTCTAATGCTGAGTAACAAATCACCCCAAAACTTAGTGACTTAAAGTAACAACAGAAAGACAGTTGAAATGAGTTAGGTAGGGCATGGACCAGAAGTCTGAGGTCTTGGGTTCAGATGGCCATGGCTTGCAATAAATTAATGCCCAAGTCTGTTCACCTCTCTGAGTATTTGCCTCTCAAAATCAGGTCCCCTCATGGCCTCCTCCAGTTCTTTAAGTGGCTTTAATCTATAGCTACTCCCACACCCCGAAGCCTTTTGGTGATTAAGTTGTTGACCACTCTGATTCTTCTTCCTCTGCCTGATGCTGATCAGGGAATGTGAGACAGATTTGACTTTATATGACCCAATCCAAATGTTCACTGGATATTTTATTCTTTGATCTATTACCACGTTTTTACAAAGGAAAAATGGCTTGAATGATGGCCCTACACAGAACTGTAGAACCTTACAGCTGGAAGGGAATATAAAGGCCCACAAAGCAAGTTTGATTCTAAACCCACAGAGTTAAAAGTCATAAATTGTATACCTTTTCTTAAGATTAAAGATTACAGCCACCCTTTAAGCACTGATTTTTCCCCCTTAATCAGCTTTATTTAAAGATTGAATAAAATGTGTGGGTATAAAATTTGAAATAAATTTTATTTCACTCTAATGACAGTTGTCCTTGAAAAGAATCTCTTCAGGATGATAAACACTGATTCAGAGGATGTTTCACCTCTTCAAAACAGTTGTGAGACTCTACCCATTGAATTGCTTTCAGAACTTTTCACCAAACTAGCTCTTACTTGATTTTTTGGTTGATGGTCCATTTGCTGTTTCTCCCTCCCTCTCTTAGTGCTCTTCTTTCTGCCCTACCACTTTGGCTCTGGCACTTAAGCCTGCAGCTTTTAACAAAGATCTAAGAGACGCAGGAACAGATTCAGAGTGCTTGGGGGGACATAGGGACTTGACTAAGAATAGAAGCCATGACGCAAATAAAAAAATACACAATCTTGGAAAAGTTCATTTCCAAATGTTGATTTCTACTTTAAGTATTGCAACGAGGTTGGTACAACTGACTTTTAGAAGCATTTAATAAAGTGTTGATTCTTTTGTACAGTTCTAGGTGTTGGGTATATATCAGGGAATAAGATGTTGGGAGGTTTGTGCTCTTATTCAGGGAAGAAAGACTACAAATAAACAAAAAGAAAATATCAAATGGAGTTAAATGGTGAGGAAAGAATTAAAAATGAGATGTTGTGATGGAGGCAACTGAGGGTAACTTTGGCTTGAGGTCAGAGAGAACCTCTCTGAGGATGGGAAACGTGAGCGAGATTGGAATTGAGAAGTGGCCTATTTGGGTATTCAGGGGAACAACATCCCAGTGAATGCAGACAACAGCTCTAAGGCAAGAAGAGAAAGAATGACAACGTGAAGGCTGCACAATGGGGAGGAGGAGCTGAGAAGGGCAGGCAAGGGCATTAAAAGTCAGAGTCAGGGTGTTCGGGTGCAATGACACTGGGACATGTCTGGCTTAGGTTAAAAAGAACGTGGATGCAACAGAGACCTACCTACCTTCAGTAGGTGAATGGATAAACAAACTGTGGTACTTTAGCCCAATGGAATATTATTCAGTGATAAAAAGGAATGAGCTGTCAAATTGCAAAAACACATGGAGGAAATTTAGATGCATTTAACTAAGTAAAGGAAGCCAATCTGAAAAGGCCACATACTGTATGATTCCAAGGGGTTAGCAGGAGCCAGGGAGGATGAGTAGTTGGAGTACAGAGACTTTTAAGGCAGTGAAAGTATTCTGTATGGTACGATAATGGTGGAATAATGTCACTACATGTTTATCAAAATCCACAGACTGTTCAATACAAATGAACCTTAATATACACTCTGGACTTTAGTTAATAATAATGTATCAATATTGGTTCATCAGTCATAATAGTTGTACCATACCGATGCGAGATGTTGCTAATAGGGGAAGGGGAGGGAATATGGAGTTATATATGGAGGCATATGGAGTGCTCTGTACTTTCCCCTCAGTTTTTCTATAAACCTAAAACTCCTTAAAGAAAATCTGCTAGATAATTTTTTTAAGTCACTGAAACTAAGACTGAAGAGAAGAGCGGTTTGGAGACATTGCTGCAGTCCACATGAGGCCTACGTAGTGAACGGTCCTACAGTTTACTGAGGTGCGGAAAGGTCAGAAGTGTCTACGAGACATGCCCACGCGGAATTCTTGGGATACGGCAGGACTGATGATAGAGGTTTAGTTGCCGTCAGAATCTGGAAAATGTTGAAATTCACAGGACTGGATAAAACCAACTAGGAAATGAATGTAGATAAAGAGAAGCAAGCACTGACTACTGGTCACTTCAGTATCAAAAGTGAGAGCAGACAGGAACTGGCAAAGGAAGCAAGAAAGGGTGTCCAGGAGGTAAGAGAATTCCACAAGAGTGTCATGGCAAAAAGCCAAGAGAAAAATTGCTCATGCGCTGAAGAACCGTATCTAGAACCATTTAACACACTGAAGAGTCGTGTCTGGCTTCAGCTGTGAGAACCACAAACACCAGTTCGAGGCAACCCCTGTTTGAACGGCAGACTCAGCATCTCCCAGGTCAGTTCTGGTCTATCAGCAAGGGCACCATGGAGCATCTCCTCTGTGCACCAAGACCTTGCCCTTGGGTCCTCACATTTAATTTTTTTCTTCAGGAAGTCGCACAAGAACATGGGATTGGCAAACTATAGCCTGAGGGTCAAATTGGCTTGCTGCTTGGGTTTTTTTTTTTTTTTTTTTTTTTGTAGTCTACAATTGAAGAGTGGTTCTTACATATCTTAATGGTTGAAAAAAAAATCGGAGGAAGAATATTTTGTGACACATAAAAAATGACAAGAAATTAGAATTTCAGGGTCAACAGATTTATTAAAACATAGCCATGCACATTTTATTGTTTATTTTCTATGTCTGCTTTTGCATGTTAATGGTAGACTTGAGTAATTGGCCAGTACTGTCTGTCCTGCAAGGCCTAAGATATTTCCTACTTGTCCTTTTACAGAAAAACTTTTCTAACCCTTGGTGTAGAGCACAAAATTTACATTGCCATGTGTGAGGAGTGGTAGGCTACAAGCTTTATCTCTCTTCATCATGCATTCTGTTGGGCACTGCTTAACTTGAAGCCTTTTTTCTTTTCACCATATTTCCCAATATGGAGTATTTCCTACAAACAATTACTTCTGAATTTCTGCCTCCAGTTCTGAATTCCCTCCTGACTTTTTCCTTGCACGTCTAAATGCCTGCTAGATGTATCACTCAAGTGGTCCTTAAGCTCATCATATTCAAAATGGAACTAGCTCAATTCCTCTGATTATTTCTTCATGTGATACAATAAAAAAATTTTATATTTGCTCTTTGCCCCAGTTCCTGGCACAGAACCTCAAAAACTCTTGGAATTTCCTTGCAAATCAAAACTACAATGAGATATCACCTCACACCTGTCAGAAAGGCTAAAATCAACAACACAAGAAACAACAGATTTTGGTGAGGATGTGGAGAAAAGGGAACCCTGTTACACTGTTGGCAGGAATGCAAACCAATGCAGCCATTGTGGAAAATAGGATGGAGGTTCCTCAGAAAGGTAAAAATGGAACTACCCTATGATCCAGCTGTTGTACTACTGGGTATTTACCCAAAGAATATAAAATAGTAATACAAAGGAACACAAGCATCCCAATGTTTATAGCAACATTATCTACAATAGCAAAATTGTGGAAGCAACTCAAGTGTTCATCAATAGGTGAATGGGTAAAGAAGATGTTATATAAATACACACACACACACACACACACACACACACACACACACAGTGGAATATTACTCAGCCCTCAAAAGAATGAAATATTGCCATTTGCAACAATATGGTTGGAGCTACAGAGTATAATGCTAAGCAAAATAAACAAAAACAAGTACCATATGATTTTATTCATATGCGGCATCTAAGAAGCAAAACAAATGAGCAAAGGGAAAAAAAAGAGAGACAGATACACCAAGAAGCAGACTCTTAACTGCAGAGAACAAACTCCCAGAGGGGAAGTGGGTTGGGGGATAGGTGAACTAGGTGATGGGATTTTAAGGAGGGCACTTGTGATGAGCACTGGGTGATGTATGGAAGTGTTGAATCACTGTGTTGTACACCCAAGACTAATATTACACTGTATGTTAACTAAATGGAATTTAAATAAAACTTAGAAAAAATCTCTGGAATTTCCTGAGTGTTAAGAGCGTCTTTGTTACTCATAGCAAGCGCCTTTCAACCGTTCCTGAGTTTATGCTAGCAAGGTGGATCATAGTGGGCCTTTGAATAGTTTCGAGAAAGGGGCTCCCTGTACCAGAGAGACCAAACAAGTGATTAGAGGACTGGAACTTTCAGCACCTGAAAGTGAGTGGGACTGGAGATTGAGTGACCAGTCATTTAACCAACATGCCCACAGTGAAATCCCAGACACCCAGAATAACTCTGAAATGAGGAAGCTGAGGAGGTTCCTCATTGATGAATATATCGACATACCAAAAATATGGTATACCCCATCTTCAGAGGGGCTGAGGCTCCCATACTCAGACCCTTCCAGATCCCTGTGCATCTCTTCATCTGGCTGTTTGTATCCCTTACAGAAAATGGTCATTGTTAGGTATAATGCTTTCAGTGAGTTCTGTGAGTCATTATGGAACATAAAGGAAGATTATGAGGATCCCTGAGTTTGTAGCTAAGGCCAACAGAAGTGGGGGTCATCTGGGAACTCCACTTGTGGCTGCGTCTGAGTGAAGCTGTCTCGTGGGACTGAGACTTTTCCTGTAGGGTCTCTTTTAATTCTGAAGAGTGTCAGAATTGAACTGAACTGTAGAACATGCCATGGGTGTCAAAGAGTTGGTGTTAAAATGTATTTAGATAGAAGCTTCACCATAGAACCAGTCACCCAGGGTGCAAATCTGAGTGATTTTAGATTTGTTTGTTAGTCCACCCACCACATTCAACCACAGGGGAGGGCTGATTTCGCCTTCTAAAGATGTCTTGACTCAGCCTGCCTACTCCTCAGCCCCATCTCCCTTTCCACCTTCTACTGCCTTCGTTTAGAACTCCTCACCTCTCACATGGATTACAGTGCTCTCCCAACAGCCATCGCTAACACCAGTCTTGCCTCACCTCAAATTGATTCGCATGTATTCACCAGTGATCTATTGAAAAAATGCACATCTGACAAGGTCTTAAACCATTTAAAGACTGCCCCCTGCCTACAGCAATGGTTCTGAAGCCTGATGTACAGCACAATCACCCACGCAGTATTTGCAAAATGTAGATGTGTGGGCTACATCCATAGTGCTTGTGATCTAGCTAGTCCTACATGAAGGACAACAGGAGAGTATTTTCCCTGGAGTTTTTGGATCAATCACTTCAAGTATTTGTTCTCAACTATTTGGAATTCATGCTGATGAAAAATTAAATTGTGCAATTTTTTAGTTATTTCTGACAAGAAAAAGTAACATCTTTCACCTCACCACTTAAATCACAGTAGAATCTCATCATTCAGAAACATTCAAAGTACAAGGGTTTTGCAAATCTTCAACAGCCAGTCTTTTTTTTTTTTTTTTTAAGGCTGCAATTTGATGACTGACTAATGCTTGTAAAACTTAAGATCAAGTTTCCAAATCTTACTTCATCTTACCTGAGGTAAACCCTGTTCCAGGGTAAGTTCTTTAAACTGCCAGAAGGCATCTCTGAAGCAGCAGGGGGGCCGTTTTCAACCAAAGAGGGAGCTCATGTTTTAGAATGGATTCCCAGGGGTCTAAGTCAGAATACTGCAGATGTGGTGGGATTCTGTGCCATTCTTTATCAGAGATGTTGTTCTACAAAATGGGGACAATTCTGCAATAGCTCACCCACATGAATTACCTATTCCTATAACATCCTAGGTAATTTAAGTGCTACTTCTACTATTTCAGAAGAAATCATTCATTTTATCAGCAATACACAGGTGATTTGACCTTAAACTTCGGTAATTACAGTAATTAAAGAGCTAATACTACATTCACAAGCATGTGCAGACCCTCTCTCATTGCCTATTGTCTAGAAACCATTATGCTGCGTGTAGCTCTCTTTCTGTTCCCTGTTTCTTTGGAGTGCTTCCAAGATTCAGTCTGTTATTATTTAAACTCTCTCTGAATGTTGGTATGTTGGTATTTTTGTGCTCTGCCTTGTATGACTTATGGATTTTTTTTTTCCTTCTTGGTGAGAGATTTTTCCATATCCATTCACAAGCATTATTCATTACACCTGCTCCAAATATAAGGCCCACCTAATCAATCACCACTTCTGTATTTGAAAATCAAACCATCCTTTCTTTATTATATTGGGCAAATTAGTCAAATGAATGTTTTCTAAAACTTGCTGCCTTTTCAGGGCCCTTGGCTCTACGCCTGCCTTTCTCTATTGCTGCCTCCTCCCTCTTTCCTCCTCCTGTTTGCAAACAGTATCCGTTTCCTTTCACTGGTGTTCGGGGTGGATTGTGATCCTCCCGACTTTGTCGTCTGCTTCCCTCATCACACATCCTTCCCTGGGAGCACTCCCTTCCCAGGCAGTCTCCGGGACTTCTGCAGAAGGCTTCACGCCCTTCTGCCTCTGAGCAGCAGCATGGTGGGTCCCTTGAAATAAAGCAGGGGAAGCTCTCCTGTCTGACGGGTTTTCCTTCCAGAAAGCACAGCAAGGGTGCAATCAATATTCATCACTGAAAAATGACAAAATTTTATTATTATTATAATAAATTGATTGTTATTGCTATTATTGAGGGTTTGCTTGAGGCAAGGTGAAAAGAGAAAGAAAGAGAGAGAGAAAGAAAGAAAGAGGAAAAGAAAAAAAGAAAAGAAAGAGGAAGCTTATTACCTCATTTTCCCCTTACCTGTTCTCCCCCAGCCAACATTTCCCTTAATTTCTCTATTTTAGTTTAAGTTTAAGAAGGATCCCTTTGTTTTAAGAAACCAAGGTCCTTTGTGCCAATCCCAACGTTTTTTTCAATTAAGCTTCTTTAAGAGACAGAGAGAGAGAGCGCATAGGAAAGCATCTGCTGCCACAAAAAGTCTTGCGGCCAAAGCCTGTTATAGAGAACTCTGTCTAACTATTGTCCTAGCAAAGCACATGGCTCTTAGAATTGTGATTCTTTCTAACGTATGTGTTTATAAGCAATTAAACTCCAGTTTTAGGGAAGACTCACTAACAGCATACATTATTTTAATAGACATACTGTATTACTTTAAACCGTCTTCGCCATCTGCTCATCATGATTATAAATGCAAAAAGAACATATTTTACATTAGCATCAGAAACTAGTGTGATATTAGGGATTGAAATGCCCATATATGCTCTTTGTACAATACCGAATGCATCTGTGCTATTTTCCTTTTCTTTCCACAATGCAAATCAGGGAAAGAAGATGTTTGTTCCTTGTGGTATCTTTCTTGACATGGAAGATAATTTTTAGGACAGAAATTCATTAGAAGGGGATTTTGACTGACTGTCCAGCCAAAATGCTTTTAAAATTGCATGAGCTGATGTGACCGGCTCTTGCTGGCTCAATTTGGCTATCTGAGCTCCTCGCCAATGAGGGAGGGAAAAAAATACACCAAGGGCAGTAAATCTATTATAATCTTCTTTACTGTCCATCAGAGATACAATGCATAATGTATAATGGTGTGTTTCTTCTCAATAAATGAAGTTTATAAGAAGCATGAGATGCATGTGTATTGGTGAACACTTAATACGGAGCCGAAAAACATCTAGATCGGCATTGCTCGTTTTCATTTGCATCTTCATGGTTGGATGATCTTTTTAGAGAGAGACAATACGATCCTAATGTTGGAGGAAGCAGGGAGGAAGCACTCTGTTCTATTTTCTTAGCTGGGCTATCAGAGCATATTCGTCTCATAAGAAATGGGAGAGATGAGTACATTAGGCTCTCTAGTAAGTAGGATTTCTAGCCAGGATCTAGAAATGGAGGCCCCAGGAAAAGAGACTCAGAATGAGTTAAAAGAAGTTCACAGCGGCGTCTACTTGAAAGAATTTGCCCTCCCTCAGCAGCAAACTGGATTTATCATTTATTGGAAGAGTTCAGTTCACACTGTATTTCCAGTTCAACAAATTTAGGAACAAAGAGCAATAGCCATCTCCCCTATAGGTTTAGTCACTGTACGTCTGGTTTCTGTTTTGCATTCTGGCCGTATTGGACCGTACCGAATGAGAAAGACATGCATTTCAGGATGAGAAATGTTACAGACATACATGCTCGTTAGTTATGAGTGACCGTGGGCTCTGAGCACTCCAGGGAGCCCAGTAGTTGTCGCCAAAGGCAACTGCCCCCAAGCGGGCAGGACGGAGACCTGCAGCGGTCACAGAACAGCTCCCAGATGCAGAGAGCCATTGCTGTTCTTTCTCCTTGATTCTAGGTGAAAACAAACATACGAACAAAAGCACTGAAAATACAGTTCCCTACAAGAAAATTTCTGACGTCCCTTGGAGCAGCCCCATCTTCTAATTCTGTTAAAGACAGCTTCCTGGCTGTGGCTGCTGTCGTTTTGTGTAAACACTCAGCTTTTTGAGTCTTTGCCTCCCGAGCTAACGCAGATACAAGAGCAGCAGGCCTAGAGCGCTCCTCTCACCATCTTACTCCTTGCTGGGAAGCGTTCGGTGGCGTCCTCGGCCTGTTTATGAAGTCGCTGCTGAAGCCTCTGTGAGTAAAATCTGCCAGCTTTTCATTTTAACTTCCAGACCTCTCGGGTCCATCTGGTATCTCGGGCCTCCCACATTTCCCAGGACATTTACCGGGGGACTTCCGTATCTCCACATGCGGCCTGTGAGGATCTGGAGAACTCCATCTCGGACCCTGTCCAGCAAAGCACATCTTACCGCCATATTCTCCTGTAGCAGTGTTTGTTGGTTTGGGGACCCACAAAATGGCCTCTTCCCTAAATTTCAACAGAAAGCCCTATGCCCTCTTCAGTGACCTCAGATTCTGCCATTTTCTACTCTGTCAAGGCAAGGGCTCAGACTAAGAAACAGGCCCTTACTCACATGTGTAATTAGTGCTTCAACTCCAGGCCTCTCTCCTCCAAATGTCTTTTTCATCTCCACAGCCGTCCCCCCAGCGCCCCCCTCCCCCGTCCTTCTTAGATCGGCTTTCCTCCTGCCAGGGTTCCAGGAACTTTCCCCGTGTCCCCTGTGGCTAATTATTAAAACTCTGCCCCTCTAACTTTAGGTCCCTGAAATCCACCCATCCTTCCTTCCTTCAACAAAGGTAGGCTCTCACAGATAAAAGCCTCATGACTTTGGGATCTGAAATAGAAAGAAGAAATACTGTCCTTCCTTCGGGGTCAAGGTTCTGCCCCTCTCTAAAAGAAAGATTACTTCAGCTCCAAGGGATGGAGGATTGCAAAGCAGCAAGAATTGGGGTACTACAAATACCTGGGGTAACACTTTCAAATAATAATTTAACTTCATATGCATTAAGACCCCGTTCAAATTCCACCTTTGCTAATTGTACAAGTGAGATGTGATTTCTGCCACCTCTGAACTCCTGTGGCAGACAGCTCTCAAACAGGGCACAGAGAGTCTTGCCTGCAGCAGTTTCTCTCATCTCTCCAAAGGACACTGTAATCCTATTATCCTTCATTGTGCCTGATGCCGTACCTCTTCACATCTGTTTAATTAGGAGTTACAGAGCAATAAGCATTGTCTCTTATGGGATGGATAGGATAGACAGCCTCCTGGCATCTCCCTGAGGCTAACTGTATGTGCCACCTCGGGGTAAGTGTGGCATGCAGGTGGTGCTGAGAAACTGATGGGAGACACTAGAGGTGAGTCTGTGATTGGTCCAAGTCTTGCCTTTCACATTTGCCCAGCTTTTTGGACTTTTTAGATTCCCTGAAGTCCAGCGCTACAGCGATGTCTTAATGTCAGCCAGCTCTGAACTTGATTTCTAAACACCACGTCCAGTTGCTAAAAGGAAAAGATTGGATATTGAAGAAAGGGATCCCTAATCACTGCAGTCTTCCAGTGCCACCAAATTTGAAATTTGGAAGAGTGGTTGAATGACTGTGGTGCACTGGTCATGCAGAAACGCAGTTGTTTCTCCAAGAGATTTTAGGGTGTTTAATATAAACAGTATAAGTAAAATATTGCTCAAAACGCTTTAAACTGTTATTCTGATCTTAAAAAAATAATAATTCCTGCCCCTGGCCGAAAGAAATTGAGTAGTACTAAAGATTCCATGTCCTTCTCATCCTAAATTCCCTTCTAGTTTCTCCTCCAGAGGCAATTACTTTTAATAGCTTCTTATTCTTCCAGAAAATTTCTGTACATACACAAGGTGCATTTATGTAGGTACATAATATGTATATATCTTTTTTTTGAGAGAGACAGAGGGCATGCACATTTGCATGAGTAGGGGAAGGGGGTGGGGAGGAGATGGAGGGGCAGAAGGAGAGAGAGAATATCAAGCAGACTACATACCCAGTGTGGAGCCCCCCATGGGGCTTGATCTCACAACCCTGAGATCATGACTTGAACTGAAATCAAGAGTCGGACACTTACCTGACTGAGCCACCCAGGTATCCCTATAATCCTCTTTTTTCTAACCACAAAAGTCAGTATACTTTATATACTGTTACGAACCTTGCTTTCTCCACTTAAGAATGAATCTTGCATATGTTTATAGGTCACTATGTATAGCTCTCACTTGTTTTTTTTAATGAGTGCTTGCTATTGCATTATTTGAATGTTTCATAATTTATTTAGCCAGTTCTCTACTAAAGAACATTTAGGTCAATTATATTAGCAAGAATTTCTATAAATAAACCTCCTAAGCCAGACTGACCATGGGAAATCAAGGCCTCAGGTTATGCTAAAACTCGATTGGCTCAAACCAATGCACACTTCAATTTTACAGGACCCTCGGGGGTTGGAACTGTTACTGGCCCTTCTCTGTGTATAAGGAAAATGCGGTGGAGGGGTAGCTTTTCCTGGGCTAATGAGGGACATAGAGGCCCTTAAGGCTTATATGTAGCTTTGCTTTTTTCCCCATGTTCCAGCACTGGCTTAATTGGGTTTTAATGTCAGTTTTCCCTTGACCCAGCACTTGCGCTTGTCCTGGCCTATTGGATCAACGCTATTTGCCACCCTGTCCCTCAGACCATCCTGATTCTGCTCTGCTCGCTGCCCAAGCCTGTCTTCTCAATCCACTTAGTGTGTTTCACATTTTTGCAGCCACAAAAGTCTTAACTTGACCTCCAGGAGCTGTCTATGTCTGCCTTTTGGAGATAGTTTCTTTTCCACGTTTCTGGGACCACGTGTCTCCACTTTCTCACACACCCCCTGCCCACACCCCCTTACCCGTGGTTGATCTCTGACTTGAAGGCAGCTCCTCCCCTCGGCCCCTTTTGTTGGCTCCCTCTACTCTTCCCTGCCTGCAGTGGTGGATATCCCAAGGCTCTGTAATTAGTAATACTTGCTTCTCTAGCCACACTCGCCTCCCTAGGGGCTTGTGTCAGTCCCACCATCTGACATGGTTGAGCAAAGAAAACACCCAGGCATCATGCCTCCTCTCCTTTTCGCCTCTCTGGTGTCAATAAGTCCATGGATTCCACTGCTGCTACTGCAGTCAAAGCCACACTTCTCTCTAGGAGCTAGATTGGGCTGAAAACAAGGAAAAGCAGCAGGGAACAATTAGCCTAAGGAATAAAAAATGTAGTTGGTGTGGACCACAGAAAAGCTGGTGAGTTTCATGAACTTTTGAAGTTCTCATCTGAACAAGATCCCATTGCTAGCCTTGACTTCCACTGGAGAGAAAAGACAAGTAAGGTTTTGTGGCGACTGCTCGTGGTACATCCAGTCATTGCCTGGTACTGTCCCCTGCAGCCCACCTGAAAAGGTATCAATCCCTGGGAAGCCCAGGTCAAAGGGCTGGGAGGCGGGTCTGGAGTTGCAAGGTCTGATACAGCAGATGCTACCAAACGTGGCCGTGGTTGCCTTGTGGTTGTGGTTGCAATGTGGTTGCATTGTGGTTGGTGGGAACAGATATGTACTGCAAGTGTAAAACCCGCACCAAATTTTAAAGACTTCAGGCAACGAGAAAAAAAAAATGTGACATAACTCGCTAATGATTTTTAAGTGGATTATCTGTTGAAACGATACAATTTCAGATATAGGGAGTTAAACAAAATAATAATATTCAGTCAAAAGTAATTTCACGTGCTTCATCTTTTTAAATGTGGCTTCTAGAAAATTTCTATTACCTAAGTGGATGACATTAGATTTCCTTTGGTCAGCACTGGTCTAAAAGGTCGGATGGCTGGGGTTTTAAGAATCCTAATAGAGTTTTTACATTTTAATGACACACTATCCCCATAACTCCTGAAAGTTTACATTGTTCAAGAAATGTCCAAGGAAAGAAAACTATGATAGAATAATCTTGGGAGTCCAGAACCCTCATGGGAGACCATCTTTTCCTTCTAGGAATGAGTTTAATTTCCAGGCACCATTCACTCTGGTTATTGAGCAAACATGCTTTGAGTGCTGCCTGTGTGCCTGCCCCAGGGGGATGGTGATGCTCAGACAGGTGAAAAGGAGAATTTCCTGACCTTCAGGAGTTCATTATGCCGGAGAAACAGATCCACAAATAAACATCCAAAAGAGTTGTTTTTTTTTTTTTTTTTAAAGATTTTATTTATTTATTTGACAGAGATCACAAGTAGGCAGAGAGGCAGGCAGAGAGAGAGAGAGGAGGAAGCAGGCTCCCTGCAGAGCAGAGAGCCCGATGTGGGGCTCGATCCCAGGACCCTGGGATCATGACCTGAGCTGAAGGCAGAGGCTTTAACCCACTGAGCCACCCAGGCGCCCCCCAAAGAGTTATTTTAAGTGGAGGTTATATAAAGTCCGAGGGAGACCCATTTGTTTGGAGCCAGTCTTGATGAATAATATAGATGATTAAGCGGAGATTCAAAAGGAAACCCGAGTGTAAAGTAAGGAAACTGGTCGCTTGGTGCGACGTACACGATGACCCGAAAACGTGAGAAAATGTGAGAAGTGTGAGAAAAATGTGACCTGAATACTTTAGCCTGCTAAAGTGACCGCTTCGCAAGAGGCAATGTTGACCTGATCTTTTATGTATTAGCTTGTTTGTAAAAATGAAATCCCGTCCCTGTGTCCCTCCCCAATGGCTGCCCTCTTCCAGGGGCGGGGGCAACTTTTAGGAGATCCCCCCGTGGGCTGGAATGAGAACCAGCAGTGCCTGTCTCCATCCCTCCTCATTCCCCTCACAGAAGTGTGGGCATCATCTCCAAACGGCTTCCAAGCTAGGCCACTGCAGTCTGTCCAATAGAACAGCGAGGACATTTCTCTTATCCCAACACCTCGTGTGTAAAATTCAGGGGACTTCGACACGGACTATTGTGGAGCACCTCATAATCAGTGCCCACGAAGTGAAAATGTTTGGGACAAGGAATTACTTCAGTGATTCACACAGACTAGGAAATACACGTGAGACACACCTGTTAACAGAGGGCCTGACCACATGGGCGAGAGCGAGCAGAACCAAGTTTCGGGGCCCCGAATTACAGACTTGACTGAGTGATGTGCGGTCACACAAACATTTTCTCATGCCGGCAAACGGTGACAGCATGGTAGAGAGAGTGGCTGGTCAACTCCGGTGCAAACCATTAACCACATTAGAGAAAATAGCTCTGGAGAGGTATCGCTCAACGGTTTTTAACTTCAAAAGATGTCACGAGAAGAGCCACAAATTATTATTGCTGACAATTTGTACAATTTGTCCCTGGTGAAATGTGTGTGTCCCTACACTGCATCATTTTACATAACAATATGAAATATTAAAAAGGAAAAACGTTTTGTAATAAACAGCAGTTTTGCTGATTGCGGCTGATTATGTTAAGCAGCTTGTACTGTGGGTGTCAGAGGAGACTTAATAGCTCCTATAACTAATCTCCACGGCTGACCTCTCCCCTCTGCTGATGAAGCCTATTCAAAAACCTGCTGCCCTTTCTCATTTTCAGATCTTATATTTCTGAACTGTTTTGATCATGCATATATTTGCTAAAGTTGTTGTGTACAGGATTTGTGTGTGTGTGTGTGCCCATGTTTTAAAAAATACATACAATGCAGAAGGAAGCATTCCTGACAAGTCTGTCTTACGAGTTATTAAAAACAAAACTACGCAAACACTAAAAACATGCACGTGCACAACATTCTTATCAGATGCCAAAATGCCATTAATTATAACTAAAAGACCATTCCCATGTATGAGAGAAGCCATATGAAGGAATAGAGCCCCCCAATTTTTTACTCCAACTTTAAGATAAAGGGCAGGGATATCTGTCTGGGGAAGAATGTCATCTTGGTCATTTCATCAGCCTCGATGGCTGGTACTTAGAAGCAAAGTGCTATTCAATCATAAAGCAATTTCATTTTTCTGATAAAAGTTTTTGATTTAAATGGGATTTCATAGAGAACATTTTGGAGTGTGGAGAACTCCTCCATCAGTAAGTACAGATAAATATGTAAGTGCATATGTGTAAAGTGTCTCTAATTCACAGTTCACTCTTCCTCTTTTCCCCAAATCCAAAGGTGTTTACAAAACGGCAGGATAAATATAGTGGAAGGTGCCGGAAGCAAAGCTTTGAAAAGAGCAGAGGCGAGGTCTACCCCACATTATGCAAATGTAGCCATCCTGGGGAAATAAAATAAAGACAAAGGAGGGGGTTGGGAAATCAACAATCCGAAAAGTAAAGTGTATGAATGCAACTTGCTAGGGAAAAGGGTGGGCTCCATACAACAAGGTCACCAAAAGGTGCCGCTTTCTATGAGACAAATGCTGGCTGAAGCCAGCTGATAAATATTTCCTGTAGGATTTGAAGCAGGTTGCCACCAGCAAAACAAAAATCCCTAGGGGGCAGTACATAATTAACAATTTGAAGATGTGGCCGCGCGTCATTGTCTCAGAGGGAGCCAAGGAAGCCTACCCCAAAAGCACAAAACCCCAGTTCCCATATTAATCTCATGGTTCCCATATAGACAAACGTCAGTGTCTCCCCAGAGACTGGGAAGGCTCCTTTGCTCTTGGCTGGCAAACGTTTCCTGGTTAATGGTGTCATTTTCCTGTGACTTTCTATCAGCACCACCAAACCTGTTCCTCTAGTCTGAGTTTAGCAAAGCAAAAGGATCTTTTTTTTTTAAACAAAGAAGCAAAATCAGGACTGAAAGGAGAAAGCTGTTTCCACAGAGTGCCTGTCCTAGTGTTCAAAAGCTTTTTGCAACAGTGACTTCTTAAAACTTTTTCTTAAAGCTGACCTTTGGTTAAATTGGACCCAGAACGCAAACAAAAGCTCAGAGGACACTAACAGCCACAGGAAAGAAAAGAAGTCATAAAGAGGTTTGGGCGTGGTTTCAAAATGTCTTTGATTTGTTTCAAGACGGGTTGGATTTTGTAGGCAAGAAGAGTTTAGCTATCAGACAGAAAGGATAAACAAAGAAACAACTTTGCATCTTGGGGTGGCACTAGAGTTTATTCTAGAGAAGTCAGTAGTATTTTCCAAGAGGGTACATGCAGGGCAGCACCAATGTTGTGTAGTGGCCGGGGATACAACTGAGAAGTGGTGTGAACCGTTACTCAGAGCCCCAGATTTGAGGAAAGGAGACCTGGCTGACATTCCCAGCTCTGACACAGAAACCATATGCTCCCTGGGAAGTTTCTGGGCTTCTCCTGTGTCTTGGTTACTTCAGTTGCAAACTGAGTTCAGATCACTTGCCACCTGCCTACCTAATCAGAATATTGTGAGGGTTAATGAGATTTCGCTTGCAAAGTGATTGCCTCATCATATAACTCCAAAGTATTATTATTCATCATAAAGACACAGCTGCAATAGTGTATATTGTTACATACCAGACGCCATGCTTCTATTTTTAGCAACTTTGAAATGAGAGTGTCTTAGAATTATACAGTGGAGGGGACCGCCCCATGTTACCTGCCTTGGGGCTCTATTCTGGGGCAGGGGAAAGTCTAACCCCCCAAGACAGGCTGGCTTTTAGTCTCAATTTTACATCTAAAACAGAAACTCCTCAGTTCTCTCTCCAGAGGAAATTCCAATGTTATCATCCTGATGATTAAGGGTTATTGCTTAGCTCTGAAATGCTCCTTTTCTGTTTTAACTACAACAAACTCTTCCCCTTATTAATATGTACTTTAGTCTCTTTGGGGGAGGGGGCGCAGAGAAACCAAGTTCTATGCATTTCTGTATTTTCAAAATCTCTTCCTGGTGAGGCAACAAGCATATCGTAAACACTCAAGAAATGAGCATTGGATTCAATTCAATTATTTGCATTTCTGCATGTAGAAAGACTGAGGCTCCTGGGGTCTGGGGTGCCTGGGTGGCTCAGTGGGTTAAGCCTCTGCCTTGGGCTGGGGTCCAGTTCCACCTGGGGCTCTCTGCTCAGCAGGGAGCCTGCTTCCTTCTCTTTCTCTCTCTGCCTGCCTTTCTGCCTACTTGTGAATTCTATCTGTCAGATAAATAAATAAAATCTTAAAAAAAAAAAAAAAAAGAGCCTGGGGTCTGCAGTCTCAGCCTCCTGGAGGCTTGGGCTAGAGGATGACATAATCTGGGAGTCCTGGGTTAAGGGGTGGTGTGACTAGGTGCATGCAAATTTGGAAGGAAAGTTGTCTTTAAACCTTCTGTTCCAGAGGCATTTCAAAAAACCTATTGGTTGCTTCCTGGTGTTTTATGTTCTTTGATGCAGAGATTAATAGACAGATTTAATATAATTTTTCTAGTTACCAGTGCTATTTGGTCTGTAATTACTATATTAATTCATCTTCACCTCCCAGGCCCCATCTTTTAAAAAATGAGTACACCATTTGCTTACATTTCTACTCAAAAGGAACTTCAGTCCTCTCTGGTCTTAAAAAAAAAAAAAAAAATCCTGGGAGCTAGAAGGTTCTATCTGCATGTCATTGGAACTGGCTCACTTATATACACCCAGCTTTCAGATTCTCGGTAAACTTATTTGGCCTCTGGTCTCATGTGGTTTCAATTTTTCCAATACCACTGAGTCTTGATTGGTTTAGAGTTTGCACTTCTTATTGAAAAAACAAAGACAAGAGACCAATGACCCCTTCTGCCTTTTGTCTTCTCCAGCATTCCTTCCTATAGTGGAGGCTTTCTTGGGCTTCCCCTCCCCCAGCACTTGGTGTCCTGCTCTGACTCAGCTGCAGCCGAGGCAGCTCCTGTAACACTTGGACCCTGGGGAGCTGGACACAGGAATCCGGGCTCACAGCTCTGTAGCCCCAGGGTGCCAAGAGCGTTTGGTCTGGTGTGGTATCTCCCGCATCCCTCTCCGGCTTCAGCCTCCTTTCTTGTTACTCGCTGGTGGGTCGTGGAATTCCTTGGTTCTTGGCTTCTCGAAGGAAAGAATTCAGTCCAGAGACCTGAGAGTAAAGCAGTTAAAGCAGCAAAGGCTTTTATTTAGCAAAGCGAAAGTACACTGCAGAGATGGAGGAGCAGGTTGACCTGAGGGTGGGGAGCGGCTTGATGAGTTCTGTCTTATGTTTTCTTTCGCGAGTCTCTGGTGTCCTCTCTCCAATCTTGTCATCGTCACAGCACCCTCCGATTCGCCCCGGTCTCCTCTCTGGCAACCTTCTGCACATGTTCGTGTCCACCATCTTCTTACGAGCTCCTGAGTGAAACCCACGGGGTGAGGATGGGGGTGGGGGGGCAAAACAGCAGCGCAAATGATATTATAATGATATTAGGACAGCCTTAGGACTATGAGGGACAAGGTTTAAGGAAAGTGGGCATGCCCCAAAGTTGGGCTAGTCCTGATGGCCCCCATCTTCTGCTTATCAGACTGTGCCAAACCACAAAAGGGGTTGGTCTCTGGGCAGAGACTGGGTGGTTCCTGCAATTTCCCGTCTGCAGTCCTTTCGGCCCTCCTGTTCCTGCCTGTCCAACCCACTCCTATAGTACTGATTTCCATTCCTACACACACTTATAGCCAGCCATCTTCAGCAATCTGGCCTAATTTCTTCTATCTATCTATCTATCTTTAAATGCTTTTCCATTTGCCCTTCAGCTCTCACTGAAGACCTGAGATGACTTAGCTTGTTTCCAAGTTATTTGTTTGGTCTCCACACAGCTTTTTAGAATCTGCACAACTTCCCTGAATGGCAGTGCTAGATTACTTGCTGTGGTGGTTAATTTTATGTGTCAACCTGGCTAGGTCATAGTACGGAGACATTTAGTCAAATGCCAGTTTAGATGTTGCCGTGATGGTCTTTTTTTCTTTTTTTTTTTTTAAACATTTTATTTATTTATTTGAGAGAGAGCATGAGTGTGCACAAGCAGGGGCAGAGGGAAAGGGTGAGGGAGAAGCAGACTCCTGGCTGAGCAGGGAGTGGGCTGTGGGACTTGATCCCAGGGTCCTGGGATCATGGCCTGTGCCAAAGGCAGATGCTTACCCAACTGAGCCACCCAGGAGCCCCAGCTGTGAAGAAATTAGCATTTGTATCAGTAGACTTTGAGTAAAGTAGATTACTTTTCATAATGGGCATGGGTCTCATCCAATCAGTTGAAGCCCTTGAAAGAAAAGACGGATCCCCTGAAAAACAGGGAATTCTGCTTCCTGACTACCTTGGAACTAGAGCAGCAACATTAACTCTTCCCTGGGTCTCGAGGCTGCTGGCTCGCTCCTCAGATTTCAGACTTTCCCCTTCTCATAGTCACTTGAACCAATCCCTTCAATAAATTTCTCTCTATCTCTATCACTATCTCTGTCTCTATCTTTAAACTTTTTGTAAGGCTAGAATATAGATACATATATATCCTTTGGTTTTGTTTCTCTGGAGTATCCTAATTAATTTACTTGGTCTCTGAAACTCTGTTTTCAGTGAACCCTTTCTAGCCTGGGTTTGCTAATTTTTAATGTATATATATCCACTTATTTTTTAAAGTTATTTTTGTTTACTCATCTTTTTCTAAGGACCTTGAAAATAACTGATCACCTTGTCATTGTTTATTCCGAAGCCCCAGAATCATGGTGATAGTAATAACAATCACTCGTATTTGTGTAGGGCTTTACATGTACAAAATGCACTTAATCTCATAAAAACATGAGGTGGGTTAGACAGGTGTTACGACTGAGGAAGAAAATAGGATTTGGGCATCAGAAGTAACTTACCCAAGCTGATGCAGATAATACGTGGTGGAATTGAAATGGAAACTCAGGATCTGGTTTTCTTCCAGTAAATTTGAAACTTTTAGTTATTAATCAATTCTAAGATTCCAGCTCTTCTGCAGGCCTCATCATGCATCAGCCTGCAGAGCCTACGGGCTGAGCCCCAGGACCAGGCTTCACCCTGCACCATTGCGCCTACCCTTTCCCTTGGGCTCCAGCTTCTTCATGCCCAGATTTTGCCTGAGAACTTGAATCTATTAATACTGTGAGGGCTCCTATCCCCGACATTCTTAGTCACCATGCGGCCTCTCTCTAAGGCTGGAGAGGAGGCAGGCGGCACTGGATGGAACATTCTGTGCATTCTGCTAAAGGGCTTGGGCTCTACCTTTGGAGGTGCCTGGCTGTCAGGGATCCTGGGCAGCACAGGCTCCTCACTCTTGGTTTTAGAACTCCAGTGACCCCAGCGGAAGGTCAGAAATACCCTTCTTTGTTTATACATTCTTCACATTTTCATTCCAATGTCTTAGTAAAGAATAAAGTTACTAGCTGTTTTCCTTCTCTACAATCCCTACAAATGTCTAAAGAATTTAGCTTGGAATTGCTAGATCTGGGTCAGCGATGGGTTTAATTCCTGATTTCTTGGGGCTGAGTCCCATGACTGTGTCCTCAGCCCATCAGCGGGGGCATGACAGGCTGGGGAGGTAGGCAAAGGGAGTCCCGGGTCCCTGGCACTGGTCTGTAGGAGCACAGAAAAGCTTGTCTTGGCAAATTCTGGGGCTACGTGTGGCAAGAAAGCGTGCGAACAAGGGCTACCACCGCCTTCATTCATAAGCCTCTATTCTTGGGAAACCCAAGTTCTGAAAACAACACTGTCCTTGCTCAGTAAACCTTATTTTCTCTACAGCAAAGAGAAAGTGAACAGATTTGTTCCTCACCTCTCCCTTCTTTCCTATTGCAAGTTAGCCTGGAAAGGAAACCTCTTCTTCCACGCCCAGAAGATTCTGACGTCACATCACTGGAGGGTTCCCCAGTTCCTAAGGTTCGGGCTTCCCTCCCCTGCCAGGCCTTCTCCAGCCACCCTGCATCAGTACCAGAGGGGCATGGAACAAGTAGGGATGGGCCAGACTGTTTTAATAAATAATATCGATACTGTGAAAGATGAACAACAAGAGTAGTGACCACTGACTGAACGCTTGCCCATAACTAGGCATGTTGCTCAGGCTTTTACATGCGTTATTTCATCAGGGAGATGTTGCTCCCATTTTCCAGATGAAGCACAGCAAGGTTAGGTCACTGTCTAAAGACTGACAGCTAGGACCCAGTTGGAGAGATGGTTCTCAGCCCATCTAAAGGCCCCTGGCCTCCAGCGGGAGCTGCCAAATGATGAAAGTCACCCAGAGAATGAAGCCATTGTCCCTATGGGCTGGTTCTGGCTAGGTCTCTTCTAGAGTAGTGGTGGCTCTAGGTCAGCAATTCTAGACACTGAGTGTGTCCAAGGTCATCCCTGAGTGGGACAAAACTTCCTGAGTCTTCAGGTATCCTTGTCCTGGTCCTGGGGCTTCCTAAGTCGTAGAATGTCTCTGGAGAGCTCCATGAGGGCCACCGCTCTTGCACACTCGGCTCAGTAGTGCTCATCAGACACTAGCAGCCCCACCCAGCCTCTGCACTCTGGAATTATCCATCTAGGGCTGGTTAGGGGTGAGCGGAGAGAGAGTGGAGGGGGAGAAACAGGCCAGGTACAAAACTGCTTCTTCATTGCCTTTTCCTTCTTTTCTGCTGACTTCGCTCATTGTTCATAACTGATCCCACAAGATATCTGGGGACCCACCACCCTAGACCTCTTGAGGAGACAGTTCTGCTAGGAATGACTAGGACAGAAGCCATTCAAAATTGCAGGTCAAGCAAACACTTCTCATGCGAGCAAATGGACACATCCAAGTGCAATCTGTGTTCTTGGGACAAGAAGTGGAAAGAAAGATGAACAGTTAGGTGAGGTCTGCTCCCATGCCCTCAGTGCTACCGTTTCAGTGACACCTGGGGAATGAATGCAGCTCTAATTAATCTCAGAACAAAAGCAGACCTTAACCAGACCCTGAACCTGGCTCACTCCCCACCGGGAACTCAATTCAGAGTTCTCTCTTGCTGGGGCTTTATACATGAATCCCTGCCTGAAGGTACAGGTAAAAAGGGATGGGAGGATCCGAGACCTACAGCCGTGGGGATCCAAGGAAACCCGGAGGCTCGCTCAGGAAACCAGATGATTCATTGGTGGAATGTCATCCGTTTGCTCAGCTCCTGGGAGTCCTGTGGGCACTAATGGAGATCCTTGGTGTGTGGATCAATTGAAGGACACAATGGAAAAGAAATGTGCGCATACCGGACGTGGCTGCCTGCTCTTCCAGCTTTTTGTGCTTCAGATCGAGTGTCTGTGCATCTTTTCAGAGCTCTCCACTCCAGCAGGAGGGGTACCAGGCCTCCGGTCTAGGTCAAGGGGCTGTGGAGTGCACATTTTCTCTCTTCTTGCAGATAGGGCTATTGTGAGAGAAGACCTTTTTGTCTGTGGTTGTTAGGCTTAAAATCTAAGTGAGTCATAATATTTATTAGATCTTTAGAATAGGTTGGCTTTGGGAAAGGCCCATTTTTATTCCAAGATGGGTATTTGAGTGGTTTGGGGTACAATTATCCTTTTTGCCCATATACTAAGAAAATTTTCTACTTTCAGAACTTACATTCAGAACTCAGTGTGAAAAACCAGCCAACACTCACTTGTACACACACACACACACACACACACACACACATCCTTCAGTGAATTCTCCTATGGAAAAATAAACTTCCCAACATTGAATTGGAAGCAGTGTGGTACTGGGAAATCAGAAATCACCACTGGACCCAGAGTTTGAGGTATTAATGTGATTTGGTTACAGGGATGTTAGCATGGTCACGAAGTCACCATAGCGTTCTTACAAGTCATAAGCTTTTTTGGAATTATTTAGAAAACTCCCAACAAAATGCAACCCTCTTCAACTCCAGCAGGACGTTCCCATAAGAAGGTATGAATTTTAGCTGGTAGAACAGCTCAAGAAAATAAGTTCAGTAAAATCATTCTTTGTATTCATTGGTAAGCGTCCAGTTCAAAGGCAGGGTTTCCCAAAATATGGTCTGTGGGTCACCTGGGATTCTTCTGGGCCTCACTCTAGTTGGGAATCAGTTGGGAATAGCTCCCTCCAGTGATCCTAGGATGGAAGTTGGAGAACCTGCTGGGGTGGGTGGTCACCTCACAGGCTAAACATATATGCCTCAAAAAAACTGGGTTGACATCATTTTCTTCCTCGGTTGAGATGTATGAAGTTGGAGCTACTTACCTTGGTTAGTTCAATTCATCAAGCACTTATTGAATAACAGTGATGTACTGTCAAGTACACAAGGGTGAGCAGGGCCCAGTTCTTGTCCTCACTAATCTTATAACTGAGTAAGAAAGATCAGACAAATGCCCAAATCGATAGAATGCAAGGCAGAAAATGGTGAGATCTTCCTGAGAGAGATCTCTCTACCAAGTATCCAAAGTTCAGAGGAGAAAGTAGCCATGTTCTGCAGGGAGGACTAGGAAGCTATTGTTTCTGAGATGGGCTTTGAATGATGGGGAAAATCTCACAGATGGAGATGTTTGTTGGGTATGTTGGGGTTCTGGGAAGAAGGAACAAAGAGAGGGAAAGTGTAGAGGTTAAGGTGTTTGGGAACCACCAAGTAGTGGGTTTGAACTAGGAAGCTAGTTTAGAACCATCTCATGATTGTCTGGAATGCTGGGTAGGTGAATTTTTTTTTTTATTGAGATACGATTCACATGTCGTAAAATTAATTCTTTATAAAGCGTGTGATTCAAGGTTTTAGTATATTCACAGAGTTGTGCAACCCTAAAAATGATCTAATTGCAGAACTTTTTTATGAACCCCAAAAGAAACTATACACTTTTTAGCAGCCACTTCCCATTCTTCCCTCCCCCAGTCCCTGGCAGCCATTAATCTACCTTCTGACTATGGATTGGGCAGAGGAATTTGTACATACCTAAATCGGGAGGAGGGAGCTCCCACTTACCTAAATTGAGGTAAAACAGGCACATAATGAAATGCACAAAGCTTAAGTATTTTAACAAATATATACACTTGTCTTACTAATTCCCCCCAATGTAGAACATTTTCATCACCCTAAAAAATTCTCTTGTGGACCTGTTTGGCTAATCCTACTCCATAAGCAGCCTTTGGACTGATTTCTATGACCATAAATCAGTTTTGTATCTTCTTAAACTTCATGTTAATGGGAGAACACACTATGTGCTCTTTTGCATCTGCCTTCTTTTGCCCAAAATAACACTATCTTGAGATTCATTCTTGTTTTTGTTTGCTTCAGGAGTTCATCCTCTTTTCTTGCTAAATAGAATGGCGGTACCACATTTTGGTGTGTCCAAGCTTCTGTCTGTGGGCATTTCGGTTGTTTCCAGTTTATGACCAAGTGTGAACAAAGCAGTTGTGAAGTTTCTCTTTTGGAGGATGTATGCTCACCTTGAGGAATAGGAGGAGGTAAATACCGGGGAATGGGGTCGTTGTTCAGGGAGCAGCTAGTGATTGTTCTAGATCAAGAATGTGATCCCATCAGGACTAAGCAGTAAGAAAATGGATGCAGCAGCCCGGAAGCAGGGAGAATTAGGAATGGAGTTTTGGAAAATCAGTATGCACGACTTCCTTCCTGACTGGGAGTCAGAATATAGAGAGCTTGGAAAAGGAGTGGATATGGGTGGGCAGCGCAAATGGAGTATTTGCTCTGTACCCTCTTGGGTTGTAGGCAGCCTGACGGATGGAGCAGTACACTCATTCTTGCTTGTGGGAAAAGATAAAGGTTTTGGTTTGGGACAAAATAGATGGCTGTCTCCAAAAGGCCATTTCCCCGACACTCCACGAGCCCGGTTTGGAGTATCAGCCGAATGAATGAACTGCTAACAGTCATCTGATACTTGGGAAGAAGGAAAGGGCATCCGGCAGAGTGGGTGGGCTGAGGCAGAAGTTCACACACCAGAAATTAGCCCACTTGCTGGCCTGGCTGATTAGATTAGTTACTTGTGTAATGAGGTGGAGAATTTTATTCATCAGAAATTCTCCTCCAGAATTGCTCCCAAGAAAATCAGTCACAGCATGCCCCCTGATTCTCCCTCCCTTCCCCCATTCCCCAGGGAATCTCCTGGAGCTCCTGGACATGTTTATGCAAAGAGGATATTTATGGGTACTAGAAGCACAAGAGGGTTGTTGGATGAGAATTTAGAAAATCTGGGGGGAATATTTTTTTCAGTTACAATGCTGACTGTGAACAACTTTATTCATCAGTTTTAAAAATTTCTCTATCTGTAAAATGGGAATTATAACACGTTTTATATCTCTTCGAAGATATATCTCTTTACATGATAAAAACCAACATAGATCATAAATGCTAAAATACTTTGAAAAGGGTGGGCTCCCAGTTGCCTCCCAAATAATGAAATAACCTTCTATATCTCAATGGCCCAAACTGCCTTCTAGTTTATTCACTCACTACTCCAGCTGTGGCTGGCACTGGTCCTACACTTGTCCACAGCCGGGCTCAGCCTTTACCTCTGCCTGGTTTGTCTTCTTTCCCGTCCTGGTCCCATGAAAGCCTTCCTAAGGTCTGCCTCTCACACTAACTCCTTCCTAGAGTCTCTCCTTGTAACATTCTTCTGTTTTGCTTGGGGGCACCAGATTACAGTGGAAATCACCTGTACTTGAGATTTCAAGCCAACCCTGTGCAAAATGCACTGTCCACCCCTCCATCCAGAAAGTCCTGGAGGATTGCAAACTCATGGGCTCTTCTGGTTCCAAGTTCCTGTTCTCCGAATTTTTAAACTCTTTGTCTTACCTTCTGTGGCTCACTCTTCCTTAGCTGATAAGGGGCTTGACCCCACCTTCCTTTTTTATAATTTCCCATATGAAGAGCCCTCAGAGAAGGAGACACTGGTGTGGCGAGCTTACTAGAGAGCTGAAGCAATGGGTGAAGGTTTATATTTCTACAACCTAAATGTCATAATATTAAATCTTATGCAGCCTTACTCTGAAGAGTGTCCTGGTCACCTTGCCACAGGACCATTCAGTGAGCTTTTTTCTGTGGTGAAGCCCCTGCCATCTGGCCTGCCCCCCTCTGCCTCTCTCCCCCGCTTGCTTTGCCCCTTGATTCTCTTTTTCCACCCCACCCTTGCCCCAGATTCCTTTAGTCAGTTCTTTGTCTCCTAAGCTTCAGCTTCAGCTTTGTCACCTTTACACCTGGAATAGCTTATCAAATCATTTTTCCAAAGATAGTTTTTGCTTTAAATATATTTGCCAACTTTTAACACATTTAAAAAAAAATCTCTGTTACATTGACTAAAATTATGTATGATTATGTCTTCCAGTCTCTACCGGGCTATTTGCTCCTTCATAACAGTGTTTATTTCAGATTTCTATTTTTTAAAATTTCCCCAGAGTTTAAACCTAATGCTTTGCATGGAGTAGACCCATGCTATTGAGTGAGTAAGTGAATGAATGAAAGGCGATATCTTCTGTATATAACCCTGGAGAAAATGGAGTGGAAGGAATAGAAGCACCAGGTTTCCATGCTAGGTATTAAAATCTATCAGTCACCACCGGAAGAGATCAGGATGGGCCAGGAGAGCCCTCTGGGAGCTCCTTCTGACCCTCAATGAGCAGGTGAATGCTGGGGCCAGGTCCACACACGCTTGTGTTGTGCTTGAACTAGAGTGGCTCCCGTGACCCACGGGACTTGTCCTCTCCCCTCCCACTCAGAACCCTGCAGAACTGATTTCCTTCAGGGAGCTCAAGGTTGCCAACTTTAGGTTGTCCTTTTAAAGTACAGCTTTAGGACAGAGTCCCAAAAACCCAATGCCTCCTGATTGGACACATGGAACATGTATTTTATGAAAAAGACTCTGCCATTCGTCTTATACAAAATGGGAAAAGAGAAAGAAGACTATGGATTGAGCATCAGTGAAAGGGGCTCTACAACAAAGAACAGGCTCTTGAAATTGTCACAGAATGTGACGGTTCTTTAGTTCCTGAAATTAAAGACACTAATGTTTGTAGAGCTCTATAGTCAACTCACTAGTGAGTTCATTCAGGAGGTGCCTGACCTTACTACATCTCCACAATAAGCCTCTAAAGGAAGAATCATCACAGGCCCATTCTACAGATGAGGGAACTGAGACCCATAGAGGCAGATTTTCTGGGTGTCACACATGTAGGAAGGGGCAGAGCTGTGACCAGAAGCCCGTCTTCTGGCTCCAAATCTTATCCAAATCTGCTTCCATCATGTCGTGCTTCTTTACCTGCAGGATAGCTGTTGAGACCTGTTCATATACTGTCCATGATAGTACTGGGACCTAAAAACCTTAAAAAAAAAAAAAAAAAAAAAGTCCTTAGGAAAATATATAAAAACGATTGGCCTAATGAGTGATGCAGTGGGCTTAGCTGCCAATGGTAAAGTTATATTTTTAAGAGTAATTAAGCCCATAAGTCATTTGCTCCACTATATCTCCATTTTGACCCATTACTTGGAGCGACTAAACCTGTAGTGTGTAAGTCCCGTGTCCAAGAGAAGCACACAGGCTATCAGAAAGCTGGAAGAGAGGAACGTCGGTGTATGCTTTTGGCCCTGCTCCAGAAACTTCTTCCCTGGCTCTCTGTGCTATAACAGTCAGCAGAACATAATAGCTTAGTTCCTAGGTTTGGGAGTCTGGCTGGCACAGGTGTGAGTCCTGGTTCTACCAGCCACTTTGGGCAGGTTACTGAATCCTCAGAGCTTCGATTTCCTTTTTCTCATCTGCAAAATGGAAACACATCAGCCAAGTTCTTTGGTTGCAAGCAACAGAAACAGACTCCCTTATGCCAGGAAGGGAAATTTATTGAAGTGGCCTTCATTCTCCCGCAGAACTGAAGGGACAGCTGAGCAGTCAGGCCTTGTACAGGATAGAAACCTGGCAACTCTGTGGCTCCTCACAGCAGAAGAAACAGATATTTGGTCAACATTCTGAAACCAACATGACTCCACCCTGTTTTCCGTCCCGCTGTCACTCACAGCGGGCTTGAGTCATCAAGCAGGCTTGAGAAAGAAGGGGGAAGGGAGAGTCCTTCCAGAGCCATATGGAAAGGGTCAGGGGAAATTACTCAAAGAAAAGTTGCAGTCCTGTTTTTAAAAAAGGAGAAGGCAAAGACAGATTTACTACAGATTTAAAAATTAGTACTTGGTAGGTTTTTTTTTTTTTTAATTTGAGATAGAGAATGCAGGAAAGCATAAGCAGGGGTGCTGCAGCGGCGGGGGGGGGGGGTGGGGGGAGAGGGGGGAGAAAGAGAGAAGCAGGCTTCCTGCTGAGCAGGGAGCTCATGTGAGGCTTGATCCCGGGACCCTGGAACCATGATCTGAGCCAAAGGCAGATGCTGGACTGTTTGAGCTACACAAGCACCCACCCCAGCTTTTTGTTTATTTGTTTTCTGTTTTTGGGGGGGGCTTTTTTTTTTTTTTGGTTGTTTTGCTTTTGGTTTTGTTTGTTTGTTTGTTTTGGGATGAAAAGATGCAATACATTTAAAATACTAAGCACGAAGTCTGGCACACAGTAGGTGTTTGTTAAATATTTGTTGCTGTTGGAATGGAACAGAAGTGATCTGAGAAAGAATATGGATAACCCAAGGAGAAATAATAAATCAGAAGAGAAAAGGATTCAACAGGTGGCTTGGCAGGGCAGAGTAGGGACCTCTTTCTCCTCCTGACACCATGACCACCCCTAAAATACCATGAAATCTGTCATGAATGCCTTTAATTATTCGAACATTGTATTTTGTATAAGGAATGCTAAGTGTAAGAGCACCAATAAACTGACAGAACCGGAGACTATCTCACTGACTAAACGGAATAACAGATACGTAGAAACATCTATATAGAAAGCAAATGGCAATAAAGGTGAAGTATAAATGCTTCATTTTCAGAAAATTCAGTTTTAACAATCTAAGGAATAGAATGAATATTTTATAATTATTATGATGGAATCATTTAAAAATTACAGTAAAATGGTTTTCACTTATTCCTCTGTAACATGAATGAAATGTATTGGCAATTAACAATTATACTCTGATATTTCTGCATAGCACACTAACTGCAATGAACATTAATATTTATGTGTTACCCACGCTGTTACTGACTGGGCCAGATTTGGTCCCTAGATCCTCATTTCTCTATTCCTAGAGACATAAATGGGAGCTGCAGCTGAGCAGCTGAAGGCACATTTTCAACTGCTGTAGTGTATCATTCTTAGAGTTTATGTCTTGAAAGCTTCATAACCGTGGCAAATCAGCTCTCACCCTGGGAATGGTCTTAACCAAGTTGGAAGCTGTAACCCTACAGACAGTGCCAAGTGTATCCGAACAGTCACTCACCTTACTGGTGGAAACATGGTGCTCTTATTTCTAAAATCACAAAGTATTTAAATGACAATTTTGAACAACATGATATCTATCTACCTCTCTCTCTCTCTCTCTCTCTCTCTCTACCTGATCAAGTGGACATAGCTTCATAAATTTACAAAGCGACTACCCTGTGTGATGCTAGAGGATGTAGCTCTCCTTTAGTTCTCAAATCTGCATTTAATCCTGCACATTTCTCAGAATCTTTGTACAGAAGAGGCTTACTGTGTCCCTTTTGTGGAACGTCTTCCTCAAAGTACTCCATCCTGTAGCTAACAGAACTTGCCTTTGGGGGATTAGGTAATGCCTACGACAGTTAAAACAAACTCAGACTTCAGAAATGTGTCTTGCATCAGTTCTTCCTTCATTTGTAAGGAAAATGAAGTAGGAAAGTTTTAAAACCTCCAGTTGTTTGTGTTTTGTTTTTCGTTTTTAGAAATTCTTGAATGCTCACAATAGTGGAGAACCTCTTTGTATTTATTTTTATTTTTTATTTTTTTAAGATTAATTTATTTGTTTGAGAGAGAGAGCCCACACAAGTGGGAGGGGCACAGGGAGAGGGAGAGAGAACCCCAAGCAGACTCCAGACTCAGCACAGTGCCCGACAGGGGGACTTGATCCCACAACCCTGAGATCACCATCCGAGCTGAAACCAAGAACCAGCCACGTAACTGATTCTACCACCCAGGAGCCCCCATCTTTTTATTTTTTTAAGGTAAGTATTATTAACTTGAAATGCTTTTCATTATTGATATCATGTGACATCCCTTTAAATTAGTAAATTGTTTCATTATATTTGGGGGGTGCATGGGACCCAAATATGTGGGTTTAAGAGAAATAAAAACAAAAGGAAAATATGATTCTTGTTTGAATTGGAACATGTATCCTTGACACTTATATTTCTAAAGTGGTGAGGAGTTTTAAATTAAAATATCATCTTTGCCAGCATTTTAATGAATTTGTACTTGAATGATTATCTTTGTTGGGGTCCATGACACACTGCCTCATGGGATGCTGACGCATTTGGAAAAGTCTTAGGGGGAAATGAGGTTCCCACAGCATCAAACCCATTGCACTGCTCCAATGCATCTCTTAAAATTCTGGTCAGCCTCTCCCAATCAGATACTGAGAAGTAATGAGGCATCATGGGCAAAGTAGTAGCAAATTAGTGGTTTGTAGATAAATACATGCTCATCATTACTTGAAGGTAATAATATATGAGGTAAACAAACAGTAAATCAAACTCTTTAACCCTTCAATTACTTAAGATTTTATGTGAATAGTTAAAGTTTCCTTTTGAGCTAACTTTTTTCTCTTGTCTATGGAGAATATATGTTATCTCAAATAAATATATAAAATTTCCTCTCTTTTTCAAATAAAGTATCTAGGAAGCTACAGTATTGCCTTCTAAAAAATCGTGGGTTTTTTTTTTCCTTTACTGGGGTCTGCACCCTACCATTTTCAATGACTGATGCCACAGTACTATATGGCCCAATTCATAGGAAGTAAATATGTTCCCCGATCTTCTGCAATTTTAACATGTGATTGCCTGTTTTGCAAATGGTAGCACTGGATATGTGCTCTACTCTACTCCTGTTGTGTGCTGATTGGTTACTCTAAGAAACGTTTATACTAGAACAATACAAAATAGAAGAAGGGTGAAAGAGGCGAATTTGGCAACTTCAACTTGTTTCCCAGATTTGAGCCACGTTCAGACTGGCACAAAATAATTTTTAGATGATCACCAAAATGAAAACATAAGCTTTTAAAGATCTAGAATTTCTGGGCCATCTGGATGGCTCAAGTCATGATCCCAGGGTCCTGGGATTGAGCCCTCATCGAGTTTCCTGTTCGGCCAGGAGTCTGCTTCTCCCTCTCCTGCTCCTTCCCTCACTCATGCTCTCTCTCTCTCTCTCTAGCAAATAAATAAATAAAATATTTTTAAAAAAGATCTAGAATTTCTAGACCCTATATACTTCAATTTGATAGACACTGACTTAAACTATTGCAGGTGGGGGCGCCCTGGTGACTCAGTTGGTTAAGCGTCTCCCTTTGGCTCAGGTCATGATCCCAGCGTCCTTGGATGGAGCCCCGCATTGAGCTCCCTCCTAGCGGGGAGCCTGCTTCCTCCTCTCCCACTTCCCTGGTTATGTTCTCTCTCTCACTGTCAAATAAATAAATAAGATCTTTTAAAAAAGTAAACTCTTGCATGTGGATAGATCAATCCCTGTCATTATCCTTATTTCCCCCTCAAGAAGCATCACAAGAATATCTAGGGGACCCATTCCAAAGTTAAAATATTCTCATGGTCTGGAAATTGTTTCTGAAATTCCCATTTTTTAACCTCTCTCCCTTTTTTTTTTTTTTTTAAAGATTTTATTTATTTATTTGACAGACGAGATCTCAAGTAGGCAGAGAGGCAGGCAGAGAGAGAGAGCGGAGGAAGCAGGTTTCCTGCTGAGCAGAGAGCCTGATGCGGGACTCCATTCCAGGACCTTGGGATCATGACCTGAGCCAAAGGCAGAGACTTTAACCCACTGAGCCCAACCTCTCTCGTTTTAAAACATTTAGTTCCCCCCACCCCAGTCTGTAAACTGTTCATATATTCTAAGATAATAATTCAGTTTCCTCAGAATGGCCGGGTGATATGTATATCATATCCCATAATCTTATTTAGGGTTCTTTTCTTAAAAAAACAAATAAAAAACACCCATCTCTACCCATTTCCCTGAAACTGTCTCCCTGGTTTCCGCTTCCCACCATCCCAGGAGAAGAGCCCTAACTGGAGTCTGACCCGAGCAGGCAACCGTGCCCTGTGATGCGGTCTGCATGCTCACTTCAAATGTTCTTTCCTGCGATTCTTCTAACAGGAGGAAAGCGATCCTGAAAAATAGTGTCGTGAAGAATCCATCAGTTCTGCATTGACATGATTACATCGCGCTTCTCTGAAAGCTTGTCTTGAGTAGCTGTGGGAGGGTTCTTGGAGCTCTGGATACAGCGAGCGAGGGTGCTGTCAGGCAGGGTACCCCGGAGCCCCACTGCATGCATTCCCCGCCGGCCCATTTTCATTCTACATTTGCGTGATTGTCCTTGTCTCAACAGCTTACTCCCATGGTCTGGTTATGAAAAGATGCTTCATAGAAGCTGATGATTGCTTGATTCATAAAAACATGTATTTTTCGCCTTCCTCGCTTGTATATTTAATGACTGGCAGAGCAGAAAACTTTATATAATGAGGCAGTGTTATTGCCTTGGAAACATTGATCGCTTTCCTGCCTGACTCATTGTGTAACTCTTTCACGTTGGATAGGAATGTCATTTCCTGTTTCTTATCTCGAATATGCTCCCCTGTTCTCTTCAGCTGGGCATTGGCCATCGTGCCCGTCCTCACTGTGCCTGCTGACGGGTGCGTGCACCCCTGTTCCGGGAGCCGAATTTTTTGCCACTGTCCAGACTGCATTCCTAAGGGTGGTGAGGCCCATCCGTTATGCTTTCTACCAGAGTGACGGTCTCTGTCTGACAGCAGCCGGGGAGCAGCCAGTGGCTTTCAGTCCCCTTGTGCGGCAAGGCAGCATCCGAGAGGAGAACTCCACCCAGAGGACACGTTCATAGCCTAAGAAATCTTTTTAACCCTCCGGACCAGCAGGACTTCAACTTGGTCACATTCTGCACTTCTAACACTGGTGTCAGATTCTGGCCAGGGTCCCAAGAGTCAGCGTTGCTCTCACTCCTGTATTATTCTACTGTGTGTAATCCTGAATTTTGCCAGTTGTACTCCGTGTTCAAAGCACTGTGTGTGTGTGTGATTAAAACAAGTTCCAGTGCACATAACACAGTAACATCTCCCTGTTCAAAGTTTCCTTGGAAAAATATCCTATTGAAATACCTGAATTGTTGGCTCTGTCATCAGAGTATCTGGCTCTGAATGGTGGTTTCACCAGGTACTGCCTCTGCGGCTTTGGTCAGGTTTCCCAGGTACCTTCTTGGCCAGCTGGGTAGCCCGCAGGGCAGTTGGGTGGATTAAACGAGGTGATCACATCAAGCTCCCCAAGGAGCAATTGTCAGGGAGTAAGCACTCAGTGATGTGGGTTATTACCAGCCATTATTTTTCTGTAGTCTTAGGAAATGTTGATTTCTATATCCGATGAGTGACCTATACAGGCTTACATAGAAAAGGTTTTTTTCATCAGAGAAATAGACTTGGAAAATGCCTATCTCCTGGAGGCTTTCTTTGGGGGATCCTATAGCTTACTGGGGAGCCGCTCTGTATTCAGAGCCCTGGCTTCAAGCTCACCCTACATCTAATCAGGACAAAATGAACAGGACCGCTGCCCAGAGGTGAAATCTGTGTCAGATTCCTTTGCAAATATACATATACATATACATATATATATATATATATATATATTATTTTTTTTTTTTTTAATACAGCAGTGGTTTTTGAAATACATGGCAAGTCTTGCTTCTCACTCTGGGCAGGGTTTCCACTTAACTTGAAACCGAATTTTTCTCTCTCAATAGCATGCTTTGCAGCTGCCATTTTCTGGCTGCCCGTGGGTCGACATCCCATCCAGAAGTAAAACCACTGGGCCAATTTCTGGCCTGGGAGGGCTGTTCCAGTGTGTGAGGGTACTGTTCTTTTAAGGGCGGCTGCCACTTGAGTGCAAGTTCATTGTTTGAAACCCCAGCTGCACTTCATTAGCGTAATGACCGCAGACCAAGAGGAAGGCTTCCTGCCAGAGGTGACTCAGTGTAGGGTGAGATGCTGCTCCAAGAGAATGCAGCTCTACCACGGGCCGCTTAACCTGGACCCTGGCTTTCGTAGCCCAGGAGGAGCATTTTAGTTTCAAGTACTGTGGTTGTTTTCACAGGCCCATAAAGGGGATCTTTGTCAGAACCTAATCATTATCATAACATCTGAGAGGCCACATAATTCCAGTCAGTTCTGCAAAGAACCGGTGGTGTCAGTTATGCATAGAACTTGGAGCTGGTTTTGAGGGAATTCTCAGAAAGAAGGCATGGTTCAAGCCCTCTAGTAGCTTACAATTTAGTAAGAAGATAAGACAAGTCTAATCACCCATTATTCAAACAAGTAGTCCTTGGCTTTCTCTTATGTACCTGGAAATGGGCCAGATGAAGGAAAGCAGGTGCATAAAGCAGCCTTTGCCCTTGAAGAATGAAAGTAAAACGAACCAGAGTGATTCCTTTTATCCCTTTTAACTTTTTTACTTCAAAATAATTCTAAACTCAGAGAAAAGATGGGAGAGGAGCCCATCTCACGTATACCCTTTATCCAGATGTCCAGTCGTTAAGATTATTACCACGGTTGCTTTTCTATTATTCTTATCCTGAAATGTTTTTCTCCGTCTTCTTCCTCTTCCTCCCTCCTCCGCCTTCTTCCCCAGTCCTCATCCTTTCTTGTCTCCTCCCTGCTGCCTCCTTCTTCTTGTTTTTTTTTTTTTTTTCTATCCGAATCAATTGGAGGTAAATTGAAAACTCCTAACAATTTCCTGTGTATTTCCTAAAAGACAAGGACATTCTCCCACCTAATCAAAGAACAGCCAACAAAATCAGGAAATTAATACTGATATAATATTACTTATCTAATCCGAGGACCTCATTTAAATTTTACCAATTGTCCCAGTACTTGTCTGTATAGCACACAAAAAATTTTTCTCTGTAGTCCATTATCCAATCCAGGATAACATGTTGCATTTAGTTGCCTCATTTTTTTCCTATGTCTCTAGTCTCCTAATTCTGAAACACTTCCTTAGACTTTTCTTATCCTTTGCAACCTGGATATTTTTGTAGCATTCAGTTATTTTGTAGAATGTCCTTCAATTTGAGCTTGTTTCTTCTTGATTAGATTTAGGTTATGCATTTTTGAGAGGAATATCATCAAAGTGTTATTGTGTCCTTCTCATTATATCATGATAGGAAGAAAATGACATCAGTATGTCCTATCACTGGCCGTGTCAACTATGATCTCTGGCTGAGGTGGTGTTTGCCAGATTTCTTCACTGTAAATTATTAATAGCTGTTCATTGGTAATGAGCAAATGTCTCATGGAGCACTACCTTAAAATCATGTTAATATCTTACTTAAGCTCTCTGCTTATTTTATCATCCTTGCTTGATTCTTGCCTGAATAAAATTTTACTGCAATGGCTGCCAAATTTTGATTTTTCTAATTTCATCATTACTTCTGCCTTTGTTGGTTGTCCTTCTACTGAAAGGAAGTGTCCGTATCTTTATTTATCTGCTTATTTTCTTTGTATGACAGCAGTCTCCTGACTACCCACTTCCCTCTGGTCCTGAAGACCCCAAGAGTCTCACTGGCCTCCTGTAGGCCCTGATGCTTCTTTGGCTCCAGCCCTATTGGTGGTGCCCTCCGCAATATAACAGTAGGTACCATCCACTAACAAATATTTTTTAAAGCAAAGAAAAAGAAGAAAGGGAAAAGAAGAGGAAGACAAATGACAGCTGCTACAGTCTGAATGTTTATGTTCCCCTAAATTCATGTGTTGAAGTCCTAATGTTCAATGTGATATTATGAGGTAGGGCCTTCGGGAGGTGATTAGGTCATGGGGTAGGGCCCTCATGAATGAGATGAGTGTTCTTATAAAAGAGATCCCCAGGCCCCATTCCCCCTTCTATTTGAGGACCTGGTGAGAAGGTACTGTCTGTGAAACAGGAAGTGGGCCTTCACAGACACCAAATCTGTTGACACCATGATCTTGGACTTTCAGCTTCCAGATGGGTGAGAAATTAATGTTTGTTGTTTATAAGCCACCCAGTCTACGGTACCATTGTTATAGGCGCCCAAACAGGCTAAGACAATAGTCTTAAAAAGTAATAACTGTAAATTGTCTGAAGTTCATTCTGCACTCCACCATTCCCTCTTATTATTATTAGATTCAATTATTAGATTTCATTGTTTGGAGATTTAATGTTTAGTACTTTTAAACCCAGCAAATTATTGTACTATTTTAATAGCACTGTATAATATTTTTAAATTCAGACTCGAAGCAAATAACACATATAACATCTTAAAATAACCTGTATTTCTCCCATAAAGTGAAACAGCAAAATATTGACTGTAAGACGTTCCACATCTTTTCCTCTTTTTCATCCTGACTTGTTTCCTTGGTTCTCCCCTAATGATCAGTGCCAAGATTCATATCTCATGTTTAAATAAAAGAAATGCTGATGAAGAAAATTATAGGAGAAACCGTTTCTTCCACTCTTTAGTTGGGAGGTGTGTGTGTGTGTGTGTGTGCGTGTGTGCGTGTGTGTGTGTGTGTGTGTGTGTGTGTGTGTGTGTGTGTGCATGGTAATGTTGGTCTAGGAATAACATGGCAGAATGTCCATTTACACCCTTCCCATCACAAGACACTTAATCCTCTGCTTCCCCTCTCCTTTCTTTCCCCAGTAGATCCCCGAGAGGCTGGCCTAAGGAGGAGATATCCTAGATGATTGCTCCTGAGCAAAAGATATCATCTAATGAAAACAAACTTCTACAAAAATTTCCTGAAGAGGTTAAGACTGTACAAATAAGCATTATTACTATTTGACATAAACAGGAGTGTATGCTGGGTATATTGGTGACTGATGCATTTTAACGGGGTATCAATGAGTATTTCCTCTTGTTTAACCTGAGGACGGGCACCACTCCTGTGGGGAGGCTTGTCACCTACCAGCAGGGCCATCTGGAGAGAGAAATGTTTGGGGCTTTCTGTTCTTGTATAGCAGTGGGAGAAGAAGGCCTACTTCCTTCCCTGGCTCACTAAAAAGTCTTATTGAGACCTTGGTTGACTGATAACTTGGGTGGCAGATCTGCTGATCTGCCCCTATAATACCAGAGCAGAGGCAAAGAGAATTGGTGAAACGGTGGCCAGGGTCCCAGATGACAACAGAAGATGGGTCCCTCGCTTGTCTGGGGGCCTGAGAATTTGCCATAAATTGTAACTTTGTTTTTGTCAGCCCTGCTGCTTCATGGAGGACAAAGAGACACTCACATTGGAAAAATGCAGCTTGAGACCCCCAACCCAGAGTCAGTTGGTAGATGCAGCTAAATATGGGTATGCAGGCTAGTTGGCTACAGGAGGATGAGTCCATTGCCAGCGGGGCCCTGTGGAAGCTGCCACCTAGCCACCCTACCCCAAGGCAATGGGTGGGGACAGAAGGCCAACCAAGTAGAGGTCTAGAGGCTGATGGGTTAAAGGAGACATTGCTCCTTTGCATGGTCCCCTCCCTACCCCCCCACAAGCCCACCTGAGGAATCAGCATCTCAAAGGGGAGAAAGAGGGGCCTGAGGCTGGCACTCCCCTTGCCCCATACAATTTTACCTTGTACCAGGCGAGGAAGCAGATGATTTGAAATCATGGGTTTGAAGTTTTATAAGAACAGGACTGAAAGAAGATTGTTTTAATAAGCAAAAATAGCTAAAAATACATGCAGTCTGGTCAAATAATCATTAAGGGAACCATTACCCACAGTAAAAGGGAGGTGTGTCTTGAATAGAGTAGACTTAGTGTCGATTCTTATAAAATAAAATTCTTTAATGCTCAAATGCCAAAGAGCTGAGCTTTCTGAATAAGCTGTTTACATGGACATCAGTTACAAACATTTCAGAATGCTGTCCTGGCTTGCACAATTCTGCAAGGCAGTTTTCCGAGTGCATCTAATACAGATATCTGCTAGGAGATGCAGAATCGTGTTACTAACCTAGTGTCACAGCAGCAGAGGGGAGGGAGAGATGACTTCCACATGCAGCTTCCCCTGGGCTCTCCCGACAATAGGAAAGTTGCCAGATTGAGCCCAGATGAACTGCCACCTTCCTCTCACTTTGATCATTAGAGAAGGGAAATGCCTCAATTTCCTCCCCCAAGGTCAACCCACTTCTATACTGATTCTTTCCCCTAGCCCTAAAATACGCTTCCTGCATCAAAGCCTAAGATCTTTCATTTACTGGCCCTTGTTTGCAAGTTAGAACAGAAGTGGGCAGAGGCTGGCTCTCTTCGGCTTTGTTGTTATCATGCTGTTCACTGCAGTCACCGAATGCATTTCAAATAATATAAAGAATTAGAGCTACAAGGTGCGTATTTTCACATGCGTATCCTTGAACAAACACCCTTTTAAAAATGTTTTTGGTAGGAGCTTGGGACATAGAGTTTGACAAATTTGAAATAAAAGTCTAACTCTGCCATTCCCTGGGAAAACCCATTTGATTTCTTTCAGCCTCAGTGTCTTTACCCATGAAATAAGTGTCTTCACCCATGGGAAATAAGACCAATGTAATATGATCACCAGGGAGCATAAATGAGGTGACAGATTGAAACGTCCAGCACTGCCTGCCACCTTGAGCACCTCAATAAATGGAAGTTCTTTCTAGTCCTTCCTCACACCCAGCCTCTGGCCCAGGGATGAGCATAACAGAAGATACTCAGGCATTGTTTTCCAGCTCCTGGTCTAGCACTTAGGGTCGCCATGCCCAATAACCCATTCCTGCTAGCTTCGGTGAGAAGGGGGTTTATTGTAAGGACATAGGAGAATCTCATGGATTGGCTTTCCACATGGGGAGGAGCTCTTCATTTGTACTCCCCCATGATGGATGCTGGTACGTGACTCTATCTTGTCTTGTGAGGAAGTTCACTCCTCTTGGATTCTATATAACTTTGCGCTTCAGCTCCTGAAAGTTAGCCCAGTCCATGTTTAGGCTCTCCCATGTCAAATTTCTTGGAGGGCCAATCTTTTTGTTCCGATTTAGTGAGCATTTTCTCTCTGGTCAGCTCTGGTCAGAGCAGTAAACATGGCTACCTGGGCCTCCATAGTTAGCCAGGCTGTGGGTGTGCTGGGCGAGGAAAGAACTCCCATCTCTGCCACAATGGCTGTGACTGAGGGGGGTTTATGCTGTGCTCTGTAACTAAGGAGGTTTCTCAGAGGAAGAGTTTCCACAGCTCACATTGACTATAAAGAAAACACCATGTTTACATTTCATAATCAATTAAAAAATTTTTACCTGAAAAACAGTTACTGATTATTTACTATTTGGCAGGTATTATCTCAAGAGCTCAAATATTAATTCATTCAGTCTTATAACTGGTGGCTGAAAAAAAGATACACTGAATGACTCTGCATTTGCAGACTCTACTAAAAGCATAGAGAGGCGGAGTGGTTAGCCTGAGGACACACAGCTAGTTGGTAGTAGAGCCAAGATCTGAACTCAGGCAGTGTGGTGTGCAGAGCCCACACTCCAGACTGCTGTATGATGCTGTGTCTCACACTAACACAGCCAGTGGCCAGAGACGTCAAAATAAGTACTTAGGATCTAAGGGAGGGAGGGTATTACAACATGACACACACCCCCGCCCCCTGCTAAGCACTTTCAGAGATGACGCATTGGAACTGACGGTCACCTCCCCCTTGTCTTTTATTTTTGCTGGGGTCAGCAGGTATTGTCGAGCACCGTTGCACACTTCATGATACCTCGAAAGGGTTACATGTGCTAATGGTTCGGTTTTGCATTCATGTTTTTAAAACCTTTTCACCTCGGTAACATTTCCCATCTTCTAACAACACTTTAAATTCCATTTCTATTACTTGAACATCAGGCACAATTATGCCATTTTGAGTTTCTTCTTTGCAATTAATGCAATCATATGACACATCACTAATGCCAACCAGGAGTCTTATCAAAAAATAGTATAAATTATCATATTTCTATATACATTTGCAAATGTCTTATCAACATTCCAATCCTGTATACATTTTTATTAAAAAACACTCTCCGTGTTGGATTTCTGGAACTGTTCCTATCAGCTAAACTAGATCAGTTTACACGACTGTCTCAGTCATGGAGGAAAACTCTGATTGAAATTGGCAACTGAAATCAGGTTACATGAGATTTCTTATCCAATCAAAGGTGCTCTCTGAGCTATCAGAATTGCCTGTGATACTATAAGACCATTTCTCATATAGCTGTGTAGAGATAAACACAGATATAGATCATCTACATACATAGATATATAGGTGTATAATATCTACAAGGCCATTTTCTCATGTAAATAATGTTATATATCAATATATAGATATGTACAATGAACAAATTTTATATATAAATGCTGGTACTCAGTAATGAGCATATTGGGTTAATTCTTTAGAGGATGATCTGAAAAAGGCACGGTCAAAAGTTGCCCTAGTACCTCAGATCATTGGTTGTGTTTTGGTTTGATTTATGGAAAAATGGGTATATCAGCACAGAATTTGTTCCAGAGAATCAGTGTGATTTAAATTTTAGTAAGTCACAATTCCTCTGTTTCAAATATTCTGTCTTTAAATAATGTAAGGACAAAAAATACCTCCCTATATATAAGATGCCATTTTGCAGAAAGTACCTCCAGCTCAGCCTTTGGGGTAGAAATTCATGGGGAGGAATGGAAGGTATTTCCCACTGTGTTCTCCTCCCCTCATCCAGCTAAGGAAGGTGAACAGGTTTCTGTTTCTAATTTTAAAGCCCTTCGCGTAGGCTCCTGAGCTCTCTTCCATTCTTGTAGAAAGGGACAGCAGAACATGGGCTCTGTTGAGAAAATGAGAAGAGGGAAAAGGAAAGGAGGAAGGGGAAAGAGAGGGGTCTCCTGTTTGTCATATTAGAATCATTTCTAGGGTTGTTAGATGATCTAGGATGTGCTGGGGCTCAGGGACCAGGAGAGAATTTCTAAGGGAATACTGAGCAAGTGTCCTGGAGTACTGGTCAGGTGAGCGGACCCATCCAGCCCTAAGCCCAGGAGCACTCACTGGGAATTCTGTCCCTTGTGTGGGTAGGTGCTTTGCTATCCCTGTATATATTAGGTCTTTGTCTATTACCATTCTAGTCACAGTAGTGTAAGTCCCTCCATTTCAGGATACCATTGGATCATTTCTTAGTTGCACAATAGCAGGAAGCCCAGGCTGGGTCAGCTTCATGAATGTCCCACCTGTGCAGCTGGATGGGATCCGCAACACAGAAAGGTCCTGTGCTTGTGCTCTGCTGCCGTCTTCTCAGTTTCTTAATAGTTTTATTTGTAAGCTTTGTATTTTATAAATGAGGTCCAGTGGGACCATGGAACATGTGTATGAGCAGAGAAGATGATGCCATACGCATGTCCACTGTTCCTTGATGCCCCGCTTGCATATAGAATTCACAGAGTTCCATGAACATCGAATTCCTGTGGACACAGGATGCAGAGAGTTCTAGAAGACTCAAAAGAGAGTATGAGGTAAAGCATGGCATCCATGACTGGAGTAAATGAGGGTGCTGATATCTCTGAGAAGCTATTCTTTTCTGTTTGAACCACAACTTGCTTCCAACACAGGAAGGAGGAAATGGTGTTCTAAGAAGTCTCAAGGAACACTATCATATTCTTTCTTAACCATGTTTCTAAGATGATATTGAAGAAAGCTAGGGCAACCTATAATTCTTTTTCTTTTCAGTCCTTTCATACTCGTCAGCTAAAGATAAAACATTTTGGTCAAATGTGCACACATTGAACAGGAAGTAAAAGAGTAGAGGAAAGTTGGTGTAGCATCTTCACTGTTGGGCTAAGAATGGAATACATATATATGTATGAGTTAGGAAATAGAAATTGTGTCATTTCAGTGGTTCCACAAACAAGTTAAACATTCTCATAAATGCATTTAAAAGTAGAATTGCACAATATAAAGATGAACAGTAAAATTCATGCCAATAATCTGAAATTATAATTTTTCTTTCCTTAGAGTGAAATTAAATAACAAATAAACATCATAATCAGTCAAGAGAACAAGGCCATAGAGGAAAAGAAAAAGCTTTATATTTTAGTATCTTTAACAACGTTTTCATTTTGAACTAGAATTTGTGAATGATGTAGCCATGCGTGACCCCAGGGTCCCTCTAAGGCACTCAGTGGGTTGGGAGAGACATGAGTACTAGAATTTGGGGCTATGGGCCGACATTCCAGGACACTCTGGGCCTGGCTTAGAATAAAGTAGACACAGACCCCAACCCAAAAGCCAAAGTTTCCTGACCTTCGTTTCTTGACCTAGAATTACCCTCTGCAGTCTTTATTTTTAGTCTTGTACACAAATTCTCTTTCTCTCATTAACCTCTGCTCTGTATTTATTTCTTATCCTCCATGCAACAAACCTGAGCTTTTGCCGTGACTGCTTCTAAGTCCATTTTTTACTCTGCAGACCAAGTTTTAGCATTAAACCCTTATCTTTACCAGCCTCCAAGACGGGCCTGTGGCTTGTTTGGGCTTCACTCACTCCCTGCCTGTCCTATGATATTCTAGTTGTCAGGCCTGGAGAGAGCCTCCATTTCTCTTTCTATCGATAGCTTTTTTCTTCTCAGTTCATGAATGTTAGTGGTAGTGGTTCTTGGCGTGGTAGGAAGGGATATTGGAGGAAAACACGGTGCTTGGTTTTGTGCAGTCATTCTCCTTGGAACATCTCTGATGAGCTTTATCTGCTGGGAGAATTGCCTTTTTACCCTCATGAATATTTCCTAAGTCCACTATACTTATGTTTAATTTACAAATGAGTGTTCATTGGCTCTTTCTACTGTGAAGTGAGCAGAACTTTGAGGCAAATCGAGTCAAGGAATTCAAAAGAAAAAAATCAATAAGCCAATGAAAAAGCACTTTATAGTAAGCATAGAAATGTTGTGCTATTAAAGCTATAGTTGAGTTAACTATATAAACAATGCTGGGTGTGTATTGTGTCAATTCTTATTAATCAAAAGCATAATCAAATCTAATGAGCGTTGGCAGCAAATTCTCCTTTTATGCAAATAAATTGCTGTTTGTCTACGTATGAAAATAGATCAGTATCTCCCAGGGTGGAAAATATATATTTATGGTCCATTATAGTGGTTAAGAGCATGGTGTCAGGACTTCAAAACCTGGGTCCTGAACCTGGCTCTGGCACTTATTAGCTTCGGACCTTGGGCAAATGGTGTCATCTGGGAAATGGAAATAATAGCAGTGCTGACCTCATAGGACTACTGTAGTTTTAAATGAATTAATATGTGTAAAGTGCTTAGTTCCATGCCCTGCATATAGTAATTACCTGATAAATATCAACCATCCCCATCATTATTATTATGTATAGGATGAACAAGAAAATAGAACAGAACTCTGAGCAAGATTTTTTTTAAGTAATCTCTACGTCCAACATGGGGCTCAGACTCTTGACCCTGAGATCAAGAGTTGCCTGTTCCACCCACTGGGCCAGCCAGGTGCCCCTGAAAAAGATTTTTTTTTTTTTTTAACGTAACAGGGAGGCTTTGGGAGATTAAGAAGAGGAAAACAACAAAGTAGAAGGGAAGAAATGGATGTATTTCTACTTGCTTTTTGAAATTCACAAATAATTTCAACTTTTGAAATTATTTGTGAATTTCAAAAAGCAAATTGAAATTATTTAGAGTCGTTTTCCTTGGCCATGCATAGAGTGCTAGCACATTCACTGAGCATCTCCCTCTCTGATTATTATAATCACTATCAACTTAGTATTAAATCCAACCAATGAGCTTGACCCAGCAGCCATACATTGCTCTTGCTTTTCAATGGCTTCTTGTTCTAAAAAAAAAAAAAAAAAAAAAAAAAAGGAAAGAAAGAGAAAAAAGCTCCCTAATTTATGGTAATCTAATATGTGCACAGTGCTTCAGATATTCTGCTAAATCAGTGCAGTCAAAACCCTAAAATTTCCAGCATTCTCAGACATAAGTTGCATCAGCCAGCCTAGGGCATCGGTTGAAAGGTGGAGGAGGGAGGGAGAGAAAAAGAAGAGAATGCTTTATAATAGGGGGCTATTATTTCTTTTGTCATATTTTGGTTTCTTTAAAATTGTTCGGTTGCATTTAAGTCCCCAAGAGCCACAAAAATTATGTCGAACAATAGCAGGGATTTGTGAAAAGATTCCTTAGATAACATTTGAAAAACACAAGCAGCCCTTGAACCTTTTTGCATCCAGTACATCTGACAGGCTTTGTGAGCCACAGCCACCTGCAAGAGTTCTAAAATAGATGCTTTCATAAAACAGAGAATTCTCAGAATTGATGTGTTAATATCATTCTCTTAATTACTTGACATCTGACCTAAGTAGCGGTAACAAGATGATTTCGGCCGAAGTGAAAGCAAGAGTGGAAGCTGTCATTCACATATTTTTGGTCACAGAAAAGACAGCTAGTGAGGAAAAAAAAAAAAAAAAAGAAAAGAAAAGAAAAGAAAGAAACATCTTATGGTATCAGCTAGGCAGACAGTCTACCCAGCTGAAGTTCCCTAAATAATTGCTTAATCCACCGCTTCACTTTTCCTGTGTCTATCAGCCTAGGTTTTCAATAATACAAAGAGTTTACTTACCATCTGAAGGTGGCGGGAGGGGCGAGATTGGGAGGGGGTGTGGAATCTTCAAAGGAAAATGTGTATTATAGTGATTTTGTTTATGGGGATTTTTCAAAGCATGAAATAAAACATACAGAAATAAATATTGGTTTAAAAAAAAACACTTAGAAGCTCTGGGGGAGAAGAAAAATTCCAAATAATGGAAACTTCATTAAAAGATAGAAATTATAGGTCTGAAATTCAAGTTAAATCAGTAACTTCTACTAATCAAACCAAGGCTCCCTGTGTGGGTCACATCCCAGCCCATCTGCTTACTTCCCAGCCCAAGACAAGGTTTTATTTCCTATTTGTCTTTCTGTTTTTTCCCCAAACTGTCAACACTGCAAAGCCATACAGCTGTGGGTAAAGCAGCTGTGTGATATTCTGCCTCCCATACCGTCAACCAAATTATCTGCTCAGTTTTTCTTTATTACTGGTACTGATGGGATAAAATGCCAAGGGCTGGGGGGTTGGCTTATGTCCTCTAACTCTGGCTTATCGGGTCACTCTCTATTTAGCGCCTCTATTTGCTAATCTCCCCTTCAGTCTTCTTCCAGCCCCCCTCCCTTTTTTTTTCTGTCTTTTCTTCATTTTCTTCAGAGAAAGATCACATTGGGGATATCCTTTGAATTCCTGATTATTTCCTTATTAAGTAGCCATAAGCATAACCATGCACTTAAAAGTTCCCTTTCCCTTTTTGGAGAGTTATGTAGTACCACTGTGGCAGAATCATGCTTCGTTTAGCTATTTTCATACTTAACCATAAACAACTGCATGATGAAGATCTATACATAAATCTCTATGTTCGTTTCTGATTCTTTTCATCCAGATGCCCAGAAGCAGCATTGCTGGATAAAAGGCTATGAGCTTTTTAAAGGTTTTTGATGTATAATGCCAAATTGCTTTCCTTTCTGGATCTACGCGTGTAGGAGAGTCTAAAGCCATTTTTAGTCCATCCCCCATGGGAGGGAAATGTGTTTTCTTTTTCTCCCCAGTGTAATGCGGGGGCCATGTCGGACCTCAGAGCAGCATTTGCCAACTGGATCTGGGCTGAGCGTCCCTCGGGGTGCTCAGGACCAATACGGATGTCTGGTGCCCTCACCTAGGGATTGTGAGGCAGCATCTGTGGGCTGGTCTCCGGACTCAGACTTGGCACATCAGCAGGCTCCCTGGGGACATTCCTATGGCAGAGAAGTGGGAGAGGCATTCCCCAGGAGTTGGGTGAGCAGAGCGGGCAGAGCAAGGGCAAACAGTACAAGGCACTTGGGCATGTGCCTCCTAGGTGGAAACTTAGAATGAAACATTGGGATGGGGTCTGTTGCAGGGATCCCTAAGGCTGGACCCAAAGACGCACAGGGAGGGAGAAGGGGTTTGGGGAGGACAGAGGTGATTTTGAACGTAGGCATTCAAGAAGAGCCAGGGGAGTGTGAACACAATAGTTAGGGAAGGCTTCCCCGGAGGAGTAGAGCTGAGCTTGCTGACAGCTTGCCTAAGAACCATTCTCCAGTCCTTAAGTGTTCATACCGTTGCAGTTTCTCCAATAATACTGCAAATTCATGTTTTGGGCAGAAGGCGTGCCTGTGTGTGCACTTGCACATAGACATGAGTACATATTGCTGTATATGTACACGTATATACACACACTTCGCCCTAAAACCTCATATGCGTAGGTTGTGTGGTTTCATTAGATGGAAAATGCATGACTACATTCCTCCCATTAAAACCTTAGAGCATTGCAGGTAAGCCTAAAATTATCTTTAACTCTCATTACCTAACGCATACCTCCCACCCGCTGAGGTAACCATTGCCATCAGCTTGGTATGTGGATTTCCACAACTTTCTCTGTACATCTATATGCGTGTATAAAATATATAAAATCATAGTAAGTGTGACCACATTGTTTTGTGGGGGGCAGGGTGAGAGAAACAGCATTTTCCTCCATTCTAACTTTATTTTATTTATTTTATTTTTTATTTATTTTTTAATCTTTTTTTAAAACATTATTTATTTATTTATTTGACAGACAGAGATCATAAGTAGGCAGAGAGGCAGGCAGAGAGAGAGGAGGAAGCAGGCTCCCTGCTGAGCGGAGAGCCTGATGCGGGGCTCGATCCCAGGAGTGTGGGATCATGACCTGAGCTGAAGGCAGAGGCTTTAACCCACTGAGCCACCCAGGCACCCCACATTCTAACTTTATTTTAGAGGTTGCTGGATTTCAAACTAATTTTTAACTGCCTAAATAATATGAGTGCAGTCTCCTTGTAAATAAATAAAAAAGAAATCATAGATAAGGCGAAAATTTCCTTTGTCTGCCTTCTCAATCCTACTCTGCTCCTTTCCATAGGCAAATCCTGTCATCATTTTGGATAGCAACCCTGGCAATGGCTGTATTTTATAACTTCTCTGTGTCTCCATTAATTTCTCAACATCTAACTGCTGCTGGGTTCACTTGGGGAGACTTGAAACCATAAGAATATTTTATAGATTATCTAGTCCAGCCTTTCATGTACAGATACAGACACAGATCAAATGCCTGGTCAGGTCACACTAATTACCATGGCCTTGGTTTTTGTGACCCTTAGCCAGTGTGCACTTCACTTAATCTGTGTTACTTCTAGTAACTTCCATGTATATGGTTGAAATTGAAAGCATCCTTAGGAGCAACTCCATTCCTTCATTCCTTAACAATTTTTTTAAAAAAAGATTTTATTTATTTATGAGAGAGAGCATGAGCAGGGGAGAAGGGAGAGGGAGAGACAGACTCTATTTATGAAAGAGAGTGTGAGAGACCCTGAGCAGGGGGGAAGGGCAGAGGGAGAAGCAGACCCCCTGCCAAGCAGGGAGCCCAACACCGGGGCTCGATCCCAGGACCCTGAGATTATGACCTGAGCCAAAGGCAGACGCTTAACTGACTGAGCCACCCGGCCACCCCAGAAGCAATTTCATTCCTGAAGAATCTGTGCGATTCTCTCTTTTACCAAGATGTAAGCTTTGGGGAGGAAAGGCTCTAGGGAGGTCGAGCTTGTAAGAAGCTACACTTCCTGTGACTTTAAACAACTGAGAGCACCAGGAAGAGTATAGTCCTTGGGTTTGGCTCCTGCCACCACCATGGGTGAGAGGGGCCTTGGCCCCAACTCTCTGATTCCCTCTGTCGAGCGAGATTTTCATTCTGAGGCCAACCCTTTGGAGAGCAGCTCCCACCTTTCGGCTTTCTAACGATGCCAGAGGCAGAAAGCACAGCTGGACTCTTGAATTCCAGGGTTAGTCCATTTCCGGGATAAGCAGAAAGAAAAAAAAAAAGAGAAAAGAAAGAAAAGAAAAAGCCTTCGGCTCACAAAGTAAGAATCTTTGAAATGAAAGTTCAGCAGAGAGTAAATAGGGAGCCCCACAATGCCATCGCTGGAGCCATGTTTCAGAGCGCAAGGGCACTTCCACTCTGTCACGGAAAGTTGAGAGATTTCATGTTCCTTAATTAAAACCTATCTCAGGAGTCAGTGGGAGGCACCTGCACAGCCCCTACCTGAGGATGCCGATTTACAGAAAAACTTCCAGCCGTGGGATTCATACAAGGGACACGCTAGCAATTGTGAGTTTCTTTTCAAATCGGCTTCTGTCTGTCATACCTATGTAGTTACAAAATCAAAAGGGATAATAAAGTTCAATTGTATATTCACAGTTTGATATTTCTATTGACAGGTCTCACACAAAAAAAACACCATTTGAGGAAACTCGGATTCTGTGTCCCTCTCTGAAAGGCGCTGAAAGGCTCTCCCGGGGTTGCGCCTCCCCACCCAACAACCCCTCTAAATCCGAACCTCTCACGTGGCCCCAGCAAGGTTCAAAGGTGTCAAATTGGGCCTCCTCTCCCCAGGTTCCGTTTGTGATTTTAAAATATCCCTCTGATGGTGAGGGAAAAAGGAAACCACCCAGACCAAACCGCAACTGAGTTGAAATCCCAGCTCCTCGGCAGAGAAGAGCTGTTAACCCAAGCGACGCCACACGGCAGAGGGGCCGTCACGTGCCACCCACACTGGGGCCGTGCGACGACCAGGCTGACCCTTGCCTCTGCCCAGCTGCCCCCTCCTCACCCGCCAGAGCCCTCGCCAACTGCAGAGAGTTCTTACGCTTCAAAAATGTCAACATACTTCACTTCCGTGGGATTATCCTTCAAGGCCCACTAGAAAACCAACATGCAGGTGCCTGTAATTTTTTAGAGAAGATTTTTCTTGGAAAATAGGGGGGTGTGTTTGGCTGGTTTCAAAACCCGCAAGTCTGTTCTTGCCGTAGTGTATGGGACCAGGCTCATGCACGAGCAGAGCACATCTGAATGCAAAAATTAAATGGAGGAATGGGAGGGGGGAACAGGTGCTCTTTTATAAAGGCTAAATTCCATATTTACCAAACTGATTTGCATGAGGCATATTTTCAATGAAAATATTGCTACTCATTTTGCTGCATTTGTGCAACAGAAACATAAGGATGGAGCGGCAGAGGGGTGGGTTCTCAAGCTGTCTTCTTGTACCTACCCTTTAGCCGGCAGTGGAGTGGCACATTTGGGAGATTAGCTTTTAGAACCTCTGGCTTCCCACTGCCAAGTAAGCGGGACATTGGGTTTCCTCTAACCCATAATACAGCCTCTGTGGCAACACTTAGAGGAGACTCTAGAAGGAATAGTGAGAGGTCATTCACTCCATTGGCTGTCACCAAGGGAGAACATCTAAATAATCTCAAGAGAAGGATTCCGTTTTGTCAAGTTAATTCAATGCCTTCTCTTAGTAACCCAGGCCTGTATTAATCTTACCATCAAGAATCTCCTCCTGTTTCAAATATTTTACTTATGCTTTACTTCGTCTTCATGTAAACCCAAAATGGAAAAGTGCTACTGGCTGCGTAGATTATCTCATATACGTTCTTTTTTTTTAAAAAAAAGGTTTTATTTTTAAGTGATCTCCACACCCAACGTGGGGTTTGAACACATGACCTCGAGATTGGGGGTCACATGCTCCATGGACTGAGCCAGCCAGGCGCCCTCTCATTTACACTCTTAAATCAATCCTATGGCATGTATACAATTACATCCCCATTTTATGGATAAAGAAACTGAGGCAGGGAGCAGTGAAGAAACTGGCCCTATGTCACTCAGCTGATACATGGTAGGCCCAACATTTAAATCCAGGCATCTGACTCCAGAGTCTGTTTTCACCACCAGATGCTACCTCGCAGTTTCAGATATGGTCAGTTGCAAATGGAGTTATTAACAATGTAGTAAGGATGCCCCAGAGAAAGTGAACCCAGGCCAAAAATGAGAAGTAGAAGTCGGAATAAGGTTGGGTGAGCAATGGGCTGATGGAAGATGCTACATGGCTGGTCGGTTGCCTGTGTGAATATACACAGATTCACACACAGGTGGGCAGGTGGTGAGTAGCTTCCAAAGGGCAAGTCCGGTCTCTTGGGTCTTTATAGTCCAAGTTCTCCAGAGTGGGTTCCCACAGGACAAACCCAGTGGCCTTTTCTCTTTAGGGGACTCCTCAAGGGATTGAGAGGTTCCCCAGTCATGGTGAAGTTTCTACTTATCTGTGAGAGTTATCTGAAAAGGTCTTGTAGATTATCTTGTAGAGAAGTGAAGCTCCCAGAATGCTTCACTCTCTCTTTGTTGGAATAAAACTTAGATCCAGTCCAGACCTACTATGGGTCTTCCAGATCTTCTTTTCCCTGGGGGCCTAGAGACTACAGACAGAGCCTTGAGTTGCAGGATGAGGGAAGGGGCCACCCCCATTGATGGCGGTGTCTGACCTGTGAGGAGAGTACCTGAAGCCTTGCCTTTTCCCATTTGCAGCTGAAGTGAAAACACCCAAGAGAGCCATACACACCCTTGAGGAAGCTGACAGGTTTAGTGTTGGTGTCTGAGGCCAAAGAGAGCTTTCATTCCTTGCTGCTCAACTGCTTTGAAATAAGTAGTTCTTCTTTTGACTATTGAATCATCTAGTTCACTCTACAATTTCCTTTGAAGAGCTGTACAGACTCTATACAAGTTGCTTAGATAAATGGCTTGTTTTGTCTGACATCTTGGCTATCCAGCATTTCTGTTTTTGCAAGTATCAAAGCTTAAAATGGGTGGAACAGGCATTGGAAAGACTCAGAGCTTTCAGAACCACCTCACTCTGGTTTCTTGCACTGCCATAAATGTCCTTGGACTTGCAGTAGATCACCCTCTGAGATTTCCACACTGAATCTAGGCTCCACAGGGGCAAGACTATTGAGAAAATTTTCTATGATTGGAAATTAAAAGTTTCAGGGAAGATTTCCCTCACTAGGGAAAGAAAAGCAAATAAAATCAGAGTCCTCAAACTGTCCATGCAAACACAATTTAATTCTTTTTATAAAATTCCTTACTTTAAACAAAGCAGAACTTGAAGTGTGTTGATACCCAGTTCTCCAGTCCCTGAAGAGTCCCTTGTTCACTCAGCCTGCCTCAGAGACTCTCTGATTTCCATGACCTACAGGGCACAAGTTGTGATCTGTTTTTTTTGTTGGTTTTTTGTTGTTTTTTTTTCTGTTGCTATCTGTTCGTTTATATGTTTGTTTCTTAGTGGAAGTCCAGTGGGTGGAGGAGGTTCATATATATGCAACTAAAAATTTTGAAGAGTGAAACGTCATTTTAAGTGTCTCCATACCAGTGACCCCAGGCAGTAGTTCATCACTGCAAAGGCCAATTCTAGTTACTATTTTCACATTTATCATTTGAGAGAGAGTCTCTGCATATGTAAGTATATAACGTGTGGGCATGCATAGAGATAAATGTTTCCTACACTAATGGCAGCATACTATACACAACTCAACATAATGATTAACACCACAAACTCTAGACCCAGGAGTTTGGGTTTAAATCCTGGCTCTGCTGTATGACAGGTGTGTGACCTTGGGCAAATTACTAACCTCTCTGTGCCTTAATTTCCCCATTACTGAACCTGGGACATTAATGGTACCTATCTCATATGATTTAATGATTAATTAATAGATGTGGAGGATCTAGACCAGTGCCAGCAACAGAAATGGTACTTTTTTTGCTTTATCGCTTAACTGTCGATCCTGGAGCTTCTCTCTAAGTTGTGTAGATGTGGCTCCTTGTTTCTAAGGACTGCAGAATACAAAAATGTATTTAACCAGTATTTGACTGTTTAACTGTTAACTGCCTAAAAATTTAATAATATTAACTAACGATACCTATTTAGATTGTTTCTAGTCATTTGCTACCAAAAAAGTGCTACAATGGCCATCCACTGTACATACATATAAAAGTGAAAAGAGTTCCCAAAAGTAAAATTGCTGGGACCATCTCATCACATTTAAATTTTTGATAGGCATAATCAAACTTCCTTTCAAAAATGTGCTTTTTTGAAGCATACTGTAACAACATACAGGACTCCTGCCTGTTACACTCCTTCATCTTTACAAATCGAAGAGGTGAAACATGTCTCTTGGAGTTCACACACCTTTCATTCTGAGTGAGGCTGAACAGTTTTTCAAGTGCTACACCCATTTTTCTATTGGGTTTTTGGTCTTTTTCTCTCTGAGCAGTCTGTGTTTTAAACCAGAAAGCCCTTATGTGAGTGATTGGATCTGCCTCCTGGTTGATCTCACTTAAAGTCTCATTAGCCTGTGCAGAAAGGTTTTCACCATGGTAATTTTATTCAAAATGTTGAACAGTACAAATTTGATCACTGCAAGGATCTGTTAGCGCTCATGCAACCTGATCTGCCACGCTGGAGAATGAGAGTTTATTGCATCATAAAAATGTTACCCTCCACTTGCATGGGCAAGTATTGAAATTTTTATGAGCTCTTCTTAACTTAAGTTATCAATAAATAACACACGACTCTTGACTGAGCATCTGGATTGATGTGACTTATTTGATAAATCAACACCATAAAGAAGCTCTTGCTCAACGGTCTGATTGTCCAAAAAGAAAAGGAAGATTCCAGTTCTGACTTGCTAAGTTAGACTCCGACAGTGAAAAATAGACAGGCATTTTAGCCTTCTGAGAGTTGATCCTCACTGGTCAAGGGCATGGGGACATCACCATAATCACTCTGCACCCAGATGGTGGCAACATGATGAATCCTTCATAACCCCGGTGTCTATTTGATCTCCCCCAGAAGAGGCCAAGTTGGCAAAGGTCTTTGCCAGTGGTTTGCATGCTTTAATGGCTATCAGGATTATCCAGGAAGTTATACTTTTAAACAAACCCACAGGTGATTCTGAAGCAGGTGGTCAGAAGGCACACTAGGAAGCCCAGCGAGCAAAAGCCATGCTGGATTACTAAACCAAAATTTCAAAGCTACGTGGCCCAGGAATCTCCATTTTCATAGGCATACCTGCTCACTCTAGGGCACCCTGAGTTGGAAGAACCCCTGGAGGCACATTTCAGCCATGAAGAACCTGATGGTGTTGGAGGAGATTTTTGGAATGTGCCCTCCAACAAATGTAGAATTGTCGGTTTGACTGGAAGAGACTTTTGAGTTTCCCTCTTCCGCACAGCTACTCCTTGGGGGCTCAGCATTTGTGTTACCTACTTCCACCCCATGAAATCACAAAGCAAGTGAGGGACAAGAAATCCACCGACAGGAGAAACTGGCCACAATGGGAAAAGGAGAGCGGTGAGGGACCTCACTCTGAAATGTCCCTCTTTGACATCTTGCCCCGCCTTGGGAACACAGAGCCAGAAACCTGGTTTGAGTAGGTGTTCTCTGACACTCCAGTTCTACAAGTAGGGTTCCTGTTTTTATCTAAACTGTTCTGCACCTGAATAGGAGATCCCCTTTTGAGAAGCATCAGGTAAGAATAAGAGCTAACATTGAATTATGCCACATACAGTGCTAAGAACTTTTTATATGTGTTATTCCAACAACCGTAAGGGGTGGTATTGTTATTATTCCCATTTTGTAGATGAGAAAACTGAGACTCAGAGAAGTAGGGCTACATTTCATAAGTCACACTGTAGGAAAGTGGAAAAGGAATTCAAACCTGGTAGTCTGAATTGAGTCCCTACTCTTCATTACGCAGGATGCGTTGCCCACTAGCAGTTTCTGACCCTCCATCAGGTAGATCTTAGAAATTCCTACTCATACTGATCAGGCAGCGTGAGCTAATAGAACAAGCAGAGTCAAAAAATTCAAAAACTCTGGATGCCTCTGACACTGAAATCCTGTGCAAATCAATTTACTTTTACTACTTCCTTCTAATTATAGGTAACGGGTGGTGATGGTATTATGATATTTGCAAAACTGGCTTGTAAAAGTGCATGTACATGTGCATGTGCAAACATGATGGTCCTCAACAGTTTACAACATGCCTGGCAGACGGACCAACCCTAAAGGTATGAGAGATCCCTTTAAACCAGCTCAGAATGCCACCAGATCACCAGAATGGGTGGGAGGGTGGAATGCAGGACACCTGCTTCTTGTCCCACCTCTGCAAACACGTGTGACTTGGATTATGAGCCTATAGCTCTGCAGCTCATTTTCTCAACTCTAAAATGAGAGGAATCAATTAAATCAATAGTTCAGAAGTTTCAAAACTTAACATAAAATGCCTAATACATTCTCATTACTTAAAAAATCCAAACGATATGGAAAAAGTGAAAGCCTTCATTGACTCCCACCCCGCCCCACAGATCCCTCAAGTGGTGATTACTGTCAACAGTTTGGTGCAGGGGGTCACTCCACTCACTATCACCAAGCACGCACGTTTCTTTACCAATGTATAAATTCTTATCAGTTATGTAAATGGTATCTGATCAGTACTTTTTAATTCTTTTTTTTTTTTTTTAAATTCTCAGAACCCAGTGAAAGCTAAGTACCCTAGAGACTGTACAGGGACACAATATTTTGAATAGAAAATATTTAATGATATTCATGGACCACCCCCCTTGACCCTCATCCATGCATTCCTGATTAAGAAAGTTTATGAGAAGATTCCAAGGGCTCTCTAGTTCAAAAATGATGTCCTATAATCTGAAGGGCATTTCATGTTTCTAAGTTCTCCATGTCATCTTCCCTCCCACTCCTTTCCACACAAGAATTTTTGCTTTCAATAAAAATTTTAAATTTTAAATAAAATTTTGTTAAAATTAAATTGAATTTTATTTTTTATCAAAGTCTCATACGTATATAATTTTTAAAATTGTATGAGCAAAACTCATAATGCAAAAAATTATTTTCTTCAACTCCAAACCATGTTCACTACAGGCAACCTCCTGTCTTCCAGTTGATTTTTCTGGGATTTTCTTCCACGTTTCTGAATAATCCACTTATAACTGGTTTATTGAAAGAGCTCAACTAGATCATGTGCAAAGAGAAGATGGTCTTATTTTTCTCCCACCACAGCCTTCGATCTTTCCCGACTTTAATGCCATCTCAAGCAAATCCCCTAGCTTTTAATTATATTTTAGACAATGATTTTCAGGGATGAGTTATCTAGACCAGCTTGTATACTTCAATCAGATCTGTTCTAAAGCTTCCCCCGTCTCTCAGCTCGAGCCTGGCCTGTGGCTGAGTGGTACATAGGGACAGAGACGAGGCAGACGTGTCGGTCAGGGACAAATGCTCCCTCCAGTACATTTGTTCTTTTCTTTGCTTACTGTTCTACTGGTTTGAGGAGCCCATAGTAACCCAGAGGGAGTCACAATTCCAAGTTTCCTGGCACCTTACTGTGCTCGCTGGCACGGGGGTGGTTGAGAACAGCCCTGGCTGATGTTCAGGGGAAGAGTCATACTGTCCACCTGGTTATTGAGATCCTCCCCCTGTCATGAGGAAGCACAAAGACCCCACAGATACAGGCATGTGCTCTTTCCCGCATACTCCCTGTCTGCGATGTCACAGTCTGTTTCAGGGCCAGCCTTTGGCCACCCGGTCGGGTCATTTGTTGTTGACCAGGATTCCCTTTGTAAGCTTCCCTCATGAGAAGTGAACAGCCAAGTGCGCTGCTCAGAGCTCTGCCCACGGTGGGGCTCTCCCCTCACCACCAGTCCTTCAGAACCATTGCTCAGTGAGGTCACAGTGCTGCAGAAGTCCGATGGGAGGCAGCACACGTTCAATGCCAGCTGGTCAGTGAGTCTGGCCCAAGTTCTTTCCTTGTCTTCTGTTTGGCCAAAGTGGGTTCCCAAGAGTCCATGGTGTGAGTCGAGAGCAGCACTTGGATGCAAGAAGGTACATGGATGGGAGTCCAGGCCACCTTCCCGTGTAATTCTCTTGCGTGTCCCAGAGTTTCCTGGGCTAGCTCCTGGAGGATGCCTTCTGCACAGGTGACTGCTGTGCTCCATTTTCCATGCCAAGCTTTATGAAGTACTTCAATTATTAACTTCATTAATTACCGTAATATGGAACAAATGCCGAATATTTATGCAAGTAGTTTATGCAAGAGAAAATGCCTAGACTAAACACTCCCCTTGAGCACAGCCATATAGGAACTGGCGAATTCTGGGCAATTTCAGCTTGCAAAGTGCATTCACTTCTCCCTCCTCCATAGATGCTGCTGGTCCTCTTCTCCTGAATGGATGTGGAGCTTTGGACTGCACGAGCTTCCGGTTTCTTCCCCAGTATTGCCGGGACCTTCATTCATACACTAGATTGTGCCATCAGTCAAGAATTTGTTCTCCGGTTCAAACCCTCCCTGTCTGTGGAAGCTCTCTCCCGCAGGCAGGAACACAGTAGGAGTGAGAGTCCTGGGTCACCTCCCCCATGTTGCTCAAGAAAAAAGAACCCAAGCTTTCAAAGGGGGCCCCAGGCTTGTTTCTCTGTTCTACTCCATTGCTCATTCTCTCCTGGCCAGAGAGACACTTTCCTTCTCCAAATGGGTCCTCCACAGAGCCCCTTTACTCTTCAGTCTTAGGGCACTTCTCCTGGTACACCTTTCTAGTACAGTCCTATCACCAGCACTGTAAGCATTTGCCACAGCGATCACAGCAGAGCAAAGAGACGGTGCTTTCTAGTTCTTAAAAAGCAGAAAACCAGCATGTAAGATATTTCTGGTACTTCTTGCTCTTAATACTTCTTTTCTCCTGCTCTGACTTGGGACAGTGAGTGGTGATTATGATTATTTTATAACACAATGGAATGGATTATTAGAGCAGGAGAAAATGTTCCAAAGGAGTACTTAAATCCATCAAAGCGTCCCTTATCCAAGTTTGCTAACTTAAATGAAGAATTGTTAACAATATATTCCCTTTCATTTTTCAAACGTCCTTCCTGACCTTTTCTTGTTTCACATTTTGAAAGGAAATTAGAGTTAAATTGAGCTAGCCTCCTCCGAATCCAAAGGCTACTTAGTTCTGTATCTTGGGCTTGCCCTCGGCTAGAGCTGTCTACAAAACCCAGATCCTCTTTTCATGAAGGGGCTGCCAAAGTGCTTCCAGGGGCAGCAGGCATGAATAAATTCACATTCATACTAAATGAATAAATTCACGTTCATACTAAAGCCATGATGGTCTCTGGTGTGAGCTTGCTCTGTTCAAAGTCCATACAATTCTGAGCGCCTGGGAATATGTGCCTTTTCCACCACGTTCATGGACACTCTGTTAGACTTTTATTTATTTTTATTTTTTTAAAAGATTTTATTTATTTATACAGACAAAGATCACAGGTAGGCAGAGAGGCAGGCAGATAAAGAGAGAGAGGAAGGGAAGCAGTCTTCTTGCTGAGCAGAGAGCCCGATGTGAGGCTGATCCCAGGACCCCGAGACCATGACCTGAGCCGAAGGCAGAGGCTTTAATTCACTGAGCCACCCAGGCGCCCCTCTGTTAGACTTTTAACATACAAATGTAATAATACTTATTTGAATAAGAAAAAAGAAATCAAGATGATAGGAGAGGCAGGAATGAGTCCTATGAGACAGTGTTTCTGGAATACAGAGTTGATCTTGGAGAAAGGGTAAAAATCTGAATGACTGGGCTATTCTAAGAACCACCCTTTTTCTCTGTGGTGAGATGGTCAGAGCGGCGTCCCAGAGAAAGAGTTTGGGAGGGTCTCTAAATGATGGGTAGGAATCAGAAATGGAGGCAAGCTGGGCCTTTCGGGGAAGGGAAACAGCGGGAGCAAGTGCACAGGGCTGGGATGTGGTTTTGTGGGGAGCAGGCAGACCCACGGCACGGGAGTCGGGAGTTTGTGGAGGAAGAAGTGGGAGAGGAGTTTGAGCAGGGGGCAGGCTGGGCAGTGAGAGGACGCCATGTCTGGTGGGTGCAATTGTATCCTGGACACCGGGGACTCTTGGAAGGTTTTTGAGAAGGAGAATGGCATGTTGAAGAGAAGTTCTGGCAGTATGAACCTGCTGATGGGGTGTAGTGTTCTAGAGTTAAGAGAGGTCAGAGGCAGAAAGACCAGCCAGATGTCAAGGCCAGGGCAGCTGGAGTAGAGAGAGGCACTGTGAGCATCGTTGTGGTGGGCATGGTAAGGTCTCTGTGCAGCCATGCCCTCCTCCATTTACACATGGTCCCATCCCCTTTCCAGTGGTCATGGGGACTGGCTCCAGGGTGACTGGTAGAGGACACAAGCAGAGCCAATCAAAATTTTGGTTTGGAATGGAAGAGGCCACCGAGCTGGTCGTTGGCCACCATCTTCAGTCCTTGGGATCTGTATCTGTGGCAGGTGGGAAAGAGGTCAACCCATAGACAAATGTGAGGGAGTGGAGAGAGAGCTGACAACCTTGAGCTCATCTGGGTTCCTGGGTCTAGCTGTGCCATTCTAATTTTCCAAGCTACAGAAATCAAAATAATTCTGACACTTGCAGTTGAAAGAGGCTGAATTATTACAAACATTATTTTTGAAAGTCTCAGTGGGATTTGTGGGGCATAAAGAACATCAGCGATTGACAACTCCAACACTTCAGCCTGGGGATCTGCCAGCACGGAGATGTATGTATGTCTCTGATGAATAAATAAGTGAAGGAGTGAAGCCAGACAAAGGGAAAGTGTTAAAGGATGGACATTGTTTCCAAATATCACACGTTTTAAAAATACCGCTTTTTTTAGTACATTTCTGCCCAATCAATACCACACAATGACAACTCCCCACAGCCATGAAATTGGTGTCAATATTCATAGAGGAAAAAGACACTTTGAACCACGATGGTAAGTAGGGCATGAGAGGAAGCAGGCTGTGTGAACTGTCTGTGGCGAAAACACAAGCATTCCTCTTCTCTAGCCCTAGAAGGTAACTGGAAATATGTTTCGACCCCATTAAAAGGTGGTGGGACATCCTATACTTGGTGATGGCTTGCCTTGGCACAGAGTTCTTGCATTGCCAAGGGCTCACCTGAGGGCTTCTTTTTCAGAAGTTTGCTTTCATGTTTGGATGCATTCAGAACTTAAGCCAGAGCCAAAAGGATGTGACTCCCTGAGAAGATGGCTGCCCAAGGGCTTCCCAGCTCAGCGGAGTTATTATCCTGCATGCTGGAGCACACATTCCATATCCTCTCATACAGCATGTCACTGACACTCCTCCCTGGAGAAGTATGGTTTATGTCCCCTCTCCTTGAACTCAAGCAGGCTTTGGATTTGGTCGTAATGAAAGAATGAAGTGAATGGGATTGCATGATTTCTGAAGCTAGGTTGTAAAAGGCAGGCAGCTGCAGCCTCATGCTGGGAACACTGACAAGGGAGCCCTGAGCCACCGGGGATGCCATCCAACTGCCCCAAAGCCATCATGCTGAGAGGAAGCCCAAGTAGTCCAGAGGGAGAGAGCTCATGGGGAAACCTGAGACCACAAGAAGAGTAAGAGAAATGCCTGGCCAGACCCTGGCTGTTCCGGACACCCCACTGGAAGTGGATAAGTCCAGCTATGGACTGCAACTGCAGAAGAGAACTGCCTGATCGAGCCCTTCCTGAATTCCTGACCTACAGAAATCATGGGGATAATTTGTTTTTCAGTAATGATAACCAGAACAGTTATGTAGCTATTGGGAGGGGTTTTCAGCTATAATTAGATCTTCTGATATCCTGGAAAATTTGTCAGACCACAGATCTATCTTGCCAACTCCAGAATGTGCCCCCTCTCGGCATAATTAACTTTGTCCGCTCCAAAGAGCAAATACTTAGAATATCCCACATAGACAGTTGGAGCTGCTATACTACAGCACTCTGAGTCTGCAAAGAGATATAAAAACATAGTTTAAGGCTCCATTGAAAGATACATGTCTATGCAATTAGCAAAACTCAAATAGTAATTTGAATCTCCTAGATTTGTTTTTAATCATTCTTCCAACAAAGACGGAAAAAAATAAATTCTCTGTTGTTAGCTTTAACTACTGGAAATGTAAAACTGTTACATATATTCCGGTGTGAGGCTTGTTATAGTCTTAATTTTCCAATAACAATGAAAAATCTTTGACAGTGCACAGATTAGACACTGAATAAATGTTCCAGTAAGATTACATTATGTAGCTTTTGTAACTCAATGTGGTGGAATATTGCATTTTCCTGCCACTGAAAATAGAGTGAAATGCAGTTATTAGAATTATTGTAATATCTATATGCACATTTTCAAATATAAATGGCATACTATAAACATAAATCATTTAACTATAGTGTGATTATGTTGAAATAATACAACATGGACATAAATGAAGAGAGATGATGTAGCACTGCCTTCCCAGCTACACAATTTAAAATTCTACCCTGAAGATCAGAATTATAATCGAAAAACTGCGTAAATACTGTAGCAATAGTTTTAACCTGAGAAAAGCACCAATTTCTTTGAAACTGAAATTGTAGATATACATTCCTATTTATCTCACCAGGCACTTCCTTTGCACTGCACAAAATCATCGTCATATGACCAGCCGAAATGAGGTAGGATGTCAGCGTAAATCGGAGATAAAATTTAAATCTGGCGAGGTTGTTAAAACTAAGAAGAAGCAATGGTTTTGTTCGAAAGGTTCCAAATAAGAGGCAAAATTTAGAGGTCCCATAGTGTACCATCATCTCAGGCCTCAAGAAATCTGGAGGCTTTGGTAGGTAGCTTACAAGTCAAATATATAGATTTTCCACCTCTTTCAAAATGAGTGAACTTTGTACCCTCAGCTGCACACCAGCTGTCTGACCTTGCACGGACGCCGTAGCACAAGGGGGTGAAATATAGACTAGAAAAGCGTGAAAATTGCTTCTTGTTGTGAGGGACCGAAGCAGGAAATCAGCAGGGCCTGTCCATTGATTCCCACAAGACCATTTACAGAGTCACCAAAGCTGTGGTCCCAGTTTGCAACAGTGGTTGGTGATGAAAATTTCATACTCAGGAGGGGAAAGGCGAGGGGAGACAGAAAGACCAAGAAGAAAGGGCAAAAGCCTTCTGTAATCCTCTTGTTCTTACTGGTAATGCAAATCACTGACAGCCATAAGTAACCCTTGTGAGCCTTCTGGAACTTCTAGACCAGTCCGTCTCAGAAGTATGAAACCAATGCCACTGACCCTTCTTATGAGGGTTCTCTTTTAATGCCCCCTTCATAATCTTGAAATAAAATGCAAAACCTACCTAGACACAGAAATTTTTTAAAGCCCATAAAGTGCCCTAACTATAATATAAAGGCATAATAAAAGCCAAGTCATGTGGAACACCATCAGACGTACTTCGGTACAAAAAGACTCAGGTCTGAAAGCTGCGATCAACTACACACAGAGTCCCCCAGTGCACAGGCTATAAACGCAGACCCAGAGGGCTGAGTCGTTGTGTCGGCACATTCCGTATTGTGAGCTGTGTGGTGGTTGGTGGTGTGATTTTCCAAAACTAGGAGTAAGTTGTGCTCAAGTTCCAATTGAAACAAGAAAGCAGCCTTCCCTTGATTTGCATGATATTCCAGAAAAAGAGAACGTTATTGAAACCATGCACAGTACTTCATGTTTATATATAAATGAGTATTTTAAAAAAATGACTGTACATTCTAGTCTCAGTTGATCATAAATAAGCTTTTTGTCTGTGTGAGTGTCCAGCGAGGGATATTTGAAAGTCAGGCAGGAGGTATAGCAATTTTTCACGGTGTTGGGCCAAATGCCGTGGCCTCCACTCTCATTAAATGTCACTGGTGTCCCATACCCCCATCCTCACTATCATATCAACGACTCATTTGTCCCCGTGAATTTTCAAAACACTGCTGATTTAGATGAAGCACAGCTCTGGCTTTGATCTAGATGGGAGCACCCCTTGCCCAATCAGTGAGAGTCGGTCTTTTGCTGATTTTGGAGAAAGGAGAACTGGAGTTGATGAGGCCGGTGGAAAGTAGGTCAGAATGGGAGCCCAAACACCAGGGACTTTGAGGCTGGGGGAGGCGAGGGGCCAAGGGACTTTGCTGGGCTTAGGAAAGAAGTCCCATCCCCACAAAACTGAGTGCAAAGGCAGAATGTGAAAGTCTCAGTCAGGCTTGAGTTTCCCTCCCTTGTTTAGTAGAGTAAACAATGTTCATGAAAAGCTGGCCGAGATTGTGCTTCCTGAACCAGCCAGGTTACCTTGCGGCTGTGTGACCATAGCAAAACCCACACAAGGGGCTGGACATATTATTTATAAGAATCTCACAGCCTGTTGTCTCCCAATTCCAGCCTCTCCTCTGTCTCTGACTCTGTCATGTCTGGACTATGATGGGGAGGAAGACAGAATGCCAGACCCTGTGCTGTCTTAGGCCAAAGAGAGAAAGGCTCCTAACTGGGATTGTTTTTTCAGGAAGTCAGGAAGATTCCCCTCTTCACTGCTCTCATTTCTTCCTCCTTTCGGCAAATCTTTGCTCTTTCGTGAACAGGGTTAGATTCTCAGCATGGATGCCATCTGCCAAGAAAAAATGTCCTTTTCATATACAAGAAACAAAAGGGTGGATTTCCTGTGTCACGGAGTCCAAAGGTGTTCCATGAGTCTCCCATGAACACTCCCCATAATCATTCCTTTCCAGAGCTGGGCAGGACCCTGTCCAGAGCAGGAAGCCTGCCTGGCCATTTCAGAGCAAACTCAGAGCTTTCTCGCAGTAGGCACAATTTGGGGGTGGGGATTGTCTGACTGGTGACCCCACTTCAGAAGCAAATGAGTAAGCACAGTTGTTAACCCATTTCCTAGGCAGGTGATGGCAGGAGGGGTGACCTGCTTGACCCCACTCTCTGGCACATGAGACAGGCCCACACCATCTCTGTCCTCCCATGTCCATTCTGGGGTGTTCCGTGAGAGTAGGTATTGCTTCCTTCTCCCCAGTTGTTCTTCCTTCCTTTTCTGCATGAACCAATCCAACAGTGGACATGTACTGCTCCTCCATAAATCCCACACAGGCTAGGTCTCTCAAGCATAATTTCCCTCCTCATCAACCTGGGAATCCCTTATTAACTGAGCATTCTTTCTCCTGTTCAAGGCCAATTTTCTGTTCTTCTTTCCAATAATCTCTCTAATTCTTACCACAATGCTACTTGCTCCTTCCTGATGTGGCACAGTCAAAAGTTGGACTCATGGACTCGGAGCCCATCTTAGTTTTGTTACATAGTTGGTCAAAGACCATGGTGCTTGAGACCATGTACAACCTCTAAAGTACTCTTTCCATCACTTTTCCTCCTTTGGGTGCCCTCTCCTACAACAACAATATTTCCTTGGCCCTGGCTACCATGTCCTGAGAGAGCACCAGTTTCTACAGGCTTCTGGCCTCCACAGGAACTCCAGTGGTTGACTAATTGCTGGTGTCCAGAATGAGCTTAGTCTTTTGGAGATTCTCTCTGGGCAAATGGAAAAGAGATGAGGATCTTTGATTAGACTGAACATATATGCTAACATTCTCTATTTCCCTTCCAGAAAATCTTCAATATTTAAATGAATACTCTGTGTATGGATGGTGGCTTGCCCACGAACCTTCTGGTCCCTTTTCGCCTGGTTTTCTGTCTGGATTTTTATCTGAAATCTTTAGTCTCAAATATCCCAGTGCCCTCAATCACAGTGAAGCTGGTTTCAAAGAGGTTTTCACAACTTCTTTCTCACGGTAGATGGAAGTCCATGGTACACACCAGACTGTGCTTGGTCTGTTCATGGCTCCCTGTATCATGTACATACAATTTGGCACTCATTGGAATCATGAGCACCCTGGAACTGGGTCTAAGATGAGTGGTTTATGCTGAGATGCACCCATATACTGCCCCTGAGTCCTGGGATAGACATCGGGCTTAATCTCAGTTAACTGAAATCTCTCTGCCCCTGACCAGATAAAGCTTAGTCCAAATCCCATGCAGAAAGGGCAAGCACTTTTTGAAATTTCTGAAAATCCTAAAGGGCTTTAAATTCTCATATGCAGATCTCTGTGTGAGCTCAGGCTACCACTAAATTAATTCAGCTTATACTTTGCTTTATCATTTCATGGGCACTGTGTCCCTGGAGTATGAAGTCCAGCTCCTTTCCTTGACACACACCACAGGCACGTGTTCCTACGTTGATCGATTCATTTGTAAAAATGGTCATGTCCTCATGGAGCTTACGTTTTCATAAAGGATGATGGGCAACAACACAGAAAACAAGTAAATACATGGTCTGCCAAAGAGGGATTCGTGCGACAGAGACAGAGCATTGCGTGAAGATGGCTGCTCCATTAGGGAAGGGAATTTCATTTGTTTTGTTTTGACCTATTTGCAACACCTAGAATAAGGTCTAGGACAGGGTGTCGGATGAGTGTTTATTGGTTGAATGAAAGGGTAAAGGACATAGAGCAGTGGTGTACTAAGAATTGGCTCTCTGGGTAAAAGCATATGCATGTGTACGTGCCCATCGTAAATCTCACATTGTATCTAGATATATATCCTATAATGTAGGATGATTATATAATACATATTTTATATTTATATAAATATAAATTTATATTATAAATTTCACTACGTAAAGGATTTGTAGCAAAATGTTTATAAATAATAATAAAATACAGAGTTTTTTCACAATAAATTCTGCATGATATACCAGTTCTCTGATTTTTGCTGAATTCTGGCCCCCATAGCTATCCTCTGGTTGCAGTGGACAAATGAATCCAGTACCACTGTGAATGCTGACTGATAATTTTGTTTTCATTAAGAAAATGACAAAAGCAAAGTAATACAGATGTATATTAAAACTTCACCCTTCGATCAATGTTGTGAGTCACTTCTTTGCTGAATCAGAAAATAGTCTTTGAACACTGGAAGACTGTTTTTGTGACTTTTTGCACTGTCCACAATGTTGTAATAGCTATAGACATGATACTTATAAGTTTAAACTGTGTTATTGATGCTAAGTCTAGGTTAGTAAACTCTCCTTTGCACTTGCAGATTTCTGTGGTGTAAATGCTCCCACCATGGCCAATTTGAAGCCACCAACGTGATGCTCATTAACCACAGAATTGCAGTGAGACACAGCAGCACACTGTTACGCAGTGTTACCATGGTATGGGTTTGTGGTGTTCAGTAGGGGACAATTTTGTTCCCTAGGGGACCTTTGGCAATGTCTGGAGACCTTTTCGGTGATCACAACAAGGGGACGGGTTATTATTTGTATCTGGTAGGTGGAGGCCAGGGAGACTACTAAATATCCTACAGCAAAGAATTATTTGGCCCAAAATGTCAACAGGGCCAAGTACATCAAAAGCATAGATAATAGTGAAATATAACAAAATATTAGGAAGTGATGCATTTTGAGAATATACTGCCTTTGCTTTTAATATAATTTGACATATTTATTAGTGTAATTTCATATAATAAAATGAATTAATTCATTATATAATTTAATTTTTATTAATCTTGTGTTTAATAACCAATTTGCAAAATTTCTGAAAACTGAGCAACCAGTTCTTACACACTCACATGAGCCAGCTCCAAGGCACCGTGGAGAGAAGGTAGAGCAGGGAGGTAGTCGCTATTTTATATAGAGCAATCAAAGAAGTTCTTAGAAAGTGACTTGAACCTAGACCTGAAGCAAGTGAGCTCTGTGGGCATTCAGACAGGTGGAACAGCATCTTCAAAGGCTTGCCGTCAGGCACCTTGCTTGCCATGTTCCAGGAACACACAGAAGAAGTTGAGCGGGAGGGGACAGAGTGGAGATGGGGTCAGATGGGAGTCCACAGAAGGGTTGGAGCAGGGACGTGTCACAGACCAGTGCGTAGGGCAGAATTTCCTGAAAGGTGTTGGGTAATGGAGGAGCCATACAACAGTTAGATATGGAATGTCAGGTACCTCCATTCTTTTTTTTAAGATTATTTATTTATTTATTTGACAGAGGTCACAAGTAGGCAGAGAGGCAGGCAGAGAGAGAGGAAGTGAAGCAGGCTTCCTGCTGAGCAGAGAGCCCCATGTGGGGCTCGATCCCAGGACCCGGGATCATGACGTGAGCCAGAGCCACTCAGGTGCCCCAGGTACCTCCATTCTTGAAACACCTTTTGGCCACTTGCTATCTGGATTTACTACAGGCTGCCCCACCATACAGAGGGCAGAGCTGGGCACCCTGTGCTGACTCCCCTTTCCTCCTTACCCTTCCCCCTTTCTTCCCACCAACCTCCCTACCCCACAGGGCATTTCACCCTTCATCATCAAGAGAACTTCTGCTCTCTCTAGTGCTACCGTTGAACTCAACTCCAGACCCATCATTAGATTCAATTACACAAAAGGGCTAACTGTCCACCAGTAGCAAGGACCACGAGGGACATTCACCCTCCCAGCACACTGCTGAAGTTTACATCACACTTTCCCCTCTCTGATATTAACAGGTGAATGACCCACTGATAATTCTGTCAGAGGTCTCCCCCAAAATAAATTACATCCATTACTAAAAAGGAGGCAAAGTGTCAGTGCATCACTTTTGCCACCTGACTTGCAGAGTAGGTAGCATTTTAACAAGGTTTTGCTCTGTGCCTAGTGATAAGAGCTCACAGATTCCAGTGTGGCCATTATCTTGGGCAAATGATACCATCAAGGACATGTTCAATCCCCAGAAAATATCATCTATGTTTCTGCCCTTTTGACGCTCTGCATTAGCTCTCTTACCCCTCTCAACAACCTGTGACGGGACTATTATGTCTGTATTACAGATAAGGAAACTGAGGTTTAAACAGGTTAAGCAGCTTGTGCCGGGTCACACAGCTCTACAGGTAGAGCTAGGATTCAGAACTGAATGTGGCAACTCTTACCTGCCCTCCTTGACTCCCAGACCACTCCATGCTACAGCCCAACTGCATCCTGTACCGATTGTTCTAGAAGGTACACAAGCCTGGCAATTAAGATGAAGGAAAACACACTGGATCTTTTCCCCCCAAATTGTCATAGAAGTAAACAAAATAAGGACCCACCTTCTTTTAATTACAATCACCAAAGCAGTTTAAAATCTTACAAAATATCTCCCATAAGTATAGAATAGTTTTGTAATTTTGAAAAAGAAAGCATCAATTAATCTCGTATCGCCACATTGTCATTTGCTTATGTACATCAAAATTCAGTTTCAATCGGAATTGCCGCTGAGTGAAGCTGCATCGTCAACCCTTCATTCTAGGGCCACATGTTTCTTCCCTTGGTGACTCTTGATCTCCTCTTTTTGTAACAGCTGTTAAGAATTCCATCTTTCCCCCAGCTGGGAGAAAGGTGTGACCCTCTTGCAGGTTTCTCTGTCTCACTCAGAGAGTTGTAATATGAAGTTTAGTCATAGCACATTTTAGAGACAGGAAGTAGTCACAGAAAAAACCCATCACTCCAAACCAGTCTGCTTCTGAAGCACCAAATACAGTCTCTGTCCTATGCGAGTGTCTTGCTTACTCTAGAATTATCAGTCACCCTGCTGTTTTCCCATAACTTTTCATTAGCTGAGCCATAAAGCTTGAACTTGGAAAAGAGAACCGTGGGAGAGTAGATACCAGTGAGCAAACACCAGCTGGGGACAGCAGGATCTTGAAGCAAGTTTGCTACAGTTCTGCGGGTCTTGAAAGCAGACAGAATAAAGTCATATTTTCAATCTGCATGCCTTCCCCTTCCTTCTCTGAAAAAACACAAATCGCAAGATTTTGTAAGAAAATGCCACGAACAACAACAACAACAAAAAAAATCAAGGAAAAGACTAAATGAAAGAAAAGAGGAAAAAAACTAGATATATTAACAAATGAGTGAGAAAAGGAGTAAAACAAATGAAAGTACACAAATTTTCTTGAGGACAGTTTGACAAAAATATACAAAATCCATCAAAGTTGTGGATAACTTGGCCCATGATATCCAATTCTAAGAATTTCTCTTAAGTAATTAGGGAAGTCTATAAATATGTAGCTTCGAGAAATGTTTATCTTAACTTTTTTTGTAATAGAAGAAAAACTGGAAACAATATAAACATTCAATAGCAGAAGACTAGTTCAGAAAGTTCTAGTCTGTCCAACTGGTGGAATACTATGCAGCCATTTAAAATAATACTATGGCAGTTATTTATTGAAGTCAAAATAAATTCTTTAAATACTTTAAAGTGAAAAAAAAAACAGATTATGAAAAAATTATGAGGGAAATTCTGCTTATGGCCAAAAAAGGGTAATAGGAACCAGATTTATCCTGCTGCCAGAAACAACCAAAAAATGAACAAAATATAGGAACAGTGAGCTTCAAGATAGTACATATCAGTTAACCAAGAAGATTTCCCCAAAATGGGAAATAAATAAAGTGGGACCTACTTCCATTTGAGCTGCCACGAGTTTCTGACAATGCAAGGAAGACAAACCCAGGTAGGGGTCAGTGGATTCCTTAGTTGCAGAGATGGAAGAGAGAGTACATGGATGCGACGATGGCTAGAGTCTGCAGGGAAGAGTGCCTGAATGGAGAAAGCTTCACAGAAGGAGAACTCTGGGGATGTGTAGAGGGTCACTCTTGACTTTTCACCTGAATACTGATCAATGCTGGCATGTGAGGAAGCTTCATGCAACCAGGAAAAGATCGCTCAAAAGGATTAGAGAGAACAGTGCCTGACACACAAACTGGGCCAGGAATGTGCCTGTTCCTACTGAAATAGGATAGGCTGGAAAACGTGATTCATAGGGCCTTGGATGGTGTCTACCAAGTGGCTTTGTTGCACTAATGGAGAATAATTAACCCTAAATTGAGCACTGCTCCAATCCTGCCTGATAAACTTTCAAAGCAAGATCTGAACTGATCAAACTGTCCCAAGCAAGTTAACTATGTCACAAAGCTCAATAAAATTTATAGGAATACAACAACATCCAGCACATAGTGGGTAAAATCCACAATATCTGGCATCCAATCAAAATCACTAGGCATGCAAAGATGAAAGAACATACTACTCATAATGAGGAGAAAAATCAGTAACTGAAAGTGGTCCAGAACTGGCACAGATGTTAGATTTGGTAGCAATGACACTAAAAGAGTCGTTATAGTTGTGTTCCGTATGTTCAAAAAAGTTAACAGAGACATGTAAGATCTAAAAAAAAAAGCCTCAATCAAGCTTTTGGGGATTAAATATACAATGTCTAAGATTAAAAAAAAATACATTGTAAGAGATTAATGACAGATTACACATTACAGAAAAAAGGAAAAGTGACCTTGAAAACAGCAATAGACACTTTCCATAGAGTATCTACTACTACTATTACTACTACTACTACTACTTTCCCAGAGTGTGTCAACTATACCTCAATTAAAATAAATAAATAAAACAGAGTGAAAGGGAATTTGAAAAATCTGAACAGAGCATTGGTGAGCTATGGGACAATCCCAAGTAGCTCAATGTACTTGCAGTTGTGGAGTTCCTAAAGGAGAGGAGAGACATATAAGTACAAAAATGTTTAAGGAAATATTGGCCTAAACTGTTGGAGTTTGAGGAAAACTATACACATAGGGATGCCAGAAACTGAACAAACCCCAAGCACTCAAAGAAACAAGAAGAAAACTACATTAAGGCACATCGTAATCAAATTGCTCAAAATCAGTAGCAAAAAGAAAATCTTAAAGGAATTTAAAAAAAATCATGGTAGATGCAGAAGAACAAAAACGGAGATGACATCCAATTTCCTGGAAGCAAGGAGCTAGAGTACAGGATCTGTCAAGTGATGGAGGAAAAAGACGGTCAATTTATATCATGTATGCTGTGTTAATACCTTTCAAAAGCAAAACAAAATAAAGGCATTTCAAAAGCTACAAAAGCTAAAACAATTCATTACTAGTAGACTCACATTATGACCTTAAAAAAAAGAAAAACATTTTTTGGTAAAAGGAAAATGATTCTAAGTGGAAATATGCACCTATAGAAAGCAATGAAGTGCACCAGAAATGGCAACTACAATACATAAGGTATTTAAAATATTTTTATTAATATTTAAATTTCTTTAAAAGGACTTTGAAAGATAACTGACTGTTTAAATGAAAAGAATAACAATGTAGTGGGGGTAGATATAACACATGTAAAACGTATACCAACAATAGTGCAAAGGTCAGGTAGGGATAAATAGAAGTACACAATTGTTAAGATATTTATACTGTGTGTGAAATGGTTTTTTGTGATTTGAAGAAGGACTATGATAGGTTAAAGGTGTATACTATAAACACTAAAGCAAACACTAAAATTTAAAAGGCAAAAAATTAGAGAGTCTAAGCCACCAATGGTGACAAAATGTAATCATGAAAAATAGAAATTAATCCACAAGGCAGAAAAAGAGGAAAGGAGGAGGAAAGAACATATGGACTAACTAGAATACAAATAGCAAGATAATGATAGTTTTGAATCTAATCTTATCAATAATCACATGAAATGCAAATGGTCTTAATTCTCCAACTAAAAGGCAGAGATTATCAGAATGTATTGAAAGAGCAAAATCAACTATATGTTATCTATAGAAAATGCATTTTATTTTATTTATTTATTTTTTTAAAGATTTTATTTATTTATTTGGCAGACAGAGATCACAAGTAAGCAGAGAGGCAGGCAGAGAGAGAGGAAGGGAAGCAGTCTCCCTGCTGAGCAGAGAGCCCGATGTGGGGCTCGATCCCAGGGTCTTGGGATCATGACCTGAGCCGAAGGCAGAGGCTTAACCCACTGAGCCACCCAGGCGCCACTAGAAAATGCATTTTAAATATAAAAATATAAATGAGTGGAAAAAATATATCATGCTAACACCATTCAAATTAAAGCGGAAGTGGCTGTATTTAAAATATCAAATACTGTAGATTTCAGAGCAAGAAATATTACCAGGGGTAGAAAGGATATTTCATAATGATAAAGGATTCATTAAAAGGACATAATAATTCTAAATGTTTATGCCCTTAGTCACATATCTGCAAAATACATGAAATAAAAACTGAAAGAGCTTTCAGAGAAATGGATTAATCCACAACTATAGAGATTTCAACTGCTTTCCTCTCAACAATTGATAGAACAAATAGATAGAAAATAAGAAAGGATATAGATTAATTGGACATTATCAGCCACCTAAGTGACATTTAGAGAACTTTCCACCCAACAGCATCAGAATACACATTCTTTTCAAGTATATATGGAACATTTACAAAGATTTATCAAGTAAGAACTAAATGCCTATTTTAGGAAAGAAAAGAGGCATCAAATTAATGATTACAGCTTTGGCTTAAGGAACTTTGAAAGGATACACAGCTACACAAAAGGACGAAATCTTACCATTTACAGCAACACGGATGGATCTAGTGGGTATTATGCTGACTGAAATAAGTCAGACTGAAAAAGACAAATACTATATGATTTCACTCATATGTGGAATGAAAAAATGAAACAACTGAATGAACAAAGCAAAATCAGACCTATAAATACAGAGAACAAACTGATGGTTGACGCAGGAAAGTGGGGGTGAAGGGATGGGCAAAATAGATGTTGGGGAGTAGGAGATAGAGGCTTCCAGTTATGGAATGAATAAGTCATGGGAATAAAAAGTACAATGATCTTGTAATAGTGTTGTATGTTGACAGATGGTAATTACACTTGTGATGAGCATAGCATAATGTATAGACTTGTAGAATCACTATGTTGTATACCTAAAACTAACGTAACATCATGTGTCAAATCTACTTCAACAAAAAAATTAAAATAAAAAAGCTACCTACATGTAAACAACAACTACAAAAGAAAAGCAAAGTAAATCCAAAGAAGAAGAAGAAAATAAATAATAAGGATCAGAGCAGAAAACAAAACAAAACAGAAAAACAAAAAACAGGAAAACAATAAGAAAGTACAAAAGCTAGTTTTTTTGGAAAAGATCAGTAACCTTTAGCCAGACTGATCAGGAAAAAAAAAAAAAAAAGAGTAAAGACATAAATTATCAAAGTCAGACATGAGAGTGGTGACTTTATGATAGGTCCTATTAAAAAGATAATAAAGGGATATTATGAATAATTTCATGTGAATAAATTCAACTATCCAGAATTGGACAGATCCCTCAGAAGACACAAGTAACCGAAGCTCACTCAAGAAGAAGTACATAACCTGAGCCCAATATCTATTAAAGACATTGAATCTGGTGTTTAAAATCTTCCAACAAAGAAGACTTGCTAGGCCCAAATTACTTTCCTGGCGAATTCTACCAATTCTTTGCAAACTTCCAGATAACTGAAAAAGAAGATAGACTTCCAAACACATCCCATGAGACCAGCATGACTCTAATGCCAAAGTCTGACTAAAATATTACAAGAAAACTATAGACAAATAGTTCATTAACATCGGTATAAAAATTCTAAACAGAATTTGAGCAAGTCAAATTCAACAATATATAAATATGATATATTATGACCCAGGCATAAAAAATCAATGTAATTGAGTTATGTAATTCCTAATGTAATTCCCAATATAAATAAACTATTAAAAAAAACCATAAGATGATCTCAATAAGATAGACAAAACATATGACAAAATTCTAACACCCAATACTAAGAAAAACTCTCAGTAAACTGGGAACAAAAGTGAACTTCCTTGATCGGATTAAGGGCATCCGTGAAGAACCTACAACGAATATCATATTTATTAGTAAAAGACTAGAATGCTTTCCTCCTAAGATCAGAAACAAGACAAGGATATCTACCCTTACTACTTCTATCCAACAGTGTGTTGGAGATTCTAGCCCGTGCAGTATGGCAAGAAAAAGAAACAAAAGGCATCCAGATTAGAAAGATGAAAGTAGGGCTGTTTTTGCATATAAAGAAATTAAATCTACAAGGCAACTAGTAGAATTAAAAAGTGAGTTCAGTATGGTTGCAGAATAGAAGATCAGTATATATAAAAATCAGTACTTCTATACATTAGCAAAGAACAATTAGGAATTGAACAAATTTTTTTAAATACAGCATTTATAGTAGCTGAGAATTAAATCTGATAAAAAATATAAAAGACTTGTGTACTAAAAATTGCAAAACACTGCTGAGGGATATTTTAAATGACCTAAATAAACGGAGCCAAATACCATGATCATGGGTCAGAAGACTCAATATTATTAAGATGTTATTATCCCCAAATTTATCTAAAGATTCAAAGTAATCCCAGTCAAAATCCCAGCAGGCATTTTAATAGAATTTGACATGCTGATTATAAAGTTCATATGGAATAAATTGCAAAGGTCTTAAAATAGTCAAAACAACTCTGAAAAAGAAGAACAAAGTTGAATGAATAACATTGCCTGATTTCAAAATTTATTATAAACAAACAGTAATAAAGACAGTGTGGTATTGGCATAAAGACAGACAAATATAACAGAGTAGAAATGACCACAATAGACCCATGCATTTACAGACAACTGATTTTTTAAAAAGATTTTATTTATTTATTTGACAGACAGAGATCACAAGTAGGCAGAGAGAGAGCAGGAAGCAGGCTCCCCACTGAGCAGAGAGCCCAATGCGGGGCTCGAACCCAGGACCATGAGATCATGACCTGAGCCGAAGGCAGAGGCCTTTTAATCCACTGAGCCACGCAGACAACTGATTTTTACAAAGATGTAAAATAAAGAAAAGATAGTATTTTCAACAAATGATGCTGGAACAATTTAATATCATAAGCAAAAATAAATTAATTAATTAATGAATAAGAGAGAAGAAATTTGATGCACACCTTGCACCATATAAAAATTAATTTAAATTGGATCATAAACCCAAAAGATAAAATTCTAAGCAATAAAACTTCAAGAAAAAAAATCATAGGAAGACTTGATGACTTTGGATGAGGGAAAGGTTTCTTATATATGACACCGAGTGCTTAAAAATGTTAATAAATTGACTTCACCCAAAAGAAAAATTTCTATGGTACAGAAGATACTTAAGAGAATGAAAAGATGGGCCATGGACTTGGAGAAAATATTGCCATTCATATATCTGGTAAAGGACTTGCATTTGGAAAATATTTAGAATTCTCCTAACTCAATAATAAGAAAATGAGTGAAGAGGATGTATGCCGGCAGAGAAGCACACAAGAAGATGCTCAACATGACGAATCATTAGGAAATAGAAATTAAAACCATAACGAGATGTCTTTATACACCTATTAGAATAGCTAAAATGGGGACGCCTGGGTGGTTCAGGGAGTTAAGCCTCTGCCTTCGGCTCAGGTCATGATCTTAGGGTCCTGGGATCAAGCCCCACATTGGGCTCTCTGCTGTGGGGAGCCTGCTTTCTCCCCCACCCCCTGTCTGCCTCTCTGCCTACTTGCGATCTTTGTCTGACAAATAAATAAATAAAATCTTAAAAAGAAAAAGAATAGCTAAAATGTTAAAGACTGGCCATACCAAGTGTTGACGACGATATGGAGAAACCGGAACAAATAGGACAGTCTGTTTTTTTCCAAGTAGCAACTTCAGTGCAACATGTAGAAGTAGAAATCAAGCCCAATGGGGGGCCAAAAGTTTGGAAAGAGCATAATCGTTTCCTACCTTCTGATGAGTTTCCAACTAAGAGAGGATGGATGGTCTACGTCAGATTTACTGCCAGTGGCAATTCTGATAAACAGTCTTCTGTTTGGGGAAGAATTAGCTGCTGCATTATTACAGCTGACATAGTTAGTGACCTAGATAATTTTCTGGAATCAAAAGGATTGTGCAAACGCCATTGTTGCGTTAGAGCTAATGGCCGGTGAAAGGCGATATTAGAAGACCAAATGTTTTCCAAAGTCCCCATGCTCTAAGAAAGAGCTGCCCTCCAAGACGGGATATTTCAACTGTCTGCTGTTTGTAAAACACATAAGGACACTGTTGACTGTGGGGGGCAGGTGGGGAGGGCAGTATAGCTCAGCAGTCATGCCCACAGTTTTGGGAGCCAGACAAACACAAGCCAAGATCCCAGCCCCACCATTATTTTTCTCATCAGCCGGCTAAGAGTTCCAACAGTTAGTTACCGGATGGTACGCAGACGAAATAGTACATGAAAGGCACTTACGTTCAAAATGGCATACTTAGGATGATGTCCTTGATAAATTGTAGAATGTTTTGGTTCATTCATAAATGAAAACTACAGTAAGAAACCAAAATAATAGAATGTTAGAGTGGAAGGGCCCTTTCACCCCAGGGTCAGTTCAGCAACCTGGGGGCTGGGGGAGTGACACGGAGGTAGAGTCAGAGCCATTCTCCCTGTATCAAGCGTGTCCCCTGACACTGCACCGTGGCTTGGCCCGGCTCATTGGGATTCACTGTAAGTTCTTCATCAGCTCAAAAGCTTCTGCTGGGCAATGATGAGGATGTTTTAAGTAAGTACAAAATGGTCAGCCGAGCTGAGCTCACCAGGGTGCGCAATAAGTATTACCTGGGGATGGTAATTACATGACGGCACAGAGACAAGGCAAGAGACTAGTTCCAGAAGCTCCCTAGTGTGAAAATGAATCATGAATCCCGTTCTCGCTCACTCTTTTCTCTTTCACACACACGCACGCACACAGACGCATACAATCACACACACACACACACACACACACACACACACACACACACACACACAGTCTTTGTCTACTTTGCCTGGCTCAATGAGCATTTATGCAGCAAACCCATCTTGTTCTCAAACTGGAATGTCCTGCAATATAATTTATCTTTAAAATTCACTTCCACGTAAGGTTGTCTAATTGCTCGTCTGTACTACAAACAAGTAAGCAAAATGGTATGAAGAGAGGGGGAAAATTCTATCTTTCTGTTCTAGAGCAACATCAGAAGAGAGTGTCAGAAACCTGAATATTTATATGGGTGGAATGCTTGGTAAAGGGTGAGGCATGGCATGGCTTCTTCTGAATTGCCTTTACTGGGCTTCAGAATGCCTTTATCTATTTTCTCCAAGGCTTAATCACAGTGCCCTCACTCACTCTTCAGCACATATGCCACTTGTTACAGATTTCTGTACATCCATCTGCCACGTGACAATGTGACAGTGGGACCTTGTTTAACCCAGAGTAGCTCTGCCTGAACTGGGGGCTTGTGGCACCAGGACACATTATTTCAGATTTACAGACTACCTACCTATTCTAAAATACTTGCCTAGCTTGTTGTTTATAAAACAGAAGAGAAAATCAAGTCCTTAAATATCCCTTCCATATTTTGTGGCAGGTTGGTTCAAATTCCTCTTCTGCTTGGACCTGAGAGTCCACCAACTCCATCCCAGGTTGCAATAGAAGATGCGGAGGAGGGGAGCCAACATGGTGGGCAAGGATGCTCTTCTCGCTTCTCCTGGGGGATGTCTCTACAGTGTAGCTTCATTATTGAAGCACATCTCACCCAATACAAAACCACACACCCAAATGTGCTCCAAACGTAACTATGCACTATTTTCAGACTCTCAACTATTTGAGACTCTCCATACATCTGCTTCCCTCTCCACTATTAGAAATGATCAAGACTTGACTCTTTGTAATTCCACAAAATTCTCTTGTTTGTTCCCAATTCTGCCTCCTCTTCCTGCTGTATTTTCACAGGATAATGTAAAACAAAGTGACAGTGAAGTGAGGAAGGTCTGGTTCTGTCTGTGAAGCTAATCGAATCCTCCCAAGGCGGTTGCCAACAGCATCCTGACCCTTGCTGGGAATCTTCAATATTGCGATGAAAAGTGCAAATTGTAGTTCAAATACGTCTTTGCTCTAAGTGCATTGGGTCATTTACCTTAACAATGTGAATGTGCTCTCATTATCATGTTCAACTTGATTAGTGTATGGTCTAACATTTAAAAGTGCACTTCAGATAAAAGAATGTATAAATGCATGATTGGTTCCTAATAAATTGAGCAACCCCTTAGTGAACTGTGAGCCATCTAGAGAGGAACTCTTACATACCAGTCACAGAGATGGCAATCCAGACAAAAATAGACTTCATGTGTGTGTGTATGTGTGTGTTTGCATAGGGACACATCTCCCAGGATACACTGATTGCTAACTTTGTTGGAAAAATAACTAACAGAATTCAACACAACCAGGGAAATTAGTTGCTGGAACTGATTTAGGAGCCAAACATAAACAAGCACTATCTTTTGGCAAATGTTCAGCAACACCCAAATAGGAAAGTTCAGGAGGGCACGTGGTAAAATCTCCTACAGGAGCTTTCTCAACTGTTTTCTTCCAGGTTAAAAAAAAAAAGAGCCGACTTAGGATGTCAGGTTTTCTCAGTCACATAAGACAAATCCTGTCTCACCCTCTTTATCCCCATCTCTCTCTTTTTTTCTGTCTCTTTGGGGTTGGCTTTTACTTGCTAAACATATATTTTATAAAGTGTTAGAATAGGCAAGGGCCAAACAGTCACTCACACAGTTTAAATGTAGCAGTTTGGTATCTCACTTACAAAATATATCTGACATTGACTTCTGATTGGAACCTGAACCTTTTCAGACGACTAAGGCGATGTGCCTTTCTCCTTTATTTCTTCCTCCTATCAGATAAATCCAGGTGAATTTTAGCTGTTCCCTTGAAGAATTGATGTAATGACTTGGCGACAGACTAACCTATTCTAAGAAATTTCTAAGAAATTTTAAGAAATTTAATAAAATTAAATTTAATTTTAAAATAAAAAATAAATTAATTTATTAAAATTAATAAAAATTCTAAGAAATTTCAGAATTATGCGGATCTGCACATGCAACAAATGTATATTGGGTACCGGTAGGGGCAAGGGGAATGCAAGCAAATCTGAGCCACATGTAACGCTACAGGCAATACACACAAGAAAGGAATGCTCAGTGGAAACAGGATGGCGGGGAAGGGCTCATAAAGGAGATGAAACTTGAGATTGGCCTTAAAAGATGTGACTGGGCAGAGAGAAACCCAGAGAAGGACAGAGGACATTGGCGCAGGAGCTTCTGACTGAGAAAAAAACCCCGCGAGTCTGGGGTCTATGGAGGAGCCCGGCTGAGCCTGCAAGGAATCCACACATAGGGGGCTCTGATGACCCCGGGAGGCTGAGCGCCGTGAAACTGGCTACAGATGGGAAAGCATCGAGGCTTCAGAGGAAGCTGTGACTGCTGCAGAGAAAAAGGACTCTGGCCTGGGACATAGATGACATTATAAGGGAGACTGCCTTCAGGTAGAGTGTCTAAGGATGGATGTCCCCGGTGGGGCACGTGGGGGGTGGGGGGTAGAAAGGAAAGACAGTGATGAGACATGAGTAGTCTGAAGGCAGGACTCCCTGCCGTGCCAGATTCTCCAAAGACGGGGGTCTACACGCACGTACAACTCCTATATGCTCCACATCAGCCATGGCCACCCCTGCATGCAGGAGCGCAGGCTCTGTGGTCTCCTCCTGGCCTGGGGAGAATGTTGTCACTGCTGCCACCAGAATGCCACCAGAATGCTGTGGGAGTGATGCTGTGTGGCGTATGCAGCTGACACAGGGACACAGAGGGAAATAAGGTGCCACGCCTCTCTTCCTATGCCCTCCACATCTCTCTCTCTGCCATACACACGCCTTGAGAGCCCTGAGCCAGCAGGCATCCGTGCGGGGAGAGGTCACATACAGAGGCACAAAGAGACATGCCTGAGGAGCTGCAGCCTTTTAAAGCCATAGCTGTCTGAGTCTTCCAGCTGCCACCCCACACATCGCAAAGCAGAGACAAGGCATCCCGTTTGCACCCTGTCCTACCTTCTAGAATCCATCAGCACAAGAAACGGTCATCTTACGTCACTCACTAGGTTTTAGGGAAATTTGTTCTAAAGCCATCTTACCCCACCTCTTGACTCTAAACCTCCTAAACATACATTGTCTTTCTACAGCCCCTATTGTGGAGGTCAGCAGATTTTTTCTATAAAGAACCAGAGAATAAGTAGTTTCAGCTTTGCATTTACTCAGCCACTACCGTGTGAAAGCAGCCTTAGACATTACCTAAATGAAGGAGCCTGGTGGCTGTGTTCTAATAAAACTTTATTTATAAAAACACGTCTCAGGTTGAATTTGGCCTGGGGCCTCATTTGATGACCATCCCCCTTCCCCCACTGGCCTATACTCAAGGGTCATCAGCGGTAGGTCTCATTATTATAGTAGTACCAAGGTCAGTACTCTGGGCTGCACCAGGAAGAAGGGATGCAACGTAGGCCTCATGTCCCAGACCACATCAGAAAAGGAGCCAGAATGAATAAAGGGTCTGGAGTGACAGTGTTCCCCACCCTCTACCCGGACCCACTGGACCAGCCCAAACATTTCCGCCACCAGTAAGTTCCTCAGAGCTATCCTAGGCTGGAATCCTTCCTCCTCCTTCCTCCTATCTTACTTTACTCTGAATTGCCCCATATTGAGTGTTCAATGCTGTAATCCTGAGGGTTTTCCTGCTGGCTCAAAGCATAACTGATTTGTAAAACCCAGTTCCCTGTTGCGAAGCACTCGGAATTCATTTCAGAAAGCACGAGGGTGCTCTTCACCCATGATACATGGAACTCAAGGATGGGTAAGAATGCATCCCATAGTCCAATTCCTATTCCTTGAAACACCATCCACTGTGAGCCACAGAAAGTGGCAAGTAGGAGAGTACAATGGAGCCGCGCTTCTGTTCCTGCCTCCTGAGAGCGGAGTTGCTGTTGGGTCCTTGATATCTTTAAGTGCTGATGTTGCAATGATGGTGAAGTAAGCAGTGCCGAGTTCACAAGTTCACATCACAGAATACACCGAGAAAGAGGCCTTAATGAGAGACAGAAGGACTATAGTCTAAGCTAGCCAGAAAATTCGCCTCGCCTTCCTCCTGGTTTTACAGGATTCTCTAATAAGGGGATAACTTGGAGAAAAAGGAAAGAAACTCAACTAAGTGGAACAGCAGGAGTCCTTCCAGCAATCTTCCAAGCTGCTTCCTGAGCAGGCCTCCAGCCATTCAGCACAGCCCTGGAAGGCTTAATGAGAGCAGCCCCACACGACGACCCAGATACGGCCGCTTGGGTGCTGGTTTCCCATGGGCCCCATCCTGCCCCACCTCAGTGGGCCACTCAGAAGCCAACTGGACAGCAGGGATTCTCAGGGTGTGCGCTCAGCCCTGCCCGCTGCTATTTTCCTGTACATATCTATCTATCTATCTACAACTCTAACTCTGTAACTCTATCTGCATCTCATTCGCTTCTGTGTCTACACCCATGGTTTGTCTTCTGTAACGGGGCCATTGAAATGTACTTAGGAAAGTGTGCCAAGATAAACAGAGTTGGAGAACGGACTTAGGAGGAAAGTTTCCATTTCATCAGTCCAAAAAGCCATGGAAATGACAAGCACAGATGAGTTGAAGGGAAGGTATGTTGTCCTTAGAAGGTAGATAAAGACCCATTAGACAAACCGAAAGGGCTCTTGCGTACTGCAGCAGGGTAGAAATTTGGCAAGCTCAAGCCACCAAAGTAGAAATGGTTTGAGAATCTCTGAATGAGGGAAGATCCTTTCTTCTTCCCCTATCTGTCCCCTAAATCACGACGACTTTCTCAGGAAGCAGGACAGTGATTGCCACGCACTTTCCCCTCGGGTCTCAGAGGAAGGGGCATATCCTTTCAGAAAGCATTTGATAAAACAGATGTTTGTATGAAAGCCAGCTCTAACCTTCTGGGAAAAACTGTGTTTAAAAGAATCACTTTGATTTATAAAAGGTAGCAGAGTGCATTTCTGCTCTGAGATGCGACAGAACGGCCTCCTACAGAATCGGATTGTACTTCCCAGCCCAGAGCCCTGCATTTGTGCCAGGGGGTGAACACGAAGGGGTGGTCTGCAGAGCCTCGTGGGGAGCCAGCCTCTGACCACCTCTCCGTCTTCTCACCTGCTAAATGGATCTAGTGAACCAGCGTGGCTCCTTCGGCTATCACAAGTAAGGTCCCCGCGAGATCACATGTGGGAAGGTACTTCAGAAACTGTGGTGCTTGGCAGAGTTATTATTTTTTGAGATACTCGGTACAACTATAAGCAAAACTCAGGGGAGAGACAGAGGGAAAAAGGAGATGATGCGGAGACTAAGGTGGTTTTTTTTATTAAGCATTGATATAGCACTTGATATTTTCAGAGACCATAACAATCTTTTTTCCTGAGTTACTTTGACAGGTTAACTTTTCACTTACTGACCTTGGAGCAATTACCATGTCAAAACATGGCAGAAAGGGTAAAAGTTCAGAAAAGCAATAGTGTCGCTATTTCCCTTCTAGATGCATGAGGACATCAGCCGTTGAGAAATGGCTTCCCCTTCCTCACCAACCTCCCCAGAGATGTAAACTAGAGACAACATCAGTTAGAGTCCAAAACCAAATTTTCACAACAGTATTTCTCTCTCTCTGTTTTTTGTTTTGTTTTGTTTTAAATCACAAAATCAGCTAGGAACTTAAAACTCAAGGATTCTTATGAAACATACCAGATACAGCCTTCCTTTTCCTAAGCAGCACAGAAGAAGTCAGATTCTTGAGCTTTTCTCTGGAAAAGCGAGATCAGCCCCACCGTGAGGTCAGACCCTATGACCTGGTGGGAGCCCCGTCCCCTTCAAAGGGCTACTGGTGGCACACTGATCCTGTCTAGTCCCCAGCAGTCGCTGGTATCTTCAACACAAAGCTTTGGTGATTCTTTCCATTGCTGGAGACGGCGGCTTAAACTGAGGACATGCTTATTTGAAGACAGTGAAACACAAACAAAAGGTAACATTTCAATAGACTAGACAAATGTCAAGACAGATTCCTATTCTGAAGGGGAGACGTCTGGGGCCCTGTGTTAAAAGTTTGGTTTGGGCCTGGGCTGAGTTGTAGCGAGACTGGTTTGGGTGGGCCTTCTTACCCTTCCCTTAGCAGGGCCCAGAGAGGAAAGCAAGCACCTGGTCCTTGGCAGGGGAGGACCTGGGCAAAGTCCCTCTCAGTGGTGGCAGGCAGGGGCACAGAGGAGGAAGGACAAAGGGATGCCAAGGAGCATGAGGGACTGTGGGGCCTCCCAGGGGAAGGGCCAGTGCAGGTGCGCTCAAGGAAGGGCTTCCAGCTAACTGGGAGTTTTAAGTTTTCTTTTCTCACTGAAAGTCCCACCTATAAACTGCAGTCAATTTTAGAAGGTATTAGGTATCACTGTCAAGTGTGTGCAGTGCTTTGGGAAATTAAGGCAAAAGCCTGAGGGGAAAATACCTAGGCCCCTTTGTGTGGCAGGCTGGGTATTAGGATCCAGAAAGGGGGTGGGACACAGAAGCACAGAGCTGAGAATGCAGAGATGAAGGAGACCTCAGACAACATAGACACCCCCCACCCCAGCCCCTTAGTACAGATAAAAAAACAGGCCCTGAGAGGTTCATTTACTGCCCAGAGTTTGATGAAAAAGTTCCCATGTGCGGTGCATAGATCTGAGCTGCAATTTTCCTGCCAATCTCCACTCTGTTCCCTTCTCCAAATAAAGGGGGGTTGGGATTTGTCATTCTCTTTTCTCCCCCCCAATACTAAGATATATCAACTGAAAACTGGTTCAAAGCTGTAAGCCTCCAAATGGGTACAGAGGCTCATTGGCAGTGGGCAGACTCACTGAAGACTGTGCTGGGATTGTTTCCTCCTATTTTCCTCAGGTTTTCTCCGTCCTAACAGGTTTGTTTTGTTTTTACCATGTTCCCTGCTATCCCTTGACATGTTCTTGGTTGCTCAGTCTGCTTAATGTCTTTGGGAATATGTGGTCCCCCCCCCACCCCATTCGGCCAACATTTCCTGAGGTCCTGCTGTAGGTGCCAGGCATTGTTCTAGATACTGGCTGTGTGGTGGTGGGCATGTCAGGGAAGACCCTTCCCTCTGAGAGCACATGCTAGGGCTTTGCTGCCTCCCTCAACTTCTGGAACAGCCCTCAATGGCATAGTACAGTCTTTGTTTTCTACCAAACCCTCGATGGGTGTCTGTGCCCAAAGAGCTCGCCACGGGCAGAGGTAAACAATCTTGCTTCACTCAAGTTCTGTTCATTCTTCTTACTTCCTCCTTTATTTTGTCTTTTTTAATCAGTACCTTCTTTGTCTGTACCCTCCAGCTCTTACACCCCCGGTAACTCAGGAAGCACCTTTAAAATGCATGTGATATTGTAAACCTTTGAGAAATCTGTGTGCAGCTCACATGTGATATTGTAAACCTTTGAGAAATCTGTGTGCAGCTCTCTCTCCCATTCGGGATCCAGAAGCCAACTTAATAACTTGATCAATGCCAAGTGCAGATGACTTGGGAGTCTTTTCGGAAGTTAGGTCTCTACTATACCAAGATGCATCATCATTCTGGAAACACGGGGTAAGTTAAGGATCTATGAAGAGAAACAAGGAAAATCTGGGAAGCCAATGGAATTGATACCTTCAAGTCGAGAACTGGACCCTTTCCAGTACTCCGGCTGAACCCCACGGTGACTGGAAGCTAACTAACGGCAACACGGCACAAGGCAAAAAAAAAAAAAAAACAAACCAGGAGGCCTGCCCCCAAGTCTCCTTTTCCCTTTCAAGGCCTTGAATGAAGGTAAAATAAAACCTCCACCACAGCAGACCCTTCCAGATTCATTCCAGCGGAATCCACCTAAATCTTGGAAACATATTAGAAAGTCTTGCCAGCCCCAGGGCCCGGTGTAAATCTATAATTACAAATAGTATTGGAATCTGAGCACCCATAAGTCACTTACAACTATTGAGTCCTTAAGATGAACTGTATCACTTGTTTGTGACTTGAAGCATTAAAAAAGAAGAAAGAAAGAAAGAAAGATGAAAAAGGTGAAACAAACACATGAAATGAACCAAGCAGAGGTACCTCCGGGAGACACATACCTCTCTCCAAGCCAGGCCGGAAGTGTTCTTTTTTTTTTTTTTAAGATTTTATTTATTTATTTTATTTTATTTATTTATTTTATTTTATTCACAAGTAGGCAGAGAGACAGGCAGAGAGAGAGGGGGAAGCAGGCTCCCCGCCGAGCAGAGAGCCCGATGTGGAGCTCGATCCCAGGACCCTGGGAGTGGCACCCCCAGAAGTGTTCTTTAATTGAAAGTAATCAATTTCAGTGAACGATACTGAACCAAAGGCAGCCCCATCTACGATTGTGACAACTAAGTTCCCATATGGGCAAGAATTTCTGTACATGTGCCAAGGCAACTTTCCCCAGCCTGAGTGACTCACCAAGGGCCCGGAGGCATTACCTAGACTTACATATTCTTTCCAGTCCCAGAGAGACTACCGTTCCCCTTCTGTGTTTGCTCTTGTTTGTGTCATGGTCTGAACTGACAATAGAAGCATGTCAAGCAAAAAATCCCCAAATTAAAACAAAGTTGTCTAGAGGCTGTACCTGTGCCCCCTCGGGCTCTTGCCAGGAAGATGGATATAAAACCACCACACTTAAAAAAAACAAACAGACCCGCAAACTACCCACTCTCCTTGTTTTTTAGCCAATTCGTGAACAGAAGAGTCATTTTCTGCCTTGATTTCTTTAAACTTTGTGTTTAAGAAGGATAAGATGCCCATTTTGGAGGATGGTGGAGCACAGCCACCAAAATATTCCAGCTCTGTGGGTCCTATTCAACTCTTTTTTTTTTTCCTCTTCAGTGAGCTTTGCATAAAGCTTACCCAAACCCACATGGATTTCTATAATATCCAAAAAGAATGACAATGAGTGATGTGATGTAGGTGGAAAGTGCCTGAAGAAACCTAAATTGTAACAGGAAAAAAAATTGACATTTTAGATTTTAAATGTTACACAGTTTTTATAAAGCTTCAGTCAATTTATTTTATTTATTCTAATGAAGAGCATTACAACTGCTTTACCGCACTGAAGCAAGCATCGATCACACCATTAATCACACTTTGTGAATAGCCACAAATCAAGTTCTAACAGCAAGTCCTGAATCAGGAGCAATGAAGCATAAACTCCTTCACAATTTATGATCTCTCCAATTGCATCTTTTCAACCATTAAATTGCAAGATACCATAAATTTTTATCTTCTTCACTTCAGTCACATTATTGATTCTGCCGTGTGAAATATAGAAGCGCCGTAAATCTCGGCTATTGAATTAAATTTAAAGTCCCGACTTCAGAAAGAAACCCAACACGCTGCCGTGGCTGTTAATTTACACTGAGGAACAAATGATAGAAACATTAAAATTTAAATGGACAACAGGGATTTCTAAAAGCCAGAGTACTGTCAATCCTAGTCCTTGTCAACCTTGAAGGCTTTTTTTTATTATTATTAATTCAAATTTTAAAATGTAAAAAAAAAAAAAAAAAGAATTAAAACATTTAAAAGTGGAAGGAAGGGAAATGATCACAAGAATGGATCCTAGAAAGGTCCCTGTGTGGGAATGGCTGCCAATACTACTGGAGATTTTAAAAGGCAACAATGATGATGGCATTTCCCTCACCCAATCCCAGAGGATAGGTCCAGATGAACCCATGTGCCCCACATCCTCCGTGTCCTGAGTGCTGATCCCACAGAAGGCACTGACGGTCCCCAGGCAGCTGTGCTGTTGTCTCCGTCTGCCGTCCTGACTCCTGATACACTTGCTGCCCCGCTCTGCCCCAGAAGCCTGCCTTACCGGACTCCCTCGCGGTCTGGCTTTCTGATGGGTTTAGGGGACCAGAAGGACCGGCAGAATAGCAAGGGGCAGAATGACAAGGTTGGACTACTAGTTCTCCACTCCCTCCCTGCTTCGATGCCAGAGTTTGGGAGGGCTGGGACGCCTCCCTCACTACAGCTGCCATGTGTAGTGGTGGGCAGAGGGTACTCCCCTTGGCAGGAGCTCTCCTGGAGTTCCACTGACTCTCTTCTCCCTCTTGGCTCCCGCGGGCCTGGGTTAGGAAAGGCTTCACCCAGTTGTCCTTCTCCAGTGTCTCAGCACCCCTTCACGGTGCCCTTGATGGTGGGTGTCATGGTGCCCACCCTGCCCACAACTCCTAAACAGCTCCTTCATTAAAGTCTCTTCATTTTAACATCTAGAGGGGATTCTGCTTCCTGCTGGAACCTTGTCTGAGACAGGCAGAGCATAAGAAAGATCTTTAAAGGTCCAGAAAACAAGGAATGTCCACCTGGCATTGCAGCCAAACCAGAGATATCACACTCCCCCAAAATGGTGAAAGTCCTAAGTAAACCTGAACCACATACAGATTGAAACATGACAATCACGTTTTGACAGATAAATGATGCCAGCCATTCTGATATTCATGCATTGCACCCAGAGGGGAGACCAAGGACAGCATGACGAGTGGCCTTACTCAGAAGCCACCAGGCAGGTTGAGCTCTTGCAGCCATGGAGAATAAGGGAGAGGTTGCTGAGCAGAGGCCGGGCTGGAGGAGGAAATAGGGGCTCGCCTTAATCCACACCTACACAGAGGCAATCCAACGTCTGCTGTGATGTCCGGGGCTGGCTGGAATTTAGCAGACATAAGCAGGCCACCAGTCTGTTCTCGTAGGATCCAAAATAACCTTGCGGTGTGTGAGTAGTGATCTGAGGAAGCCTGAAGTGTCTTCTAGTCTTAATCTGCTTTCCCAGATGCATGCATTTTCTGTCTTCCAAGCCACTGTCAAATCTCAGACTCAGCTGTTTCCCCTCCAGGAGGGTGAGGCAGCTAAGCAGGTCATGGTAAAATAGCAGTTTTTCAAGACACTACTGGAATGTCCGTCTCATGATCCCTTCCCCGAAAAAAGACCAGGAACTCCTAGAGTTGAATATGCTAATTTCTTCAACCAAATGACAGTCTTGGGAGGGGTTGAGTGACTCTCCCAGTGTAAAACTGTGCCAGCCATCAGGACATCCCTCAGAGGCAGCAAAACCATTCTGGGACCAACTGAGAGTTGGGCATACTCCAACAGTCCAGGCAGATCCGGGCTGAACAAAATTTCTGGGATCATTCTTGATTTGACCAAAACCTATGTGAGAAGTAGAAGAGCAGAGACCTATACTGGCGTCATCTGTTTTTTATGTGTGCTCTGGACCCAGAGGTTCCTGCTCCAAAGTGATTGGATTCCCGGCAGTCTATCACAGTAATGCCATAATCTCAGTGGGTGATTTCGGATATCCAAAGGAAATGCTATGGCTTTAGAAGAGCCAGCAAACTGATGATTCTCAGGCCTTTCGCAAAACGTCCATTTAGTAAAATATATATTTACATGGCCCCAAATCGAAAACGCACAAGAGCGTAAGGTGAAAGGGCAGGTCTCCCTCCTAGCCCAGCACTCAGCCATCTGCTTTCCTTTTCCAGAAGCAACCACTGCTACTGGTTGATCTATATATCTGTCTATATATTTATGTATGTGTGTATCTATCTATCTAGACAGAGATACACATATGCACATGTGTGTGTATACATAGACTTCTAGAATATATTCTATTCATATACAGACATATGCATACATGTGTGTCTCTATATATTCTCTCCCCATTTTTACACAAATGGTAGGATATCATCTACACCATAGTGACCTAACTTTTTTTCATGTAATAATATGTCACGAAAGGACACTTGCACAAAAGGAACTTGTTTCCTGCTTTCAAGGCTGCAAAACAGTTATATAAGATGGACCATAATTTTTTTTTAAGATTTTATTTATCTATTTGACAGACAGAGATCACAAGTATGCAGAGAGGCAGACAGAGAGAGAGGAAGGGAAGCAGGCTCCCTGCAGAGCAGAGAGCCCAATGCGGGGCTCGATCCCAGGACCCTGAGATCATGACCTGAGCCGAAGGCAGAGGCTTTAACCCACTGAGCCACCCAGGCGCCCCTAAGATGGACCATAATTTATTGAATCAGTCTACTGTCAGGGGACATTTAGTGATTTCAAATTTCTTGCTATTACAAACAGCACTAAAGTAATGAGTTTATACTTACTGTTTCACAAATAGTTCACAGTTTTAAAAATTGGTCAAATATTTTCTAAAACTCTTATTGCTTTTCCTAAAATTTATTTTAGAGAGAGAGAGAATATTAGCGGGGGGAGGAGGAGAGGGGGAGGAACAAGCACACAGCACTGAGCAGGGAGCCCAATGTGAAGGTCAATTTCAGGTCTCTGAAATCACAACCTGAGGCAAAACCAAGAGTTGGATGCTTAACCAAGTGAGCCACCCAGGAGCCCTAAAAATCGAATTTCATATAAAAAAATGGATTTATGGCTTCTCTTTAAAAACAGAAGTTCTGGGGGCACCTGGGTAGCTCAGGTTTGTTGGGCATCTGGCTTGATTTCAGCTCAGGTCATGATCTCAGGGTTCTGAGATCGAGCTCTGCTTTGGACTCTGTGCTGGATATGTAAACTGCTTAAGATTCTTTCTCTCTCTCTCTTTCTGCCCCCTACTCCCTCCCCCTCTCTAAAAAAGAAAGAGAAATGAAAGTTCTGGCAGTAGGGAACTTCCCCTCACACACGGCAACAACCAGCTCAAAAGAGCTGAGCAGTAGGTGCCCCTTGGGAAGAGTTATGGGCTCTCCAGTTTGCCATATCCTCCACGCATGTTTGCAATGGCTAGCCTATCCCCTGTGGATGTTTGAAATCCTGTCTTCCTCGTAGCGGGGTAAGAATGGAATGACGTAAGTTGGTAAGGCACCCAGCCAACATGGTACTTGGCACTCTATGAGTGGTGGCAACCTTTCAGGGAAATGAGGTGTTTGTTAAAGGACCTTTCCCTTCCCTTCTCCTTCCTCTCCCCTGGGTCTGTGAGTTCCTGGTTCTTTAACCTTTCTCTAACCTCACTAGAAAGTAAACTCTATGAAAACTTAAACTTCTTATTGATTAAAACCACGATCCCAGCATCCTAAAGAACATAGGACATGCAAAATGAGTGAATGAGTGAATGAATGAATAACAGAAAGCAAGAAACGTCAGTAAATAAACTCTACTAGGATCTGCAGACCTCAACTCTGTACCTGTTTCTTGATGCTTTCTTGCTTTTATCCATTTTCCATAGTTTCCATTTACTTTCCCAATCCAAGCTTTTCCATATTTTCAGTTACATAAGCATTTTTTCCAAATTCCTGATTATCTTTTCCATTCTGTTCACTAACTCTTGTTTTTGCTTTCAGTTTCAACCTCATGATTTCAAACCAGAAGAAAGCAGATTAATTCCTTTATATGTTTCCCTGAAGCCATAAATCTAACATTAAATTCCAAAACAGCCCTAACATCTTTGAAATGTTAATAACCCTATAAAAATATTCACATTAGTCCAAATTATATGATTAATGTGGCATCTTCCCCATGAACATTTAAAAGACTTTAAACACATGACTTTGTGCCATTTGTTATGCGATACGAATTCCACCTTAGAAAATGTAGAAGATGAACAATGTCACCCGAGAAATGCAATTTTGAAATAAACACCAAAGACTTCACCCGTCCACAATTATGTTCCAGCTTGCTTTGTTACATAACCAATGGCATACCATGGATGTAGGATGCTTTAAAGCATAATTCCAGAGTGGTGGCCCGATGTCACGATGGCTCATTTACTCTTCACTTCGACTCCTGAGGCAGTAGGTCAGTGTGTTGGAGACAGTTTGACAGAGTTATAGAAACTCATTCAAACTATCTTAAACTAAAAGGGGCAGTTGTTGCGGAAGAGACACGAGTATCTCACAACATGAGGAAAGGAAGTGTGGCTCCATTCCAACAGGAACCGGAAGTGAAACTACAAAACATCAGCTACCAAGACATCTGCTCCATTGGTGGCTCAGTGGGTTCATGGTCTCTCATCTCAGCTTCTCTGTGCATCTGTTCCCCACTTCTTCTCTACTTGCCGACCAGCGGTCTTTGCTTTTCCCTCCACACAGATGATAGCTGCCCTACAGCTCCGAGTTAGTTTCTGATCCTCCTTCTTCAGACAGTTAGGAAGATTAACCAGTCTCTCACAGTCCTGGCACTGAGAGAGAATGTCTCATTGGCCCATCTTGGGGCAGATGTCTAGCTCAGTCCACATGAGAGAGGAGAATGACACTACGAACCACATTTTATTCTTTCACATTCCAACCACACGAACCAAGGGCAGCTTGCTGGAGTTTTGATTATGAATTACAGAAACCACCCAGAGAAGCTTGAGCAAAAAGAGGGGATCACAGAGGAGAGGCATGGATATCTCTTGGCTCAAGGAAAAGAAGTGCAGTTCCCTCTTTCCCCAGCTGGGGCACCCCTGTGCATGGAGAGGAGCCAGTCACATAATGTGTGGGGCCCAGGGCTAAATGGAAATGTGGGAATCCCTTGTTCAACAATTATTAAGAATATCGCTATGGAGAAAGCCAAACTGCCCAAGAGTAGGGCCCTTCTAAGCCCAGGGCCCTGTAGAACCAAAGAGAGTGCACATCCGTGAAGTCAGCCCTGAGTGGATGCTGGATCTTTGAAAAGCGAGGCCATAGGTAGACAAGCACTCCCAAAGTCTTTATTGTAAGCAAGTGCTATCAGTTTACCCATTTTATAGGGTGCTTGTGACTAACTCACTTGCCCAGGGCTGGGAAAGTCACTATAGACTTCTGACCTACATCTGCTACACCCCAAACATATTCTTTTAATTCTAGCACATTCCTTTTTCCCCAGCTTGGCATATAACAGGCCCTGAGCACACAGAAATTTCCAAAGCAGAAAAAATGATAAAACATTTATGGATAGGCTCCTAAATTCAACATTCTTTAATGTGATGATCATCCATTTAGAAAGCACTAAATCTCAGTGGTAATTGAATTACAAGGCTTTTAGGTCCTTCCAAATACAAGCATATTCTCACCATCAGTGTAATTTTTACATAACTACCCTAATTCCTAGAATTCTTTCTGAACCCCAGACAGAGAGCCCAATTGACATTCGCTTTCTAGGAATCATCACATTTTCAGGCATTGACTATTACTCTCAGTTTCCCTCCCATCAAGGCATGTGATAATTCTCCAAAAATGTTCTCCCCTACCTTTTTACTTTTAATAAATGTAATTGAATCAGCCCTGGGCAGAAGCATCTGGCCTTGGATTGCCATGCGGAGGTTTTTTTTTTTTTTTTTGGTCTGGAGGGCACATTTCTTGTTCTAGGGTCAATGAAATAATCAAAACCCAGTCCCTGGGGAGGAAATTTTATGGCTCTCATTTATTTGATCCACAATCTACTAAACTCCATGCCATAGTCAATCAGCTGCAAAATAAAGAAGGAGAGCACAGCTAGTTTGCTCTAGAAAAGGTAAAATCCATTGGATCCTGGGCTGGTTAAGTGAGAAATAGATTGATTAAACCTAGGTTGGGGGCCCACGGGGCTACAGGGAAAATGCCCAGTAGTTGGGAGCTCACTCATTTATTTTGCTCACAAACAGAAACTGCCTTTTGAAATGACAAGATGAATCCTAGTTAACCGGGTTTCCAACCCAGGCAATGGTGGAGATTGGCAGGCTCAGATTGTCAGAAAAGAACAGCAGGAAGGTAATGAAGGGACAGCACTTTAGAAGCAACGGGCCGAGGTTCACAGGGAGAAAGTGTCTGTTCAGAGGCCCCCACCACTGCCCCGCGGCCACCCAGAGCCATCTCCTCGGTGACCCACCCCTCACAGCCCTCACTTCACTGGGCTGGCCCATCCATTGATCTCTAATGCCTGCCTTGGTTAATGTAATTGGAATGTCAAAGAATAAAATGTGGTTAGTTATGCGTTATTCTCTTTCTCATAAAACTCACCCTTGGACAGAGGGAACCAGCCTTTGATGAGGACTGTCGCTGGGCTTCCAGAGAGCACTTATTTCTACACATTCTCTAGGAGACATTTGAAGCGTTGGAGACTCCAAGTTGAGCCTGAATTTAAATGAGTGGGACAAGGGTCAGCAGGTTCTCAGACAATTGTGTGATCGGGGCTCTAAGAACTTTTTGCCAGCCCACAGAAAGAGTTACCCCCCAAGGAGCCCTTACACACTTGCTGTCCCACTGGTCCTCCCCACTTGCATGGAGATGGCCATGGCAAAGGAAGGCTTTCTTTCCAGGGTTTACCTGGGGACATAACCCTCTTTACCCCAGTGCTGCTATGGTCCAAAACCATATGGCCTACTCTTGTTGGCCCTTCCATCTTTGGCCTCCAGGAGGGCAGGGACTAATCCACTATTTACCGCTGGGAGACTAGAACCCAGCCTGGCACACAGTAGGGACTAATACATGTTTGTTGAGTCATTAAATAGACCCAAAGACTATCCACGGAAAACACTCTGAAAAGAGCGATCTCAGCTAGTGTGACAGGTCTGAAATGGATATTATGAATACTATCCTCGAGGTGGGGAGTTGGTGAAAAGGGACATTCGTTTTGCTGGATTTTATTTTTTATCCATGACCAGGCAGTCACTGCGTTGGGCAGTGAGATGAAGTGGTAGCTGAAGCAGGGGCAGCCTGGGCATGAGGCTGAGGGAGGGTGTGAAAATGGGGGGAAAATGACGAGAGTTTAGAAATGGCTAAAATATGGGCCAAGCAGGGGCGCCTGGGTGGCTCGGATAGTTAAGCGTCTGCCTTCGGCTCAGGTCATGATCTCAGAGTCCTGGGTTTGAGCCTCAGGTTGGGCTCCCTGCTTAGTGGGGAGCCTGCTTCTCCCTCTGCCTGCTGCTTCCCTGCTTGTGCTCTCTCGCTCTTTCTGACAAATAAATAAATAATAAATAATCTTTAAAATATGGGTCAAGCAGGCATTGGTCCCCCTTAACAATATGAACAGACCTCAGGCTACATCTAAACCATGCCAAGGAGATGAGAGCCATTGTTTGAAAGAAGAGCTAGAGGGGACACACCGAGCATCCCACACTAGAGAGCGGGTCATGGAGGGCCTTCAGGTTCAAGTACAATTAGACACAGAAAGTGTCTGTGTAGGACTCCCCCAACTCCGCCCCTCCATTCAGAGGGGTGGATTCCAAATTCAAGAGCAGGTGGCCTGCCCCACTTCAAACCCACTACAGCTTTGTGTGTGTGTGTCTATTTAGAGCTATTTGCTATTAGAAAACCCGCGGAGATACTCTAAATTCATCTTTCTTCAAAAGTAGATGTAGCCTCTTGCTAAGAATAATTTGAGCATGAAATGGTTTTTCTGTCTAGTTTAAGCTGCTTCTGTGAATCACCAAAGTTGGAGTGGGTTGCAAGCATGTCAAATGAATCCTCCCACCCATACTGAACAGGCCTAGAAAAATGCCCCGAGAGACAGCAACCGCCTATTAAAACACGATAGAGAGACGCACAAAACGGACAGGGATGAGAGGAACCGGAACTCCCATCAGCGAACACCGAGAGCTTGCGGAATGAACGCCGCCCTCGATATATAACGAAGCAGGCCCTCCCACTGAGGGGCCACTTTCGAAAGCAAAACGATAAATATCTCAAAGTCACATCTTTTACTACATTTTTAGATGAATCTATAAATGCTGTTGATGCATGTGAAGTGTAATTATTTTTAATACTTCCCTTCCCCCCCTTCCCCCGGAAATAGGCCGGTTCTACCCTTTTCAGGCTTTTTGTACCAAAAAATGAAGTGTGTGTGAGATTTGAAGACCAAGTGAAAAGAGTTTCAGGTTAAGATATGGTATCCCCCCAATTTTAAATTATTCCTTGATTCAGTCACTCACCTGATCGTGGAAGGCCCAGACACTTGGAAATGCAAAATAGATTTCACACAGTTCAGGAGGAGAGTCTGGGGGAGTATTCTGGGCTGTCAGGAGACAATCCAGTAACTTCAATAAAGACAAACAGAATAAAAGGGCTGTGTTAAAATTACTGCAGCCTTGCATAATAGCTGAGCTGCAAAGATGCTACAGAAATGGTAATGAGTACAATAATGCCCTGAACTTGGAGTGTTTTTATTTAAAGGATTTTAATTAACCAGAAAATGAGCATTAATCCCGGCAACTTGGAAAATAACAACACGCCATCTATTGCCACAAGCAAAAAAAGGTAAGAGAAAAGAACAAGAAAATGTTATCTGGAGAAACAAGCCCTTTGAAAAATTGACAATTCGGAGCAGCCGCCAAAATCTCCAGTGCCACCACTTTCTATGGTGTCAACTTGCAATGGCTTGTGCTGTCCTGGATCGTCCACCCCTACATTCCCCAGAATCCGGTTATATTTCACACTCTGGTTTCACAACTTCAATTCGTTGAATGAAATTCGCAGTCATCCAGGATTTATATTCTGAAAAAATTCCTCTTGTTTCAATTATCTCCAACACTGGGGAAATCCGATGAGCCAAAAGCCCTCTGTTGCCTGCTACCTCTCCTAAAATAGGGATCAGCGGACAAACAAGATTCCAAGCGGGGGGACCTGTTTACCTATGAAGGTCTGGGTGGAGGAAATGCTGCCACAATCAAGTTCCCTACTAATGCTCTAAAAAATTGGTTGTTCTTCTCCACGGCTCGAACTATTTTTTGCAGTGGAGGAGGGCCTGGGTTTTTTAATAGGAATGACAGAAGCAGACCTCAAAATACAGAAGTGTCCTAAAGCTTCCCACTAGCAAGCAAGCACCTACAAAATGCAGGCAGTGAAAAGGCAAACTTCTACAAGAAAGTCTTTGAAATGCTCCCACACCGTTTTTTCCTGGATTTGCTCTTAGGATGCAGATTTCAAAGCTCTATGGCTATCATCTGTATTATCATGGACAGTGACATGACAGACAGAGTCACAGTCACAGAGCCTTGCACTGAACACATCCAACCCTTGACTTCACAACTGGTGCCTTGTCCAAAATTTCTATGGCCTTCCCAGCTGGAAATCACAATCTTAGACTCTGTCACACAAAATCTTGTCAATTCTACTCCGTAAATATCTCTTGAATCTGAGGTCCCCTCCATCCCTTAGTTCAGCCATCCAGCCTTCTCTCACTTGTAACAATTCCCATGAGCCTTCTCTCCCCCACAACTCCGCTTTTTTTAATGTGTGGAGCCCAACTCAGGGCTTGAACTCACATGCCTGAGATCAAGACCTGAGCTGAGATCAAGAGCGGGACGCTTAACCAACTGAGCCACCCAGGCACCCCAAACAAATTCCAAAAATCTTAAAAGGTCTTCCCACTGCGCAGAGTCCAGGATTGTCTCCAGTATTTTCTTCTTGAGAAATAAGTAACAGAATTCTCAGGCTTAAAAATTCCCATTGCTCACCAAACAAAATCCATATGGATCACCATACCCTTTGTAATCTTGCCCTATTTTCATCTCCCGCCCCTTATACAAATAGCCCATGTTCTGGACACACTGAATTTCTTAACATTTCTCACGGGCACGTGTTCTTGAATAATTTGAACCATTGTACAAGAAATTTGGCAAAATCATTTGTTGACGTGCCAGGTCCCTAGGCTTTAAGGGGGTCTTTCTGTGACCCTCCTCTGGCCATTCTTCTCTACCAGGCAGGCAGTGTGGAACCATGGTCACTGCCTGTCCAGAGGCTGCACATCCCCTTCTGGATCACACTCCTGGTGCCCAGGACTCCAGATCTCCCTGTCAGAAAGACCCAAGCCCGCTTCTATGGCTTGTGGAGACCTCTTTCCATGTGGATCCTCCAGAGGGCAGCCCACACCACCAACCTGACCACTTCCAGGACTCAGGGTGGCCAGAAGGAAGCTGCTTGCAGTGGGACTGGGGTAAAAACAGAGTCCACAAGTGGCACATGGAGCCCCTTGTAACACAGGTTACTGCTGGGGTGGGAAAAAAGGGGGTGGGAACCTCAGGGAGGTTCCTGAGAAGGACAACTAGGGATGGGGACCAGCTCACCTCCTGCCATGACATGCCGTCATGGAACTCTTAAGATTGTTAAAATTCAGAATTGAATTTGGTCTTCCGGGTCATTGTGAAAATAAATTCATCAAGGTAATGGAGTGGATTACATTTTATTCAGCACTTATTAGCTTGATTTTAAACCTTTAAATATTTAGATATACAGCATTTAGACCTTTTTTAGTACGGCCGCTTGGGCCCGACAGTAACCATCAGGGCAGCCCTGCTTTCCTGTTTAGCTATTATGTCCTTCCTCCTAATGGCTGCCTGGTGAACTCCTATACGGCCTGCAAAACCAATGACAAATATCACCTCTTCCAGGAAGCGTTTTCTTTCCCTTCTAAGGCAGAGTTAATCACTTCGATTTAACTGGAATTTTTGATTATAGACAACAAGTAACAACAGTACTTACAGTTACAGGTGCTAAAGTAGTCTTCCCTCTCTTCTTTTACATCTTCTTCTTTCTTTCTCCTTCTCCTTTTTCTTCTTCAATAAAGCTGTCCTCCTCCTCCTTCAATAAAGCTAGGGTACAGGAATGTACATGGCTTTAGACAGTCCTGGAGCCAGGAGGTGGGGTGCAGCCTGGTCCCCGGGGTTATGCTCAGCCATCTTCTGCCAGGCTTGTCTGCCACTCATCCACATAGCGGAATATGGTCATGCCACACTTAAGAAAATTAAGTAGGCTAGATAATCTATTTATCCCTTCAAAGATGCATGTTTAAAAGATTTGAGTTTTCTCTTCCTGAAAGTTTTCTATCTCTTCCAGTTAAAAAGGCAGCCCCAATAGAAGCCAATTTCTTTCTTTCCTTTTTTTTTTAAAGACTTTATTTATTTATTTGACAGAGAGAGATCACAAGTAGGCAGAGAGGCAGGCAGAGAGAGAGGGGGAAGCAGGCTCCCTGCTGAGCAGAAATCCAATTCGGGGCTCGATCCCAAGACCCTGGGATCATGACCTGAGCCGAAGGCAGAGGCTTTAACCCACTGAGCCGCACCCCCCCCCCCCAGAAGCCAATTTCTTAACGCCAATTCCAAATTCCCAAGGAAAGGACTCTGCTGTAAAGGCAGGAAGAACAAATACCATATCCTTTCAGGGTGGGATGATACCTTGAGATATTAACCCCCTCGTGTATACTTGTCTTTGCTCTCTTTGGTCAGAGGCATTTGTTGCCTTGGAGACTAGGGAGCAAGGAGAGAAAAAGCTATTGAATTTCAAAAGCCTTGGCTTTCATTTCATACAAGCCTAGTTCCTGAGGAGAATCTGGACTTGACGAATGTGTGAGGGTGAACACCAGGGCCTCATGCCTTCCTGGATACACACACACCCAGGAGACTTCGATCCGGCTGTTGCTGGAGCCGGGAGGATCTGGGTCACATTCCAAAGTGGTGAGACCCAGAGTCTCCTGCCCCCTCAGAGTGTCATGGTGTGGGAGAGCGAGAGTAGAAATGGTTAAGCAGTGTGTCTGGGCAGATGGGCCCTGAGAGGCCGCGCTGAGCATCATGGGAGCAGTGGAGAATTTCCTGTGTGCTGCAGACAGGACGCCTGACGAAGCCGAAAAGCCTCCTAGGCCTGGAGGCGCCATTGTGGGCACGTACAACAGTGACCCAGAGACAACCGGCAAGAACTGATAACAGCCATAAATGGTGACAGGGAAGGGAAGGAAACAGCCGGGACTCCTCTGCTTATGTTAAGAACCTCTGAGTGTATCTTTGAGGAAAGGAGGGGATCCCTGACTAACCGCCACGTGGTCGAATGGACGTTTGGAAGACAGAGCAGAGATTAATGTTTTAGGATTAATATTTTGAAAATAAAATACATTTTTCTCGATTATGGCATATTCCCTAGACAAGCAGTCTTGGGGAAATTAAAATGATGCATGCCTTGGAATTTGCATTTTCTCCACTGATTTAAACAAGCCTGTATCCTGCAGGCAGGATTGCCAGCATAATGAGGAGCAGCCTTTGCCCAAAGAAGTTAAACCTTCCAACTCCCTAAGGAGCATACTGCAGGTAGTGAGAGCTAAGGGGGTGCCGGGCAGGGAGGCAGTGGAGCTCTGAGGTCTGCAGGGAGTCAGGGTGGCAGTGAGGAGCCAAACGGTGAGTCAGGACCAGTTTGTGGAATTGATGGCTCTTCTTGAGCATCACATTCTGGACAGAGTCCCTTAAACGTATCTCAGGAGCATCTTACATGCTTGCAATTCGGTGCCGAATGGGAACGTCTGTGGTATGGGTGACCTGTGTTCTGGTTTTTAAAATTACGTTTAAACACAATATCCAAAGATTCTTCCTTTCCGGTTATTTCCCATTCGCAGCACCTACTGTATTTGTATCAAAGTTTTTTTAAAAATTAGGCAAGTTACCAGCTATGAGAGTCTCTCTGCTCTTAAACTTCATCATTGCCATGCGTTTCTCAAACATCTGAAGTCACTATTTCATTAAATGGATTATATTATCTGAGTAATTATCTAAGTCACTGAAGACTTCCAGGATAATTCCTGCTGTTCGTAATGGTGAATGTGAATTGGGCTGGAGAGCCAAACCAGGCCACCTTTGCACCACCAGCCTGGGGCTTCTAGCTCTTGCAGAGCAGAGTTTGGGTTTTGGTTTTTTTTTTTTTAGTTCATTGAGAACTTAATAATCTATTTTTTTTCTTTCCTTTGAAGACTTCAGGAAAGAAAGGGTCACTGCTTAACGTGAGGGACAAATTGGTACCGTCAGAAGAAAGGGCAGATTCGAATTGCACTGTTCTAGAATGATCTGACAGATGGGGACGTGAAGGTAAAAGCACACTCACCTCTCCCGCGTGCCACTCTCCAGGCTTCCTGCAAGGGCAACCCGCTGTCACTTCACACAACAGCAGCGAGCATCGGCAGAACAATAGATTTTGATTAGAAAAACACTAATGCCATATCTATTTGTTAATTGTAGACTGTTCACAATTCCTGTCAAATGTAGGATTCTTTTTTAAATTTCAGAGAAGTAATCATAGCCTCTGGAAATTTGGTGTGAGCGCTATCCATTCAGGCTTTTGTTTGCAGAGCCTGGGGTGGGGGTGGGGGTGGGGGGTGTGTACCCCAGGAGGGGGACGTCATGGAATAGTTGTCTTTCCAAGGGCACTTGAGAGAGCAAGTGTGGAGCTTACCGTTTTAATCACAAAGGATTAAAGATAACCATCTGAAAAGTTTCTGATCAAGATGTTTACATTTTCAATTTAAGCACTGGAATTGAGAGAGCACGTGGCAAAGCAAACGCAAAAGCCACGTTTTCTTTTCATTCTTTCACATGGAGCTGGAATGTTTCCTTAGTGGCCCAGGGTTTTCACATGGTTATTGTGTGCTGTAAAACGAAGGAAGGATGAGAAAACTATCCAAAGGAAGAGAAAATAAGGAAAACAAAAACCATGAGAGGAAAGACAGCTTTGGGGAGGGGGGAGGTTGTTTGGGGCGGTCTGCTCTGGGAAGACAAGAAAATTAAACTTGGGCTTGATTTAAACAAGAATGTTTAACAGCTACTGAACAGAGAGTACAGTAGAGTGCAGTAGAATAATTCTGATTTATTACCGTTCGGAGGTGGGGCTATCTCAGCTTGATCTGTGGCAAACAACTCTCCGAGGGTCCAACCTGCCTGGGCATAGTGGACAGACAGCTGGGGTAGGACCGCCTGCGATTTCTTGCAAGAGTGTGTGCAGGGGTGCATTTGGAGTCACTTCTCATTCTCGGGAAAGAAGGATCCAGTCACATTGAACCTAACCCAGTGACAGAGAGAGGGAACATGAAAACAAAGCCAGCTCTCTGCCAGGTCGTTGGATTGGTCTCCTAGTCTAGTCCCAGATTTGACTCCTGGCTCGGTCCTAATAGGGCATGGAGTAGAAGGAAGCATGAGTTGCTTGCAAAGAACCTCTTCAGGAACATGAATGTAACATGAATGTAAGAATGTGGCTCAAGCACACGTGTGCTTGGGGAGCTTTCCAAGAGCAAACCCGAGAGGAGAGCAGTCTCCTTCCCACCTTGCCACCCGAACAGCAGGCACCTTTGGTACTCTGGGGGCTGTGAGGGTCCGTGATAAAAGGAGCGAGACTGATACAAAGCAAAGGTCAAGCAAAGCTTTATTTCTCGCCAAGCATCGAGAATCAAACCAACCGTTCCGGGCTGCCTCTTAAAGAGAGAGCGGCCCCTCCCTGCCTCACAGACTAACTTTTATAGAGCAAAGGCCACGTGGTTGAGCCTGGTCACACACAGCTGGCCAATGAGATTGCAACATACAGAGAAAGCTGCACAGTCATGCTAGGTCACACACGGGTGGCCAATTGAATTACAATTCACCCCATAGTAGACATTTGCACTAGCCTATCACCTTGGTCAGAATCGGCGCCCAAAAGGCGGGGTCCACACTCCTTGGTAGCTAGGAGAGACAGTATGCGTGCTTTACTGATTGGATGTCTCCACCTGGCCGGACTCATCCCTGCATCCGGGCTCTGTTATCTCCACCTGCTCTGACCCATCCTTGTATTTGGGCTTTGTTATTAGGGACTGGTCGACTACATTTTACTGGTTTCCCCGACTTGCTTTTAAGTAAGTTCCCCTGGGCGGGAAGGGGGGTGGGCAGGGTCAGTTTAAGTTTTACTGCATAAACAACAAAATCACTGTTTAATTAGACAAAATCGCTCTGGCTAAATAAACCGTTACAGGGGCACCTTGTGTTTCCACTGGGGCGGAGACTCCTTCCCTGGAGGCCCCCGGTGGAGGGACAACCCATCACCGGCACAGACCTGCTTCAGAGCACTTGGAAAGATGGCCTCTGGGGACTTTCAAAAATACCTGGAGGCAAGTATCATTTGCAAGAGCCTGATGGTCAGATGGAGAGAACGGGCTCAAAAGCCAATGAAACAATCATTCTGTTCGCCAGATTTCCTGTTTTGTAGACTCTGATGTTTAGGTAAGTTGATCAGTGTCCTCATTCTAACATCTCACTAAATCTCAAAGCTTTCAATGACTCATTGCTGATTAAGTTCTATATGGATATAAACTGGGATTGTAAACACTCTTTAACAGCATTTTACAGGATTTGAAATTTAGGCACAGAGCTTTCTTCTTCTATTATGTATTCTGATGTTTCTAACTATGAAAGAACCTTAACAAATATAGCTCTTAACAGGCTTAAAAATGATTTATGCTTATATTCAATTTGCATTCATTTCATGCCAGTTATCTATTACCACACAACAAATGGCTCCAAAACTCAGTGGCTTACACTATATAAATATTGAAATGTCTACACTAAAAAGACTGACTCTTACCAAGTTTTAGCAAGGAGTTGGTGCCACTGGAACTCTCATCCTCTGTAAGTGGGGATATGAAATGGAGCAATCACTTTGAAAAACCGTGAAAGACAGTTGGCAGTATCTTACAATATTAAACATAGACTACCGTGTGTTCCAGTCATTCTACTCCTGCATATTTACCCAAGAGAAAAAAATCATAGAGCTGTGCAAAGAACTATGAATGTTCATAGCAACTTTACTTTTTTTTGGCAAAAGCTGAAAACAAGGGAAATGTCTGACCACAAGTGAATGGATAAACCGATTGTGGTATACCCATACAGTAGATATCCATATAGTGGTAACTCAAGTGAGAAAAATAAGAGAGAACGAACTACAAATACACCCAACAACATGAATAAATCTCAAATAATAGTGCTGAGTGAAAGAAGCCAATCAAAAAACAACACACACTGTATGAGTGCATTTGTGAAATTCTAGAACATGTAAACTAGTCTGATATGACAGGGAGCAGATCAGGGACTGCCTGGTTGAAAGGAGAGGGCAGAAGGAGAGATGATAAAAGGGCACAAGGAAACTTTGAGAGGTAAGATCTATTATATGCTCATTATCTTGATTGTAGTGATGGTTTTACATGTAAACACATAAGTCAAACTCATCAAATTAGACACTTTAAATACATACAATTCACTACATATCAATTCTGCCTCAATAAAAAGAATAAAATTTCAAAAAAACAAAACTAGCAGAAAATTTAGTGATTAAATAAAGCTAAATAAAATTTAATTTGCTCATTGGTTGGCAAACTGGACAGGGCTCGATGACAGAGGGTTCATCTCTGCTCCATACAACACCAGCTGTGACAACTCTTTGAGGACTCAGAACCAAGCTGGTTCACTCACAGGGCGACAACTTGATACTGACTCTAAGCTGAGAACATGGTCTAAGCTGAGTACTAGAGGCCTCTAGTTCCTCCCCACCTGAACCATCATAAGACCTGAGCTTCCCACCTACTGACTCAGTTCAAACTGCAAGTGTCAGAAGAGATAGCCAGGCGGAAGCTGCATAGGTTTTGATCACTTGGCTTTGGAAATCACAGAGTCCCTGCTACCAAAGTCTAGTAATTGGGGCAGTCACAAAGTCAACCCTCAGTTTCAAGGAAAGGGAAAACAGACTCTACCTCTTGATGATGAGCATCAGATTCTGGAAGAGTTTGTGGACTGGGAATTATTGTTGAAGTTATGTTTTTGGAAAATATGATATACCACAGTCCACCTTTGGACCAATAATTCACATTTCTCCTACATGCAAAATATACTCTCTCCTTCTCAGAGACCCCCCCAAAATCTTAATCTCATGAGGCTAGTGGACTCAGGCTTGAAGTCCAAGATCCCATCATCTAAAGCAAATCCAGTGAAAAGCAGTTTTTTGAGAGGTTTAACTTTCCTAAGAAGTTTCTTAAGAAATTAATTTTCTTCCAAAGTTAAATATACACCTACAGGGTCAGGTGTATACTGTGTTAGGTAATTACCCAAGAGAAATGAAAGCATCTTGCCATACAAAGAGGAGAGGCTCCTTGGGTGAAGTTCCTCAAGTACAGCTCCCCATGTGAAATTTCTCTTGATGGCAAATCCATGAATTACAGAGAAAGTTCTTTACCCCATACCAACATACAATGGTAGGAAAGCTACATGGTAAGATCTATAAATATTCTTGCTCAAAAAGAGAGAAAACACATGCACACAGAAGTCATTGCTCCATAGCAATTCTGAAATCCAGCTGGGCACATCTGTTCTGTCCCTTGATCAGGGTTCAATTCTACTGCCTGTGTAAAGGTTGCTCTAGCTCCTAACTCTGCTCTTTTGGCTCTTGAGTCTACAGTTCGAATTATCCTTTCCTTCCAATAAAATATAGCCCACATTTGTAGCTGAGTAATTTTTTTAGTTTGTGTGCTCTCTTTAGAAGTTCAGGGACCAAAGGCCAATTTACCCTTTGAAGTCTCTGTCCCCTTCAGTTCAAGTTGGTTTTGTTTAGAACAATATAAGTCTCTTAAAAACTTGAAAAATTCCTATGACTCTCATGGAAGTGCTGTTAGATAAAGTGATTCCACAGATCTCATCTAGATAAGACTTTTTCTTTCTTGAGCTACTGGTGAGGATGCTGATGGCTCACGTCCTTCAGATTCTTCTAACTTCTGTCGTCTAACTTCTGTTGTTTAACAGAATCTGTGAGTTACATCCTACAGATATTTAGAGAGTCTTTGATCTGTCTGAAAGTTTCCATGAGCACTGACTTAGAGATTTCTGTGGTCTTCACAAATTATTAAAGTACTACTTTGGAGTTGATCTCTGGCTCAAGGTCGTTCCTTAATTTAGGAATTCTGTGCCATCTCTAGAGAGGCTAAGAATGAAAAACAGTTTTACTTTCAAACCCAGAAAGCCCTGGCTCCTCTATATTTCCTTTAAATTTGCTTGAAAACCAAACTGTTTCTTATTTATTCATCTCTCTCTATCCTTATCGAGTCATACATAGATCCAGTTGGCACTTTCACAATTCAGCTTGGAAATGTTCTTAACCATATTTCCCAATTCATTGTGTACACTTTCTATTTTTTAAGTTACCCCAGATGAAATCCTGTTTCTACCAGACTTCAATAATTTTTTCTTCCCTTTCTTTTAAGATTTTATTTATTTGAGAGGGAGGGAAAGAGCACAAAAGCAGTGGGGAGGGGCAGATGGAGAAGCAAACTCCTTGCTGAGCAGGAAGCCTGATGTGAGACTCAATCCCAGGACTCTGGGATCATGACCTAAGCCAAAAGCAGAGGCTTAACAGAATGAACCAGGTAGATGCCCCTTTCCTTTCCTTTAGATCCTCACTCCAGCCTCTTCAAGGGCTATCAGGTCCCAACTAACGGTCTCGTCAAGGCCTTACCAACTTCTGCCCACCTCCCAATCCCCAAACTGCTATCACATGTTTTTGACACTGGATCACCCCACTTCCAGATGCCAAGATATGGTCCAAGTATATACTGATCTATGATAAACTAACTAAAACCAAGGGTTTAAAATAACCATAATCATTTATTATTGCTTCAGAATCTTCCACCTAGGCAAGGCTTAGTGGGAAATAATGGGAAACATCTCTGCTCCAGTCGGCATTAGCTAAGGCAGTTCAGCTGAGAGCCAGCAGATCTGCTTCTAAGATGGCCCATTCACATGGCTGACAAGATGGCGCTGGCTATTGGCTGGGAGTTTAGCCAGGGTTGAGGGTCAGGAACTGCAATATTCCTCCAAGAAGACCTCTCCATGTGGCCTGGGCTTCCTCATTATATGGTGACTAAAGGTAAGAGTGAGATTCACAAGTGATAAAGAGAGTTATTTTTTGATCTGAGGATTCTGTGATCCTCAAAAGTCACAGAACATCACTTCAGCTACACTTGATGAGTTGAGGTGGTCACAAAAGACTGACCAGGTTTAATGGTAAGGGACATAAACTTCTTATCTTGCAGTGAGTGTGCTTAGGTTCTGGAAGAACCTGTGGAATGAAAAATATTGTTCTGGCCATTTTTTTAAAAAATGCAATCTGCCACACATTTTTTTATTTTGTTATTCTTTTCATATTTAAAATGTTTATATGGAGGCACCTGGGTGGCTCAATTGTTAAGCATCTGCCTTTGGCTCAGGTCAAGATCCCAGAGTCCTGGGATTGAGCCCCGCATCGGGCTCCCTGCTCAGCGGGAAGCCTGCTTCTCCCACTCCCCCTGCTTGTGTTCCCTCTCTTGCTGTGTCTCTCTCTGTCTAAATAAATAAAATAAATAAAATCTTTAAATAAATAAATGAAATGTTTATATGGTTCAGAAGTCAATATTCTATGAAAAGGTATACTCGCTCCCATCTCTATCCCTATAAATGTTTTAGTTTTTGGTTTATCCTTTCCATTTGTTTTAAATTACACCCCCCACACCCTATACACAATGCACACACACACACACACACACACAGCATAGCACATACTCTTTTAATTTGCTCTAAGTGAAGTGTATAAAAATGCTCAGTTCAGTTGGCTTTGTAAATAAAAGACCGCAAGTATGCTCTCCCTCCAAATGATTTTTGCTTTATGGTTTATGCCAACTTCTCTCACAGGATTGGAGAGAGGATATGTTGTTGTTTTGCCGTCTTCTTTTAGGGTGTTCTTCAGTCCAGAATAAGGTCTGCCAGTTTATTGAGACCTCAGCAACACCTGACTCACCAATGGTAGAAGAACACACATAGGGAGCTGGACCTCAGGAGAGAATTCTAGGCTAGAGATGCAGGATATGAGAGTCATCATTGGTGGCTGGAATGGGCTACACATGAAAGGAGAGATGCCAAGACAAAACTGAGAAGTCATATCTTAAAACTGAAGGAACAAGTTAACAAATGCACCAAGGGGACTCAGAAGTGGCCTCAGAGATTGGAAGAGGATCAGAAGAGAATGTTGTCATCAAAACCATGGAGGTAATTGACTCTCCCGGAGGAAGAGGTGTCTGTCTACACCTATAGAGGAAAGGTCAAATGATCATTCAAAATTTGCACATGGTGGTGTGGTTTCTATAGGCTCCATGACGGAGTGAAAACATGATTTCGGAGGGTTGGAGAGGACATGGCAGCTAAGGAAGTGAAGACAGTACTGACGACTCTTTCAGAAAGCTTTTCTGGGAAAAGAAACAGAAGAAATGGTGAAGAGAGGAGAACATGGGACAAGTCAATTTTTAAGATGTGAGAAGCCAACATTTAAAGGTGAATGGGGCCGGGGGCACCTGGGTGGCTCAGTGTGCTGAGCCTCTGCCTTCAGCTCACGTCATGATCTCAGGGTCCTGGGATTGAGCCCCACATTGGCTCTCTGCTCAGAGGGGAGCCTGCTCCACCCCCTGCCTCTCTGCCTACTTGTGATCTCTGTCTGTCAAATAAATCAATAAAATCTTAAAAAAAAAAAATCTGAAAGGGAAGGGGGCACCTGGGTGGCACAGTCAGTTGAGCTCCAACTCTTGGTTTCGTGATCTCAGAGTCACAATTTCATGATGGAGAGGTCAAGCCCTCCATCAAGCTTCCCTTCCCCACTCTCTCTTGCTCTCTCTCTTTCTCTCTCTCTCCCCACTCTTTAAATAAATAAATAAATCTTTTTAAAAAAAAGGTTAAAGGGAAGAAATCATTAGAGGAGAAAGGCAGAGTCTGAAACATGGTGAAACAGGATAATGGCAGGTGAGAGCCGTTAGCTGTGGCCAGGGGGAGAGACACATTTTCCCTGAGACCAGAGGGAAGGAGACGGGGACGGATGTGGTCTTAGAAGAAGGACAGTGACAGTTTCAACAACAGTCTGCTTGGACTGCCCCTTCGCTCTCTGATATAGGAGGCAGGTCATCACCAAACTCAGGCTGTCCATCAGCATCACTGTCACCCAAGGGAGCGGGCTTCACATCTTCCCAGCTGATTAAAAGATCCCCGATTCCTCAGAGAAAAGTCCCACTTATTCATAGAAAAGAAGGGGGCAAATGTGAGCTTGGGCTATGCACCCTCTGGTCTTAACTTGGCTGTCTCCTGAGAAGAGAATGGAGACAGAAGAGAATTAAAACTCCATGCAGGGACAGGCTTCTGAAGAGGACCTCAAATGAGCTGAAGGATTTCGAGGTGTCCATCTGGGCAGAAGGTATGGATGGGCAGACAGGGCCAAAGGCATCCAAGGCAGCAGGTTGGACTACCCAGGCTGAGGTGGTTCTGACCGCCGCCAGTTACCTGAGCACTCGGTCCTCAGGCTGGAAGCACACTGGTGTAACCAGTAAGCCTTTGGAGGTGGACCGTCCAGGGACTATTTTTGATTCCCTCACTTTCTAGCTGCCATAACAGGTAAAAAAAACAAGTTAGTAATAGGAACCCCCAACCTCACAGGAATCTTATTATGACTCTATTATCCCTTAGCGGATGCATTAAAGTATCAAGCACTAAACGACAAGAAATGCTTAATAAGTGTCCCCTATTATTCATAGCAGGTGGACATTCTATGTTAGGCGTCAGAATTTGTACTTAATATGTTGGGCAGGGAGAATCCTGAAAGGTTTCTGAGTTTAGGAAATACATGGGCAGTGCTGTGTCCTAGGATGACTTGTGGGGTGGAGGTGTGTGAACTGTGTGGTAGCAGGGTGACGGTGGAGGGGGTGGGGAGTTCGGGTTGCCCTTTCAACATGACCAGGCGTGAGGCCATGAGACTTCTGCTCTGTGCCTAGTGTTTTTTTGTACAACTCAGACCGAGCTGTCTTTGCTCATAAGTTTTGGTTTACAAGTTTGCAATTAAGGAAGATGTATGTTCAAGCTGGTCCATGCCATCACAGGACAGTAAAATGCAGACAAGAATGATTACCTATGTGAGCACAGAGGAAAGCTTCAGGATAGCAGAATTAGTAATAGAGAAAGTGCAAATGTAACATCATTAACATTTGGGAAGTCTGAGTCAAGGGTATGTAGGAATTCTTCCTATTATTCTTGCAACTTTTCTGTAAGTTTGAAATCATGTCAACATGTAAAAAGAAGAAAGAAAAAGGTATCAAAGCCAGGATCCAGAGTCAGACCCTCTGTGTCTGCGGACTCGCTTCTGTCACAAATGACAGAACCGCCAATTCAAACTGATGCCAGCAAAGTGAGTCAACCCAAATCTTACGGTCCACGCAGCATACAGGTCCCGAGGAAGGGCGGCCATGGGCACGACTGGTGCCAAATGGCCAACACACATCACTGGGACTTGCTCTCTCTCCCCCTCGGAGCTCGGCCTTCTGCCTTGTTTGCTTCATTCTCAGCCTCTACCTGGTGGAGTTCCCGACTCATATCTCCTGGGTTTTGATCCAGTTGAAAAGAAAAAGGGCTCTGTCATCCGCGTGAGCGGTCTTACTGCATCTCATCGTTTGTGTCACTCACCCGCCAGAAACCTTCTCAGTGGTCACTTCCTCGGATTTGGCCAAGCTCACTGTAAGCTCATCCCTGGAGCTAGGGATGGTTCAGCTCCATTCAGAGTGTGTGTGCTGAGAGTGGGGATGGGCTTGGGTCACCTCAGGAAAATAAAAGGTGACCTTACCATAGGAAGGGCACATGGATCCTGGGAACACCAACACTGGACCCCCACAGATGCTACATTAACTATGGCTGCACGATAAGCCCCTCCAAAACTTCGGGACATAAAATGACAATGATGATTATTTGCTTGCAACTGTGCCATTGAGGCAAGGCTCGGCAGGAATGGCTCATCTCTGCTCTACTTGGTATCGCTGAGGAGGCTTGGCTGGTACTAGGGGTTCCGTTTTCAAGATGGCTCCTTCATAGGAGCAGCACGTTGGTGCTGGATGGGGGTGGCGGCCGCCTCTCTCATCCATGTGGGCCGCCCCGCATGGCTGCTTGGCTTCCTCATAGCACGGTGGCTGGGTTTCAAGAAGGAACATAAGTTGCGAGTCATCTGGACAGTTAGCGTCGCTAGCAGTCCCAGGCCCACAGCAGACTTAAGGGTGTGGAGAAATAGAATCACCTCACCGTGGCCAAATGACCCAGGATTTGCAGCTCTTTAATGCACCACAGATATGCTCTGTCTCATTTCCTGCTCCCACAACTGCCAGAGTAAAAATTAGGGTTCCAGTGTCTTAAAGCTTTGCTCTCACAGCAGCATGTCCTGAATCCCCACTAAACTCCGAAGGCCCTAAGTTAAGCATTTAAGAGCAACCTTATCCACTGGTCCCCGGAGCAGGGGATACTGCTCACATGTCCACAGAGGTCAAGCAGGTGGGCCATACCAGTGCCATGGAAACCCATGCTGGCGCATAGAGAAATGACATTTTACTCTAGGGACTGATGCAGAATTGATGCTTTCTATGGAGTCAGCTGCTCCTCAGCTCTGACCAAGCACTGCCAAGTAGAATTTAGGCCCTTGATGACCCAAATTTTCCATTTTCCAAGAGACACTGAAAATTTAGAGATTTACGTGAAATCCTTTTATTTTAAAATGCCGGCTCATCCAAAGGTCAAACAAAAATATCTGAAGGCCAAGTGCTGAAGTCCCACCACTTTGGGACTAAAAGGATTAAAAAAAAATTAGCATTCATTGTCAAGAATTTACGTACTTAAAAAGGAAACTCATAAAATCATTGTATTTTCCTAAGCTAATGCTTCAGGACATGATTAAGCTGAGTAATTCACTAAATATGAAATAGTATGGATTATTTCATATCTTAAATGTGATTCCAGTACCACCTATGATAGATTAGAGACAGCCTTAAATTCTTTGATACTCCCCCCATCTACAGGTGGGGTCTAATTCTCCTCCTCTTGATTGTGGGCTGGCTGTGATGACTTGCTTGTAACCAATAGAATGTGGCAGAAGTCAGGCTGCATGATTTCTGAGGCCAGGTCCAGAGATGCCTGGCAATTTCTGCCTTGGCCTCTTGGGTAGCCTCTCTCTGGGTGTTCCCTCTTGGAATCCAGCTGCCATGCTGTAAAAAGCCCAAAGCACATAGAGAAACCCTGTGCAGACACTCTGGTCAGCCAACAGCCTCCAAGAAATGCTACTGTAAGAGTGGCCTCCATGGACATCCATCCCAGCCGAACCGTTGACGATTGTGGCTCCAGGTGACATCCGACTGCAGCTGAACGAACCCCATAAGGGAACTGTCCAGACTAGCCCCTTTGGAATTCCTTTCTCTCTTTCTTTCTGATTTCATTTTATTTATTTTATTTATTTATTTTTTTAAAGATTTATTTATTTATTTGAGAGAGAGACAGTGAGAGAGAGCATGAGCGAGGAGAAGGTCAGAGGGAGAAGCAGACTACCCATGGAGTTGGGAGCCTGATGCGGGACTCGATCCCGGGACTCCGGGATCATGACCTGAGCCGAAGGCAGTCGTCCAACCAATTGAGCCACCCAGGCGTCCCCTGATTTTATTTTTTAAGTAATGTCTACACCGAATATGGGGCTTGAACTCACAGCCCCAGGATCCATGCACGTACTCGACAGAGTCAGCCAGGCACCCTTTGGAATTTCTGATCTAGAAAAATTATGAACACAATAAAGTGGCTGTGTTAAGTTGCTAATTTCTGGGGGTAATTTATGCCACAGCAACGTATAACAGGAACACTATCTGAATGTGTTTGCTCAGGAAAGTCAAGCTTCTCAGGCCTAAGAAAATGTATCTGTTATTGGCACTATTTCTACTTAATGTTTTCTTATTGGGATGGTTATGAAGGTTTACAGGTTAATTTTTAAAAGAGTAAAATGTCTAAACTAACAAAAAGTAAAATGTGTGAATCTTTTATTTCTTTCTTCTTCTTCTTTTTTTTTTTTTTTTTTTTTTTGCCTTCCTTTCCTGTTGTGATGGTGAAAACATGACCAATAGCTCTAAGAAAAGTATTACCAAAAATGTTTGTTCTCTTGTTTCTTTGTGGCAAACACCATGCATTTCCAAACAACACACTGTTGGAGGGTAAGCAGACTTTCAAGATGAAGAATACATAACCCTCTCCTAGAAAGATTTAGAGATTGTAATCAAAAGTACTCAAATTAATAGAATGGCTAATTATCTCATTAGTAAACTCAAGAACTAAAGATGCAACTTAAAAAAAGAAGTAAACGTGCCCAGTTAAGCCTCATACACATAGGAGAAAGAAAAGCTTCATGTCTGCCTGGAGAGCAACATAAAGAAGCCCACGTTTTCACGTATGGTGACCAGAGGTGGTAAGTGTTATAGTATGTGTTTTTATTTGTTTTTAAGATTTTATTTATTTATGTGACAGAGATCACAAGTAGGCAGAGAGAGGCAGGCAGAGATAGGGGGAAATAAGCTCCCCACTGAGCAGAGATCCTGATGCGGGGCTCGATCCCAGGACCCTGAGATAATGACCTGAGCTGAAGGCAGAGGCTTTAACCCACTGAGCCACCCAGGCGCCCCAATATAGTATGTGTTTTTAGAAGAAAAATGTATACCCATTCACTATTTTGCAATGCCCTACACCTCACTTAGCACTTCAAGTAACACGACGATTGAGAAATGAATCATTTAGGAAGAGAAAATGAAGTACTTACAAGTGGTACTGGATCCTTCCTCTGCTTCTATTTTTAAAGGAACAAAATATGAGACACTATGTCTACTCTTCTACCGAAGGAGAAAGATAAGATTCCAGAAATTTAAGTGTCAACTAGAAAGCTCTGATTATTCTGAAAACTCTCTGGAACCCACAAGCAAAAATTCTTCTCTTCAGCTGGGCTCCCAGCTGAGTAAAAATGCCCAGTCACTGCATTCCCTTACGAAGGGTCACCTGATAGAGTTAAAGTAATTCTTGTGATAGCCAGACATGATTTCCTTTTAAAGAATAATCTTTTAAATATGGGAAGATTTACTCTATTACTTAGCAGTATGAGAGACTGGTCATAAATGAGAAAAGGTGTGGGCTTGGTGATTTTTGACCTTGACTGTGCTAAGGAAACACAATCTGGAGAAAAGTCAAGAGCCAAATGGCAACATCAGTTACTTCCAGCCCTTAGCAATGGGGACTCATTGTGGGAAAACCAGTCTTGGCTACATCAGCAACCCCAGACCCCTACTTTGTAGAAGGAATACTGCTTGTCTTTTGCAACCATTCATCTTGTACTAATTACAATGGCCATTTTCCCATCTTGTAGCCTAGTAGAGGTCACGTAGCTGCAAAGCTACGTACGGGCTCCTGACTGGGAGCCGGCAGAGACTCGGGCTCTGTCAGTCACAGGAAGGGGAGGCAGGAAGAAAAGGCACAGATTCAAACAACGTTGACTATCCTTGGTTTCAGTGGCTCATTTCCAGCTTCCTGATGTGCTTGACTTTGGGGGGAAAAAACAAAAAAGAAAAAAAAAAAGTTTTGAGTTTTCTGCTATGAGCCAGAACACAGAGATATCGGTCAAGGAAAGAAGAGGACACACTTCATGGGAGAACGCTGTCTACCAGCGGCCATGGGAAGACTTGGAGATTCTCCCTTGCTGTGTAGGCAGAAAGTGAGGCCAGGTGACTGGATGTCTAAGGTAGGAAAAAACCATACTCCTCTTTCAAAGAAGGAGATTTGTTGTTCTCTGTTTCTGTTAGTCTGAGAACAGAAAGACAGTCTTCCAAGGAGCTTCTGGGGAGAAACACCAGGCGCCATGCTACCCCTGTGAGTAACCCTCTTGTTGAAAACTTCAATAGAAGGTGCCGGAGGAGCCCTGCCAAAATTCATCTGACACAGGCTTCCCCCGCTCTCTGAAAGTAGAGCCCTCCTATGAAAACTTCAGAAGCCAAAGGGCATAAAGGGAAGAAGTAATTACCGTAATTTCAAACGGAAAAATGTGAGGGTTCCCAAACCCAAAATAACCTCTTAGATTTCCTGATACCTGAGGACACATCTTGCTCACGGACGCACAGCATAAATGGAGATAAAGCACAGATGCTCTCAGACACGGTTCAGAGCTGCAGCATCTTGCTGTGAGCTGCTGCTGAGGGGGACCCCGGGGAAGGAGCCTGGGGGGGGCCCCTCTCCTTGTTGAGCTGCCTGCTGCTTCCACAGTGGCTCCTGGCAAAGCAACGTTATTTTCACTTTTCTTCTTTTTTTGTGAAAGCAAAATTCCTTTCCAGATTTTTTTTCGGTTAGCAAAAACAGGTACGAGCGTAGGTCTTTTACAAAAGCCAAGTCGTCTAACAGGAACTTTGGAAAAGCAGGGGATACCCGTCATCACAACCAGCTGACTGATGGACAGAGGGCACACGTGCACTCAGCAAGCATTCCCTGTAGGGCACACGAGAGTGATGGGAGAGGACAGAGCACACCCCTCCCAGGCGGGGTACCCAGACTTAACTGTGTCAACCCCATTACTGTGGGGGCTCCTGGGCTGCCAATCCCCAGGGCCTCACTGGTCTTGGGGTGACTTTTGTGCCCTCCTACCTCGGTCTCCTGCATTGTCAACTTCGCTCTATTCTCAAGATGTCTGGAACTACCCCTTGGGGGTGCTTTGAAAATTTTTAGGGGCGCTTTTAACCATCAAAATAACTATAAGGGGGGCACTATATACAGTTAGCGAGCAGGACCAAGGATGTGGGATGCCGTGCAATACATAAGCATTCCCAAACAACAAAGAATCATCCTTCCGTCCACATCCATCATGACTTCCAAATGATCCATTGCACATTCATACACATGGACATCATTGTATGTTTTAGCCTAGAACTTTCTTCCATTGTACATATAAACAGAAGATACTTCTGCATTTTGCATGATTTTATTATGCTCTGAAATTTCCGGTTGATTGAAGAAAGATCATCCCTTGTTTTGTTTGAGGCTTACCAAGAGCTGTCACTGTTTCTAAAAATCAGGGCATGACAGTAATGCTCAGCTCTAGGTATCTGAGATGCCAACAAGCCCTCTGTAAGTTGTCACGGGTGTGGGGACCGTGCCTACACTCGCACACAGTTGTGCACAAGCATTTCCATATTAAAATCAAGGATATTTTATTTTAAGTAACTTTCACTTCTCCTTTAGACTCTAATTGGGCAGACATAGGTTGTGCGTGAGGAGATTACACTACCTACAAATGTCACGTCTAGACAGTAAAGCGTGTTAACACAATGTTTTGGATGAGGTACAAGGCCCATTGGGGTTGGGAAACTATGATGAGCTGGAGTGTTTAGCACTTGGGAGTTTTTCACTTACTGACCCAAGTGTTCTCCTCCCTCTACCTATTCTTAACAAAATGCTAAGGAGGGAAGAAGGGGATGGGTCGTAAAAAATTATCACCCACAGAGAAGAGGTCTGTGGAGAAGCTTCCTGGTCTGAGGACACCCTCTAGCAACCTCACTTGATTTGTTGGATCCTTTTTTTCCGGGGCCTGACTGAGCCAGTATCTGCTGTCTTACCTGCTAGAATTCTCCCTGCCGCCTCCCTGTTTACTTGTGATCATGTCTTATCTTTCTCTCTTTTTTAAAATTCTGTGATTTGGGTTGTGTTCATTTCAAGTTCTCAACTCATCCCAAATTCTTTAGAAGAAAGATGCTATGTGAATGCTTATCTTTAAGGAATACGTAGACAGTCCATGAACTAAATGTTCGTACAGTCTAACTGTTCCTGTTTGGAAAGAAACTTGCAGATCGTTAAGTTTCTTGAGTCTTAAGGGCCCAACTTTGTTTTAGCTAATTCACTGTCTTCTTAAGGTCCAAACTTAATTTATTTTAGACCAAAGACACAGGTGTGCCCTAAGATCCTGCTTATAGGGCCTCGGGCTTTCTCACTTAAAACCACTTCCCAGATATATTCAGAATCTGACCAATTCTGAATCAAGAATATTTCCCAAATCAAAATATCTCTAAAATTTTAAGAGCGCATGTCTGCAATGGTATAATTAGAAAAAGATTCAATTCAAATCCAAGACGTATTTTTTATTATATGGATTAGAGGATGGGTATATAGTGAAAGCTTGCACTGTACTGTAGCATAGCTGTTTTCCACGGGAATATAAACCATAGAAGTTACACACTAAGAGCAGGCGAGGTGTCCCTAGTACGTATCCACATGTTGTGGCTTGGACCCCTAATTCCCCCAAGCAGTCTTCGGAAGCTGTGCTGTTCGCATGTCAGCAAACACAACAGAACATATGGACTAAGGCTTAGGTACTGCAATGACATAGTCTTTAAAATGGGCAACTATAAAAAATCCTTTGTTTGGATTTAGACTCTTGGTGTAGACTCTGAGGTTTAAAAAAAAAAAAATCCTTTACTATAATTACATTTTAAAATATAAGAAATAGGGGCACCTGGGTGGCTGAGTTAGTTAAGCATCTGCCTTCAGCTCAGGTCATGATCCCGGGGTCCTGGAATCAAGCCCTGCACTGGGTTCCCTGCTCAGTAGGAAACCTGCTTCTCCCTCTATCACTCACCCTGCTTTTGTTCCTTCTCTCACCGTCTCTCTGTCAAATAAATACAATCTTTTAAAAAATAAATAAATAAAATAAAATAAATCAAACACCAAAGAACCCAGCTGAGGTTAGGAAAGCAGTTAACCTATCTCTATGCCTCTGAAATCAACAAGCACACTAGGTAATAAACACTAAGTGGGCATCTCATTTTATTTCTGTGTAAAATGAAGCCGGACTCAGGCACATTAAATGGTTAAATCAGGTAAGAGAAGGTTTTAGGTTTTGTTTTTTGGTGGTTTTTTTTTTTTTTTTAAGAGATAATGAGGTACTTGTCTTCAACACATACTCACACAATCAAAAGCATTAGTACAGAGCAATGGAATGTGCGTATGCTTTAAAAAGAAATCTCAAGGAAAGTCAACACCCTCGTCCTTACCCCTACAGGCAGAGGCAAGTATCCCAGAGACCAGATTCAGACTTAGGCAGGCAGCAGAAGCCACTGGGCCCCGAAAGAGGAGCCAGAGAGGGGACCTTTTGGGGAAAACCCCTCCCGTGTGCCTGGCTCGAGCCTTCCCGTTCGGTCGTCTAAGGCAGCCCAGGAGTGGGGCCGGTGGTGGAGACTCCACTCACCCCTGCTGCTGATGAGGCAGCATTTAGTGCCGGATCCTGGCCCTGTCTACCGTCATGAACTGATCACTGGCGGGAAGCAAGGGATGGGGAGGAGAGAAAGGAAAGGAACAGAGACAAAGAATAAAGACTTACTCTTTCTCACCCTCCTTGAAACACCGGCTCCGGTTTTAACGTCAAATATCACAACCCAATAAGGTAGTGTGGGGTTGGGCAAAAGAGAGCTGGTCTGGTTAGTACTTGTTGAGCACTGATTTGGTGGCAAGTACCTTGTTTTGTACTTACATTATCTCAGTTACTCCCCCAGGAATCCCATATTGCCAGCACTCTTACCTGTCCCCAACCCCATTTTAAAGAGGGGATAAGACTCGGATGTCAAGTGACGAGCCCAGGATCACACAATCAGTGCCAATGGTCTGAGTGCAAGACCAACTCTTAGCTGCTAAGCTTTACCAGCCCCACTTACATCATTAGATCCCTGGTTTCACATAAAAAAAAAAAAAATACTTTATCTTATGTTTGGGGTCTTTGATCTGTGGCACGCCAAACATCTCACATATGTATTCTCTGTTAATCCAACAAACTCCCAGTGAATTCCAGGAGTAGGAAAAAAAAAAGTTGATCCCTAGATAAAGATTGGAAAAGCCACAAAACTTCTAGATTTCCCTTCAATTTCAAAATGTCTCTGCTTACTCAAGATTGCTAAAGACTCCTGCCTCGAGTCACTGCCCACTTCTCGGTGCCATTCGCCTCGGCCAGCAGGCCACAGCAGACTGAAAGCAGTTCTGTCTTATAGTTTCAAAGGGAGAAGAATAAAAGCAGCAAATACTTGATCCAGCTGTCTAGATGACTCTGGAAGGGACACAGCCCTCCCATCTGAGTGTGCTACCCTAACACGCCAGACACTGACGTATCTAAGGAATGCAATACGTATTTTTCTCTAATTCTGGTTTTTATCACACTCACATTCCTTGACCCATGACAGATACCAACTCTGGACGCCATCAGAGTGGTGTCCTGGCAGGGAGCTGATTTGAAATATTCATCTAGCTAGTGGACTTCCTAAAATGCACATCAGCACATAAAACATCCAAACGCCAGACTATTTAAAAACAATTCTCTTACCAGTTCTAGCTCTTTTGTTGACATGACAATCTCTCTCTGCATTTGGACAGTAGAATAACTATAAAAATATGATTCCCTCTGTAAGTATAATATAAAAATTATATAACATTATAAATGTATATGTTATAATTACACAATGTTATAAATGTAATATATGACATAGTATTATTGGGTGTAATAGATACATGTTATTGATATGTTTATATAAGTCTTGACTCTACTTACATTTATCTCATTATTCGACCACAGCTTCAGGCAAAGGAGAGCACCAGTGTTGCTGAGTCATCATTTCTGCAGTGTGATTTTCATGTATGTTTCCCTGCTCTCTCTAAGAAAGATGGCTTGCCCCTAGCTACAGGCCTTGTACCTGTAAGTGCCGGGAAAGGCTGTTACTCGTGAAGGATTTCACTCTGGCCCATAGGAGGGGCTTTCTGTCATGGAGTTTGGTAACAGCGGCAGATGCAACAGTGGTAGTAACATTTTAGACTGAGTCATCTGCTTCCAATTATTATCAACTCTTCGGTTTACTTGCCTTTCCAAACTCAGTTACAGGATTGCAAAGCCTAAAGTAGGTGACTCGTTAATGATGTAGTCTCATTAACTTTGAGGCAACTCCCGAAAGCCATTTTCCTCAAGTTGTACGGAGAATGCAAAATGAGCCAGCACGTTCGAACCCATTTAGGCAGTCAGGGAAGGTAAGCATACCCCCAGAAAATAAATCTTAAACCTCTCAAAGGATTAGAATTAAGCCAACATTGGATGGCATGGTTTACTGTTAGGACACAGTTATCGATATAGCTTGGGTATTTACATGCAGTAGCACAAAGTTCACATGAACAAAGTAATCATGGAAGTGAATGAGGGGAGCAGAGAAGAAATGGAAAATTAGAGTTTGCAAGCCCAGCTGCTTACAGGGGGACAGGCTAGGTCATGGCCGTGAGGGACGCTGTGAGCAGGGACATATCTGTAGGTGGAACAGTGCATCTGAGCCCTGCCTCAACATCAACAGCAGAAGGAGAAGGGGAGAGGAGTGGGAGGGTGATAATGACATTTGCTTTCAGTCGATAGTTCTTGAGGCTGCTGAAGGGTCCAACGATGTTACTCTTCTTCTAATACCTGCATATTTCGGGATTTACCATACATTAAAAAGTAAACACCATTTTTTAAATACTCAAAAAAGAAATCTATAAGGTTGCAAATTTTCAGCCTCAGTTGTAATGGAAAAAACACATAGAAATGGCTTTAGTGTGTGGTACCTAACCATAAGAATGAAGACAAATAGTAAATTCACTGCTGTCATTAATAAGAATGTCCCAAAGCTAATAGGGTCATGTGAAGTGTGGGTGGATTCTGTTTTTATGTCTCTGGTATTTAATCATAATTACATAACAAATTCAAAGTATGGGACATTGAGCCCTAAAATATAATATTTAGACACTTCCCCTGCCTCCCCACCGCCACATCCCTCACTTAGTCAGCATCAAGCAAATAGATGTTGAGATGCTCTGGACAATCTTTTTATTATCCTCTTAGCAATATTTGAATTTTCAGAAGTCAACCATCAGGCCTTATTCATCTCCAGACTCCTGAAACATAGCAGGAACTTTAAAACTATGTGTTCAATTAATGAACAAATCAGATTTTGTGCACTGTGTACTTCACCTTGACAAATCATAGAAAGTCTATGTATACCCAGAAAACAAATAATCCAATTTAAAAAATAGGCAGAAGACATGAACAGACATTCTCCAAAGAAGATCTACAGATGGCCCACAGACACGTGAAAAGATGCTTTATCATCACGTATCATCAGAGAAATGCAAATCAAAACCACAGTGAGATCTCACCTCACACCTGTCAGCATAGCTAACACCAAAACCACAAGAAACAACAAGGGCTGGTGAGGATGTGGAGAAAAAGGACCCTCTTGCACTGTTGGTGGAAACAGCATGGAAGGTCCTCAAAAAGTTAAAAATGAGAACTACTCTATGAGCCAGGGATCACACTACTGAGTTTTTATCCCCAAATACAAAAACACTAATTCAAAGGGATACATGAACCCCTATGTTTACAGCAGCATTATCTAAACTAGTCAAGATATGAAAGCAGCCCAAGTGTCCATTTATAGATGAATTGATAAAGAAGATGTGGTATATATATATATGTGTGTATATATATGATGGAATATTACTCAGCCATGCAAAAGAACAAGCTCTTGCCATTTGCAACAACGTGGATGGAGCTAGAGAGTATTATGCTAAGTGAAATAAGTCAGAGAAAGACAAATACCATACAATTTCACTTACATGTGGAATTTAAGAACCAAAACAAAACAAACCAGCGAAGGAAAAAAAGAAAGAGAGGGGGAGAAACAAACCAAGAAACAGACTCGTAACTATGGAGAACAAACTGATGGATACCAGAGGGGACATGGCTAGTGGCGGGGGGCGGGTGGATGGGGGAAATGGGAGGTGGGGATTAAAAAGTACACTTATCATGATGAAAAAAAAAAAACAAAACAAGAAAGCTTATGCATAGAAAATGAGTAAAATGAAGTTATTGGGTTAATTCAGAAAACTTTTACCAAAATGAGAAATGTGATGAGCCATGGAAAAATAACTATATTCCCCCAATTAAAAAAATAAATAAAATGTGATTCTAAATATACTTAGTAAATAACTTCTTCTGGAATTGACCTCAAATCAGCCCATTCCATTCCCATTTCCCAAGGCTATCACAGCTCTCTGGGAGTGAAATTGCAACAGACAATGCTCCAGCCAAGTGCCAGAGACTTATGTAATAGGGAAGTCAGATGCCAGCAGTACAACTATGGAAGTTCCCCCTCCAACAGGCTCCTTGAACTCATGAGTGTCTGGAGCCCTGGGAGGACTTTCCTTGAAGAATGACCCAATGGTGTGGTGTGAATCGACTTTGGGCCTCGGCAGAGTATTGTTCCACTCGTGGGGTTAACTGGAGGTTGATAAGTGGGGGTCATAGGTATAGATGGAAGGAAATGTCCTTAACATGCAGACAGCATGGTTGGCTGGGGAGGGCTATGGTCCAGGGTAAGTACTGAGCTCCCAAACTGGGCTCCTTAAATTTAGATGGACACATATAAGACAGAGATATTAGTTAAACAAAATGAAACCCAATCAGGAGGTAATTAAAAATATAGTCACCCTTCCCATAAGTGAATAAAGTCACTTACTTATTCATATCCCACAACACCATGCCCCCTTTCTCCACTCCTACAAGATAATAAAGCCAGTCCCCTTTACAGAAAGCACACATGTCACAAAGCCATTTCCTTCTGATTAAGAGTCACTAGAAATGCTCATCTTTCCACTTCTTGGATCAGCCTGATTTGGTGACAGCCCAAATGACAGAATAATTCAGTTGTGACAGGAGTACCGCAAGGGGACACCCTTGTCAATGGGCCCATCTGTCTGCTGTCATTCTCCATCCCCTCAAACGCTTAAGAGACTAGCCTGTTACTGAAAGTGTTATAAGCAGAGGGAGTTGCACTCATCCCCATTCCAAACTGGGTGAAGGAAGGTCCTGAACAGTAGATAGTGCTTTAGCAGAAAACACAGCTGTCGGAAGCAGAAGTGGTAAATCCAGAACTTCGAGCTCTCAGGGTGACTGTGGCCTCTCCTCTTTCTCATGCTCTAGAATTCCTCACAGAAGAACAATGAGATTATGATGTCCTGCTCTTGTTTCACAAATGTTCAGTGAACAGCTACTGTATAGAAAACAATGGGCTGGATATTACAGGGAACATAAAACAGTATAAAAATTCATGTTTTCTACCCTCAATGAACTTCAAGCCTAGTTAAGAAAAGCTACACACCCATAAAAAGTTAAGTTATAAAATGAAACAAGTCTTAGCTAATCACAGATCCCCACAAGTTCTGTTTAGAATTTAGAATAATTTAGCATTTAGAATGAGTTGAACGAATGTTAGGTAGCACAAATTCACTACTATTGACACACCAAATACCACCTCTCTGAAGCCCAACACTGAGGTGGCAGCCCACTCCCTCCTTTGGACCTCCATGGTTGTATTTCTTGTGTGTTAATCTAGTCCCTAGGGGCAGCCCCGAGTTCCCACATGCTACGTAGACACCCGGACATGGTGGAGCAGCCAGTAGCATCAGCTGAAGATGCTACTCACGGATCCCTACTCTGTTCTTTGATTTACTTCCTGGTTTCCCTTCCCAGGCAGCTTACCACACTTCACCGCCGTCATGTAGTACTCTCCCTGCTAAAACATAATGTCTCCAAGGGCAAGAGTTGGGTCTACCTGGGGACAGTTACAGAAAGAATGAAGGGGCTGTCATAACTTTACTCAAACAATCATAAAAGTAACTCGAAAATCGGAGAGTTCATAGACTAGTACCAAGATAACAGTTACCAAAACAAAACAGAACAAAATTAAAGAAAACAAATAGAAAATAAGAAGGTGATAGGAAAAAGCCTAACCTACCTCACAGTGTTACAGGTAATATTATTGTCCGTACATATTTTGCTCCTGTCTGCCTGAGGCTGTCCTTGTTTTACCTGCCATCTGGAAAGCCGTGGGCCGAAGACACCATCTTCAACGCTGCCGACCAGCCTGAGGCAGCAGCAGCCGTGAGACCTCAGCTGCCCCACGAGGAGCGATGTCCACCCTCATCCACAAGCAGCTTCTTCACTCCCCTCCAAGCCTTGTGTAGTTTCTCAGCTGCGCCCAAACACACAGAAACACCCAGGTGTCTCTCCACCTGAAATGGGGCCGTGGGGATGCTGGTAAAACCATGCACGTCTGGATCTCTGTGGTTCAGCTGGGAGAGAAAACACAAAAAATCAGAAAGTGGGAGACACCCCTATAGTTTCAGGGATGTGCAGTGATTCCTTCTTGTACCTATGCTGGGCCACCAGCTCCATTAGACCCCGGAACAGTCTACACACTCCTTGCTTTGTTACCACTCACTCTTTGGCAGTCACCGTATAACCAAGCGTTTGGATGAGGGACTCAGTTCTGGGCCACATGGGGAGAAGCAAATTTAAGAATTTGCCTTGCCAGGGTGCAGGTAAAGAAGCTAAGAGTCAAACTATGGTTGCTGTCTCTGGTCCTTTCCATCATGCTACACTGAGTCTACAGGCATACACGTGCCCGCACACGCACACATGCATGCACACACACACACACACACACACACACACACACACAGAGTGCCAAGGCAGACCTCCTAGTGCCAGGTCTGGATTCCAAACAGCTGGAGCAGAAAGCCGCCGTTGGCAGGAGCAGACAATAACAAGAGACACAGTATTGGGTCCAGATTGCCACGCAGAGTTCTTGGCATGGCCACACTGCAACCCTTTTTCAGGAGAACTGGCACACTTCCAGGCTTCCCCGGCCCTTTCCCAAACAGCAGATCCTAGACCTTCTGTGGAAAAGGAAAACTACTAGGTGAAGCCATTTGCTTCTGACTGTTTTCAAGCTACCAAATTATACCTTTTCGGTTAGGTCTCAGAGTGAAGCATGTTTCCCTATTAGTAAGAACAATGGTATGGAAGTAACGAGGCCCATTTGCTCACACGGTATAACTTGGAGAGAACTTGGATGGAATTATTCTAAGGTTCTCATGTTCCAGCTGAGAAAAACGGGTCATGGGGAAGTTATATGACTTGACAAAGTCACAAGGCCAGAGGGTGGCAGAGCTCTTGCCCTGTCTTCTAGGTCACATTCTTTATTCTCTGCCCTTGTGGCTGGTTTCACATCCATCATCAGCTCCCTGAAGTATCAACCTAATGTCCAAATTACAATTTTGCCATGTCATGTTCCCAGCTAAAGCCACCTGTCATTGTCTCACAAACGCAGCTGCATATTCTGACCCAGCTGCCTGATCTGTACAGACGGCCTGGATGGTGGGGCCTGGTGATGGTTTGAGTGACCAGGAGGCAAGAGAGCAATGGCTTTCTTAGGAATTCTTTTTTTTTTTTTTTCTTCTGAAAATCAACCAACCAGTAAGTCTCTATGGATAGTGGTTAAGAGCTGATGACTTTGCAGTACAGAAGACTGGGTGGAAATCCTTGGTCCACCACCTAACAGTGGAATGACCTTGTGCAGCTTCTTTACATTTTCTTAACCTTGGTTTCTGCACCCATAAAACACAAAAAATTACAGCTTCTGCACTGAGTTCTTATAGGGCTTAAATGAGATGATGCATAGCGCCGGCCAATGGCTCCTACTTACCTAATGAGTTTGATCTTTCATTTTTCTTTGATTCTGGTTTTTAATACACCGAGACAATACATAGTGTCAATATGCTGGACACTATTGAAATTGCTATTTGGAGGTAGTTGATGTGAAATAGTGTTACTGCGGAGTTCCTAAAATTTGTATCAACACGTGAAACAGAGTTACTGGCGGAGTTGTTAAATTGTGTATCAACACGAATAAGGGCATCAAGCACAGTAGGCTCTTTTTCAAAAGAGTTTTCTTATTATTTCTATTAAGGCTGGCTCCCTCCATCAACATCTTCCTCATCATCATCACCATCATCTTCATCTCCTTCCTCAACCTCCTCTTCATTCTCTACCGGGTGTCCAGCCACCATGCAAAGGAAATCTGCCTTCACAACGAGATTGGGCATGTTTATAGATCAGGAAGACGTAAAGCTATGCAGTTTCTGAGAGTAGACATGGCAGGGACACTGAAGATCAGAAGAGTGCTTTGTCTTCTAAGTTAGCAAAGGGGAAATATTTCCAGATACTAGAATCGCTTCTTCTTCAACTCTCCTAAAAGTTGTTGCCTCTAAAACGTGGGCCTTCTCTTTCTGAGAAGCTCCCAGAGAAGACAATATTACCCCCTTTCCCCTCTCACGTGTATTTTATGCCAAAAGTACACAGTTATGGGCTGGATCATCTCAGCCATTAACTCTGTCAACCACCTTCATTCTTTTTTTTTTTTTTTGAAGATTCATCCATTTATTTTAGAAAGAGAGAGCAGGCGTTCAGGTTGGGGGGGAGGGGCAGAAAGAGAGGGAGAGGGAGAAAATCTCAAACAGATTCCCCACTGAACGTGGAGCCTGACAGCATCATGAATCCCATGATTCCGAGATCACAACCCGAGCCGAAATCAAGAGCCAGACGCCCAACCAACCAAGCCACCCAGGTGCCCCGACCTTCCTCCTTCAAATGGCAGAGTCATAGCTGACAGACCCAAGCCTGTCTCTCTCTTTCAATCTCTGTGTCTCTGTCTCTATCTCTCTCTCTCTCTGACTCTTATCAAAATAGCTTTGGCTTCTAAAAAAAATTTTTAAAAAAGCCCAAACTCCTTGGTCCTTAAACACAGTAACAATGTCTTAAAAATGTGAAAAAAAAAAAAGTGAACCTGGGTAAAGCAATTAAAAATGTTTTTCTAGGGGTACCTAAGTGGTTCAGTTGGTTAAGTGTTGGACTCTTGATTTTTAGCTCAGGTTATGGTCTCAGGGTCCTGAGATCAAGCCCCTCCCCCTTCCATCCATCTCCAGGCTCAGTCGGGAATCTGCTCAAGATTCTCTCTCCCTCTCCTTCTGCCCCTCCTGCCCTTTCTCGCTCCCCCCCTCCCTCCTTCTAAAAAATAAAGAAAAAAGACTTTCTAATTATTGAAAAAAATTATAAGAAAGAACACTATTAAAAATTTTTTAACAACCTCAAGTGATAATTTTCTTTTCAAATTTTACTTTTATTCTTAGTTGTGTTAGTCACCCAAATTTGTATTAGTCACCCAAGATCCAGATTTAAAGTTTCTTAGCATAATCTTAGTGTTGGATATTTACTGTAAACATCTTGCCTATAGTATTATTTCTTAAATCTTCAAATTTTTAAATCATAGCAAAACAGCTTATTCCAACGCAAAGTACTATACTTTGCAGTGTTACCCCTTCGATTCCCTATCTCCAGAATGCAAAATGGTTTCCTTTCCTGTTGTATGAATTTTACTGTTTCAGCTTGAACCTGATCTCAGGACATAAGCCAATTTTCCTAAATTTGTCTTGTGCTTGTTAGCAATTTGGATTTGTCTCTGACAGAGGCTAAACAGGGTTTAGAATATTAATTTAAACTCTTGTGCTAAAAACATAATAAAAATCTTGGGTTTTGAGCTTAAGAGGCTGCAGCATTTCCATAACAATATGCAAAAAGGCTCTGTTCTTACTAAATGTACCATGGTGAAGTTAATCCTGAAAATAAAGTTGTTCTTTTTTTTTTTAATGTCTTGATACATGAACTAGTGATACTTGCTTCTAGCATAATCCCTAGCCTACTTAAAACAAAAGTTCTTGGCACACCACCATACCAAGGCTAACAGCTGTCAGCTAGTAAAGGCACTCACCAGATGTTGGAGCCCAGAGGCATCCAACAACAGTGATCATTATAGCCTTCAATCACCCCATTTAGAATTTACAACAAACTGAGCAGAAAGCCATTATTCCCACCTTCAGTATAAAGTTTTCCGCAGGCTGCAGCGAGCAGAGCCTGTAACGGACGGATACACCGTCTGCTCCAAGTTCTCTTCACTCGTCTGGGGAACTTCCATAGGTAGAAACATGTCACAGATAAAGTCTAGAAATACTGGGATGTTACTCGTTATTACGTGAGGGACAGCAAAATCCCTAAGGACGTGCCTCCAGAAAGGACTTCCGTGTAATTAAATGAAACAATAACAAATCATAATATAAGGCATAAAATGAACAAACATTATGAATTAATCATACCTAGACAATTACAACCCATATGGCTTGTTAAACCCAATCTGCTACCTGTAGTGACATCAACTGCACACTGTATGTTCAATGCTGTAGCCCTTTCTCCCCCAGGATGTAATTACTTCATTTTGTGCATGAGAAAATGAGATGTAAAAGGCAATGTGGTCCCCATTCGGGATCGTCTCAAGGCTCCCTTTCTGGGTCAAAGTCATGGCCGCCACGAACAGCTCCAAAAAACTTCTGAATCCCTTTCCTTGGAAACACTAGTTCCTTGAGGATCACGTGCCCTTCACCCTCCTCCCACCCCAGCCTGTGTTTGCCCCTGTTCTCTGCCTCGAGGCATCTACAGCAGGAAGTGAAAGGGGACACTCCCGCACCTTAACCAGGAAGGGAGAATGCATTGCTCCAGGGTAATTTGCCCCCAGAGTCAAAGGACACCAGTTCCCTGGAGAATGCCTTGCATTTGCTCTAGTAAAAGTAGCTATGGGACTTCGAAGACCCCACAACTTTCCCACTTACTACGGTCATGGCTGATCTGGAGCAAATTTCCTAATTCACCTGAAAGTCAGTCCCACCATCCCTACCATGGGAACAGCCATGACATCTGCCCGGGTGCTAGTCAGTGTCTGCTAACTGGGGAGGGAACCTCCATCCTGGAAATACCACGGGGGATTTGACTGTGTGGGAGACATTTTCAAAAACATAAGTCACTAAGGAGTTGCTGAGAATACTGGTCCACACGCTTGGTGTATTGCAAAATCGCCCCAGCATCTACCGGCAGGCAAAGCCTGGAGAGTGCCACAGAGCACAGAGGGATCTCACTGGCATGTGGGCTCAAAGAGCTGGAACAGAGGCCCAGCCAGCAGCACTGTCCCAAGCCACTCCTGCAGAGTAGTAGCAGGCACTGCTAATGCTCGAGGGCGACCAAGAGTGGCTACAGGCAGAAGAGATGATGGCTTGCTCCTTACCGGAGAAGCCACATGTCACCGGGCCCCTAGCGTTGAGCAGCGGGTCCTGGTGTCTGTGTACACCTGTGAGATCTACTGCCTCATTAGAAGAGGCTGAGAGAACCATGAGCCTCTGACCTGAAAGAGACCCACAGACTCAATCTCTACAAAGAAGCCTTAATTAAGCAATTTTCCCAGGATCCTAGAAAAGGAGAGGCAAGAGGCCTGTGTCACTATTTATCTTCTTATAACCAGGTACTTGGAGTAGTCCAATAATATCTCCAACAGAAAAAAATAATCCCCACGTTAGCTCTGTACAACTCTGATGACAGCAACTGTCTTGAATTCTAATTCATTGTTTACACCTGTCGGGAAACCCAGAGGCTGCCTCAGCCAAATCAAGCTCAGAGTCCATGGGGATGGTGGTGGAGTGGGGATCCCTCCTGGAAAGGAGCCAGAGCCCCTTAACTCCCGGGTCCCGAGGACCACCTGCCCCTAAGAGAGCTCTTAGCATCCTTGCTTGACCTACAGCCAGCCCGCCCTTTCAGGAATGCTCCAAGACACAGCTGAGACCACTTAAGACCGTTCAGACATAGTTTGTGAAGAACTTGGGGAGGACAAAAAGGAAAGCAAGAGAGATCTGGCTTCCAAGAGCCTGGGTTTGCATCTTGGCTTTCGCTTGGCGCACCTCGAGCAGCTGACTTAACCTCTCTGGTCTTCACGTGTGAAATGTAAACAATAGTACACCTACCTCATGTAAGTGTTAAATGAAGAAACACGAGTCAGATGCTTAGCATACAGCCTGGGCACATAGTAGGAGCTCAAACCCCCACAAAGGCGGCTTTATTTTTGCGGTTTTGTTTCTTTTCTGCCTTATAAGGTATAGCTTTTTCACTGTATCCACCCTGATCCAAGCTGTCATCAGCTCTTGCCTGGATTATTGGAATGGCTCCTAACTGTTCTCTTTCTTCTTTCCCTGCCCACCACCTGGAGCCTGTGCTCAACACAGCCACCATATTGTTTGTACCAGTTTCCTATTGCTGCCAGGTCCAGTTTCCACGCAGTTGGAGGCTTATAATAATACAAACTGATGACCTACAGTTCTGGAGTTTGGATGCTGCAAATGGACCTCATTGGTCTAAAGTCAAGGTGTCAACAGGGCTGTCAGCCTTCTTCTGGAGGGGATAATCGCCCCATCTCAAGGTCACCTGATGGCCAGCCTTACTTCCATCTGCCATCTTGATTCCCTTTTGCTGTGTAGTACAGCATGGCCATAGGTCCTGTAGACAAGGTCCCTGGACAGCTTTGGGAGCTATTATTCTACTACAAAGTGATCCTGTTGAAACATAAATCGGATCACAGCTCTCTCTGCCCAATGTTCTCCTCCCAGAGTCTGAACCAGAGTCCCATAAGGCATGCCAGCCCGTGCGCTCCTCGGCGGCCGGCTCTCTTCCTGTTCTCCCTGCCTCTGCTCTGACCACACCAGCTCCTTGCTCTTTACTGATTAACTCAACATTCAGGGAAAGCACCCGCTTCCAGGTTTTTGCATTTGTAAAAAGCACATCACCAAAAAAAAGGATATCCAACGTGCAACCAAGCATATGAAAATATGCTTGATTTCATCAGTAATTAGAAAAATATAAATTAAAACCACACTACATTACCATGGCACACACCTGAGAATGGCAAAAGGAAAAAGACAGAAAATGTCAAATATTGACAAGGGTGTAGAGCAATGGGAAACCTCACATGCCAGCGTAGTTTGCTACCACCACTTCAGAAAACAGTTTAGAAGCTTCTATGAAAGCTTCTACTTCTGTGAAAGCTGGTGCTCAGGCATACCCTCAGACTCAGGAAATGCCACACTATATTTTAATTGTTTATTAATCTGCATCTCCCATGACTGAGGCATGGACAAATTTAAAAACTTGTTCAAAGCCTCGTAGCTAGAAGTGCCAGAGCCAGAATTTAAGCCCAAGCAACTTTTGTGCATATCAACTCTTGGCCAGCCCACCCCAGCCAGTCAGTAATGAGAAGAAAAGTCAACGTTGATTTAGTGCATACAAAACATTAGGCATTTTTCTAAGCAAACTCTCTACTGTCTTATTTGAACTTCATGATAATTAAGAACGGTTAGGACCTTTTATATAAAGAATCTGATATAGAGAAAAGTTCAATAATCTTCTGGCATCACACAGTCCTTGCGTATAGTCAGATTTCAAACACAAACACTGTGACCCCAGAGCCCACAGTTGTAAGCTCTGTGTCATGGGGCCTTCGCTCTAATGAACCAGCCATGATGTCAGAGGGCCCTGGGGAGGTGGCACTTTGGAAATGCCTGGGCATTTCTGATTCCCATCAATGGACAGAGCTTAGGCCCCAGTCCGAGTGTACCAGTAAAGATACTCTATTAATACACCAAAATTAATTTGTCTCCAGATTGTTTTGACATTTACAATCTTTAAGTGCTCTTCAAATTCTCTAAGATTACCTACACATCTTTCTCTTCTGCCTTTAAAAAAGAATTAAGGGGCACCGAGTGGCTCAGTCTGCCTTCGGCTTAGGTCAAGATCCCAGGTCCTGCGATCGAACCCCACATCGGGCTCCCGGCTCAGCAGGGAGCCTGCTTCTCCCTCTGCTGTTTCCCGTGCTTGGGCTTGCTCTGTCTCTCTCTCTCTCTGTCGAATAAATAGATAAATAAATAAATATTTTTTAAAAAAATTAAGATTGTATCTCACAGTATAGAGTGACTATCAAAGAGAAGGATACCATTTGCCTCCCTCTTGGTGTTGTGCCCTTGCTCCACAGAACGTAACTTTGCCCATGACTGCTCCAAGGAGAAAGGAATACCTTTCCAGACTGAACACATGTCCCTTATTTACAATTCTCAAAGAAGAGAGAGATTGACTTCCTGTTTGTGTCCCCATACTCAGGAAATGGCCACAATAGGCTTCTCCCCACTCCCCACCCGCTGAGCTTCCTGGAACACCATACGGAGGGCAGGGGATGGCTGGTCACACAATAATTTAAGCCATCATGTCCAATGCAAATAATGTTCCTTGCCACTGGATACAACTGCAGTTTGCTACAATCCCACTCTAATCTACTAAGAGAGCTCTTTAATAAATTTGACAAAAGGCAGGATTTCACAAGGGGTCATACCTATCACCTGCTAAGTAGGCAAATGCCCGCAAAATGCATGGAGACAGATAAAGTTCCCAATAAAACATCCTGGAATGGGGGGAGCACCCAAAACGACAATCTTTGCTTTAGGAAAATTTCCCATGGAATCTCCACTTTTAGAGTTACAGAAACTATCAAATCCCTTCTATATAGTCAAGAACAGTGACCACTTACAAGAGGAAATGCCAAATTCGCAATGGTCTGCAGATGCTAGCAGAAGGGTAAATAACGGGCACAAGACTCTCTTGTCCCCTATTATCTCACATTGACAATGCATTTAACGGCTAAAGAAACGCTCTCATTTAAACTCTATGTCACAGTAAAATATTTGAAGTAGTGGAGTGCTGCACAGCCTGTTGCTTAGAGAACATCCGTTAGACTGAACCGGTTGGGGCTCAGAGAAGTTCCCAGGAAATTTTCGTTCCCATGCCCTCACCATTTCACTTAGCTGCTACATCGCTCCTCCCTATACAAGTATTATATACACTATAAATAGCACAAATGGATTTTCTAAATGTTGTGATTGAAAAGTGAAGAGGAAACATATCTAGCTTAAGGGTAAAAGAATAGAATTTTCCCATCAAAACTTTTCAGAATGAACAGTCCATTCTACACAATACCTACAATGGCCCTCTTACCCATTATTACATAGAGACATAGTCTTTAAGGCAAGTCCGTTCTTTGTGTATAGGATTCTGGCCCAGGGATTGAGAGTTTGGCCATTCCCATATTGATATCACAAGTATTATTGCTAAAGCAATTTCAATGGTTAAAACTACAGTAGACTATTATTAGACTATAATGAAATAGAGTATTATTAGACTATTAATAGACTATTATTAGACTATAATGAAATGCTTAAAACTACAGTAGACTATTATTCTGAAAATTTACAATTGAAGGAAAGTCTTAAGCCTTTTTTGTTTTTATGATATGAACTATATTTCAGAGTAACCAACTATGCTAGTTGCTGAAGGAAGCCTTTTGTTTTTTTTAATATTTTATTTATTTATTTTAAAGAGAGAGAGAGAGAGAGAGCATGTGAAGGGGGAGGGTCAGAGGGAGAAGAAGACTCCCTGCCCAGCAGGGAGCCTGATGTGGGACTCGATCCCGGGACCCCAGGATCATGACCCGAGCCAAAGGCAGTCATTTAATAAACTGAGCCATCCAGGCGCCTGGAGGAAGCCTTTTTTTAAAAGAAGAATAAAAAGAAATAAAAAAAGATTGAACTATACAATTACCATTTTATAAACCTTAATGTAGTAATTGATTCAGGCAACAAATGTCATTGGATGCTAAGAGTGAAAGACAGAGAACTAGATATTTTTAGGAAAGTACTTCTTGTTATAAGAGGAAAACCGCAGTGTTTAATGGAAGGGTCTGGCTGTCACCAGTTAAACTCAATGATCAGTCTTGGATTCACTAAACTTGAAATACGCAGGTGTGTTTTGTCTCCTAATCTGATGCAGTAGAAAGCTAAAGCCAAAATATTTCACCTAAATATTTTAAAGCTTTTAGAATTAAAACAAATACAAAAGACAAAGGAACAAACCTAACGTCATAATGAAAAAGGCATGAGATAAATCCAAAATGTAGATCATTCTACAGGACAGCCAAGTCAATGGTGTGAATTTAGAAAAGGGCCAGGGGAAATTGCTCTGGATTTAAAACAACTTAAAAGATATACAACCAGAGTGCCTGAGAAGCTCAGTTGGTTAAGCATCTGTCTGCAGCTCAGGTCAAGATCCCAGGGCCCTGGTTCCAGCCCCATGTCAGGCTCCCTGCTCAGCAGAGAGCCTGCTTCTCCTTCTCCCTCTGCCTACTGCTCCCCCTGCTCATGCTCTCTCCCTTTCTCAAATAAATAAATAAATAAATATTTAAAAAAAAAAAAAAAGACATACAACCAAATACAATGCGTGGGCCCCTTTTTGGATCCCTACTTGAACAAAACAACAAAAAAATTTTGAGGACAACTAGGGAAAATTGGATATGAACAAGATATTAAATGCTACAAAGGAATTACTGCTGGAGTGCTGGAAAAGCATAGTGATTACATAAGAAAATGCCATATTTGTATTAAGTTGCATACTGAAGAATTTACTTTAGAATATTTCAGCAACAAGAGAGGCTGGCAAATCAACTATGTTAAATTATGAGTAGGTGGTGAATGTGTAAGGATTCATTATCCACTCTCCTTTTATATATGCTAGAACTTTTTTATATTAGAAAGTTTTAAAAATTAGACTTTAACTTTGATTTCTTGAGGTTGAAGGAATAAATAATGCTGGAATAAAATCTTGGATATAAAATGGGAAGGCTAATTCTTAGACCCTGCTTTAGTATTGACTCAAAAATTCCACTTGCGAAGATTCTTTTCTGCCTTTAAAACTTGTTAATGATATGAACATTACTAAAACGGAGTCATGAAATTTCAGAAATTCATGAAACATGTATGGTTTTTTTGACTCAGAGTTTTTAAAAAGAATAATTGTCCTCTCCAACTAATCAGTTGACCATCGATAAAAAAAATGCACTCAGAATAATCTGAAATCGGCCAGCAAAAAAACCCAACATTATATTCAAGTCCCAAACACACAAAAAATATGAGCTTTAAAGTTCTCTGAAAGTTTAATGCTTCCCAAATATCAAGGAATAATGGTCATAAATATGCCTGCTATAGCTTTCAACACTATAGTTACTCTTAAAAATTTTAAAGTGGAGACAAGAATGATCTGTCATCTAGTTGATCAGTTAAATTTTTTTCCTATTTTTGAAAAGGTTACATGGAGAAGGTGGCAAAAGTTTGATTTTATGAAATACGTTTTTACAATTAAATTTATAAAATTTACAATTAAACTTATAAAAACCATAACTGATTTCATCACATGGTCAAGTTTTAAATACACATGTCAAGCTAAATCTAACTGCAGAAGTCCTTCTAGACCTCCCTGGACCCAGGCAATGCTGAGCCAAGTCTTGGTCTTGAAGCTAGAAAACACAGGAGCTAGACCCCACAAATGCACAAGCAACATGATTGACAACTACCTCCTTTTGCCTTAGCTTGTCTCAGAAATAACAATAAAGTCTTCCCTGACACACGGTCCAGAGATACAGTGGGGAGAGAAGATAGATCATATCCTTTCTACTGTTCAGAAGGAATTCCATATATAAATTGAAAGAAAAATACGACTAAAAATCAGTATGAGGAATTAGGCATGCCACAAAATATTTTTGTAATCAATCCACATGATTCGTGGTCCATAGTAAATTAAGTTTAATTAGCCTGCTTTGCTATAGACCTGCCACAAATTACTACTGGCTCTCGCTGTAGGGATTCATCACCATCCACAATAAAGTAGTTATTGGAGATGTAAAACAGAGCAGAGCTGGCTCTCACGACCATCTGGACAGATTTTCCTTTTAATTTTGCACTATAGCTTGATGAAAATATTAAAAACTGACAAGTTTCCATCTCATCAAGATTCTTCTGGCACAAGGAATCAAGACCCACTCAAACAAGCTAAGTCACAAAGGTCAAGGAAACAAGCTAGGGGGAAACTCAAGGGAGAAAATGGAGCAGGGCCCGATCAAAGACCAGCTCCAGGAATCAGAGAGCTATCAGAGGCAAGGTCTACCTTCCTTCTAGAATAGAAGATTCTGGAGAGATAGATTGCTGTCTTGACACCACAGTATCTTTGGTGTCTAAACAGAACCTGAAAGCGAGTAGCCACTCAGATCATGGTAGGATAAATAAGTGGATTTGCTTCATCTCTGTATCTCTCTCTCTCTCTCTCCTCTCGTACCAAACCCCAACACTAAATAGCCTTTCGTCCCTGCCTCTCTACATGCCCATTACAATTAATTGTCTTTTTCTCCCTAGATTGCCTTTCGATGTTCCACTATACACATGGCCACACTCACAGTCCCTGAATTGACATATCTTTAATTAAATCAATTACAGAAACAGAATAGGTCTCTCAGGACCAATTCCAAAATTCCTAGAGAGAAAAAAAATCTGAATGACTCAGCTTAGGCCAGGTGGTGTCCATTCCTGTTTGAATTGACTATGTCAAGGTAATAGTCAAGATCAATATAATACAAATATGTTCTCTGGGTCCATCTTCATGGCTGGATGAGGGTAATTCTTAGAAAGAGAGGTCATGGCCTGAAAGAGCATCCCAAATGGTATCCACTGAAATCTACTTTACTCATGTCCAAATGATCAAGTTAGGCCATACATCAAATTAGTGGATATTAGAGATCATGAGATCGTGTAGTGTCCAGCCGGGGCTAGAACCTCATCAGTGAGGGTGCTGCACCCCATTACTACATGGCACACTTCCATCTGTGCCCTCCCAGGACAGGGACTGTAGCTGATCTGCTCCTTGCTTATCCCTACTGCCTAGAAGAGTGCTTGGTACATAGTAGGCACTCAATACGCATTTGTTCAATGAATGTGGAACACTGTCTTAGTCCGTTTAGGCTGCTATAACAAAAATACTGTTGGCTGCATGCCTTAAACAACAAACATTTATTACTCAGCTCTGGAGGCTGGGAAGTACAAGATCAAGGTACTGGCAGATTTGGTGTCTGCTGGGAACCGGCTTCCTGGTTGGCAGATGACCATCTTCTCTTTTTGTATCTGTTCATGTTTTCTCTCTCTGTCTTCCCACTTCTGTCTCTGGTCTCTGTCTCTGTCTCTTCCCCTCTCCTCCTCCTCCTTTCCTCTGTGTTCTCCTTTCTCCTGCTTCAGCCTATAAAATATATTCAGATCTTCCCATTCTAAACCCATCCTGGATTAGGAGGGCTCCCATACCTCTATACTGCTCACCGGGACATGGATTTTTTTTTTTTTTTTTTTTTTTGTAATTTAAAAAAGTTTTCCCCTAAAAAAGACACAGACAAAAATATTTACCACGTGGGGGCTGTTCTTCAAGAAGTCTTGCCTAACTCACGCTGGCCCGCTAAGTGTCTCACGGGCCCTGGCCCACATCTAGAGCTGCATTTGCCACATGATGGAAAATCGTCTGCACACATGTCTGTCTCCCTCCAATTTGTCAGCTCATAGTGGGCAGGAACCATGGCTTTGAACTTCTTTGATTCTCTGGGTCCTAGCAGAGTCCGGTGGTAGGAGAATTCCACTAAGAGTTTGCTGGATCCATTGCCACTGTTAAGGCAAGGAGAGCCGTCTTCTATCACAGGGCAGCCTTGGCACCTATTGCACACCAAAATGGAAACAACACAGTAAGTGAGGGAATGACTCCATGTGTAGGCCTTGTAGTTTGTCAAGTCCTTGATTAGTCACTTACTCCTGAAAGGCATTTGCTGATGTTTATTATGGTTGCAATGTGTAAGGCAGTAATTCAAGTGAAAGAATCATGAAGGTCCTCTCTTGTGATCACTCATTTTAAGGTCTTGACGTGGATTATGGGGTGAAAAGCTCTGCGGTTCCCGACCTCTACAGAGCACTTTGACCACAAGGGCACTCTCCTCCCTAAAAGATGGTGTGTTGAAGGTGGATTTCTGACAAGAACCTCTTTTCTTTCATCACCTTCATGTCTCCAGCTTGTTTTGTAGAAGACCCTGAATGATGATGCTAGCTGCCCTCCATGGGAATAACTCCACAGAAAAGGGGGGGGGTTCTTCCCACCACACCATGGCTTGTGTAGATGCCCTCATCCATGAATATGGACTGAAGGACAGAGAGAATGAGCAGAACGCCCACTGACACTCAGGGATCCTAACAGTGGAATCGAACTCTCCTCCAAAATGAAAACAACACAGAATGGTGATGAGTTCTGATTGATATCCAATGTATGTCATCTATGACTTCGAAGGCAAACACAGCATTCCTTGGAAGAGGTCTGCCCTTGAAAGGGGTTAGAGCAGAGTGGGTCCCACTGCTTATACTTAAAAAGCTGTAGCACAAGAATTAAAGAAAAGCAGGCAGGATGCAAAGCCGAGTTCTCCTTTCTCCCCTGTGTGTATGTCCAGGGCTGGGGTGAAGGAGGGTTTTATATTCACTTGGGAATCTGGGACTATCTACTCTGAGTGGGTGCCTACGGTCTATGAGTTTGGAAGTTAAAGGGAGAAAAAATGAATTGGCATCATTTCGAGTAGGTCCGAGTCAATGAAACATTTGAGGGTCTAATGATTCTTGACTACGTGGAGGGCATGAGTAATATTAGTTTCTTCTTTCTTGTCCATCACACACATGCCTCCATCAATTTATGATGCATTTAAATTGTACATCAGCTCCTCCTTCCAAAGGACTAACGGTAGCTCTGCACAATGGAGTCCCTTTCCCTCTTTCGATCGGTGCGCAGCCCCACAGCTTCCTTGCCTCAATGAAGCCGCAGCCTGGGGCTTCCGAGGGGAGCCAGCTGAACTGGCAAGGGCCCATCCTGCCACTGTGCGCATGTACCACAGCCATTTGCATTTTTCTAATTTTGGATTCCTGCTTCAATAAGCGCATTGGACATATCTTGGCAGCGCACCCCCGTATTCATGCATGAAGGTGCCTAGTCCCAGGTTGACTAATCCACTTGTCTAAATTACATGTGTAGGGTGACCGTGGGATTTCCTGACCGTGTTCAGCTCGCTGCAGCTCTCTGACTTTTTCAACATCTCAAGTTGCATGAAGCATATGTTAGAATAAATCGACCGCCTTCTGCTGCTAGGGTTTGGCTCTGCTTCCAGAGAACTTCTGAGTGGGAAAATGGAATACGCACTCAGTATGCAAGATCTTTTTCTCTCAGCTGGACTCGAAGCAGAGAAGACAAGGAGGTTGAACCTGACTGTGGCTGACTGTGGCCCAGCATGCAGGAATCTGAAAGAGAAAGGAAGGGAAGGCAAGGAGGCATACTAATCGAAGATTCTCCATAGGGTTGCGATGGGATTTCAAGGGCTTCCACCCAAAAGAGTCGTCTGCCATGTGTTCATTGTTTCCTTTACTAAGGAGGGACATGGACCATTACAACAGAAACTCAAACTTGAACTGTAAAGATCTGTGTGATAGGATAGCTCTCCGTCGCCAGTTTCGTGAGGGTTGAGTCAGGCAGCACCCTGAGCTCTTTCCACCACAGACATGTGCACTCCCTGGTTCCCATGTGGACTGAGAGACTGGAGAGTTCAGGAAAATACAGCAGCCTCTGATGGGCAACACGGCTGGGACCCATCCTAGGGGCGAAGACTGGAGGAACCACACAATAAGGAGAACAGCAGATACCCTGGGACATAATTCAGCACAAGCAAAGAAGAGGTCTGCATGGTAAGCAAGCAGGGGCTTGAGGCTGGGGAGGTCTGGTGGCTCTCGCTCTCGGTAGAGGCTCTCTGTGGCCCTGGGCCTTATTCAGGCACCCGGGGGATTGTATTTGTCCTGGAGAGAAAGTGCTCTAAGTCTCTTGCTTTTACAGTTCCAGACTGTGCAGATCCTTGGCCTCTAAAGTTATGACCCTTTGGGGTTCAGTTAACCTAAGCCCGAAGTTCCAATAAGAAGCTTTCACCTTCTCCTTGTGGTCTTAAAGTAACGGGAGCAGCAGTGACCATGACCAGCTCAAAGCACTGGGACCTGGGGTCAGGACAATGAGGACAATGATGCAAACTGTCCTCACCCATGGGTAAGAACTGAGGCATTTGGGTTATACCTGGAAGAAATCATTAAGCATACTCATTAAGTACTCTAAGTGCTATGAAGGCTCATATACTTTCCTGCCTGAGACTGAGAGGGAACCCAAGGTACAAGAAGGAAGATATGGGAAGAGGGGAATGGTTAGAAAAAGGAAGGCTAAGTCTTTTTTAAAGAACTCACTCATATGTGGAAAAAAATTATGGCTGCCTTGAACTCACAGTCAAATCCAGAGATCTCAGTCCACTAACAGGAAGAATCCGGAAGGATCCAGAGTCCAAAGGACAGCACAAACATGGCTTTATAACCCCTTGCCTTCTGGTCTAGTTCCAAGTTCTTCTCTCACAGGGGCCAGAAGTTCCCTCAGCCTTCTTTCCTTCTTTTCCTGCCTCAAGCACAGCAGAGGCATGTGGATCAAACATCAACAGGGAATGGAGGTCTCTTGAAGGCCGAGATTCCAGCCTCCTTCCCCCACCCAGTTCCCCGACAGCTGGCAGCTGAGTAGACACTCTCTGGGAGGAGCTGGAAGAACTTCTCTGGGAATCTGAGAGCTCACGATGATGTCCTGCTGAGGGAAGGCCTTGGAGTGTCTGTGTGTGGGAATCAGGGCTCTCAGTCCCACTTCTGGTCATAATACCTTACCGCGTCAGTCCATACAGGCTGCCTGTGCCCAGTGAGGGCTCCATACCATCTGAAGTATGTTATTTTGACTAATTCACGGGTATGCTAAACCCATAACCAGAAATATGAGTAGCATAGAGTACATGTGCCCCATTCCCATCTAAGGCCAACATATAGGATTCACTCTGCGTAAACCCCCGAATTTTAGTGGCTGAATGATGCGTGTTGCCAGTGCAGGGCACATGTTGTCCCTCTACTCTCCTAACCCGGGAAGGCCTAGACTGGCCAGAGGCTCTGGATCACGTTTCCGTGAGACCTCTTACACCACATCCAGGCCACGGTGACAGTTGTGGTTCTTCCTGGAAACGAGAAAGAACCCCCACCTATAAGGGGACTAGTAAGCTATTGAAGACACCACAGAGAAGTGAAGGTACTGTGGCCTTTTAACCCAACCCTGAAGAAATATGTCTGTGGTATGCGGTGAACTAATAAAGAAGGTCTAGTTTACATAGATTAGATAACACCTCACAGTGTTTCTGAAGGGCTCTCTCTGACTGATTTTCACATTATTGCGTAAGGCCAATGGAGTAAATAAATGTCTTAGCTCTCCATTGTCCACACAAAGGCCCAGCCGAGTGAACTGAGCTGGAAGCTCTCAGTGGACAAGCCCTTCCAGCTGAGTCATCCTACACTGGTATTTCCCAAACCACGCACGGAGTAGGGCACCCTGGGGTACCATGGGTGAGCTCACAAGAGTACTGTGGGAAATTTTGAATTTTCAAATGAAACAGCAATTTTTATTGCTCACCATGCAGACTACAACTATTCAGTTCTTTGGACCAAACTATTTAGTAAACAGAACAAAGGGGAATTTCTTGGGGTCTAGTGAATAAATAACAGACTTCAGGGGAGCCATGGACAATAAAGCTTGGAAACACATACCCTACATGAATTCCCGGTTGGTGTGCTTATCTCACTCATCAGAGCTACCAATAATCTTTTTCTCATTGTTCTTAAAAATGAGCAGACAGGTCACCTGGGTGGCTCAGTGCCTTGTTACTCTGCCTTTGGCTCAGGTTGTGATCTCAGGGTCCTGGGATCGAGTCTCGCTGCACTGGGCTCTCTGCTCAGCAGGGAGCCTGCTTCCTCCTCTCTCTCTGCCTGCCTCTTTGCCTACTTGTGATCTCTGTCTCTCTGTCAAATAAATAAGTAAATAAATAAATAAATAAAATCTTTAAAAAAAAAAAAAAAAAGAGCAGATAACTGAGCATATCAGGTAAGGAAAGTTCCTAACAGGAGATACAGAGAAAACACACACACACACAAAGAGAGAAGGGGGAAAAAAGTAACTTGGGCAAAACAGAGACTCTAGGTAGGAGGAAATTTCAGTGAAGGAAGCAAGGAAGGAAGGAAGGAAGAAGGGAAGAAAAGAAAAAGGGAGGAAGGAGAGAGGAAAAAAAGAATCAAGAGGTTTCCAAGGGTCACAAAAAGAATCAAGGTGTTTCCTTTCTCTATGCAAGGCAGTCCTTTGTTAATATTACACACATATATCCAATCACATTTACTAAAGTACAGATAATCTCTGTTGCAAAATCCTGAAAAATCCTGACCATCACCAATACATCTCTCAATATTTCAGCCAGTCCCCGACACCCAAGCTCACCCTGCCAGGCTTAACAGATAATTAACTGAGACTTATATTCTACCAATTTCTGGGATGCATCCAAAGGCACTGATAATGACCTTTTTATATTCTCTGCTGTACTCTTGGATGTCAGTTAAAATCCTAACTATCTAGGGAGGGCTCCTGCAACATATGTACACCTCCCAATACAAATCTTGGTCTCTGGGTCTTATTTAAGCCTTCCGCATAATTCCACAGGTAAAAAAGAAACTACAAACAATCAGCAATTCATAGCCATATGAACATAAATAACATTCTTAAAATCAAATATGCCTCTGCCATGTCAAACTACTGCCATCATTTTATTTTAGTATTCCATTTTTATAGATTAAACACTGTCTATCAGGCAATTATGGGTATATTTTTGTGTTCTAACAAAAAAAACTAATGTCTATAAGAGGGTCATTTTGCTATTTAGTTTTCACATAGAATTGGACTAAATCATGGCAATTAGTGTAACGGAAATGTTTATAGCAATCTCCGATGGCAGTTCCACTAATGTAATGATTTAGCTCAAGCCCAGTAAAACATGAACATGTATCATTAGGATGAATTGGAATCAAAAGCAAAGCAACTTTTTGCTTACAGTAATTCAACATACATCATCTCATCAGCAATGCCAACTATAAAATTAAGGATATACAATTAGTCAATCAGACGGTTCCTGAATTAATTAATTAAGCAAAGAAAATCAGCAAGCAAAGACAGGACTACATCCAACAACATGCTTCCCCCTTTTGGAGCAATCCTTTCCATTAATTTTGATCTAGTTATTCAATAAATCACAAGATAAATCTTCCCCAGATGGCATTAGTGATTAGGACACCTCCCAGATCAACCTTTGCAAAATTCCTACATTTGTAGTCACCACTTCGGTTTCTCGTAAATTCACCCCCCAAGAGGTGACTTGGCTTTGTTTCTACATCTGAGAATTATTTGTTTTGTTGTCTGTCTGGCAAAGCTACACCTCTAATACTCCTCAAGGTTTCATTCAATAGCTGCCAACAGAACTATGCTAAGAAATGGGGTTAAACGTATTCCTCTGTTAGGAGGAGTCAGAAGGAATTCAGTAAACTCGAGGCTTAGATTTCAAAACAAGGAGTGTTACTGAAAATAAAGAAGATCATTTTGTAATGATATAAGAAGAATTGTAAAATGTCAGTAGTGGGATCTAGGTGCTTGGTATTATCAGTGTTCACTGTAGCGGTCTTTCAAACTTTTGGAAATTTTCAAAATATGATGTTGGGAAATATGTTCAGTTACGATGCATGACAACAACAACACAGAAGACAGAGGTGGTCAATGAAGTTAAATTGTCCTTACACAGCCAAGGAAGTCATAAGAGTAAAAACCACAGTAGAATCAAATAAGACACCTATTTTGTAATTTGGGGGGAAAGAACTAACAGAGTAATAGAACACACATAACAAACTAATCGGGTGGGGGATGGGAATAATAAAAACTTCTCAATCTCAATGCAAACAAGAAAGGAGAAAGAATGTAGAACAGCTGGGTTAATTAGAAAACAAATAACACAAGGTAAGGTATAAACCCAAGTATATGAGTATTTATACTAAAAAATAACTAAATGATGAAAGGACAAAGTTGGTCTGGTTTGATTTTTTTTTTATCATTATTCTGCTTAAAAGGACACACTTTATTTTTTTTTTTTAAGATTTTATTTATTTGACAGACAGAGATCACAAATAGGCAGAGAGGCAGGCAGAGACAGAGAGAGGAGGGAAGCAGGCTCACCGCTGAGCAAAGAGCCTGATGTGGGACTCTATTCCAGGACCCTGGGATCATGACCTGAGCCAAAGGCAGAGGCTTTAACCCACTGAGCCACCCAGGTGCCCCAAAAGACATGCTTTAAATAACAAGGGCACATATGGCCATCAGTTAAGGAATGAAGAAAGGGACACTAGACAAACAATAACCAAATTGAAAGCTATTCTAGTATCCATCAAAGTAGGCATTAGTACAATGAGCATTAACTGTTGTAAAGATCATCCCATAACTGTGAAAGGATTAATTCACTAGAAAGATATAACAAATTAAAAATATATGTCTCTACTATGATAGCCTCAAAATACATAAAGCCAGGAACTGGACATAGTAAAGAGAAATAGACAGATTGTGAGAGCTCTGAGGAGCTAACAAAAGAAAGAAAGAAAGAAAGAAAGAAAGAAAGAAAGAAAGAAAGAAAGAAGAAAGAGTAGGGATAGAGAGGATTCAAACAACATGATTAAACCCTCTGACTTACCTAGAGGACAGTGTAGCCAACAACGGCAAAATACATATATATACTTTTTAGGTGCACATGGACGACTTACTAAAATTTACGTTTGCCTGACTATAAACACATCAAACTAATTTTAAGAAGATTGAAATGGTACACAGCATGTCCTCTAACCATAATGGAATTAATCTAGAAATAAATTATAAAAAGATACATTTTAAAATCCCCAAATACTTAGACCTTAACACAAATACTGTGGCTCAAAAGAGAAATCACAATGAAATTAGGAAACATTTTGAATCAAAATGATAAAAATGTGACACATCAAAATTTGTAAGATATAATTAGAGCATACTTAAAAGAAGTATCATATCGCAACTTTTTATAATGTAACAACTATCAGGACAAAGTGAATTTTGGGCGAAGATAGATGAATAGACCGAAGGAACATAATGGAGTCCAGAAACAGATCTACCCATAACCCATCATCTGATTTATGACCCAAAGCGCCCCAGTGCGGTAAAAAAGAATTGTCTTTCCAATAACGGTCAATTGGAAATCCATATGAAAAAATAAATTAAAATGGATTGTAGCTGAAACAGGAAAAAAAAAAAAAAAGCAGCTTGGGATAAAAAGACTCTGCATGGGAAGAAACTTCAGTGAAGGAAGAAAGGAGGGAAAAAGAGGGGGGAGGAATTTGAAGAAGTTAAGGAATTTGCCTATAGATACAGTGTTTGATCTACAAAAATGGAATTCTAAAATAAAATGATGGCAGTAGTTTGACAGGAAGGAGGCATATTTGATTTTAAAAATGTTATCATTGGGCATCTGGGTGACTCAGGCAGTTAAACATCTACCTGCAGCTCAGGTCTTGATCCCTGGTCCTAAGGTCTCGCCCAGCATTGCGCTCCCTGCTCAGCAGGAAGCCTACGTCTCCCTCTGCCCCTCCTCCCACTCGTTCTCTCAATTCCTTTCTCTTTCACTCTCAAATAAATAAATAAAACCTTGGAAAGAAAAGAATGTTATCATTTATGTTCATACAGTCGTGAATTGCTGTGAGTGTTGTTGCTTGTTTACCTGTGGAGTTATACTGAAGACTTAAATAAGGTCCAGGATTTGGGTTGGGAGGTGCACATATGCGGCAGGAGTCCTCCCTAGATAGCTTTAGAGCTAAATGTAAAAATTAGCAATTAAGTTTCATCTGGAAGACAGCATAGTAGAATACCTTCAGGGTCTTGTAGACATAAACGAAAAGCAAAAATGAAAAAGAAAAAGACTGACACATCATACTAGGAAAGAATTATTATATAAAACTGACAAAAGAGAGTTTGATGCTATATTGTGAAAAACTAGTTACAAAACCATAACCTTATTATAATCCCAATTTTTAAGACTATATTTATATGACGTCCTATATGTGCAAATGAAAAAGGCTAATCACAAAAACGCTAATAGTGGTTATCTCAGTGTGGCAGGTGTGGGTAATTTTTATTTTCCTCTTTATATTTTTCTATATTTAATGTTGCTCACATGGACATATATTATTTTTATAATCGCTCAAAATAATATTTAATTCCTGCTGTGGTATGAATGTTTGTGTGTTCCCTAAATTCGTCTGGGGAAATCCTAATGCCCTAAGTGATGGTATTAGTAGGTGGAGCCTTTAGGAGATTAGCTTAAATCAGGAGAGGGAAGCCCTCATGAATAGGATTACCTTGTAAAAAGAGGCCCCAGAGATCTGCCGGCCCCTCTACTACGAGGTGACACAGCGAGAAGGTTCCTGTTAGGAGCCAGGAAGAGCGCCCTCACCAGAAGACCAGCACGCTAGTGCCTTGATCTTGAATTTCCAGCCTCCAGAACTGTGAGAAATGAATTTCTGTGGTTATAAGCTCCCCAGTCCGTGGTATCTTGTTAGAGCAGACCGAAAGGACCAAGACAATCTCCCTTTAAAAAGCATTAATTTTACTGACCTAAAACTGCATTGTTAATCACATTTTTAAAAACTGAAGACTTCCTTACTGCTGAAAGAACACATGAGCAGGTCACAACAAGCGGCTCAATATTTGGTTTAGGAAAGCAGTCTCTACAGGCGTTTTTCAATTTTTAATTTGCCCAAGGTCACACCGTTGCTAAATAATTGAGCTGAGATCTGAACCCAACACGGACCCTCCCTATAGCTCCAACCCCTCCTGGGAAACAGAGAAGCGTGAGCCTCAGACCCCTCGCTCCTCCATCTCTGTACTGCCCCACCAGCAACGAGAACACTGAAGCCGACAGGGCTCTATGGCGTCACTGAATGCCAGAATTCCAGAGGAAAACATGACTGAACAGTTTCCCAGCCAGGTGTTTGTAAAGAGGGGTTGGGCGGGGGCTGGGGGTGGGGTGGGGAGGGTGGATACTAAGGCAGGGATAGGATGTGTAAATGATGTCATGGGAGTTATGGTTTAAGACTCTATTACCAAGAGGATGCCTGGGGCACTCAGGTGGTTAAGCGTCTGCCTTCAGCTTGGGTCATGATCACATGGTCGCAGGATCGAGTCCCACATTTGGCTCCCTGCTCAACAGGGAGTCTGCTTCTCCCTCTGCCTCCGTCTCTCTCCCTGTCTGTGCACACACACTCTCTCTCTCTCTCTCTCTCACTCAAATGAATAAATATAATCTTTAAAAAAAAAAAAAAAAGGATTCTATTACCAAGGAATGGGAGCCTTCTATTTGCATACCATGGGCAACCCATTCACTGTGTGTTTACATCTCCTGGAGTTTATGGCAGCCTTACAATGTGTAAATAAGAGAAAATAATGCAAGGGTACATCATGGAACACTTCTCAATTATTTGCTTATCCTAAAAACATGCAACAAGCAGATAAGAGAATAAAGAACAAAGAAAACATAATTTAACTTGGGGTGCCTGTTGGATGCAGGTTCTTGGTGTTTGATGCCAAAATAAGGAAGTAGCTGTGTCCAAAGTTATTGCAGGCCACTTTCTCAAGCATTAAAAGAAGTCCAGAGCTGACAAGAGCTCTCTGCATTGAGGACAAATGACCAGGACCTCTATTCTCAGACTTGCACAGACTCTCCTCAAGTGAGGGTCATGATATGGGAGGACCATGGGACACCTCCGTCCCAGTTTAAAAAAGCCACCTGCCCCCACACAGCATAGTGACTTCCTGGACCCTGTGTCACTATCTGGCTTTTAACACTTTCCACCTGTCTTTGGGTTTATTTCTCCATCTTGTAGCTTTCTGAATTAATCAGGTGATAATTATATTATCATTTTGGTTGCTATTTGCCTTGTTTGTGTAAAATAAATAACATTTAATTGCCTAAGAAATAAGTACATCCTGGTTGTACTTATTACACCAATAATGCGTAATAATGCCAAACATACCACGTCCTCTTTGACTACCAGCCCCATCCCACCACCACCATCAACATGACCCCAGTTCATGGCACTCTCAAGAGACAAAACCCTGTAATCCATCTGATACGTATCCTCCTAAGCCTTTCTCAATATATTTAAAGGACAGATGTATGTGTAAATACACACCGTAATTATATGGTGATATCTTTCACACAAATGGTGTCATGCCATGATCTATCCCCTTAAAAATCTGTCTTGGCAGTCTCTCACCGACAGTACATACAACTCTATCCCTTCCCTGCTAACTCCTACATAGTTACAACTGCTGCCCAGCCTGGGGTACCCTTCCTTGTTTAACCACACCCCACCACTTTCAGCTTTCCACTCTCACAAACAATGCAATGAATGGTCTTGTATGTAAAACTTGGGGCAAACGTCCAAGCCTTTCTCTGGGACAAAAGTCTGTAGGTGGAACAGTTATAAACTATAACAGCTCCACCAAAAATATCATTCACACCCTCACCAGTCATAAATGAGAGAGTGTGTCCTCCCCAGTCCTTACCACTACTGGACAGTATTGGTCTTCCGGTAAACCCAGTGGACAAAAATGGTGTTTCACTGTTTTAATTTTCATCTCCCTGAGTATTAGGGAGGGTGAGCAGTAATTTTTAAATGCCTCTTTGCTTCATAGTTTCCTATATTCCAGTCTACTACTTTGATAAATTTGGTTTTGGGGGATTTTTTGTTTGTTGTTGTTGTTGTTGTTGTTTTTAAGAGAGAGAGTCGGAGGAGGGGCAGGAGAGAGAGAAGCCCTCACAATCTCCACGGTGAGCCCAGAGCCTAATACAGGGCTCAATTTCACAATCCTGAGATCATGACCTAAGCCGAAATCAAGAGTAGGATGCGTAACTGACTGAGCCACCCAGGAGCCCCAAGTTTGTTTTTTCCAGTTAAATCCATAAATCATCTGAAGTTTATTTTAACTGCATGTTTTGATAGGAGGAAAAGCCCTAATATTATTTATTTATTATAATCGGGCAGCCATTAATCTGCCCATCATTTATTAAAGATTTCCCTTTTTCCATAGTGTTTTAAAATTCCATCTTAAACCTATATAAATCTCTATTTCTCCTGAGTCAGCTCTGGAATCCGGTCTCTTCTGCTCATCTATTCCTAAGTCAGATACTATTTTAATTACTAAGCTTAATTGTATGTTTAAGGTCTAATAGGGTGACATTGGCTATTTTATACATTTTCTTCTTCAGATGAGTTTCAGAGACAGCATGACAAATTTCTCAAGAAAATTCCATTAGGATTTATGTAGGTTTCCTTTTCTGTCATTTGACAAAGTTTTATAGTTCATATAAATCTTACACGGTTCTTCTTTGATTTCTAAGTTCTGTTTTGGTTTTGTTTCTTAGCTGAGCACATATTTGAATTCACATCTGATGTGATTTCACTGCATTGTCAATCAACTACTACCTTAACCACCACACAAACAAAATCATCATTTTTGCCAGGTAGTCTCCACAACTTGTTTCATCATCATTAATATGCTGTTCACTTTCCTGGATCTACATTTTACAATTAATTTGGTCTGTAAACAAATAATAGGATAATTCATAAGAATATTACCAGTTTCTTGACTGTGGTGAGTGATGGGCAGACCTGTTTCCTATACCAAATTCCTTCTGTACTGGGCCCCCCACCTTGTTTCAAATAAAGCAGCAAAGCTTTCACTATTTCACACACAGGGGTTTTATATACAATTTCCTTTGAAAGCAAACTCCCCTGATGAAAAAAAAACTTTTTGTTTTGAAAATCACTGTCTTGCAGTATGAAACTCTAGAGACAACAGGCCATTTGTTCAAGGTTGGAACAAACTCAAGACTTTTACTAAAAAAACCCCACCATCTGGGCCTGCAGAAACCCTTGGGACTCATTTCCTTGTAGAGGTTCACGGTCTACAACCTACTATGTCTCCTCAGCCTGCTACACTGCACTTTACCTACCATCACACATTCTCTTAATTGCCAAAGTGTAACGATCAGCCTTCACTCAGCAGTGGAGACTTCGAACATTCTGAGTCTTCCTCAGAGACTCTAGTCTTTTCATCTGTGCCTACCAAAAATTGGCTGCAACTAGTGACATTTAGAAAAACTGCCTGAAGACATGCTAATCTATACACTTACCAAAGACTCTCAAATTCTATCCCTGGATGGGATTCAACAGTCAGAAGGATAAATATCAGGACCTTGTGAATTCAGCTCTGACAGAAATCACTTTTACTCAATGAAACATTGTGCTCTGGTTTTGATTTAAAGTCATTCCAGAAGTCATGAGCCAATGAATCAATGAGGGTATGAAAGAATAATTAAACTGAAAGAGAATCAGTTTGCAAAGTAAGAAACTATAGTTTTGTCACTGTAGACAGCTTTATTTAAAAGTGTATTAGAGGTGAGCTTGGGTGACTCAGTAGGTTAAGCATCTGCCTTCGGCTCAGGTCATGATCCCAGAGTCCTGAGATCGAGCCCTGTACCAGGCTCCCTGCTCCGTGGCAAGTCTGCTTCTCCTGCTCCTACTCTCTGTTGCTATCTCTATCTCTCTCAAATAAACAAATAAAATCTTTTTAAAATAAATAAATAAAAATCAAAGTGTATTAGAAAAAGAATAACAAATTTAGCCTCTTCTCCATCCAGCTGAATTCTGCACAGCCAAAATAAAGTCTTATCACTGGAAATACCTCAGGATTAGTTGGAAAGTTTAAGTTAAGTTCTGCAAAACATGTACTTGACAAAGAAGTTGTTCTCAAATTAAGTATTATTTCTATCTTTCACAACCCAAGATGCTAAAACTTCAAAACGAGCATTTTCTACAAAAGACTTGCTTTGTGTTTTAGTAAGTGAGTTAGCCCATTTTATGGATTATTTAAAATTCTGGGTTTTGTAATGTAGATTTAATGAATATTTCAGGCTGGACTCATTTACAACCTAGGTCCTTACAAGGGACACCTGCATTTTTTCTAAGACATAAAATAACTTGTATGGATATCATGGGTAGGAGAGTTGTCCGTTTCTCCCACTGTAGAAATGTATCAAAAGAGAAAAATTTTATTCATCGCTTACCATGTTTTTAAAAACCGTCCCTCGTGGCATTCCTTACTCAACTTTGATTAGAAAAGTTACTTCCTTCCACACACAAAAGGGAAAGAAAGAAGTGGGAAAGGTGGAGAGACAAAAGGAAGGCATTCCTTTCAGTATAAGAGACTATCTTCTGGGATGTTCTACACACTTGATGTTTAAATGAGATTTCTATATATATTATAATATTCTAAAAATGGTAGAACTGTTGGCCAGAAGGTTTATTTCCCAGAACTCTGTTGGCCAGAAGGTTTATTTATGAGAGAGACTCTGCTCTTCATACCACTCCCAGTGACTTGGCCATATAAAGATGGTGTTTCTACACTTTCTTCCAACTGCTCTGTTCCAACCCACTTGGGGGAGTAATGGTGTATGTTGGGAGGAGGGGTACCGTGCAACTTTCTGGGCACTAGACCGACACTGGTTGAATTTTTTGGTTTGTTATTATACATCTTCCTCCAGATTATTGTCTAACGAGGGCATATAAGTCTTTAATCCTGCACTATTTTAACATGAAGTGTTATCAGGCTATGAAGAAGGGATTTTCCTCTATAAAGCAATACAAAAATACGAGAGGGACTATTTCATATTTTCCATTCAGTTTGAAGAAGGAATACGTAACCATTTCTGATATCTGTTAAGTCTTGACATATTGAAGTCTTGACTTGGAATCCATCAGAGGAAGCCCGAAGTTTCTGGCGTTCTGTCTCTCTTGTCCTAGAGCGCACACAAGTAAACTGCCTACCCACCGTCGGATGAAGGCACTGCACGCAAGACCTATAAATCAGCAGGCAATGAAAATAGATTAGTAACTCTGTTTTATTGTAGTTTCTGCCTCAGTCTCTGCCAAGGGATTTCTGGAACATGCTAAAAAAAAAACCTCTTCCTAGCACATGGCTGAGAGAATGGACATTCAGCTAGTCATTAACGTTCCCTGGCTCTGAAGGCTGACAGAAACCCACAAACACACTCAATTCATCATCCTGCCAGATTCCCTAATATTCTTGGGTTCATAAAAAAATGGCTGAGAAGTTTCCAGTAGAAGAAACTGCAGATATGAATAAGAACCTGATGGGAAGCCTCACGCCAGGTCCGCTGTGCCCAAAGTACCATTAACAAGATCGAGCATAGACAAGGGACACTACAAGACAAATTTGCTCATGTGTGGCATAAGGCACTTCATTTTCAAAGTTCATTAAAACTGGAAATGAGCTAACTATGAAGCATTGAGGAAGTCCAGTCAAGCACAATAAGGTTTGGTTTTTTTTTTTTTCAAGATACAACCTTCCCTTCCTAAAACAAGTGAGTAGTGACCCACCTACAGAGGTGCTTTCCTTACACAAACATGAGCAACAATTGGACCTCAGCCTACTCTTTTGTGGGAAGGAGCACTCCATCTTCAAAGCATGTATTTATTCACTCAGCAAATATAATGACCATCTACCATGTGCCAGGCATACCAGAAATGTACCATCGGTGCTCTGATTTGAAACCATTAATGTGCTTTCCCGTAGAGTCACGGTCACTTGCATTATCACTGCTGCACAAACAGGAGGCCTTGCCCAGAATTCAGGACTAAGGGGTCCCTGTTCTTTAGAGTCCCTTATGGTACCTGGGACAGGCAGGCACCCTGAGCCCATGCCAGGACCTGTGTGTGTCCTAGCCCCCCTTTCCCACCTGTTGGGGGCTCCCCAAACCTATACTTCTCCCCCCCCCACTCTAAGATAGACCAGACGCCCCTGGGAGCTCCAGTACTCATCCCAGAGTGCCACGGCCAGGCACTGGTTCTCAGAGGGCCACCTGGCAAAGGCATGGCCTTTGCTGGCCAGTGTGACATTTTTTTCATGTGATTAGATGACACTGTGCATTAGAAGAGTGCTAACACTCTGATTTTTTTATAATGCAAATTGCTTATACAGACAGGTGGCCCACAAAAATATATATAAACTTAGGACTCTCTCACACCTAGGGACCTGTCTGGTCATTCAATCACTTCAATGTTACAAAAGAAGATTAGGTGCCTTTGAAAAGGAGTGATAGTTTATTTCAACTGATATCTTAGTTTAGGCTTAAATTCGTGAGCTAAAGAAATTCTTATGGGCAAGCCTAGGAACCTGCCCAATGTAATGGTATAGGGAAATGCGTCCTGATTACCAAGCAACTAACTTTCTGATGGATTTTTCCATCCTAACCGGAGACTATCTGTACTGCTCAATGTATACACTATAGAACTCACTTGTAAAGACAGTCAATTGTAGGACACCTGGGTGGCTCAATTGGTTGAGCCACTGCCTACTGCTTGGGTCATGATCCCAGTGTCCTGGGATCGAGTCCCACATTGGGCTCCTTGTTCAGCGGGGAGCCTGCTTCTCCCTCTGCCTCTGCCTGCCATTCTGTCTGCCTGTGCTTGCTCTCTGTCTCTGACAAATGAATGAGTAAAATTGAAAAAAAAAAAAAAAAAAGGACAATCAATTTTTTCATGAAATTCCCCCTGTAAATCCTTTTGGGAAAAATGCAAAGGAAACACTGTGCACATGATTCTGTCTTCTCGGTGTTTGACTCACGCTTGCGCCTTAGAGCTCCTAACTCAATACATTGCCTGTGATGGACCCTCAACAAATATTTGCTGAGCATCATTTTTAAGTAGAAAGTCTTTATTATGTATTTTTCCTCAAAGAACAAATGTTTGCAGGAGCTTTGTTGAGAACTTTTACAAAGAAAACAAAACAAGAAAGCTCTTATATAACATATGAGAATAGTTTCCTCAAGAAATTCTTCTGGCTTCATAATCTTGTCAGAACTGCCAATGTTTTCTTTGTAGCTCCACAACAACAACAAAAATGACACAGCTATCCACAACACTAAAAAAGGATTAAAAAAAAAAAAATGGAAAAATGACATGCAAATCTCCTGAAAATGATTCAAAAACTCTCACTCAGGAAAAGATTTTTTCCATCTTGGTGTTTCTCTTCTATGTCTCTGTTTCTCGCACACACTCATCACATGAACACACACACAGAACACAAATGCACGTAGCACACTCACAACACGAACACACACACATATACACACAACATGAACTAACATATAAACACAACACAAACATACACATACATAAAAACATAGACACAACAAGAACACACACACATACATACAACACAAACACACTCACAACATGAACACACACATACACACATCCATACGCACATACACACACAACACAAACACACACCCACACCCACCTCTCAAAGGTGACAGGAAACAAGAAGGCAGCATAGAGGGTATGGTTTAAGTCAATGCAAACCCGGTGAAAATAGCCAGCCACTTCCAAAACAGGCTTGTGATAATGTGAAAGGCAGGAGACATTTCCTGAACAAAACAGAAATTGAACTACTGTTCAGTTAACTAAATAGTTCAGTCATAAACTTAACAAGTGAGTAATTTTCATACTCAATATAAAAAGCAACACTCAAAGAAAGCTGTGTGCACGGACTTGCCATCCATGCCATCTATGCAAATACCTGTTCGGACTGTCTAGCCAATGTGTTGTATCTTTTATGTGTTTAAGTGTCAATGATTATAAACATCATTAGTCAGTATTACATGGTCTCCCTGAAGTACATGAACTCTTGATGGTTCCCGGCATTGTTTAATAGGCTCTTTCAAAACCCAATGTTTATGATCTGTTTCTTAAAAATATATTACACATGCTGGGAACAAATCAAAAATCTCAAGAAACAACTGAAATGTATCATCTGAAGAGTCCACTGCCCTCCTTGGGGGTGTCTGCAGGTCAGCGTTTTCACAGTTCAGTTGAAAAAATACCTACCAGCCCCTCCCCCCAATACCAGGAAATGGATAGACAGCCCTTGTCTCGCGTCCGCACTCAGAACGTGTACCTTGCTGTTCAGAGAGGTGACCTAACAGGCTGCATGCTAAACTTTGTTGAGTAAATCATATTTAAATGCGCCAAGAGAACTCGATACTATATTTAACATACCCTCCATGGAATAACCAATGCTTGTTTAATATATCTTGCTATGTAAATATAGAATTAAGGTATCAAATTATCCAAAAGCAAAGAAAAAAAAAAAAGCAGCAGCAGCAGAAGAAGAATTTGAATCCTGAAGCAGATCATCTGAATACTCTGTGCAAATCCCGGCTCTGTTTCTTCGCAGACGGAAGGGTAAACTGTGGGCCGGACAGCCCCGTTTGCTGACCTACAGAGATCCGGCTTCTGTCTTACCTCCATCGCTGTCCTTGCCGGACTTCAACAGAAGAGCTTCCAGATCGAGACAAAAGCCACTGAGGTGCCACCCTTGGTTAGGAACAATTCCCGAAACAGAGTCAGGACTGACTTGCTGGGCTAGTTGTCCGAGAACACCCACTCTGTGTGTCACCACCTTTCACCTGTGGTGGATGAGGGACCAGCCTGAGAGACCAAGGCGGCTCACACACAGGTGTTCACACTGGCACGGCAAGAAGAGCTTGTGGGAACCACCCCATCCTTGGATCGTTCCACTTAAAGGTTCTCCCCATCAGCCAGCCTCAGTTTATTCCCACCAACCATCTTACCCCATCCCTCCACCCGGTTCCTCGGGAAAATACAGATCCCTTCTGAGGGCCCATCTTCTCCATTTTCTCTGGACTGTAGCTTTAAAATCACCCCCCCACCCCCATTCCCCACCTCAGAGAGTTTCCTTGGGTCTTCATCTCTTCACTTCTGCCTGGCCTAATTTCCAAGGATCTTCCTCCAGATCCATCTGTTCTAAGCAAACAAGAATCCTCTAGAACTAACAATAATGTTCCAAAGCAGAGAGCTGCAAACATGTTTTTCCAGCTCCAGAAATGTAGGAGAATTCCCTAAAACAGAGAAGAAAAATCAGATGACCGGTGCTGTGGACTGAATTGCGTCTCCCCGAATCCATGTGTGTGAGCGTGAACCCCTAACATGGTGGCATGTGGAGATGGAGCCTTCAGGGGGTAATGAGGTTTCGATTCGGTCATCACGATGGGGCCCTCATGATGGGATGAGTGCCTTTAGATAAAAAAGACCAGATCGATCTCTCTCTCTCTCTCTCTCTCTCCCTCTCTCTCCCCTCCCCACCTCCTGCCTCACCCCAAGTGAGGATACAGCAAGAAGGTGAGTCTGGAAGCCAGGCAGAAAGCTCTCACCATCATTTGACCACACTGGCCCTTCAACTTCAGACTTCCAGCCTCCAGATGTCAAGGGATGGCAGTGGAACTTGATGCTGTCCCAGGCTAGAGCTAGTTTCTTCTCTGTTCTGGAGGTTTTCCTATCCTTTCTTCTTGGCCTCACCCTATGTAATAGACTCACCCACAAACAGCCCCCACCATATGCTGAACGACTGACATGGAAACATGTCTGGTTTATAGACACAAAAAGGACATCGGTGGTCGCTTAGAGCCAGGAGGAGCAATGAGGGAAAGAGAAGAACTAAGGGAAAATTTCCTTTCACGTTGACAAGTTGTTCCAAAATGGACTGTGGTGATGGTTGCCCATATCCGTGACTAGATGGAAAACCACTGAATTGTAAACTTTGGAGGGGCGAACTATATGCTATCCAATTACGATGCAATTGAGTCAAACTCAATTAAGCTGTTTCTGAAATACATAGCTGGGTTACCGCCGAGCACCCACTTTTGAGGACAGTGGACAAAAGCAAAGCTCCAAATGGATAACAGTCCCAGTCCTGCCCTGTGGCCTGGACTTGCCACTCAGGAAACAGAATCAGGGCCAGGGTCCCCAGTCTGGTTTCCCCTATTGAATCCCCCTCTGCAGGGGGTCACATCACAGTGTCAGAATCAGGGCAAGTTTCCTCCATCGTAAGCAGACTAAAAGGGGATCCCTTCCTCACACCCACAGCCACAGCCTGCCCCCGACAACAGGTTGCTTCGTCAAAGCCCCACTCGGGAAGGATGTGATCAGCAGAAGGGGTCATCCAGGTGGAGGGAGACGAGAGAATCCCGTCTTAGAAACCTGGTGGCACTCAGCAGGCTGCAGACTCTGGGCTGGCCTCTCCAGCAGGAGCACATTAGCAGGCAGATCTGGCAAACCGGTTTTCTCTCCTCCTGGCAACCCCACCTCCTGCCTGATTCCTATCCAAAGCCCTAATTAATAGGAATCCATATTTTCACACAGCTCTGGCCATTTGAATATGCAAGTGCCCGTTCAATGCTCCGAAGACCCCGAGAGCACATGGCTCTATACAAGGGCTCCCCAACCGCAGCCGCTGCCTCGCTGTCCCCATCCTGAGAGTGCGGCAGCTGCGCTCCCTGCAGCCAGCAAAGTGGGTCCCGTGCACAGAAGACGTGCCTCAGCTCCCATCGGCCATCTGTCTGGTTGGTGGGTATGCGCCTCGGCGCAGACAGACAGCTGCCCCTGACAATGGGGGGAGCAGCAGCACTTCCTCAGCGCCTCTGCCAACAAGAAAAAAATTTCCTGCAGAAAGAATATGTGAAATTGCTGCAAATTTTGGATGCAACTGCTATTATGCCTCCTTACAGCTAAATGATCACACTCAGTAGGATGGGTTCTGTTTAGCGACTGTAACAATTAGACACATTTATTCAGAATAAGACACTAACAAGGCTAAAAGACTATTGTCCTGGACAAAGAGTTCCTCTCCTATGCTCTCCCATAATAAATGATACCTTAAAAAAAAAAAAAAAAAAGGCTCTTTCAAAACACTCTTTAAAGGAAAATGACTGTCACTAATTACCTTGTTGTGAGCACAAATAAAAATCACTTTCTTCAAAAATTCCAACTCTAAATAAATTACTCCAGTTGGAAAGATGTACTCAATTAATTCTTTATTAGGGATGTTGTAAAATCTAAGTGATTATTCTGCGGTGCTACATTATAAAGTTAGGCAGTGCCAGGAAAACATTTATCACTTAGCTAAGTTACTAGAGTATTTACTTAGATCAAGTTTCAAAAGTTTAAAAAAAAAATCAAAAACAAAAACAAAGGCTGCAGGTTTATCTATATGTCAAGTTTCTAAGATAAGAAACACACACACACACACACACACACACACACACACACACACAAATGTAACTATAAAAGAAATTTCTCTTTTAAGGAAAAAAAACATCCAAATTTGCAAATGTGACTTCCTTGGATGCCTGCATAGTTATTACCCATCTGGGCTCAGGTGCACCCTTCCTGATCATCCCTGTGCTTTCATCAATGGTTCAATGATGTTGACACAGTTGTGAACTTTAGTTCTTTAGGTAAAATAACTCAGTTTTTTGGGCAAAGAGCTTCCTGAAAGATATGACACATAATCCAAAATGAGAAATTTTTCAGGACTGCTTTATTACAAATCTATCAGTGTCAGAATGATGTCCAATGGTGAGTCAGAAGAAGCTTTTTCAGTTTCTTATCTAATAATGGCTTAAATAAGATAGAAGCTTATTTCTCCTGGATTTGAAGGAATATGAAAGCGGGAATCCAGAACTGGTTTGTTGGCTTCTTGGCACAGGCTGGGATCTGTCTTCTATTACCCTGATATAAAATCCTCAACACATTTCACTTCACAGTGCAAGATGGCTGCTCAAACTCCAGCCATCGTAACCACGTTCCAGCCGGCCAAAGGAGGAATGGAAAATGAACATAACCACTTCCTTTAAGGACACTTCCTGTCACTGGCCTGCCTCATGCCTCCCCTCATTCTCTGTCCGTCGCTTTCTCCCCCTTTCCTTCCACAGGTATTGATCCCAAGAGGAACTGACTTGTGACAGACATGTTAGCAGCAACGCAATCAAGGGGGGCCCTTGCTAGAATTCAGGGAGGGCACAGGTAACAGGATACCCACGTTGGCCTGCAGCACCTCAGTCGATGTGTGTGGGGCCGGGGGGAGCAGGGAGAATGGTTTGGTGGAGGGAAGGTCATTCTTTGCAGGGGAGGTTTGACCTCAGACCAGTTCTTACCATTCTTGGTGTTTGCCAGGATGAGAGGAGAAAGAGAAGAGCATTCCGGGCAAAGGAAGGCACGTGAGCAACTGCCTGCAAAACCGCATGGCATGTTTGGAGAGCCTGCAAATTTCTGCAATGTCTGGACCACAGACAGCTCAAGAAGTAGATGGGGGCAGCTGATGGTGTCTCCAGTGACAGTCTAATGAGTCTGGACTGTAAGCTCTAGGTTCTCGCTACACACCTGTTTCCTGGACCCAGAACAACTGTGTTGCCTGACAGCTTGTCAAAACCGCAGTAACTCAAGCCCCACCCCAGACCTACTGAATCCGAATTTGCATTTCAACAGGCTCCACAGGTGATGTGTAGACAAGTAACATAGTTTGAATAGCAGGGTTCTAGGCCACTGGCACCCAGGTGCTGTGCACAAAACAGTCCCCTAGGGGTGTGGGAAGAACACAGTAAAATATCTATTATTAGTAGTCTTATTTAATCCTTTTTAAGTATATGTGTGCGTACGTATATCCTATTTAATGTATCCGTGCCATGCTACCTGTGTGTGATTTATAAACAAATATATACAACAGGGGTGCATGCTCAGGAATGTCTAGAGACCTCCAGTCTGAGCAACAGGAAGGCACCGAAGGCCTGACAGCAGTGTGGCAAATTGACTGGGGGAGGGCAGGACAGCAGATGGAGAGATCTGTTAGGTTTGTTTGTTTGGTTGGTTGGTTGGTTTTTTAATGAGCTTATTCCATTTGGCCAAGAAAGGTTTTTTTGTTTGTTTGTTTTTGTTTTTGTTTAAAGACTACTTTTTTTAGAGCAGGTTTTAGGTACACAGCAAAACTGAGAAGAAGGTATAGAAGTTTTCCCTATTCCCCTGCCCCAAACTTGTAACCTTCCACATTATCAAGGTCACTCATCAGAAAGGTTCATTTGTTACAATTGATGAACCTCTCTGGACACATCATTATCACCCAGAGTCCGTAGTTCACATTATGTTTCAGTCTTGGGGTTGTACATTCTATGAGTTTGCACAAAGGTACAGTGACATATATCCATCATTATAATAGCCTACAGATTATTTTCAAAATTAAAAATCCTTAAAAATCCTGTGTCCAGCCTATTCATCCCTCACCCCAACTCTCACCCCCTGACAACCACTGATCCTTTCACTGTCGTCATGATTTTGCCTTTTCTCGAATTTCATATAGTTGGAACAACACAGTGTGTGGTCTTTTCAGATTGGTAATATGCATTTAAGTTTCTTCCATGTCTTCTCATGCTTGCGAGCTCATTCTTTTTAGCACTGAATAATATTCCATTGTCTGGATGTACCATGGTTTATCAATCTATTCACCAAGGACATTGTGGTTGCTTCCAAGTTTGGGCAATTATGAATAAAGCTGCTGTATAAACATCTGTGTGCATGTTTATGTACGGACGTAACTTTTCAATTCCATTGGCTAAATCCCAGTGTGACTGCTGGATTGTATGGAAAGAGTATGTTTAGTTTTGTTACAAACCACCAAACCTTCTTCCCAAGTGGTATTTTGCATATCCACCAGCAGTAAGTAAGTTCATGTTGTTTCACATCTTCACCAACATTTGGTATTATTTTGGCTGTTCTGATAGACGTATAGTGGTCTCTCACTGTTGGGGGATTTTTACGATTTTTTTTTTTTTTTTTGACAGACAGAAATCACAAGTAGGCAGAGAGGCAGGTGGGGGGGGGGCGGGGAGGCAGGCTCCCTGCTGAGCAGAGAGCCCGATGCGGGGCTCGATCCCAGGAGCCTGGGATCATGACCTGAGCTGAAGGCAGAGGCTTAACCCACTGAGCCACCCAGGAGCCCCCTCTTTTTTTTTTTAATTTGAGAGACAGAGACAGAGAGAGCACAATTAGGGAAGAGAGGGAGAGGCAGGCTCCCCACTGAGCGGGGAGCCGGATGTGGGGCTTGATCCCAGGACCCTGGGGTCATGACCTGAGCTGAAGGCAGACTTAACCGACTGAGCCACCCAGGTGCCCCTCACTGTTGTTTTAATTTGCATTTCCCTGATGACATAAGATGTGGAGGATCTCTTCACATGCCTATTTGCCATCTGCCTATCTTCTTTGGTGAGGGGTCTACCCATTTTTTAATCTGGTTACATGTTCTCCTGTTGTCAACTTTAAGAGTTCTTTATATATTTTGAATAATAGTCCTTTATCAGATGTGACTTTTGCAAATTTTTTTTTCCCATTCTGCAACTTGTCTTCTCATTCTCTTAATGTCTTTCACAGAGCAGAAGTTTTTAATTTAATGAAGTCAGCTTATCAATCACTTCTTTCACAGTCATGCCTTTGGTGTCGGACCTAAAAAGGCATTGCCAATACCCAAGGCCACTTAGGTTTTCTCCTATGTTATTCTTTAAGAGTTTTATAGTTTTGCATTTTAAATTTATATCTGTTCTATTCTGTGTTACATTTTGTGAAAGGTGTCAGATCTGTGTCCAGATTCAGTTTCTGTCTGTGGATGTCCAGGTGTTCCGGCACCATTTGTGGAAGAAAATACCTTTATTCCATTACATTGCCTTTGCTTCTTAAACCAAAGATTATTATTCTATTTATTCAGGTCTATTTCTGGGCTTTCATTTCTCTTCCATTGATCTCTTTATCTATTCTTTACAGTACCAAATTCCTTGATTATTGTAACTTTAGAGTAATTCTTGAAGTCAGGTAGCATCATTCTCCCATCTTTGGTCTTCTCCTTCAATATTGTGTTGGCTACTCTGGGTCATTTGCTTTCCCATATATACTTTAGAATCAGTTTGCTGGTATCTATTAAATAACTTGCTTGGATTCTGACTGTTCGAGTTAATTAAGCTGGGAACTATCATCTTAACAAAATTGAGTCTTCATATCCATCAACATGGAATATCTCTCCATATATTCAGTTATTCATTGATTTTGTTCATCAGAATTGTGTAGTTTTCCTCACATAGACCTATATGTTTTACTAGATTTATACCTAAGTATTACATTTGGGGGAGTGCTAATGTAAATTGTGCTTTACATTTCAAATTCCATTGTTCATTGTTGGTAAATAGGAAGTGACTGACTTCGTGTATTAACCTTGTAATTACAATTTGATATAATCATGAATTAGTTCCAGGAGACTTTTTGTCGACTCTTTAGACATAATGAACTACAGAGATGACTATGCCTCTGCAAAGAAAGACAATTTCATTGCTTTCTTCTCAATATGTATACCTTTTATTTCCTTTTTTCACCTTATTGCATTAGCAGGGACTTCTGGTACAATATTGAAAAGTTGTGGTAGGAGAGAATGTTCTTGCTTTGTATCTGGTCCTAGTGTGAAAATTTCAAGTTTCTCACCATTAAATATGAGGTTAGTTATAGAGAGTCTTTATCTGGTTGAGGAAGTTCCCCTTTTATTCCTAGTTTACTGAGACCTCTTTTTACATACAATGAGTAGACCCGAAAACATGACCCATCAAGGGAAAGGAAGTTTTGGACTCTCAATGTTCATTTAGAGAAAGGAGTTCCTCAGAAGACCCCAGTGCTCTTTAATCACCTGCCAGCCTCTCAATGGGAGCAGGAGGACTTCTTTCATGCATGCTGGATCCCAGGATCCCGGGTTTTCCGTGGAAATCTGCCCTGAACTTCAATTTGCCTACCGAAGAGTCAAGTAGAGAGCACTGACCTGATCGTTCCACGCCATCATCGCTCTGTGGTTTTGTGCCATCACCTCACCTTCTCCCTTCTCTGGGAGATCACTCCTGACCTGAGAGAGCTCTTCGAAGCTGCTGTGCCCTAGTTTGAAAATGGCCAGCGGCAGCCAGAACCACCCCATGAAGCAATCCTAAAGCACCAATCTCTGCCCCTGATGCTTCCCTCTTGATAGATGCTCAGACACATTCAAGAATGAAGGTACTCTCATCACTTAGATTAAGGGGACCAAGTTTCTTACCAGTTTCCTGCCCTATTTCACACACCAGCTTCCACACTGCTTTTCAATATACTAAATGTTCCTAGGCTAAAAGTCAAAGATTAATCTAACCTGGGGTGCTACAATACAGCCTTAGAGACCCACCAATCAGAACGGATGCTGGCTTATTGCACTACTGGGTATTTACCTCAAAGATACAAATGTAGTGATCCAAAGGGGCACGTATACCCCAATGTTCATAGCAGCAATGTCCACAATAGCCAAACTATGGAAAGAGCCCACATGCCCATCAACAGATGAATGGATAAAAAAGATATGGAATATACATACAATGGAATACTACTCAGTCACCAAAAAAATGAAATCTTGCCATTTGCAACAATGTGGATGGAACTAGAGGGTATTATGCTGAGCGAAATAACTCAATCAGGAAAGACAACTATCAAATGATCTCACCGATATGAGGAATTTAAGGGGAAAAAAGCAGAGGATCATAGGGGAAGAGAGGAAAAAATCTAAAAAGACGAAACCGGAGAGGGAGACAAACCATAAGAGACTCTTATTCTCAGGAAACAAACTGAGGGTTGCTGGTAGGGAGGTGGGTGGGGGATGGGGTGACTGGTGATGGGTATTAAGGAGGGCACTTGATGTAATGAACACTGGGTGTTATAGGAGACTGGCGAATCACAGGCCCCCTAAAACCATACATTATATGTTAATTCATTGAATTTAAATTTTAAAATGTTTAAAAAAAAGAAGAAGAAGAAGAACGGATGCTGGCCTGGCCGGGGCACAGCCTAGCAACACCCTGGTAAGACAGTCATTGGTCCTTTGGCTACTGGACAGTGGGCCATCTGGAGGGTCACAGAGAGGAACCGGAGGGGGCTGCACAGAGAGCTCCAGGGAGGACTTTCTACCAGCAAGTGAATGAATATTTCAATATCGTCACAACCACTACAGCCATTCCAAAGTACATCAGTTGAATGAAGGACCTAAATGGGTAACATTTGGCTGTTTTATTAAAGCATTTTCCCCATCTTCTCTCCATTCTTCTGCATGAGACAGGGGGTGCCTTCAGACCACAGCCCCCTGGAGAGATGCCTAAAGAAATTAAATACACACATAGTTGCAGAATCGGTCTTAGAAGTGTTATCTGAACAAAAACTAGAACTATCTTAAAATCATGACGCAACCCTCACCATACTCTACAGATCTTGACTTTCCAGCTAGCACTGAATAAATGTACATTTTTTCATCCTAATTGTTTTCAGACCACTGACTAGAATTACAGCCTGAAAAGGCCGCTGTCATGTTCAGTATACATTTTTAATAGACATCTTTAAACATTTAGACAAAATATTATTTTTAAATGGCAATTCTTTAACTGGTAATGTAATTATCTAACTTTAAAGAAAAAAAAAAAAAACCCTGACAATCAAAATATTCTGTCACTGCTTTACCAAAGCACCTAAAATATCTTTTCAGCAAATGAAATGATTCTTTATTTTATGCTTTTAAAAATGCATTAGGGTAATTGCTCTGCAACAAATCACCTTCTCTGCTCCAAGCTCGGCTGCCACGTCTCTCACATGTCCATCAATTGTGCACATTGTCATGGTCTCCTGATGATCACCCAGGGTGAGTCTCCCAACAGCATGTTTGTAAGAGTATTCAGTTGAGCAGTCTGCAAAATAATTATATTTCAATGGAGATATTATGCTGTGAAAAAAAATCTATTATATGTCAAGTGCTAAATGAAGCAGTTATAGAACCAAGACACATTTATTGGTGCTTTTAATCAAAGCAAATAACTTTTGCAAGCTGATCATTCCATTGTTTTTTTGCAATTTTAATTTGCTTCTTTAAAAACAAAAAATATGTATACTTTTCAACCAGCAGTCGTCACTTTACTTCTGAATGAACATTACATTTTTTAAAAAATATTCTTGGTTCACCAACTCCATAAGGATGGAATCTACTTTTCCCAAAGTCCTATAGCAAACAATATACAGAACCTAGTCTCCCTACAAAGGCTGTTCTGAAGTCCACATTTTCCTTGAGTCCAAAGAGAGACCACGGGCCCCTTAACCCTCGCCACTCATGAAGTTCAAAGCAAAGGACATTTTTTAGAGGCTTCACATTGAATGCAAACCTGCTTTATTTCAACATGCCAGTCATTAGCACCACAACAGCCGGAGCTTATAAACTTACTTCTCAGGACTAAATTTCAAAACATTCATTTGGATTTCCAGAAAATTTTGATTATGTAAAGAAACCACTCCTTCAAATCTCAAAATGTAATATAAAGCTGCAGACTTTCACCATACCTTGGCAAGCCTGACCCCAAACACTCTGACCTACAGTATCCATGAACTTCTCATGAGAATAGTAGCTTACATTTCCTAAAGGCTTGCTATATGCCAGGTCTTACTTGAAATGGTCTATAAGCATCTTTTCCCCAAATACAGAAATCCTATCTACTAAAGCCTATAATTTGCCTAATTTACAGATAAGGAAGCTGAGGCTGGAAAGATTAAGTAACTTTTTTTGTTAAAAGATTTTATTTATTTGACACAGAGAGAGAGAGATCACAAGCAGGCAGAGAGGAAGGCAGAGAGAGAGGAGGAAGCAGGCTCCCTGCTGCAGAAAGCCCAATGTAGGACTCGATCCCAGGACCCTGAGATCATGACCTGAGCTGAAGGCAGAGGCTTTAACCCACTGAGCCACCCTGGTGCCCTAAGATTAAGTAACTTGTCCAGTGGTCTAGCTAGTTCACCAAGATGTCCCTGTCGCTGTTTAACAGATGTTGACCCCTAGCACCACACCTGCTCAAGAAAGCCTTCATCCACGTAAAACCACTCCAGGTCCTCCTCCACATCTCCACAGCCCACCAAACCGGGATGCTGGTCAAAATCACTGGGACAGAAAGTCTACCACTTCATGAAGACATAGGAAGCAGAGGTCCCAGGGTCTCCGGTCACCCCTTCCTCTGAGGCACAACAATCCTAGACCAAGGGAAAGTTCTGGATCACTTTCCTTCCTCCTCCTTTTCCTGCCTGCAATTTTATTTGCAGAAAAGATCATCTGAAATCCTACCCAAACCTCACGGTAGGAATTCCCTTTCTAATATCTGCCTGTTTTCCAAGCAGGGAGTGTGACTAATCACAACATTGTGATTGGAAGGGCCCAGAGAGGACTCTCAGGGCTGGCTCTGATTACTCAGTGCTCCTTCAGTGCCCCCTCGTGCAAGGCCACCACCAGGCAGGTGCCCGACTGAGCTTCTCCCCGAAATCCAGCACCACGGGCCACTGGAGGAGAGTGGGCGCGCTCCTGCCTCTGGCCCCCCCACGTCATGCCGCTGACCCTGCTGCTGACTCTCCACTCTCCCCCTCTTGTTCCTGCACCCCACCCCCAGCTCTACCCACTCGTTATCACTGAGCCTGGATGGTCTACAAGCCGACATGCAGATCAGTGCAGATCTGAGGAAGAGTGCTGACAAGTTTTTCCAGAACAAAGAAAGCCAAACAGATGGTAGGCCCTGGAAGAGAAAGCCATCTTGGGAATTGCAGAAAGGTATAGGTCTGTGAGAGCATGTGTGTGCGCGCGCGCACATGTGTGTGTGTGTGTGTAAGCACATCTGTGTGTACAGTATATGAAAAAAAAATGTTTTAAAGATTTTATTTATTTATTTGACAGAGAGAGATCACATGTAGGCAGAGAGGCAGGCAGAGAGAGGGGAAGGGAAGCAGGCTCCCTGCTGAGCAGAGAGCCCGATGTGGGGCTTGATCCCAGGACCCTGGGACCAAGACAAGAGCTAAAGGCAGAGGCTTTAACCCACTGAGCCACCCAAGAGCCCCATGTGTGTACGGTATATGAGATTCATGTGCATGAGGCCAAGGACAAAGGGATCCAGGAAATGAAACCAATAATCTAGTCTCAGCGTTCCAAGGAAGAATAAGGGGGAAATAACGCTGTTTAAAAGGAAGACATCATCTGTTGCTGGAGAGATCCCTAAAGTTTAGATCAAGAATTTTCTTCTCAGGATCACAGGAGCTGGGATTCTTTCAGCTACAGCCCTGAATACTGATTACATACCAGACTGTGCTAAGCAGTTCGCATGAATCCCAACATACACCCTGTGAGATATACACTATCTCCATTTTCCAAATGAGGAAACTGGGATTCAGGAAAGTTAGGTCATTTCCTCAATGTCATACAACTAAAACATGGTGAACTGGGAGTCAAGTTGGGCGATGTGAAAAGTTGGTGCTCTAAACTTGATGCTAGTAGTTCATCTTACTCCTAAAATTAAAAACACTGCTACGCACTAATCACCACCATTTTCAGCCCTTGATCCAAATACTCATACCTACTCTCACAATACCACAAGATCTGGGCCAAAGTTCTCAGATGCCACTGAACAAAAAATCACTGGGGGGTGCTTATTAAAATACTGATTCTTGGCTATGTCCTAGTGATTTTGACTCCTCTTGTCTGAGTTAGGTCCTAAGAATCTGCATTTCCAACTAGAATTCCTGCTGATTCTGATAGAGGGGCTCAAAGACACTGGTCTTATTTATGGCTCAGACTCCGTGTCAAGATAACCTAGATGTTTCTATCCTTACTAAACTTGAATTGACCTGCCTCACCATTTCCAGCACACTGTCACTAGGAGTAGGGATGTGAAAGTATACAACCAAAACAGCACAATTTGGAGCAATTGTTTCTTCCTTCAGGAATTTGTTTTCACATCCATAACAAATTAGTCTATTTCATAGAATCTCTAAACATACAAAAAATAAAAAGCAAGCCAATTTACTTCAAAAGACTGTAAGTTTTATAAGGTGCACTGGGCACTTATAAGACATGCAATTAAATACCAGTGGAAGGGCGCCTGGATGGCTCAGTTGGTTCAGTGACTGACTTCAGCTCAAGTCATGATCCCAGAGTCCTGGGATCAAGCCCCATATCCGGGTCCCTGCTGAGTGAGGAGTCTGCTTCCCCCTCTGCCCTTCACCCCGCCTGCATTGTCTCCCTCTTTCACTCTCTCTGTCTCTCTCTCAAAAAATGAAATCTTAAAAAAAGAAAGAAAGAAAGAAAAGTACCTGAGGAAGGAAGGAATGAATGAATGAATGAATGAATGAATGATGAAGTCTACCTGCCCATCATTTTGGACATTTCTACCTAACAAAGAAACTTGAAATCTTTAAAGCCGAATTTCTCAGACACAGCACTATTGATATTTTAGAGCTGTAATTCTTTGTCACAGAGGTCTCCTGTGCATGGTAGGGCATTCAGGGGCATTTCAGGCCTCTACCCAAGAGTCGCAGGCAGCAGCCTACCCACCCCTCCCTGCCCCCAACACAGGACAACCCAAAGTACCTCCAGATATGGCCAGATCACTCCCAGTTGAGAACTAGTGTTTTAAAAGAAGCAAATAAAAGTGTCGCATATTTTAATTGCTTTCAAAAGCATCTGATTCTTTACTCGTCACCATCTCCAACAGCATTATACCCTTCTTTCCCCAAAAAAGCTTTTTTTTTGGTGTGGGGGGGTGTTGTTTGATGAAGGAGGCAGGTAAGTACAAGAGCTAAATCGTTAATCCTTATCGGCCACTAAAGAAAGTCAAGAGAAAAGGACTGAAGCCTGAAGTATCAGTGTGAGCACAGGATCTGGAAATACGGGGGGCACCAGAAGAAATAGCTCTGAGTTAGAAGTGGCTGTCCCTGGAGAAAAAGAATGGAGGGGGGAGGAAGAAGGCGGAGGACTGTTGTCATTTGTTATAAGCCATTTTTTTTTTCTTCTTAAAGATTTTATTTATTTGAGAGAGAAAGAATATGCGCAGGGGCAGGGGCAGAAGGAGAGGGAGAAGCGGACTCTGCTCTGAGCTGGGAAGCGGGCTTGGAGCTCCAACTCAGGACCCTGGGATCAGGACTTGAGGCGAAGGCAGACGTTTAGCTTGACCGGATGAGCCCCCCAGCTGCCCGTTGTAAGCCTTTTCTCCTCCGTTAGCTCCGGGCATCTATTACGTCCCTGGAAGCACGAGCTGGCTTAGAGCCCTGCGACAGCGGGTCTCGAACCAGAGCGCGCACCGGGACCGGAGCCCTGGGAGGCCGGTGACCCCGCAGCTCTCTCGCCGCTTGCCCACGGGCTGCCGGCCATCGAGGGGCTCTCTCCGGCTCCCCCTGCAGAACCTGGGTGCCCATTAGGAAGGATGACAGTGAGCCTTGTGGGGCTGTCTCAGGCTTGCCGCGCATTCCACCGGCCCGGCCATGACACGCAATCTTCTTGCTGCCACCTGCTTGGGGCTGGGGGGCTTGCTGCGCCCTCAGACCCGAAAGCTTAGCTCCTGGAGTGCTCGCCTGTTCACCACCCTGTGCCTCCCGCGGTAACCGCCCACAGAGCCCTCCCTGGCCATGCGGCTGACCGAGAACTTCCCATCCCTTTATCACCCGGCTTGCCCTACTTTCTTTCATTCACAGCACTTGCCACTACCTGGAGTAACTACTTCCTTGCACATTCCCTCTCTCCATTAAACATAAACTCCAAAAGGGCAAGGGCTGTCTTCACCGACGTATCCCCAGCACCAAAGCTATGCCCTGCAAGTAGTAGTTAAGTGGAGGGACGGCTGAACGGGAGGCCGGGTGGATGTGCAAATGAACCAAGGCTTATTTGAGGTTTCTAACAAGGGAGCGCGGCTACTCCTGTACCCGACTGCAGAAATGTCCTCCTCTATCAGGGAAGGTCCACCTCTTTGCAGGCTTAGCTTTGGGAGGGACACAGTTGGAGCAGTGAGAGAGGATGGACACACGCCTAGCCCACAGCTGGCGATCAATCGGGTGAAAGGTGTCGCGGCCAGGTCACCCTCACGTCCATTAAATGAGTGAACGAATACCTTCCTGCTATGAATTGGGTCCCAGCCTTCAGCTTGCATGGGTCTTGGGTTAAGATCATTTCCAGGTGGCCCCAGATATTTCCAGAGATTGTTTCCTGTGTCCTCTTGCTTGCTTTACCTATCAGAGCCTGCCATGCCCCTCCCTCCTCCTCCCCCGTCAGCCCATTTCTGTCTGCAGGACCGCAGCTCTCAGGGAGAAGCCTACTCCGAGCTTCAACTGATGGGTTTCAGCCTGTAGTTCGCCTGCTCAAACAGCTTCTTGAAGCTCTGGACATCAGACCTGCAGGAGCACAGGAGGAGGAGAGCTTCTGGACTGGCAAAATAAAGACGGCAGGTGCACTTGACAGAAAGCTCCAGAAAAGGAATTGTCCTCTGCCTCATTTGTCCTCCTGGGATTTTCACTGAGGGAGGGAACTGAGTGACGACATGAGCAGGCAGGGCCACTGGAAGGTCTGTATTACTTACGTCTCCCGAGAGGAGGAAGCAAGCAAGCCACACAGGGCTGCCTGATTTGGTCTAGAGGCAGAAGCTTGGGAAGCTTGGGAAGAGCCCGGCCGGACTCTCGGCTGTGTTGGCTGCAGAAAAGGCAAGGCAGGGCCGGGGAAGCAGCTGGGGAGGATGCACTGGTTTGAGTAATGTTGATGGGCTCTGGGCTACAGGGTGCTCTCTAGCTGTGGTACCTGGTCCTGGGTGATGTAGGGCTGGGGCAATGTTGGCCTGGTGTGTGAGCTACATAAGGAGGTGGCTCAGAGCACGGGCTCTGGAGAGCAGGAGAGGGAGAAAACTTTGACCATTAATTTGACCCCATAATTAACAGATGCTAGGTAGACAAATACAGAATCTAAGAAAACACAGTGAGCACATCATCACCCACAATTAGCAGGCCTTCCCTTTACTTAACCTAAGCTAGACACTGCCGGCTAAAGAGTGAATGGCTAACAGATTCTAGACCTATCTGTCTCTCAGAGGGGTCTTTGCAAATTTGCTTTGTGCAGTCTATTGATTTCTGTCAGCACCAAAATCATCTTCAAAAACTATGTGGCGTCATTAACAAATCAAAATCTTTCATCATTCGTATTTCTAAAATTCCTTTAACAAAAAGAGTTGTACTATTGTAAGTCATGAGATTCAGAAACTATACTTTAGACAGAAAGGAAATGTAAAAATTCCAGAAAAAAACTCTCCTTAGAAACTGGTAGATTTTTATTTTACCAATAACATTAGAGACATCCATTTTAGAATCAGAGCAAATCCTTTTCTCAAATTAATAAAAATGAATAACCCAAAATCATAATAGACAATCAGACCTTGCTCTAATTCATACATATCCCATCAATATGGATGGTGAAATAGAAAAAAAGAAAGTTGACATAACATGATTTGATTTCAAAATGAATGTGAACCCCCCATGCACACAACTTGATGATATTAAAATATTGTTAAGAAAGTTTAATCTCGTCAAGATTTGAGTATCTGTGTCTTTGGTAGTATCAAAAATGTTCAGAGACTTTCACTGAATCTTATTTCTATCTCATTGTAACTTCTTATTTCTGAGCAGTGATACCAAATAAACCAATGTGCATTTATAGGGCTGTGCTGTCAGTGCCCTCCAAATTATTCTTCCTTTGTTGCCTAAGTCTCCAGGAAACACAGCAGAGCCATAAGAGCATAAGACTGGATTGGGTGACATGTATGAAATGATGAAAGAACAATTAAGAATTCAACTGGGTTGAGCCAACTACACTAAGCATCAGGTAGGAAACAAGACCAGGATAAAGTTCCTCAGAGGGATGAATTTCAGGTTGAGACACCATGACTGAATAGGACAGAGGGAAATGGAGGACAAGACCGCCATTTTTCCAAGTGTGAAAAAGGATGACTGAAGGGAGAGGGATAGGTATGAACTGCCCCAGCTGGTGAGGAAGCAGAGTCTGGAACACAGTGAGTCAAAGGGCTTGACATGATAAGTAATAGGGAGCTCTAGAGGGTTCTAGAAGGCCAGAGTGACCATTAAAAGCTGTGTTTGGGAGCAGATTGTTGGGAGCTATGTGCCATTTGCATTGGAAGTTCTTAGAGGAATCCAGGCCTAAGTCAGCAGGTCACGGGAGAAAAGGACAGCCCTGGAGACATTTTATTTTATTTTATTTTTTAAAAAATTTCACTTATTTATTTGACAGACAGAGATCACACGTAGGCAGAGAGAGAGAGGAGGAAGCAGGCTTCCTGCTGAGAAGAGAGCCGGATGCGGGGCTCAATCCCAGGACGCTGGGATCATGACCTGAGCCGAAGACAGAGGCTTTAACCCACTGAGCCACCCAGGCATCCCACAGCCTTGGAGACATTTTAAAGAGAGAAATAGCCCAGTATTCTAAATGAGGAAGCAGTACCACAGTGGTTCAGCCTGGGGGTCATGACTTTCAGGAGCCAAAAGAAGGCCTACCCCACCACTTACAACTGAATGGCCTTGCACACAGATTAGTTCTTTCGCCTGAGAAATGGGACGACGACACTCATTTCCAGGGAGTGGTGTGAGGATTAAAAGCACGGAAATGTGTTAGCACAGTGTCTGATACATAGTAAAAACCTGAAAAATGGACTCATAATATTTTTGATTGTTTACATTTTAAAAATTATTATTAGAAGATTCACTGATAATTTCCACACTTTCAGATGGGGGTGCTGGGACAGATTGTCCCCTTAAAGAGGTCGGCTACGTGTCCCAGTAAACTAAGAATTAAGCCAGTTGGCCCAGACAGCAAGAATTCAGGTGGAGGTCCCCAGGACAATTAAAACACCACTGTTGGGATCTAGGGACTCAAGTAGAATCCAGAAAGGAAATGTACTCTTCAGCAAATAAAATATTAGAGAAAGTGCTACATTTTACTTCCAAAGCCTATCTCTTGCAAGACAGTGCTGAAAAGAAAACTGACAGTTCTATGGAAAGCATATGTTTTGTTCTGGGATTTAAAAAAAAGAAAAAAAAATACTTGAAGCCCCTCTGGTTAAAAAATACAAAGGAAAAAGAAAAGTTTCTGAAATGTGATCATTCGGTCCTGAAACTTACCATAATTAGAACAGACAATTGAATAATTTCTATTTTTTCTGCTGGGTTTTGGCTTTCCTGGCCTTCTATAATAAAAGTTTGCAATAGTCAATTCTCAATTAGCTTTGTTCTTGGAGAGGAGCAGTGACATAGATAAAAACAAACTACAGATAATACAAAAATGATTTACTGCCACTCACGGCTCGCCCTCAGCCCCCAGCCTCTCGCCTTCTCAAAGCCCTGTGATCAGCTCCCGCGGCCCCCCAACGTGTGGTGCCAGAAGGAGACTGTGGGTCACACAGATAATCTACTCAAGGGTAATGGATTTGACTACAATTTAGCATTGATTAATTATAGTGTCCAATTTTAATTCAGTGCTATTCACTAACTAATTAGATAAGGTTTTTCTATGTTCTATTTTTGGCACAGAAAATTCTAAGCATAGGTACTTTGAAATTAGCAGTACTTTTGAAATTTAATAATTATTTATCCCCAACCTCACAATGAGCACTGTACCAGGGCCAGGAGACCTAACTTCTCCTCCGTCCTACCTATGACGGGGACTTTGCAACCCCAGCTAACCAATAAAGCGGGTTGGACGAGGAGGGTATCTGAGGTTGCTTCCAGAGCTATCATTCTAGTCTAGGTCGTAGTTAATAATGCTTAGCTTGTTTTTAAACATGTTTGCCCTTAGACCTGTACTCATAAATTTATGGCAGTGTTTCTTAGCCAGGGGAAGATTTGGGCCTCCCCGCACCGCCCACAGCCCTGGGGGACATTTGGCAATGTCTAAAGACAGCCTTATTGTCGTGACTGAAGGGGAGGGAATGATAACTGGCATCTGGTGAGTAAAAAGCCAAGGATGCAGCTAAACATTTTACAATGTCCAGGATCATCCTCCACAACAAAGAATTATCTGGTCCAAAATGTGCAGAGATCAAAAAACCCTGATACATGGGAAGGTTTTTTGACAGAGGTCGGTGGTCTGTGAATTACCCTATTTTGAAAGAGAAATAGAAGTTTAAATTACAGGATAACAGGATATGCAATTGGAACTTACTACTGAAGCACCAAAGATTCTATAAACATGAAATTCCAAAGTGACCTGCCACGTCACCAGGTAGAAATTTCTAAGAGCATTAGTAATAACTGGGTGAGCGATTCTAAAACCTGCAAGGAAGCTTCAAAAGGGTCACCGGTGTGGATATTGGGGAAGATTTATGAAAGCAATTCTTTGGCAGAGAGCTGCTGCCCCGTGTGACTCCAATCCCACCCTACCGGGAAAGAGCTGGATGGGGCTGTTTCGAATTCTGCCCTCAGAGGACCCCTGGGAGCAGCGAGCTCAAGTCTGTGGAGCAGAAACTCCAGGAAACACTGGACGAGGAGAGAGTGCATCTAGAGGGATAGGGCGCAGAGCCCTGCTCCAGGACTGCTGTTGGAAGGATCCTGCAGAGGAGGCTTTGTAGGGCCCAGGAACACTCTTAGGAGAAAAAGATTCATCTCAAGCATCCGCTAGACCCAGATGGTGCCAACCTATCTCACAATCACGCCGTCCAAGGAAAAACTTACCTGTACCTTCTTCCTTCCAACCTCCCTGAGAACAGGCCAGGGCAGGGGAATAGAAGTCTTACATTTAAACATATATTGAAACACTGATGAATATGCGAGACTAGACCTCTGTTTCGAAATCAAGGCTGTACCCCACACCACTGAAAACAGCATCTCTGGATTTGGGGCTCAGGCATAAGGAGTTTCTAAAAGTCTGCAGGGGATGGCAATACACAGTCAAGTTTGGGAACCAAAGACCTACGCAAGTCAAACTGAAGGAACTATTTGTCAATTACAGGGTGGGTCCACCAAAAAAAGTAGCAAATATTCCTAATTTATGTCCCCAACAGGATTTGGTGGGAGTTCGGGGTAGATGACTGACATGTTATACTCATCCCCCATCCACTGCTGTCCCCACTCACACTCTCGGCACCTGTTGTCTAGACCATGACAGCAGCCAGCTCACTGGTTTCCTGCTTCTGGACTTGGCTACTCATACTCCACATTGTCCATTGTCTCCTCTATCCACACTGCTCCCACAACCCAGTGATTTGCCGGGGCGGGGGGGGATAGACCATGCCCCTCCCCAACTTAAAACCCATCAAAGGCTCACCATTACCTACCTAATCAGTTCCAAGTGCCTCAACCTGACAACCCGGGCCTGCCATGGTTCATCCCATGCCAACACCCCTCCACCTTTACCTCCTGATCTCTTCATCTCTAGGCTCTGGGAACTCTTGAGTTAATAACATGTTTCCATATTCCCAAGCCACTCCATGCCCCAGGACCTTTGCCCATGCCTTCTCCTCATTTCTTGACCTGGCTAATTCCTGTTCACCTCTCAAGATCCCAACTCTGGCATTACTCCTCCAAGAAACCTTCACTGCCCCCACCCACCTACCCAACTCCCTTAAAGGTTGCTTTCAACAGGGCTCCTGTGTGCTCCAAAGTGAAGGGGACAGCATGTGAACAAGCACAGAGGAGACAGAGTATGGTAGGTTCTGAAGAAGCAAATAAACTCAGTATTACAGGTGCAGGTGAGAGATAATAATATGAGAGAGAGAGGAGTCCCAAACAGCCAGGCACTCGGTTTCTGTCACAGGGCGGATACACACAGCCAGGAGATGCCAGCACTCAGAAACCTGACATCCCAGGTGAAAAATGGACTCAGCCCATCAAGGGAGAATATTCTCTGCTGAAATAATAAAAACTGACATTCATCTCAAATTTTTTGAAAAACTCACTGAAAAAAGATGAATTCCTAAATTTGAATGATAAACAGAATCTCGGTGACTCTGTAACTACAATCACTTTCACAACCCTCGGACTTTGAAGAAGTTCCAGAAATACCTGGTGTTGCTTTGCATGAGAATGTCCAAGGATTCTCCTGGCCTGTGTCATTCTCAGAACCCACGAAATAAAAAAGAGTCCACATAACCATCTGCCCCCAAGATGATAGCCATTAAACCAGCCAGCCAAATTACAAATGGTTTCCTTTGCTGTGCTTTTCTGTTTCTTTTGCCTTCTTAGGTACAATACTTTTTAGTTCCTCTTCCAGTTGGTTTAATTGAAGAAAAGAAAATAACATTTGTTCAGCACACCGTTCAGAGTATTTCTGTACCTGTCCTCTTATGTAATATTCACAACAACCCTACGAAATAAGCATTATTATCTACCTCTTGCCAATGAAGAAACTGAAACTCAGGGAGATTAAGTCAGTGGCCCAAGATGACACAGTTAGTAAGATACTGTTAAGTTCCATAAAGCTGTGTCTTCATATGCCATGACAAAAATGGCATAAAAGAAAAAAAAGGAAAGCACAGGACCCAGCTGAACTCTTCCAAAGCTCAGGCCAAGTCCAAAGAAAGCACGACAAAGGGTGCAGAAGAAACAGCATCAGCTTCTCCCCGCTGAGTGCTGGAGTTCAACACACATGTCTCAAGGGTACTAGCGACTCTTGGACTGCCAACCTAATAGAAGGTTCTCATGTTTGTATTTCTTTATCAAAGAATGTAATTTCAGCCACAGAGCAGAGCCTTGAAGAAACAAAACACAAAGCCAAGAATATTTGCCGAGAATGTTTAAACAGCTCTGTTTTGAGATGTCAAATTGTACGCGCATGTGTGATCTCTTCAGCTAGCAGACTTTTTCTCCTCATCTAAAACCAGGCCATTATCAGACTGTTTCTTTCCTAGAAATTTCCCTCTACTGAGAGAATGTGAACTTACAAATCAGCTTCAGGAGAACATGCTAGAAGTTGAGACCACAATTCTCCAATACAGTCCCTCCTTCATCACCCAAACAGATGTTCTAGTGCCCGGTGTCTCAAAAGCGGGCCTCTCCAAAGTCTTAGCTACACTGAGAAATGGAGAGAAACTCATCTGGATCCAGCATTTCAGAAAAGAATCACTTGTAAAAAATAAATGTATATTTTAACTTGTAGTTTCAATGCGGGTTGATGTGGCCTCTTTGTACTGAAGACTCTCCAGTATGTGTACGAATCCAGGGGTGTCTTCTGGTTTTGGTGTTGTCCCTACTCATCACAGTCAGAGTTTAGCAGCTGAACACTCCAGACATTCCAAGGTCATCTGGCTAAAGAACACTGATCTTGCAGGATGAAATGAGAATGACACTCCAGAGCCAACCAACAATAAACTCGCATTAAAAAATATCTCATGGCACAGAAATCATGCCCAAGATTAAAGAGATGATAATTAAGCAGCTACCATCCCCTAATCTGAGGTCTGTATTTGTTCATCAAGGTTCACGGTTGTTTGTTTCCATCCTGGCTTTATGGAAAATAAACCGACCTAACATAAAATAAAGTAAAATAAAATAAGATGTTAGTGAATGGCTCGTGATACCCAAGGAGACACAATACTTCTATGCTAAATTAAAGAGGTTTTTTCCAAGGTCAATGTGAGCTTTGCTGTGTGGATTGTGTTTATATATAAGATACAAGCACTTTTTAAACTGTCTGAAAATACTGGTAATCTGAAAACTATGACTTGCTTAAAATCATACACTCTGTGATGTCTTTTCAATAGTCCCTGTGATCTTCTAATATGGGGAAGTGGTTTTTACCAAGCTAACCACCAGCCTTGAAATACCTAATGATGCCCTGAGACTGGAGGGAATCATTCCAAATTGCTCTAAATTGAACTTCCCATGGTAAGAACAAAGGGTGACACTTAACTCAAGGCCAACAGCCATGGACCTTGGGGGGTCCAATTTTCCACTCAGGATTCCAGTCTTGGGAACTTCAGGATTTTAAAGTACAGTACCTCAATCTGGCATGCAGAGTGAACTTGCCCATTTACCCAGAGAAAGAGGCCGTGTGGTGCTTTTGTGATTTTCCTGAGATTTCTCTTCTTTGCTGGAAGCTGGAGACCTCCTGGCTAGAGATGGATCTAACTGGGAAATTCTCCAAGTCACTCTCCCCTGTGTCATCATTTACCCAGACTCACCCTAAATTTCTAAATATTCTTAAAGATAAGCTACTTTGTTCTCAAAATGTGTGTCAGCATTCTATCCCTGACCTATCACAGCACATTATGAATGATAGAGCATATCGATTCCTCTCTGGGAAGAATCACATTTTACTAGGATATTTTTTGGTTGCAAGAAATAGAAATCCATTTGAGCTAGCTTAAGCAAAGAAAATGTGTATTATAAAAATTCTGGAGTAACTTAGGGAATTCAAGATTTGTTAAACACATTTCTTCAGAAAGAGCAAGAAGCAAGAAATTGAACATTGCTGGGAACCCCAAAAGCCAGCTTTCTGTACCTCAGCATCTACCCCATTTTTGTTTTCCAGCCTTCACGGTGATATTCTTATTGATATTCTCTTTGTTTAAGACAGCATTCACACCAGCCTGTGTGCTCTTGCCCCTAATTCCGTTTTTCAAGGAAACAGATTAGCTGGGCTTGGATAAAGAGCCCACCACTCAGCCAGTCATTTGTGGTTAAGGGGAGGGGTCATTTGTTCAAACATGGCTCCTCACACTGAAATAGTGGGACGGAGAGACAGACTTAGAAAATAATAGTACAGGATGCCCAGTTAAATTCAGGATCACATTAATAATAAAATATTTTATACTATACAAAGGACACTAGTATATTGTGAGATATTAATATCCTATAGAAAAACTTTCTATATCCTATAGAAAAACTTTCCATGATTAAAAGTTGAATTAGTCTCTGCTTGAGCCAGGCACAATATTCAACAGAGGATTTCTTAGAATTTTAATACACCAAGGCACTTCAATTCTCTGAGAGGAGGAATGGAGTGACAGTGTTTCCCAAGCTCATGTGACCTTGAAAAATCACCAAGGGCGTGGTGTTGCTCAGAACCTAGTCTGAAAAATGCTGACTTAAGGCAAATATATCAAGAAAGATGAATTATTCCAATTAGCAACCTCCTAGGATGTCTTGATATTAAGTACATAAGAACTCCCAACAATTCTGGAGGTAGCCCAGTGGAAATGTGCAGCATCGGTAAAACACACACTAAAGCCTTGCTCCTGCATCCTTGAGTCCCAGCCCTGATTGTTTCTCCTTTGTGTAGAGATTATTATCATAAAGGACTTGAGCTTTACTCCAAATCCCAGACATGCTCCAGTTTGAAATACCTCTATCACGTGTATCCTCTTGAACTTGGACGTACCAGTTTTGAAAATGTATGTGTGTCAGGAGGCAAGTATGAAAAAAAAAATCGAAGCTTGGAATTTACTCCATTGTAAGATCTCTAAGGACTTGTTATTACTGATTAAACAGGGTTAATTGGAAATGTAACAGCCAACTGGATATCTCATGATTTTCAAATTAATATTTGATGGCATTTAAATGTGTTTGTGGTTTTGTGGTTATGTTAAAAATAAACAGCAGAAAGAGAGAAGGGGGGGGGAAGGAGAGTTCCTTATCTGCCATGAAAGGATTTTGAATTTGCTTCAAAATAATGCAGGTGACACAGGGAGTGGGGGCCGGTGTGGATGGGGTGGAACTGGCTGGGGGCTAGTTGTTGTCCTAGTTGAGGGATGGGTATGTGGCAGTGGGCGGGGCTGTTCTTTAGATAGTCTGTTTATTTTTGTGTATGTTCAGAATGCTCCGTCGCAAAATATTTTAAATAAATAAATACATGGGGTTCGCTGCTCAGGGGAACTCGGGGGTAAAGAGTGGAAGTGATGGGGTGAGTCACACCCGCAGGTCCTAGAATGGGGTCTGAGTTGTGAAGTTGAAAGAAAGCGTGAGAGCTTGACTTCTTTTTTTTTTTTTAATTTTTTAAAAAGATTTTTTAATTTATTTCACACACAGATAGAGATGACAAGTAGGCAGAGAAAGAAGGAAGCAGGCTCCCCGCTGAGCAGAGAGCTTGATACGGGGCTCAATCCCAAGACCCTGAGATCATGACCTGAGCCAAGGGCAGAGGCTTTAACCCACTGAGCCACCCACGCACCCCAAGAGCTTGTCTTCTTATCTGCTGTTCCAAGTTCCATCCTACAGAGCATTTACACAACTGAGGAACCAAAACTAAAGAGGTATTTCAGTTCTGGTGAAAACCACTTTGCTGGGGTCCCAGACCATCTGGACACCGATGTGCACTCCCCAGGTTGGGGAGTTTGCCCCTGGGCTGGGTTTTTATTGGGCGGTCGCTCAAGGAGTGGACACCAAGGACTGAGCCTGTTTCATTTGTTGTCTGTAGAAACCTTGTCTTTCTCTCCACCGGGCTTGGCAGAATGCTGGCTGCAGCTCCCAGGCTGCTTTCTGTCACTCTTACCCAAGCCTCGGGGTTGCTGATCTTCATTCTCTCATACTGCGGTGACAAGAGGGGCTCTGCAAACCCTGGCAGGAACCAGGCCTTTCTGAGAAAAGCACAAGCATGGGGCAGAGCCGTCCCTCAGAAATCAAAAACACAGTAATGACAGCTCCTGTGGGACAATTTCCAACAACCCACAGCACCAGCAGAAGTGCCGAGGCCCACTCTATGCTCCATGAAAACACAGCTTTAAGGCAATCCTGGTCTGTGATTAGGTCTTATTCACGATCTGCTAGAGGCTTATGTGTTTAGGAGACGGGTTATCACTTTCCTGGAAAGAGTCATTTCCAGATCACAGTCCCGTTCTTGGTTTCAAGCCACAGGAATCTGGCTCTTCTCAGCAAGGTAAGAATTTCCTGATGAATTAAGGATGTCTTGGTAGCTTGCCTGCCTTAGGAAAGCTGGAGAACTGGGTTAACAAACAGGTGGGAACCAAGAAGGGAAGCCGCCAGGGCCGCAGCTAAAACCCACAGCCTCCACCTCTGAAAACCGAGAGGTGCCACCCTCATACAGACCTGGCCTTGATTGTTGTCCTTGTCCCTGCTCCTTTGCATCAGGAGCTCCAGAACTAAGTCTCAGCTCAGGCATCTGATCCCTGGGCCTAGGATCTCCCCACACCCTGTCTCCAGGGAAGAATGGGGACCGAGCATCAGGGGTTTTCCCCTCTCCACTGGCTTCCTTGGGAGAACAGTGATCATCGCCGTGAAGAATCATATGTTCCCCTCCAGTCCTGAATAGCTGAATGCATGTGCCCTTCAGATGCGGAAGATTTGACCCCCAGAATGATGCCAAAGGAGTTACCCTCAGGGCTCTACAAAAGAACAGCTACAGAGTGGGAGTGAGCCCTCCTTGTTAGGGCCAGTTTGGGGGAGGGGATGAGACGCTGATGAACAGCTAGGCTTCAGAGACTCAGAGGGGCTGCCTGTCTACAGCTAGGCCTTCCTCGGCCTCACCTACAGGCTTCCAATGTTGACGTTCGGTGCTTATTACACTCATTTTTAATAGAATGCCCTCAGTGAAAAGAAAGTGATGAATGAAGAAAGCAAGGGGACCATGCTGACAATCTGCCCTTCTCGTCCTCTTTCCAAAATAAATGTGGAGTCAGAGGTCTTTGCTGAGCCTGGAAAACTGCCCAAGAGACTTGACCCATTGGACTCTGCCTTTCACCATCTGGGAAGGAGCTCTTTGCCACTGCCCGCGGTGGCCAGAGAGCACTGTGGCTCTTGGTTGCACAGTATTCTCTTCGGTCATCCCTGCTGTCATTCCAGCACATACCACGCTCCCACAGAACCTGAACACGGTTACGGTCATGAGCCTGTGCTCATTTCATAAGGCGGTCAAGAGTTAAGTCAAGTCTGGTCTCTTCATTTGTAATACTCTGCAGTTCCCAGACGGAAGAATCCATGATTGCGTCTTGGACTAGTTCAGAATTAACCCTGCAGATCTGGGACAGGGAAGCAAACCCAGACTGACTGCTTCTGAATACTTTCTTTATTCATATCAATGATCAATGGCTCTGTCTCTGCATTCATAACTGCACTTGACCCGCTGCCTGACATGTGTAATTTGCCATGCGGTATATTGCCTTAGTGCTGCTCAAGGCTGCGATGGGGTAATCGCACTTCCCTTAATTGAGGGCACTTGTTTTCCCTTTGCCAATGAGGAGAGCAATTGGAAATCCTGCTGAATCCACAGTTCCTCTCGGAGGCTGAGGGGGAAGTTATAGCCATTTCCTTTTTCAAAGAATGCTTTCCGCAGATAAGCCAGGTGCCTGATAATCTAAAATACCATCCAAATGGACCCAGCCTGAGCTAATAGTAAACAAAATATCTGCTCATACCTGAAAACCAGGAAGCTATCAAAGACCACCAGCGTCCTGTCAAAAGAACTCAGGAGCTCTCTTGAATGGGCTCCCTCTGATCCAAGTTGATGCAATTTAAGTATAAAGGGGAATAATAACAGCAAGAGATTGAAATTCTTTCAATCCATAAGTTGTACTGATAGCAAAAAAAAAAAAAATCACTGTAACATCAGTCACATTTGAAGGATGCTAGGGAACCTACTCATTGTTTTGAAAACTGATAAAGGGAAAGAAGTACTTATTCTACTTTCCACATATAAATGATACACAGTAAAGGAGGGACATTTTCTCTTTACAGAAGTGTTCCAGCTGAAAAATAAAAAATAATTGGTTGAATAAGAAAAGTTTCACTTTGCAACTTTTAATAGATAAATGAAGAGAGGCAAATCTTGAGGAGATGTTCACATTGCAGAAAGACAGACAGATACCATGTGCTTCCTGAGGGAGGAACCCACCTCTAGCTGTGAAGTAGTTTTCCAAGAAAGAAAGAAAGGGAGGAAGGGAGAGAGAAAGAAAGATCAATCGATCAGGTCTACTCCAATCTGTAGGAAATATATAGGTTTGAGGAATCGTTAAATGACGCCTTGAAGATGCAATCAGTAAAATCCAAACTTTCAGAAACTACAAGACAAAGAAATTTCTTCAGCAATAGTTATATTACTTCTTCAATAATAACAAAAGTTGGATGGGCACCTGGGTGGCTCAATGGGTTAAGCTGCTGCCTTCAGCTCAGGTCATGATCTCAGGGTCCTGGGATCGAGTCCCATATCAGGCTCTCTGCTCAGCAGGGAGCCTGCTTCCCTTCTTCTCTCTCTGCCTGCTTCTCTGCCTACTTGTGATCTCTGTCTGTCAAATAAATAAATAAAATCTTTAAAAAAATAATAATAATAATAACAAAAGTTGGAGAAAAAAGGAAATGGATGAGGACCTATGTATCAAAAAAAACTGAGAAATTATAAACCATTTGCAACACATGTCCTTGATGCAGAGCCAAAAAATACTACTAAAAATTTTTAAAAGACAATCAGAAAATTTGAACAGTGGATATTTGATAATACTAAGAAATTATTCATTTTTAGATGTGATAATGAGTTATGGTTTATTTTTGTTTTTACTTATAATTTCTTATATCATAGAGATATATACCGAACTACTCACAGATGAAATGAAACTAAGTCCAAGATTTGCCTTAGTATAATCTTAGCATAATATGGGGAAGTGGAGAGATGGTAAATACGATTGATCATATTTTGATAATTGCTAAAGCCAAGTGCTTATAGTTCGTTGAACTATTCTCTCTACTTTTACATGTTTCTAAATTCTCATTTAAATTAAATTTTAAAATTTTTAATAATTACAGTTGAGGGACACCAGGGTGGCTCAGTTGGTTAAGCGCCTAGCCCTTGGTTTTAGCTCAGGTGATGATCTCAGGGTCCTGGGATTGAGCCCCACATTGGGCTCCATGGCTCAGCGGAGAATCTCCTTGTCCTTCTCCCTCCCCCTCTGATCCTCTCCCCACTTGCATGACTCATGCTTGCTTTCTCTCTCTCTCTCTCTCTCTCTCTCTCAAATAAATAAAATATTTTTAAAAATTGCAGTTGATCAAAATAATTAAACATGTAAAAAAATGCTATCAGTTCATAATAATAAACTCATCCAAAAAAAAAAAAAAGCCAAAAACAAAGCAAAGTTCAATGTAACCCCCAAATTTACACACATACAAAAAAATCTTTTTTGTCACCATCGGAGGGTCCTTTTCTCTATGAATTCTTCGAAGAGGCATAATTAACAAAAGAAATCTTTTAAGAAGAATTCTAGCCAAGCAGGTAGAAAGAAAAATAGAATTAGATCATTTTGCGGCCCCTAAGGAAATTCAAACAGAGATCATCAATGGATGTAACCATTGGAAGAAAGGCCCATGAACAATCTGACCACAGCATTACTCCGTAGATTACCTGGTGATCATGAGCAGAGAAGATCAATGCTGCAATGGTGGGTCACTAAGTGGAACAACAAGTCATTATGTGTCCTGATGTGATGCAGTGGGACGGACACAGCTCTGATAGTGCGTTCATGCCAAAAAATGTTGAATTCAATCCTTTTAAGCCTATAGGTATAATTTCCAATTTGTCCTAATTTCCCGTGTTTTCAGGAAATACGTCGGATAATGGGAAGAATTTAAATGGCACCATGATAAAACAAAGAGCCAAATCCACATGGTTTCTACAGGACATGTCAAAGGCATGGAAAATGTTGGGGGGCAGGCGGTACGACAAGGTGTCTCTTCTTTATTAAAATGAATATGAGCTGTAATAACCAAAATACGCAATCAAACAAAACCTTTCTGTTGCATGTGGGGTCTCTGGGAAGCAGGTTCTGAGACTGAGTGCAGTGTGTATGGTAGGTACTAAGAGTGGCCTTGGCCCATCTGTAATAGGGAGGGTAAGGAAGCAGGAATGGGCAGAGGGGGAAGATGAACTGCAATGAAGGTCCAAAGAGAACCTCAGCGGGGACCAGCAGGGCTCCTACATGTTGTCCTGATATGGCCAGGCAAACAGGCAATCTGTACTCTTTCACTAATCGGTCACTGGGGACAGGCAACGCCAAGAAAGACTCAACTTTGCACGAGGCAGCTCTCCCTAGCCGAGGCAGCCCTTGTGAGCCTGACATCCAGAGGCTGTCTGCCCACCCCACAGGTCTTTCCCACAGAACATCTCGTGGTCCATCTCAGCCAACCCTTCCACTGCCAGGATTCGCGGCTTCATATGTGTTCTTCAAGAAACTCCCCTGTGGTTCCGGAGGGCTTCCTTCAGGAAACTGCAGCCCACATGGCCGGAGCTAGTCTCAGGGCCACATCTGATACTCATCTTCGCTCTCTTTTCCCATCTTTTTTGGAGTCCACTCAACCTCAGTCTGAATATCCGGATGTCAGAGGCTCTCCTGGTAATGTGACCAGGATGGACCCTCACTCCAACAGGCTGAGTTGTCACACTTACCCCTTCACCATCAAAACTGGAAAATGCTACCAAGAGCCACCCCAGTGGACCACCTGTGTGCCAAACACATCCATCACTTTCTACGAGCCGTCCCGTCATTCTCTGCAGGTCAGGATCCCTTGGCTCACCCACTTCGATCTTGCCATGGACTCCAGCTGCAATAATTGCATCCACAAACCTTAAGCTTTTGGAGGCCATCAACCAAGATATCCTCATCCTGCTAGATAGGGTTTCATTCTTTCCCAACCAGGGCCCTGACCTTAATACACCAGTCCTGCCTTGGTCAGGAAAGTTCATCTTCAGAGCTCAGTTTCTCTGATGCTTACATCTTGGGCCTGGCCCTCAGTTCTCCCTGCCCTCCAAACCCTGGGAGTTGAGAGTTCTCCTGCTGCTGGTTCAAGATAACCTTTATACTCCTGCCTCAACTAGCCACGGGACATGGGCTGCCCTGGGAAGGGGCGTGCCTTTGGTGAGGCAACCCCAGGGGGCTGATAGGGAAGGTTATCTGCCAACAGCACTCCCAGCAGGGAGCGTAACAGTCATGGAAAGAGGATCCCTGGGTACATCTCATGGTCCTCCACACTCCCTTTTACCTTAACCCTGTTTGATCCCCTGCCCCCAGTTGTAAGTATCAGTAAAGAAATGTATCAAGACTTTACTGTTTATACTTTAAATATTTATTCCTTCAGGCACCTAAACTCATTTTACAAACATGCCTAGAAGTCTCATCAGAAACATACCACCATTTTTACCCATTTATTTTCCGTTACTAGTTTAAGACGTTAAAGCAATTTTAAAAGGACTTGGACATAATATTTATGATGTAATAGACATGGACTATATTGCTAGAATGCTGGGCACACTGAACACTCAGCTAATGTTGGAGGACAGACTTATTCATTCAATGTTTTTGTTAGTTCTTCTGGGATCTCACCTCATTTCAGAATCCCAACACTCTGCCATTTAAAAATCACCCAGAGGGGCTGTTTCAGAGAACACAGCAACATCCTCCTATCTTGACAGCTTCGGAGAGAGCTAACACTGTGCTTATAATACAACAGATGTGCAAAGCATACTCTGCGATAGACACTTTTAAAATCTTGGCAGTGAGTGACAAATCGGCCACATAATCTGTCAGAAGCCTGACCCTATGGGCTGACAGCAAAGCATTTCCCTTGAGAACATATTCTCCACTTAACCTGGAAAAAGGCAGCTTCCTCTTGAGCGGAAGAGGAAGAAGACAGCTGGCAAGGGATCGCGGTTCTAGACACAACCACAGCTTAGGTATTTCCCAAAGAGGAGAGGAGGTTGAGGTTGGGCCATTGTCCACTTCTGATTCAATCATCTTCAGCGCGGAGGCTCATATACTCTGCAGAGCATTACTATAGCTGAATTGGATCCGAGCAGGGTTCTAGATGAGCAGGGCTGTTTTCAGAGAAGATAGGGGACTACTTACTTTAGGTGAGTAGTTATTGTGAGCCATCAGTTAAGTGTATGTCACTGTCTGGAAGCTTCTTGGCTATAGTACCCTCCCCCTCCCACAATCCCTTGGTCTTGTTAGTTGACTGTCTCATGCTTATATTCCTTGCTTGTACAATTGCTCACACTTCTCACTGACATAGATAAGGATGTCAATCATCTCGTATTCAGACTTCTTTCTCACAAAATTCTAACCTCATCTTCCTAGGGCACTTGACCATTTCTGACTACCTCCTACATAAAGGAAAATGCTATCCCAGATGTTTCCCAACATTTCAACACTCTTGCCACCTGTTCTTTTACTTGGGGACCTCATAAATGATTGTCAGTTTCTTTTTATCTAAAATGAAGGGATTGGACTAAAATGATCCTGAGTTTCCTTTCAGTTCCAGAATTCTCTGATGCTATAATTTTTAACCATTCTTTTGCCCTGCTACTCTCATTATCAAAAGCTGTTACTTCCTTATATCATGGAATCCTTTAGCGTTAGGGTTATAGCATACTTCTATAATTCACGCATAATATTTATAACAGGAGTCATTTTGCAGATATAACGTAAAGTGTATAAATACGTGATTAGAAGATTGTAGGGTAATAGGGTATAATCTGATGATTTTAATGTATCATACAGCATTTTACAATATTGTTACACAATATAATGTATATTTTATGAGTTCTTGACAGCATTTTAAAAATCTTCTGACACTGCTTTTCAGGTTGCTTAAGATGTTCATTAACTCTCTACTACTTCAGAATAATCTTTACTAAGTGAAACATCTGCCCTCGAATCAGACTATTTTTATCCTATTTTAATCCAAATGATGTGTCTCTGCTGCATGTTAATAGGTGCTCCATACAAAAGGATTTTATAATCAAGTAAATTTTGGGAAAGGCTGGGTTAAACACAGTTAAACCACTTTTTACTGCAGGACTTCTCAGAGCCTTTATGTACTTTGAAAGGAGCCCCTTTCCAAACTTTTTTCACCGGCTATTTAACAACTCATGAAGTGCTGCTCAATGAGGTATTAGGCTGCCCTCTAATTACTTGATGCATACTTTGTATTCCAATCTAGAACTGGATTAAAACTAATAAAGGAGAAAAAAATTAATAGCTTTCAAGATTTTTCTGTTTGTCTTTCTTGGCCCCATCTGAAGTGCTTACATTCTCACCCTGACCATACCTCTGAATGCTTCTTCCAAGTCCTGCTCTTTTATTAAATCTGTTGGAACTAAATCTACGGAGAGAGAGGTAGGGACATTAGGAAGAAAAGGAGGAGGAAGTAAATATGAGAAAATGCTTCAGGAACGTTCCTCTGATGTTAAAAGCGTTGCTGAGAACAAGGCTAGTATCATAAGCAAATACTTTTTATTTCAGGAAGCATTTATGAGCTTTTATCCTTTCTCAGGGCTTAGCTTGTTAGTAAAAATGATGATAAAATGATTTTAAGGGCTACTAAGTCGATTTTGAACAAGGTGAACGTTCTTTTGAAACAACCTGGAAGTCCTACACATTTCTACAGGGCATGATTTATCTAAGCTTTCCTTTGATGTGTTGTTTTCTTCAGCATGTATGCCTTGCAGTCCCACAGTCCTATCACCAGAGAAGAGCCCACACTCGGCTCTTCTCCTGCCGGCTGCTTCTGAAATTCTGGGGACGCTTCACTTACTTTGCAAAGAAGGCAAGGACCATTCTCAAGACTCCCGACAACCACTGGTGCTGAAGCTAGATGTTTCCTCACAGTAAGTCCTCATTGTTTCCTTCATCCAACAAACAAGGTAGAGATGATTTGGAAACTGTCCCTGCTCTCAAAGAGCTTACAATCTAGCTAGAGGAGTCCAGCTGGGGATGGGAGGTACCTAAGAGAAGAATGGTCCGCTGAATGGATGGGAGTCACGGAGAGGGCATCCTGGAGGAGGTGTTAATTGGGCTGAATCTTACAGTGTCTCCTTGGTAGACAAAGGAAAGCAAATGGATTCATGAGAGAGGGCACAGCTTGAGAAATCTCACAGAAACATAGAGCAGCCTGCTGTCATTTGGGAACAGCTAGTTATTCCTGTAGCTACGACACAGAGCAGGGCAGAGCTGGGGAGCAATGCAGGCAGGCGCCATGTAGTGTATCATGCAAGGATTCAACTTTATCCCACAAACGATATGGAGCCACCCTAAAGTGTAATGCAAGGGGAAGACAAAAATCTAAGTTCCATGTAGAACAATTAACGTTGCAGTATGGTGGAGAACAGATTTGAGGGCACCGGTCTAGAGACTGGGAGAGCAAAGGGAGGGTGTGAGGGTCCAGGAAAGGGATGGCATGGCCCCAGTCGTGACAGCAGCAAGGAGGCTGCAAGGGGATAGCTAGAAGAAATATCAAGGAGGCAGCATACGTGCAACCAGTTCTCAGTTTTGGTGTGCAGCTGGAGCGGTCTGAAATTTCCAGCTTCACTGACCGGGAAGACAGAGGTATCTTGCCCCGAGATGAAGAATCCAGAGGAAACAGTGAGTGTTTCGGGGGCGGGAGGGAGACAGGATGGAAGAGATTCAGTTCCGTGTTTCAGTTTCTGTGTTTCTGATTGGGAGGGGCTTGCGGGACATCCAGGAGGAAGTGACAAGAGAGAACTGTATATGTGGAACTGAAGCCTGAGAGGGGTGTGGGCTGGAAACTGTGATTCTAGAATCGTTGTTGGGTCACTGGGTGGGGTGGAAGGGGATACTGGTTGGTATACTCCTGAGCCATTGTTCTACCCCTGGCACGACTGTCTTCCGTAGCGATTTACTACCTGCACCATTCAACTCAAGGCAGGTCTTTGAATCATTTCCTATTTGGCTAAATCAAATTTATTCTGTAAGGAAACTTTATGTCATTACTATAAATTTTTAAATGTCATTTGCCATAAATAGCAGTAAATATAAAAATAAAAAAAGATAGCAACTATATAATATATACTCCCTTATGTAATAGTATATATTACATATATAATAATACAACTTCTCTTATATATAAAACAAAATGTGACCAAATTACAAGAAGAAATTAACAAATCCACAATCATAGTAGGAGATATTGGCATATTTTCTCAGTAATTGATAAACCAAATCGATTTAAAAATAGTAAAGATAGGGAAGGTGTGAATGCCGCTTTTTCAAGCAAACATAGATCATCTTTCTAAGTTTTCCCATATACTAAGCCACAAATCTAAGAATATGTATTCTATCATCCAAAACCTCTATTTTACTGACAGTATATTCTGAGTATAGTGCTGTAAGCTAAAAATAAATAACAAAAGGGACACCTGGGTGGCTCAGTGGGTTAAGCCTCTGCCTTCGGCTCACGTCATGATCCCAGGGTCCTGGGATCGAGCCCCACATCGGGCTCTCTGCTCTGCAGGGAGCCTGCTTCCTCCTCTCTCTCTGCTTGCCTCTCTGCCTACTCGTGATCTCTGTCAGATAAATAAAAAAAAAAAATCTTTTAAAAAAAAAATAAATAAATAACAAAAAATATATAGACTTTAAAAAATTTTTTAAATAATTCATGGGTCAAAGATGATATCATAATGGAAATAGGAACTAAGATAATAAAAAGTACCACATACCAAAAATTATGGTATAATGCTAAAACAACATTTGGAGAGAAATATACAGTTTAAAAGAATACATCAGAAAAGAAGAAAGATTCAAGTAAGCTTAGAATCCAAATCAAGGAGCTAAGAGAAAAAATAAAATAAAACAAAACAAAAGCCTCAACTCAGAGAAACTAGAGGAAAATAATAAACATGAAGGTAAAAATGAAATATAAAACAAGTAGCAAAGAAATCAAAAGCTGGATCATTCAAAAGACTAATAAAATACAAATTTCTGCTTTTTAATATAAAGATATCCAGCTTTATTTTACATGGTTGCCTAGTCTTTTTTTTTTTTTTTAAGTAAGCTCTACATCCAATATAGGGCTTGAATTCATGACCCCCAGATCAAGAGTCATGCTCTACCCACTGAGCCAGCCAGGCGTCCTAAAATTTCTTGTAAGATGCACAAGGGAAGAGTCCTGCCACAAATAAAGATAGTAAGAATAGGCAGATATTAGGAATGTTCAAAAAGTACATCTGTATACAGTGGTTTGAAAATGAGAAATTTAAATCAACAACACTGAAAAATTATAAAATTAAATAATTTCTCAGAAAAAAATATAACATATGAAATGGACCAAAAAAGAAAGAAAAACATGAATAGACTTAGAACAACTATGTAATTTGAATTATTAGCTTAAACACACACACAACCACCTGTACAAATACCATTCCTTTACATCACCAACAATCAAAGTAATTTTTTAGAAGAGATATTACAATAGCAACAAAGCAGTCATGATATCTAGGAATAAATCTAATGAAGAATATACAAGGAAGAATTATAAAACTTCAATAAAGGACATAAAGAAAAACTGTAGGACATATATCCAGTTCACAAAACAGAAGACAACACATAACGATGATGATTCTCCCCCAAATTATTTCATAAATTCAATGTACTATGCTTCTGTTCAAAATTCTAAAGGAGTATTTCACATAAGTGGGTGATCTTGAAACTCAAGGAGAATATAAAGATCAAAGAACAGCCAAGAAAAACTTAAATCTAAAGGTGGATTCACCCTTTAGGAAAGATTATGATGAAACTGTAATATTTAAGTCAGTACAAGACAAATGAACAGAAAAGAAGTCTAAAAACAGACCCAAATATAAAACTAGAACTTGGTATAGGTTCAAAGAGGCTGTACAAGTCAAAGAGAAAGGGATGGATTACTGAAGAACCATAGGAAAACGAAACTAAAGCCTTTAGATATGAACATAGGTTACATTTATGACTACACGATAAGGAAAGATTTCGTAAATATAAAGCCAAAGTACAACCCGCAAAGGAAGGTACTGTCAGATCTAACTATGTTAAAATTAAAATTTTTATGATAAGAAAAAACCATAAACAATGTGAAAGGATAAGCCACAGGATAGATAGAAAAAGATGTTTGTTTCCCATCTGTAACTAACAAAGTATTAATGCCCAGGAGATGTTTAGAACTTCTACATATTGCTAAATGTTGCTTTTGAGAGTATAAATTGGCAAAAGTATATTAGGAACAATTTGGAATATTCAGTAAAACTGAACATAGAATTACCCTATGACCAGCAATTCTTCTCAGGAATCTCAGAGAAATATGGGCTCACACTGAGAGGAAGATGCCTCGGACATAGCATTGTCATAGGAACAGAAAAAAAAAAAAAAAAAAAAGGAAAAATTGATGGGGAAATGGATAAACTGGTTTATGCAAATACTTGAACACAATAGAGCTGCTAAAATAAATTATTTCCATCTACATATTTCAACATGGATAAATCTCAAGTATATAATTTTGAGTTTAAAAACAAAGCAATTTGCCTAAGAATGTGTTCAATACGATGCCATTCATTAAAATGTAAAACCCCACAGGACCATATATTGTTTTCTGATACATACAAACGTGGAAAGTACACCACGTACGCTAATAATGCTGGCTATAGTGGGTGCAGTTGTGCTCCTACTCCCTCTGCACTCCCTTTTCTGAAATTTCCAGCACCTTCTTACAGTCAAAACCCTCCTAAAGGATGGATGAGGAGGATGGTCAGCCCCACCCATCCTGAGGTCAGGCCTCAGGGCAGGCCTGAGTGCCAGGAACTTTACAATAAAACACAAGAAGGCTGTCAGGTAAATATTCTAAGCTCCTCAGCTCTCAGTGGAACAGCTCTGAGCCCTGTCTACACCGTCCCCTAAAGTCCCTTTTGGGACTGAGCCCAGCTGCCCACAGGAATAACCCGTTCACTGTCACACTCTCCACTGACTTCCTTTCCTTCCTGGTATCACTTTCCTTACTTCCCTACAGCTGCTGTTGAACCTGGGATCAATTTTCAAACTACCCCCACAGTATCGGGACAGGAGCTACCTTCGCGAAAGGGAAAGGGGAGAATGGGGTGGGTGCACGTTTTCACTGTATCCATCAAGTTTTACTTCTCAAAAAAGAAATATGAAGTAAATATTAGCAAAATGTTAGGGTGGTGGATTTATGGCTGTTATTTTATTTTGTATATTTTCTGGGCTTTCAACATGTCATAATTAAGAATAAAAAATGTGTCATAAAGTAAATGCTTGATAAATCCACGATAAACAGAACACTAGTTCTGTATTTCATTAGATCCCTACCCCTAGGGCCACCTCTGGGATATTTGAGGATCCAAGCAACTATTTTTTGCATTTGGATTTTAAAATGTAGGGGCACTGGGTGCCTCCGTCAGTTAAGCATCTTCCTTGGGCTCCGGTCCTGGGATCGAGCCCCACATTGGACTCTGTAAAGTTTTATAGGCGAGGTAAACACCAGATGAGGCAGGCGCAAGGCAAGACTTATTAAAGGCATCTCCTGTGAAGTTTCCGGTCTCAGGAGAAGGGAGGAAAGTCGCGCCGGGAGGAGGCTCGCACTCTCGGTTGAGGTGCCCCGACTCGGAGAGGAGAGTCGGGGAAGTCACACTGGGAGGGAGTCGGCGGGATCTTTTATGGGGCCAAGGTAGGGCGTGGGCTCACATGGTAAGGTATTTGGTGATCAGAGGGTATGGGGGGTGCGGAGGACTGATGCTCCTGTTTCCTGCATAGATATCAGGTTACCTGTGGAGACGTGACCGGGCCATACATCCTTTTGGCAGGAGAGTCAAGGGTTACGGAAGCGGGGGAGGGTGCTGGAAGATGGCGGCCCAGCCATCATTTCTGGCCCAACAGACTCTTTGCTCAAGGGGGAAGCCTGCCACTCCCTCTGCTCCTTCTCTGTCTCACTCTCTCAAATAAATAAATAAATAATCTTTTTAAGATGTATTATAAAATTCGTGGGCACATAGGAAGCAAAGTGATTTATCAATGAAGATTTAGAATGATAGAGAAGAGTTGTTTATGTATTTGTTACTATCTAATCAGGGCATGGGAAGGTTCACCATGGTGTGCAGTTATCATCTCTTCCTGTTCAGATCCAAGGACTATCATGCTTTTTCTCATCAACTGCACCATTCCTAGATAATTTTGTATATCCCATGCATTAAGAAAGGTAGCAATAGTGTCATTACTCACAGTTCATGGCTCATCGGAACTGGCTATGGTTCGGAGTCTCCTAATACCATTTATTTAATTGTGGTTCCTGCATCACTTAGGACATTGTATCACCAACCACAGAGCCCATGAACACAGATTTCCAATGACTGCCTCCAAGGTGGCTTACTGTGCTTCATTAACACCGACCATAAATGCAAGTCTCATACAGATTATTCAGGAAATGAGAATGATCATTCATTTTCTGGTTGTATTCTATTTACTACCTGGAATTTTATAGCATAGAGGTAGAACATGACATCATTCATCTTGAACTCTTTAGGCCAAATGACTGCATTCCTAAAAGGTAATCTCTTTCAATGTTGACAGAATTTCTACTTTTGACACAGGGCTACCAACAAGAAGAGTGAGTAAGAGGTGAGTGCATGGGGTATGAAGAGCTGGCCCATTCATTCAACCATGTCTGTTCCCCAGCCAGCGTGGCTCAAGCTAGACCAGGGAGAACATGGCATTGCCATATCCATCCAAGGCAAGAGACAACATCCATTGGAAGGTCGCACTGGTATTAGGGAGCAATAGTCTCAAAAACCCTTGGAAATAAACTCAGCCACCGTGAGGACTGCCTGATATGTGGCACAGAGCCTGTGGAGAGCATGGGGTGGCCACAGAGAGCCAGCATTGGAGGTGCCGTGGGGTAAAGGATGCCTACCACCTCCACTGCTCCCTTCAAGTACCAAAGCCAGAGGGAGCACCATGGTTGAAGCCAACACACACCACTCCAGTCCAGATGGTCAGCTGTGGACGACCAGCAATCTACAGCCCAAAATACATCCTCGCTTAGTATGAGTGAAAGTCACCCCCATCAGCTCTCAGCGCTATCTGGCAGCCCCTTGTCACACGATCCAGTGAAAGAAATATTGAGTTAATCAGGGGGAGCAACCTGCTTGCCAGAACACCCTTGCAGAACGAGGATGGTGCCACACGACCCACAGGCACAAAGTCTGGGGTTCCTCAGGGCAGCTCCCCAGAATGGGTGGAGGGTCAGAGAGAAACAGGGCCCCACCCAAGTCATGGTCCTGGCTCACAGACACCCTGCCAGGCAGCACTGCTGGCCCACTGACCTCAAATGGGACCTTGACATTTTCAAGGAAGGCACTCAAAATACAAGGCCCCTAAGTGTGGGGCACAGCGCAGGGGCCACTCATTCCCATCTCAGAGTAGAATAGTCAGTTGTCTCACAGATCTGTACTGTTTCCTGTGCATCCATTTGTAATTCATCCTTGGTTAGGAACTCATTGAAGAGAAGAATGATATCACAACCTTCATGTCAGTCGCAGCCTCTGGCTTCATGCTAACTTCCAACCATGCTTGTCTTACCCACGGACTGGCCAGATTCTTTCCTTGGAAGCAGAGTCCGAGAAAGGCCTCCCTGGAGGCAACACTTGTGGGACTACCACACAAGAAACTAAAGTGGAATCATTAAAATGTCCTCTTCGAGTGAACCCTCTAGGGCAGTATGCAGTGCTCAAACAGCCTCTGGTGTAACAACCAAGACTCGGGCTCTTCCCTCTGCCGCTTCTACACTGACATTCTGAAGTTAGCAACACCAAAGAACGGGGGTGTCATCTTATAGTCTGGGATCTTCTCAATATTCTGAAAAATTATGTTCTGCATCTTTGTGCAAATAGTGTATCTCATAATCCTTTTGCAAGGCACGTATGTTTGTGTGTGTCTATGTATGTGTCTGCGTATTTATGGATTTGTGTGTGTGTGTGTGTGTGTGCATGCACACACACACACACTCAAGCATTTCTTCCACTAAGCTTCATGGAGGAAAAACTGGAACAATTAATTCCTCTACCCAGGCTGCTAATTCTCTTTCTCTCTCCTACTCTCAGTCTTCTGGCCAATTTAGCCTTTCGCTCCCATTTTGCCTTTTCTCAGTGAAACCGCTGTGTTTCCGCTGTTGAGTGTCATTTCATTACATTTTAAAGCAGCCCTGCTACATCCTCAAATTAACTCTTGTCTGGGGGGAAGTGTAAATGGCTTATCAGTGCATAATGTACTTCGTCAAAAAAAAAAAAACCTCACTGTAATGTATATTTCCTCATTGTTGTGCTTGGGGGCATCAATTAATGTCAGAAGGCTGACAATCCTTTGAACACATCCCTTTGACTACAGATGCTCGTGTGACATTTCCTGACATCTGGGCAATGTTTTCTACACATAGCTCACTCCTCTTGCCCTTGATTTCCATGACAGTCTTATACTTGTTTCCTCACCCCCTTCTCCTTCTGGGGACAAAGAGTGTAACAGGAGTGAGTTCTCAATGGACTCTAAACCCCGTGGCATATCCTTCTCTTTTTCTTTCTCTTTCTCCTTGTCCCATAAGAAACTTACAGAAAATTGAAAGACAATAAAACAATGCTGTGTTACCCCTTTCTCTTACATTCTTACAGTTAGTCAGTGGTTCGGTTTTAAAAGAAAGCTTCTAAAAATTGTAACTTCAGAATATTTTCATCTTAATTTTTTAAAAATCAAGACTGTATGGAGAGGGACTTCCATTTGCTATGGAAATGCACAGAGTACTCACCAAGAATGGAAATGGAGACTAGGCAGACCACCTGAAGTCAGTTAGATGACCCACAGGGCAATAAGCCTAAGTCACTTATGGTTCATTGCATAGACAGAAACTGCACCAAGTCAACACTGAGCAAAGAGTTCAGAGGTGAGTTACAGAGAAAGTGTACGCCTGGGCTCCCATCTGGGACCGCAGATGGCATCTCTCCTTCTAATACCTGGTCCAGGTATTCCGAAGCCCTGGGGGGAGCACCCCCCCAATATGTGCATGTGGGCGCAATGCCCTCAGGCAGGCCTGGTCCTCTCTTTTTCTTTCTATTTGGAATGTCAGTGCTAAGTTCAGTTACAAAAACATAACCGATCCCCACTGGGAAAATCCAACAGATCCTTTCAGAACATGGACTTGTTTCCCCACAGCACGGTCTTACACATCTTGAGATGCATAGAAAACGCAAACCAGTCAGAAGGAAACCAAAAGGGAACGCCACGACAAATAAATGGAGAGGTTTTTCTTGCACCCCTGCAGAGTTGGAGTGAAAAAAAAATATTGCTTGTTTATAGAAATGTGACCTTGAGACTTCAAAGAAAAGAAAGATGCAGTGGGGGTCATTGGTGAAGGAAAGGCCTTTTTCTTAGATTTTTTAATGTCGGTTTTGTAAGTTGGTGAAGCCAAAGTGAGTTAAGAGATCAGTAAATTGATTTTTTTTTCCTTACTGGAAATCAGCTGAGGCTTACCATTCTTTATCATGTTATGGTCTTACCCTAGGCAAAAATATGGTTGCTTTCAAAACAAACTTGAGGGAGAGGGCAGATGGGACCTAGAAGGATTCCAGCATTAAAACTTCAAAGCCCTTTTCTTTGAAACAAATTTCCTTTGCACAAACTGTAATGAACATTTAAAGGATACTGTGGAACGACACTGTCAAAACGGAACCAGGAGACATCCCGCACTGCAAAGACACACGCGTTGTCAGTCCAAAACGGATTAGAGGCACGTCCAAGAAGCACCTCTGTGGTGACAAATTGCTCCAGGACCTTCACTTTTCAGCCCCAGTTAAATCTTCGTGACTATGAAACAGCAGTTTTGCAAGAAACATGGTTTAAGCTCTAATAAAACGTTTCTTCCCTGCTTTCCCTAGATGAATAAATTCAAGACGAGATCTCCGAAGTTTCCGCAGGAAAACTCCAGCTATGACCCCATCACCAGCCCCTAGGGTCCCAGGTCTAACGATGGTCAATATCACAATGGAACAGGGCTCCGCTTTGATATTCCATTTCACTCAGATCCCTGGAGCACATCTCCATAAACCAGCTGGAAAAGAAGAATTCTAATAACAGTAACAACCGCATCCTACTCGGTGATCAAAAACTGCAACTATGTTTTCCAGTCTGCTTGCGGTGATGGAGTGTCATCACTTGGAATGAAAAACCACGGATTATAGCCCCTGTGCCCATATGCTTTTGAGGCCCCCTTTGCCTCAAACCCAAAGATGACTTGATTTTTAAAGTGGTTTCTGAACTCCTGCCTCCTAAGCTCAAAGACACAATATATTTATTCAAGGAGAGCTCCGCAGAGGTGAAGGAGGTGATCCAGGGAGACTCTTACCATAACTTCTTCCCAACTGCCATTCATTAAACATGTTCCATCTCATGAACCATGAATCATTTCATTTTTAAGTACTCTTTTATTTCCTTTAAATTTATCTAAAACTTTATTAGATTCAGCTGGCACAGTCCTGACAGACAGCCTGCATACATTTTAAACCTTCCCACCGGAGAAGCATAAAACATTTAAAATCTATATTTGATCTGACAACAGCAGCACAGTGTTTGAATTAGAAACAGATTAGACATAATTGAAGATAAAGAGGACGCAAGCACCACTCCCACTTTGGTGAAGTGGGCTTTAAATTATCAGATTCATCCAGAATACATTACCGAGAAACATTGAATTGTTATCTTTAGACAGCCTTTTCTAAGAGTTTACAATTTCTCAGTTCAGTGAAGCTTACCACCAGCTTGTTATCAGAACAAAAAACGAAAAATCATTCGGTTCAGAGCACAGAACTGATCTCACCTCAAAAAGTACACATTTCCTTCTGATAACAGACACTTCATTGGACAGCCAAGGGGCTGCACCCCCCACAACCTTTTCAGGTCTTTCCACTTCCCAGGTAATTCCTGAGCAGGCTGCAAACTGGCACTGTTTACCAATAGGGCTGCCTGCCAAGCCCCGCCTCCATCTTTAATTAAACATCCGCAGGTCACTGGTATATTCACGTACACGCCCACTCACTCGCACACGCATGCACGGACACACATCTCGGCTTTGCCAGAGCCCTTCCACCTCGCTCATTAGTAATGGAGCTAAACTCATTATGCAAAGCAAATTTACCAAATTTAATTACTGAAAGTTAAATAAACAGGGTGCAGTATTTGGGGGGTTTTGTTTGTTTTAACAAACAAAATCAGACTTTGCAACACAAATCAAACGTGGACCAGAATAATTCCATTACAAAGTGAGTAACAGAGCACAAGCCTGTCTAGGTTACTTCTCATTAAATATGTCTTTACTCACGTCCAGTGGAAGACATAAATAGTCTCATAAGGCATCAAATCGCAAGTTTTCTAAAGACAAAAATAAGGATAGAGGAAGGGGGAGGACAGGATATTGAATTACTTTGGAAAAATTTGGGGTCCACTAGATCATAAAAATCTCAGAACCCTTTTGGTTAAGCCAAATCTTGAACTTAAAAGCTTAATTCAGAAGTTTCCACTGCAGGAAAGCAATAATTTTTATAAGCAACTAGAAATATTCCCATTCTCTTTCTCTCTCTCCTCCATCTTATTTATTTTCATTCTGCCAAGTTTTAAGGAGGAGGTAGGGGCTTTTGGAAATCTACGTTGAGACACGCATCAGATCTGACCCACAGTAGGTATTTGATAAACCATGGTAGAATTAAATGATTAATGTAGGAGTATCTGGCTTTGATTTTGCCACCTCCTATCTGTACTTTAATGTTTCCCTCAGCTCTTTCCCTAAAGCTCTTTCTTTTGTCTTCCGTGTTACCTCACTCGTTGGAAGCATTTTTTAATTGAAAAAACCTGAAGTGCTTTGTGATTTCCAAGTAATTTAAATTAGACCATGGAGGGAGAGTCTTGAAGACATTCGGGTTAAGACTGTCTATGTACAGGAAGTAGGTATGTGTACATGCATGCCAGTGCATGTGTGTGTGTGTGTGTGTGTGTGTGTGTGTGTGTGTGTGTGTGTATGTGAGAGAGAGATCAGGAGAGTCAGAAAGTTACTTCTAGCTACATAATCCCCAGAAGGCAGCCTTCTAGATTAAGAAAGGACACAGTTTTGGGAGTCAGAAAGGTCTGCATTTAAATACGAATGCTCTGACTGACCATAGTCCAACTACTGGACCCCGTTTCCTCCTCCTCACACGGGGAAAATGCCTCCCTCCAGGGCTGCCATGAGGTTTAAATGAGGTCACATCTGTTAGAAAGCTTCATAGGGTGCAAACTCTAGAACCTAAAACCGTGTGTCCTGCACACACAATGTGAAAAATTGGGGTTGTGTTCCCCAAATGCACTTTGAATAACAAAAACATCACAGTGATAGTAAACCAAAACTAAAACGCACGCATTTTACAGCAAACAAACATTTATCTAACACAAATGATTTTTACAAATGTATCTTTTAAATGCAAAAACAAACTCAGATATAAAATTTCTACCACAGCTCCTTCTTTTCTGAGAGTTTGCCAGACCAGGCACTTTGTATGATGCTGTGAGTTTGAAAAGTAGGCACCTTCTTCCCGCCCTGGTAAATCCATAGGATTCTTGATGAAATTCTCGTCTGAAAAAAAAAATTGTTTAGCCTATCCTGTATACAGCCCTGGTAGAAGTCTGCCCAATGGTGGTAAATGCTGGGAGACGAGCATCCATGGCAAATTCTTATTCTTCAATAACTTGTCTCACTTATCTATTCCAGTGACTTCTCTTTGCCACACCACTGATTCCAACCATTTCCTTTCTCCGGAATGCTGATGACACAGATTTCTTCTCCTGGAGGAACAAAAATATCCTTTGTTCTCGCTGACAACATGTCCCTTTGATGTCTCTGTGAGTCTATTCTTCAGCCTAGAAAATAATATTAATAATAATGCTCTTGCCAAATTTGGTCCTTAGCTCTGTAGAAGAACAAATTTGCTGCATGCAATCACGCATCCATGCAAGCAAAAGTTTCCACCTCACAAGCCATCCCATCACGTTTTCTTAGCTCTACTGATTGCATCGACCTGAGCACTCTTCACTTCCTTCGAATATTTCCCCTGCCCTTCAGAACTGCTCTCCCAGGCAAATGGAACAATTTGAAATTGCTGGCTAGCTCGCCTGCTTTCAGAACCAACTCCTGTTGACGAAAATACACTTTATTTCCATAAGGATGGATTTTTCTTAACCTTTTTATATCGTCTTTTGTGTCTCATATGTCCTCTTTTTAAACATATCGAAGAGAAAAAAATCATTTCAAATTCTGAAGCCACTCTACCAGAGGGTAGGTGACAGAGACTCAGGCTGAGGACAGCGAGCAGTCTCTTCTGACTAGGAAGCACCTTCCAAGGTTTTAATGGAGGCAGAGCCACCCTGATTATGGAGAAAGAATCAGTCACTCACCTGGTGGCTATAATCTGAGTGCGGCTGGGTGCCTTCATTTTTTTTTTTTTTAAAGTAGTGACTTGCTATTTTGTGGGTAGCTAGTAGTGTTTGCATTTGAGAGAAGAAAATGGAATTTGTTGTTGAGGAAGACCCTCTACTTAGTCAGTCGAGACCATTTTAATGAGGTTCTTTAGTCATGCAAATACCATGTGAGAGCATCCCCGTAGTTCTCTGGAAGACCCTGAGCTGGAGAAGTGACCCAGGCACCCAGGTTTCAGGCTGAGAGTCTGAATGTCCTTCTTCTGCATGTCAATTGGGCTTCTCAGCAACACTATCCTCTGTGGAGTCTCAGGAAGCCCATCCCCTCAGATGCAGATGGAGACCACCTGGGAGCCTGGGAGACATTTGTGGCTTTGTGTCCAAGCATTTTCTCCTGAGGAGTCAAGACCGGAAGTTGAACTCTCAGGGATTTGCAGGTCAGAACCCCTTTTCTGGGGACACAAAGAGGACCCTGGGTGATGGCCTTGGTCCCAGCCCCATCTGGACTGGAGGGAAGGTGTGCTCCCTGTGGCGTTCCCCACAACCCAGCAAGTGAGCCTCGGGGAAATGTACCCCACAGTCGCATCTGGGCCTTGGGAGACTCCCTGTGAAGAAAATGGATCCACCACTGTCAGTCACCCAGGAGCAGGGAAAGAGTGGGTGAGGACCAGAGGAGGGCAGGACAGGCTCTCTGTGAACCCCAGAGTCGACTGCATTCTAGCTCTCAAGGCCTAGAATGCCCCGTGTTGAGGCTTGTGCTGCCCTCACCACTAGGGAGCCTGTGGGAATTAAAAAGGAAGATTTTGGCCTGTGGGCTTTGGGGGACCCCTTCTGACAGCAGTTGTAAACCACTCCGTGTTGTCTACACAAGCCTAGCCTGAGTTACTCAGGGAGGTAAGGAGGGCCGCGGGCCCGCCCCAAGGCTGGAGTAGGCATGGGCTGGAGGTGGGCTGGAGAAAGGCAGGCGCGCCCACGAAAGCAGCTGGATCATGAGAGCCATCAGGAGTGTGAGCAGAGGGTGGCATCCAGATTAAAAGGCTGAGTAGAAAGAAACACTAGAGGGACTTGTTCTCAGGGACACTAGGACCTGGCTATCAGGACCCCAGATTCCTGGGCTTATTTCATGGATTACCATGAGGATACCTGAGGAGATAATTGAGGTCCCTTCCTTCGGCCAATGGGAGCTTGTGTTGTAGTAATCTGGGTATACAAAGGATAGGCCATTTCAGTTTCTCAAAATGCTTAAGCAACAGATGTCTAGGTTGGGTTCAAATTATTCCCATGGGGTCTTACTAAAATCAGGAGATCACCTACAAAAGACACAAGAAATATGCCCTTTTGAAACCTTTCTTCTGCATTAGGGGTTATATGCAACTGACAAATCACTAAATTACCTCTGAAGCTAATAATAGAGTATATGTTGATAAAATTGAATTTAAATAAAAATAAATAAATACAAATAAAAAATAAAAACATAAAACCTTTCTCCAAATTCAGATAGATCTCCCAAAGAACCAAAGGAATAGAAGATAGTTCTATCAAGATAAAGAATTAATAATAGCCTAGTACATGTATTAGAAAGTTTATGACTAAAAAAAAAAGTTTATGACTTACATTTTTGTTGGACTTCTAATCTCTGGAAATAAAGCATTCTTGCCTTGAATGTAGCCACTCAGAAACAGGGATGTCTGTGGGTCACAGAACACTGTCCTCTCACAGATCCTGCTTTCCACAGAGGAAGGCAGATTCACCAAGGATCTTTTTTGTACTGATACATTTCACCAGTATAGAAGACCTAAGTATAATATTTAGGTTTGAGAATGGAAATAAAAACATAATGTTAAGCCCCATGAGATAAGTATCTTCCCAAACACAGTGGCATAAAAGAGACCACCTTCTGATATCCTCTCTTTTCCTTAACTCAGCGAGTCTGTGAGTGATTTTAAAGCACTTGCCCTTGCTTCTGACTTTACAGAGCTGAGGCAAGGTCAGGTGCGAGCACAGCAGCCAGACACAGAATTTGCTTGAAATCAGGCCTCAAATCTAGAAGCACAAGTCTATCCAGCTACCTTTCTGTTTTCTCAGTTTTAACAAGCCCTTGTATGCTTCTCAAGTTCTAGCATATTCACCCCTGGATAATCACAAAGTTCATTTAAGGCAAGTTATGGTTTTCGAACAGATCTACCTTTGGATCACTTTTGGATGAGATTTACATAATTCAGGGGGAGAAATGGTCAAGTTATTTAACAAATCTGATAGTCATGTAGCTTGATTCAATTTTTTGTTTCTTGGTTCTACAGCTCTAGTGAGGTATAATTGATGTACTTTATAGTACACCTCTTTGAAAGGAACAGCTTAATAGATTTTAATTTCCATATATACCTATGACACCATCACCACAGTTGAGATAACAAATATGTCCATCATCCCCCCCCCCAAATTTTCTCATGGTCCTCTGTTTTTAACCAAGAAGAATGTATCCACTAGCTTTTACTCTCTGCTTCAGAAAGACAAATTGTCAGGAAATCAATTTAGGAGCCTTATTTGGCCTTTATTTGGACAAGTAGAATAAATACAAGCAGTTTGTTGACAATGCATTCTTAAATAAGGGAACAAAAGTATCTGTCTTGAAATGGCATTTTAGAAGAAGACGTCTCCATAGTAAACCCAGTTTGTCCCAGGAAGAACTGAGCTACGTGAAGGATGGAATTGACAAGGAAGCAACCATATTTTGAAAGGTCCCTTGGCTGTCCTCTCTTACAGGTCTGCAAATTTCTCAGAAGCTAACCTGGAGAAAAACAACAGATTTCTGCCCGCGGATATTCTAGATTCGACTCTGTCTCAGACTCAGTGATGGAAGGGAAACCCCTATCTTGGGTAGTATTTGGGGAAACCACATTTTATAACTAGCCTCTAATTAAATGCTACTTAGGAATTGTTTGGTAAAAATCTTAATATTCCAGATAAAGTAATGTCAATAGCCCTATTAATACTACAGTACAGTGATTTTCCCTTCTTTGATCTTTGTCTCAGCTGGAGTCCTAGATTCCTGGTTCTGCTGCTTCCTAGCTGTGAGTGTCCCTGGGTAAGACATTTCACATCTCCAGGACTCAAGTTCCTCATCCGTAAAATGGGACTCATGGTAATCACAGGGTTTCCATGAAGATGAGATCATAGAATAGGCACTCGATTCACATTAGCTGTTATGATTGTACATCTGCCTACTGCTTTTTCTAATTGTGCTATCTGCTGGAAGCAAGAGAGAAAAGTCACAAATTCCAGTGTTGTTGCCATTCTGGAGCAAGAATTTATTACTCACCAATTTTTAGTGGAGCCAGCCATTCGCTGGTGGTACCTGGCCATTGGCCAATGACCAGGATAAACTCCTGGAAGTCTCCAGGAGCCTTCTGGTTTAGGGAGAGAAGAAACGTCAATTGTGGGAGAGAAGTCCTCCACCAGTGCAGCTTCCCGAGACTAGAAGTCATTGTTGGAAAGCCTCAAGATTCCTCTTGTTCTCTTGCAAGGCCCCCCGGGAAGCAGTTCTCTAGATATGAAGTGGTCCCATGGGGGTCCAGCCTGTCCCTCTATAGCCACATAATCATTACGAAGTGTCCATCTTAGTTCTGGGAGCTTGTCCTAAGAAAATCATCCAAAAAGAGAAATAATAATAAAAAAAAAAAACAGTCATCAGAAAGTATACCTAATACTGATGCTAATAGTGAAGAGTTCTCAACAACCTAATGCAATGGCTAAATTTTGACACATCCCTGTGTTGGGATATAATGCAGGGATTTAGAGGGATAAGGGATAAAAGGATAAATACAAAGGCCACCTAGACAAAGAAAATGATTAAGGTTGATTATGAGGTTAGATTATGATTATCTTCCCCCAGAAAGCTCTAGTCAGAATTTTGGTTGAGTTCACTGTACTAGTTGCTAAGTATAAAACAGGGAACAAGACACTAGCCTTGCTCTCAAGGAACAGACAGGGGAAGAGCATTTTAAGCAGAAGATGTGAAGGCAGAGAGGAGTGATATTGCCATACTCGGGTATTCCTAGCACCATCAGTAACATAAGGCATGGTAGAACTAAAGAATTCAAGAGGCAGGGAAGAGACAGGCCCATATATCCCATAGCATTAAACTTTAACCTGTACATAACAAGAGAGCCCCTGAAGGATTCTATGCAAGGGAGTAGAAACGTTTTTTTTTGTTTTTTTTAATAGAACACTCTGGCAACCCCATGAAGGCTCAAGGCACTGGAATCAAGTAAGAGGCCATTGGGAGCCCAGTGAGAGATAATTGACCCACTAGGTCCAAAACTGAGCTCCTCATCTCCTGGCCCCTCATTCCCACCACAAACCCACCATCCGAACACTGCCCCCCATGGTAAATGGGTCGCGATGACCCTTCTCGTCACTCCTCAACTGCTCGCTCTCTCTCATAGCCCACGTCCTCCCCATCAGCAAGTGCTCTCTCAGCCGCCAGAGGGATCCTTTTAGAACCCGGCAACCAGGTCACTCCTCTACCCCATCTCCCTGAGACTTGCTTGCTTCCTCTCCCTTGCTTCTTTCCTCCTAAGAATTTATCACCTTCTACCAACACAGTAGGTGATTAGTGATACATATTTGTTAAAAGAATGTTTAGATGATGAAAGTCATTAACTAAGGGAGTAGACTTAGATTAAAGGGAGTCATTATCTAAGGGAGTAGATTATCTAAGAGAGTAAAAGAGAGAAATAGGTAGGGAGGAAACATTTTTGAGAATGACTTTGGAGGTGAAACTGACCATATTCAGTAACTGATGGAAAGATTCAGGAATCAGAATGACCTCCAGTTCTCTCACCTGGGCATCTGGATGAGTTGCCATAACCTGAGTGAGGGAGGGATGCAGTGGGGCAGGTATGAGGTATGGAACATCCTGAGTGAGAAGCCCCAAGGGGTGTACAAATGCAGGCATCTGGTAGACCACTGGGCAAGAAATCACAGGGATTCCCTCAGCCTACCAGACTTGTCCTGGCCTAGGTTCCAGATAAGGTCTGGAGAGGGGGAAAATCCAGTTCGGGAAGTCTTAAACTTTAGTGTACGTGTGAATGTCCCAAAGATCCCTACTTAAAGTTCACACTTCCTGACCCATTACCTTTGATATGTAAGGTCCATAAGGAGACCGGAAATCTGCATTTTAACTATTGCCCAGGGGATTCTGGTACCGACCATCCACAGGCCTCACTTTTAGAAACAAGATCTTGATTCTTCTCTCTCACTTCGATATCACTATTCTGCCTAGCTGTCTGAAAAAATCTTTGTTATCATTTTTTAAAGTCCAGACATTGTTAGATGATAATGCCGACATCCGAGTAGCATGTAGACTGCAATACTTCTGTGCATTTGATAAGGAATTTTATGATAACACTATATGTCATAATTATATTATAGAATGCAATAGCACATTCCAGTGAGTTACACATAATTATGTTAAAAGCAGTATTTAGGGCAATTACATCATTTGTTGAATTGTTATAATTTCATTAAGTATAGAAACCTATAATGGATTAAATTCAGGAATGGTAAAGTTTTATAGTGGCTCCCCTTGAGAAGTATTAAAGCATATGAGGCTCGTATTGTTCCGCTGAGTTCCAATTAGGACCAAACACAATAGGAAATTAGAGGCAATTTGCCTGGCATAACCTTCTTTGGTTTTGTTCTACCCCCAACTCCATACCTACCACCTTCCCTTCTGATAGGAAGCAGTCACTTACTCTGGTCTCCCTGGGCCTAATCCTCCACCTTCTAGACACCCTCACCTTCTCTCTAGCTTGCTCTCCATTCACTGAAAAATACATCTCTGTTTCTCAGAGCTTTGGGGGTCCAACTTCAGTTTGTTGGTTTTTTTTACAGACTCATATGATGACCCTGGCTGAGAAAAGCAAGGTCCATGAAGCCCAGGACCAGTAGCAGATCAGCAGCACTTCGTAGCTCTTTGGATATGTAGACTCTCTGACCTTACCCACTGCAGATCTACTGAATTAGGATCTGCCTTTAAATAAGATCCCCAGTTGATTTCTCTGCACGTGCAAGTTTGAGACACCCCACTCAAAAGTCTAGAGTAGATCAACCTGGTCCTCTTTCCTAATGAGGAAAACAATACCTAAATTGATGAGCCCATTCACAAGTGGTTAGCAGAATCATGCTAGAGCAAGAATGAGGCTGTTAGTATTTCACTAATAGCTACAATTAAGCACCAACTATGTGCTTTGCCTGCATTTTCTCTTTTAAGCCACTCAATAACCCTGCAATGCAATCAGTGCACCCACTTTCCAAGGCAGGAACCACAACACAGAGATGGAAACTTACTGAAGGTTAGAATTAACCAAGTTTCCTAACACCAGATCTTTCCAATTCCTACATCTATGCTCTCAAAACAGGGCTTTTTTTGTCTAACACTTAAAAAACAAATGGTTGGAATTCCAGGGTGTCAGGGTTTTGTGAAAGAATTATTTCTTCTCATTCCGGATCTGTCCTTTGCCCTCCCAACATAGGACCAAAGGACTCAAAAACACTTCCTCCCAAGGGAGACTTCTTACCTCTTCTTACATCCACCTGGTCTCTTAGCTTTCAAAGAATTTTACATTATTTCCCCCAACTTCCAACTCTTCACTGGTATGATGGTTAATTTTATGTGTCAACTTGATTGGGCTAAGGGATGCCCAGATAGCTGGTGAAACATTTTTCCTGGATGTGTCTGTAAGGATATTTCCAGAGTAGATTGTCATTTGAATACTTTGAATTACTTGTTTGAACTGAGTAAAGAAAATTCACCATCACCAGTGTGGACAGGCTTCATTCAATAGTTGAGGGCCCAAATCAAACAAATGGACAGAGGAAGAATGAGTATTCTCACGTGTCTTGAGTTGAGGCATTCATCTTTGCCCTCAGACATGGAGCTCCTGGTTCTCAGGTCTTCAGACTCCAGTACTCACACTGGTAGCCTTCCTGGTTCTCCAGCTTACAGACATCAGATCATGGAACTTGTTGACCACCATGATCATGTGAACCAATATATGTGTGGGGTGTGTGTGTGTATTTTTATCCTGTTGGTTCTGTTCCTCTGAAGAATCCTGATTAATACAACTGGGCTGAGTTATAGATGTTCCCGTTACCTCCAAACTGACTCAGCTGTAGCTCCCATTTGAATACAGAGTCCCACCTAGAACCAAGGGGAGCCCCACACATCCCTTACTCCCCCACACCCACAGGAGGCAGGGGAACCCTGTAGGAAGATTGACATCTGCAGCTGAAGATAATTGAGCTCCATTTATCTTCCTTGTCATTCTGGCAATGTCTTCTCCCATCCCAGTTTCCAAGTTGGAATTCCTTGAAACAATCAGCACAGCTTCTTCTTTAATGGGAAGTCTTACTTTTCATTTTTTTACTAGACTTTTTAATCCCTTTCTTTTCCATGCTTCCCTCAGGGTTCCACACCAGCTTTGTTAAAATTCCTGATACCCAAAGGCCCATGGTTCTCATCTTCTCCTTTCATATCCTCCCTAAGGCTTTATTACAGTTCCATTTTCTTCATGACCCAAACTACTCATATTCCTCATCCCATGTGAACAGTTGAGAACTACTAACTCCAGGGTTCTATAATTCTATGGCTTCTGCTTCTGTGAATCTGAGGCAAACACATTTAGCAAATAAAATGAAAAACAGAAGGAAAAAAATGCAGCTCCTCCAAACAATTTTCAGAGTGAAGAACTAAGTCCGAATTTCTGAATAATCTATGATATTCTGGCAACTTGGCTTATCATTCTTTGTCAACTGTTAACCTTTACCTTCCTCTGGATACGTTTTTTCAGGATAAACATTTAATTCAATGTAATATATATGAAATAATTATTTGAGACAAACGAAGTGAGAAAAATGTGATAGTAGAAGGGCCAACAATGTGAAACGAATGTTTACTGTTGATTATGAATATTTACTAATTATATTTAATTAATTAATTTTAATTACATTTAGAATTATTTTATTTATAAATACCACAGTTACTTCCTACAACTCTTAGCAAGCCTTCATCTCAGTCTCAAACCCTCTTCAAATGTTCTATGCCACCGCTCAGAAGCAAATCCCAAACACATATTTTAATTACGTATTATAATTGATCTTAAGCATCAGGAGAGAATCCCTTGCTCCATATATAGATATACATGTATATATATGTGTGTGTGTGTGTGTGTGTGTGTATATATAAAGAAAGAGAGAGAGATTACCTAATTTATACCATGTCTGCAAGATACCAAAACAGGTAAAGTATGAAACAAACAGGTGATTTAGTATTGTGTAGACTCAAAACAGATTACTTGGCTGAATTCAGCCCATCTTTTATTATCCACAACTTACCTGTGTGGAAAAGTCATCTGTGTAGTGAAGCCCTCCAGGGTAGGGGTAAAACCACCTGACCGATCGCCCAGGCCTTCACAAGTAGTGGCAATCCCTCCTCAAGGAACACAGTTACTTTAAAGTCATCTACAGATTCCAATATAGATTTTCAACAACTTGAGATATACAGAAGGATATGGTAGAGAATCTAGTTTTCACAGTCAACTGTGTCTACCACACTGACGGGTCTCCTTGAATGGGCCCAGTCCTGACATGTGGCACGGTTTCCACCTTGACCCAAGAATGTCACAATCTCTCGCTCCACTGTGTCTCTTTACACAGCAACACTGATCAATTTTTATTTCTCTATGGATGAGAACTGAGAGATCTTTGGTGTTGTTACTTGTTTAACTTGGCTGCTTCCAAAAGAATGCAGGCATATAATGGAACAGGATAGGAACAGCAAGATAAAAGGATAAAAAGATAAAAAGATAAAAAGGAATATGGCTATTGTCAGAAATGGGTACCTACTGAACTTGTCAACCAAATTCCTTAATGTCATTAAATTTAAAAGTGGGGCTTTTTAAATGAAAATGACCCTGATTGCTACCAATTTATCTCATTGGTTTTGACAATATAACCAATCCAGTTCTAGCATATGCGGAAAGGGACAGAATATGCAAGAGAAAAATGAGTAGAGGCTCTTTAAATCTTTTCAGTTAGATATTTGTACATTAATATGTAAAGAATAAAAAATGGGATTTGAAACACGTTATTTGATACAAAAAGTTATTTCGATTTTAAATATCCTTTGTCTTTTTTATTGACCCCCTCCTTTATGCATTTTATTTCCTATCTTTGATGTGCCTCCCCTAGCCATGTATTTCAACAAGCATAGTCAGTTTGATTGCATGATTATTACACTAAAACCCCTGCAAAAGTCCTTTAAGGAAATATGCTCAGATTAACTGAGATTTATGTAAGATCACAGTGCTCCAAAGTGGCCAAGTAAGAATTAGAATTTCTGTTTTCTCCTTCCAAGTTTATAGATCTTTCTACTAAATCACTACTACTAAGCTTTAAAAGTAGTCTACAAATACACAGAACATACTTAGGAGACCAAGCATCTTCTTTGATTTGTAGTTTGGAGCCCAGTTGGTGAAGAGCAATATTTATTATCTCCTGGAGGTAACCTCTCTTTCTTGAGTCCATATTAATCTCTTTGGGAAGCTTTAATTTGGCAGTTAAAATGGCAGAAATTGCCAGGACTGCATAGCCCCTCAATGAGTACTAAATGGGCTGAACCTTCCCTTCCTTTCCTGTCCTCTGCACAACTTTTTCCTATTTCCTGAATAAACTGGCCTAACTCTGTTATACTAACATGTAATGTGAGAAAATGCCAGCAGTTAATTAGGGATGAGCCTGTGAAAACTTGGGGGAAGCTACATGTTTCAATTATATTAATGAACACGCATTTGCAATCAAATCAAATGGATAAGCATTGTGTCAAGTTTTTATAAGAAGAGAATTGCATTTCACATGCATGAAAGCAACTCTCTTATAACTTACAAAATACACGACTAAAAATAAGCACACAGGAGAACCATTAAAATACTTATTATTTGAGTTAAATTAGAATTCTATGAGGATGGTTTCATCAAATGATTTGTGTTATTTTAATTTCCTTTCACAATCAACCAGATTCAAATTACTCTACCTGGCGGTTACATGGTAAAGGAAATGCTTTTTAAACACCAAACCCCATTTTTAAAATAACATCCATCATGGATTTTTTTTTTAAATATTTTATTTATTTATTTGATAGAGAGAGATCACAAGTAGGCAGAGAGGCAGGCAGAGAGAGAGAGGGAAGAAGCAGGCTCCCTGCCGAGCAGAGAGCCCGATGCGGGGCTCGATCCCAGGACCCTGAGATCATGACCTGAGCCGAAGGCCGAGGCTTTAACACACTGAGCCACCCAGGTGCCCCAATCATGGATTTTTTTTTTTTTTTAAAGATTTAATATCCACTGGAAGTTGGCCCCTAAATATCCTCTGATTTTTAAAGTTTTCTCAGATGCAAGAGAGACATATCTCAAAAGTCTCAAATGTTGAACATATCTCAAAATGTTTGATGGTTTAACAGTTGTCCTTGGAATTGAAAAGGATGATGCTAGACTCAGTTAAAAGTCAATACCTGTTCTTTAAAGTGTGTTAACTGCAGTGTGGAGCTCTGACACTCCTAGTCTGCATGAAGTTCTAGTTCTCCCACAGCCAGAAATTGCCCATGGAGAAGTAACTGCTTCATGAAATCAGTTTTATCACCCATCTGTAAGTAGCGGTATTTCTTCAAGTAGCTTTGATTCTTGTCAGTATTAATAGTGACTAATGGCATCCAGCTCAAGATTTCCTGGTACATTTCCTCCAGCACATACATCTGGGCCATGTTCTTTTCTAATGGGAAAATAAATTGAAAAAAATAAGTGAGGCTAATGATTTCATTTAAACACAATTCCGAATTGGAGGTGGACCAGAAGCTAGATTTTCTACCTTCCAAAGCCCAACCAGTACCCCATCAAGTAAGTGTAAGCGTTTCTATTACACAAGAGCTCTCAAAATGCCGTACATTAAATACATTTTTGTAAAGAGAACCTCACTTTAAATACAGTAGAGAATCTTGTTATTTAAGAGAATATGTTGCAAATCACTTGATAAAGTAGGGAATTCTTTCGGAAAGGGAAAAACTACACACTTAAGGTTTCTTTCATAAGGAAATAGAATAATATGGGTAAACCAGAACCTATTTTGGATTTCATAAGATCAGAAAAATATGCAACTGAGTCTCTGTGTAAGTGGGAAGTGAATTTTTTCACCACAAACATTCATAAACCATCAGATTTAGACACCAATAGAATGGTAGATAGAAAAGGAAAGACTTACCTCCGACAGCATCATCTCCTCACCACCACAGGGGCTCAAGGTAGGCAAGGAAACCCTAGCTGCCACTATTTCCAAAGCCCCCTAAGATGTCCTTATTGTAAGCAACTCAGGCCTTCCTCCCCAGCCCTTCAGGCAACCAGTAGACTGATATTTTGAGGAAGATGAAACCAAATAAGAGATGATTGTCCAGTGTGACCATGGGTGTCTTTGCCTTATAGTTCCTACTTACTCTCTTGGCTAAAGACATATTAATCCAAACATTGTTTGTGGTCAGTCTGTAAGGTCTACCTTCCATTTCATGCTTGATTCAATATTACATCATCTTCACAAAGAAAGTTGAGAGAAAAAACTGAGGACAGACTCAAGTATGTTTGGGAGAAATATGCCAGTTAATATGCCTAGAGACTGACTCTTTTCATTGCTGTTTTCTTTTTTAAAGATTTTATTTGTTTATTTGACAGAGAGAGACACAGTGAGAGAAGGAACACAAACAGGGGGAGTGGGAGAGGGAGAAGCAGGCTTCCCGCTGAGCAGGGAGCCCGATGTGGGACTCGATCCCAGGACCCTGGGATCATGGCCTGAGCCAAAAAGGCAGGCGCCCCTTTATTGCTGTTTTTATTCCAATATATCAATCACTTATCAAAACTTTCACTCTGTATGTGTAAGACACTGTACCAGACTCTGAGAAAAAGATGTATAAAACAAATTAGAAAGGTTTAGATAATGTAGTGAAATGTTAGAAGATTTATATATAACTTCAACTAGCGAGATGCAAGAAGAGTGAAAGAGGACAGAATTCAAGATGGCTTCATGGAGAAAGTGACACTTTAAAAATGGGTAGGATTGGGGAAAAAATTTTTTTTTAATGGGTAGGATTTGGAAATGTGAACATGACGGAAAGAAACCTGAATATCAGGAGTCTTGTAGAGTACTTTCATATGTGTTATTTCATTAAACTCTTACCTCACCTTCATGAAGATAATCAGTGTGATTGAGACTCCCTAGAAGCTCCTAATCCCTTTTTTTCCTCATGGCTGTGTTAGAACCATGTTGCTCCGTCTGCTCAATGACACGTAGACAGAAGATAGGATAGGTCTGTCCATCAGATACCATGTAATCCTCCACATTTTCTCCTCACTTATCAGTCAGCGCATTGCAAAGAATCCCCAGAAAATTCAAAGGAGGCCTTGGGATATTGCAACATCACAAATGAAATGTACTTAAGAAAACCTGAGTCACTGCTTATGCTAGATTTCCTCTCCTCACCAAACACACACACACACACACACACACACACACACACACACACACACACACGCTTCCCGCTGACAATGACTTTAGGCTTTGCAAGAGCAGGAAATAAATCTCTATTGTGTTAAGCAATCAGAATTTGGGGAGTGTTTCATCTAGCAGGAACTATCCCAAATGATACAAGGAGATCCTACGACCTTCATTTTAGAAAGGAGAAAAACGAGGCTTACAGAAGGAAGAGCAGACAAAAGAATGCAAGAAGCTAAAAAAGCTGAGAAAGTCCAAGTTCACAGCCCTCCATTATCACACCCCACCCAGTTTTCCACCTGCCACTCTAGGATTAGCCATGTTCCCAACATGCCATGCCTGTGCTGTACCACTCTGCTTATCCTGTCCTTTCCTTCTAGAATTCCCTTCCCCATCTGTATCTTTCAAATATCGACTAATATTTCAGAGTCCAGTGTAAACGTCACCTCAGTGATTGAACCTCAATAACACTCTCCCTTTGCCATGGGATGTGGTATAGATAGTGAAGGACTGGGGCCAGAACAAGGGTTCACCTCTTACTAACATGACCCTAAGCAAACAGCCCAAACTCTCTTGAGTCTTCTTCTTCTCTAAGATGGATTTAACAACCTCTATTTTATGGGACCCTTGCGAAGACAAGGTGAAATGATGAATGAAGCGGTGCCCCGGTACACAGAAAATGTGAAATAATATTTGCTCTATCTACTCAATAGCCTTTTATGACTCTATTCATTCACTTCTTTCCATGAAGACCGAACTCCGGCAGAGCAGGAGCCTAATTTTATTCATTGTCGTAGTCTTCATCTCTTATGTCGTAGGTATTCTAGTTAGATCAGGTAGAAACAACATTACACACACACACACACACACACACAGAGGAGCTTAATTCCATAAGTTTTTTTTGTTTTGTTTTGTTTTTTTTTTTTCCTCTCCTGTAAAAATCCAGAGATGAGAGGCCAGGGCTGCTAAGGCAGTTTCACAGATGAGTCAGGATCCCACACTCCTAGCTTTACTGCTTGCCACCCTAAGGATGTGAGCCTTGCTAGCCTTGTCTAAGATGGCAGATGGGCTCTAGACAACATAGATACATACTCCAAGTAACACAAAGGAGAGAACACGCTCTCCTTGATGGACACTCCCTGAAAGATGCACAGCCAACTCCGCTTACTTATCTTTGGCCAAAATTTAGTTGTGTGGCCCCACCCCATCGCATGGGAGGCTGGGAAATGAAGTCTTTAGTCTGTGCCTCTGTACATCCAAGTGATATTCAAAAGTTCTGTTACTGGGGCACCTGGGTGGCTCAGTGGGTTAAGCCGCTGCCTTCGGCTCAGGTCATGATCTCAGGGTCCTGGGATTGAGTCCCGCATCGGGCTCTCTGCTCAGCAGGGAGCCTGCTTCCTCCTCTCTCTCTCTCTCTGCCTGCCTCTCTGCCTACTTGTGATCTCTGTCTGTCAAATAAACAAATAAAATCTTTTAAAAAAAAAAAGTTCTGTTACTGAGGAATAAAATAGAATTTGTTACTGGCGGGACTACTAGTATTATCTGCTATATTAATATACAACTCTGCTTTGGAAAGGGATTTCAGCAGTGATATGGAACATGGAAAACCAAGGGGCAAAAGCCAGGAACAAGAATGAGAATTAAGGTATTGTAACAGTAATACTAACAAAAGCTACCTTGTTTATTTATTTATTTATTTTTTAAGATTCATTCATTTATTATTTTAGGGAGAGAGTTGGGGGGTGGGAGGCAGAGGGAAAGAGAGAGAGAGAATCCCAAACAAACTCCCCACAAAGCACGGAGCCTGACACGGGACTCAATCCCACAACCCTGGGATCATGACCTCAGCTAAAATCAAGTGCCTGACACTTAACCTACTGAGCCACCCAGGCACCCCACAAAAACCACCTCTTGCTGGGTGTTTACTCCATGTCAGCCACTGTGGTAAGTTCTTTATTCACATTAACTCATTTGCCACCACAATTTTTTGAAGGAGCATTATAGTTGGGAGCAGAACTCATCCTAATTTGGGGTTGTTCGGTGCCTTAAAACAGCAATCCTGATAACTCATGATTCTGTGGATTAGAAATGGGCCAGGGGGCACCTGGGTGGCTCAGTGGGTTAAACTTCTGCCTTCAGCTCAGGTCATGATCTCGGGGTCCTAGGATCGAGCCCTGCATTGGGCTCTCTGCTCAGCAGGGACCCTGCTTCCCCCTGTCTCTCTGCCTGCCTCTCTGCCTGCTTGTGATCTCTCTCTCTCTGTCAAATAAATAAATAAAATCTTAAAGAAAGAAAGAAAGAAAGAGAAAGAAAAGAAAAAAGAAAAAGAAATAAGCCAGGCTCTGTTGAGGCCGATGGTTTCTGGAGAGTTATGGACAACTTCACTCCCATGTCTGGAACCTGGGCTAACCTGGGAACGTGGACCAGAGTGCCACCTATGATCTCTCCAGAATGGCAGTGTGAGAGCCACAGGACTTACTAGATGGCAACTTAGGGCTCCCAGAGAGTGCTCCAAGAGATAGGAAGAGAAAGTTGACACTTTCTTGAGACCTGGGTCCTGAAACTGGCCCCAAAACACTCTGTCCTAGTCTACTGGTCAAAACAGTCCCAAAGCCCACCCAGGCTCCAGGGGAGGGGCCAGATCCCGCTCCTCAGTGGGACGCGTGGGGAAGTATTTGCAGCCATCTTTCATCTTCCACAGTACCTTGCCCTTCTTGATCAGTATCCAATAAATGTTTATTGAATGGTTCACAGATTTGGTTCGGTTCTAGATCCTGAGAAACAGCACAGTGGGAAGGGAGATTGAGTGGAGGAGCAGTTCAAAAATGAATCCACATCATCGGGGCACACAGAATCGGGTTCTACGTGAGGCAGATACGAGTGGAGTTTATTCCAAAACATGACCGGGAGAGAGTTAACCATTTGCCTCCATTTCCTACATTTCACCAGCAGTTTGAATTGGGTGAATGCCTTGGGGAATTAACTGGGAATTTCTCTGAGATTCAAGCTGATTCCTCCCTCCAATCCTAGAGACAAGAAGACAAAGCCAGACAAGAAAGAGTTATTGCCTAACTACAAGCTTCCTTGGCAAGTCTTAGATAAAGGAGGTAAAAGGCAGTTGCTGGAAAATGCCCCAGGGAGAGCTGTCAAGAAAAGCAGTACCTGACAGGTATCTTTTCTAAAATGTTTAGCAAGCAACTCCCTTTCCAAATGAGGCAACACTGGAATCTTGATGAGACGCTTCTTTCCTGCTAGTGGCATTTTTATGGACAGCATGGTCCCAACAAGTTGGGAAAGTCATCTCATTGTCATTCAGGACAAGTGGGGCCCCAAATAAAGAGATGGTTTTACAGTTGGTCTTGACGTTTTACATCAGATGCTAGTTCTAACTGATCTGATAGGAACCCTCAAGCATCCCGGACAAGCCACATAAAACCAAGTAATTGCAGTGACGACTCCCATTCATCAAAATCAGACTGGAGTAAGTTCTGCTTGTCCTGATAATGACTTGAAAATGATAAGTTAGTGAAATAAGCACTTAGAAAGACTTTTCCTTTTCACCCCAACTAATTGGCCACTTCATTTGTAAAGGAGTTTTGGCTTTCTTTTTAGCTAGTTTTTCATTTCAGCTATTCCAAGACTGACTAGACCAGAAATCTTTCTAGGGTGCAGCTAGACCTCACTAGCATTAAATTTCTTCAGAAATGAGTCTCACATCCATTCCTGCCAGGCCATGCAAATCCTTTAAAGGCTGTGAAAGTAAACACTAAACAGATCCAATTCTGTACAAAGAATAAAAATGGGCTTAAAGGAATTCAACCTGTGTATCTAATAAAAATCACTAGTAACCTTTCCAGAAATATGATATATTGAGTAAGCCTTCTACCGTTTTCACTTGATTCCTTAAGGGAAAATTTTATGCTACACTCACTGAAGGAAAATCAATACTTAATGGTTTTTGCTTAGTGAGTATGAAAAGCCAGAAAGTTGCTGCATATGTTTACAGGGAAGATGAGGTATTATGGGCATCTGTGGGAAGGACCAAGGCAAATTTAGCAAGTCAGGTGATAGCTGGTCAAATCAGACTTTGACCATAATGGTGGTATTGTCCAAGCATGTGGTGGGCCGACTGACTGAACTGTGACTGACCTTCTTTGACTATGTGAACGGGATCAAACAAGTGACTTCACTGGCCCTGAACAAGGGATTAGAAGTAATTATCCAGCCTCCACCTCTATGTAACCAACTCCTTTGGAAAAATCTCCATCCTTATCTTTTCTTGCTCATAGAGAGGTTCCTTAACCCAAGTTCTGTCTTTATGATAAGGGCAAAACTTCAAGGCACTGTCACCTGAACCAGCTCTAAGCTGCTCACATTCTTGAGGGATGGGAGAACTCAGGCCATGCATCCTTCACTCTCAAAGCAAGCAGACCATCTCACATACATGTCAAAGACTTTTTCTCCCTCAACATCGCTCTCACCAAAGCAGGTCCCCATTGCCCTTGGACTTCTAGCCTGGTCATCCATCCACTCAACTCTGTTCAGGATTACAAGACATTCTTTCATAGTGTATCAAAACCTGCCAAGCCAGACAACGTTGTGCAGAGTAGCATGATGGTCAAGGGAATGGGTTTGGCTTTAATTTGCCTGGGATGGAGCCCAGCTCTGCTACTCTCTAGCTACTATATCTTGGGGCAAGCTACTACCTTTTATGTCTGGCTTCGGCATCTGTAAAATGAGGGGCATCGCATTGGGAGAAAAATGAGAAACTGTAGTATCTGCACATTGTGCCAAGAAATATTAGCTCTCATTATGATTTTAGTTGCCAGTGGATATTCTTCCCTTTGGTTACCAGAAGGGGTGGGCAGGGAGGGCCCAATTTCAAGATGCCCTTTCTCCTGTCTAATTCCGCTCAGTGACTAAATTCAGGCCCTGCTATAAAAGCAGAACTGGATTTGTGGACGGTAAACATGAAATTATCTTTTCTTCGATCACTTTTTTTCTTAACCCCTTGAGGTAGAACATAATTCTTTACAAAAGAGCTTTTGTAAATTCTTTTTTTTTTTTTCTTTTTTTTTTTAATTAAAATCTGCCCATGGGGCGCCTGGTGGCTCAGTGGGTTAAGCCACTGCCTTCAGGTCAGGTCATGGTCTCAGGGTCCCAGTATGGAGCCCTGCGTCAGGCTCTCTGCTTGACAGGGAGCCTGCTTCCCCCTCTCTCTCTGCCTGTCTCTCTGCCTGCTTGTGATCTCTCTCTCCCTGTCAAATAAATAAATAAAATCTTTTAAATAAATAAATAATTAATTAATTAAGATTTGCCTTCTTGGGCGTCCACCTGCCTGTTCCTGTTCAAACACTTAGTAAGGAAAAGAACAAAAAAAAAAGGGGGGGGGAGTATCTCTCAAGGTCGTGTCCACTACAAACCACAGCTGACAAACACCAAACCGGTGTCTTCAGCAGGCCCGGAACAATTCTTCTGACAGACTGGCTACCCGGGTCTTAATTCATCAACATTCTTTGGTCGGAGCTTGTATTGAATACAGATTCAACCTGATCACTCAGGCTGGTTCAGCTCTGCCGAAGCTTTTTCTGCTCACCTACATCTGTCAGAGAAAATGGTCCATGTTTACCCGATGGAGAAATTCTCTTTCAGGAGGTAAGCATGTCAAAACTTAGAGGGCGTCAGGATCTTTCAAAATCTCTAGGAATTGTGCTTCCCAGAGAACCACTAAAAGCTGCAAACATTCACAGCCCGACTGATTTTAACCCTTCACACTGAGAAGGTGATGTCTCATTATAAATTGGGAGAGGCTTCCACTCACCGTCTCACCCTGGACGAGAAATATTTACCATCCCCATCAGCTGCCGCTAGCCTTTGAGCTGCTCTGTGAAAAGTGGGAAGGGGGGTGATGGTGGCAAGGGGAACCGAAATTCAGCTGCCAACCTCTGTAGCAGAAAAGATTTATCCCTTGGAAAATGTAGGCTATCACTGTAGAGATCCACCCCTTAATGGCTTTCAACTCTGCAGAAATTGTTGTCAGGGAGACTGAAGCGGGTGCTTGTCATGCAGAGACCATCTTGTCGGCAGGCTCACCCGGACCAGAGGACCGGCTCTAAGTTACGGGTTTCCACATCCCATTTATCCAGGCGCCATCATAACCAATATGCAATCGAACATACAAAAGACCTGATCTTGCCCATTAATGATAGATTCGCAAAGTGGGCGATTGAGCCTCACAATCAGCTCTCAAAGAAAATGCCGACGTCTCTCCCTGGAATTGGGATTGCTGGCACGAGACGCGGTGAATTGTTCATGGTCTTGCTCTCCCTTTCTCGGCAGCCCTATAGCGCTCATTATTTCTACCACACAATTTAGCCCTTGATTACATACTGTCTCGTATTGTTCTCTAATTGTTTCCCCACCCAGATAAGAGGTGGGGTTTCTTGAAGACGTCATTTTTTCCCCTAACATGATTTCTAGAACTGTCTGTAGTTACTTCCCTTAAAGCTCTGTCTAATAATGTTTCTTCCTCTGTGGTGTGTACTTCAAATCTACCTAGATGAGGGGAAGTAAAAACCTCAACCCCACCCCCACCAAAACATGCACACGCACACCCAAAAAAAAAAACCAACAGAAAAATAGGAAGTGTCTGAACATAGAATGCACGACAAAACAATGGAAATGCGTAAGAAAATATCAGTGAAGGTAAGAAAGTCAGTAAGCACGTGTTTCATTGGCCACCAACACCCCGGCCTCGTATAAGCACGTGCTTACAAAAGCCTCTTCACTCCTCTGCGTCCCCCTGTCCTTTGGAGAGGACAGCTTCTAAAATAATAACAATGACCATATACCGAACCGCCCATCCAGCTTGTCTCGGGGTTAAAGTGAGCGTCCTATAACCCACACCCATCACTTCTGGAACTGATCCTCTTGAAATGCAACTGCAGAAGCAACTAGGACTCTGTTTCTGGAAGGAATATATTATATCTCCCTCATTATGGCAAACAAAAAACCACCTCAAATAGTTTTAGAAAACCAAATGGTTTTCTTCCACCCAGACACTTCATGAAGCACAGAATCGACCACACTGCGAATTCCTTTTGACGCAAGGGATATGGGCCTGACTTCGGAAATGCACTCAGCCTTTCCCGGACCACAGTTTACAGCAGCCTGGCGAGTGGGCCCTGAATGGACAGGCAAGGTGTGCTGGGGTGGCGACACTCCCTTCCTAACCCTTGGGATTGTTGTACTCTCTCATTGACAAGTTTTTGTGATACAAATGCATGCTTTAAAAGGGGGGCAATGGTTTCTTACAAAACTTTTCTGTGCCGACTAGGAAAGACAGAGTCTGAAGACACATGAATTCCCTGACCCTCCTTAAATTCTCTGTACTCACAAAGGATTTGTAGACAGGCAGGCAGGTCCCTCAAGAATAACACCCACGCCCCACCCTTAGGCAGAAGCACATGTTTATATCTTGCAAAAGAGCGAGGCTTTCTGCCATTTTTAAGACACTTCAAAGGAAAGGGAATTCTACCACCTCCTCCAACTCACGGTTATCCACCAGCTGCATTAGAAAACGATTCTGTGTCCTGGATGATTCGTGTGCCGGGCTGCTCTGCTCCCTTATCCCTACCCTGTCAGGCAGGACCAGGTGGTACAAAATGAACATGCAAGGTGGACAGGGACATCTGGTGACTCAGTCAGTTGGGCAGCTGCCTTTGGCTCAGATCATAACCCCAGGGTCCCGGGATCGAGCCCTGCATGGTGGGGGGGGGGGGTCTTCGCTCAGTGGGGAGCCTGTGTCTCCCTCTGCCTGCAGCTCTACCTGCTTGTGCTCTCTGTGTATCAAATAAATGAAATCTATAAATAAATAAATAAATGCAAGGCCACTTATTAAAAATATTAGTAAGAATTTCAAGATGATAAACAAAAAAAAAGAAGAAGAAGAAGAATGTCAAGACGGTGACAACAGAGCATTAAACCAAGAGCGGTGCCCCATGTGACGGACCTCAGGGCAGAGCTAGGAGAGATGTGGCAAGCCCACTTCAGTCCGTCCTTGCCTCACCATCTTTTATTTCTTCATGTGTATTTCTTTTTATTTGTTTACCATTTGTCTTCCCCATCGGAATGGGAGGATCATAGATCTTGTCTGTCTTCGCCGACCCTGCGTCTCCAGCCTCCTTGCTAGGCGCCAGAGTCGGCATTCGGTTTGCGGGAAGAAGGGGATGGAGAGAAGGGGGAGCGGGAGGGAGGAAGAAGGAAAGAAAGGAGGGGGGAGGGGGGACCATTGGTTCTAGTTCATCCCCAGCCCGCCAACAGCCACACATCTATTTTTAGTTACTTTATTTCCCCTTGTACTTCGTGGGACCTCAGATCTATCGTGTCAGGGAGGGATCCAAGAAAAACCTGGAAGGAGTTAACAGAATCTCACGAACACTCCTGAGCACTTGCTACAGGATCCACATCGGTGCCTGTCCTTTAAGACATAGAATCTCCTTGGTTTCAGCTAGAATCTTCTGGCTGAGAGAAGCAGACACAATACGTGGGCTGCGGGACCAGGGCTGGGCAGGGACGGTGCCTGGAGCAGGAGTGTCTCTTCTGTCTCTCTTCATTTCCATCTCTCTCCCAGCACTTCTGCTTCGGCTGAAGCTTTGCTCTCTTCAACCCCAGGCTCTCAGATCACCCAGAATTGCTTTCTCCTCAAAACCCCAGCCTTCACATGCTCTCTTGGGCCATGACTCTACCTCATGACTTTTCACTGAAAAACACACCTCGAGCCACTCATCCCAGTATTCCAACTGGTCCAAATTTCCACAAGAGGTGCCTGAGGGGCACAGCAGATGGCAGGCCTATGGATGGGCTGCCCTTGCATCAGACATCACTTTGGCCCCAGTGAGTGGGATCACAGTGCAGGGGTGGGATCACATCACGTGGGCTATACCTTAGCTGTCCAGGGCGTGTGAGCAGAGTAACTCCCATTAAAGGAGTATAGGGGTGTCAAGAAACTTGCCACGCTCATTTTCCAGCACTCAGTCCCTGCAACAGCCCGGCCGAGGCAGGCAATATTACCTCCATTACTACCCCTACTCTGTAGGTACGGAGCTTGAAGACCAGAGAGATGTTAAAAGCACTTTGCTCAAGTTCCCACAGACGCTAAGCATCATGGTCAGAAGGCGGGTGTAGATGAGCCTTCGAAGCTCCTACAGGAAGCTGCCTCTGAACAGAGGGGAACAAAGCAGAAGGTGGCCCAGACTGGGTGGTACCCACTGTTTAATTCAGAACTGCTCCTTCCGTAAGAGACTCTTACTCATAGGAAACAAAGGGTTGGCTAAGGGTTGCTGGAGGGGAGGGGGGAAGGAGTGTGGGATAACTGGGTGATGGACACTGGGGAGGGTGTATGTGTTGTAATGAGTACTGATGAATCACAGACCTGGGCCCCTGAAAGAGCTAATATATTATATGTTCATTAATTTAATTTAATTTTTAAAATTCAAATAATTTTTTTAAAAAAAGAACTGCTCCTTCATACACAAATCCCCAAAAGCTGACCTCTCAGTGAGTACATCTACTTGTAGGCCCTAAGTACTTAACAATGGGAATTTATTGTCTTGTGGTTCTAGAAGCTGGAAGTCCACAATCAAGGCCTTGGCAGGGGTGCTCCTTCTGAGGACTGAGGGAAAGACCTGTTCCATGGTTCTCTCCTTGGCTTGCGGTTAGCCATCTTCATGTCCATGTGATGCTCGCCCTGTATAGTGCCTGTGTCCAAATCTCCCCTTTTTATACGAATCCCAGTCATGCTGGATTAGGGCCCACCCTAAAAACCTCAGTTTTAGCCTTGTGAAGGCCCCATCTCCAAATAAGGTCATATTCTAGGTACCAGGGTTTAGGGTTTCGACATACAACTTTTTGTAGGACCCAGCCCCTAGCAGTGAGCACACTGGAGCACTCACAAGGTTCCTGCTCATCACTCTCGTTTTCCTGTTCTCCGAATCAGGGCCAGGAGAGCCAGGGACAGGTAAGGCACACCCAGCCCTCACGTCCAACGCTGCCGCTCTTCAGACTGTTCCTGGAGGGCAGCGACTGCCTTCCTCAGCACCACGGAGCCTCAACGTCCACTCTTGCCTTCCCTCCACCAAGGCCCTCCTGCAGCCTTGTTTTTCAGTGGTGTCTGCTGCCAATTAACCTCAGTGAGGTCTTCCCGTCTCCCCACCCAAGTCCCCTCCCCCGCCACCTTCAGAGAAGGGCCTGATGGGAGCCAACGTCCAGTCACCAGGTGAGCCTCTCATAAGACAGAGAAGGCTCACACATGCTGTGTCAGGCGGGACCCTGCTTTTCAGGAAATATCGTCTACCCTGTTCAATAGGATAAGCTGATTGATAGTTAAGCATGGGTTCGGGAAACAGCCACCTACAAGGTATGAAGGGCCAGGGCAGCAATGAGGTTAGAATACAAGTCAGAGCAGGGTCCCCCAAATCAGTGGTATCTGCACAGGGAGCCTGAGAGGGAGAGGAGCCATAAACACTTGACCACGGATTAGTCGGCGTCACCCTCAGTGGTTGGCATGGGGGTTCAGACCTACGGCTTAGTTCAAATTCCAGCTCTGCCACCGACTGTACAGTATTGGGCAAAATTTTTAACCTCTTTGAACTTCAATGTCTTTATCTAGAAAATAACCATAATCACACCTACTTGGCAAAATTTTGGTGAGGATTAAATGAGGTGATATGTATAAAATATTAACACAGTACTGGGTTAAGGAACCTTCAAAAAGTGGTAATTACTACTATCACCATCACAAATTTTTGCTTAACAAATTTAACTTGCTATTAAATGTAATCTTAAGATTGCTGTTAGATTTAATCCTAAGAACAAGGGTACTTCTTACCCCTTCCTAAATTAATTTGCCTCAGTTGCAAAGAGACTATCAATTAAACTTGAACAGGAAATCCAATAGGTGGATTAGTAAGTCAATAGCCTTATAATAGTATTTTTCAGTCAATCTAGCAAACAAGGAGAATAATTCAGATTTGACAACCAACTACCAAACATCTGTCATCTACCAGGCATATTTTAAGGTATTAGTAAAACCCTTTTCTTTTTTATGGCTGAGTAATATTCCACTGTGTGTTTATGCCGCATTTTCCTTTCCCATTCATCTCTTGGTGGGCATTTAGGTTGTTTGCACAACCATTTTTTAGTTTACAAAATGTTTCCACGTATATCAACACATTTGATCCTCAAAAAGGCTGGCATCATCTCCATTTCCATTTTACAAACAAGAATACACAGTTAGAAAGGTTACATGTCTTGCTTGTCTAAAACTAAAGCCAAGATTACGTACATATAACATCTCAGTGCTGGCACTACACTCTCTCCTCTAGCAGTAACCAGGAGCAGTCCTGAGAAGCCTGCTGGGTGAGGGCAGCTTGGAAGAAGACAAGGAAAAAGAGAAAATAAAATTGTTCTCATGAAAAACAAATAGGACTATCACAAAGAGACAAGAACAAGAGCGCGTGGCTGAGCAACATGGGCAAGTAGACAAAAGCAGAAATTTCTTTAGAAACAGAAATTTCTGGAATAAAAGTTTTTAAGATCTTCGCATTTCTTTGATGTAAACCTTTTCCAGATTCCTAAAACTTTAGAAATATCTGCTGTATACCCAAATATCATGTGTGTGGAGGAGGGGTTAGTAGAAATCTAAGTAGAAGGGCTGAAACATGACTTCAGGGTTGACCCAAAAGAATGCATGCGTTGGGGAGTGAGGAGGTGACCAGACACTCAAGTGTTCAGCTCAGGACAGAGGAGTTAAGGAAAGTGAACCACACACCGGGATGCCCAGAGAGGTTGTCAGCCTGCACGGGGGACACCTGCACTTGGAGAGGCCTTCAACCCAATGTCATTTGAATTTCAGGGGACAAGCCAAGTGTAGTGACAGGTGGATAACAAAGTAATTTGGTACTTTGAAGAAAGATAGAATCTAAAGCACCTTTTTGATTGTTACTTGGGAAAAGTTTTCAGTTTGGAGTTCTATTGGCTAGAGATGGGACTAAAAGAATTTAACCAGAATCCCTCCTGGCTACACTTCCAAAGAACCTTCAAAGCCCTCACACTTCTTCGCAAGGGAAAGATCAGGCAGATGACTCTCATGACCAGGTTAATTCTGGGCACTATAAAGTAGCAGCTGCCCATGGAACCTTGTGGCCAAAATGTTTGCAAATATACGTACACTTAGAGCTGAAATGACGGGAGTATTGGCTTCCACCCTTCCTTTAGCAACAGATCCTTCTACTCAAACAAAACCTTACACAGACCACAGAGAGATATGAAGCCCCCTAACCAAAACCTGGGAAACACTCCTTAAAAACCTAGGACACTGGGGGATGGGGGCGAAAACACATCTTCCCTGAGAAAGTTTGTATTTTTTTCATTTTCAGTTACAACAGACAAGATAAAATTCTCAACAGTATGGTTTTGACTAATCTATGGTAGAGAGACATCAGAATAAAGGGGGAAGAGGTTATAGGTAGGGATTGAGGGCCTCTTCTGGGGTGACAGTAATATCCTATGACTTGATGGCCCTGTGAATTACATTTGTCAAAATGCAACAATGTGTACTTTAGATTTGTATATTTCATGGATACAAAGGTTATATCCAATGGGGGAAAAAACTGTAAGCAAATATTGAACCTAGTTAACGATATGCATGTTGAAGTGTTTAAGGAAAAGTGTACAGATGTCTACAAGTTACTTTGAAACTCATCAAAAATAAAGCAAGAGGACTGGATAGATGGATAGAGGGATAGATAAATGGATAGATGCGTGACAAGGCAGGGACAGTAAAGTGTTAACAGTACCATCTAGGCAGCTGAGCAAACAAGCTTTCAGCTTTGCTGTCTGCTTTTAATTTTCCTAACAAAATGTGGGTGAAGAAGAGTCCTTATCTTTTACAGTCTGTATTGAAATACCTATGGGTGGTATTATACAGTGTCTGGTTTGCCCTGAAATAATACAGAGGAATAAGTGTGAGGGAGAATAGAAGAACTAAGATTGGCTAAGACATCATAATTGTCAAAGAGGGTAACATGTACATGGGGTTCTTGGTCCGAGCTGCTGTCACAGAATACGAGAGGAATAAACAAACCTTTACTTCTCAGAGCGCTGGAGGCTTGAAAGTCCAAGATCAAGGTGTGGGCAGACGGCGTTCCAAGCTTCACACTCCCCGGGAGAGAAAGAGGAAGCAAGCTCTCTTGTCTCTTCCTGTAGGGGCCCTAATCCCATCAGGAGACTCCACCTTCGTGACGTAATCATCTCCCACAGGCCCACCTCTAACTACCATCTCCCTGGGTTTTAGAGTTTCAAAATCTGCATTTGGTGGAGGTGAGGGGGGTGGGATGTGGCACAAACATCCACAGAACACCAGGAGCTCATTTTACTCTTCCTTCTCTTTACTTTTGTGCATATGTTTGAAATTGTCACAACGGAAAATTTTTAGAAATGAAAAATAAAACGCATTACATATTTTAAGATTTCTCCTAATTTCTATTTTATAAATATGATAAAATATTATGTTAAAAAGCTTCTTAAGAAGCAATAAATAATACATTCTACCCTTTATGTCCGCTACAGTAATAGGTTCCCATTTAAAACGTTGAAGTTGCAATGATACCCTCAAGTTCATTTAACTAAAACCATGCCTAAAACAGAAGAGGCCCAGATCCCATTTTATTTTATTTTTTATTTTTTTAAAAGATTTTATTTATTTATTTGACAGACAGAGATCACAAGTAGGCAGAGAGGCAGGCAGAGAGAGAGAGAGGAGGAAGCAGGCTTCCTGCTGAGCAGAGAACCTGATGTGGGGCTCGATCCTAGAACCCTGGGATCATGACCTGAGCCAAAGACAGAGACTTTAAGCCACTGAGCCACCCAGGTGCCCCCCAGATCCCATTTTAAAAGGGTTTCTCCTTATGAAGCACCAATAAGGAATTCCAAGTTATTAAACTGTACCTGGGTCTGGTTCCTGACTTGGTGTCCCTGGCCTGACGTAAGAGGAAGGCTACTATTTCGGGAGTGGCTGCTGCCCCCAGTTATAGAGGACAACCCCAGCACCCTTTCCATGGGAGAGTCCCAGGCCCAATGAGTCCAGGGCCTTACTTGCACGGGGATCCAGGTTTTCGGCCTCCAGAGTCACTGGTCCCACATTTTCCATACTGCCTTTCTAGCAAAATGCTTGAACTCCCTCGCCAACAAGAAAAAAAAAAAAAAATCACACTTTGAAATTCATCAAAATGGAATTTCCCCTATATGTTCCCTATGCAATAAAGCTTGATTCAAAGAAGCGCCCCCACATTCTGATGTTTAGCCAAACCACCTCAGGCTTTACAACGGGGCCAGAAGTATGACAAAGTCCCACTTGGTTCCAAGAGCTTCCGACCTTCCTGCTTGCCATCAAAAAGAAAAGCTCCCTCTCCCCTTCTCCTTCCTCTCTCCCCCACCTCGGACTTTCTTGTGGTATTTCAAAACATTTCCTTATGAACCTAGATAAAACACGAACAATCAAGGATATGGAAAACTGGAACGTTGTTTCCTGGACAATTTGAAACCTAAAAATAAAGTAGAGCCTGTGTGTTCTGTTTGAGTTTTGGATGGAAGCCCAAAATGACTTTCTTTTGCACCTGAACTGGTTTGCTCATACCTGCGCGAGGGAACCCTTCTCTGGGTGGAAGTAGTGTGGGTTACAGCTCTGTGTGTTTTAGGCTTTGGGGTATTGTTAAAGAGCATTCGCCTGAGGGCAAGAGATGTCCCCCAGTGATGGATCACCGAGAACAGAGGAAATGTGTGGAGGGAGCGACCAGTCAGAAGGGACCAGATCGTGCAGCAGACATTAGGAGGTCAGTGGGCTCTGCCACTGGCGAGCTGGACATGGGTCTCCTGAAAGTCTGATTGGCACGCTGGTAAGATGGCCAGAGGACTTGTTAAAAAGCAAGAAGTTCATGTGCAACGGTGGGAGGCGCTGTTGTAGGTCAGGTGTTGGGAGACGACAGAGCTTCCCGTCAGCTAGACTGCATTGTAACCCTCTGAGAGAGGACTCCCCAGCCAGCCCGCCATGGGTTTAAAACCTGTCTTCTCCACTTTCCCTGATGGGAGACGTTGACTAAGGCTTCTGACTGCTCCAGGTGACTTAGAAACAGGGACGCTTCTAAAGTGGAGATAATCTCAGGCAACATTGACCGAGTATCTTCTGCAAGCCAGCTATGTTCTGAGAAGCCTATATTTAGTCTTTCTGACAACGTGTAAGTCCACATACTACTCTCCCTGCTGCAGGGAGCTAAGTAAAGGTCTAAAAGTCCTAGAGCTGCCCAACGGTGGAGCCTTATCACAAGTCAAGGAATTGGACTCCAGAACCCACTGGTGAAACCACTTGGCTCTCTTACCCCCCTTTTGGGCTCATTGTGCAACAGTGACTGTTCAGAAGACCCTCTATGCCCCCAAAAAAGTACTGAAAAAAAAAGTTACAAGTATTGGGAAAAAAGCTACAAAGTACTGAAGGAAAGTTACAAAGCAGTACTGAAGGAGTAGGCCTGTTCAGGCAGGATTGGAACAAGCAAAACCATCTTGCCCATGGCTAAGTTAGACACAAGTCCAACTGGGAAGAGAGAAGAGGGCGGGGACGCAGGGGAGGATGTCTAGAGGTTGAAACCACAGCGGCCACTAAGAGACAGTATGGGCAGCTGCCAGGTGCAGGGAGGGAGGCCTGAGGAGAGCCACAGGAAGTGCTCTCTGCAGGGAGCCCTCATAGGGTCAAGATGTGACTAGAAATTCCAGAAGTGACCCCTGCCTAAAAATATCTCAAGTCTAAGGCACTGAAGGAGGCTGGACAGAACAGTCACCACAGGCAAAATCCAGGGGCATCGTCACAATACCTCCTAGAAGGGGTTGGAAAAGGGAGGGCTTCGGAAAGCCCAGGCCAGGGTCAAACTCAGAACAGTGTTCAACTGCTGTTTCTTGCGTCTGCATTCCTACCCCAATATTTGTTACTTGTGTCATCTCCATGGAGATACTAACTGTAAAAAGCTCTTCAAAGTGAAAAATGTTGTGCACTTATTTCAGTGAGAGCAAGGAAGTAGGGTTGATGGAAAAGAAGCAGCCAGCTCGGAAGACAGCTCCAAGATAGAAAGAATTTGGAAATGAGATACAAGTGGGCCAGATCTCAAGGGTTTAGAAGATGAAGAAAAGAAATATGTGGAAGTCTGTTAAAGGCTGCAGGATGGACCTCGGGGTAGCTAGAAGGAGGGCTGTGTTCTCAGACTCTTTACGTAACCTAGCAGTGACCCCCACGAGGCCTGGAAGGGCCCATAGCTAAAGCTTAGCCCCACAAATGGGACAGCAGCCAAGAGCTACCCGCCGGCCACAAGCAGGCTGGAGCCCAGGGCAGGGTCTGAAACCACTCTTTGCTTTTCCCACCAAGTCACCGTGTAGTCTCTACACTGTCACACTCTTATGCGTCTCCGTCCTTTCTGTCTCTATCCTTCTGAGGGAGACGTGAAGGGAAGGGGAAACATCTCTGGATCTCTTCAAGACTCAGAGAGGTTGGAAAGCTCCCCACAAAGGGAGCCCCCAGAGGACGGGTCACTCAGACCACCCTGCGGACAAGGTAAGAACCACCATTCCCCCTCCACCCCTCGCCAGGGCCCAAGCCCAGACCAGTTAGTTCTCCTTCCGCATCCAGTGAGCACGAACTTGGTCAGCATGCAACCCTCCATCCTTCAACCGGAGAGACTCAGAGCCCAAGTCTTCATGCAAACCCATCAGCCTTCTCTCCATGGACAACCTCCTTCAATGAACCCAAGGATACCTGTAGGCTAAAGAAGAGGTGGGGTGACAAGATATTCCCACTGGGGATAGATGGAACAAACCAGCGGAAGACCTTTGAGGTGAGAGTGAGAGGCCCCCCAGCAATGCTGTCCTTCAGCAATGCGGTCCGGATCTTCAGAGTAGAACAAGACAGACTTCCTCTTGGTTCACATCAATCTCTTCTCACAGCTTGGCTGCGCTACTGATTATGAAAAGACTCCGCTTCCACCAGATGAGAAGGATCCCAAACAATAGAGAGAAAAAAAGAGAAGAAAAATGTGACATGCTACATCTAGACCACGTGTGGAAGTCAGCCTCTATGACTTCCATTTACCTAGCAAAGGTCAAGAGCAACGTTTTAGAAAGGATGATAACTATACCGAAGTTATATATTTCAATTTCTGGAACGAGGTATAAAGAAAAAGACCAAATGAAACAAAACATAAGGTATGTGTTGTCTTATTTAATGTCTAAAATGATCATTTCTGTGTAAAATGGTCACTTGAAACTGTTTTATAGGTGGCCTTCTTTTAGTGCCCCAAGCATGCAGATCTCATTCCTGCCTCTGAGCCCTCACACATGCTGTTCCCTCTACAAGAACTCCATGCTTTGTGTGACTTCTCTCCTTCATCCTTCAGGCCTCAGTCCAAATATACTCTCTTCAGTAAGGTCTTGGGGAACGGTCCCATTGAAATTAGGACCTCTCCCCTCATTGCCCATCCTAGCTCGCTGTTTCCTTCAAGGGCTTATCAGACTTGCAAACCTCTTTCAGTGTACTTTGATTTCTCCTACTGGAACGTACAGATTGCAGGCCCAGCAGTAGACCACAATGCAGGGCACCTCAGAGCGCTCAACGAAAATGCACCTAAATGAATGGAGGGAAGAACAAAAGGTGGGATTTGGGTTGGCAAAAATGTACAAGGACATTCACTTGGGGTTATGGGTTTTGGGGTGAAGACCATAGAGATAAAGCGCCATTTCCATCACATGAGATCAAGAGCACATGCTACCGACAGACGGGACTTACCACTGTTGATGTTGGCCTTGATTACCCGGCTGGAGACAGCACCTGTCAGAGTCTCCGCTATAAAGTTCCTCTTTCCCTCCATTCACATTATACTCTTGGGAAGCAAGTCACTGCCCACACTGAAGAGATGGGGAGTTAGGCACACCGTCTTGAGAGGGAGGTGTCTACATAAGTTATTTGGAATTCTTCTGCACAGGACATCTGCGTCTTCTCCTTCATTTCTTTCCTCAATCATTTAAATCAGTATGGACTCTTGGATATTTATTCTTAAATCTGGGTTATAATCCAATACAACTTCATTTCGTCACTCAAACTGTTCCAACCATGGCCTTTAGGAGTTCTTTCAGTTGGCTCCACTCTCCCTTTGCCGTACCTCCAATCAAGGGAAGTTTGGTTTTGTTCATTCATTCGTTTGTTTGTTTGTTTGTTTGAAGACCTTTCCTACTTCTCAGAACTACAGGGTGAAACCTTTGTATTCAACCATGCCTGCCATGGACCCCGGTTAAGGCAACCCTAGAAGGAGATAATTAAAAGAATGTCCCTGCGTTTTGTCCATGGAAGAGGATATTTCTACACTGCATGGTTCCCTAGTGCTCACTTTCATGGATCTTCTGTTTTGCTTCTCAACCCGAGGTCATTCGGCAAGTGCCAAGGGGCACAGAAAGCCACAGGACAGGAGAGGTGCTTGACCACAGTAGAAGGGCAACTATAGCAGAGCCTAAAAGACTGGACTAGCTGTGGCCTCCACACCAGCTGAGTTACCGTAGAGCAAGTCCCTCCTCATCTCTGAGCCCTAGTTTCCTCGTATGTTCCTTGCAGGACGTCGTGAAGATGAAAGCGAATGCATGTGAACGCCTAGCACAATGCTGGGCCCAAAACTGTTGCTTAAAAATTGGTGAGACTCAGAGAACAAAGAATGAGCGAGCTGGTCCTTTCCGTAGGGATCTCAGGGTCGCAAGGAAGAACCACCCGCCAGCTCCGGCCTCTCCAGCCAGCCAGGGCTCCGTCAGTTCAAAACCAAACAGATGACTCATGAATTCGAATCCATTCTTCCAGTCTCCGCTTCCCTCCTTCATGCTGGGAGGCCAAATTACAGTATTTTATTATTTTGCCTCTTTACTGTGTATTTTATTTATCTCTGTTGTGCTGCCTAGTTTTTGGCGTTTTTTTTTTCAAAAGCGCCACTTCTTCCTACCTGCTATTTGTGTTCTTGGTAAAACCACCGATCGCTATAATGTGCCTCTCCCAACGGTCAGGAAGATCTCCGCGCCATGTTCTTGCCACACTGCCAGCCTCATTAATGTGGAACTGAATCTGGGAATCCCATGTACCGTTTTGATTTATATGTTCTCTCGGTATGTTTGTCATTTTCCCAAATCAGACATTCAGCTGCTGGGTAAGTGGCTGCTCACAGTGGGCCCCACCAACCAACCATCCCCAGAGTGATAGTACTGGTGTCGCTGTTGTGGTGGGGGCATCCCAGACTTCTAAACTTACCTGAAATCCGGAAAGTCAACAACGCTACCGTCAGGTGTCCTCTGAGTACAGAGCTCGCAGTCACAGTGTCTGGCTTTCCTTCACTGAGCTCCAAGAGGCCAGGGCCACCTCTGTCTTGTTTGCCACTGTGTCCCCACACTTCAGCACGATGCCTGACAGATAGCAGGTGTTCAGTGAATGTTTCCTCAGTAAATGAATGAATGAATGGGTTTTCCTGAAAAGTACCCCCTCTGGCTTTTCTTTCATTTCCAGGTAGATGCAGAAGTGGTCTTCTCCATGGTCCAAAGGTTCGCTCCATTTGATGTGGCCTGCCATGTGGATTGTCTCCTAAATTGGAATCTGAGTTAGAAATTGGGAGGCCCCTCGAAGGGAAGGGAGAGAACCAAGATGAATTTGAATAAGAATGTTGCTTTCGGGATGCCTGGGTGGCTCAGTGATTTCAAGTGTCTGCCTTCAGCTCATTTCATGATCCCAAGGTCCTGGGATCGAACCCTGCATCTCCCTCTGCCACTACTCCTGCTTATGCACACGCTCGCTCTCTCTGACAAATAAATAAATAAAATCTTTTTCTAAAAAATGTTGCTTCAAACTAAAAGTTTGTATCGTTTCAAAATTCATGTTGAAGCCTGGTCCCCAGTGTGAGGATATTTGGAGGTGGAAACTCTGAGAGGTAATTAGGTCACACGCCTGGGGCTCCCGTGAATGGGAAGAGAGGCCTTAGAAAGACACCTGAGAGCTCTCTGGCCCCTTCCATCCTGGGGGGACACAGCGAGGAGACAGCAGGCTAATCAAGGAAGCATATTCTCACTGGGCACCAAATCTGCTGGCAAATGCACCTGGGACTGCCCAGCCTCCGCAACTGCGAGAACTACATTTCAGTGGATTATAAACCACCCATCTCCGGCATTTTGTTACAGCAGCCCAAGTGGACTAAGACAAATGCCCTCTCACGTCCTTCTCCATGGAGCCTGCCCAGCCAGCCGCACCACCCTTCCCTTCCCCGCCGGGGCACGTCGAGTACCCAGGTGCCTCCCGCCCACGGGGCCTTCCCAAGCCCACTGCCTCACATAGGGACTTTTGAGGCTCACCCACACGACAGATGCCATCCGGCCATCTTCTCTCTTCCGCTGATCCCCTATCATGACTTCACTTTTCACAAGTTCCTATCTTACCTTCCCAACTACACTATACCTTCCTTGAGAGCACAGACTGCCTCATATTTTTTTTTTTTAATATAATGAAAAATCTAGTGCAAGGCCACAGAAGCTCTTCCCAGAGGAAGATCAATATATTTCATGAGAGTCTTCAAGGGGTCATGCTGCCAAAAAGTTACAGATCACTCCTCTGTGTCCAAGACCTTGATGTTCCAGACCAGAGAGCTCTGACCCAGAAAGGTCAGCGAACACACCCAAGGACGTGAAACGGGTTGGTAAAGGGGCCTGCACCCCGACCCAATTCTCCTGACTTCTAGCGGCCACTTCTCCTCCAGCATTTACTGTCCTCCCTTTTCTGTTATAAAGAAATTTCCTTTGTGACACCCTTTGCTCTAACAGGATTTGACCTGCGCTGTTCCAGATGCTTTGCTCTGTTACATTTTAAGCACCTTCCTTTTGCCTGCTTTCCTTCACCCTAACGATGCCCGCAGAGATGTAATTTCTTCACTTCTCTGTTTCTATTATCACCTTAGCTGGCCTTTGCCCACTCTCCTTTCTGCTACCCGCGGCATGTCTCTGGGTGCCCTTTTGCCCTCCCATCCTGATTTTATGGGAAGTATTTATTTCCATGTTTTCTGTATTTGCCTGGATGTATTCTTACGGAGCTGATAGTAAGACTCTTCTGTCACAGCAGGAAACGACTGCTCATGGCAATTACGCCCGCTGTCTTCCTTTTCATTTTCCTCCAGCTCTTGATGAAATTGCGTTTCCAGAAACCCTATGAATTCTTTCTCAGACTCTTACATAACTCAGTATATTCAGCCATTTCTTTTTATCCGTATTTTTGTTTGTTCGGCGGGTGGGGTATTTGGGCTCATTTTCTCCCCAAATAATTTGGTGGCTATTTTACCTTCGGCTTCTCTCACGCCAGAGCCCGTCTCCTGCATCCGAATGGACAGTCCAGATTCAGGCACGTTTGGACAACGTTCCTATCATGAACTGTAGAATGAGCCTGTGACCCTGCCCATTCCTGTGCTGACTGAGTCTGTTGGACTGATTCCTTGTTGGGGGTGGAGGGGAAGTTTGTTGGTTTGTTGGTTTGTTTGTTTACTCTTCTGTGGGAAAGGGATTTTCATTGGGGGTCCAGTCTTAGGGCTATAGTTTAGAATGTGTTCTTTTGTTCCAAGTTTATATCCTTTGTATCTTTAAGTTTGCCACTTAGGTGATACTCAGTGTGTGTGTGTGTGTGTGTGTGTGTGTCTGTTCTGTGTGTCTGTGTGTGTCTGTGTTTGTCTTCTGGGAATGATTCTAGCGAGTATTTCGTTGGAGTTGAGATACGGGTTCCAACATCTTCTCCGTAAATAGATTGACTCTTGGAAATAATTTCTCAATTCCACTGCCCCCGCCAACCCCGCCCAGCCCCAGTCCCTTGCTCTGCCCCACTTCCAAGGTGAAGGTCCTAGTTCTGGGAAGAACACCAGCAAAATTAAGGCAAGAATCCCTTACAGGCTCTTACACACCACTCTGGGGTCCAGAAAAAGCCAGTAGCATCATGGAAAGTGGCTGGGGATGAGGCAAGACATAGTGCAAGAGAAGAGAATCCCAAAACAACTCAGATACCTGGGGGTCTTTTCTTTTGGCCCTTTATTTATTCCCTGAGGCCCAAGTAAGACTGGCTGATGGTATCTATTGAGACAAGGGAAGAAAAGACTCATCCCAAACCCCACCGAATTAGCAAGGGAGGTGAGGAGCGCTAACACTGAACCTGGGCTGTATTCCCTGGATGGGTCAGGAGATAGGGCAGGACAGATTCTTCGAGGAGTTGTGTGATGATCCCCTGGGAAGGATTTGGGGGAAGCAGAGGCAGAGAGAAAGGGTGTTAATATCCTCAGGGCTTTTCTTATGGCAAATTCTTGCATCTGTCTCATTCCCCTCTGTGCTTGGGACCCTGGTGAACTTCGAAACCTGCCGGGGATGCCATCAAAGTTTGATCGATGTGTAAACTGTATTTTTGCTGTAATGAGAATACATACTGGCAAAGTCCGATAGATGAAATCTTGAGCTGAATGGGTCACAGTGTGCAGCCTGGGGTCTGGTACAAGTTCCTGCCAGTGGAAGGAAACAGATAGAGCATAATGTCAAGCCAGCCTGAAAAAGGGACCCCACATTCAATGCCGCTCACCAGACCTTTCCCCTTACGAATGTATAGGAGTGTAGCCCACCCAGCCAGTTAGCAAGTTCAGCACTTGGTGCTGAAAGAGTCAGCAAATAAATAATGTGAAGACTATTGAAAACTTTTTTCAATGTTCTCCTTTTTCTCCTTTGAAGAGGTGTTGACCTTCAAATGTGCTGCCAAAAACTCCAAGTGTTCAGAAGATTGCCACGAATTCAAAAAGAATCGGTAGAAAGCATGAGATGATTTTTAGAAACGTATAAATTAAAGAAATAAAAATAAATCATATGCACTCTCTTGCTCCCTCTGAAGATACCCAAGATTTCACCACTAGAAATTTGAGAAACAGTATAAAGGAGCAAACTTTGGCATCAGAAAAGGAAGGCTTTGAAACCAAGTCTGCCTTTCACATGACCCATAGCCCTGAGCAAGTCATTGAACTTCTCTGGTTCTCAGCTACTTTTTCCATACAGTGAAAAGGTTGCACCTCATCCTTAGTGAATGCCAATTCAAGAAAAACAAACATGTCAGTGAGCCAAATGTGTCCCTTTGTTCACTCAAAAATCTTTAATATTCTTTTATTTAATTTTATTCAAAATACAAATTATTGATTCCCAGGGCAAAAAAAGTTTTATTAATTACTCTATAAATAAAAGAATATGAATGATAATATAGTCATGGCTTTATTGAAAAGGTTGATATCTGGACATTTTTAAAGAAGAGACAATAAAGACACATTTGCTAATCTTTTAATCCTTACATCTAAATTGCATCCCAACATTCGCACAATACATTCACAGCCATTATCTCATCTCTCCCTCTAAGACACTATGAGAGGAAAGCATAATTATCACCCCCATTTTACACATGGTAAAACTGAGGCTAGAAATAACTTCCCAAGGACAGTATTGGGAGCAGAGTTGAAGCTAGAGTTAGTTCATTATATAAAATGTACAGAACAAATGTGATTTCTTTTTTATACTATATAACAAAATGTGTCAACATTTAGAAGATCTACATAGCTCAGTGAACCATTATGTTCTGAATGAACACTGAATAACATAAAATCATGCATGGGTAAGTGATCCACTCAAATACAAAACAGATCAATGGGTTATAACATAACAGATTATGAGAAGTTCATTGATCTGTTTTCAAATTTCTTATTGTAATTAACCATCCAGGAACCACACTTGTTGAGTCTGAGAGTAGTATCAATGATGAATTTCCATAACTCTCTGAAAAAACTGTTATAGGGCTGATTCCTGTTATAAGGCTGATTCCTACCTATCTGTGTGAAACTGGATTATTATTTTTCTTTTTGGTATACTTGAACTTTAACCAAAGCAACACATCTCAACAGAGTAGATGCAGAATCAGATATGAAAATCCAATTGTCTTCTAACAAATCAGACATTAAGGAAGTTTACCAGAATATAAAGCAATGCCCCTCTTCTATTTTTTTGTTTCAGCAAATAAAACTTTTAAAGATTTTTAGAGTGTTACTTGTATTAACATGTAATGAGCCTACTACTATTTTTTTTTAAATTATTAAATAAACATTTCAATCTTTTATCAGTTTTAATTTTTAACATGGTGAATTTAAATAGATAGAACCCATACAAGCAAAATCTCTCTGGGGTTCTCAATATTTTTTAGGAAAATAAAAGGCTCCTGAGACCAAAAACTATTAAGGAGACCACTATATGATGATAAAAGATTCACTTCACCAGGAAGATACAACAATCCTAAACTTGCATGCACTTAAAAAAAAATAGCCTCAAGTTATAAAGCATAGAAATTGGCAAATCCACTATCATAAAGGAAGATGTAATCCCATCTCTCTCAATTATTGTTCGGTCAAGTAGGCAAAAATGAGTTCAGAGTTTACATCAGTTGGGTCCCGGTGGCAAGATGATGCCACACCAATAGGAAGTGAAGAGACTTTAGTGAAATATTCACAAGGTATGGGTCAGGTTAAGTTACTCAACCGAATATGGATGAAGCAGCAGGTGCAGGGCTAGTGGCACGACAATGGGAGCTAAATGGCCCAGAAGAGGACTTGGTCACCCACACCAGTGAGAGCTATAGCTAAAGGCGAAGGCTGACAAGTTCTGCCACCTCTGACAGAGCGGCACCATCTTTGCCAAGTGGCCCCACAGGAGGAAGCTGCGAGAGCTAATGCTCTGCTCTCTCTCTCCACCTCTTTCCACCCACCTCCTCAAAACTCCATCAGTGGAGCCCAGAGACACAGGGCTAGGAAGTTCCTGACAGAGTTCACACAGGTCAGCCTCCTGCAGCACATACCAGGGTGAGGAAACCAAGAACGTAAATCTGAAGGGGCCAAAGGAGAAGATTCAACACAGATATTGCTGATCTGAACATCATTTACAGGCGAAAGGGTCACGGGAGGTAGAACCCTGGCTGCGGCCACTGGAGAACATGCATTCTTCCGAAGCACACCATGTGGCGCACTGACAGAAACAGGCCACAGTTCCAGGCCATGTCAACTGGAACCTTGTCCTATAACCATAAAACAATTCACTTGTGAGGGATGAGAAGTCGTTAACAAAAAGATGAAGGGGGAAACCACATATTTGGACATTGTAAGAAGAAACTTCTAATCAGGCAAGAAAAAAATCATGGGCATTAGATATATTCAGAAATTCATGATAGTGAAAATACTACACATGAAACCTTACGGTGCAGCAAAGATAGTACATAGAGAGAACTGTAAATCCTTAAATGCATAAGTTAGACAATTTAAAGACCAAGAATTAATGAGCTAAGCAACCAAGGACATTTTTTTTAAAAAGATAAGAATATAAATGCAGTTATGAGTGAAATAGAAAATAAAAAAATACAGAGATGCACAAAGCCCAGTGTTGGTTCTAGGATAAGATTTAAAAAAAAAGCCTCTGTGAAAGGTTTGTAAAAATAGGGGAAAGTGAGAAGACACAAAATCGCATCTTGCCTTCCTCCTTCCTGGCCTCGGAGCCCACCCCGCTAACCTGCAGCCCTTCTGTCTGGTACTCTTCCAGCGCTGGAAGGATGTATTTGAAATCCGAGCCTCTAGGAGTGGAGAACACGGGTGGGTGAGAGGCCTTGGAGAGCCCGTGGAGGTCGCACCCATTCTGCAGGCTGGCGCGGGCTGGGCAGCCGCACGCAGCCCTGGGCCCTGGGGCTCCTGGTCCCGAGAGGCCCCCTCGCCCGCTACAGGTGGGCAAAAAGACCCCCTGATGCAGGGAAAAAGCGGAAGTGAAGCTCCTGGGAGGAAAAGAAAGAAAGAGGAAGGAAGGCAGGCAGGCAGGCCGGTGCCGACCTGGGAGGTCCAGCAAGCAAAAGACAAGCCAGCTCTCCACTTGCTACTCGTGGGGTGCAGGTGTGTGAACCCCACCATGCAGCGGGACATGGGGTGCTGGAGGGCTCTCACTGGCTACCGGAAATCTTTTGTCATGCTGGTCCGGAGACTTACCTCTCAGTGTTTTTTTTCTTTTTGATTTCCCACTTGTCTTCTGCCATCTTCTCTTGCCTTTCCTGCAGACTCCTCGCAGACCTCGGTCGTCCGTATAACAGAGTCCTCTGTATGTGAGCCAGCTGGACGCGTGAAGGCCGGAAATAGAACACTCCCCAAATCGACCGAACCCCAAAGTTTTATAGGAGCAGAAGGCCGTGAACGCTAAAAAGAGTTGTGAGTCAGGTACACAGCCATCTATCTCCAGCTTCCATGTTCAGTGAGGGGAAGCGGCATTTCTAAACCGTAGGTGTGAAATGCAGGGGGGCTAGGACAGGTGCAGTTACCGGGGGTAAATCACTACCAGCCATGCCATCCACCGTAAATGCGGAAGAGCAACACTGCAATCTACCTGTTGTTACTGGGTCTCAAACCACAGCCAAATAAACTGGAAAATGGTAATACGGCAGTTCATGTTCTCACATCACAAGCCAGTGCCAGTCCTTTTGACTCTTCAAATGATCAGTCATTAATCTGCAAAAATACTCCATGTGGTCCCAACGAAAGCCCTGAAGTCCAATTTCTGGGAAATCCAATTCAGAGTTCAATTAAAAATACCAATATTCTTCATCCAGAGAAACATCTCCCAAATAACTCTTTCATTTCCAATTTTAATTAAAAGAACAGCCTAAGACATTGCATGTTCTGTCGCTTTACACACCCATTAAAACACAGAAATAGACTGCAAGCGATTGATGACTATCCTTGTGGCGAGGACTTTAAAATGCTCATCCTGATTACTTGTAATCACCTGAAGGAAATAAAATCTGCATCCTTATTTATCTAAACTCTAAGGGAAGAGACCTTGTTGGTTACCCAGTCACTTCTTCAACATAACAGAACTAGGACTTGAAAAAGAATTTTCTTCTGTTTCAATACCTGGGTATAATGAGTTGCCCATGGACCATGATAGTCTTTTCTGTATTTGTTAACCTTTAATCTGGATTATTTCTGTATATGCACAAAGTCACCTTTTATGTCTTTTAATTCTATGACATAGAAATCAGAAATGATCTTGATAATCTGTCAAAGTATCTGGTGAATATACTACATTATGATTTGAAAAACTACTCCAAGATTTGCATTATACAGGCAGTTTGTATTCCTACTATAAAACCTAAAATGCAGATAAAGTGGTAAACCTCCAGCTAAAGCATATTACACAAGACTGTAATTCTTGGGGGGCTTGGAGGGGCTCAGTCGTTAAGCGTCTGTCTTCCGTTCAGGTCATGATCTCAGAGTCCTGGGATCAAGCCCCACATCGGGCTCCCTGCTCAGCAGGAAGCCTGCTTCTCCCTTTCCCACTCCCCCAGCTTGTGTTCCCTCTCTTGCTGTCCCTCTCTCTGTCAAATAAATAAATCTTTAAAAAAAAAAAAAAAGACTGTAATTCTTCTGAATTCTTCTCAAGAATTTCCACGCACGGGGCGCCTGGGTGGCTCAGTCAGTTAAGCGTCTGCCTTCAGCTCAGGTCATGATCCTGGGGTCCTGGGATAGAGACCCGAATCAGCTCTGTTCAGTGGGGAGCCTGCTTCTCCCTCTCCCTCTGCTGCTCCCCCTGTCTGTACTCTCCTGCTGTGTCAAATAAATGAATAAAATCTTTAATAAAAAAATTACCATACACAAAATATGAATGTTTTCTTGTTGCAGCCTATTTTTCCTCCTTTCCTCCTCCTGAGCTTTGTTTTCATCAAAAATTGTCATGTAATCCATGATATGTCTTACGGCAAATAGTTTAGAAATACACGTGCAGGCCTGCGCTTAGGGTACCAGGGACTCATCTTATTTAAATGAAAACACGACGCTCGTACAAGAGCAATACTGAATTTTCACCCAAAATTGCACCAGCCTAGCATATAAATGATGTGTAAATGAAGTACTCCCTGAATGGGCATTAAATGAGCATTAAGAGGGAAGACCATAACAGTCCATCATTTCAATGGTCCCAGCCCAAAGGTGGTCGAGCCCCTTTGACACAACAGTGTGACAGCTTCATAGGCATTGTTTCAGGCTGCTGAATCCAAATTCGGTGGAAAAGAGGGATTAAAATAGGCCCAAAGAGTCACTGATCGCTGGACCCTGGCCCTCCGCCCCAGCCAACACAGTCCGTCAGTTTTCCAGATTGGGCTCCCCAACCTGGTCCACAGGAAGGAGGATTTTATGTGGTTTTGCTTTAAGTAAATAACAAGCAGTTGATGTGGAAATAAACCAATCAGTTAACTTTTTATTTGAATCCAAACTGGGCAGTGTTTGTGAGGTGCTCTCCAAAAGATTAAGAAGTGTTGCCTGGAACAGCTCAGGGGGAGTAGTCCCTCGGGAAGGGAGTCGCTGCCCCAAGCTTTGCCACAGAGGCTGAAGGTGTGTGGGGTGAATGCCTAATGATCGTCTTTTGCTGTGAGCGTTCAGAATGAAAATGTGCTGCCTTTTGATGACCAAGGATTAATATCTATACTGTACATTTTTCCCCATTAAAAGATGGGGAAATCCACATACAACAGTCCAATTCTGGTAATAAACCATCATTCCTATAGGAAAATAGATGCTCTCATGGGATCACCACACATCTCAGTACTTACTGCCAAGCCTTGAACATGGTAGGTACTCAACATTCTGTTACTCAAGTCAACCTTGAGTTATTTCTTAATTATCAAGGATGAATATTTAGTTTTCACCCACAAATTTTAACCCAATCCCATAGGCCTGCTTTTGTATCCTGTCTAGTTAGAGGTGGGAGTGAAATCTATGCTGTAGAACGTATCACTCAGTTTGTGAGAAATTTACCCAAAGCTGGCCTCATGGATATCATTCTCCACTCCCATCAACAACCCACTGAACAGTCTATTTCTCACTCATATTGTTGAATTTCTCACTCATATTGTTGAAGGAATATCTTTTAGATCTAATAAGGAAATTAAATATCTAAGTGTTGCATCAAAGAATATAGTTCCAGAAAATAAATATACATATGCATACACATACACAACATTCACATACATATATATGTATCTTTTTTCTACACACAGCATAGTCATCTGACCTCATATATTATTTTCCAAATAATCTTTTCAAGAGCAAGTTGTAATTTTTGTCATTTTTATGACATTCCTTTTTAATGTGTGACTACAATAATGTAATTTAACCTTTTCTTAATATTTAGGGTTGACTTTAGAAACACAAGTTAATGTACTCTCCTGTAACACAGTGGGGCTCTCGGGGCCTATTAGTGTACTCAGAACACCCTTTTTTTATTACACTGAAAGGCTTTGATGTGGGGGAGGAGTGTCTGTTTGGGGTTACTTCTTTGCCTGCTGCAGGGTCTCTGTCTCCCCAACCCAGAGAATGAGCGTTTCATCACTTCTTCCTGATGTCAGGTGTCTGCCTCTAACCCCCAACCCCAGGTGTCTTCCTCCTCACCCCCAACCCTTCCACTTTCTGCTCCCGAAATGCTTGCTAGAATGTTTCACTCACTCGTTTTTCCATTCTACAAGTATTTAATGAGGCTCTACTCTGTGCCTGGTACTGTCCTAGACACAGCATAGAGCCTGATTCATGTAACACCCACAGCCGGTGAGCATGCAAAGACATCAGTCAAAGGATCACAGAAATAAATGCAACGTCTCCTCTTAAGAATGAGGGAGCTATGGTATAAGAGACCCTGGAAATATCCAGGAGGCCAGAGAAACCTCCCTTGAGTAATTGACGCTTGAGCTGCCTTAAAGGGTTAACCCATGAGAAAGAGCAGGGGAAGAATTCCCAGCAGCGGACAACACAAGCGAAAGCCCTGTGGTCGAAAAAGGATGAAGGGAACCCATGACACGGGACACCCATGGCCGAGACCCAGACCTTTTGGGACCTTTTTGCTCCATTCTCAGAGCAATGGAGGTGTAAGTGGATGGGGAGACAGGTGACATTCAGTTCTGCATTTTGAAAACACTACGTGGGCTGCTGAAGGGAGGGCAATTTAGATGTGGGCAAGTGTGTGCTCTACAGCCAATAAGAGAGCGCGGCACCATCCCGCGATGGTGGCTTGGACTGACGTAGGGGTTCTCAGTGTGGGCTCTGCAGACATCTGTGAACTTGGGTGGGAAAAGAAGCTCTTCTTTATTTCCCCAACTCCGGCATGAAACTTAGTATTTCCTTACGTGATGAGTATAGACCGCACAGCACAGCAGTATCAGCAGCACGTGGGATCGCAACCAAGAGGAATCTCAGTTTGCCAGTCACGTCACAGTAGCCGTGGACATATCAAGATATCCGTTAAGCTAGTCACTCCTGGAAAATACTGCAGGTGTTAGGCCTGCCATGGTACTGTGTTACCCAAGGTATTAATAAAGGAACACATATGTTATTATAACTCAATTTTTAAAATATTCTGATAACTGTATTTTCAGCAAAATCAGTTTCCTTTGTAATCATATGTATTTTATTTAATGAATTTAAGTCTTTTTAAAATATTTTATTTATTTATTTATTTTTTACTGAATGAGAGAGACAGCGAGAAAGGGAACAGAAGAGGGGGGGTAGGAGAGGAAGAAACAGACTCCCCGCCAAGCAGAGAGACTGATGCGGGGCTCGATCCCAGGACCCTGAGATCATGGCCTGAGCCAAAGGCAGACACTTAATGACTGAGCCACCCAGGCGCCCTGAATTTAAGTCTTATTCTAAAAAAGAGCCCGTAGGTTTTGTCAGACTGCTAAAGGTTTCTACTGCACAAAATAAGTGAAGGACTCCCATGGATGGGGTGGGGTAGAGAGTTTGTGAGCTATTTGGGAGGTCAGTGTGGAATGACCTGGAATGGATGAGCTGGGATGATTGTTCCTAGGGGTCTGGCTCATGCAAGAGGGTGGACGGGCAAGCTCTAGTGTTTTACTCAAGACAGAAAATACTAGATGATCACAAGAACATCTATGGACAAAGGGCAAGGAATTTTGTTAATGGACATGGGTGTCCCGTGTCATGGGACATTTGGCCACTTTTTTCTCACTTTTTGGGTCTCCAGAAAGTTGCAGCTAACTGAGAAATATTGGTAAATAAAGTGTCACCATAAACAGACATACACAAAAAAATGGGGTGCCTGGGTGGCTCAGTGGGTTAAAGCCTCTGCCTTCGACTCAGGTCATGATCCCAGGGTCTTGGGATCGAGCCCCGCATCGGGCTCTCTGCTCAGCAGAGAGCCTGCTTCCTCCTCTCTCTCTGCCTGTCTCTCTGCCTACTTGTCATCTCTATCTGTCAAATAAATAAATAAATAAAAATCTTTAAAAAAAAAAAAAACAGACATACAGAAAAATATAAATAGGAATACTTAGCAAGAAAATTACAACTTTCGGGGCACCTGGGTGGCTCAGTAGGTTGGTGGCTGCCTTCAGCTCAGGTCATGACTCCGGGTCCTGGGATCGAGTCCTACATCCAGCTTCCTGCTCCGCAAGAGAATCTGTTTCTCCTTCTCCCTCTGTCCCTCTCCCCTCTTCTGCTATCTCTCTCTCTCAAATAAATCAATAAAATCTTTTTTAAAATTACAATTTTCTATTGACAAAACAATTTCCAGCTACAAAGTATTTTTAATATTCACAGACAAAACAGTTATTAAAAAATCTGCCATCTCCTCTATATTTTAAGACTTTATCAGAGGAACGAGTTTCTGTTCCTTGAGAATAGCTTTCATTAAAACCTGTACTTAGGCAATGAATGTCGTCACCCAGCATCTTCATTTTCTGGTTCCATCTCTCTATTCTATTAAGACCAAAAATTCTATTGCAGCTCCTTCAGAAAACAGAAACAGCATCAAACCAAATACCCTCATTATTTCTATTGCTACACAAGAGCAACATATTGACTTTGCCAAAACAATTAAACAAACTTAAATCATGAGTCACTAGCCAGACAGTTCCCTGATGACTTCATCCAAGCCTCCTGCCAGCTATCCCATCGGACATCTGTTGAATTCTGGGCAAGGGGAGGGTTGCAAGACAAGTTTAGATTCCCTGGCTCTCTCCATTCCTGTTTACCTTCAGAATTGTATAAACCTTCTCAATACGAATGCATTCAGAATGAAGTTTTAAATAGGAAAGTCAGAGGGTCTAAGCATGGTTTGCCCTCGGCTCTGCAGAACTTGATAGAAATGTCCTCATTTTCTACTGTTTTCCCTTCCGCCTGTGGAAAGAACGTGTCAGACAAGAATCAATTCCAAATTCAGTAGACGGTGTTGGAGAACTGTGTTTTCCTTGGGCCTGTCCCTCTCAGGTGAGCATGCACGTTGTGCCAACATTAGACTCCTGCAATGATGCTTTTCTTTTCCTTCTCTTTTACCCATGCACCAGGCTACAGCCCTTTCCTGCAGAAAAAAAATCTCAAAAGAAATCAAAACCTTCCCTATCAAGCAAACTACGATTTACACTATGCTGCATGAAATCCATCTGTTGTCCTGCCTTCAAATTTCCAGAACTTAATACAAAAGGTAAACATGTTATTTGATGAATGCACCTGCTCACTGTTCTATTATGACATCTGATCAGGGTCTCAAGACCAAAAAAAAAAAAAATGTTTTTCAAAGGCATTACCTGCTATTTTAGGCTGCTTCCTGAGAGAGCCAGTTCTCCATAGGAGCAAGCATTTCGACAAAAACTGGTTAGCTTTCAAAGAAAATTCCAAATTAAAGTCTGCTTGGAAGACCGGGCTTCCCGGCAGTAGGATGTGCTTAGCCAGGTGGCTAGACACCTTTCTCGAACTTTCTTTTTCTAATTTCCTATTTGCACTAAATGATATAAAGTCAATGTTGAAGTAAGGGAGAACTTAGAAATAAATAATGTGGCCTGCTTGTAAATATCTGTTTCACACAGAAAATGTGATCTACATTCTAGGGCACAGAAGGCATATTTGCTTAGCTTGTTTATCTAAGAAAGCAAAACAAAATCTGCATGTGTTAGAACTCTTTGAACAGTTCACTGCAACGCCTCAAAACACAAACCAGCAAAAAAGAAAAAGTGTATTTCACTGATACCAGAACCAAAAAAGAGGAGTGTCTCTCGAACAACTGGACCAGGCCCCCCCAACGCTATTAAAGATCCCTTTCTCCTCCTTTCTCTCTGCTTCTCTCCGCTGGCTGACTTCATTCTCACAAGTCACCCTTACCTACCTGGCTAGATCCAGAGCGACCTACCCTTCATATATATTCGCAAATTCCCAGCATCAAGGCAAGAGAGTAAAGAATCTCTTCTTCCCTGTGACCGGCTTCTGTTTTCATAAATGCCACTGAATGACACGGATCAGTCTAGTTCAAGACACGTGCCCCCTCCTCAAACCAGTCATTGTTCCCAAGGGATACAGTCTTGTGATTGGCCCAGCTCCCGCCAGCTTCCTGTCTGGTGACACGCACAATGCCAGGGATGCGAGGCCAAATTTTAAAAAAGGGACTCCCTTTTAAATCATATAGTAGGCCAGGAACTTCCTGAAATTCAGTCTCAGAAGGCAAGGAAAGTGCTGTGTAAACAGAATAATAAATGCTCAGTCCATTTATACAGCCCTCATGACTCTGTCTCTACCAGGGAAGGTTTCACCCTGGTATGACCCCCAAGATGCCAGGGATCAACAGAAGTTATTTTATATCAAAGGCCTTATTTCTGCAAAATGAAATTATAGTTGTGTGAATTGTTAATAACGATGCTCTGTGGAAAAGAATAATTCTCTGCTGGTCAGAGAGTACAAATTTTCTTTATGCCATTCCAGTTTTGAGTAAGTACTGGAAAGCTTATCTACAGCCTAGTGACTAGTTTATAATACTGTACGGTGTGCTTGAAATTTACTAAGAGGGTAGATCTTAAATGTTCTCACCGCACACACACACACAAGGTACCTATGTGAGGTGATGGATATGTTAATTAGCTTTATTATGATGCTTATTTTACAACATATGCCTGTATCAAAACACCATGTTGTATACTCTAAATATATTCTGTTTTTATTTATCAATCATGCCTCAAGAAATCCAGAAAAAAATAAATTAATAGAGCTCATTCTTAGGTTTTTACACACACACAGGAATAATTTTATAGTGACATTAGGTGAAGATTTTTTTTAATTCCTAGCATTCTCTAATATTCAAGTGGGTCTTTCAAAAGGTAAAACAAAACATGTAAGGGTTCTTTTTCTCATCATTTATAATAGGCTACATTAATAATTTTAGAGTGCCATTAACAATCTTTCCACATAAAAATAAATGTTCCCAAATTGTTCTAATTCAGCGAATGTCAGCAGTGCCCAGGACACTAAATGAGAGCACTGTAAACATGTGTTCTTGGTGTAAGAGGCTATTTCCTTCGTCACCCAGACATAACAGGGCAGTAGTGGGAGCCGATGTGAGGCGATTTTTCCGCTCAGTGTTGGGCACCACGACCAACCAACATACAGGACGGTGACCCAGAGGAGCGAGAGACCAGCCTTTACCCAGACCAGCGACTCCACCCCTCTGGGCCGTCCTCTCCCGGGCCATCAGATGGATAGGATGGGGGGAGAAACACTTTAAGAGGCTTTAAAGCTCTAAGATATTATAATTCTAATAAAATAAGTTAGCATAAAGGGGATGTGAAAGAGTCGTTTGTTGAATCACTTGAAGTAAAGCCAGTGGTCAGCCTCTCCTTTCTGAAATGCTTCCCCGCCCCTTGCCACCCTCTGGGCTGGGCGTCCAGGGAGTACATTGCGGTCCTTGTCCTCAAGGAGGACGCAGACTTGGGATGTAGAGGGGAGCCTGGTGTGGAAACAGATCATGAGAATGCAGTGTCGCAAGGGCTCAGGGAGGGAAGCAGCAAGGAGCAGGGGAGGAAGTGACTAACCACGCTGGGAAATGCCTCACAGACGGGATGCTGTTCCAGATGAGCTTGGAAAGGTGAGTTCAACAGATCATCTGTGCAGATGGCCATGTCTGAGGGAAGAAAATCTGGGCAGGGGAGAGAGCAAGTGCCAGAGGAGCCCAGAATGTTCTGAGAGAGGAAGTCTGGAGAGTGGACAGGTATGGGGACTTCCCTTGGAGGAGAGAGCCTCTGAAGGGCTTCACACAAGAGTTAGGCACGCTCAGACCTGCCTTGCAGAAGCTTCCTGGGAACAGTGTGGAGTGTGGGTTAAGGAAAAGGAGCCTGAGAACACTGAGCCATTGGGAAGATCCTGCATTAATAGCCAGCTGAGAGGGTCTAGGCTAAGGCGAGGACAGGGGAGAGACAGGACAGGTGCTACTGACAGAACAAGGTTTTCCCAGGGCCCATGAACTACATCATTTTTACCATGTTGCGGACCCTCTTCGTTTTAGGATCTAGGGACCCCTGAATTGAACTAACAAAGAACAGATTAACAGGAGAAAAGGTACACAACTTCTGTTAATATTTACCTGCATAGGAGAAAAGAACCGAACCTCAAAAGAGCAGTTAGACCCAGAGGCTCATGTACCATTTTAATGAAGGCAAAGGGCTTGGAGCTTCCCAGGGGTTAAACCATGGGGAAGTAACCAGAAAAGATACGGGGAGACTCATAGAAGACAAGATTTTCCTAAGGTTTGTCTATGAGAGCCTAACCCAATGTCAGCTCCCCACCCTGCCCTTCCCTTTGGAGGAGAAGGTACCTCCAAAAAGGGAAATTTATTCCCCACTTTGAGGCAGATAAAGGAAAGGCAGAGAACTCTTTAACACATCTGTTGATTCTCAATTGCCTTCTGCTCAAAATAATCTTTATACCAAATCAGCACATGTGGGGCTCCGTATTCTCACTTTCCTCACCTCCAAAATGAGGCTAAAACTTGACAGATTTGCAGCTCATAAATAAAATGACACAGTCCCTCTAAACCACTCCAGACAATATTAAGTGTTCAGCACACATAAAGCCCCATCAGTTTTGTCATCACACACCGATATCTAGCTCTCCCTGAGGGCACAGGGCAGGGCTGACTGGTCCACCCAGCCTTGCCGTGAGATCAAGGCAGGCTGGGCTCAGTGACAAGGGAACCCAGAGGGATCAAAGGTAGAACAAGCCAGACAATGAGGGAATAAGTAACCTCTGGGTACCAAGGGCCAAAGCTACAAAAGCCAAAATCTGTCATCTAGGTTAAGGCATTAGTGGGGAAGCAGCACTGAGAATCAAACTCAAGGAGGGCCAGAAGATGTGGAGACTGAGTAGGAAGCAAGGTTTCAAGAAAAGAGAGAAGGTCCAAAACTACTGCTTCTGTGGGCAGGGCTGAGGAGCCCAAAGGTGTGGGGAAACCCAACGAGTCAAGTTGGTTTAAAAGACAGGATGGATGGGAGTAGACACCCTTGACCCCCTCCCACTAGTGACCTTGAGGACACCTCCCAACAAAAGACTGAAGAACCTTCTTGGGAAGAATTCTCACCACTCTGAAGAAAAAGAAGTTTGAGCCTTCTCACCAGGCCTTCCAGGTAAAGGGACAATATTCAGTCCTCGTTGTTCTTTCCATCCAACCCTGAAGCTATGAGGGAAGAGATCATTGAGCAAAATAAGAACTGGGAACTTTTAGCTGGTTCCTTATTCTAAATGTTTTTCCAGTGTTAATCCTTTCACTCCACAACTCCATGAGGTAAACCCTGTTGTCATCCCCATTTTACAGATGAGCAAGATGAGGCTTACAGTTGGTGAGTAACCGGGGTGAGGTCATCTAGCCTGAAAGAGCCTGCTATGTGATGTAGGAGCGCCCCCAACCCCGAACCACCCACTCTATGCAGCCACTGGAGGAAGACACCTGGTGAGGCAGAGGTGCGGGGGGTGGGGGGTGGTAAAAATAGAGGAAGCGAAGCCTAGGTCTCTTCCTCTGAGACTGGAGGGAATGTGAGCAAGTTTAAAGAACTTGCGGGGAGGGGAGGGCAGGAGCACTCAAGAAATTAACAGTCCATATTTTTTCTGAAAAGTCACCCTGGTTTGTGTGGAAATATTGGCAGCTGGGTGATGGTGGGAAAGCATGAGGTCTTCTGGAAGGAGCCCAGGGCCCCGAAACCCTGGGAGAAGGGGTAGCAGTGGGCCCTGCCCTAATAAAGACTGGGTCTTCCCAGAACGGGGGCTGCTGATAAAGCCAGGAAGCCCCAGAGCCCTTTCTTTAACAAGACCCAGCCCCTGTGCTCGGATCTCTTCCAGTGCTGATTTGGGGCTCCAATGCAGTATCATGGGGCCGCGTTGAAATGTTTGCCTGTGGAGAAGACGTGTACTAGAACCTGCTGTTTATCACGTGGCTCCAGTTCAGCAGCAGCAGCATCTGGGAGCGGACTGGCCCCCACTCAGATGAACTGAGTCCGAATCTGCAGGTGAAGAGGACCCCCAGGGGATTCTTGTGCACCCTTGAGTATGAGCGGCACTGCTCCAGAAGGCAAACCAGTCAGCCCCAGAGCTACAGTTTGAGCTCAAAGTGAAGGGTCTACTGTCTCATTACCATGATTCTCATCAAGACAGAGATCTCTCAAGAAAGAGAAGTGTTGGGGCCTGGGTCCGCAATTCTGGGCATGGTCTGGGTATCAAAGTCCAGAGAGAGATGGAATGGGACACTTCCCCTGTGTTCCCTGAAAGGAGCAAAAGGCAGAGCCGAACACTTTGCCTTTGGGCAGGAGAGTGCTATGGTCACATATTCTGTGGCCTGAGGGCCGTGTTCACCATCCACCCCCACCCACCACCACCACCACCACCCGGTCATTACTGAGCAGCTCCTGTGTCCAGGCACTTCCTCGCTGCTGGGAAAGCCGCAGCAAACAAAACAGGCAAAAAACACTTCCAAGAAGCTGTCATTCTAATGAGGAAAGAGAATAAATGAATGAAACGAAAATACACTAGATGCTAGATGGTGTGAGAACTATGGAGGAAGGTAAAGCAGAAAGAGATACAGGTGATATCAGTGGTAGTTTGCGCTGTTAGATCTGGGGGCCAGGAAGGCCTTCCTGAGAATGTGACATAATATCAAGACCCAAAGAAAGTGAGTGTGCAAGCTAGACAGTTATCTAGGGGGAGAGCGTTGCAGACAGAATAAACAGCCAGTGCAAGGGTCCTGGGGCAGGAGTGTACTTGGCTGGCTTGAGAGACCAGGAGCCATCTACCACCCGAGAGGAATAAACAAGAGGAGTAGGACAGTTGGTCAGAGACTCAGCACAGCAGCGGATCCTGAAAAGCTTTACAGAACACAGAATTTTTGCTTTTTCCATGAGCAAAGGTGTGGTGTGGTCTGCCTTGTGTTGTCACAGACTCGCTCTGGCTGCCATGCCAAGTGTAGGCAGGAGGAGGGAGAGCAGATAGGAGGTGTCCACAAGAGTCCAGCCGAGAGATGATGGGAACCCGGAGCTGGGGGACAGCGGTGGCAATGATGAGGAGAGGCTGGATTCTGGATACCGAGTGAAGGTAAAGCCAAGAGGATTTCCTGTGGGAGGACTCCAAGGGGTTTGGCCCGAGTAACTGGAAAGCTGGAGCTGCCATCATCTGCGATGGGGAAGACCGCAGGCCGAGCTGGCCAAACAAAAGAATCCGGAGCAACAGCGCAGGGCGCAAAGTGCTCAAGGAAAAACATGTGTCATGTTTTCATTTCATGTGTTCTGGGATGAGTGGTTTTTAGTTTTAGTTGGAAAAAGCAGTTAGGTGTTCCCTCCTCCCCCACTTAAAAGGATAAACGAAAATATCAGATTACCTAGCCCTTGCCAGATGTCAACAGTGAGCTGGCCCCAAATGCCTTTGGGCACGAACACTGACCTGAGCACAAACGGTGACAAGCCCGCTCAACGCGGTGGAAACTGGGCTTAACCCCGAGCTCTGGTTAGCACTACCAGTCACGCTTCCTGGCACTCCCCTGGCTCCCATCTTGATTCTCTCAGAAGCAAACTTCAGTTCATGCCACTTGGTGCTCGGCTTCTTCAGTCACCCCTGAGAAGCGCCTTTCTCTGCCTCCACGGGCACTGATGGGGCCGGGAAAGAAGACCTGCCATTGGCACAATGTGGCCAGGCTTGACTGGCAGTTGGAGACCCCTCTTTCTTCTGGTTTCATTGAAAGCCAACTGACCTACAACATTGTATAAGCCTCAGGTGTACAATGTGATAATTTGATAGACATACCCACTGTGAAATGTTTACCACAATAAGCTTAGTCAAGGCGTCCTTCACCTCACGTGGTTACCATTTTGTTGTGGTTGTTTTTACGGTAAGAAAGCTCTACTCTCATAGCAACTTTCAAGTAGACAATATGGTACTGTCACCATGCTCTACATGATACGTCCCTGGAACTTAGTCATCTTGTAACTGAAAGTTTGTTCCCTTTGACGAACATCTCCCCTGGGCCCTGGTCACCACCATTCCACCCTTCCTGTAGTTCGATGTTTTTAGATTACACGTGTACATGAGGTCAAATGGCATTTGTCTTTCTTTTCTCTGTCTGATTTACATCACTTAGCCTCAAGATCCACCAACGTGGTCACAAATGGCAGAATTTCCTTCTTTTCTATGGCTTAATAATATTCCTTGGTATACATACGCCACACTTCCTTTATCAATTGGCCATCAGTGGGTGCTTGGGTTGTTTCAAGTCTTTGCTACTGTGAGTAACACTCAACGAGCAGGGGGTACAGAGGTCGCCTCAGGATAGCCATTTCATTTCCTTTAGATATACACCAGAAGTGGATTTGCTGGATCACAGGGTAGTCTTAGTTTTAGTTTTTTGAGGAAACTCCATACTGTTTTCCGCAGCGACTGAACCAGTTTGCCTTCCCACCCACAGTGCAAAAGGGCTCCCAGTCCTCCACATCCTCGCCAGCATTTGTCAGCTCCTGTTTTTTTTGTTTTGTTTTGTTGTGGTAATGGCCATTCTAGCAGGTGTGAGGTGACGTCTCATTATAATTTCGACTTGCATTGCCCCCAGAATGAGTGATGTTGAGCACCTCTTCATGGGTCTGTTGGCCACCTGGATGTCTTCTTTGGAGAAATGTCTATTCAAGTCCTTTGCTCATTTTTAATTAACTGAGTTCTGTTTTGGTTTGGTTTTTGGTTTTCGGGGGGTGGTTTCTTGCTATTGCACTGTGTAAGTTCTTTACATATTTTGGTTATTAATTCCTTATCAGACATAAGTTTTGCATATATTTGATCCCATTCCATTGGTTGCCTTTTCATCATTTTGATTATTTCTTTTGCTGCACAGAAGCTTTTCAGTTTGATGGAGTCCCACTTGTTGATATTTGCTTTAGTACTTGTGCTTCTGGTTTTTGCTTTCATGCTCCAAAAATAATCATTGCCAAGACTGATGTCAATGATCTTTTTCCTTATGTTCCTTCTAGGAGTTTTACAGCTTCCTTACTTTTGGCTAAGTCTATAATTCGTTTTGAGTTAATTTTTGTGAGTGGCACCAAGAGGGGTCCAAATTTCATTCTTTTGCATGTAGATATCCCATTTTTCCACTGTTAGGAAAACCGAAGAAACTGTCTCTTCCCCATTGAGGATTCTTGGCAGTTGGAGATCTCTTTTTTAAACCTTTATGAAAATCAGCAAGGAACATGCCAAGACCACCTGACATGTCCAATCTGGTTGTCCTCTTGGAAAAAAAAAAAAAAATTCAGTGACTTTATACACAGCCTTCTGAAGAACATTTGGCTGTCATTCCATTTCAGCACCGGGAATCCTTAAAAATCATCAACCGAATGACTTTAGAGAAGATAAAAAAGAGTCAACAGATCAGCTAGAGTTCCACTGCTCGTTGGGGGCAGAGCTGAAACAAAGACTCGTCCGCTCCTGACACCCAGGGCCTTGCGGTACAGCTGACGGCATGGCGGGGAGCAAGCTCCAGGTAGGTCGACGGATGGCAGGGGTCCACTAGATCTTGTAGAAAAAGAACTTTTGTACTTGTTTCTTATACATAGAATTGAAATTATATTTAACAGGCACTATGTATCTTTCTCTGGGAACATCCAAATTCCTGATTATTACTTCGACCTGTGAGATTTTAGCAAAGCTTCTCCCTCTGGAGCACAATCTAGAGTAGCCATACCACACGGCATCTTCTCCAGCTGCGCTGCTCAACTTTCTGTGGGCTTTGTCAGTGCCACGAAGCGAGAAGGGTCGAGAAGTTTCCTATTATATTTTATATCTTGTTTTTATAGCAACCTTAAAATATATCCGTGTTGGTGACCTCTACTTTCCAGCCCACCAGCCCTTTGACGATGTTTCAGTTTTCTTAGAAAGAAGAGAGTTTGACTGAGGGTCATCTTTGAGCCAGCCTGCACGCCAATGACCAAGGAGAAATGCTCAGTGAGGCACGCTGCAGGAAGAAAGAGAACATCCCCTCGTGGGCATCAGCCTCACAGGATGTGGGAACAGGAACACTCGGGCTTCGTAAGGAAAGTAGCAACTTGACACCCTTTCGACCATAATGGAGTCCCTCATGGAAGGTGTTGAAAGTTGCTCTGAAACACTTGTATTGTTTCTCTAAGTCTTTCTTTCCTTTCTTTCATGTCCACTTTTTAAAGGCTCCTATATCTTTTTTTTTTTTTTTAATCTTAAGAATAAGGTGTCTGTAAGGCTGGCATGAAGGATGTATTCATATGAGGAAAGAATCATTGTAGCTAAAGTTTATGAAGTTGTTTGGGGCTCCCTTAGTTAAGCGTCTGCCTTCAGCTCAGGGCCTGATTCCAGAGTCCTGTGTCAGGCTCCTTGTTTGGCAGGGATCCCACTTCTTCCTCTGTCTCTGCCTCTCCCCCTGCTTGTGCTCTTTCTCTCTGCCAAATAAATAAATAAAATCTTTAAAAAAAAAAAAAAAAGTAGGCACCTGATTGGCTCAGATGGTTAAGCGTCTGCCTTCAGCTCAGGTCACGATCCCCGGGTCCTGGGATCGAGTTCTGCATCAAGTTCCCTGCTCAGTGGGGAGCCTACTTCTCTCTCTCTCTCTCTCTCTCTCATGAATAAATAAATAAAATCTTTAAAAGAAAAAAGTGATCATGTTCATTATTAGCTTTAACTGAATGTTACAGAGGACTTTCCTTAGTAGAAAAAAGATAGTAAATGAGTTCATTCAGCAAAACAAAACAACAAATATTCATTAAATGGTTAACTTTAAAAAAAAAAAAATAGGGGCGCCTGGGTGGCTCAGTGGATTAAAGCCTCTGCCTTTGGCTCAGGTCATGATCCCAGGGTCCTGGGATGGAGCCCAGGACCCATCGGGCTCTCTGCTCAGCAGGGAGCCTGCTTCCTCCTCTCTCTCTGCCTGCCTCTCTGCCTACTTGTGATCTCTCTCTGTCAAATAAATAACTAAAATCTTTAAAAAATAAATAAATAAAATCTTTTTAAAAAAAAAATAGACTCATTGACACTAAATTCACCAGGTACCCTCCAATGCACTACCATCAAAATAGTATGATGAGATACAGAGAATATTTGCTTAATAATTCACCAACCAAAACAACCAAATGGTAGAATGTATCAATCACTGCTTTCTTTTTTTTTATCCAAGGAAAATGCAAACTACATTGAAATTACTAGAGCATTTGGAAAATCGGCAAAGACTAGCTAGGAATGTGCAACGGTAAATTAGACGAACTTCAGCCTTCGTACTACTATGCTCTCTCTCGGGATCTTGACTGTACACTGAGTACCTGATTTCTTTGAAGAGTTATTTAGTTATTTATTATTATTTAGTTATAGTTATATATAGCTACTTAGTTATAGTTATATTTAGTTATTTATTATTATTTAGTGGTAGATTTAATCTCTGCTCTTATATTCAAGTGTCTCCTCTACTTCTTATTTTGGTGGGGAGCAAAAACGTGAGTGTCACAGAATGCCCAGTCATGTGAATACGCACTCAATATTAACCCCAAATAACTTAAACAATGTGTTCTTCATAAAAATAGGCCCCTGTTACTCTCCATACTCCAAACAAGCATTCACACACACAAACACAAAAAACAAACACTTGAACGCCTTACAAATCACCTATGTGAGTTTCCAGGAGTATCCATTGAAACAATACCATAGGAATTATTCTAGCCTTGATTCCTGCCCTTTTAACTCATAAACACACAACCAATGTATGCCACCTGCCTAACAGCCAGTCTGATGCCTGTTAGTGACCCTCTCGAATATTCTGTCTTTATAAGTGCACATTCCTACCACTTACCCATCCCTGCCATCTCTTCCATATTGTCAGAGAAGATGCTAAACTGTCACGCCTCCAGCACTGCCCAGCGATCAAAGCTGGGCATGCCTTGTGAAGCCCCTGTGCTCTTTGACTGCAGTGCCCAGAACAGCTCTCAAGTCTCAGCCCCCTTGACTCTGGGCATGGCCACGTGATGGTCCTGATCAAAGGGCTATGAGAAGAAGGGAGTGTCATTTCTGGGATCTTCCAGGGCAAGGAGAAAGCAGCGTATTCCAGAGGGTAGCATCTACATGGGGGTTGGGAGGCTCCATTATCATGGTTTTGTGTGCGTGGAGCAGATCCCCCCCTACCAACCTGAGGGAGGCATGTAACAAGAGCCAGAAATGAAGGTTGTTGTGTTAAACCACTGACTTTGGCATTGCTTGTTTCGACAGCATCCTGATGGATCTAATGACTTGAGCTGGCATTGCTTCTGAGCCATCTGGACCAGCTATAAACATTCGGCCCATTCTCCAGCAAGCCCTACTTTCTGAACCTGGGGAAAGACACGTAGATTTAGCAGCACAAACCCAGAACTCCTCCAGGAGGTGACTTCAACCTCCTGCAACACCCCTTCTTCTGGTCCAGCTCCCCACACCCCCCCACCATGGTCTTCCCACTCACATTCCTGGGCATTCCAGGAAGATAACTAATGGTGACCCCTATGGTAGCCAAGATCCTCCTCCCAGGAAGTTCACATCCACTCACCAGCCAGCTCCCTCAGGCTACTCTCCTGGTTTAGCTGGCCTTCTAGCTCCTTTCCAGTCTACTCAGTGAATTCAATGCGCAGCTCATTTTTTCTCAAAAGCAGACCAAGAACCGCCTCAGGACTTGGAGATGCTACTTTGCTATCTCCTCATAAGAGAACACCCAGATTTCTGCATGCTCTCTCTCCTCCACCATAGAAGGAAGCAGCCACTTTCGACTGAGATCCTGAAGCTAAAATCTGAATGCAGCCCTGGGGTCACGGGGATGAGCTCACGTGCTGCACCATCCGTCCCAACTCAGGCCATTCCCATGCGATGTTCTGGCTTCAACTCTGCGCTGCGCCCCTTCTCATTTCCAGGGTTTCCCTGCCTGTCAGTTAAGCCTGCGCCCTCCTATTATTTTTAGATGTGATTTTACTCGTTACAAAGGGCTAGGGGTGGGGAGGGGAGCAATTTTTTTTTTCTTTTTAATTAAAAGCAGATGACAAAGACAACTCAGTCATGGAAAATAATAGGAGTCACACTGTCTCTCTGGCTCCCATTCGTGCATTTCTGCCATCAGCCTCCACGCAGCAGAGCTGCAGCAATGCTCATCGAGTCTCCCCTGCCTCTTCTGGCAGATATACGCATTATCTAAGCAGATGTCCACTGGGATTCCACTCGAGAGCTACTTGGGCTTTTCCGCCTTTCCACTGCTGCTCACAGAACAATTGCATTTTGGGGCTGGAAGCCAGCTTCTATGACTACCTCTGTGTTCCCCAAGAGGAGCCCAGGGCCAAGACAGGTTAAGGGGGAGTTGACGGAGAAGGTCCAGCCTCGCCAGGTCTCTCCATCCCCACCTTCTGAACCCTGAGCCTGCCTTCTCAATCCATGTTTCTCAGCCGCCCTCATTGTCCAAACGTAGACTGAGAGCTCCTGCAGGTGGGACCACCTCACGCACTCTGTTCCTGCTTCTCAGGGAGCTGCACAGACCGACAGATGCACACTTAGGCGAGGCACTGGTTTTTCCTGTATTCTCCCAGGCACTCTCGTCGTTTAGCTCCTTTCCAGTGACTGTTTTTTCCTGTGTCTCAACCAAATGTAACCTCGTGCATATTCTATGAACTTGGACATTTGTTTGCTTATCTGTTGGTTAACTCAAAGACAGTTTAATTCCAGATTTTCTTGTAAGGCTTCATTTAGATTCAGTCTCAAAGTCACATTATTCAATGTGTTTACAGATAAAATGTTCTATTACCATCAGAAGTCCTGGTCTCTGGGTTTAGGTAACTTACATGGGAACAGAAACTTGTTCAGATCATAGAGAATTTAGTTTTGCCTTATCAAACTCTTGAATTTCTTCCTTGTTTCCCAGAGAAGAAGGCCATGGGAGTGGGAGTGACCAGCTGAAATCACTTATAGGTTATCCATGAGACAAAACCTTGGAAGGCCTGATAAGGACAATTTTTGACCATGTCATATAGCAGACAAGAGGCCTGCATTCTGGAATCTCTGTCTAGCTCACTAGGAAAATTAGATTGTAAATGACAGAAACCCAAGCTAACGTAAGCAAAAAGGCCAACTTATTTGAAGGCTCACATCCCCATCTGGGGAAGAGCGGGAATGCCACTGACCTCAGAGACAGCTGGGACCAGGGACTTGCGAGCCCCCAGCAAGCTCTCTTCCCTCTCCCTCTCCCTCTGAGGCAGCATGATTTCTCCCAGGCTGGTGTTGTCCCTGTTGGGAAACCCTGAACTCTTCCTCAACTTCAGCATAAGCCCAAGGAATGATTCGGTTGCTCTGACAAGAGCAAGGGGCTTACCCCCATCCCTGGATATTGGGGGTTTTTCTCAGAAGAGAGGACATCAATAGAGAGCTCTTGGGTCACCCAAATTCACATTTACCACGATGATGCGGGACAATGGCAAGTTTCTTAACTTCTCTGAGCCTTGGTTTCTTTGTCATAGAATGAAAAGTTCAGGGAGGGGGTAAAAATAACACTTTGTTCAAAGATCTGTTGATTTTACATAGATAAGCAATGTTAATGGCTGGTGCAGTGCCTAGTCCATACGAAGCATCAATAAATGTTCATTTTTTTTTTCAAGGTGAGTCTTCAAGTCAAGGAAGAAGTGAGCGCATTAAAATGGAGAGGAAATTTTTTTTGGAGCACAGGGAACCAGATGAGAAATGCTATACAATTCAAAGTAAAAGGCATTATAGGAGTTGTTAAAAGGAAGGTAATTGAGCCTTAAATCATTCCCACCCATAAATCACCCACAAGATCCATGTTCTGGAAAAGGGGAGGCAGTATTAGCTTTTGGGAGCCTGGAATGTCAAGTTGACCAATTAATCTGTAGTTTGTGAGACAGTCTTTGCTATCGAGGGGAAGATTATTTGAGTCAAGTAACATTTTAGGGCCAACATAAAAAGAATTGTAAAAGATTTGGATTTTGATGAACTCCGAGGAGCAAAAGCTGCATTTGCTCCTATTCTCTTTATAACTTTTTGGAGTCAGGCCAGTGAACATACCCAGCTGTGCAGTAGGATAACTTGAATTTACTACTCGTTCTACAAAAATGTTCCCTATGTTGTCTTCCCTCATACACTTCATCCTTAAGTTTTATGAGAGGAAAAATAGACTTCAAATTCCACATTTCTTCGGTAAGACTTCCACACCAACGCAACGCTGAAATCAATAGATTGTAAAATTTCCAGTTTTCCCGAGGCTTTCCCAAAAGACTTTCATACATCTAAGGTTTGGCGTTTCCAGCATTTGAATCAATTTGACTCACACCAACATCTGTTCTTGATAAAATAATATGAAGCTTAATGTTTTCATGGGAGCACAGAATCAAACTCTACCCCCTCTCCTTGTCCTCATCTCTTTCTTCCATAGTCCCCACGTCATCTGCACCCCCAGCTTGTAAATGACCGTGATGTCTTGATGACAGCCTGGAGTTCACCTGCCCCCAGTTTCTATTTCCCCAGACACACGTGGGTGATTGAAGGCGGTGGCCACACCCCCCATCACCTGTGGTTTGTGGAGTCTTGTACTGCTGAATTTTCACCCTGGCCAGGTTCATCCCACCCCCTGGAGCTTTGACTCAGCCCAGATCCCGGCCCTAAGACCCACTCCCCCCATGAAGGCTTCTCCGCTCTTCCAGCACATGCGCATGCTCTCCTCTAACTCTGACTTACAGTCTCAGTACTTGGCTCAGCACTTTCAGCAAAGGTAGCCTCGTGTTGCAATTTAATATGTACATGTGTAGGTCTGGGACTTTGCTGTATACTTTTTCCTGGGACCAAGCACAATGCTGATACATAGAAGAGGCTCCGTAGATTTGTGTCTGAATGAATAAATGAGTGAATGGGTTGATGGAATGCTTTTCTGCATGGCTTGGCATCTTTAGTCTTCGGGAATCAAGGTCTATGTCAGACTTAAGTCTAAAGACAGCAGGTTTGGGCTCAACCCCATCAGGTGTTCTTAGCCTAAATTATATCTGGGAGACCCTAGGATCAGCATTCGGAGACAGAATGCAACAGGGTGCTGTTAGGGATGGCATGGAGCTGTGGGCAAGCACAGAGGTGGGCACTCATCCTGAGTCCTGGGTCAGAAACCGAGTAACCTGCACTCCGTCCCAGCCAATCACTGAAAAGCTGGTTCTGTGATATTGGGCAAGTCATTAAATCCCCCTGAGCCCAAGAACGTTCATAGACATCTACCAGTGCGTACACAGAGTGCCCCTTCTTTAGCGGAACACATTACTGCAGGGTTCAAGAAACATGCATTTGAAGGAGAGCGGGCCCAGCAAAGAGCTTCCTTCACTTGTCTACTACTTCAGAAGATGTGTTCAGGACCATGGGTGTTTAGGAGACTATCCTTTATGGGATAAAATGATTGGAAGCTGCTTCCCAGAAGTCACTGGACAATTGGAAGCACACTCTCATCCTCTCAAATGTTGCTGAAGACAGAGCAAGAAGTAGATAGGTCAGAACAGAAAGGATAAAGACCCCTTGACCCTTTCTGAACATAGTTGAGCACTACTAGCATTTTATTTTATTATTTTTTTCCACTACTAGCATTTTAATGAACATTGACCCCCTAGCCACTTGGTAAATAGCAGGCCTGGTTCCCTGGGCACTGAATGATGGTGACAATGACGGGAAGGAAAGGAAGAAGGGGAGGAGGAGGAGAGCTAACCTCCTTGAGAGTTCCCAGAGGCCAAGCTCAGGGCCCCAGTCGTTCCTTTCCCTAACCTCGCACAGGGTCTCTCTGTTGCTGTGGGCCGCCTGAGGTCAAGGACAGGCTACGAATTTGCTCATGGTCACATCGCTGTGTGTCAGAGGCATTCGCCAGTTAAAACGCACAGGCTAAGAGGAATCAGGGGTGTCAGGGGACAGAAAAGAGACACTGAGAGGGCAGATGGAAGATGCCCGAGGCTTGCCGGGGCCACACCTGCTGCACGTTAAGACTCTTCAAACGTCAAGTTCACCATTTGGTCTAATCCAGGTGTGACATTCTGCATCCCTGGGGAGCATGGGGGGTGAGGAGCGTGTTCCGGTGGGGCCCAGAGCAGCCGTGGAGGGGAGCCGTGGAGGAGCCGGGAGCGTGGGGCAGGGGCAGTCTACCAACGGGCACAGAAAGATTTCCACATTCAAACAACCAGTGTGCACATCAGTGTGTACCAGCAAAAGATGAGTCCTAGTTTAACCCTATGCCGATACAGAGCATAAGGTTTTTTGCAGTGTAGGAGATTAAAAAAGATTTTAAAGCCCTTTGGCAACCTTTTTAACCCATCTTTAATGAAGCCCCAGATGTCTCTACTGAGCCACCAGCACAAGCAATCTGTGTCTGGGAGGACATGGAGTCTCCCCCTCCACCGAGAGGAAGGCCATCCTGGGAGCGCCCTTGGGAAGCTGAGGCAAATAATTGTTGCGCTTGAACACAGTGGGTAGAGTTGTAGGGAGAGAGGAGGAGAGATTCCTAAAACCGTGGCCTGAATGTATCTCAACTTTCACATTTGTGCTGGGAAAAACACACCCAAAACATAACCAAGGGGAGTAGCTCATTCCTTCAGTGTTCCAAGTTTTCCTTCGGCCAGGGGAGAGCCTCACAGTTTGGGCAACTTCGGAGAAAATGGCCTCCTCCAGGGAGCGAGGGAAACGGGAGAGAGGTGAGGAGGGAGAAGGGGGAAGGGAGGACAGAGGAGGGAGGGGGAGGGGGGAGGGGGGGAGGGAGGGGGAGGGAGGGGGAGGTCCACAGGAAGCTCTGAGGATTGCAACGTTGCTGGGAGTCCCAGGAGAAAACAGTGAAAACAAATCACAAGTTTGCTGCTTTAGAGACAACCGAATTATGGGACATAAATTTGTCAAGGAAAACACGGACTGATATGTACATGTCATTTATGCCGTACCCTGGCACAGATGTAAAGAAGTCGGAGCCCAACAAGAGGGGGCTCCATCACCCGTACAGACGCCAAGCAAAAGTGTAAGGGACCCTGGTTTGAATTTTAAACCAAAACATCAAACCCTTAGTCAATAGTGACAGGGTAACAGTGAGAACTGGGCTATTTGGATGCAAAATTCACCCAAAAGTTAAATATTTGCACTGCAAAGATCCCACCTGTGGGCTCAGCATTCACAGTGGTGACACTCAAAGAGTGCCTACTGTGGGCGGGCACCTGTCCTCCTGCTGGTTGCTGTACCCCATACAGCAACCCCAAGCAGAGGGGGCGGGCCACAAAAGGGGAGCTAAGGGGACCACACCAGTACGTGCAAGAGTCCAGACTTGACTCCAGGCAGCCTGACTCCAGGACCCATCATTTCTTTGTATTTCTGTCCGCTTTGCTCATCATAGTGAACACTAACATTTATTGGGCCCTTGGTAAGTGCAAGGCACTGTCCTAAGTGGTTTACACATATTCACTTATTTAATTCTCATTGTGATGAGATGGTCTTCTCATCCTTTGTTTGCTGGTTTATTTGTTTTTGAAATGAGAAACCTGAGGCACATAGAGCTGATCTAAATTGCCCAGATCTCAGAGTATGGGGTAAAGCCAGGAGTTCAGAATTCTGTAGTCTGGTCCTGGGACTCCTGCTTCTGGCCTGCTGATAACTGTTTAAGAAACACCCAGGTCAGAGTGGAGGGAGAGCCTTCCCTGAGATCTTAAAAGCGTTAAAGAGTCCCGCTGCCTGGAATCTGATCAAGGTCATGGGTGGGGAAATTTTCCATCTGGCTGCCCACACAGAGGACGCAAGAATCATGGGAACAGAAGAAAAACATACCCATGGGTGTTCATGCCCTGCGAGCTAGGGCCCAGTTTAACAAACATGGCTTTGCCCTTGGTACCACCCTCTTGGCACAGGCAGGATGGTTCTCCAGCAAGTCAGGCACCCCCGTGAACTCTGTTTTCTCAAACAGATAGCCCTATCTACGTAATTTCCCAAGTGTGCTAATCCTCCCCAACTAGTCCCACGCGTAACCGGCACTCCAGCCTTCATCAGGGAACCCAAGGTCAGCCTGACTGCCAGCCTGCTCCAACCCAAACTCCCGTGGGATGGAGTCACATTTGTGGAAAGATAGACTTATGCTAGGTTCCATTCTTACATTTAGACGGACCACTAGAAAGCCAAATACCCGTGTTATGTCATTCCCCGCCCTCGCAGAATTTTCTTCCATTAAGTTGCATTTAGAGATTTTGCTGCCTACATTTAGCAAAAATCTTCTGTGAAGCAGTTAAAGGAAACTCTTACAGCCTCTGCAGTAGGAAAAAAAAATGGATGATATTGTCCACTGTATCACCCAGCCCCCATAGGAAAAAAACCCATAAAAAACTTCCTTTTTTTTTTTAAAGCTCAAATAAATTTTACTTATCTTGAGGAAATAGTATGTTTTGTCATTTCTGAGCATAACATTTATGTCCTATCTCTCCATCTCTTTTCCTATCTCCCTCTCACTTTTTAAAGCTTCTAGGAAGCTCGGAGTCAAACTTGAAATTGAAGGTATGGGCCTTTTTATTCTACACAAGGGGCTGCAAAACTTTTGTCATCTCACCATCACCTTAGGGAAAATTTTAAGGACAATCCCCTGAGTGATGTATATTTATTTCCTTATTTATAAATTATATGCATGTACCTGATTATATAGTATTACCTGATTTTTTAAAAATGTTTTATATGACCTGATATTTTAAAGCACAATACACACAGGGGCCAAAGTACATTGTTAATGCCTAAGGATATAAATCCATATTTCAAAGTATCTTCTAATGATTTTGAAATTGCCTTGGCCTCTTCTGGAAGAGGAGGCTAACTCGAGCCTTGACTAGACTGGACTGTCATTATACTGACAGTTAACGAGGTCGACAAAGAGCTTGGCCAGCCACCAGGAGAAGCATCAGCTGGGCCATTTTCTTCTTGGCTTGAAGGTGATACTAGCAGGACAGGCCAAGCCAGCAGTTTCTTTGCAGGAATATTTTTAAGTTACTCTCCTTCTTCAGTGACTTAACTTAAACACAGGTAATTTAAACCAGAATCCATATCACGGCACGATGCCACAGTCTTCCAGAAGCAACCCAGCCAGTGAAGGGGCTCTGCGGCCTCTGGGGGTGGGACGTGTGCCCATAACGTGCCTCAGGACACTTTCCAGTAGTGCCATGGGTCGGCCGAGGGACCCACATGACGCGCGCATGTTAGCTATTACTAAACCGTAATACTTCTCATTTTAAGATGAAAAATGACTCTAACCGAACATTCTAATGTGGGTTCTTTCAGTCCCACAATTGATCTGATGCACACCCCTCTGGAATCGGGTCTATCTCTCCCCTCCATCCCATTTTCTCTTATCCTGGTCCTGACCTCCTACTCACATGTTTTCCTCTTAGTCACTCTATTTTTGTTTCTACTAACTGTTATTTCTGGTCCCTTAAATTCTTTATAGAACTAGAGTGTGCCTTCCTACATGTCATGAACAAGATGGCTACAAGGAATGGTGCGAGAACATTTCTCAATGTCCATTCTGTTGCTTTAGCTAATCATGCATTGGGGGATCTATAGATTTGGAAATGACCTTTGGATTATTCCATATACCTATGTCCCCAGACATTTCAAGGTCATGGTCTGCTGGCATTCACTATCAATTAAAATGGAAATACTTAGTCTTTGACAAGATATTAAGTATTTACCAATCAGAATTGGGTTTGGTGACAGAAATCCTCAGAAAACAGTGACTTTATATATATATTAACAAAAGTTTTTATTTATTGATTTGAGAGAGAGAGAATGCTTGCACAAGCAGGAGGAGGGACAGAGGAAGAAAGAGAAGCAGATTCCTCGCTGAGCAGGGATCCTGATTCGGGGCTCGATCCTAGTACCCTGGGATCATGACCTGAGCCAAAGGCAGCCAACTGAGCCACCCAGGAGCCCCCCAAAAACAGCAACTTTAAACACTAGGGTTTTGGGTTCCTGGGTGGTTCAGTTGGTTGAACGATTGCCTTCTGCTCAGGTCATGATCCCAGAGTACTGGGATTGAGCCCTGCATTCGGGGGGGGGGGGTCCCAGCTCTGCGGGGACTCCGCTCTCCCTTTGATCTCTCCCTCTCATGCACTCTCTCACACTTTTTCTCTCTCAAATAAATAAATAAAATCTTAAAAAAAAAAAAAAAAAGACTAATCTTTTAAAAACAAACAAACAAACACACACCACGTTTGATTCTTTCCTCTAAAAGAAGTCTAGAGGGAGGTTCTAGAGTCTGGAAGTCCAGAGGCAGCTCCACAAAATTCTCTGGGACTCGGCCACCTTCAGTCACTCCCAGGAGGGGTCTTCGTCTCTGTGATCTGCAGCACCATGTCCATTCTCCAGGCTGATGGTACAGGACACTGTGGGGGGTGGCGTCCCTTAGGCACACACAGCAAAGGGCTGTCATTCCCCCACTCTCACCACCTTTCCCTGGGGACATTAAATGTCTGGGAATATGGAGTTTAGGAGAACAGCAAGCAGCCTTTGCCACAATCCGCTTTAAAATTTGCAAATTTCATTAGCAAAGCAGGATTCAGAATTAGCATTGCATTCAGGAGAATTGTCATTCTAGACCATCAACTTGTAACTAATTCTGGTCTTCCCCCCCCCCCCCATTCAAAGACCCATTATCAATTACCTCTCAGAGGTAAGAATCATCCCAGGAATACATTGTCCTTTGTAGAAGCCCTGGAAAATGTCTCTGTGAATGTGTAGTTAATACAGTCCTCCCAAAAGGCAAACATTTTCTGCCTAATAGAAACCACAATAGGGGTCTTCCTAAGACACGGTTGTACATAGGGTTTTGCAAACCTGATCCTCCTTCAAACGCATTAGGAGAGTTAAGTATTTAATGAAACTTGCAGTGAATTTGGATGGAAGAGACTTCGACCTTATGTGAATCATCTGCTTCCAGATTTGAAAGACTCACTTATCAGACTTTCCTGAGTTTAACGCAAGCTCGCTGGTGATGGTGGCAGATTACGACAGGCCTCTGAAGCAAACCCCAAATAGTAAAGTCCTCACGGGCCTCGGCTCCTTCTGGAAGTTTCAGCCACTTCCCTGTGACTCAGAGAGAGATGTTGGGAGAGGTGGTCCCCGCGATTTTGCTGCTTTCCCGTGGAATTGACTTCAACAGCCAGAGCTGGGGGCAGACGCTGAGCGCCGGTCTTCTGGTGCTGACCGCAAGTCAGGAACAGAATTCATTGTGCGATAGCACACATTTCTCATCTCTCAGATGCCAAATGCTCAAAGTATAAAAATACCTCCATGGGTCACTCACCAGAATAACACAGGCAGTGTTCCATTCATGAGCTCACGCTGCGTCCATGATGTCACACTCTAACCAGGAGGGCCCGGGCGCTTTGTAACGAAACCACCAGAAACCTGAAAACAGGTAGCTTCTCCTTTCCTGGGCCTCACTGCCCCCACCAAACCAGAGGTGCTTGTTTGCTCTAGTTGACAGAAAAAGTCCAGGAATCTGCATAGCTCCGTCGAGCTGGAGTAAAACATGTTGGGGACGGCAGTTGAATTTAACTGTAGCTTATGAGTAATGAAATTGCCACAGCAAAAGGTGTGGTTTCCAGAAAGCTGGACACCCCATGAGCACCTTCACTCATACACCAACATTACCTCCAAGTGCGTGGGGTGGGGGAGGGGAGGAAATCTCTTCCTCTGTTTTATGTTTTTGCCCCTCTCTGAATTTTAAGTGAAAAAGGAAAAATATAAAATCAGGAGCCTGCCTATCCCCTGAGACCTTTAAATTGAAGCTGCACCAAGCCCTACCCAGGCAACAATTTCACCCTGGCAGGAAAGTGGACTAAGTGACTTAATGGGTATTTTCCATCTCTAATTTCCATGATTAAAAGAAAGAGGTTGAGAGGGGTACATGTGGAGCCTATTGCGAGTTTGCCAATGAATCCTAATTTAGATCAAAGAGAGTCTATGTGACATTGAACCATAAACACCCTAGTGTGCGTTACTTCAAGGAAGTTGTTAGTGTGTCCCCGATGGCTATTATGTGATATAGTTGCACTCTAGAACATGCACCCTTTAATTACTAATAGGGAAGAAAATCCCATATGAGCAGGAGGAATGTAAATGAGACCTCTGCTCTTTTGAACATTTTATGCATTTGCCAAATTAAAATTTGCTGTGGACTTGGGTTTTCCTGGATCGCTGTTGGTAGTGATCATTTGGCTCATGGGATTAAATCCGAATTTCCAAAAAACAATTTCTGATCAGTCCGCAGATTTCAGATCTTCCTGCATGCTTTGCACTGAGACGGGGATCATCAGAACCAGACTGGGAACAATTTCTTTGAAGTTTTCAAAGGTAGGGAAGAAATCCTCTTTCGTTCTCATCTTTCCCCAAGCCGAGTGTTGCTTAGCGCAGGTGGAGGGGTATATGAGAGAGAGGCTTGGGGAGGCCAGACTCTCAGGATCATCCCACATTCGTGCACTGCCCCTAACATGGGCCTGTAGCTCTTGTGTAGAGAGGGTCGTGCTTTAGGGACATGGGTCTGATCACTGCGCACGACCACCTTTGTCGACGCAGGGTTTGCTCACACCAAGATTTCAAGATCAGTACGACCACAAATGTGAACTTGAACAGCACGATTTTAATGGTATTGCCTTCTCTCAGATTCTTCTCCCCTTAGCCTCTGTGCACAAAAGGACTGATAACAATTTTGCACTTAAATTAAAAGGGGAGTGTAGGACCACTCCATGTACAAAAGCAAAGACATTCTTTAGGCAGAATGATGACCCAAGATACTAACCATGCATCTTGTTCAGCAAAGCAAACTCCTTCTTTGCCATCTGTCTCATGCTACAAAGAGATAATAATAATAAAATCATTGCTTAATGAGTAAACTAAGTAGAGGATAATTCTCTAGTAGATCATATTGGTGTTCTTCTCCAAGAGATGCCATATTCTCAATGAGGCAGAGAACACAGGGGGGAGTGCGTGATCGCGCACAAACGGGATGCCTAAAATCAAAAACCAATGCAGCATATGTCAGTATTTAATGCCCCATCAAAGAAACATTCAACTTTTCAGCTGTAACCCAAATACAAATTTTCCTTACCCTGTCAATTAGCAGATTACAAAACTTCTGTAGCAGGAAGACCATTCTGCCAGCAAAGCCATAGTGTTTGGAATGGGTCCAGGTCAGACAGATGGCGTGGAAAAGGGGTGCGATGAGACGTTCCCGATCGGCACAGTCGACTGCTCTTCCAGGCAGCAAACGGAACCTTTGTAGGGCGGAGCCACAAGGTGAAGTGTGTCTCCCACACAGCCGGAGAAGCATACAAACGGCAGGAATCACCCAAGTAGTCAGTGACAAGCACAACCACCAGCTGGGGCAGGGGAAGCATCTAGAGAAGAAAAATATACAAACTATTAAATAAATGGAAACCTTGTTCTTTGGCACCTAGAAAGTGCCCTCCCTGCCCCCCACCCACATCGTAAGCCAATGGGCAGAAAAAGCAGAGCTCTGTCTTCTCCAAGATGTGATTGTTAAATTAGGGTGATAAAGAGTTCTTGCTGTCTTTGGAATGCTAAATATACTACAAACAATCAAATGATGTAAGCAGGAGGAAAAGACAAAGAATATTTACTACAACGTTACTCAGTGCCATCTGTACCCTGCACAGTCGATTTGCAGAATTGGCTCCCTTAAAACAGCACCTGTCCAGCTGCGCAGAAAGGCTTGGTTCAGAAGTCAATGACTAATGAAGTGATTATGCGTAGTAGTAACAGTAAGAGCCCACTGAATTTCAGAAGTGGGTGCTACAGTGCAAACACTCATTGATGATTCTTTTTAGAAATTTAAGAATTTAAATTCCCTTCCATTAAGATCAAAGTAGCAAAGCTACTTTGTTAAATTAAATTATTTTTAGGACAGTAAAAGCGTCTCTGTCACCGTCTCTTTAATGGCAACCGGCTGTTATAAGCACTATCAGTGCCCCTAAGCGAGGAAACAACCCTGCAAAGCGGAAGGATTCTCAGCAGTCACTGGTAAGAAGTTAGCGACCCAAGAAAGGAACCTGGTTATCCCCTGGCAGGAGCTGAAAGTTCTGCTATTCCAATACCTGGCGTCTGGCTCAGAAGCCGGGATCTCTGCTCTTCTATGGTGCTCCCACGGAGGGACTGAGTACTTGTAGCAAGTTCCAGTCAAACTTTGGTCTGCAAATAGAGACGTACCAGGTGATGAAGTGCAGATCAATCGGCCCAGTGCAAAAGAGCCGTTGGATGGATGTTCCTAATTTCGATTTCAGTGAGTTCCAGGGCTTTGCTAGAACACGCTTCCCCATGAAGGGATTTGCACCCAAACACAAGCTGGAGTCTTACTTTTAGGCAGTCCTTCCTGACGGTGTTTCTGTGTGACCAGGAACCTGGTTGTACCCTGACACCAGTTTTCTGCCAAGAGACAGAAGCCACCCATGGAAGGTGGTCATGGCACTTTTGATGCACACAGTGTCCTGCCTCCACCACATCCTGATTCTTTTCCTTCCGCTATTTTTGCCCACTCACTTATAGAGGCTCGGGTCTCTAGGTGGCAATAGCGTAGATAGGAAAACACGGAGGTCATTATCCTGAGGATGCTCGGCTAAATTCTTACCAGCTGCATTAGCAAGAGCAGACTCTGTCTTCATACAGAGGCCGGGTTTTCTTGGGCATGAACTTGTTGGAACAAAATGGGAGAAAACTCACGTGTTATGCCCTGTCTATAGTCGCCCCTGATTAGAGGGAATATAGCCCTGGCAACGCATTGGATGCCATAGAGATTTCAGAACCAAAGCAAGGTAGACCTGCCAAGCTTGGCGTAAAATTTTATGACTAGCACCACTGTTTTACTTCAGAACAACTGTAAGAAAGATGATCCAGGGGCACCTGGGTGGCTCAGTGGGTTAAGCCTCTGCCTTCGGCTCAGGTCATGATCTCAGGGTCCTGGGATCCAGCCCCAAATCAGGCTCTCTGCTCAGCAGGGAACCTGCTTCCCCCTCTCTCTCTGCCTGCCTCTCTGCCTACTTGTGATCTCTCTCTCTGTCATATAAATAAATAAAATCTTTAAAAAAAAAATGAAAGATGATCCAATGATTCAAACAACAAGCAACTCGGACATCAGTTTAAAGTTTTCGTTTTTTTTTTTTTGAAGATTTTATTCCTTTATTTGACAGAGACACAGCAAGAGCAGGAACACAAGCACGGGGAGTAGGAGAGGGAGAAGCAGGCTCCCCACTGCACAGGGAGCCCTATGCGGGTCTCAATCCTAGCACCCTGGGATCATGACCTGAGCCGAAGACAGACACTTAATGACTGAGCCACCCAGGCACCCCCTTTAAAGTTTTCAACCCAGGTCCCTGCCCTATATCCACACCCTGTGAAGAGAAGGGGGGAAAAAACACAAAAGCCCCATAGAAGTAACAATTGCCTATTTTAATGTTGGCAGCATACAAATGACAATTACGCTGTTAATTGATAGTTATTTCAATGAGTTGTCATCCATGTAGATTGTTCAGATTAGCAATGTTGTTTTTGCACTGTGACTAAGCCACGGGGTAGCTGCATAAAAACTTGTATTCTAGGGTAAGAACAGTCTAACAACTCAGCAGAGAAAAAGGGCCAAGCTCCTTTAAAGAGACAGCTGACTTTTAGAGAGAGGCTGGGAGATAGGCTTGTTAAAATGTGATTTTTAACAGCATGTTCCATTAATGAAGTGCAATGTTTCATTAAAGAAGTTTCTATGCAAATGAAGTATAAATAAGACAAAAGGCAGTAAAAGTGGGAGCAGCCTGGCTACCAAGCTCACCGAGGAAAATATCAGCGCTGCCTAGAACAAGGCTAACAGCTCCACGTTTGTCCCTAGAACACTGGCTCTCTCTCTCTCTCTCAAGCTCAGGACAACCGCTGGTTTCTTTTCAGAGCCCAGAGCAAGTAAAACCTGAAGAGGCCTGGCCTGAAGGAAAGACTTAGAACAAATCCACAGCCCAAGACTGAAGGGCAGTCATTAACCCTGTACCTTTAAAACAAAACAAAATGAAACAAAACAAACAAAAGAACTCTCCATCTTACTTATAAGTTTCCTGTGGCTTTCCAATTTTGCAAAAACAGATTGAATTTTGAAGTTTTTCTACTGTCTAGAAGCTTTAAGTTATAGCTGTTGATCAGCAACATAAAAAAGTGATCTCGAAATCTGCAGGCAACAGGTCAAGAGGGCTCGACTGGCCCCTCCTATCTCATGGGGCGTCCTTGTGGTAGCCTCTCAGGTCCTGGGGAGAGTAGCCTGTTGGAAGCAAGCAGAATCTCGAGGCCATGTCATGGAATTTCTGCATGAAATTGGACAAAAAGCATCATGTTAATCAAGTTTCTCTCGTTTCTTCTTAAATTAGGTCAAACCAACAAACCTGGTAATAATTCTTACTAAACTAGAGCAATATTCCTGTTCAGATCAACTGTACGTAATTAAAACAAAAACCCCTCACCTTTTGACAGGCATTTGCATGTCTGCAGGGTGCCTACACTTCACCCCCCACCCCCGCCCCTGACACCCCGCAGTACTGACATCGCTGCACTACTGTCCCACTTGAGGAAGCAGCAGACATTGGTGGTTTTAACCAATGTGGATAACGGATAGCTTCTTATAACTGGACTCTAATTTTCTGGGAACCACCCCTCATCCACACTCACATTCATGGTTTAGATGGACAGTCCCCCCCACCCATGCTCAGGAGTGGTCATGTAGCTCAGGCCAGACTCGTCAGGTCATTCCATTCCTTGGGCCACAGTATATGGGTCAAGGTTGAGCATAGAACCAACCTAGTAAGAACCCGTCTTGGAACTTTTTCTGGAAACTCCTAGGAAAGAGAAAGAAGCAGTTTGGTGACAACTTCCTATTTTTATGCCAGGCTTGAGGAAATAGGCAAATATATCATGGATAAATGAGAGCCAGTTTTCTCGCTGTCAGAGAAAAATGTTAACAGTATCAGGAAAGAAGGGAGGCTAAAGGAACCCCAAGATTTTGGGTTGAAATTGGAGGTACTGGTAGAAATTCGTGGTTTTTAAATATGTACCCGAAGAAATGGATGGATTTCTGATATAGTAGGAAATAAATATATGAGTGTATATGAATGCATTGGCATATTTCCTAGTTTGGTCTTCTGAGACGACATCCCAGGGATGATATGTACATCTAAGCACCCAGATCTTGGGTTGCAAATACCATTCTCCAGTAAAGGAACCAGGGCTTCAGGGAGACATGATCAATTCCAGGACTATGATAGAGAAAACAAAATATGAGTCTGTAACATCTCAAGGTGCCAGAAAGTAGGGAAGTGCTCCAAAATAATGAGGGAGGCCTATCAAAGGACTTGAAAGGGCTTCCAATATCCAAAGAGGAACAATTTAAATGACAAAATAAATAATGAGAGTATTGGATTATAATGAGTGTCCATGAGTCCAAAATGATACCAATACATAATTGAATAAGTCAATGGAGAAGGACAGCTCTTTTTACAGAAAAATGTCAATGAATAAATATAGATGGAATGAAGCAACTAGGAAATTACTATTAGAATAATATGATCATACTTGTTGCAGGCAAGATCAACTGATGATTTCTAAAATTAGTGGGCAAAGGTTTGAGGAAAAATAAGGTATTCATATAGCCTCAAATTATCTCCCCCAAGATTTTTATTAAATACGAAGGGAGATATTGTGAATTTTTCACTGAAGAAACGTAAATGACACCATGTTAGATTAACACTGCCAGATTATGACACCCTGACTCATGTACCCACAATGCAACGGACTGAAAGAGCCTATCATTTCTGAGATATTCTTAACACAAATGCATCATCTCAGTCTAATCAGAGGAAAACATCACACAGACTCAAGCGGAGTGATGTTTTACAAAATAACCAGTCAGTACTCTTTAAAAGTTTCAAGGTCATGAGACACAAAAATGGTTGAGGAGATGTCCCAGGATGGAGGAGCCTAAGGAGATGGGACATGGAAATAAGATGTGAGATCCCCAGTTGGATGCTGAAGCATATTTTCCAGGAAAAACGAGCAAAACTCAAAGTCTTTATGTTGGATCAGTGTTCAGTTCTTAGTTTCGATCACTGTACTTTTGTCACATAAGAAGTTAGCATTAGTGGAAGCTGGATTAAGAGTATTTCAGAACTTTCTGAATGGTTTTTGAAACTCCTCCATAAGTTTAAGGTCATTTCAAAAGAGTTTTTGTGCTATTTTGAACAGCATGGGGACTGTAGTTAACGATACTGTATTGCCTACTTGAATGTTGCTAAGAGTAGATCTTGAAAGAGCTCATCACGAGAAAAAACATTTGTAACTATAAATAGTGACAGAAGTTAACTAGACTTAAGGTGATGGTCATTGTGCAATATATACAAATATCAAATCATTACATTGTATACCTGACATGAATATATTATATGTCAATTATATCTCAGTTAAATTTTTCAAAAATTAAAATAAATTTTTAAAAGTTTTAGTTTTTTTTAATTAACAAGTTGTTGTTGCTGTTGTTGTTGTTGTTGTTGTTGTTGTTGTTGTTGTTTAAATACAATGAGTCAAGAGTCGCTGAAGATTACAGGGAAATGGGGCAGGAGGCGAGAGCTGCCAGGGCCTGGAGATAGGAGCTCCTGGACAAAACTATGACTGAAGCTAATTTACTCCAGGACTTTTTTGGTTGTTCCTGGACAAAGGTGCAAATAAATGGACTCTACCAAACAATACATTTAAATAAGTACAGCAAATGTCCAGGCCATTGAGAAGAAAGAAGAAAAACCCAGAGCAAGGAAAGAAGATAATAGTTGCATTCTACCAAATGTTAAAATAGTATCATTAGTATTAAAAAAAAAAAAAAAGTTTGCAAGTATGCTTCTCTAGTTTGCCCCACACTTCTGAACACCACGTCAGGATATCAGCTGAATTCATGTTTTATCTAGCGATACTACCTACTAGTGTGCCTGAGAAAGGCAAGAAAACTCCATCCTAAAGCATCTTCCCATCAGCCATGCCTTAGTTCATGAAATTCACAGCATCCATCCCCTTTGGGGTTAAGGCCCTGAAGATCTCTACTAAAATGTAAATCCTGTGGCGCATCCAAAAAGACTCATCCAGGTTCTGTCTGGAAGAGTAATACATTATCAATCATTAACAATTTAGCCACAATTTATGAACCAGATTAAGTTCTGCCCCCTCAGCCGATCTCAGAGGAATGAGGCAGAGGATCCGTAATTTGTAATGAAGGAACCAAGCAGAGGGAAGAATCAGAAGTATAAGAGGGGACACTTGGATCATGTGCTGAGACGTTGGGGGCCCAGCCTGAAGGTCCCACGTGGAGAGAAGGGAGAGGAGCACAGAGAAAAGGAATGGGAAAGAAGAATGGCGCAGTGCCAAGAACAACGTGCCCGGGGTTCCTGTACAAATTCACAGTACGAACAGAAGCATTGTTTAAGGGGTACCTTGGATCATGGCCGCCATGTACAGTTGTGCTGGTTGCTCCCAGACAGGGGCACAAGTAGGGACTAAAATCCAGCCCAAGTGGCTCTTCCCAAGCCGTGAGTCCAGGAGGGGGCTGCATGTGCCAAGGGGGATGCCTTGCTACAATTGATCCAAATATTTTGCAGTGGCAGCCTTGCATCAAAATAATTTCCAAGCCTTTTTTCTGGAGGGACAAGAGTGTGTTGAGACTCTCTGGTGGCACCATCTCCTTCCACTTTGGGGAGTGGGACAAGAGATCCTCTTGGCTTCCACATCCTCTTGGCTCCCAGGCCACTGTCACCCAGTTATCCTCCTAACGCTCAGGCTTGTTTGGGAGCTGACAGAGGGCAGAACAGGGGCTCTAGTTCTGGAAAGAAAGCAGCAGTTATCAAATTGCTTTCAGTGACACAACTACCAGAGCAAAGACTGTGCTGGAAACACTTTATATGCAATTTATCCTTCCGGGCGGTCACCGGAGAGGGACAATGGAGGAAGGCTTCCCTTCTACAAGTGTCCTCAACAAAAGTCAAGAATGAAACATCTTTATCCCCTTTGTTTATTTTCCCTGCCACATTATTGACTGCAAAAAAAGCAAAACAAAAACAAAAACAAAAAACAACAACAAAGAAAAAAACACTCGCCCAAGTTAGGGGAACCACCGTGTCCTGGCAGTTCTTTCTCCCTCTTGCTTTCAGGACAACGTTAATCTGCAGGGCTGCTTCTAATGTATTTTGACAGGGAGAAAGTGGCAACTTAGCCCATTATCCCTTTAGAGCAGAGCAGAGAGGCTTAGAGAAAACCCCACCTGGCCTTAGACTATCTTTCTTTCTTTTGTTTAAGACTTTTATTTATATGAGAGAGCGAGATGGGGGGTAGAGGAGAACAGATGGGTGGAGAGAGAGAGAGAGAGAGAGAGATTCTCTCCAAGTAGACTCCGCACGGAGCACAGAGCCGGAGGTAGTGCTCGATCTCGCGACCCTGAGATCATGACCCGAGCTGGAACCAAGAGTCAGATGCTTTAGCGACTGAGACCCCCAGGTGTCCCCGGCCTTAGAGTACCTTAGCTCATGAGGACAATCCGCAAATGCTCATTTTCATTTTGCCCAAACTCTCTCTGCCACTTTTTCTCAGGCCGGTAGTTGCAGCCCAGGCTCATCTGCTCTCCGCCAGGACTGGGCCGCTTCTGTGGAGCACCATTCCCCTTTGGAGACCCCCCAGTGAGAGCCCACTTCTTCGGTTTTTCCTTTCCATGTTGCTCATTGGTGACATTATGCAGATGCTGAAGGGAGAGGAGGCAGCCCCCTAAGAACTTTCCATCAGAGGCACCGCCTGCCTGGGTGCTCTTCCTGCCACAAGTCTGCCGCTGCCCAGAATGTTTGCATCGGGCTAAGTTCTCCCTACATGCAAGCCTGACAGCACCTTAAATTCCCTTTCCTCAATCACAGATCAGTTTTTTGTTGACTACCTATTATACTTACTCGGGTCTTCTGCTAAGCCCTGAGGAAACAGTGATGACCAACACAGACTCAGGCAGAGTCCTATCTTCTTCGCCCTTCTTACCTCTCCAGCCCCTTTCCACCTCCAGCTTTTGTCACTCCGCTGGGAAGCCTTCCATAAGCCCCAATCCCGGTCTCAATGACCCTCTCCTAGTCTCCCATAACATCCTGTCACACCCCTACAGCACTTAACACTCAAAGGGAACTCCCAGTTCCCAGGATTTCAAATAGAGCCAAAGGTCAGTTTACATCTCAACATCTCCTTTCATTTTCATCTCAGTTGTAAAGGACCACATAAAATAACTCCTAAAACGTCATCCCTAAGTGCTCCTCAAAGGAGGAAAAAATTGATATTCATGGCACAAAATCTGGAAAAAATAAAGTCTATATTGCTCCTAATGGCAAATGTGGTTGTGGATCATGAATCTGGTCTAAATCACTAAAATCCATAAAAATAGTTACAACTTGTTCATAAAACACCTCTTGCGAGACTTTCCAGAAGAAACTTTAGAAGGTAATAAAACATCAGGCAATGGGGAGTGCTGATTAACCCCGGAAAAGGCCTGAGAGGCTCTGCTTTGTTATCTTCATTAGGTGCCCCATGAACACCTGCTCCCACGGACAAGTGCCTTCGTCATCCAAGTTTCCAAGAATCACCAGGCAAAGGGCCAGAGCTCTTCCTGCCAGGAGACTTCTAGCCTAGATTTTATTTTTTAGTTGAACAGGGTACCTTCTCAGGTCTTCCTCCCCATTCCTGGGACATCAGAATGATTTTGGTAAATAGATCCTATAATTGAGAATTAAAACAGTTAAGATCCTAGGTTCAAAATTTGAAATTGAAACAAGACTTATAATTCATAGCGAAAGATGGAGAAGATGGAGAACCAAAGGAAAACGTAAGAAGAGGGGGAAAAAATCTCAAATAGGCTAAGAAAACCTTTTATGCCTAGCTTCTCTCATAAAATAGGGAGTCTTGGGGAAATTCACAGAATTTTGGATTCAGGAAGCCTTTTTACTCTTTCTCCTCTTTGCATTTTTTCCCCTTAAATCCATGAAAGTCTTGGCCCATTTCTTCAGGTTTTCCAGACCCATTAGCCATTCTGTATCACCGTGGTGTTTATTATAATCTTGAGCTCTTGGCAAAAGTAGAGGCAATTTTCCATCACAGTGAAACATTTGCTAAGTACTGACAAATACAATTTGCACATCTCCAAATGGAGCTAATTTTGACATGATAAAATAAAATAAGATTACTGAGTATCTGGGCTTCATAATGACCCATTTGACTTCACAAAGTAATTCAAAGGGAAGCAGAGAGAATCCACCAATTACTAACTGTCAAAAACATATTAAGAAGCATCATGGCGAGTGTAAAGTTATAAGGCTAATCTATGGGAACTTCTGTTCTCTCCCCAACCAATCTTCTGTTCAATATTGACTCTCTTGACAGGATCCTTTAATGCCTAAGAACTGCTTTAATAATCTTGAAACAGGCAAAAAATAATTAGCATATATTTATACCAAAAGGTGTATAGACATTGATACTGTGATTATATATCATAACAGAGGATATAATTCAATGTCCTAAAAGACAGCTTGCCTGAAAACATGTAGGAGATGATCTAGGGATGTGTGCAGGGACAGAGCGATTTGGTAGTTGGAAAATAATTTAGGCAGCAAGCAATGTGGTCTGCTTACCCAAACCACAGAGCAGATGTAATTAAAAGGGGGAATGGAAAATACTGTGGCTTTGCCTAAGAAAATTGGGTAGGGACTTTTTCTGACTATAATCTTCTCTTGTTACAAATGTCAGCCTAAGGAAGTATTGATGAAGCAATGGCAGATCTGTCCCAGCTCTTCCTCTTAACCACGTGGTATGCAGACAAACATCCAGAAAGACAAAGAGAGTCTAGGTGGGAAGGCTGGTAGATTTAGGTACTTCACCCGCTTTGATTAAAACCCTGTACTAGTCCCCTTTAGTCTTTAGCTGAATTAGCATGCAAGAGAAAAGAAGCAAAGAGGAGGAAAATAAAGAAACTATAATATATAAAAAATAATATCAAAAGAGAAAACCACGCTCAGACAAAACATGTCTGTCCTCCACCGCTACCACCACCAGGTTCCTGCAAAAGTAGCCTGGGGATCTAGGATCGAGTGCAAGGGAGCTCACCGCGCTCCCTATTAGACTTTATTTATTTACACTATATTCTTCTTGGAATTTCTTTCTTCAGAAAGTTCACATTTTACTAGAGACTTTCCAATAGCCCAATGTCTTTTTTTTTTTTTTTTTAAGATTTTTATTGATTTATTTGACAGAGAGAGACAGCGAGAGAGGGAACACAAGCAAGGGTAGTGGTATGGGGGGAGATGCAGGCTTCCCGCTGAGCACAGAGCCCAGTGCTGGGCTCGGTCCCAGGACCCTGGAATCATGACCCAAGTCAAAGACAGACACTTAACTGACTGAGCCACCCAGGCACCCCCAGTAGCCCAGTGTCTTGAAAAGAATAATTAGGTCAGAATAAATTTGTTGTATGTTACTATCTATAGTGACACCACCAGAGCCATAGCCAAGACTAGAGGCATCAGTTTTCTTCTGTTCCCCAAGGGGAAGCTGGGAGCTGGGGTGAGAGCGGGAGAAGCAAGAGGACCCTGGTGCCAGGAGCCAGGGAGATGGGACAGGCTCCAGCTGAGGGAGGTAGAGTGTGAGTTGATTACACAGATGTGCAGAGCAGCTCTTTGCTCTGAGTGCAGAATGACTATCACCATCAGTTTCTTTCTCCCTGGGATGGAAATTGAGAATAATCCACTCACCATCTTACTCAGTGGGCCCCGTCTCCTATGCAAGTCACACTAGTTCTTCCCAGTGGACATTTTGTACCCTCCCGTGGTGCAGCAAAGATGCAAGAGAAGCATCTCCGACGGAAGCAACAGAAGGCAAGGTCCACTTAGTCTTACTAGGCACAGGACCCCCAGCGCAGTGCCTAGGCTCACAATACATTTAGGGGTCCATGCAAATGTTTTAATTCATTTTCAAATCAGATGAATAAGGAACCCAGCGATTATGCTCTTCAGTGTCTACCCCCAAAACTGAAACAGGCATTCGAATCAGTACTTACACATGACCCTTCAGAGCAGTACTGTTCACAAGAGCAAAACGGTGAAGCCACCCAGTGCTCACCAGTGGACGAATGGATAAACAAGTAGTGTTACATCCATACAATGTAATATTATTCGGTCGTGAGAAGGAATGAAGTCCTGATAATATTCCCTGGTGAACCTCCAAGACGTTGTTTTAAGGGAAAGAAGCCAGACCCAAGAGGCCACTTACTGTATGATTCCTCTTACCCGAAGTATCCAGAAGAGAGAGATCCATGAGGACAGAAAGCACATGGGTGGTTCTCGAAGGACTGGGTGAAGGGGGTTATGGAGAGTACGTGCTCACTAGGTACAGGGTTACTTTTTCAGACAGTGTTTTGGAACCAGATAGAGGTGGTGACTACACAACTTTGGGACCATATTAAATGTCACTGAATTGCACATTTTTAAATGGTGAATTTATGTGAATTTAAATGTCACTGAATTGCACATTTTTAAATGGTGAATTTATGTGAATTTTATCTTGAGAGAAAAAGAAACAAATCCAACCTGGATTATATTTATCTGTGTACCAGTATTATTATGAGATATAATTCTTCAGAAAATTTATGAAGGGGCCCCTGAGGCAAAAGCCCCTAGAGCGGCCCAGAGGTGTCATGCTGCCTTGACGGACTCCGCAAAGCCAGAGCCGGCCGGAAGGAGCCTGAGATACCTGGGGAAGGGAGAGAAGGCACAGTGGCCGGAAGGCGGCGGATGAGGGACAGACCCGCTGAGGAGGCTGGTGAAGTCGGCAGCAGCCACGGCATAGACTCAGGATGCCATCTGAAGGCCAGTAGAGAGTCTTAAGAAGACTGGCATTTTTTGAAAAGTCACTCTAGGCTGCTGTTTTGGAGAGCGGACTAGTGAGGGGTCAAGAAGAGTGGCTATGGGGAACTCAAATCAGAGGGTTTGCTCTAATGTGGAATAAAGCAGAAAATGCTGGCTGCTGGCTGGGACGTGGGCAGAGGCGGTGTGGAGGGATGTGTGGTTCCGAAAAACGCAGGAGGTCTACAGGCTGGGTATGGGGTGAGAGGGATGGGGTGGTCAAGGCTCGATTTCCCTTTCCTGGAATGAGCATCTGGGCACATAGGAGGACGCTCTTCATTAAGACAGGCACTGACGGTCCACGATTAGGGGCAGACATTCAGAAAAGGAGTTTTGAACATAAACATTTTGAGGTACCTGTGAAATTTCCAACAGAGGCGGCAAATGGAGAGTTCAATATCTTGGCTGCAATTCAAGCAAGGAGCAGAGCAGGGATAGAAAACTTGGTTGCTGTCCATGCTTGGAGCAGAGGGAGATCACCAGCATGAACAAGATCATCCAGTAAGAGTGCAAAATAGGGAGAGAATTCAGCTCGATCAGGCCCTGAGAAAACCCAATATTTGAGTGTCAGGTAGAAGAAGAAAAGCTAGCGAAGGGAAAGAGAAGTAGAAAGAGGTAGAAGGAAACTCAGGAAGGCCATGGATTTCAAGGAAAAAGATGCTCAGCACTCTGGAGGTCAAGTGGGATGTGAATGTTTCAGTGTTACGTGGTTATGACGTGGAGGTCAATATCAACCTTTTCCAAAGCTTGTCAGAGGAGTGATGGGGCAGAAAGCAGATAAAAGTAAACAGAGAAGAGGAGGTGGAGAAAATGTGGACAGCTCTTTCAAGAAGCTGACCGTGAAGGTGTGCAGCCGGTGATCGGTGAGGAGATAAGCCACACCCCGACATCACTCACCCTCGCTGCCCATCTGGCAAAAACAAGGAAATTAGCAACATGGTGCTGCTAATGTTTAGGGATCAGGGACGAGCAGGCTGAGGTCCTTCTGCAGCTGGAGGTCTGACTGTCCAGCAGCTTGACAAGAGCCACAGCACAATCCTGCTAATTTTATGACTGTTTGCAAAGGGACAATGTTCTTCCCCCCTTGCAGAGCCAAACCGAGGAGAAACTTAAGTTTGCAGCTTTCTTCCCAGCAGCTTTCAAGTTGTGGGGGAAAGCCTCAAGGACACAGAAGGTCTGATTACAATGGATCAGAATCCAGAATGCCATCTTCGAATAAGATTGAGACTCTAGAGAAACAGCAAGCCAATGGCTTCTGTGAGCAATGGCAGAGGACACCCAGTGTCAACACTGAAGGCTGAGCCCCACTCCATAAATTTCCTGCACACTCCTCTTCACTATTCACCTCCTTCCTCCAAGACTCTCTTCCCTGTGTCCTCAGTTCAAATTCTGGGACTCAAGAAATACCCACAACTGTCCCTTTATCCTTTGCCAACCGAAGAAGGAATAGTCCAGCAGAAAGGAGCCCAGATAATACAAGCCCCCTGGTTCTGGGTGGTGTTTATACCTACTGCTCCTTCCAGTGTATGTCATCGGCCATACAATGATTTTAGGGGCAGAATATTAGTTTTTCCTTTCTCCAGAACTGTGACTAGAAAGTTGTTTGCATGTGTATGTTGCTGCCTCGTGGTTTCTAGTTTTTCTGTTTCAGGGTTGACTCATTGTCTCCAGGATTAGGGTCGACTTGAGGAGACTTGAGCCAGAAAGACAGACCCTCAAAAGCAAACTTCTGTTTTTTTCCTCCATCCCAAATTTGGCATATCAAGCAAGTCTTGAGCTTAACGCTAGAGCCTGAGCACGTAAGCCCCTATATTCTTTCTTTGAATGTCATAAAAGGTTTATTAGGTGCCCTTGTGCACATAACTCTGTGCCAAGCAGGCAGAGGGCCTACACTCAGGCTCTTACATACTTGGGATACGATGTTCCAGATGTCACAGCTGTGGACACTTAGCAGGGTTATGCTGGAGCTCTTGGAGGATAAAGTTTAAGGAGAAAAATAAAAGTTTTCCCCTAACTTTGAAATAAAGGGAATATGTTGTTATAATGGGAAAAGTACAGAAAATAACATTAATGATAGAATTTTTTTAAAAGTCAGAAAGGCCATTGCAGTCAGAATGTCATCAGCCTCTCTATTATCCTTTAGGACAGAAACTATGAATCAATCATCCTATCAATCATCCTTTTATCCCAAGTGCCGAGCACATAGCCCAAGGATCAAATAAGATTACACGTGGAAAAGAAAAGTAAATGGTAGTCTGAAACAGGGCAGAGATGTCTAGTTAACACTAAGCTACCAATGCAATGCAGTATTTTTAAAAAGTAGAGGTGTCAGAATTGGAAATAAGAGACAAAACTTTTCTTATTTGAAGTCAATAGGACTATCACCATAAAAAAATCTTACAGAATCCATAGGCCAACTATTAGAACTAGCCAGAAAATTAGGTAGGATTGTTCAAATCAGTTTACAAAATTCAATAGCATGCATATGGACCAGTATTAACCAATTCACATATTGAACTTAAAAAATAAAAAAAACCTGTCCCCACAGCAAAAACTAAAAATAAAACAACAAACAAAAATGAAGCTGCTGAGGGGGAAAAAAAAAATGTAGAAAGATGTTTAAGACCTTTCAAAGAGAAAAGTTCATAAAAAGAGCATTAAAGTGAAGATACAGACTCTCCGTGGAGAGGAACATAACATTCTTCCTCCAAATTAATATGTACATTAAACATGATTCCAGTAAAAATCCTAACATGATTCTTCAACAGGACTTGACAATTTAATCCTAAACCCACACGAAAAGCCGGGGCTCATGAATAGTCAAGACTATCTGAAAGGACAGCTTAGGGGTGAGCAGAGACTTGCCCTACCAGATATGGAGATGTGAAAGGCACGGCACGGATGGTATGATCCCAGCACAGGGAAGAAAGGACTGAAGGAGTAGATCCACACACAAATGGAAACTTGATCAATGACAGAAGTAGCATTACAATTAGTGGGGGAAAGGTTGGGCTATTCACGAATGTGCCAAGACATTCGTAGGAAAATATTAGACGTCACACCATAATGAGAAATACCTTTAAATTGGATTAATAAGCTAAACTGAAAAACAAAATCCTAAAATTTTCAGTAAATAAAACTCTTACAAAGCAACAACTTACACACAAAACACCATAAAGCTAAAAGACAAGCCTCATCTTGGGAAAAGATCTTATTAGCCCCTGTATCTCTAAAATAATACATACCTGGAATTCACTAAAAATGTTTTGAAAAGCAATGCAAAAATGTAAATAACCAGAAAAGCAAAAGAATAAAGGACTCAAATAGGCAATTCCCTTCAGAGGGAAAATGGATTGTAAACTTAGTGAAAATAGGCTCAACCTCACCAGAATACAGGGAAATGAGAATCAAAATCATGAGTTACTTCACACCCATCATATGGATATATGGCAATACTGGGGGTCTGCAAGAAAGGGTTTCCCCAATTTGAGGTTGGCTTATGCAGCTGACAGACCAATCAACTAAGGCCACTCTATCGGGAGTGGGGGTAGGGATGCAGGGGAAGAACTGGAGAAACAGGGCAGTCAGGAGGCCCCAGTGCAGTAACAGCTTATACTCCCAGCCCCAGATGACGGGAACACCATGGAAGAGAGCTGGGCTAGAGCCTTCTTTACAATATTCAATCCAAGAGGGTGGTCTACTGTGTAGAGACCTCTACAGTGAGAGGCTGTGGGGAGTAGCATACAGGGCAGGGGCTAAATGAGAGTTTAAAAGGTGGAACCCATAAGAAAACCACACGTTGTTTTGCTACACTTGACAAATGTCTGCTTATGCCTACTGGTATCAATTTCTTTATATATACCTGGCTTTTACCAGTTCCTTTTTAACTTCTTACACTTACTTTTCTCCCAAAAATCATGTTGCCAAATTTCAAAATAAAATTGTGTGGTTCTTCATCGGACAAAATATCCGCCAAGGCCAACGGTTAGAGAGGGTATGGGAAAACGTGAACTCCTACACACTGCTGGTAGGGCTTAATTTGGTATGTACACTGTACAGATCATTTGGCAATACTGATCACTTGAAGAATATTCTATTGACCAGTGATTGATGTTCATGATACATACCTCAAACACTCACACAAGTGCACAAGGAAACATATCGAGTATTTCACTGCAGCATTGTTTATAGTGAAAAATCTTAAAATAACTGAAACTTGCGCATCAACACAAAAAAGGAGAAACTGTATACACTTATTCAATGAACTATAACATTTTCAATGAATAGAGAAACAGGTGTTCACAAGGGTACATCTCAACATGAATGAAAAAACAGGTCTCATAATAATCTACAGTATGATACCATTTATATAAAGCTTCAAAAACATGAAGATAATCCTAGATATGCATATATACAAGCATATAAAACCATTCATGGTATCATTCTGATAAACAGAAAAACTGAGAGCAGCGGTTACCTTTGTAGGTGAAGGGAAAGACATGGAATGAGATAAGGCTCTTTAGATTTCACTGTAACTATAACTTTTTTTAAAGGAACAAGCAAAAGTGTGTAAAATACTAAAACTGTAAAAGCAGGATGGTGGATACACGGGTATTCATTTATATTGTTTTCCATATTTCTGTATGTTTGAAATGCTTTATAATAAAAAGGCACAATACGAATAATGACAGACAACTCACAGGCAACTAACTAGATCAAAGTGGATAAACACATTAATACAAGACGCCGATAATTATTTCCAAGTGTAGGAAGAGTATTGATTCCTCCAGGGCTTACATTTACTTAGTACTTAGCTATGTGTCAGGCATTGTGAAAAGTGGTTTACATGCGCTCATTTGTTTCATCTCCTCCATCACCCTTATGCTGATAATGCTACTATTATTTTACAGATTGGAAAGCCGAGGCTGCAAGTGAAGTGATAGAGTCCAAGATCACACAGCTAGTAAGCAGCAGAGCCAGGGCATAAACCCGGGAATGTCTAAGTCCAAAATCTGTGCACTGTGTTACAATGTGAAAAGTTTCACTTTTATTAACTGATTCAAGACGAAAAAGCCACAGGAATTTACCAAGAGTAAAAATGGGACAGATGCAACTAACTGAAGATTTTTAAGGGATTTAGGTGTAAGGAAGACTCGGTAGTTGGGGACACACAATTAAACGTGAGGCCCAGACTGAACCTGAATCTGCATAATGCAAATATACAGGGAAGAACATACAGTGTGGGACATTAACAACAAAGCTGGCATTGGCAAGAAAACCAGTATCCCTTAGCCCCCAGTACACAGCCCTTTCATAGAAGAGTTCTCAGACTGCAGGTGGACTTTCAGGCCTTTTCATCAGTCCCCTTGGGTCCATTTTACTGTCCCTTCAAGGCTCACCCCTTCTGACTTACTCAGGCTCTGAACTAAGTTCTCCCTCATTGAAACCTGACTCATCTGGCACTACGATCATTTTTTGTGGTATTTATACAGGACCAAGTCATCAACTATTTCAGACCACTGTATTTTATGCAAGAAGGAATTGTATCGCTGTTTAGATAGCGATAGATATCGCTGTTAGATAGATGTTTTAGTTGGCATTTTGTAGCAAGTAATTGTCTCCCAAACTTAAGGACTAAGAGTGGAAGTGGGGGAGGCTCCCTGTAAGGTTTTAAGGGTAACTTATGGAACCCAGGAGCAGGCAATGCAGACAGACACAAAACATTGAATCAAAAACGTTAAGTGATCCGCAATCAAGGAAGCTGTTCTGATCATCTTTTCCTTCTAGTTGTATGGTCTCTCATCTTTGCTTTATCCATGTTCCAAATGCAGCTTCCCAGGACATCGTTTTCTAATTCCAAATTCTCAGAAGAAATCACCTATTTGGCTCACATTTGACCAGATTTCCAACCCTTGTCCAATCCTCTGAATAGCTCTTTCCTGAAGGTAGCGGAAGTAATCCTCAGAAAATGGCACAAAAGTTGGGCAGATATCCCAAAGGTTATCTACTGTAACATTTCCTTTATTTCTGTTGTCTACTGGAGGCTTAGACTTATCTTGGAGAAATAAGCGGCATTTCTTAAGATTGGAACCACTGAATGCTCAATTCTTTCAAAATGAACCAAAGATTCTTTGGCAAAGAAATGTTAAAATAGGGATAGAATTCTACATCAGGGTGTAGTTTAAGAGGACACTTTTCTGTGCTTCATTCTTTGCTTATTTCCACCCTTTCTGTTGCCGCATCACATCACGCATTGTCCACCAACAATTTAGATTCTGTAGTTTTTTCACTTTTTTTTTTTTTCATTTAAAAAACCCCCTTTCTGAAGGAGGAAATCAATGCATGAACCATAGTCAAACAATGGAAACCCCCAAACACTGGAGCCCTTACTACAGAAAAACAAAGTCTTCAGTTAGTAACAGATGTGGAGGAGGAAAAAAAATGAGTTGCTGCTATAAGCCAGAAGACACTATGTTAAATGCTTACATTTTAATCCTCACAACAATCCTATGAGGGATACCACTGTTAGTTATCCCCTTTTTATGGAGCATGAAAAGAAGGTAAGGAAAGGAAGGGGAGTGGGAAAAGGCTGAAGGAAACAGACCTCCCACTCAGCATTTTTAACACCAAAAAACTGCCTTTAAATATAGTGATAAAATGGTAAGAATATAAGACAGCATATATAGCCGTTCAAAAATTCCAACTCCAGCTTCAAGGTCACTTAAATTTTTAGTCTTATTTTAATATTTATCTATATAAAAATGTACTTTTATAATGAGAAACTTGAACAGTTTTCTTTCCTGACCCCTTCTGGTCTTTACCACCAAATGTTAACAAAATATGCTATACTTCTTGTCCCCAAAGCCTCTTCTCCTGTGCCCTCAACCAGTCTTTTACCCAAATACTCTCATCAACTGCTTACAAAGATCAGCAGGCAACTCCACATTGCCAAAACCAATAGCCTTTTCTTGCTTTTCACCTGACTTAACCTCTTCATTGTACTGAATGTTCACCACTGCCGTGACACCTTCTATGGTTTCTCACAGCCTCCTTGATGATTCCCTTTTCTCCCCCAGTTCCATAAGCACAACCGTGTTCCAAGATTCAGACTTTAGATCAAACATCCCCATGTAGTGTTTGAACAACCTGGATTTGAATGAGAGCTAATGTGCATTCTTCTAAGACCTAGGATTCTGAAAAGTTTTAGGAATCACTGGTAAAGATTAAATTCTCAGCTCCTTTGCAATTTGACCACCCTCCTCCAACTCTCACAAATTCCCCTACCATCCATAACAAACTATACTGTACCTTTGCAGATGCCATTTCTCTGCCCGACTTTCCCAGATTTCTCCATGCAGAATTTCCCTCCTCTACATTTCTAGAGCACTTTGCATCTGCTGCTAGTATATATTTACCACAATGTATTTGATTATATACAAATCTGTCCAAACAAAGGACCAAATCAGTATCTTTGTGTCTCCAACACTAGGGGAGGTGATTTCACTAAAATACCAAATCTTGTTCCCAAGATATCAACCAACTTGTTTTGTGCTCATTATCAGACAACAAAAAGACTTACTACTCATTTATGACAAAAAGTTTTAAACATACTATTTAGTGAAACAAATAGTTCTTTTACACTGAAAACAATTCTTAACAACTTAATTAAAACTAAAAACCACATTGTCTGATAGGGTAGCACAACCAACACATCAACTTACATATTTTAAACCTAATGTTATTAGTAATAATAATCACAAATTTTGAAAAAAATATTGACAAGATTTTTAATAAAACAAACACTTCGGGATCATGAGAGTAGTATTAGGATCTGAATAATTAAGATACTAAGATGCTTGCTCTTTTTAAGTGATTCTAATTCAGGAGTGTTTATCAGAGCCACTTAACGAGTGATTACAAAACACATATATATTCTCCATCCCCAGAAATGCAGAGTTTAGTAGGTCAAGAATGCAGGGAGACCTGTGGATGTTTTTCAATGTTCCCAGCATTTTATCATAAACAATATTGGCTAAGCATTATTTTCTACGAATTATGTCTGACATGCCTTCAATTTATGCATACACGTATTTTCACTATTTAAGCATTTTCACTACTTTGATATATCTTAAGCATTTTTTCCACTGTTTTGCTCAGTCACTTACAGGGCACCTGACTTTTTGCAATAGGTATGTGTATTCCTTTAAAGTTTAATGTGCTTTTTGGTTAACTGAATTACTTCTCAAAGTCATCAAGTCTCAAGATACAGAAATCTTAAGTGATACTTTCTTTAAGGTATTCAGAGTATAGACATCTAGTTTACTAGATGAGTATGTTCTGATAAACAGGAATTTTATGTGAGTACACTGCATACGCACTCTAGCCTTCATGAAAGCAAAGCAACTGATGAAGCACCTATTAAAGTGTATCCTTGCACTAATATACTCAATACTAGGATTCTGTAATTAGAAAAAAATCAATGTATCAATATATTCAGCATTTTTATTTACAAAAATAGAAATATTTGAAATCACCTAGGCTGAGGCTGAATACTGATTTTTTGCTTAGGCAAAGATTCAAAGCTCACAGACATATTCCTAGTGGGCACTCTAAAATCCAAAAACTTACTTATATAATTTTTGGAACTACTTACTTTCTTCATTGTATTCATGCTCTAAGAACTGATAAAATATGCATGGAAGCTCATGGATCAAAAACACTCTTATAAACATACCGTAAAATTTCAGTATTATTTTAAATCATCTCTTCTATCACACTCTAAAAAGATTTTTAATCTCCTGACTTAATGGATATTTTGCTCAAGTGAGCAACCCTTTCACATAATCTTCTTCACACATCCTCAATAATGAAAAAATTCTAAATATTACCTGGAGTTTAAAGATTCAAATTCTAATCCTTGTAACTTCAAAATAATTGTACATTCCATTAGTTTCTATAATTCAAGTAATACTTCCTATTGCACATCACAAGCTAAAGTCTCATATTTAGGAAAACTTTGCCTGTTTTTATGTGTATCTAGAGCTGTCCCATGCATTCAAAGATATTACTGACAGTGTCAGATTGGGCCTGGAAAACAGACAATGGAAATCTTAATCTCTACCCTCACTGTACACATGTGCAAAGTAACTGGACTTTTAATTTTAGAATATCTAAGATACAGTTATTGTTAACTTCTCCCTTCCTCTTACTCTGCTTTATCATTAGACATACACAAACCCAAAACATAACCTTCAAATAGTTCTTGCCATGATTTACCAAAACATGTTACCATTTTCAAGAACTGTCATGTAAATTCAAGTTTTTAATAAATCAAAATATTCTGCACTGCTTTAAAAGGGGAAACAAAAATCAAGGTTTGCAAAATGATACTATTACAACTAACATGAATCAGTGTGAACTTAAGAGTTAAAAGATGCTTTTTGAAAGTTTTACTTAATAATTAAATCATTCTCAGGTGAAAAATTAGTAATTTGCTAGTGCCTCTACTCTTACCTTTCCAAGTAAATATACCTGCTCACAATAATTTTAGTGTTTGAAATCAAGAATCTGTGAATAAAAGGCTAAGATGAAGAAAATAAACCAGATTTTTCTTACCCCATACCACTGCAAATATTTTAAATGCATAGGAATACAACAAACTCAAAAGAAAAAAAATAGTGTTTTATTAACTACCACACTGTTATAATACACTTTAAACGTACAATAAGGTAGCCTTTAAATTTGAGGTGGTCTTAAGAATAACAAATGAACAGAATTCCAAATTTTTGAAATAGGTGAACTGCTGCAGTTATAGGTATACATTTAGGAAAATTGTATAGCTCTTACAAGACCAGCAATGAAACTTTATTTTGTACATTTTTTTTAATAATTGAAAATATAAACAATAATTAAAAAATAAAAAGAAAATACAGCATAATAAAAAACATACATTTCTCAATTAAATGTACTGGATACATATAAATTTAAAGGGAAGAAGCAAAAAAGGAAAATGGTTGATATTTAAGTGCAGACTGACTACCTAGACAAAAAAAAAAAAAGAGAGAGAGAGAGAGAGACTTAAAAAAATATCATAAACCTCTAGTTTTCTATGACTAATATCCATATGGTTGGAGTATCGTCACTATGGAAGTGATTTTGTTATGTTTGCATATGTTATACTTTACTGGTAATTTACATGATGGCTTTTAAGGCCCTGGCAGACATATGGTTTTTGGAAACAAGATTGGATAAAAAAATCACTGCTAAGACGCAATACACCTTATTTTTTTGGTCCTCCAATATTCAAGAAAAGGGATAATTCACTGTAACATTTTCTTACCACCCAAATGCCTCAACCTATACATTTTAAACTTTTTTTTTTAAACATTGGTTATATTGCCCAACTTCGTTATTGAAAGAATATTAACAAGACATTATTTTGGCAAATTAAATCTTAAACATGGCTTTTCAACAGGATTTAAAAGGTGACTATCCCTAGAGTTCCATGTTAAAATGTAGTTTTCAAAATCTTACAAGAGTAATGCTTAAAATATTGTACATAGTTAACCTAATTAAAATAATTAGCTTCAAAATGACAAATTGATAAGCTAAGTAAAGCCTACACTATGTAACATTTGCTTGGAAACTTGATTTGTCAGTTATGCATAATAAAAATTCCAGTCATCAAGAAAATTACAAAAATTTTTTTTTATCATAACATGATTTCTTTCACCCACCAACTTTTTTTTATCTTACAATAGATAAATACCAACATGTTCTCATTTTTACACTAAACCACACAGGATTGATGCATTTGGTTAGACTACCATTCGCATTGTTAAATTCAATTTTCTCTTTATATAACTTGGTAAAATTTCATTTCTTCTAGATTCCAAAAGTACCTACAAAACCCATGCAATTTTACCATTTTTAATATACTATGGAATATCATACAAAGTAAGGCATTTCAGTGTCATGTATAACCAAGTTACTGTCAATCCAAAAATTTTTGCACATCAATAAAAAGATATCTAAGAACTTAGGAACAATATTCTTCTCACTACTGTATAAAAATAACCACAATGAATAAGTATTTGTGTAATATTTACTCCATTGTCTCATTTCCAGAAACTGTGACAAGCTGTAAAGGTATTTCAGTGTTGGTAAGGATATCTTGATTGCTGGTGGTGGAAGTATTAACAGTTCCTATCCCTGAAACAGAACCTTGTTGAATATTTGCAAGGATAAGTGTTGTTCCTCCTGCAGTAATCAAAGTATCATCTCGTGCAGCTTCCACAGATGCCAGCACTGTACTGCTAGAGTGAATACCTTTTTTATTCTGATGTGTTTTAATATGTTTGGCAAGGTGGTCACTTCTCATAAAGCGTTTTGAACATTCTGGACAAACAAATTTCTTCTCACCTGTTAAAAAAAAAATTGTTACTCAATTTTTAAAATTCAACAGTAATATACTGATCCTCTGCTGAGAAAGCAAGCCAACCTAACTTGACAGCTAGGGACAGGAAGGAGAGTAATTAAAACTGCATTAGTTTCGTTAGCTGCCTTTTCAAGATTTCTCTCCTAGATTATTTTTCCTCAAAATAAATCTGTCATCTTTACTTTTCAATGAAAAGCAATCTTCAAACATTATAAACTGATACTCCAATTAGACTTTAATATTTCAAATATGCCAATAGTTTGTTTTGAAACATCTGTTACAAGATACCATACAGCTAAAAAATGACCATCCGACCATACTTCTTTAAAGAGTAGACTATTTTTTTGGTTTTGTTCTTGTTTTTAAGATTTTATTCAATTTTCAGAGAAAGAGAATGCAAGCAGGGGGCAGGGCAGGCAGAGCAGGCGGACAGAGAAGTAGGCTTCCTAATCAGCAAGGATGGCTGGTTGCAGGACTCGATCCCCAGAACCTGGGATCCTGACCTGAGGTGAAGGCAGCCACCCAGACATTCCAAGAGCATACTGTTTTAAGCTATATTTAAGATACTAACATGTTAAATCCATGATACTAAACCTTCAACTCTTAAATGTGAATTCAAGTAACTACGCAGAGTACTTCTAGATTAGCAAAAACACAAGCTTGAGGTCCATTAAGAATGAGTAATCCCAGGAATAATGGAGATAGCTAGATGACTTGACTTAGTCAAGAGCAAGCCTAACATATCATGACAATAAAGTTAATTTAGGACCCTGATGCCTAAATATACTTCCCAGCATGAGTAAAATAGATTTTTTAAATACAAAAAACAGCCTGAAAGTCTAATTAAAAAGTCAAAGACCTACTATGTAAGAGAATTGCTGAAAGACAGAAACCAAAAGGCCAATCTAAAGGGAATCCAGAGAGGAATCATTCAATAAACAAGTCTTACAATTTCCTTAATTAATTTATTTCAAAATTCTAACCTATCTCGTTCTAGCACCTCCACCCTAAGTAGGTCCTCACCAGACTTCACGTCTGATCTATGCTCTGACGACACCTTAAGTCATTCCCTCTCCAATCCAATAAATCAATGCCAGACAAATCTTTAAATGCCAACTTGTATTACGGTGTAAAACTCCATTATACTAAGTGGTATGGTAATAACTTGCAGATAAATAAATAGTTTAAATTCTCTATTGCCTAACTTAAAACGCCCTCTATATGGCTCAATCCACTTATTAATAGAAATGTGCTATATAGAATCTCATTTTCACTTATGGCAAATGGTCTTTTACCTCTTCTATTCACGTACCATTCTATTCTTCTACGAAATTATTTCCCAAAGTTTCTCTTGGAATCAATCCTGAAAGATGCTCCATGGAAAATGGCACAACAATCAGAGGAGGGTGGGAAATGCTACGCATACTACATCTCTCCCCACTTAGAGATCCTGTCTTGTTAACGTTCAATTAAAGGTCCTAAGAGGTGCTACCTCGAAGGTACATGTAGTGACCCTGTTTAACCAAGTGTTTCCCACATTTATTTGATCAGACTTCTTTTCCTTTTACATTATTCCTTTTTATAACCTGCTGATCAAATTCCACAGAGGAAAATTCTGTTATCAGGCCATCTTAAAGTCTACTATCCCAGCCCACTGCCCAACAATGCCTTATTATCCCAAGCAATAATGATCTCTGCCTCTGAGCATACTTTATCTACTTTCTTACATTATTTGTTGCAGTTTCAAACAGTTTAATAAACTCATCTACCTACCTAACAAGTGAGACAGAAAATAAAACAAGTAGAACATGTAATATATATACTACTACATACTTGGCAGGTTGTTTTATATATTTAAAGACAATGTAGGAGGTGTGAAAGCGGAGTCAGAGACAGCATATTTGCCTAATCTAACAGAGAATCTAGATTTGAATCCAGATCTAGGGGACTTCAAAACCAATACTATCTTTCTTTTTACCACGCTTCTTCCTTCTAAGCTCTCTAGTGACTGTAAGTATGTATTTTTCAATCCTTCAGTGTTGAGCATAGACTGATAACACCCTTTACCATTACAAGGTAGAAGGAGAAAACTATCTCTAAGATATATTAACTTGGGGTTTAGTTTGGGTCATCGCTAGGCTCATTTCATATAACCACACATATGGTATAAAACAAATCAAAGAGAGTCTTTCCATCAATAACACCTTGATTATTCCTCAATGCAATATTTTTTGCTTACTTCACAGATATTAAAACGAGAAAAGGTGAAATGATTGAGTTTGTCAGAAAAAAAAAGGATTTATTCTTTATTGTAGTACTGAAAAAGAATAATTTAAGAAAGGTTGAGTAAAAGCAGAGGGGCGCCTGAGTGGTGCAGCCAGTTAAGTGGCCAACTCTTGGTTTCAGGTCAGGTCATGACTTCAGGGTCACGAGATCCACCCTACAGCTGACTCTGCACTGAGCCCAAGTCTGGCTCTGTGCTCAGAGAGGAGTCTGCTTAAGACCCTCTCTCTGTCTCCCTCTGACCCTTCCTACTCTCGAAAATAAATAAATAAATCTTTAAATTGTTAACATAATAAACAAGAATAACATAAATGTGGCTTAAGACATTCAACAATGTTAAAGCAAAACAAAAAAAAGTGAACTAAGAAAGGGGGAAAAAGCTAGCCTGAGTCCACATAAAATAAAATGTTATTTTACAAGGTAAGCCATGTAGGCTTATTTGGAATTACTGTTTTTTTCTTTTCTTTTAGATTTTATTTATTTGACAGAGAGAGAGAGAGCAAGCGAGCGCACAAGTAAGGGGAGTGGCAAGCGGAGGAAGGGGGAAAAGGAGGCTCCACACTGAGCAGGGAGCCCGGCGTGGGGCTTGGTGCCAGAACCCTGGGATCATGAACTGAGGCAAACAAAGGCAGACGCTTAAAGAATTAGCCACACAGGAGCCCGGAATTATTGTTTTTTAAATTGGTGTTGCTGAAGATAAAAACTGGATGTAACTGATCGTATTTTAAAAGATCTAGATCATGGGGCACCTGGGTGGCTCAGTGGGTTAAAGCCTCTGCCTTCAGCTCAGGTCATGATCCCAGGGTCCTGGGATTGAGCCCCGCATCACATCGGGCTCTCTGCTCAGCAGGAAGCCTGCTTCCCCCTCTCTCCCTGCCTGCCTCTCTGCCTGCCTGTGATCTCAGTCTGTTAAATAAATATATAAAATCTTTATTAAAAAAAAAAAAAAAATGATCCAGATCAGTAAGGTATGCTCTTTTAAAAAAACCTTCAAGGTAGTACGCAGCCATAAGCATGTAGCCATTTTTGTCTGTTTAAAATTAAATGTTAGTAACCTGTGTGTGTTCTTCTGTGCCTCTGTAATTCATCACTTCGAGTAAATCTTTTACCACAGAACATCCAGTTACAAACAAAAGGGCGCTCCCCAGAATGCCAACGCAGATGAGCTCTCAGATGTGAGGTCTTCCCATAGACTTTACCACATCCTGGTATATGACAAATGTGTTGCTTCTTTTTCCCAAGATTGGTACCTCTAAAAAACACACAAAGAATAATATATCTTTATATGAAAATATCCAAATAAACATTACCATACCAAACAAACATTACCATATTATATATTCCTGTGTTGAATTTCAAATAGAAGACATCACCATGAGGTCAATCAGAAACCAAGACTATTTAAAATCAATTTAATAAAAACTTACATGTCTCAAACATGTAAGTATTACATACTAATTTTACTTCAGAATTATGTGATTGCTGTCTAAATGTAAATATGCTCAAGAATTACATAATTTAAAAGGACATTTCATATAGAATTCATAAATAAAGCTATTATTCTGTCAGAACCATTCACAAACTTGATGCATAGGCCCAATCCACATTAAATTAGTTATATAAGAAACTAAATGGTCTATTCAAAGCCATGATGTCAGCTAACTTAAAAATTAAATTAAAACCACGAAATGACTGCATAACTCATCACAGGTACAATAAAAAAAACAATAGGCACCTAAACAGACTTTAACATAACTTAAGCATATTTATTCATATATTTGTATAGCCACACCCTGAGTATACAATGACTTGGGGAAAAATCAAAGGAAAAAATCTAGACAAAGCTATTATCTCAACTCCCTTAGCACTGTATGAAATAAATATAAATGAAAATTATCTTTACAATTAAAATTCCCTCCATATTAACCATGCAAAGATACCCCTTATTACATATCAGTGATAGAATAAAAATACAGTTCTCCACAGTGCAAAACTTGACATTTGTTACATTTTAGTATTTGATACCAAGAACAAGGTTTGGGGGATATGTGCTTATTAGATGAATGAACACAAGTATTTTGGCCTAAGCAAGAAGAAAACTTTCTTGATTCCAGAACTGATATTCAAGTAAGTATTAAACAGCACAGAAAATGTCGTTACTCAAGCTCTAAAACAAAACAAAACAAATTAGGCTATTTACCGAATAAAAATAAATGAGTTTATAAAACATGACATTTTAGACTCACTGACTGTCAAAATCATATACACTTTGCAATATTTCTCTGAGATTTAAAAAAGGTACATTTAAGACCCCCGACTTCCCCTCCTCCCCCAATCTCAGTCTAGGTATAGCCTATAAACTTTCCATAAGCCTGCAAATCCTCCTTTATATATCATACCTATCGTTTTTCAAATTTTACTGGAAAAATGCATATTTCCCCACATTTATATTTTAATGTACTCACACTCAGTAGCATGTGAAATTGCCATAGGACAAACAGTGCTAAACGGTGCAGTGCTGGCTGTTAGATGCCATAGGTGTTCTGAACAGGGAGACATCAATGTGGGCTCCAGTAGTTAGAGAAGGCTTCGTGGAAGAGGTGGGTAGGATTTAGATAGAAAGGAGGGAAGGCATTCCAGGCAGAGGAATAGCATAAGTAAAGACAAGGAGGAGTCATGCTGTTGTCTTAAGGGCAAGGATGTCATAATCTAACACAATTCTAGTTTCTGCTCCAGTCCACCCCCAATTTCTACAACTCTCTTCCAAGAGCTGAGTTGAGTCAAACAGGTTTTTCTGGCTCACCTGCCAAAGTATTAACCAAAGCCAGTATTTCCATTTAATTTAGCTTTTAAAATTTAATTTATTCCCAAACAGCCCTAAGAAAAAGAGCAATGTTTGTGATTATTGGTGTACAAAACGATTTTACATATTGTGTTCACCATAGCAATTTCACAGAGAACCCAATTCACTTCACTCTTGTACCCATGGCTTCTTGCCTCAATGCTAAGCATACCACTTGAGTGAATTGATGTGCTTTTATAAACTCAAAAGTGCTATTTTACTAACTTAGCAAAATTTGGCTTAAGAGCACTAACAAAGCACAAGATTGTAACAAATTACAGTAATGAATCTGGGTTCTCGAAGAACCAACACTCCCAGGAAAGTTATTTTCAACTGAATCATAAGAAACAGAAATACTATTGAAAATGGGATCGGCATCTAGGAAAAAAAAAATGGGGGACAGGGACGCACACAAATATATGTAATGTAAAGGAAAAGCCCAATACCCGGGTCCAAGTTTCTATTTAAAAAGGAAATTTTATTCAAGAAAATCTAGATATGCTAGATATGGATTTATGCCATATGATACAAAGGAAGAGAACTGATTTTCTCAACAAATAAAAAGGTAATAACAGATATGGCTGTAAGTTTTCTTCTTGATTTGCATAATCAGACCACTAAAACCTACTATATAATCTAGAAAAAACAATTTTAAGTTTCTATTCCTGATTGCCTAAACTTGTTCTCAGTAATTTAACAATGCCAAGACAGAGTGACGCAGAATAAATAAAGCTAATTCTCAGTATGGGAATTAAGAAAAGGTAAGTACATCAAATACTTTCTTTTGCTTGGGATGGGAGAAATGAGACACCAACTGAAATGCTGACAAAGAAGAAAATTTTTTAAATATGGATTGATGTTTAATCCACACAAAACCCACATAACAATAATGCCTTTAGACTTGACTTTACTTTATTAAAATTGTCTCTCCCACTAGAGTAAAAGGTTTCTAAAGGCTGGTTCTGCTTAATAAATACTGGTTAAATGAACAGACGAATATCATTTTTAAATATTTTATATTTTATAATATAAATAGAAAATATATTAATTATATTTTATACCTTTTGTCCTCTGGAGATGCCACTTTATACATACATGTATATACATATATATACATACATATACATATATACACACATATATATATTTAGACATACACATATATATGTGTATATATACATATAAAGAATATGGCTGAGGGGAAAAGGCCAATATTCTAAAATTTTTAAAGTACTGCTATTTCCCCTTTGCAGAACACTCTGAAATATGCTAGATTTACTATATGCTATGCGTCTATTAATTAGAAGCTGCAACTGCCAATGATACAATTGTGCCTGTCATGTATGCTAGCTGAAGTCTGTTCAAATGAGCTCTAAGAAATAATATAGTTTTTTCTTAAGAACTTCAACTTTGATTGCTTAGAATAAGTAAGTTTTTTAAAAAAACAAACTCACAAAAGTTCTAGGGGAGAAAAAAGTTAAGTCTCCTTATAAGGTATTTCATAAAAACTGACCAACTAAAAATTTTGTGCATAAAACAAAGTTTGCAAAATTTAAGTGATGGAACTCTTCTTTTACTTGTGTTAACAATGCATTATGCAAACCACTGACAAAGTTGAAAGACAGTGTAAAACTAGGAAAAAAAAAACTGCATATATGACAGTTAAACACACAAGTTGGTTAACAGATTAACAAAAGACAAATAATTCACAAAAGAAATTTTTAAATGTTAAAATAACATACCAAAAAATGAATCTCACAACATAACAAAAAATATACTAAATGAAACAATAATGAGGAATTATTTTTCATCTGTCAGACTTTAAAAGGTTATTTAAAAATGTGAAATCCATTATTGGCAAGGGTGTGGGAAAGCAGATACTTTCATACACCATGGGAAGGAATGTAAGCTGATACAGATAGAAAGACAATTCCCTCTGATCCAACAATTTCATTTCTGTCAACTTACACTGATGTAGTAATCAGGCAAATGTGCAAAAATGTATGTGTCAGGATTGGCATGACAATAACAAACTCTCAAAAAAGATGTTAAATTCTTATGCATCCATACAGTAACAGAAGAGCCATTAAAAAATTGATGTAGACTCTATACAGTCTTGGAAATATGGTCACAAAAATTTTCAAAATAAGAGCGGACATGTAAAACAGAAAGAATAAGATGATTCTACTTTAAAAGATACGTAAAGTGTGAAAGATATATAAAAAAATGTTATAATGGTTTTCTTGATATGGGATAGAAGTTTGGTATTCTTTTAATATAAAATTCAATGTTTCTCAAGTTTTACGAGCATATTTTAGTTTAATAAAAACCAATCTAAAGGATTTTCATTTTTAATAAAATGAACAGTAAAACACTGGCCAGACTCTGACCCTCAATTAGATTTGACTTTCATGAACTATTTATCTTGGAAATTATTGTAAATATGAGAGTAAATTTCAGAAAAGTTATCATCTAATCAAAATTCCACATTTACTTATTTAAACTGACCAAAACATTTCAAAGAATAAATAATATTTCAAACAATTAAAATAATTACCAATACATACATATACCTAAGGATCAGATGCAGAAGCAAATCCACTTGTGAGGCAATAAGTATAGTGGTTAATGTTCTGGAATAAGACACTGGGTCCAAAGCCCACTTGCATGTTGCTCTTAAAAGTCATTTAATCTCTCTCTGCCTCAATTATGATACTGTCTAAAACTCCCAAAGTTAGCAGTTATTAGTCATTATTACCATCACTGTGAATGGACTGGCCAACGTGCAAATCAACAAATAGCAACTCAAAGACAAATAGAAAGGCTATTTCTAACAGATCAAGTTCATTAACTGAATTAATAGTATTATTTAAGCAGGGTTTCTGAGAGATATTATCAAGATTTTTCACTATGACTAGGGATTTGATCTCCATGTCTTTACAACATTCTATAAATTTCTGCTCTATATATTTCAAAGTTATGGTGAAAACTTTGTTATTATTAAGAAGCCTACCCTTATTTATTCATTTGACTATTTTTACCTTAATTCTTCATTGCCTAATAGTAACAGTGCTATCCAAGTTTTCTTGTTAACATTTGCCTAATAGATCTTTTTCCATGCCTTTATCTTCAACATTCCTGTGCCAATTTATTTGAGATGTTCCTTATAATCAACATTAAAGCTGGATTTTGTTTTTTTAGATATGATCTGAGTTTCAAGTTCTTAATTATTAAGCTTAATCCATCCACATTTAATATAATCAGTGATCTGTTTTTAGTTTTTCCCATCATGTTATTCTGTCTTAACATTCATTTTTTTAAAGCACTGAATTGAAATACTACAGTGCCACTTTTTAAAAAAATTCCATCATTAGGCTTATTATTCATTTCTGTTGAAAACAGAAAATGTTTAGAAAATGTTTATGCTTATCAACTATTTCTGAACTTCTTATTTTTATATAACTGCTATTCTCAAGCTAAAAATCAACTTTATCTGTATTTAGGCAAATCTCATTGCTGTTTTGCAAACAGTCTAATTTCTGATATGAGCCTATTAAATGGCATCTGCTACTTTTTTCAAGGCAAATTAAATAACTTAAGTTTTTAAAAAGGCATTTAGATCTGATAATTCTATCATATATTTGTTCTAACTCTGCCACACTCATACAAACATACACACAAAATGATCATGTAATGAATAATTTCCCATAATTAAGTGATACAGCATGCAGTATTTCAAAAATTAGGGTGATGTTATTAGCAGACTTAAAGAAAAAAAAAAGGTATGTTTCATGTGTGCATACCTCCCACCACCTTCTTTACAGTTGGGACAGGTGCAAGCTACCCTCCGAAGTCTTTTTCCTTCTTGATGTTGTTGGTCCCCTTCTTCATCTACCACCTGTACTCTTAAGTGTGTTAGATCATTGGTATTCAATGTAGAATCGCCACTGAGCTGCCACTCTTCAGGATCAGGTTCTTCTTCCTTGATCCTAATATCTAAAGAAAAAAGCAAATACAGATGAGAAGCAGCCCACTGGCCCAAAAACCATGAGATCTGGGCCTCTCAAAGGTAAAGTGAATACTATGTAAAAAGTCAAAACTCCTGTTTGTGGGAATATAACCATTGGTCCTTATTGTGACTTATTGTTTTAAAACTATTTCTATTTTATTCTAAATATCAAATAATTCAGCCAAAAAAGGGAATAAAGCCAGCATGTAAGCTTGCTTTTTAAAAGATTAAGAAAATCGAGTAACTTTTTTTAAGGAAGCTGAATCAATTCTGAAACTTCAATAATAAATTAATCAACTAGTCAATAAATCCAACAGTCAATTCAGATTAGAACAGATTCTAATGCCTTAAACCTCTTTTTCATAACCTGTATTAATTAATTATCCCTATCTATAGGTACTATGTGAATGCAAAAGCAGGGGTCATTCATTTGAGTCGGTTTAAATTAAGTCAATCATTACTAAAATATCTAAAATGGCCATAATATCACTGTGAAGAGGGGACAGAAATATGAGAGATGGTTTCTATTTTCAAGGAGTTTTATTACAAACCAGACTGGGAAATGAAATGAGGATGGAATGGTAAGGAAGAGCAGACATGGCAGCAAGTTATGTCATTTTCTCAGCAGACCCAATCATCTTTATTTATATTGATAATGATACGATACCATTAGAGCTTTTTCATCTCAGAAAACTTTTTTAAAGAAATAAAGGATTTAGAACAAATACTGAATATAACCATCTTTGGTAAAACAAATTCTTATAGATTATCTTGATTTATGTAAACTAAAAATCTTAAAAACTTATTATTTTAGATCTGTATCAGTCACTAATAATTGGGGCAAAAATAGCCTTAAAAACACCAAATGTGCCTAGAAATTCCTGAATTTAAACTAATGAAAACGGAATATATACTCAACAATCAAGAAAATGCCTCAAACAGTTTAAAACTAGTTTATCAGAATAACCACAACTAAGAATCAGGGAGAAAAGTAGGAAGAAAGGGGAGTCTGGCCTGGGCAACAGGGTGGATAGTGGCACCATTCACTAAGACAGGAATACTGGAGAAGGTCCAAGAAGAGGTAAAGGAAAATTAATGAGTCCATGGAGTCTGAACTGTTTATAAGACATACAAGTAAAGAAGTTGGACCTACAACTCTGGAGCTCAAAAAAAGAGGCAAGTACTAGAGATATAGAAATTACCAGTACAGGGGCACTGGGTGGCTCAGTCCTCATAGTTTTGGCTCAGGTCATGATCTCAGGATCATGAGACAATCCTGCATCAGGCTCCCCGCTCAGTGGGGAGTCTGCTGGAGATTCTCTTTCCCCCTCTCTCTCTGCCCTTTCCCCACTGTACACACTTGCTCTCTCTAAAATAAAAAAAATCTTTAAAAAAATTTCTCAGTATAGATACTGTGATGGAGTCCATCCAAAGTAGGTCACTTCTTTGATCACTCCACTACTTTTGATTCACTCCACTACAGTGGAGATCACTTCACTACTATTAATAGGATGAGAAAAAAAAGTAGCTTATGAGGAAGACAAACATTTAAGGAACAGGTAGAAGAGGAAGTACCTGCAAAGGAAATTAGTATCCAGGAAAATGTGCTACATCAAAGAAAGGAAAGAATGTATTTCAAGGAAGAAAGCAGTCAACATAAAATACTGCAGATAAATCAAGAAACTAAACTAAGAACATGGGCAAGAAGTGAGAAAGTGTTTAATAGTAAGTATAGATAAGTTTTTCAAGAAGTATGATTTCAGAGACAAAAACATGGCAGTAGCTTAATAGGACCAAAAAGGAGAGTTAAGGGGAGGAGTGTTTTGTTTTTAGAGACAGGAAAAACCTGACCATGTTTAAATACTTATGAAGAAAGATCCATTACAGACAGGTTGAACATAGAGGACTGAAGTCCCTAAAATGTGAGGAGGGGATGATGAGCCACAGCACTTACAGGTTTAACTGATGGAGCACAGCCACAATTTCCTCTATTACATGAGGTAAGATAAAAAGCACATTCATTCGTCCAGTAAATAATTAGCTACTATGTGCCATGAACTGTGTTAGACTCCAGACCCAGACAGATTTTCGACAGCTGGAAATTAGGGGAAAACTGGTTTCTCTTTCCTCAGTGAAAGGATGAAGAATGTGACTATGTACAAAATTCCTCCAAATACACAAAATAAATGAGTACCGGCATCTGTTCCTTTAAAATCAGGTATCCATTTGCATCACTATGACAAAATAGTTAAGTACTTGCATAAATACTGCATAGTACACTAGCTTTATGAGTTAAATAAAAGACATGTATATGAATATCACATATCCAAAGTTGCGTTTAAGTATGAAGTCCATAAAAATGAGGAATTTTATCAGTTGTTTTTTTTTTAAGATTTTTTTGACAAAGAGAGGTCTCAAGTAGGCAGAGAGGCAGGCAGAGAGAAAGAGGGAAGCCGGCCTCCTGCTGAGCAGAGAGCCCTATGCGGGGCTTGATCCCAGGACCCTAGGATCATGACCTGAGCCAAAGGCAGAGGCTTTAACCCACTGAGCCATCTAGGTGCCCCTCAGATGTTTTTAAAGCTGCTTGTCTTACATTATTGTGACAAGACAGCAGGTAAAGAAGGATTAAAATATTAATATCAAGAATGGATAAAGGAGTCTAGAGAGAAGAAAAGATTTACAGACATAAAGAAAATTAAAAAAGCAACTGATAAGAGAGGGCAAGAATGAAATACAACTTGACTGAGGGGATGAGGGTATTATAGCACATTCCTGCTCCTTTTGCTAATTCTCTTACTAGAACCTACAAAATATATTTAAACAATGTGTCATCGACATGAATATTCACAGTTTAGTTTTCTTTCTACGGACTCCAAATACAACCCAGGCACATAAAACTTAACATATAAATTGAACACATCTGGTTGCATCCCCTTAGTTTTACAGCATCACAAGCCACCTAATTGCTCAATCAACTCTAGGTGACTCCTGTCAGTCCATTCCCAGCCTCTGGTCTCCCTCTTTTGTCAATTCATCTTCTCCACAATTTCTAGAATTTTCTTCCTAAATAAAAATCTAATGGCATCACTTCCCTAATAACCATACTTATACTAATTCTCTACTTTCTACAGTATAAAGACCAAACTCATTAACTTGGTATTTAAGAATGTTCTCAATCTGGCTTCAACCAGCTCTTCCAACTTCAGTATTAAAAACAATAAAATTCTCATCATTTTCAAAATATATGCCCTTTCTCAATGTCACTCTCTTAAGTGTGTGTGTATCTTGCCTAGACTGTTTTCTAGTTCTTTCCTTTTTTTTTCTCCCCTAACTAACTTCCATTTATTCTTCAAGGCTAGTTCAAATACCATCTCCCTTATACATGTAGAGTTATATTTATTGGCTCATACATATATCCCTTTAGATAATGAATGCTTCACTCCAAGGTGCTCAGAAAATACAATCTAACTAAATGAATAAACCTTCCCTAAGGAGGAACTTCCAATATAGGTAATAATCTACCTGGAAAGACTCTGCCCTCTACTTTTCTATGTTCTTTCTATCTGCAAATAATACATAAAGAGAAGATTTTTATAAGATTAAGAGTCATTTCATGGGGACAAGACCACAAAGTGCTCACTAAAAATAATAGATGAATTGCCCAAGAACCGTTACACCAAATGTTAATCACTTCACTTGCTCATACACAATCTGGGGTATTTTAGAATCTTAATGATAATATTAATTAATCCAATAAATCTAAAATAATTCCCCTTTGCCAACTGCATACCAGGTGAATTACAGACACCTTAAAAATAAGTCTCCAGTACAAGGTGGTCAAGGTTACACTTTCCTCAATATCTTAGTGTAAATGTTAGGAATATATTTTTTACTGTGCTCTATTAATGTCCTACATGTGGTACCTACTTTTCTTAGAAATCAACAATTTATAAAGACTCAGAAGAAGGGGAAATAATAATCCATTAAAATGGCCCACACAAATATGAAACTGTTCCTATTATTATTAGGTATGAGGAAAATAAAAAATATCACAACGAGATATCCTACATACCACCGAGACAGCTAAAATTCAAAACAGACCAGGCCAAGTGCTAGAAAAGCAGTGGAAGTGAAACTCTCCCACACTACTGGTGGGTGTGTAAATCAGTATAACTTTGGAAAATCTTTTGACCATATTTTCTAAATCTATCTATACTCTTGATTCTCAAGCAATTTTACTCCAACAAAAATGTACACATAACATTAAAATTCACCATAAAATGAAACAATTCCAATATCCCCTAGTATTGGAATGGAAAATAAATAATATATTCGTTCATACAACAAAATATGTTAAAACAATGAAAATTAACAACCTATATGCAACAGAAATGAATGTCACAAATATAATTTTAAACAAAAGGCTCACATGCACATGCTTTCTCTCTCTCTCAAAATTCCATTTATTTAAAGCTCAAAACAACAGGTAAAACTATTGTATAGTGACTGACTACGTTTCAAAAGGGGTAATGACTGGGTACAGGGAGACTGCTGGGTTGTTGGTAGTATCGTATTCTCTTGATTTGGGTGGTAATTGTTCCTAAGTGTTCATTTCATGGAAATTCATCAACTTATACACATATGATTTTACATACTCAATATACGTATATTCAATTATACATAAGTATTATTCTAAATATTTTTTAAAGATTTATTTATTTATTTGACAGAGATCACAAGTAGACAGAGAAGCAGGCAGAGAGAGAGAAGGAAGAAGCAGGCTCCCTGCTGAGCAGAGAGCCCAATGCGGGGCTTGATCCCAGGACCCTGGGATCATGACCTGAGCTGAAGGCATAGGCTTTAACTCACTGAGCCACCCAGGAGCCCTCATTCTAAATAATTTTTTAACGTGATCTATAGGAGATTACTTAGGAATTCTGGATCAGTCAACTTCTTTTGTTGTGGCTTCATCTTGAGCACCTATATAATCAATTTTAACACCTTCCCCCAACATAGGAATTTAAAACAAAACAAAACCCTTAGGATGAGTGTGTTCCATACTGAGTATTTACCCTAAAGACATAAATATAATGATCCAAAGGGGCACATGCACCCCAATGTTTATAGCAGCAATCTCCACAATAGCCAAATTATGGAAAGAGCCTAGATGTCAATCAACAGATGAATGGATAAAGATGATGGAGTGTGTGTGTGTGTGTGTGCGCGCGTGCGCGCACACACACACACACACACTCACAATGGAGTACTATGCAGCCATCAAAAAGGAATCTTGCCATTTACAATGATGTGGATGGAACTAGAGGGTACTATGCTAAGCAAAATAAGTCAATCAGAGAAGGACAATTATCATATGATCTCACCGATATGAGGAACTTGAGAAACAAGAGAGGATCATAGTGGAAGGAAGGGGAAAAAATGAAACAAGATGAAACCAGAGAAGGAGACAAACCATAAGAAGACTCTTTAATTTCAGGAAACAAACCGAGGATTGCTGGAGGGGAAGGGGATGGGAGGGATGGAGTGGCTGGGTGATGGACATTTGGAAAGGTTATGTGCAATGGTGAGAATAAAAAATTTTTTTAATTAAAAAAAAAGAATGAGTGTGCTCCAAACAGTCCATAAAATGAAATTTAGAATATCATGTTATTCACTCATTAAGTATGTGAATGATGACAATGTGCCAGTTACTACTGTAGATTCTAAGGATAAAACAGTTACCAAGAATGTTCATACCTTTATCAAGTTTCCTTTTTAAGCTGGAAGAAGACAGAACAAATACACAGTATTTTAGGTGATAGTGTTATGGAAAAAATGGTAGAAAGAGGCAGGAAGTAGAAGGAGTGAGGTGCTAGCTGTTTTAGAGTAGTCAGAGAAAACTGCCTAGAGGCAAAGGATCAAGGTGGAGGAAAGTATTCTGGGTAGAAGGAAAAGCAAGTTGGATGTATGCTTGGTATATTCAGAGAAAAGCAAAGAGGCTTGTGTGCCTAGAATGAAATGACTATGAATAAAGTACAGTTTAAGTGGTAAAATCACAAAGGTAAAAATATGGGGGAGTTAAGATTATATATGATGTTACATATAGTATATTACCTCACAAGGCCATTATAAGGACTTTACATTTCATTTAGAGTGAGGGAAGCCACCAAGGGATTAAGAGTTGAGCGGTAATATATTTTAAATTATATTTTTATTAAAATAAATTCAAGATCACTCTAGCTACTACACTGAAGAAACTTTTGGGAGGCAAAGGCAGAAGTAGAGAGACTAATTAAATTAGGAAGCTATTGGGACGCCTGGGTGGCTCAGTTTGTTGGGCGGCTGCCTTCGGCTCGAGTCATGATCCCAGCATCCTGGGATCGAGTCCCACGTCGGGCTCCTTGCTCGGCAGGGAGCCTGCTTCTCCCTCTGCCTCTGCCTGCCTCTCTGTCTGCCTGTGCTCACTCTCTCTGACAAATAAATAAATAAAATCTTTTTAAAAAAAAAAATTAGGAAGCTACTACATAATTACTAAAGCAAAAAATGATAGTGGCTTAAAACTAAGGCATTAATGAGGAAGTAGTAAGGACTGTGTCATTCACTGAAATAGGGTTGACTAGAAGTAGAAAAAATTGTGGGAGAGGAGTGCCAATCAGGGTCCCATTTTTTAATACAAAAGTTAAGAGGTGCTGAAGAAATAACCAAATGATGATGCTACTCAGGCAGTTGATGGGTCTGGAGTTCACGTAAAAGTATGGCCCACAATTTTAAATTTGGACATCATCAGCGTATGTATTTGGTTATTGAGAGTGACCTGGAATAGAGTACAGATAGGAGGAAACTCTAGGGTACTTCAAAGTTAAGAAGTAGAAGAGATTAAGAAGAACCAGCCAGTGAGACAGGAGGAAACTAGTGTTCAAAAGCAAGGGATGCAATCATTTCAAGAAATAACATAACCAGAGGTGTCAATGCTTGAAAAAGTCAAGTAAAATGAAGACTAAGAAATGACTTTGGGTGTAAAAATGTAGTAACAGTAATCACAAGTGACCCTGACAAAAGCTGTTGCAGCAAAGAAGTTAGGACACAGCCCTGCCTAGAGTAGATCCAAAAGAATGGAAGATGAGAGGCACCTGGGTCGCTCAGTTGGTTGAGTTAGCCTTCAGCTCAGGTCATGATCCTGGAGTTCTGGGATCAAGCCCCGCACTGGGCTCCCTGCTCAGCAGGGGGTCTGCTTCTCCCTCTGCCCTTCCCCGTCTCGTGCTCTCCCTCATTCTCTCTCTCAAATAAATAAAATCTTTTTTTTTTTTTTTAAAAAAGGGAAAGTGAATTGGAAACAAGTATATACAACACTTCCCAAGAGTTAAGTTGGGAAAGTAAGCATTATAAAAATGTCACTGAAATTCCTAAACTAGCCAACAAAGGCAGATTTCACATGTCTAGTGGCAATACATGTAAAATATACACTAGCAATACAAAAAATGAGTATGCTTATTTAAATATGACTTTGGGTACATAAGGAAAGCCAAGTTTAAATGCAAAAAAATTTAAGCAATGCATATAGAACAGATTTGCATACACATTTAAGAACTTTTATAAACAGTATTTTTTAATTATATTTACTCTCTACCTCAAAATGCTTAAATTTCCTTTTCATCTGGCCTGGTATATGACAGTACTATCTCATGATTATGGTTGTTTTCAAGGCCTACCCTAATAAAACAAAGGGATACAGAAATGAAAAAAATTTACCTATGTATCTGGGCCAGACTTGAAGGAAAAGAGAGAAAACAGGGACTTTAAACGATGAAATACACACGACACAGATACATACTCACGTGATATGGTTACACAGACTAATTTTCTTGCATACCCTATTGACAAACACAAAACTGAAAGAATGATACAGATGAAAATGTTGTTAATACACTTTAAGTACAGAAATACCAAAATGGGAGAAAGAATGTGACAGAAACAAAATCTCCTGGGGTACAGAAGTATAACGAGGGTTTAGATGAAACTAACTTCCCATAGCCACCACTAAATAGCACTGTTTTTTAAAGAGTTTGGCTGCTTTTGTGTGTTAGGAAGACAAAGTAGCCAGTGGTCTCCAAATCTTTCTGACTGTACGGCACTATTAGTAAAGCTGTGAACGTGTATCCCACTAATATTAATTAAGCATGTACACTCTAACGGATTATAAAATATTGTGAAACACACAAATACAATAGAAGATAAACAATTCTAATTTATTATAAATTACAATAGATCAATATAGGTAATATGCCACAACAAAGTATTTAGGGCAAGATTCAATGTTATCAAAACCAGACAGAAAGTGATTACTCTGTCATTTTCTTGTTGTTCGGTGATACTTCCATTTTTTTTTTCTCTAGTCAATCCATGGTTTCTTTACATGGATATTAAAGTCCACTATGAAGGTTACTCAGTTAAAACCAGAATATGTAAATCCATCTAACTCAAGCATATATATAAACAGCAATATGCAGCAGCGTGCTAAAAGCATGTAAAAAGAGAGGGAATGAGCAGGCTTAGCATATGTAACACAAACACAGCTGACGTGGAATTAATGGAAGGCACCAACAGTAATCTGTATAATCAATATTAGTTAAGCATTAATAACTCAGGGCATGCCTAAATTTCTATTAAAAATATTACCAGAAAACGCTAACTGCTTCCTCCGAAGACTAACTGGCTAATTTTTTATCAATAGAGCTAATAGAATATTTAAGATACATTCTTAACTGGCTTATCAAGTCTGGAATATGCATATTTAATTTAAATAACTAACACTAGATAAATATGAATTACAGTACTGTTGATAAAATGAGATATTCTCCTTTATCAATAGCATATCATTAGGATTTTGTTGGTCTTATCAAAGGCTTTCATATTCTCTGCCTTCAATTTTTTAAGCCCTGATGAAATTATTCATTTGATTCTAAAGTTTATTTTACATTTTCCCTTTAATCAGTTTCACCTGCCATTAAAAAAAAAAATCACCTAAACAGAATTATAGGATAATCCTACAAGATCTCATATATTATTTTTAATTAGATTTTCACTTTCATAACTATTCAAATTCCTAAGGACATGTCAGAGCTACCAAGTCTTTTTTTTCCTATTTTTCTTTCAAAGAGATAGTTTTCAATTATAGACATGCATTCTTATAAATACAACTTCGCTAGCATAATCAAAAGAAGTTAACACTTTAGGGGATAGTTATAAAACCAAATTTTATTCCGCTACCTATTTTAAACAAAATATATGTACAGGAAGCAATCTCTTTCCCACAAACAGATTTGGATTGTTAGTCTTCTATGACTGCTCCCTTCTCCCTATTTAAAATTCATCTTTAATTTCATCTCAACTGATCTTTTTTAAAGTCTCCCTTCTATTTTTTTATAGCAGGTTTCCAAATTATCTTCAAAGCCTTTCTACCTGATTGGAGATTATACAACAGGATTATTCACCCTAGTAAATCTAGACAATACAAACCTTTTACAGAATATACACACATGGATGTAAAAACTACTAGAAATAACTTTCTAATATGCCTTATAGAAGACCTCATTTTATAGCCACACCACAAATATATAAGAAAAAGGTCACATGACTTAAAATTAACACACTGTAATAAAATATTAACTTTAAGTCTCTGTTAAGGGAGCAGTGTTCTATCAGATGATGATGATAATAACCAGCACTTAAGATTTACTTGTCAGAACTATGGAAAGAACTTAGATGTCCATTAACACATGAAGGGAAAGGGGCGCCTGGGTGGCTCAGTGGGTTAAAGCCTCAGCCTTCAGCTCAGGTCATGATCCCAGGGTCCTGGGATCAAGCCCCACATCAGGCTTTCTGCTCAGCAGGAAGCCTGCTTCCTCCCCTCTCTCTCTCTCTCTGTCTGCTTCTCTGCCTATCTGTGATCTCTGTCAAATAAATAAAATCTTTTAAAAAAAACCCAGATGAATGAATAAAGAAGATGTGGGGTGTGTGTGTGTGTGTGTGTGTGTGTGTGTGTGTGTATAAAATGGAATACTATGCAGCCATCAGATGAAATCTCGCCATTTGCAACGACATGGATGGAACTAGAGGATACTATGTGGAGCAAAATAAGTCAATAAGAGAAAGACAATTATCATATGACCTCCCTGATATGAGGAATTTGAGAGGCAAAGTCGGGGGCTTAGGAGGTAGGGAAGGAAAAAATGAAACGATGGGATCGGGAGGGAGACAAACCATAAGAGACTCTTAATCTCACAAAACAAACCAAGGGTTGCCAGGGGAAAAGGGGTATGGAGAGGGTGGCTGGGTTATGCACCTTGGGGAAGGTATGTGCTAAGGTGAGTGCTGTGAAGTGTGTAAGCCTGACGATTCACAGTCCTGTACCCCTAGGGCAAATAATACATTATATGTTAATAAAAAAATTTTTTTTAATTTACTTGTAAGCACTTAATATATATTATATTATTATATTATATATTATATATATATTACTTTCTACATAAAAAAACAAGGTTAATAGTCTGAAGAAGTTAGAAGTTAGAAGGCACATAATTAAAAGATGGATAGAGCCAGGACATAAAGAATTATGCGAAACATACTGCAAACACTGCTAAAAATCGGTTCTCTACCAGGGTTAGTTCCCAGGAATAGCAGCTTAAGTTAGCCTCCCAACATATGAATATGTAACTTTAACCAGTTTGATTAAATCAAATTAATGTGACTTAAAATCTGGGTAGGATAAAGAAAATGTTGTGTATTTATAACATTGTGGAATACTGTACAGTCTTAAAAAAGAGGGAAATCCCGTTACATGCTACAACATGGATGAAATTTTAGAACATTATATACTAAATTAAATAAGTCATTCACAAAAGAACAAGTGTTGTATGATTCTTCTAATATGAAGTATCCAAAGTAGTCAAAATTACAGAAACAAAGTAGAAAGGTGGTTGCTAAGAGCTAGGAAGTTCAAAGGGGAAATGGATACAGAATTTCAGTTTTGTAAGATGAAAAGTTCTAGACATCTGTTGCATAACAGTGTGAGTATACTTAAACACTAGAGAACTGTACACTTAAATATGTCAAGATGGTAAATTTAATGTTATGTGCTTTTTACCACAATAAAAAAAAATCTGGAAAAATCTCCCTGTTGCTTCCCACCACAGAGGACTTCATTTTAAGAACTTCACAGATAAAATCTTCAATGTCACAGATAAGAAACTGAGAATGACCATAAAGAAACACATCATACATTACTGCAGACAGTATTCCTTCCTAAGGCTCATCCCTTCCCCTGTAAGTTTTAGAGACTAGTTTTCCTCTGCCCTTCAGGTTAAGAAAAGACTACTTTAAAGTTACTCCAAAGTTTAAAAAAAAAAAGCTGTTCTCCACCACTTCCCCAGGTTAAAATACCAAAAAGGGTAATAGTTCCCAATAATCCTTGACTAATAAGAAACAACAAGAAAGTGATTTGTTACAAGGAGTGGTCACAACTGTCATTATTCAAATCTCAAGAGTACCAAAACATTCATCCTAAAAGTAGATTTGGTTTTTGGATACAACTAAAGATGAACTGAAATCACATATTATGAATAATACTAATTAAACTGGGAGATTTAACATTGCTCTTCATTCAAAACAAACTGACCATAACAAACTGGATCCTACAGAAGTTTACCTCCTCACCACCTAATCTAAATATTCTATCCCTGATATAAGGGGAACACCTTCCTAGTCTAAGTAGTTAAGGACAAAATTACACTTTAAAAAATATCTTTTTCTGGGCAACTGGGTGGCTCAGTCGGTTAAGCATCCAACTTGTGAATTCAGCTTAAGTCATTATCTTGTCAGGGATGGGGGGGGGTAAGATTAAGCCCCACGGGGCTTCATGCCCAATGCCCAGTGGGGAGCCTGCTTGAGATTCCTCCCTTTGCCCCTCCTCCACTCGTGCTCTCACTCTCAAATACATGTTGTTTTTTTTTTAATCTTTTTCTTCAGTCTAGTAAAAGGGGGAGGTTATATATAAAAACAGCGAACAGTAAGTTATATACGTATTTTTTAACCTCACCTGGCAAATCCTATTCTCAGTTTTTATGCCACCTACCCAATAAGCGGATCTTCTTCCATGTTCATACACACACACACACACACACACACACACACACACACACACACATTTTTGTTTCGTTTTGTTTTTTGTTTTTACATTACTCATCAAGAATGCAAAAGAACAGGGCGCCTGGGTGGCTCAGTGGGTTAAGCCGCTGCCTTTGGCTCAGGTCATGATCTCAGGGTCCTGGGATCGAGCCCCGCATCAGGCTCTCTGCTCAGCAGGGAGCCTGCTTCCCTTCCTCTCTCTCTGCCTGCCTCTCCATCTACTTGTGATTTCTCTCTGTCAAATAAATAAATAAAATCTTTAAAAAAAAAAAAAAAAAGAATGCAAAAGAACAGGGGCACCTGGGAGGCTCAGATGGTTAAGTGTCTGCCTTTGGCTCAAAATATCTTTTTGAGCCATCGGGCTCTCTGCTCAGCAGAGAGCTTCTCCCTCTCCCTCTCCCTCTCCCTACTGCTCCCCCTGCTTGTGCACACATGCTCTCTCTGTCAAATAAATAAATAAAATCTTAAAAAGAATGTTTAAAAAAAAAAGCTCTGTATTGGTTTTATTACTAACCCAATCTCATTTCACGTTGCAAGAAAACTCTTCCAAATTACATGGTTTGCAATTATCTCTTTAAATATTCCTTTTTTAAAAAAACAATCATTATGGGGGAATCAGGTTGGCGATGGACTCTTCTTTTCGGTTCAGGTCATGACATTGAGCCCTGAGCCTGCTTAAGATTCTATCTCTCCTTCTCCCTTTGCCCCCACCTCTCCTCTTTAAAAAAAAAAACAAAAAACAAAAAACCATAACCTCTTTAAATACAACAGCACTGACATATAGCATAATATAAATTCATCTTCTCAAATTTAAATACCCTGGAGGCTCTTTTCATTAAGTTTTAATTATAAAAACTCTTTTTTAAATTAAACATTGGAAAAGAGTATTATTATTACTTCAATGTTTAATTATTTGCACATCGTTTTAAAAATAACATCAAAAACTTATAAAATTCAAAACCTTCAGGGCATGAGCTGTTTAGAATGGTAGTTTATGAGGTAATACAGGATACCTACCATACTTTGAATGGAAATCTCTCCAGAATTAATTACACACTTACCTACTTTCTTTAGCAGGCACCTGAAAATGTAATTTAATCTTTGTTTAATGACTCCAATTCATTATTAAAAATAATTTATGGTATTAGACAACCTCTGGAACACTGCACTAAAGTAAATCCAGAATTCCAATTTTGGGGGTTTTTTTGTATCTATTCAGGTTTTTTGCCTCCTTCCCAACTCTAGCTGTATCAACTCTCTCTGTCTCCCAAGCCACATACCGACCATCCTTTCTATTGTCTATGTTCTAAGCCAGTTTGAAACCTGGAAATCAGCCAGGATTGTTAAAAATTGTGTATGAATACTGGAAAAATTAAGCCTAAAGAATCTGAGGCTTCTCCTAAGAAACCCAAACCCCCCAAAATACACCACAGTGCCTATACCTACTCCAGCACAGGGGCTTTCAAACTATCCTTAAAGCACATGATAAACTTTAAGTTCATTGGCATTGAAGATATATAAATTAGAGCAGCCCCATAAAGTCAGTTTTATACACTGGGGTTCTACTGAGACTTCATTTAAGGATGTCTACTCACCACTGGTCTAAACCTAATGTGGATATCACTATATGGGCAGAAAAACGAATGGTTTAGGGTTTTTTTTCCCCCCTGTCCCACTCATTAAAAAAAAAAAAAAGAAAGAAAGAAAGAAAACAAAACAAAAAGAAAAAAACTCCATTTAAACAAAAGATTCCCTTTCCTCAACTGTTTTAGAAATCCCTGTTTTGGGGCACCAGTGTGGCTCAGTTGGCTAAGCATCCAACCTTGGTTTCAGCTGAGGTCATGATCTCATGGATCATGGGATCAAGCTCCATGCTTAGTGGGGGATCTACTTGGGGATTCTCTCCCTCTGCACCCACCCATTCGTGCCCTCTCGCTAAAAATAAATAAATCCTTAAGAATAAAAAAAAAAAGGAAAGAAATGCCTATTTTCCCCCAAGGATTATTTATAATACTTTCTTTGTATTTTCAACTATCTTAATTTGAGTTGCTATCATCAGAAATAGGAAATCATACCACATATGCATAACTTTGAACAGTTATTTTTAGTTGTATATTACAAGTTTCATTGTTTTCTATGTTTTCCTTTGTCTTCTACCTATATAATCTCTTTGCCATATCACCTATGTAAGAGGGCACTTACAGTCAAGGGCACTTAAGTCAACTGCATGGGTTTGGCTATTATAATAAATAAAAACCAAAAAGCTACGTATCTCAGCAGCTTGAGACTTTGTACACTTTCCTTTGTGTAATTCCTTCAAATTCTCATGTCTTCAATTCAAACATTTAATGAGCACCTACTGTGACTAAAATTATAACCTAACACATCAAGCATGACTAGTAAGGCTGTGCTATAGTAACAAAGAATCCCAAAATCTCAATGGCTTAACACAACAAAATTGATTATTTCTCACTAAGTTTACATGTCTAGTTCAGGTTGGCAGAGGGGGATCTGCTCATCAGTCCTTTAGGAACCTAAACTCTAGCCAATACATGCTTCCAAGACTGCCTTGACATGGAAGTATAAAAGGGAATGTAGTAAGTCACATCCTGCTTTTAAACTTCCATTCACATTTTACTGGCCATAACAGATCACATGGGCATGACTGACTACAAAATGACAGGCAAAGGCAAGAGAAAAGAATTGGACTATTTATGAAGAATCCGGTCTCCCAAGATCCCTTGCTGGTCAAACAATCAATTTATTCTCCTTCCTGCAAATGGAATACACCTGTACCCTCCCTGCAGAAGATAACCCAAACCTCCCATCTAGTAAGCATCAAGCTCAAAGATCAGGATCTGTAGATGACAGGGAAATAAACTATCACGTCCAGATGTCTGCCCACACACAGAATACACAATACCATAAAAAATGAGGTAAGAACGAGGTGAGTATAAATATTAAAAAACACTCCTGTTCAAAAGAAGAGGAACAGAAGACACAACAGTCAGTAGGGTTCATGGTAACTCATAAACGCTGCTGAACAGAGGAGCAGGTACACTCTGCTCACTGGGAGGAGTTTTCAGATAGTGTTCTCTGTGCTTCTTAAGCTCTGCCCTCCAGGAGGTTTTCCCATGTCTGTTATCCTCCTCACCACAAGTAAAGTAGACAGAGTGTGCCTCCTCAGCTAAGCAGAATTCTCAGCCTGCTGGCAGAAGGTTAGAGGGCAGGAACCAAGAACATTAAATCTCAATTAGTTACCATTTTTTTTCACACCTTTTTTCATTCTTCTGGTTTCTTTGGCTACACAACTCCCTGAAAAACTTAAGATAGTTCTTATCTATTTGATTTTAGCCATTTCCAAGTGCCAATATAGAGACTACAGCTTTTTTTCCTAAATACATCTCTCAGAATGACTAGATTTCTTCACTTTCCTGTTACATAAGACTGTGTCTACGTCTCTCTGCTTAAGTGTGAGTACCTTGGGATTACCTTTACCTGGCTTTAGTAGGGAATCCATAACTTTAGTCTCTTTACCCTGCACAAAATGAATTAGCAGACCATCACTCTGAGTCCCATTAATCCATTCGGATATTTTAACAATCGAATGATGGTCATAACTTTGTTTGGATCCTTGCCACTAGACAGTTTTAATTATCTTCTCAAAGTCTTCTCAGTTCATCTCTTACTGATTGAAGGTGAAAAGTAACTGCTTCTTCCAGTCCTACAAATCCCCAAATTTCTGGCCTCTATATAGATTCTCACTCCTATTTGCAAACCAGCCAATCATCTTCTACCTCACTTCCTCCATGTGTATCTCGTCAAATGTAGCCAAGGGCAGTTAAAATAAAATCACTGTCCAACTTTATCCCCTACAGCTAAAAATGCAAGTTACTGCAGGCAAGTTTTACCAGATGCATCTCTGCATTGCATCTTTCCAGTCTCTAATATCAGTTTCCTTGCTGCCTAATCCCCAAACCAAAACAACCATATTTGAGGATTTTCTGTTATGGCATACTATTGCATACCCTACTTATCAACTTTGATTTTAGTCAGGATAGGTTACACAGGTGCTGCCCAACAGAAACATAATACAAATTACAGATATAATTCTAAATTTTCTGAAAGCCACATAAAAAAAACTTACAACAGTGGAATTAATTTTAATATTTCAATATACCCCCAAAATTACATTTCAACCTGTAAGCAGTATAGAAATTGAGGTATTTTACATTCTCAGTTTTCTTCCATACTAAATCTTCAAATCCACTTTGTATTTTACACTTATTCACATATGAATTCAGTCTAGCCACAATTTAAGTGCTTAACTGCATCAGGGAACTAGAAATATTATATTACAAATATAGGGCAAAATTAAGTTGTAGTAGCAAGCAAGCAAGCCCTGAAATTTCAGTGATTTATCTTTTTATTCACGTCCAACGGAAGTCAGCTGAGGTTATACTGCATGCTTTCCTCACTTTGGGTTTAAGTCTAGTAGAGTAGTCACTTTGGTATATTTCATCAGCCAAAGTAAGCCAAATGGCTATACCCAACTTGGGTATACCCAGAAAGAAAATCAGAAATATTAGGTAGGTAGCACTAATGACTACCATATCCATTTTTTGGATTGTATTTACTTTTATTTTTAATTTTATTTCTTTATTTCAGAGAGAGAGAAAAAGAAAGAGAGAACAAGAGAGGGGAAAGGTCAGAAGGAGAAGCAGACTCCCCGCTGAGCAGGGAGCTCAATGCAGGACTCAATCCCCAGACTCCAGGATCATGACCTGAGCCAAAGGCAGTCATTCAACCAACTGAGCCGCCCACTTGGCCCCATACCCATTTTTTTTTTTTAAATCAAATTTTAAACATTTCCAAATTACATCTGTAAGGAATCTGAATTTTTTCTTTTTTGCCAATACAGACCTACTTCAAAATGCAAAAAAATAAAGTAGTAAACTACTTCTACAACTAGCTAGCTAAAACTCGAACCCTAAATAGGATACATATAGTTATGTATCATACATATAGTTGTGGAACATAACTTTTTCTTCAACAAGGTTTCTGAACCTGGTAAAAGCAACTGAAAAGATATGACTAGAACTCAAATACTATTCCCTTTACTTCATTTTGGCAAACAAGTACTTCAAATCTTCTTTAACTTCTTGTACTAAGCCTAAGTGATTATGGCTGCTGAAACAAGTACAGGCTGAAAAAAAATTAAATGGGAGAGGAAATGCCACATTCCTCAAAAATGGGGTGAAAGAAAAATAAGGAGACAAATAATGTTATTTGAAACTCAGGATATTTTTACCATTTTTCAAAAAGATTTCCTTATCATCTTTGTGAGTTAACTTGCTGCCATTAACACTGTAACGTAAAAATCAAGTGTCTATTTATTTAACCAAAATATAAGGTATTACTATTTCAAGCCCAATGTTTTATTTTCACAGGTTTAGGGCTAAAACCCTCTTCTTCCAACAGATAAACACTTACTAAATTCTATTCTAACTTCACATAAGCATCCAAAGAAGGAGTTTTAGCGTATTTTAGGTCCCAAGATAATGGCTGGATTAGATGAAATAGTGGGAACTAAAGAGTATCACAGTGAGTTAGTTATATGTGGTAGGCTATAAAAAACCATCACAAGGAGGGGCTTATGTAAGTAAGACAGCAAATTTTGCTTAGGAAATAAATGTACTTGTATATATGTGGACTGATTTCATATAGAATTTAGTTCCTCTTTACAAAATCTTTGAAGTCTGGTGTTTTAACTTACTAAGAGTGTAGAATAAAATAAGCTCTTTTAAAGTAAAGCAAAGGGGATGACAGAACTGATAAGCAATCTAGGTGGATGCTTTTCTGAGGGAAAATAATCAAACAATGCTAAATCCCAAACCATAAAACATCTGAAATCAAATCTATGGAATCCAAACTAAATTATCTGATGCCAGAAATCAGGAGAGACATAAATGTTTATCTTTCTGCTAACCAAAGAAATTATCACCCGCTAAAACATTTTTTTTTTTAATTTATTTGAGAGAGAGAGAGAAGCGGCAGAGGGGGAAGGAGAAGCAGGCTCCCCCCACCCACCCACCCCGTCAAGCAAAAAGCACAACGTGGGGCTCAATCCTAGGACCCCAGGATCATGATCTGAGCCAAAGACAGACATTTAACCCACTGAGCCACCCAGGCGCCCCTCGCCCACTAAAATTTTATAATCCTACAAGAATGTCCTAGAAATGGTAGAAAATACACGTGGTTTTCTACAGGTTTTATTGATGCTAACAAGCAGCTAATTTATACTTCCCATCCCTAAAAATCTCCCAAACACCTTTTTTTTTTAAAAAGATAAATAAATAAATAACTCTCTTGTTCAGTTTTATCTACTCTCATGACTTCATGTCCATCACCTCTATAGAATTCCAGTTCTTCATCTCTACTACCAACAGTCATTTCAACCTAAAATTACAAATTCAATCCATTAAAACTGCTTTCCCACTGTGCCTGGGTGGCTCAGCTGGTTCTAACAGTGTCTGCCTTTTCAGGTCATGATCCTGGAGTGCTGGGTTATAGTCCCCCACACCACAGAGCTCCTTGCTCAGCAGGGAGTCTGCTCCTCCCTCTCCTCTGCCTCTCCCCCTGATTGTTCTGTCTCTCAAATAAAATCTACAAAAAACAAAAATAAAACAAAAACAAAAACAAAAACTTTGCTTCCCCCAGATCAGTTTCCCTTCCCAACTCTTGCCAACAACATGACCTTTTTTTAAAAAAAAAAAAAAAAAAAAAGGACTAATCCTTTATTTCCAATAGCTAATCACCAAATCTTGTGGATTTGCTTCTTGAAATGTCTAGAATTTTATTCCTGTATAACTGAAATAGTGTGACACTTATGAAACAACTAAGTATTTCTCACTCCCTGTCCAAGCTGTTATTATGAACAAGGCTCAGTAATCCAAACATCACAGGATTTCTGACACCCAAATTAAGTCCCATGTTACATATTAAATTTCTTTTTTAGAAACTTAGCAATCCAAATACAAACTATCAAAAAACAACTTAGTCATCCATAACATTCCCTAAATAAAAACAGGAGAGAACAAGACCTACATTTCCCAAAGCTTTTTAGTAAAGAATACTCCAATATATACAGAATTAGAACAAGGTAATAAACCCCAATGTACCCATCACCCAATTTCAACAATCAACTCTGGGGCAATTCAGTTTTTCTCTATCTACACTACCTCCATATTATTTTGAAACAAATCCCAGGTATAACATTTTATCTACTTCAGTAAGTATTGCTCAAAGATAGAGAACTTATATTTTTAAAATCTTTCATCGTGTTATTCTTAAAATACACAAAACCTATAGTTTTGTTTTGTTTTTTTAAAAAAAAGGGACTTCAGCTTCAGTCACTTAATTCTTCTAAACTCCCTTATACTCAGTCACAACTAAATCTAAAATTCCTTGCTTCTCTTGGCTCCCCCCGCCCACAGGTTTATAGGTTGGTTTCTGAAACATAATTCTAAATGTCGAGTCTCTGAAAAGCTACAAGTTTAACAAAATTACACAACTCAGAGTGGTATGAAATAAGCAAGTATCTTGCATCCCAAATATCAGAACAAAGTTAATTATTTCAGAAGCAAACAGGTAAAATTTACCTTATATATTACCACAGAAATCTGTTTATTCTGTATCTACTACTGATATTTCTTCATTTATTCATTCTCAATAAAAGCAGATAGAAGTGAGTAAGAAATTAGTGGGAATTTGAAATTAAAAAGAAAATAAAGATGCATTCTACACTGGGAAAAAAAAAATGATTAAGAAATGACTGCTGAATTCCAAAAGAAGATGGTAGTAAACAAGCAATAATTTAAAGGAGGCAGGAGTCACAAAAGGCTATGGGACAAGGTAGCACCTAAGCAAAATCTTCAAAGATGTCAACCAGGTCTACTCCTCCCTGCTCCTGAAGTACTGTAGTTTAGTAGTAGTATACCATTACCATGTAGTATTACAGTCTTCTACACATCTGCTAACCCAATGGTTCTCAAAGACCTTTGACAATGTCTGAAGCCATTTTTTATTGTCATGACAATAAAGGGAGTGCTAACCGACACCGAGTAAACAGAGGTGAGGGATGCTACTAAATATCCTAAAATGCACAAGGGAGGGCCGCCTGGGTGGCTCAGTGGGTTAAGCGTCTGCCTTCAGCTCAGGTCATCATCCCAGGGTCTGGGGATGAGTCCCACATGGGGATTCTTGTTCAGTAAGGAGCCTGCTTCTCCACTCGCCCTGCTTGTGCTCTCTCTCACAAGTAAATAAATAAAATCTTTTAAACATATAAAAAATTTTAATTAAAAATTAAATGCCCAGGAGACCCCTACAACAATCAATCATTAGGCCCAAAATATCAGTGATGTGGATACTAAGAAACTGGTCTAACCTATTAGATTACGAAACTTTAGTACATCTTTGTATCCCCAACATCTGGCCCAGCACAAACTCTCTTAAGTATCTGTGTGAACTCAACTGACTTCAATTTAAAGGCAATGGAATACAATTTTACATTATCAATTATACCACAATACTGCTGAAATTTAAAAAAAAAGGTAATAGAGAAGTCAGTGAAGATTTTAAGGAAATCAACAGCATGACCTCTGTTTAGGGAAGAGAACTTACGTAAATAAAGAATATATTAGAACCATTATCCAGTATCTTCCAAGACTTAAAATCCATATACTAAAATCTCAATCCAGAATTTTGCTTTTAGATATATATCTTTCAGATATACATACTTTCTCTAAGAGAAAAAAGAATATATACATATATATAGATATGAATAGATATTCACAGCAATATTACTGAAGTATGACTGAAAATAAATACCCATCAATAAGGATCTTAATAAATGAATGACAAGCATATTTGTTCAAAAGAATACTGTTGTTGCCATTGCTAAGAATGTGAGAGCTTTATATTTGTGGTATGAAGAGATCCAACATAAAAATTTCAAATGCAGAAGCATGGGGATAGCATGGTATAATTCCAAGAATGGTAGAGAATATATATATATACATTAATGTTTGTACATGTATCATTCCACTACAGATATTCCGTACACTGCGGGGAAGAAAAGGTATCATCAATACTTCAATAATAAACTTAAAAAAAAAAAAAAAAACCAACCTGGTAATGATGGCTACCTCTAAGGTAGGGAACTAAGGGGTTAAAATAAGGAGGGAAGGAAAAGAACTTTTCAATAATTATCCTTTTACACTTTCTGAATTTGTGCCTTATACCAGTTCTGCTTATTCAAGAAACACATTTTTTTAAAAAGGACTTTAAATGCACTGGGGAAAGACTGAGGTATGGAAAAAGATTAAATGTTATAAACCATAGCCTAGAACAGTAAAAGCCAGACTAACAATATGAAAATGGCGAAGAATAGATCACAAAAATATGGCAGAGATAAAACCAAAAGGACTTAGAACTTTCTATAGGGAAACAGAGAAGAGTTAACCCTGCGCCAGCATCCAAGCTGCTAAAAGTACTGGAGGAAAAAAAAATACAATTGTGCTAATTACTCAAGTGGGCACCCAGTAAACCCTGCAATTCTTCATTTCATCAGTAATTTTACTTTCTAATTCTCTCAGATAACCATTTCATATCTTCTTCCTTCTTAAATTTCTATCACCTGACCTCCTCACCCATCTAAGCTTGTTTCTTACTACAAAAGGAAATCAGAAGCAATATAACAAAAATTAATTTATCTTCCTACCAACACATCTTCATCTCCAAAGCTCTATCTTATACCCTTTGTGTTAAAACATGATTATCCCTACTTTCATCAGTGGCCAGCCCCTATACTTGGGTCCTATATTTCTTGGGTCCTATATTTCATCTTACTTGCCCTCTTAAAAATTTTCCTTTATTATTCCTTCTTTCTGCATCATCAATTTTTCACTCTTTATTAAGACATTCTCAAGAATGTCTCGACCTAAAGTCCACCTCCACCTACCATCTCCTATTTCAAAATTCCTCTTAACAGAAAAAAACCTTAAAATATTAGTCTGTAATTACTATCGGTACTTCCTCTTCCCTTAATCTCCTTTTCAGTCACTCTATTCAGGTCTTTCTCACCAGCACTCCATTGAAACCACCTGTCACCAACAATCAGAATCCCATTTCTCTGTACTTTATATACCCTCCACAATATCTGAAAAGTTAAGAACTCTCCCCTCCATTCTTAAGCAGTTTATTCTCTTGGCTTCCTGGGTATCACTCTCTCCTGGAAGTTAATTCTACTTCCTTTGCTGGCACCTCCTCTAATTCTCACCCCCTAAATACTAAAATATATGGAATTCAGCTCCAAGGATTTCCCTCAATTTTGGCTGTTTTAAGTTTCAGTTACTGAATTTCTATTTGGTTCTTTTACAAACCTGCCATGTCATTATTGTTATAGTCTCTAACTCTGTTAAAAAGTGCTAAAGATGGTCTATAGACCTAGACCACAATAAACAGTTTGTGTTGGTCTATGGAGAATTCTAGTATCTAGAGTTTCAAAAAATCTTATTTCTGTTGTCTGCCGGTTCTCACTCATGCTGTTTGATCTTCTCCTCATATGCCCTGTTACCTTTGATTCTGTGCTCAACATTACATTAGAAAAATCTAGGAAAATAATTGGACATTCAGAATGACACTATTTTCCAATCCCTCCTCTAGCTATATTCTTTCTCTACTACATTATTAATTTCCAACCCAGCTGCACCTCAAAATCACTTGGGGACTTTTAAAATAGATCTTTCCTCAACCTCATGCATGGCAATTAAATTAGAACTGGGAGGAAGGTGAGCACAAGTTGTTGGCATTTTTTTAAAGCTCCCTGTCAGAGCTTATCATGCAGCCACCAAATAAGATTTCATCTCTAGCCTAACAGAGTATCCAACTGTTTACCTAGGCCATCCACTTGAATATCTAATAAGCATTTCATATTTAACAAAGCCAAAACAGAAGTCCTAATTCTCCCTTTACCCTATCCTCGCCCAGACTTTCCTTATTACAAGCCTAGCCAAATTCAGTATCCTCTTTTGCCTAATTATTACACGAACCTTGTGCTGACCTCTGCCATTCCAACTCCCACCCACCCCACCTGCCACAAGGATGTGCCAGAGTGATCTTTTAAAACATAAATAAAATGGCATCATTTCTATACTCAACACTCTCCAGTGTTTTCCTATTAAAAACATAAATAGGTGTCTGGCTGGCTCAGTTTGTAGAGCATAGGACTCTTGATCTTGGAAGTAGTGAGTTTGAGACCCATCCTGAGATTACTTAAAAATAAAATCTTTAAGGGGCACCTTGGTGGCATAGTCAGTTGAGCATATGACTCTTGCTTCTGGCTCAGGTCATGATCTCAGGGTCATGAGATCAAGCCCCACATCTGTGGGCTCCATGTTTAGTGTGGAGTCAGCTTAGGACTCTCTCTCCCTCCAACCCTCCCCACAGAGCTCTCTCTCTCTGGAATAAATAATCTTAACTAAATAAAGAATATCTTAAATAAAAATCCAAATACCTTACCATGGCCTGTATCATCCGGCCCCTGCCTACTTCCAATCTCATCTTCCAACACCTCTCACTCACTAAACGCCAACTACCTTAATTCATTCCCTCTTCCAGGACTCTTTCCTCTAGATCTCAGTAAAAGGCTCCTTTCTTAATGTTCAGATCTGTACTTCAACTCCATTTCCTTTTAAGGAGGTATTTCTTAAGCATCCTACCTAAGATAACCACCATCCTCCATAGTTCTTCCATGTTCCCTACAACTCCATAACGCCACTTCATTTTCTTCACAACACTAATTATCTAAAATTACTGTTTGCTATTTGTCTTCATCCACTGAAACACAAAATTCATGAGCGTGAAGACTGTCTCTTTACTACTGCAAGAACCTAAAAAACATTACTTGGAATACTTCAGCACACCCTCAAGCATCTGTTGACTGAATGAATGATGACAGACTGCTCTACCGCTCTTATCTAGGTTGCTGGGAGGATAACATTACTATTTATCAGAGGAGAATTTTTTGAGATTTATGAAAAGCACCACAAGTCAAATACCCTCATAAAATAAAGCTGAATACAAAAACTATTCCAAGAACCACTAAAATAACCAAGTATTTTAGAGGCTGGCTTTAATTAAGTTATTCTCTTAGATTAAAATATGACACTATAGGGTACCTGGGTGGCTCAGTGGGTTAAGCCACTGCCTTCAGCTCAGGTCATGATCCCAGGGTCCTGGGATCCAGCCCCGCCTCGGGCTCTCTGCTCAGCGGGGTGCCTGCTTTCCTCTCTCTCTCTCTCTGCCTGCCTCTCTGCCTACTTGTGATCTCTCTCTGTCAAATAAATAAATAAAATCTTTAAATAAAATAAAATAAAATATGACACTACAGATCAAGGTATCAATGAAAGCATACTAACAAAAATCACACATTAGGTGATTTCCATTCTGTTATATCCAGAATTCTAACTTGCGTTATTACAGCTGGCTATGTTATGGAATAATTTCAGTTACTAAGACTGGCTATACTATTTAAAAAATAAATATTTAAAAATAGACATGAGCAGCCATTTGTTAAATATGCATCTCATGAGGAGTATCTGCATGGCTCAGTCCATTAGGCTTCTGACTTTTGATTTTGGCTCAGGTCATAATCTTAGGGTCATGAGATCAAGCCCCATATCCAGCTCCCCCAAGTGTGAAACCTGCTTGAGATTTTCTCCCTATCCCTGTCTATGTGCATGTGCATGTATACTCTCAAAAAAAAAAAAAACAAAAATATATCTAATGAGTTCAATTAGTTGACCTCTATAATACATGATTTAAACTTTATAATTACATCAGAACAATACTGCTATTATATTTACCAATGTTAAAGATATAGCAGATTGCCTTAAGTATCATCTTCAAAGAATTACTCATGGATGTGTGAGTGCTGTATTTTCATAGAATACTAAGAAAATAAAAAGTGTTACCAAAAACATACATTAAAGGTGATTTTATTTGAAAGGTATATAATGTATTCTAGGTATTTTTCTTGATATAAAAATTATAAATCTGAATTCCCAATGTCTTGCAGAAACTCTTAAATTCTATCAGATGACCATATATCAATACAAACAACCTCGAAAACTATGCTTCAACGTTTCTAAATTTTTTGCTCAAAGAAAATCTAGTTAAGGGGGGCCTGGGTGGCTCAGTTAGTTAACTATCTGGCTCTTGGTTTCGGTTCAGGTCATGATCTCAGGGTCATGAGATCAAGCCCTGTGTTGGGCTCCCTGATCAACAGGGCATCTCCTTAAGATTCTCTCTCTCCAGCTCCCCATCTCCTTCCCCTGCTTGAGCTTGTTTGCTCTCAAACAAATAATCTTAAAAAAAAAATTTAGTAAGAACTTACATGTACCCAAAACTCAGCATGCCCAAACTTAAAGGCAAACAATGGAGAAAGTATTTGTGGTAACGAAAGATTAATGACCTTAACATATAAAAATGTCTTAAAGAAAAAAAAAGTTACAAATTAATGGGGGCAAAACATATAAAAACCCATGAAATCACATGACAAAACAGAAACAGCCAATAAACAGGCAAAAATGTTCAAGTTCACCAATAATAAATGAACGCATTAGATTCCATTTATTTTCTCCAAAACTTTGCCCATTTGATAAAACAATATACCATTATGAATAAAGTATGGAAAACCTGATACTCCTACAACTCTGGTGGAAGAGCATTTATGCAAAATATAGAAAAGCCTTAAACAATTAACATTCTTTAACCTAGTAACAATTCCACTTCTAGTACTTCTGCTTAAGAAGTAATTAGAAATGTGAGCAAAGATTTCTATGTAACAGAAAAAATGAGAACCTCAACACCTGACAACAGAGGATTAGTTAAATCATGAAACATCCATACAAAAATACTTAGTAATGAAACCAAATAATCATGTAGAAAATTACTGTGGGAAAATACACACAATACATTGTTTGGAAAAAAGCTACATAGTTGTTACGTATATAACCTCAATTTTATCATGACATTTAATAGTATATAATATACACAGAAAAAAGACTGGAAGATTATATAGCAGAATACTAGCAAATAATTTACCAACTTAACTGGCTATGGTATTACTAGTACCTTTTTCCTGTTTCCTTTTCAGAACTGTCCTGAATTTCTGTATCTATGATTTTTTTTCCTTGCCACATTTCTTCTCCTTTTCTATTTTCTATTGCACTGATAATTTTCTACCTCCTGCCCCAATCTACAAGTTAAAAATTGCATTTTTATTCTCTTGATACTTATATCAAAATTTAAATTTCTGCCAAAAACAAAAACAAAAAACAAAATACAAAACCCAAACTGTTTCTCTATTAAGACTACTCTAAAAATGAAGAGGACTTTTACCCACACCTGGATTCCTCTGTTTTCATCTTTAGCATTCCATTTCTTCTTCAACAATATAAACATTAACTACCAAGAAGAACTGCTATATATTAAAACACAATTGATAAGATGAGTTCATAATGATATTCCAAAAAAAGAAGACTCTCTGATAGAAGCCAGGATAACAACTCATTCCAAAAACATAAATAAAAGGAATGAATTTAATAGTTTATCCTGCCTTTCTTGTACAAACTGTACTTTTGGATAACCAAATAGCTAATGAAGTAAAGTTTTTGCTGGAAGATTCAAAGCTGTAACACAAAAGGATTCAGAATTTAGAAAAACCACCATTTTACAAACCTAAATGAAATAATGAATCCAAATGACAATGAAAAGCTGGTAAAACATTAGTTGAAAAGCAGAGAGCTAGAGGCACACCAACCAATAAAATATACAGTCCCTGTTTAAATCCTAATTTGAACAAACTAATTCAAGTATTTAAAGGCCTTTAAAGTTTTTTAAAATTTGTAACTTAAGTATAATTGACAGTGTTATATTAGTTTTAGGTATACAACATATTGATCTGACAATTCCATACAATACTCAATGCTCACCACAATTAGTACCATCTGACACCATATGTTATTACAATATTACTATTTTATACTCCCTATGCTGTACTTTCATCTCTATGACTTATTTTGCAACTGGAAGTCTGTACCTCTTAATCCCCTTCAATTATTAAGACTTTTTTTAATCAATTGGGGAAAACTAAACATTGAGAGGATATTGGGTAGTATTAAAAGATTACTAGAAATATAGGGTATAGTAAATAATGGTACTGTGTTTCTATTTTTAAAAATCCTTATTCATCAGAGCAGGTCTCAAACATTTAACTCTTCAAAACTCATGATCACTTTAACTTAAAAATTGCTGAGGATGTCAAGGAACTTTTGTTGTGTGAATTATACCTATCTGCCAGAGGACAGGGTAAGGGAGAGTGGCGAACTACGAAGTGGCTCATGGGAACTGGAAGAAATGATGAAATGATACTGTATCCTGAGTATGATGGTGATTATATAACTGCACATGGTTGTCAAAATGTAGAGAATGATGCATTAAAAACGATGAATTTTACTGCATGTAAATTATGCCTTTATAAAAAATGGGAAAACTTGTTTAAATATTTGAACACTTCAAAGGGCTTTGTTTATGTAAGTAGATATATATATACATATTACCATATTAGGAATCAAAACGGAAAATTTTAAAGCTGTATTTACTAAATTTAAAATAACATTCAAATAGTATCATAAGTAACATTTTAATGGAGAATAGATTTTCAAAAAGTAAAAACAATAGGAAGTTTTTGCAAATCTCTTTTAATATCTAGATTATTAGTAAACAACTTAGATCCTCCTATCAGCCACTTTGTTCAATCTGTTGTGTTATCACACATTGTGTAGCCTCAGGAAAACACAACAGTAAAAAAGGCAAATAATACCTTAGTAGTATTATGAAAACAGCTATGACCTCAGAAAAAAAGGGCCCCAGGGGCTCCCAAACCACACACTGAACATTCCATCAGTATTTCTGGGTAAAATTATACAATTCTGAAATTCTACTTTAAAATGCTCCAGCAAGAGGGACCCCTGTGTGGTTCAGTAGGTTGACCTCAGGGTCGTGGGACTGAACCCCATGGAGGCAGTGCTTGGCAAGGAGTCTGCTTGAGATCCTCTCCCTTTCCTTCTCCTTCTCCCTTCCCCTCTACCCGCCTCCTTTCCCCCCACATGCACACACACCCTCTAAGAAATACAATCATCAAAAATAAATAAATAAAATACTCCACCAAGAATAAAATTTTAAATGGCAGAAACAGAGGAAACAAGAATGACAGAATACTAATAAATGTTGAAGCTGGGAGGTAATTACATTAAGGTTCATTATACATTTTTCTACTTTTATGTATTTTTTAAATTTTCTACAACTTTTAAAGTTACAAGTATTTTATTGTCAGTGAAACGGATTAATTCTGAGTGCCTGGGTGGCTCAGTTAAGTGTCTTGCCTTTGGCTCAGGATGATCTCAGGGTCCTTCCGGTTTCTACCTCTCCCTCTGCTCTTCCCCCCCTGCTCACACTCTATCTAATAAATAAAATCTTTTTAAAAATTAAAAAATAAACTTAATTTTTTAGCCACTTCTCTGATCACTATTATTTCCTCATTTCCCATTCATTTCCTCTGGAAACATTTTTCCACTTAATCCTTCAGTAGTTAGTTTAGTAAGGGTCTTTGAAATAGTAAACTCTCAGGCCTTGAATTAAAATGTCTTCACTACATCCTAACCCTTGAGTAGAAGTTTAATTGCACAACGAATTCTTGGCTGCTGGTTATTTTCTGCTGGTACTGTGAAGATATTACTAAATCATCTTTTGGGATCTGTGCGTGTGGCTGATGACAGATTTGTAGGTCTGTAATCTCTTTGTAAATAATCTGTCTTTTCTTTCTGCTAAATTTAAGATTACCTTTCTCCCTAATTTTAGGGGTGAATTTATTTCTGTTTATCTTAATACTTCGAAGTAAGATTTTCATCTGCAAACTGTATTTCTTCAACACAAAATTCTCATCCATTATCTCAACAAATACTACCTGCGTGCCATTCACTCTAGTCTCTTTTTCTAAAATTTCTACGTTGGTGGCTCTCAATCTATCTTTCAAGTCTCTTAACTACTAATTCATTATCTCTATGCTGTATTTTGGGCAAATTCCTTAGTATATTACTACTGACTCACTCTTTTTCTAGGTCTAGCCTAAAGTTGTCCTGTTTCCTCCTTCCTTTCACTCCTCCACAAATTTCTCTATTTCCTCTAAAACAATGCTGACAAGACACACAATTACCAGTAAAAAAGAAAAAGCACTGTCAATTAAACATTGACATGCCATGGATTGTAACGCGTACTCCCAATTTCAGAAATACCAAGATGTTCACCAATGTGTGTTTTCGAAACAAATGTTTCTCATTTCTAGGATTTCTGATTGTTTCTTTTACATACCTACCCTTGCTTTACAAGTTCTTTTTTAAAAATGCTACAGCTTTATCTGACTGACAATCAAAAACATAATGATTAAACCCTTCCATACCTTGTTCTTTAATACAACATTAATTCATTTCCAAATTGTTGATTTTATTGGCTATCTTTCATAGATTTTATGTTTATCACGTATTTTGGAATTTTGGTTTTCAGGCTTGAGTAAAATTTTCTCTGTATTACAGCTCCATGTCTGGAATTTTTACAAGTGCTTCTTCTATCAAGTCTCTCTAGCCCCAGTGCAGACCCAGGTTTTATACTGGCTTTAGAGAAAATACTGGAGATATCACAAATCCAGACACTGAGCTAAGAATTCAATGCTTCAGACTGGTTCACATGCCAATCACAAGTTGTGTTCCTGTCCTACTTCCCTGCGTTCTCTTCTCATCTGTAAGTGTAAGCCTCATTTAAGCCATACCTTTGAGTAACATAAAGCAGCACCATTTTTTTTTTTAAGCTCCCCTTTAACACAAGGGAGCACTACTCCAGCTTGGTTTTAAACAGTGAACCTGACTGATCCTTGGCTCTTCCTCATATTGGGTTACTTTTATCTATATTAACAGATTATTAAATAGGCTATAATTCCTGACCTAAATACTTAGCTGGTATGTTCATCCTATTTTAAAAAAAAAAAAAGGTAAAAAGTAAACAGGATAAGACTGTAGAGGCAATATAATTAATTACAGTATTAAAAACATATGACACCAACTTTGATTCCTGAGAGATTATAGAGATTTCCACTTTCTACATTAAAATTTTCATGTTTTTATTTTCCATAACAAACATCTTTTACTTTATAACCAGATAAAGTGAACGTTAATAAAGTACAGAAAATACACAATTATGGTAACACTAAAATTGAATGAACAAAAAAATACTGTTGAGAAAATCAGAATATGAATGATTTTCTCAAGCTCTGAAATAAAAATTTTAGAAATTTTTAGAAAAAAATTTAATTTAGTGAAAGAACATGGAATGCATACACAGGGTACAGATTCTCAAACAAAGAACTAAGAATTAAAACAAAGCAGGATATACTATACAATACCTAACTAAAAGGTTCTCAAGTTGTACTTAATAATAAAACTTTGAGGTCTACATAAAACAATAGCTAGATTGGTCCCCTATTTGTGTAAGAAGGCTAAAAGATCTACCAATCACTTTGAGTCATCATGGATGGCATTCATTTTTTCCCATTCTTTCTTTAGCTCTAAAAATACAGCATTTTCACCATACACTCTGCTTTTCAACCATTAGGTTTGGCCTTTTAGCAGTATTTGTACATTCCTATCATCAGCCAGTTCTGACAAGTGATTTCTTAGACAAAACCAAAAACCAATACGTTTATTTTATTAGAATCGCCAATAAAGATGTTCCAGAAGACAGTCCCTCCACTTACCATGAAAAAAATACATAAGGCTAGTTAGTATCTTTCTCCAGAAAGTGAGAAAAAAAAAACAAAAAACCTGGTATAAATTAAATTGCAGAACATCAAGTCAGTGCAGCATAGAAAAACAACCACCAGAAAAAACAAAAAAACAAACAACAACAACAAAAAAAGACCCAACCAATCACAACCCTTTAAAGGCTGTTGTGAAAAGCTCTGGGCCAGTTTCCTTCCCTACCCAAATGTCAGAATGGTAACAGGATTACTGCAAGAAAGAATTACATCAGATGATATATCTAAAAACACCTATACAGTAGCTGACACATCTCTCTCCCTTTTGCTCTTGAATATTTAAATTAACTACAAGAGTTTTAAAAAATCAAACTTTTTAAAAAAAGATTTATTTATTTGACAGACACAGCAAGAGGGAACACCAGCAGGGGGAGTAAGAGAGGGAGAAGCAAGCTTCCCATTGAGCAGGGAGCCTGATGCTGGGCTGGATGCCAGGACCCTAGGATCGTGACCTGAGCTGAAGGCAGACACTTAATGACTAAGCCACCCAGGCACCCCCAAAATCCAACTTTTTGTAATGCTTCCTTTCACTGTTAATTTTAAAAAGCGCAGCTACCAATTAGTCCACAACCAAACATCAGGTTTTTTGCTCTAAAGAAGTAATGATTTCCATCAATCTTCCTACTTCAAACACCTGACTGAATTTTAAATATTCCTAGTCTTAAAGGACAAACTTATACTCATATAAAACAAAAACTTGCAAAGGACTAAAATTTGAGAGACTGAATAAGTCCTGATTTGAACTTTGGGGAAATTTTCTGACTAGAAAAAGCTTTGGAAAGATAGACAAATCCATACTTTGTCTCTTCCTACCACACAGCAATGGTAGACAAAGTAAAACTTCAAAAACAGAAGTTCTCTAAATCTACATGCATCTTCTCAGTGAAAAAAACAAACAAACAAATATTAACAGTGAGTGGGACATGCTTGGGGCATGATGTGCTGCTCTACCTCCCAAGGAAAATGGGGATCTGGTTTCTAAGGGGTCAGAAGCACTAAACATACCCAACGCAAGGAGGGGTCCAGAGTCAGACTCACTGCCTTAAACAAGCTGAAGCAGAGGTCATTTTTGTTTGAAGGGGAGCTTAAGAAAAACAAAAAGTCAAAGAAATTCCAGAGTCCCAGTAAAAAATCTGGGTCTTCTCATTTATTATGAAAAGTACTACATTATTTCCATGCTTATCAAATACAAAATTCAAACCAATGATGTAAAAGTGTTAATTAAGCCTTTTCCCTGGGCATACTATGCTCTAAGACAGACAAAAAAATTTTTATTCTTATTTTCAGGTGAGATACATCTTAAAGTAATTTATCTTGCTTCTTGCCAATTTAAAAAGACAGTACATCAAGGGCAGTTTTCCTATTACCAAATCTTCCCAAAATTAAAATTTCCTGGGTTTCATTATTAAACATGCTGTTGTGTACTTTGCAGCATTTGTTCTCATTCTCCTTAACTTTTATTTTCTCAATTTTTTCCCTAGTCCTTTAAAACTGGGATGAAATTCACATTTAATGGTCTCCCAGAGAACATCCTTATTTTACCCTTCCTTATCACCATTCAATACTAAATTACCACTTTAAAAAGTCCATCTTAAGGGCACTGGTTGGTTCAGTTGGTTAAGCATCTGACTCTTGATCAGCTCAGGTCATGATCTCAGGATCATGAGATCAAGCGCCGCCTTGGCTCTGCACTGGATGTGGCACCTACTTAAGATTCTCTCTCGTCCCTCTGCCCCAAGCCCACTCGTTCTCTCTCTCTCTAAAACACAAAACTATGTTAAATTTGTAAAGTAAAATTCAAAAAAAATTTAAATTCCATTTTGTATCTAATTCATACAATGTTGCTATTTTGATAGTATTTTAGAAATAAACTACTGTACTGAAGATTTGGTGCTTTTTAATCTAATTCATAAATCCACAAAAATCACAAATAAATCTCCTAGGATTTTTTTTAATATGTATAGATCTCCATAACATTAATTTTGTACAAGCTTAAAAAGCTACCAGCTATATCTTCAGAAATATGCCATTCTATCAGTATTCTCCAACTTTTTGGTCTTAGAACTCCTTCTAAACTCTTAAATATTACTGAGGTCTCCAAAGGCTTTTGTTCTTACAGATTACATATTTAGTATCTACCATATTAAAAATTATGAGAAACTGTAATTTTCTGTTTCAAGAACAATAAATCTATTGCATGTTAACATAAATTAACGTTCTATGAAAAACTATTTTCCAAAAATATAAAACAAAATCTTAATGAGAAGAAAGAGCATGTTTTGCATTTTTGCAGAACTCTTCTAAAATGTCTAGTTAAAAGAACACAACTGGAGTCTCATATTTTGCCTCTGCATTCTGTTTGCAGCATGAGGTTTGGGGTGAAGCAGAGAAAGAATAACTACTCCTACAAATATACATGGTTGGAAAAGAGGTAATTTTATTGCCTTTCAGCATTCTTTGATACTATATATCAAACTTGACAAGTGGCAGTTTCTTTACAGGTCAGTTGCAACGCAAAACCTGAAACCATATTGATAAACTTTCCACACGCTTGCTATTGGTCTATCTCAAACTCTGAATGGATCTTTTTACCCCTGCATGATTTTGTACTATGAACTGATATTTGACAACTACTGGTTCACTGAGTATCATATAGATCTTCCAAATGTTGGTACATTTCTTTATAATACAGTACACTCCCCAAAAAATCCCATTTATTAATATCACTATCCATCTCATCAGAAAAGTATTTTATTAGTAAAAGCTCAAATTCATAGTAGCAGTTTTGAGTTTTCCAAAATTCTAATTTTTACTGGAAAACCCAAAGCTTATCATTGGTAGCAAATTTTAAAAAAAGGCTTTTTCCTTTAAGTAACCAGCTCACTGAATTTTTTTTTTTGAGAAAATATTTGCTCTTAAATACACAAATCTCTCAATAACCAGTTTGTCAGTTTTTCTTTCAAGTTAAAAATAGCGTTTCATGAAAACAGAGTATAATTCACCTTGCAACTTCCACAACTGTACAATCAAAAAATTTTTTCTTAAAACAATCATCTTACTTTGTCATATAGCAGAAATGCTTTGTTAAAGCATACTTCCCATTTTATCACAAAGAATATTGCAAAGACAAGTAGCGAGAACAGCATATCAAAAATACAGTGAGATACCACTTCACACCCATTAGGATGGCTATAATCAAAAAGAAAGACAATTGTAAAGGTTGGTAGGAATGTAGAGAAATTGGAACACTCAATGGTGTAGTCCCTTTTGAAAAAGTCTGGCAGTCCCTCAAAATGTCAACAGTTACCATACAACCCAGCAATTCCACTCCTTAATATATACTCACAAGAAGCAAAATCATGCCCACACAAAAACTGTCCACAAATGATCACAGCATTCTTAATAGCCAAAAAGGAGAAACACTGTTCCTCAACTGGATATATATATACTGCATTTTATTCATTTACCTCACTGTGGAGTATTACTCAGCCACAAAAAAGGAATGAAATACTGACACAGGCTACCATACAGATAAACCTTGAAAATATTATACTAAATGAAGGAAGTCAGACACAAAAAGCCACAAAATGTATTATTCCACTGATATGAAATAATAGGCAAGTCCAGAATAGGCAAATCCAAAGAGACAGAAAACAGGTTAGTGGTTACCAGGGATTAAGGGGAAGGAGGTAATGAGGAGTGACTGCTGATGGGCTTGAGTTTTTTTGTGAAAAAACTCTAAAATTTGATAGTGGTGATGGTTGTACAAGTCTATAACTACATTTAAAAAAGCCACTGAATTATGTACTTCAAAGTGTGAATTTTATGGTATGTGAATATATTTCAGTAAAGCTAATTTTTAGAAAAGGAAATGCAGCACTCAAGGGTCAAGATTTAGTAAAAATAACTATTTTGACTAGTTCATCAAAGTCATTCTTAAGTGAAAACAGTATTTTTCTTTTTTAACTACAAATACATGATCATGAAGACCACAACAACTAGCAAAATAGTTTGGTGCCACTAATCTCATTTTTGCTAAGGAACAAGCCATTTTGTGTAAACATCAACGCAATGAAAAAGGCAAATAACTTTAGTATTAAGAAAAGTAATCTGACATCAAGGATCTCTGAGAGGGTCTCCGGGATCCACCAGGAGCCCACAGACCATGCTTTGAAAATGGGTGCTCTAAACCATTGCTTCAGAAGGCTCAAATGCAATTAAAGGCTTGCCAGGTACAGATCTGAGACTTTAGAACAATGCCAATTTTCTAAGGATAGATGACAAATTTCTCCAAAGAAAAAAACGTAATCTCTACTGTGACAGGAATTACTTCGATAAATCAAATTTGAGGGTCCTAATATAAGAGCTTGGAATCTTGGACTCAATGGAAGATTATAATAATAACACAGTCATCCCAAGAACCCAAATACAAAAAAGGATAAAACTAAGAATTTAGTGCACAACAAAACATTCATAACATGTTATCTAAATGAACATTAAGGTAATGATGATACCATATCTTTTAAACTATATTATTTAATTTCTGCCAACATTCAAAGAGTAGACTTCTGAAATTTCTACCCATACTATCAATAACAATATATCTAGCACAGTTAAATTTAATATTCACTATACACTTACAGAAATAAACTCTCACAGAATCAAAGAATTTTAGGTCTGGAAAGTACCCTACGATACAGTTACCTAGTCCAAAATCCCATTTTATATAATGAGAAAACCAAGTTTGCAAGAAAAAAGGAATCTGGCCACAATCACACAGCTAGCTAGTGGGTCAGACAACATAAATAGTCTTGGCTCCCAGTGCCATGTTTTCACCATGCCAATCTGACTCCCCAAATATAATGCAAAAGTGTTTAATTTACATCACAAGAAGCAAAACCAAGACACCTAACCTGCCAAATAAAAATTTCGTAATGCTTAACAATACCAATCAGATATGAAAAACATACAAAATTAAGGAAAAACTACAAACGTAATTTATGGCAAAATGGAGAAATGAATCCTTGACTTTAAAACTTTCAAGAACAATCTGGAAGACTTCATAATGTCTACTTTTCATACAAACATGGGGAAATGTATCATCACCTGTAAAGATAGCCAGATGTATTGAAAACACCTTAAAACAAAAAATATCCCTACATGTCAATAAATCACTTATCTATGGCATGACATGACTTAAGACTCACCTGCAGGACTGTCAGCATTCTCTCCTGGGTGGAGCTGTATACCAGTAGAATCTATAGAGTTTACTGTAACTGTCTGTAGATTTGGCAACTGACCAGTGCTTAGACTAACTGGAGTTGAAGTCAAGGCTCCACCTGCTGCAACTTGACCAAGCGTGAGTGTCTGAACAGGCGTCAAAGTTATTTGTTGGGCAGCAGTATTCTGTATTTGCAAATTCTGCAAGTTCTGGACCCCTTGTACTTGAATGTTTGCCAAGTTATCTGTCCAGAAGGGGTCACTGTCTGTGCCTGAATTAAAAAGGTTCCAGGATTCAGCTGCAACTGAAGATTTTGCAAAGCCTGTTGTGATATATTCTGACCACTGGCTTGCACACCATGGATTGTCTGTGGTGTAATACCTTGCACAATTTGGGCTTGACTGGTTGGCTGCTGAGACTCTGGAAGTTGTAGATGTTGTACAACAGGCTGTGCTGTAGAAACCTGAATATTCTGAGCCTGTGTCTCTTCAGAAACAGGCGACTGGATATAATTTCCCTGAAGATCTGAAGAATGGACTTGCCCACTAGAAGTAGTCAAGCTATTTGTGTTTTGTTGTAATATACCTGTACTATCTATAGTAACAGGCAATTGTGATGAAGATGATGTTGGCACAAATAAATCTGTATCAGTATTAGTTTCATTAATATCAGGAGAAACCCGCTCACCAGTCCTTTCTGAATTGTCTGAACTATCCATAGCTTGTCCTGTGTTTATCAAATGTCCATCGGCATTAATGCCTGCAGTCATTGTCTGAGAACTGCCCGAGAGTCCCAAAGAATCTAGATCGACACTATTGATTGGTACAAAGGTAATATTTCCTGGCAGACCAAGAGGCACATTAGCAACTACTTGGGTTTGGCCAGGAAAAGATGAACCACCAATTGCAACTCCCTGAACCTGGACTTGACCAGTCTGTGGTATGAGATTCTGGATATTAGCAGGAGGTGTTCCAGAGGCAAGCAAGGTCTGATTAGAGCCAGGAATGATCTGAATTTGGCCACTTTCTTGATTTATACCCCCATTATCTGAAGAGCCTGTGAAGCCAATCTGAACCTGCTGACCATCTGTTGACTGAATCTGTGGTATTACTTGATATTGAACATTGGACACTGTACCATTTGATGAATCTGATCCTGGTGCAACTGAAAATATTTGTTGATTCTGCAAATTCTGAAGGGGAAGGACATACTGCCCACTTGAAGTAGCAGCACCTGGAATCTGTACTAGATTACCAGCTTCATCTTTTATAGTTGTAGGTGTGGCTGACAAAACCTCCCATCGGTTTGGTGCTCCTCCTAACTGCGCAGAAGCCAAATCACCTGTCTGGATAAAGAAAACAAAAAATGTTACATGATATATTATTTGTGGCATATTTAAACCAGTCCTCAAAAAAAATCTAAAAACTGACAAAAATTCTACTACCTGAAGTTAAAAGTTCTCTTAATTACATAGCAGACTTCAAATACTGAAGCAGTACTACATAAACTACAATAATCATTATTTCCAATTTTGTTAGTTACTGCAAAGATAACCCATGCTATTTGAGCAGGAAAAAAACTTCAGAGTAATCTTTGTTTTACCAACTGATCTTCTAATTCCTCATCTATGATCTCTAATCCATACGCTTAAATCAACAGAAGTATAAGTGGCTAGAAAAGATATGGACAGCTCAAATCAAGTATTATCTCAAACACTGGAGAGTTAAAAATATATATATACAACCTACTAAAATACGTATCACTAATTAGGTACATTATATTTGTATAAAAAAAGAAACGTAACTAGTACAGTGTTATCAAGTCATCTGAGTTAGAAAAGTCGGTATTTGTATTATTGCTGTACACCTTAAGTCAAAAGCTACTCTTTTATGGCATGCATTAATGTCCTCCAGAGTAAACTCTTGGCTAAGGCTATTCCATTAGCAAGCCATCAAATTCTTTACTTTTCCCATGAACTACCAAAAAAAAAAAAAAAAGAAGAGAGTGAGAGGGGGACCTTAAAAAATTTTAATGAGGAAAGATTATTAAACTATGACCACATGGCAAAGTCACTCCATCTGAAAGGTTTTTCTAGACTCTAAAAAGCTGGAGGATATAGACAATGGTTTTACCTACTACTCTATTTAAATTTGCAGTACAATGATAGACATATACATTATACAATCTGTGATGTGACAGAATTCTAAGTTATCATACCCGTATTTTATGGATTAGGCAACAGTGGAAAAATACCAACAAAGGAAAGCAGAAAGCAATAAAATCTAATACAACAATGTCTAAGAGTGAAAACACCAGAGCCATTCTTTTAATGCCAAGTACCATGACAGTGATTTGTACTCCTTACAACAATCCCATAAGGTAGGTGTTCTTCATTTCACAAATGAAATAACTGAGAAACAAAATCACACAGGTCTCAAATGGCCAAGACAGTTGGATTTAAAACTAGGCCAAGTCTAACTCCAGAAGCCAGGCCTTTAATTCTATACTAAACTTGTCTCCCACTAAGACCAAGGATAAAGATACGGAGAATGAGATCCTATATGAATTACTCACCCTCAAAATAAAGCTATTTCCATGCCACTTCCTTCTAGATCTATAGGCAACTTCCTGTGACTCTGCATATCACTACACAATGAAAACTTAAGCATATCCAGTCCAGCATTCTCAACCTAGGACCCACACCTAGGCTTCAAAGAACCTCTGAATCCTCTAAATAAATGTATCAACTTTTTGAGAAAGTGGAATTGGGGGACAGAGGGATAATCTAGGATTTCATCACATTCTCAAAGTAGGTGTATGACCACACAAAATGGTTAAGACATACACTATTCTCCAAGTAGGAACCATTCCACAAAATTCAATAAAAATCTTCTGGTTCTACAATATTTGAAGAGTTTCTTAAAGAAACTACCTAATTTTCATGCAGATGCATGGTTGAAAAGCATGTATTTCAATGGAAGAACCACAGTTTAATGATTCAAGAGATTTGCGCATATTTGCCAAGTAGAAATGAACATATGAGTATGCTCACGAAATAAACAATTTCTATTTCAAATGATTCCCAATTCATCCAAGCAGATACACACATACATGCTATGACTATGTGAACAGTGATGTGCACTAGCCATATGATCAAAATGCTTTTTAGGAACACAGAGATGGGGAAAAAAAAAAAAAAAGGTTTCACACAAGAGATAAAGTAATCTTAGAATAAAATTTATGACTTCACCGTAGGAAGCTAGGAAAGAGAGAGAGAGGCATTAATGAATGTATAAAAACAATAGCCACAGACAAAAGGAAACTAAAGAAGGTGTAGTTTGGAATTCGACAGGATCCAGAAAAGACTCAGATTCATAGAATAAAGTAAGGGGGGAAAAGACTAGATATTTTATCAACGCCTGTAGCTAATGGCTTTGAAGACTGTACTAAGGAGTTTGGACTTCATCCTACAGATAGTAAATGAAAGCTGTAAAAGGTTTTTAAGCAAGTGAGTGGTGCAATCCGGTCTGTGTTTTATAAACTAAGGCCCTGTGATGGAGACTGAACGAAAGGCGGAAGAGACTAAAGACAGATAAACTGTGGAACTCTGTACAAATGTGTAGGCTTGAACTAAAATAATCATCTTTTAAATACAAACATTTAAACTTATCAAACTTAAATTACTAAAGAAAAGACCAGTCATTAAAGTTCTATGTTATTCTTCAACTTCTATTTGGTTCAGGAATTACAAGCCTAAATCATCTTCATCTCATCCCAATATGAGAACAGTAATTCATATTTCACTTCAGTCTCTTAGCATTTTAAATAAAGATATTTATATCTATACTTGATACTGAAATCTACACTAAAGTATAATGTCTAAAAATCCAATCTTAATTTTCCTAAGGTTGCTGTTTACCTCTGGAGAACTGACTGTTGAATTTTTTTTTTTTTTTTTTGACCAGCACTAAAATTTACAATTACTCAACATATACCAAAGGATACAGTATTTCAGGTATAAATCATTTTACAATACTGGCATTTTGTCCTTCTTCATCCTTAAAAAAAAAGGCCAAATTTGTGGCATCTAAAGTATTACTTTCTTGCAAAATGGTAGTAAGGGCAGATATTGAACGATCAGTGAACAGCTTTTTTTTTTTTTTTTTAAGATTTTATTTATTTGACAGAGAGAGAGATCACAAGTAGGCAGAGAGGCAGGCAGAGAGAGAGAGAGAGAGGAGGGTAAGCAGGCTCCCTGCTGAGCAGAGAGCCCGAGGCGGGGTTTGATCCCAGGACCGTGGGATCATGACCTGAGCCGAAGGCAGAGGCTTAACCCACTGAGCCACCCAGGCGCCCCAGTGAACAGCTTTTTAGTCAAGAAATTCTGTGAAAATAAATATAGCTACTCAAATGACAAATCTGACTAAGTACTACCCAAGAACCCCTCTCCAGAAGTTAAATAAAAATAAACTGTGGTATCACTTTTCCCAACAATGCAGGCCATTAATTGAAGGGATATCCTCAAACCTAAGACAGCATGTATTTGAACTTTTTTGAATAAACCTAAGGTGAAATGCATACACAAGAAATATTTATGAAGCACAAACCCAGGGGAGGAAAAACAGCAACAAACAATTTAAAGCAAAAAAGGCAACAAAAAGGATCTTTTAAATGAAATAAATTTACTGTTTTAAAAAATTTACTAAGTATTAAATTTTTTAATGGAACTGGAGAGAAAACACCAAGTCAGAAAACTATCAGACTTCATGATTTTTACCATTATGCTTGGGGGAGGGGCATGCATTACACTAGAAAGGAAAAGATTCAGAACTGACTTCTAGTCCTAGCTAGAACTGTGGAATTGTGTGTGATCTAGAGCAGGACTCATGTTTATGTTAAAAATGGGAAAATTATTACCTAGTGGCATCATAAGAACCAGAAGAAAGCATTATGCTTTACAAACTATAAAGCACTATACAATCCTAAGATAACATTATGATTAGTAAGATTATGAGAACAGAGAATGATCTGAATGCCTAGTACAACTTTTGGCATAAAGACCAGTAAATATTTATTGAGTGAATACTTAAAAGTATTTAGTTTAAAATCATTGCAAAGAAAATGACAGAACTGATCAATCCCCTTTCATCTGTAAGAGAAATTTTATCAGCAGCACACCACTAAAAGAGATGACTCAGAAAATCATCTGAGACCAAAGAACAGTTATAAAAATGTTTGATGTTAGGCTATGGAAACACTATAGAAATAAAAGAAGAGAGACATAAAAACATATAACCCAGGCAAAAACTAGTATTTGGTTCAGGTTCAAGATAACCCTCAAGAAAAAATCAACCAGTGTTTCTTTCAGGAATTCTAATATTCTTACCAGACAACTAACAAAACACCATTTGACAAGATAGTTGGCATTATTCTAGAAGTTGAAACTGAAGGTACTCTTAAGTGTCCTTCTGTACATAAACACATGATAACAGTTGGGTAAAAAGGACCAAAACCAAGAGTAGCCCTGGGACGTTGCTATAGCAATTCATTACAAGGGCATTCTCCCGTGCAACCAGGCATAAAAATGGAGGGGGGGGAGGGGCAGTTGAACGGAAAAAAAAAGAGGCTATCTTCTCAGATAATACCTGTGGAAAGGAAAAAAGAAAAATTCATACCACTTATTGCATAGCATTCAGAAAGGATTATTAACTTCTCAGTTCCCACAAGTGGCTTTTTGAAAGCCAGAAAAAGGCAAGGGCAGAGTGTTACTGGAAACAAAAACAAGTATGAAGCTAAGGTAGAAACAAACTAAGCACCAATCTCAGGCAATTACTCAAGTTTCTTTAAGTCTTCAAGAAACAATGAAGAACTCAAAACCAATTTCAAATAAAAACAATTATCCAATTAACTGATTACAATTTAAGGTACAAATGAAATAAGCAAATTAATAACTTAGAAATTCACATCAATATAGATTAGACAAACTAATATTGCATGAAACTCTACATCTTATATTTCCTGATTACTAAAATTAACTCTACAACTTTTAATAATAAAGTACAAAAAAGAGTCTTGCCATCAAACCAACTTTGGGAGTCCATGCTGTGGGACATTATAGTTGAGAATGGTTTATGATTTTTAGCACAGTACTGGAGCTAACCATTCTTGGCCAGGATCCAGAAAGAACCCATATCATATTATAGCTAATTCTAAATTCAAGACACTTAAATCTTCAGTGCAGCTGACTGGCTTTTCAATGCCCTTGTAATCTTAAAATACCAAACTAAGCTAGCACAAAGTTGAATTTATATGCATATTTCTATTTGATTTTAAACACAACGACACTATATGCAGTGCAGTACCCTGAATTAGATCCTGGAACAGAAAATGGGCACTGGTGGGGGAAAAAAGTGAAACAAGAATGAAGTCTGTAGCATAATTAATAATACTGTATTGCTGTTAGTTTCCTAGTTTAGACAAATGCACTACATTAGGGGAAGCTGGATGAAGGGCAGAAGGTAACTCAGTTTTATTTCTTCAACTTTTTTATAAATAAAAATTGCAAAATAAAATAAAATAAATCACAACTACAAAAAATCTCTTTCTCTCCAGACCTCTTATGATTCCCAGTAATTCTGAGTGATTACAATAAAATTATCTAAGCACATTTTTAAACAGAAAAAATGCCCATAAAAATCACTTAAAATCTCTTTCATTTTTTAAGATGTACACGTCTGAAATTCACTTTTAAACTGGAAAACTAATTTTCCCAGTGGCTAAGGCAAACATATTCAAGCCAATCTTACTAATTCTACTCAGTGAAAAATTTTATGAATGCATACCAAATGTACAAAGAAAAAAGTGCTCCTACTGATTCTAGTTCATGTTCATCTGGTGGGAAATGTGATGTCAGTAGAGATTTGGTAGCTGAGAGGAGTTGAAGAGGATGGAAACAACCTCCCTACAAGTATATAACCACAGTAGCATAAGACCAGAGACAGTGTTTTCTATTGCCAGGACTGAGATTCACATATACAAGTACACACACAAATTTTTCACCCATAACTTCCTCCTTCACTTCTCCCCGCCCCCATCAGTGAGCTATATAAACTTGGTAAATTGCAGTCACAAGAAGTTTCTCATCCTAACTGAAAATACTGTAAAAGGCAAGTAGAAGCAATCTGCTTTGCACTTTTACTTGAGCAGTGTTTTTAAGATAAACAATTTGTTTTGGCACTGTGGGGCTAGTTTTGTTTAGAAGTAACAATGCCTCTCACAAACGTGATTTTACACTTTCATATTTTAATCAGCTTACAAAAGCACAGCATTTTTGAAGAATACTTTTAAGACATTAAAGCTATTCCTCTACAGTATAATTTGAAGCACTAAAATTACAAATATTTTACAGCTTAACATCAGCTTCACATACCTATAATTTCCTGCAGATTATAACAAATATCATACTTTTTTGTCCACAGTGACCAACCAAAATACCACTACACAAATCAATTCCTATAATCCACCTCAAAAGAAACCAAAAGTGACTGGGAGAGCTTTTTAGTATTTTAATAAGTGGACACATCTACATGTTTAACACAACAGCGATGATTCACACAGATACAAATCACAATTAACAGTCTTAAAAATTTTGTCTATCAATTTGTGTTACGCCCTCATACAACACACTGACCAGCTCCTCCCCCCCTCCCGCCCCCAAACTAAAAACCCTACAAACAGAATCCCACCAAACCTTATCAGACCAGTAATCGCTATAAGATGAAAATACAGCTTTGCCAACCAAACTGAACTGTAAGTACGTTAGCATGCATGTAAATACAATTCCTTACACGTACTTTTGTTTCTAACACTGGCATTTAGTACTCAATTTCAAAAGCCAATGCATCATTTTAGTAACTTCGCCAATTTCAACGATCGCTAATCGAATGTTTCACTTATTCCACTTAAGAACTCCTGCAAATTTGAGTCGTCTGCAAAAACTAAAATACAACAATTTAGAATGGCCTCTAAAAAAAGCACTCACAAAGTGTTCACTGCTGCATACAAAAGGGTAATTCAAAGAGTAAACCTTCATTCCTTTTTTGGTTTCTTTTTAGCAATTTACGCATTAAATCAGTAAGACCTAGTAAGTTCCAGCAGAAAAAGCTCCAGGTTCAAAGATACTAGAAACTAAAGACACTGCCTCTGTAGTTGATACTATCTATGGCCGATAGGCTGTGCTTGAAAATTTTGTAGTGTTCAGCGAAGGAGTTTTCAGCACTGATATGAATTGCTCAAACATCCATTTTGGAGTCCTCTACCCCCGCCCTCTCTGACTTCATTTTGTAGTGCATTTGGATCGAGGCGCCGCAGTGACAATTTAGAGAAAGCCTGGGCTGGCCTCTGATCCACACAGGCATGCGAAGGAGCCCAAAAGGGCGCCCCGGCAGCGCGATCCGTCCAGATCTCGGAAGGCGCGGGCGCCGGGGAGGCCTTTCGGGCTGGCGGGCGCGCCGCAGGCCCGGGATGGCGGGCGCAGGGCCTTGGCGGGGGCGGGCCGAGCGCGCGAGACTTACCGCTCCGGCGGCGGCGGGGGCCCCGGCTGCGGCAGCCGCCTCCTCCTCGTCGTCGCCCGGCGATGGCGGCCCTATCTTGCTGCAGGTAGCGGCCAGCAGGGCGAGCGGTGACGGCTGAGTGTCCTACCCCCGATGGGCGGGTTCAGAGAGGGAGACAGGGGGAGGGGTGGCGGTTAGGGCCGGGCCGCCGCTCGCACAGGAAGTGCGCCTCGGTCCCCGCAGGCTGAGCCCCGGCGAGCGCCAGCCCGCGCTCTCCTCCTCCTCCTCCTCCTCCTTCTCGACTCCGGCTCGCGTCCTCCCGCTCGCACGCACACCAACTCCGCCGTCCGCGGGAAGGCGGGCGGCGGGCTGCGCGCCGGGCCTCCACCTTCCGCCCGGAACCCACCCCCAGGAGGGCGCACACGCTGGCTCGCTCACACTCTCTCACACACACACACTCACACACACACACACACACTCACAAAAAGACGGCGGGAGGGGCAGCGCGGGCGGGGTCGGAGCGTTGGCGCCTCGGGCGGGCAGCTCCCGGGGCGGGGGGAGGGGAGGAGAGAGGCGCGGAGGGAGGGGAGAGGCGAGGGGAGGAGAAAGCGGCGCTAGGGGGGAGCCGGGCCGGGGCTCAGCCGCTCCTCACCTGGGCCGCCGCCGCCGCCACCGCGCCGTTTCCGTGCTGCTGCTGCTGCTGCAGATATTCGCCGTGGCCGCCGCCGCTGCCGCCGCCGCCGCCGCCACTGTCCACGTCCAAGGCAGCCATTTCCTCTTGTTTCACGGGCTTTTCGGGAGCTGCAGGCACAGCGCGGGGGGGTGGGGGTGGGGAGGAAGGCGGGTGGAGGAGAGGGAGGGGGCCCGCGGGCCGAGGCGAAATTACTCCGAAAGCCCGGACCGAGTCCCCTTCCCCTCCCCCACCCGCCCCCCGGCGGCGGCGGCGGCGGATCCCTCCTCCCCTCCTGCTGCTGCCCCCGCCCGCCGCTGCCTGTAACCCTCCTCCTCCTCCTCTTTCCCTCCTCCTCCTCCTCCCCGCGCTGCCCCTGCCCCCTCTCCTCTCCTCTCCTCCCCTTTCCCTTCGCGCCGCTCGCTCTCACTCGCGCTCGCTCCTCTCGCACCGTCAGTCACTCACACACGCCCGCCCGCCGCCCGCGCCCGCACACGGGGGGATGCGCTCCCGGCGGACCGGGCCGCCCGCCCCAGGGCCCGGCAGGGACACGGCGTTGCTGGGGCTTAAGGGGTGGACGGTGGCTGGCCGGGAGGGGAGGGAGGCGGAGGGGAGTGCGGCTTTCTGCCTCTCACAGACACTCGGTCGCACACACGGGGCCGGGAGCCGGCGGCGGTGGCGGCGGCCCCGGGCTGGCTGTGGTCGGCGGCGGCGGCAGCGGCGGCGGCAGCAGCAAGGGTTGCTCTCTCTCGGCTTTACGTACCGGTCATAGTGTGTTTAGGGCACCTCAGGCGGGGCTCCCCGCCGCCTTACACATGGTGAGGAGCGAAGGCGGCGGCGGCGGGAGAGGATGCGGGAAGCGGCGGCGGACACGGCCGGAGCGGTCCGGGGATTTTTTTTTCCTATTTTGATTGACTGTGCGGGAAACACAAAAGGTGGAGCCTCCAGCCCAAAAGGGGGGAAGAGGGTGACAGCCCGCCCGGAAGTCCCGCCTCTCTTCTCCGCGCTTATTCGCCACCACGCTCTCGGTCGCCAGTGCTCATTGGCCCGGATACCCGTCCGTCGCTCGGCCTGCCGGCGCGCTTCCTGTTTGCCCCCGGGTGGAAGGGGAGAGACAATAAGCGGCCGTGGCGGCGTAGGTTCCCGAGAGCGGCTACGGCTCAACTGTTACCCCGCTGTGCCCGCCTCGTTCGCCGGCTGCTGTCAGGCCCGAGACGCAGGCCTCTTCCACCTCGCAGGTGCTTGGAGCAGGCCCAGCCAAGCTGTAGGGGACTGGGCTGGGGAGGAAATCCATCCCCGGCGGCTCCCGTTCCACTCGACGCTTCCTCCATCCCGGCGGCAGCCTCCGCCGGATCTCCCCAGGGCCTCGCGCTCTCGGAGCCGCCGCTTCCCTGCGCTAACAGGAGGCCGCCGCCGCTCAGCCCCGGGGCTGCTGCTACGGCCGCTGCAGCTACTGAGCAAACCAGACCCGCCCCACTAGCCCGGGGGGGAGGGAGCTGGTATTGGGGGAGACACCCCCTCCGAGGCTGGAGGAGGATTTTCTCTCACACATAACAGCTCTTAGATTCACAGGCGGAACCATCTCGTTCCCATCCCCCTTAGCTCTAGGTTTCCAACCCGTCTCCCACTTGTACGTACCCTGGAGGCAGGCATTTAAAACAAAAATCTCAGTTCACCTCACTTACTGGAGGAGAGCTTTCATTCTGGCCAGTGGCACCAAAGCGGGCACTTATATTTCATTTAATACGTGGCAAGTATATATATTCAAAGAGGCAGAATCCTTTTTTTTTTTAATCCATTCACAATCATTTTGCTGCTCAAACATATATTATTCCCTGCTTCTTGATCGCCTTGGTAACAAGTCGACATCTGAGAAAGCCCATCAACAACTGCCAACGCTTTTTAAATTAGTGATTCTCAGGGAAGTTATTTTTTTCTTGAAACATTTTAATTATTCTTTAAAATCTCGTTTCACATATTGGATTACTTTAACACTCCTTTGCCCTTTTCATCCTTGATACCTTGCTGTTGTCCGGGAGGAATGCTCAGGCTTTATGTGTGTGTGTTTTGCTAACAGAGACGTTTCTGCCTATTACCTTTAGATCCAATTGCCAAGAGAGGTTAAATTCAAGAAGCGAAAATATTGTCCACAATAATCCTGTTTACTACTAGAAAGCTGACTCAAAAATTTGCATTTCAATTATTGTGATTATTGTATTTTGTGTGATAAAGTTGTGCTGGGGAATTGCGTTGTAAAGTCCAAGCAACTGAACTAGATTTTGTGTGTCCTAACTAAAAAGAATTCTTAGCCCATTTGTGAGACACTTAAGTAAATTTGCACCTCAGTGCTTGCGATCTATGTACATAGGATCAAAAATGTTGTGTGGTTACTTGGCATTTAATTGTACAAAAGACAGAACTTCCCCAGGAAATAAAAACCGTAAACATGCAAAAAAAAAAAAAAAAAAAACCAAGGCTTGAAATTCTGGATCCCAAGAATGGGGTTGATCTTGCCTAATAGTAAGAACTTTGATCTCATATTTAAATAGAATAAAAGGTAAGTAGCATAAATGCTGTATAATTTTACACTTAAACTTTAGAGGAAAATCAAAGCATCATAGAAAAAGCTGATTTGGAGAGGTGAGTAATGGGAGGCTTGAAGACGACAGAAGTGAAAATGAGTGGGAGAGAAAGGGAAGGCACAGTGTTATCACTTTTCTGGCATGGATATGTTGGATGGAGGATCGCTCTGTCCCTAGAAGAGAGCTTTCAGGCATTTTCATCAACTGTTTTTCCAGGAATGGCGATGTGTTTTATGGGCCTTAAGATACTATCTCCATGCCTCTCTTACAAAGTCTTAGTCCAGGCACCCATAGAGAGCAAAGTATTTGGCCACAGGAATTTATTTCCTCATAGATACTTCACAAATGGAATGAAGAAATCCTTTTCAAACTTCTTTGGTCCCATAAACCATTCTGACAAGATGCAAAAACTCTTCATCTAATTTTTCTGAAAAGAAAATAATCTACCGGGAAGTCTCAGTGTCTCAGTGGGTTAGCCTCTGCCTTCGGCTCAGGTCATGATCTCAAGGGTCCTGGGATCCAGCCCCACATCGGGCTCTGCTCAGTGGGGAGCCTGCTTCCCCCTCTCTCTCTGCTGCCTCTCTGCATACTTGTGATCTCTCTCTGTCAAATAAATAAATCTTTAAAAAAAGAGAGAAAAGAAAAGAATACCACAGCTAACTATTCTGCTTCTAATGCAATGCTCTTAAGAGATACATATACCAAAAGTACTACTACTACGGAATCAAATTCAGAGGACCCTCTCAGACCACACTAAAGAGTATTAATGCTGAAAATGAAGATAGTCCCTGGACAGAACACCTTTTTTAGTTACTCCAGTACTGAAGTCAAATCTTGAAGTACAGCTTGTGTTAATGAAAAGAGAGCCGTTTTCTCAGTCCAAGGCAGACTCAGTGGCAACTACTGCCACATTACATAAGAATCCAGAACTGCAGCTGCCTCTCAGGAAGGGAAGCACCAAGTTCGCATCATGTATACTTTTTCCTTTCCAAAGAGTATTTCAGGAGGTAGGCTCTGTGCTAGCCACTGTTTATATCACAATAGGAGATCTGGGTGTTACTGTATTTTCCCTTATCCTCAGTTTTCCTAACTTACCTTTTTTTTTTTTTTTTTAATCTTCAATGTGTTTTTGTAAAGTTTTCTTAAATCCTTTGGAAACATGAATGTCAAAGGGCCTAACAGAGTTCTACACCCAATGACATGAATTTTGACCCTTCTTCAACTCCCTTTTTCTCTTCAAAGAGTAGAGGCTACTAAATGCTTGATTCACATCTGCAAGAGCCTAGCCATTCTGTATTAAAAATAGCGACAACCCTGGTTAACTGCGCCATGCCCTTTATGCCTTTCTTACCCCCTCTGAGTATCTGTTAAGTGGACCATAAGAAATTGCCAGTACTCTGCCATTTTCACCTAAAAACTTGGTGATTTTTTATAGTTAGACCTAAATCAATGTCTCTTTGACATAACTTTAGTTGCTATGATAGTGACCCTCCTCTTACCGAGCCCCCGGATCTCTTTAACCTGTTCACACTGGATTTCAAAATCTTCAAGTTTGTTCTATTTACATAATCGCTATCATATTTCAGAAACATCGTGGTTGACATTGACATATGGCATACTTAACCCCATTCATACTTTATCTTCCCTACTTTTTAAAAAAATACACCTCAAAAACCAATTTATTTTTTTCTTAATGTACAAAAAGAACATTTGGGGGCTTATACTGTGTACCATCTACTTCACATTTTTAATCCTCACAGCCTTAGGAGATAAATATAGGTTTATCACTTTATAGATGAGGAAACAGGTTCAGCAAGATTATGAGACTTGTTCAGGGTCATTTTTCAAGTAAGTGGCAAATGGATTCAAACTCATATGTTGGCAGTTTCCCCATCAACATACCAAGTTTACTAAATGACCAGTTTAAGAGATGCACATAGCTGTTACGAAAAAAGAAAAAAGAGAGGATAAAAACAATAGGGGCGGTCTGGCTGCCTCAGTTGGTAGAACATTCTGACCCCTGACTTCGGAGTGGTGAGTCTGAGCCCCACATTGGGTGTAGGGATTAAACACACACACACACACACACAATAAAGTAGATAAAATAGGTCCATATGTATAAGGAAGATCATTTTTTAAAGCAAGTCTTAGGATGTGAGCTCCTTGTGTTAGGGATCATAGTTTGAATGCTCTCACCAATATGTAACACATTGTCGATGGTTAATATTAAGCAGATTGTCAAGACTTATCTTGTGGGAAAATGATAAATAAAAACTACAATTAACCAATAAATACCATGTGATAAAATTTCTTCAAACTTATAATAGTTCACCTCTCTCGAGATCACATCATTCCCATATGAGTTAGACCCTCATTTTCATTCAGACTCCACACCAATGATATGATCGTGATACAAAAGGACTCATTTTTTCATAATTCAAGGAATCCCATTCTTTTGATCTAGGTTATTGACATCCCTGGGTATTCTACATTTTCTAATTACCTATGACACTTATGAAACTATCTTCATGTCAGTCCAGGAAGCTTAGTGTGCACTGACAGATTTCTGAGTACAATTTTCTGAAAAAAGATGGTTTATGTATTTCTACCTTGTTAATCTACAAAGAATATTGAATGCTAAAAAGTGTTTTCTTAACTACCTTTCTCTTTTTTTTTTTAAGGTTTTATTTATTTATTTGACAGACAGATCACAAGTAGGCAGAGAGGCAGAGAGAGAGAGAGAGGAGGAAGCAGGCTCCCTGCTGAGCAGAGAGCCCGATGCGAGACTCGATTCTGGGACCCCGAGATCATGACCTGAGCCGAAGGCAGCGGCTTAACCCACTGAGCCACCCAGGCGCCCCTTAACTACCTTTCTTAGAATAATGTAGAATGCTAGAAATTGTCTTGGTTGTAAATTAGCAAACTTACAAGGTAGCTTTACTTGACAAATGACACTAATTACCTGATTCCATTAAGGTGTGGTGTCATTAAATGATGAGCAACAACCTTCAGCATAAAGTATATTCATACATTATTTCATGATTCACTATCTTATAATGGAATTTTTTTCTACCCTTTAATCCTGTAATCCAGATATACATCAACTACATACAGTTGACCCTTGAACAACACGGGTTTGAACTATGTGGATCCACTTTACACAGATTATTTTTTTCAGTAAATACAGAACACTACTGTAAATGTGTTTTCTCTTCCTTATGATTTTCTCAATATCATTCCTTTTCTCTGGCTTGCTCTATTGTAAGGATACTGTATATAATATCTATAAAACATAAATTAATCGACTGTTGATGTTATCCGGAAGGCTCCCAGTCAACATGAGGCTATTAGTAGTTAGGTTGTACAGGATTCAAAAGTTGTATGCAGATTTTCAACTGTGTGAGGGGTCAGCACCCCTAACCTCCATGTTGTTCGAGGGTGAACTGTAGTCCCAAAAGAGCCAACTATACCCAAGGCCTAGTTAGAGAAAGTAAGAGAAAGGGGCAAAAATAAAGAATCAGGTGGCAGGGAAAAGGTTGGATAGAACTGTATAAAATATTGAAAATAGTTTTTTACCTGCCTTGAAGGAATAGAATTTTTCCAATTACCACTAAAGCAGTTGAAATGCTGCACCGTGTATGTCATCATTCCATCTCATCTCAAGAAGTGGAGTAAAAAATAAATGCAATTATACCTACACATACATGTATTTGTATTATACATATGTAATAATATAGTCCATAATGATTAATAAATTACAGTGTAGTCATTAAGCCATATTTAAAATAAAGGAAAAAAGATGATTCATCACAGATAAATCTCAATAATATTGAGTGAAAAAAAGCTAGTTACAGCAGGATAAACAGTATACTACTACTTACAGAAAGTTTAAAAACCCACCAACTTATATTCTAGATGGGGAGTAAAACTATGACATCTTGCATGGCAATGACAACTGATAACCCTTGGCATGGAGAGGAAAATGAGATTTGAATGGGTTTCTCAAAGGGCTTTTTTTGAATTTGCAAGTTTACTTGAGTTATGTTGAATATGTTGCTATTGTGATGCTGTCCTCTATTATTACTGTTTGCCTGAAATACTTCATAATCATTATCTTAACAAGGAGAATAAATTAATAAATCAGTCTATGGCAGAGGTAGTAAAATAAGCATGCCCAGGCAACTGATTGACTGAAGGAGTGGAGGGGAAGGACAGAATGATTCAGATATGACTAAGTTTTCCTGCTTTAGTAACTGGAAAGACGAGCCGGAATAAGGAATATAAAAAATGGGAATGTGTATGGGATGGACAACCATGAGTTTAGTTTTAGATGTGTGGGTACAAGGACCTAGGAGGATATCCATGAGATATCCAAGAGACTCTTGTTCATCTGAACCTAGAGCTAAAAAGAGAAGCAAGTGCAAGCCATGGATTTGGAAGCCTATGAAATAATAGAAAATATATACATTGACCTCTGCCCCTCGCTCCTGGCACAGAGCTCCTAAATCTCTCATGACTTCCTATGGGGTAAGAGCACTAGGTACATCGTGTTCAAATACTTACTTGGTCTTTGACCCTGGATCTTGACACAGTGCTCCTAAATCTCTTGGAATGTCCTAAATGATAGGAGCATCTTTTGTTCTAATGAAGTGACTTGGGCTGGGCTCCTGGATCGGGGCTGGTCCCTAGAAAGACCAAGCCATAATTAGAAGCTTGGAACTTTCAGCCCCACCCCCATCCTCCAGAAAGGTACTAGAAAATGAGTTAATAATTAGACATGCCTATGTGATGAAGGCTCCATAAAAATCCTTTAAGTACAGAGTTTGAAAGCTTCTAGGTTGCTGAAGTCATGAAGGTGCTAGAAAGGTGGCATACCCAGAGTGGGTACAGAAGATAAACACCCCCATTCTTAGTTTAGCTGTTTATCTATATTCTTTGTGGTAAACTGGTAAAGGTAAGCAAGTTTTTCCCTACGTTCTGTGAGACAGTCTACCAAATTAGGTAACCCTAGGAAGGAGTTGTGGGAACCCCGATTTATAGCCTGTTAGTCAGAAATACTTGCAGTTGGTGTCTAAAATGGGAATAGTCTTACGGCGTTGACCCTTTAACCTATGAGAGCTGATGCTAACTCCAGGTAGATGGTGCCAGAACTGAATTGAATTTGTAGGACACTCAGCTGGTGTTGGTTGGTGTGGGAACAAATACAGATATTTGGTGACCGGAAGGGAAATGTTCTGAGTATTGTAAATGGGAGAATAAAGAGAGAAACACAGAATTTTTTTCCTAAATGGAGCCCTTAGCATCTTCATAGGCCTTCGTAACTTCAAAAAGCAATAGTCTCCCCATCTGTAAAAAGCCTCCTTGTGACTCTGAAGTTCTAATTATTGTCTTCTTTCTTTCTAGCCTTTCCTTGTCCATGATATCAACAACCTGCTCTTTACCCACTGCCTTCCTAATTTAATGCTATACTCAATTTCTGTGCCTAACATGCTACTCAAAATTACTGTCTGAAAGGTTGTAATGACCTCCTTATTGCAAAACCACTGATTCCCCCCCACCAATTTTCATTCTTTTTCAGCATTTGACAGTGTAAACATATAGTCCGTAAAACTCTCTCTTCCATTGAAAAAGATCATCTGCTCTCTGGTTCTCTCTGAAATGAGTATTTCTCTATATCTTCTCAGTGCTTTCCAATAATGTTATCTGTAATGATGGGAGCATTCTGTTTATCCTGTCCATTACAGTAGCTACTAACCACATGTAGCTACTGAGCACATGGAATATAGCTAACGTGACCACACAAAGGATTTTTTCATTGTATTTCACATTCATTCATTTAAATTTAAATGGCCGTGTGTGGCTAGTGACTACCATATTGGACAGTTTCTTTTCCTCCTTCCAGTTCCTAAATACAAACATTACTTCAGACTCAGTTTCGGATTCCCTGAACTTACCTTTCATCCCCTGGAAGGAGCACCATTCCTGGAACTTCAACCCTGTCTCTAAATTCAATCCCAAATCTTATCTTTGTCTCCAGTTACCTGAGTGCCTCAAGCACTAAAAGTGTTTTTAATGTCTCAAAATTTACCTCAAACTCAGAATGTTCAAAGCTGAACCCATAACTCTTTCTACAATATCAGTACCCGATCCCTTAAAACATTCCTGTCTGTGACAGCAATGTCCTCAACATCCTCTCAGACAACCATACATGAAATTACCTTTGACACATCTCCTTGGCAGCTGGCTACCAAGCGCAAACAAGCTTTCTTGCAGAATCTCTCTCAGCTATCTATCTACTCATTGAACCCTCAAAATTAATTGAGCCCTACCCTTCCAGATATTGCATGGACCCTACCCTCAAGAATTAGATAATACAATTAAGAGACAAGATACAAACATACATAAATTCAGATAATACAGAACAGAAATAACAAAGATGCACTGCCAAAGGAGTGCCCTCTGAATTCAGGAATCACTGAGGGGCGGTCAGCTCCTTCTGAAAGAGATCCAAGCATGCTTGGCTCTGGCTGGACTTCTGAAGCACTGGACGGTACTCCAGACTTTCCTGCTCCTTTCTGTTCTGTATCTGCCACCAAATTCACCTTCCTCTACCTTGCTTTAACACGTTAGTGATTCCCAAGATGTAATGCACGCAGGGTCTCTCTCAAAAACCCTTCACTGCTGGGAGGCCTGAGTGACTCAGTCATTAGGTGTCTGCCTTCTGCTCCAGTTGTGATTCCAGAGTCCTGGGATCGAGTCCCACATGGGCTCCCTGTTCCGCGGAGAACAGGCTTCTTGAACCTCTGCCTGCTGCTCCCCATGCTTGTGCTCTCTCTCCCTCTCTCTCTGTCTCTGACAAATAAGTAAATAAATAGATCTTAAAAAAAAAAAAGTACTTACATTAAAACAAAAACAAAAACAAAAACAAAAACAAAAAACCCTTCACTGCCCTATATTTAATCACCCTTAGTACCAAGACTGTCCTTCCCTCTCCTCTGTTCTCATGCAAATTCCAACAGGCCTTGAAGCTTCCATTCAAGTCTTAACCACTTCCCAAAAGCCAATGCTTTTTTACCTACTGCCTTCCTAATTTAATGCTAAATTCCCTCCCTTTCAACTTTCCATTACACTTAGAGGATGTACCCTTCACTCAAGACCGCGTTACCAGCTCTTAAATCATATGCATTCTGTGCACAAGCACGATGTCTCACCTTCCCCAGCTCCTACGCAGTGATTATTCAAGGAAGGAGAGAGGTATAAACAGTTCTTCATTTGTCCCACTGGGACCTTTTTTTTTTTAAAGCTACGACATTAACTTATTTGAATTTCAAATATTAAAGAAAAACGTTCAATTGTTTGCCTTATCAAAAGAGATATCTAGTTAATAAAAGAGATCAAGAAACACATCTACAGTGGTGAGCAAATAGAAGATAACCAACAAAATCTGTTGAATTCATTGATTTCAATAAACCACAGATTTGTATTCTATTAGGATTAAGGTTTCAGACTTCTTATTTTAATGGAGAAACTGCTAATAACCTGCTGATTGTAAAGGAGCCACAAAGCTAATATTTGCCAGTTGAACAAATAATCAAAAAACCTATAAGGAAATCTTCAAATATTTTTGTTATCTACCATTTTATATATATATATATATACATATATATGAATATATAAGATTTCCTCATATATATATATTATGTGCAACATAAATGTAAATTATAAATCATAATAAATAATAAATTAGGTGACCCTGTCAACTAATTTGTTTCTGGACTAATAGACCAGCCATAATTTAAGGGTACTATCACATTGTCGGCAAGTGTCATTATTTTTGCTCTAATTATATATATTCCAGTGAGTTATTTTCTTAGTCTAGCATATTTAAAATATACTTAATATTTTTATTTAAAGTACTAACATTTACATGAATATTGAAATTCTGTAGTCAATATTGCTATCTTACTCATAGCATCTGAATGATTTTCATTTAGTTCTAGCATGCTTATTTACACAACTCAAGAGTTTTTACTCTATTTTAAACATTCTGATTTCACATTACTGTGAGATGATCTTTCTACTTCATATTTCCTCCACAGTGAATTGAAAAAGCCACTTATCTGCTTATGTTCCTAGTCTAGTCAACTTATTTCGTTCTTTCTTTGTATTGACTGTCCCTCCCTCTGGTTTTGTGCAACAAGCTTACTGCATGTTTCCTCTTCTAAGTCACTGACATATAAAATGAATAAAATTGGTCCTAATATCGATCCCTGGAGCTTTGTAATCCATCTGCTCCAAACTCTTATTTCCACACGTTGATATCAAAGTCAATGTTTAATCTACTTAAGTAGTTCATCCCTACACCATACTTCTCTAACTTCTAGATTAGTTGTTTGTGCAGTATTCTTTTCATGGTGCTTTATCCCAAGTAATTGGTTCATGGCTTCCCTTAGCTGGTGTTTGTCATTAGACCCAGAAGTTATTTCACATCACTGAGGCAGGTAAGATGTGAATCCATGCTGACTCTTTAAATTAAATCATAACTTTCTGATACTTCCAGCCATTGATTTTCTACAAAGTTTACAGAGGTCTTATCCTCCATGTAAATTATACTTACTAATTCTGAATTTTAGGAGCACCTGGCTGGCTCAGTCAGTAGAGCAGGTGACTCTTGATCTCAGGGGTTGTGGGTTTAAGCTCCATGTTGGGTCTACATAGAGATTACTTAAAAGATAAATAAAACATTTATTAAAATTCAAAAATTCTGAATTTTATATTCAGGAGAAAAGGGATCTAAACATCCCCTAAATATCCCCTTTAGGGAATGATCAATAATTTGATGAGGGTTTTATTTATTATAGCTGATAATAGACATAGTCTATAAGTATTTCAAATCACCTTTGTTGATGAATTCAAGAAACTATCAAGAATCAAGAAGAAAATACTTGAATTATAATAGTCAAAATCTAGTAGTCAAAAATTCATAGAATTCTGCCCAAAATGAGTGAGTTTTAGTGAATATAAATTATATCTTAATTTTTTTAATGGAAAAAAAGGAAACAAAATCTTCACTTTAAAAAATCTAGTAGAATACTGAAAATAAAAGTCTGTAAGAAGAGCATAAGGACCCGTTCCTACCCATTCCTGCACCTCATCATGGAGATATTTTATTTTATTTTATTTTATTTTATTTTATTTTATGTATCTGAGAGAAAGCTCGCATGAGAGAGAAAGTGTGAGTGGGGAGTGGCAGAGGGGGAGGGAGAAGCACCTGGATCCCAGGATTTCGGAATCTGAGGATTCTGGAATCTTAACCTGAGCTGAAAGCAGACACTTAGCCAACTGAGCCACCTAGGCACAGCCATCATGGAAACTTTTTTGAGGAGGAGATGAGAACATATGAACAAAGGCCAAGCAATGAATATTTTGAAAGCAAATAAATTCTATGGTTGAAGCAGTGGGATGGAAAGAAGTACAAACTATTTAAAACTTATTTAATGTATACTAAAAGTAAATGCATAAACCCACAGAATCTCCCTACAAACACATATCTCCAAACACAGCAAGATAGTGAAAGAAGAACAGTCTATGTTTGGATATATCTGCTTTGTCACTTGAAAGCAGGGAAAAGCAGAAAACTTAGCACAGAGTAGGATTTCAATACATGCATTGAATAGATGGCTGGCTATCTAACTTCTTTAGCCTATTATCCCATTATTAGTCAGTTGTTCCTAATTTGTTTCTGTTTTGGTTTTAATTTCTTCTGTTCTTTTTAAGCAAACTTTTTTATTGAATACTTCCAATAAATATATATAAAAAGTTACAAAACCTTATAAAAAAAAGTTACAAAGAAAATAGAGAGTTCCCATCTACCTCTAACTCAGTTGCTCCTAATGGGGGTTGTGATTGAGCAATCATTCCAGTTTTCTTGGGACTGCCCTGGTACCAGCACTGAAAGTCTGATATCCCAGGAAATCGCTCTCCCAGGCAAACCAGGATTGTTCATTACCCTACTATGTCAACATCTTATTTAACCATGGTATATCCATCAACACTAAGAAAACAACACTGGGAAGTTACCACTAACCGAACTCCAAACTTTATTTGGATTTCACCAGTTTTTCCACTAATGTCCTTCTTTCCTGTTCCAGAATCTGATTCAGGATACCACGCTGTGTTTAGCTGTCGTGTCTTGGTGTCCTCTGGCCTGTGACAGTTTCTCTTTCTTTCCTCATTTCTCATGACCTCAAATCTTTTGACAAGTAATGGTAAAGTATTTTGTAGAATGTCAATTTAGATTTGTGTGATGTTTTTTTCATGTTTAGACTGTCAGGAGCTTTGGGGCCCTAGTTTATTTTTAAATTCTGCAAATGTCAGTGCTTTTTTTCTTGGTTACATCAGCCACGGTGGACTTTAAATTCCTCAGAACATCATTTTAATTTTTAAAAGAAGATGAAATCACTTGTCCCAGAATTGGAGTGAATTTTTTTATTCCAGATACAGTTCTCACATTATTATTCCACAAGGGACAAAGTCAAATTGCTTTAAATTCAAAAAATTCTTATTTAAACTTTGAAAATGACAGAGAAGTTGGGCTCATCACCTAAGTTACCTGCGAAGTCATGAGGCTTCTCCACTGATACTGTCCTCAGAGGGTAACAAACCACCATTTGGCTAAACGAAGCTAGGAAGGTTTATTTGTCCTAGTTATAAATAGAAAATGTATCTTTGTAGAGAATTTAGAAAAGAGAAAAATGGAAAGGAAGAAAATCAAATCTCCCATCATCCCACCGCCCTAGGAAAACCATTGGTTATGACTATTGGCTTTTTTGTACATGCTGTTAGTCTTTTTTCTATCCCCTACATCTTCTTTTATAAAAACTGGATTATACCGTTACATGCTCATTGTAATTAACTTAAAATTTGAGATATCATGAATACTCTTTTATACAGTGAACACCCATGACATCATTTTTAATACCTGCAAAATATAGTATTGGTATATTACTTAACGTCCTTGTGGCGAAATATTTATACAGAGCCATAATCATTTCCCAAGATCAAATTTATATATGTAGACTCGCTGCACCAAAGGATATACACTATTTGAAGCCTTCTTTTTTTTTTTTTTTAAGATTTTATTTATTTATTTATTTGACAGAGAGAGAAAGATTACAAGTAGGCAGAGAGGCAGGCAGAGGAAGAGGGAAAAGCAGGCTTCCTGCTGAGCCCAACTCAGGGCATGGCCCCAGGACCCTGAGGTCATGATCTGAGCCAAAGGCAGATGCTTAACGGACTGAGCCACCCAGGCTCCCCAATTTAAAGTCTTCTTATATGCACTACCAAACTGCCCTGCAAAATGATTTTACCAATTTATGCACACACTAGCAACTTATCAAATTAAGTACCCATTTCTCTGCATACTTACTCAGTATTTTTTTTTAAGTAAACGCTAGCCTCCAAGTGGGACTCAAACTCATGACCCCAAGATTAACAGTTGCATACCCTACTGACTGAACCAGCTGGGTGCCCCTTGTCAACTCAGTCTTTTAAAAGATTTTATTTATTTGAGAGAGAGAAAGGTAGGGCAAGGGAGAAGCAAACTCCCCGCTGAGCAGGGAGCCCAACACGGGACTTGATCCCAGGACCCTGAGATCATTACCCCAGCTGAAGATAGATGCTTAATCAACTGAGCCCCCAGGTGCCCCTCACCAACTCAGCTTTTATTTATATTTTTCATCTTTGCCAATTTGATAACAAAAAATAGGGCATTTTTTAAAGTTACATTTTTTTTATTACTAGTGAGGATGACCATCTTTTAATATTATTACTTAAGTGTAGTTGACATACAACATTACATTAGCTTCAGGTGTACACCATAGTGATTCAACATCTTTATTAGAAGTTCTGCTACACTCACCACAAGAGTAGACACCATCTGTCAACTTATAAGGCCATTACAATACCGTTGACTATATTCCTTGTGCTCTGTCTCTCATCCCCAAGATTTATTCATCCCATAATTGGTAGCTGTACCTCCCACTTCCCGTGGCCCACTTTGCCTAACTGTCCTCCCTTCCCTCTGGCAACCACCAGCTTGTTCTCTGTGTTTCTAGCTCGGTTTCTGCTAGGGTGAACATTTTTACGTGCTTAGTGCCATTTGTATACTTCTTATACTGTGCACTACTTGTTTGTATCCTTTTTTTTTTTAAGATTTTATATTATTTATTTGTCAAAGAGAAATTGAGAGAGAAAGAGAGAGCACACAAGCAGGGGGAGCAGCAGGCAGAAGGAGAAGCAGGCTCCCCGCTGAGCAAGAACCAGAGGAGGGACTCAATCCCAAAACCCTGGGATTATGACCTGAGCTGAAGGCAGCCACCTAACCGACTAAGGCACCCAGGAGTCCCTGTTTGTATTCTTTAAAATCCAACTTCCTCTCAAGCATTCATCATTATCTTGATTTAAAAGTGTGCATTAGGGGCGTCTGGGTGCCTCAGAGGGTTAAGCCTCTGCCTTTGGCTCAGGTCATGGTCTCATGGTCCTGGGATTGAGTCCCGCATCAGACTTTCTGCTCAGAAGGGAGCCTGCTTCCCTCCCCGCCGCCTGCCTCTCTGCCTACTTGTGATCTCTCTCTCTCTGTCAAATAAATAGATAAAAATCTTTTTAAAAAAATAAATTAAATTAAAGTGTGCATTAATCAAACTTCTCTCCTATGAGCTTCAAATATTTATTTTCCCCTGTTTTTCATTTGCCTTTAATGATGCTTTGATATTCAGAGGTAGGACGTGTTCTCATGTGTTTTCTGCCTACTGTAGGTGTTTTTGGGTTTTTTGTTCATTTGGGTTTGTTTTTACGTTATATGCTTTTATGCACTCAGTCCTGCATCCTGGTTGTTCCTGTTCTGGGCAGCTCGTGAGTCTAGGAATTCTGCCCCACGGCACTTCCAGCACGGAGGCAATAACCTGAGTCCTCACAGGACCAAGTTTTAGGAGAGAAAAAAGAAATACAACAAATTCAAAAGCCCACAGCCCTGAATGCTGCCAAAATTGGGCTGCCACTGGCTTCCAGGGAAATAAATTCCAAAGATAGTAAAAACTCTTAAATTCTCTTAAAGAGAATTCAGCTCCCAAACCTCAAAACTTGTCTGTTTTAATAGCTTTAGGGCTGTACACCATGGGGATCCCCAGCACACCATGTCCTTCAAGTCCTAAGCTCTTCCCTGCGGCTCCCCACTCCCTCTGAACAGGGATGAGAGCCTGGCTTAGGGAGGCCAGGAGTTCTCTTCCTAGCTCCCCTTCTCCTTGCTTCCATTTTAGGACATCTAAAGTCATGGCAATTTTAAGGCAAATGCCAGGTCTTTAATAACTTTAATAAAGTTATTAAAAAGAACCAGAAAGATTTAAAAGTCTTCTTTCTCTCTCTCTCTCTCTTTTTTTTTAATGAAAACTTGTAAGATGGCTCAAGTTTTACATTAAATTTAAGCCAAGGAAAGACACATAAATAAAAAAGAAAAACTTAAGGCAGGATTCACAGACAGTAAACATTGTCACTTTTGTGTCGCGAATCCAAGGGCCTGGGGAAGGCCTCCTCCTCACACATTCCCCAGAATGTCTCCCTGCCCCAAACTCACCATAAATGGTACCTTTCCAAAGTGCCTGATTCAATACCCAGAGAGAGCGGGTATGTGTGAATAACGTGAGAAATGTGGTCCTTCTTGGGAAGTGCTGGGGTCTATGAAGAAGGTGTTTGCCCCCAGGCTTCAGAGATGCAGACTGCCCTCCAGAAATAGAGGGGTGCTTATGGTTCTGTCTGATTTGCCCATTCCAGTTGAGAAGGGGCCCTTGACAGAGATGAGAGTCCTTTTGGCCTTGATGAAGGTGGAGGCGAGAGCTGGGAGGACAGTGCTGTAAGCAGGTGCTTACTCTGCCCATCAGGCCATCCGTCGTGAGGGAGATTACAAAGATGTTAAAGAGTATAAAAAACAGGAAATGGGACGTGGTGTTCACCCCCAATGTACACACTACTCCCAGAAGCTTGTCTAATTCTGAAGCCATACGGTCAGAACAACTTAATATTCAACCAGCAAACCCAGCTCACATCCCTGATTGTAAAAGGCTCCAGCCCAGCTCCTGCTCAGTGAAGCTGTGTTATAGAAATATTTTCTTGGGTACCTGGGTGGGCTCAGCCGGGTAAGCATCTGCCTTCGGCCCAGGTCACGATCCCAGGGTCCTAGAATTGAGCCCTGAATCGGGCTCCCTGCTCAGCGGGGAGTCTACCTCTCCTGCTCTCTGTCCCTCCCTTCCCACCTCCCTGTCCCCATGCTCTCTCTCTCTCTCTCCCCACTTCTCTCTCTCAAATAAATAAATAAAATCTTTAAAAAAAAAAAAAAAAGAATTATTTTCTGTAAACTGTAAACTGCCTGCTTTCTAGAGTTTTCTTTTCAGTGACCTTATTTTGCTATCCAGTTTCAATATTAATTCAGCATGGAAGGGGAGTGAAGGGATGTCCCAGCCTGAGCCCAAGCTGGGCTCTGAGCCAGGATTCAGATTCGTCTGGGCATGTCTGACGGGCTTGCCAGGAGTCTCTCAGCATGAGCGTTGGAGGAAGCTCATAGAAAACAACATCCTAAGGCAGTGGGTATGGGGGAATACATCACAGGTATCAGAGTCACCAGGGAAACTAAAAAATATGTATACCCCGCACAAATGCATCACTCATTCTGGTCGTGTGTGTATGTGTGGGTGTGTGGGGGTGTCTGTCTATCCACATACACGTTTGGGTGAGCACTGCTTTGGCCCCAAACCTGGCCCTGAGATGAACACAGATCAGCTTGCACCTGGGGCACCGAGGACTCCAGAGAACACAGGGCAGCTTTTGTACCTGCGAGTTCCCAGAGCTCTGAACACCCATGGCTTCCAGCACTTCAGAGACCGCCTGCATCCGACATTCTTAAACTGGAGACCATGGATTCCTAGGAATCCTAGAATAGGCTAGAGGGGGTCCCACAAACTTCCAGAAATGGCGTGCAACTTCCTGGGCATATGTGTTTTTCTGGTAAATGTTCTGTAAGTTTGTCAGATTTTGGAAAGAGGGTAGGATCCTCAAAAGGCTAAGAATTGTCAACTGCCAAGAAAACCCTGAGCAAGCAGATTTTATAAGATTTTGAGAATGCCTAATAATGACAGGCGTGGGCAAGGCCAGGAAAACACAATTTTTTCAGTGACTGTGACTTATTTTTACCTTGAGGCATCCGTGACCTGGCGAAAGTCTAGTTACATGGAAACATGAAATCCCACCTGTACTTCGAGCCCACCTCAAAGGCCCCCACCTCCTCCCCAGCCAAAAGTCACTGCTCCCTTGTCTCCCCCTTGTGTACCTCTTGTGACCCTTAACACTTTTTACCTTGTGTTTTAGCTCTGTGCCCATGTAGCATGTTTCTTCTACAAACCATAACCTTTGAGGTAAGAATCACATCTTACCCATTTTCTCTCTTATGGTGTCCAACATACAGCATGTTGACTGACTTACCACTGGATGAAGGAATGAACAAATTTGCAGATCCATCCTCTCTGCCAGAACTTTTTATCCTCTTTACTAAAAGCAACTAGTCTTATTTCCTCGTAAATTCTGCATTTAAAATATATTCCTTATACTTTATATTGCCAGCCAATTGGTTTACTTCTTTATGCATCATGCATGAATTCCATGCCTTATCTGTTGGGTTGGCTGTAAACTTCTTGGAGGGCAAGGGTCACCCGAACTGTGGAAACCCACGGGCCTCTGGAGAGGAACGCCCAGGGCTAATTCGTGTGTTCAGTGTCCCGAAGAGCTCACTCACCAGGACATCTTTCTGGAGAAGACACAGGCCTGGACAGACATGGTTTGGTAGAAAAGCAAAAAAGCAAATGCTGGTAGGCACTAAGCAAAAGAACAAAATCATCAGGCTGTGGAACTGAATTCTAAAGAGGAGAGAAGGGTGCCTGGGTGGCTCAGTTGTTAAATGTTTGCCGTCGGCTCAGGTCATGATTCTAGAGTCCCAGGATCCAGCCCCACATCAGGCTCCCTGCTCAGCAGGAAGCCTGCTTCTCTCTCTCCCACTCCCTCTCCTTGTGTTCCTTCTCTCGCTGTGTCTTTCTCTGTCAAATAAATAAATAAAATCTTTAAAATAAAAAACAAATACAGAAGAGAGAAACCAGGGAGAGAGCAGCCTGGACCTGTGAGAAGGAGAGCCCTGACAAGATGCCTGCCCCAGTGCAGAGGGGGTGTGGCTGGACCGCAGTTCCAAGCTGCCCGCATTGGCTCCCCCACATTCTGGAAGGGCTGCCAGGTTTTTTCTAGCCACGCTACCCTATTTGATTTGTTTCCTATTTGTGTCAGGCTTTTCTTGTGTTTCAAGAACCCTGGCTGCCATCACATGTAAAATGATGTCAGTGAATCATTTCATGTGCTAAGTCTGTTTTCAGAGTAGAACACTAGCAGAGTATTTTCAAAAGGATCTGAGCACATCCCTGATTATCAGGGAGAGGGATACACAGAAACACGGCAGCATTCTCTTTTTCTCCTTTTCTTCTCAGGTGAATGTTTACTTACTTCCATAGCCCCCCTACACATTAATACAGCCTTAATTCTCTATACAATCAACGTCTCTAGAAGACTCCATGATTCTTGCTGACCATTTTAGCGTAATGACTGAACTGCTACAGTAAGATTATTCTGGGGATGCCTACTTATGGTTGGGCAGAGTCATAAATGGTGACCGTTCCATGGGCAAGAGTCAAAAAAGTGCAAGTAGTAGTAAAAAAAAGACCAGGCCAATTAGTGGCTCCGTGGACAACAGTTGAGCTAGTGATTCTAAATGAACCTCTACTGCTCAGATGACAGCCCTAAGTCACAGGAGTAATTTTAGGGTGAATACAGTTAGATAAATTACATAATTTCCCATTGCAGATTTAGTTTATCTCAAGTTTAAAGTATTCATCATTCAATAGCATGCCCCAAGTGCCTATGCATGGGATCCACCATTAACCAGAACAAAGATCCTGGCATCAGCTGTCAGTCCTTGCGGTAATTTTGCATCTTCTCTAGATCTTAACTCTTGGAGGTCATTATCTTGCTTGTCTCTACTCTGAGCCCCAAATGAGTTTGTTTTCAGCTAAGTCTTTGCGTGTCATTAAGTTAGAATTTTAAAAATCTGTGTTCCATAAACTAATCCACGTATATGTTTTTTATAATCACTTCCTCAGTTTACTAGGATCAGCCAGTTCTGAAAGGGTCCAGTGTTGTCACAGCTGGGCTAGACTACACTACAAGGAAAGAGAATTTTTCTAGATCTCATTCAGCATCAGAATTGGGAACAAGAGCTGTCTGAGCCAACAGGGCTGAGGAATATGGGACAGAAAGAGCCCAAACCCTGGGGAGTGTGAGCTTGCTTAGCATTTGAGATTTTCTCTTAAGGAGCCCCAGCAAAATGTCAAACTTAGTAAGAAACCATACGATCCAAGACATATGTTCATAATTATTTAGCTTCTAAGTCCTTACCAGCTAATTAATTAGCGCTTATGTAAAGCATGGATTTGGAATCAGAAAACTTACATTCTTCACATACCAAGTTTTTTTCCTTAAGATTGATTTATATATTTGAGAGAGAGAACATGCTTGGGTGGGGAGGGGAAGGAAGGGGAGGGAGAGAGAATCCTGTGATTCTCTCCTTGCTGTGCATACAGCCCAAGGATACCCTGAGCTCCATCCCAGGGCCTGAGATCATGACCTGAGCCCAGATCAAGAGTTGGATGCTTAACCGACTGAGCCACCCAGGCACCCGCTTCCAGTACCAGTTTATGACTTGGGGAAAGATGCTTAGCTTTTCTAAGTCTTGGCCACCCCATCCGTAAAGTAGAGATAATAAAACCTGCCTCATCTTCCTCTCCACATTGTGAAAGTTAAGTGAGCAAGCATGTGAATGCTTTTTATAAACTGGAAAGAAGTGTAAAATTTTAATTATCATTACCAATTAACAATTCAACTTGAAGACTTTCTTAATTAAGCTCAATCTTAAACTTAGTAACAAGATGAACTTAAAGCTCTGCTTCGGGGGTGGCTTACATGTTTATTTTAAAATTCAAAGAAATGAAACAAATTCTAGAGGTATAATCCTATGAATAAAAATATTTTTACTTTCTTTTTTACTTCTTTCTTTCTTTCTTTTTTTAAATAAAAAATACCATTTCCTTCCTTTACTGAGGAAAATTTAGAGAAAAAAAAAGCCACTGGGGCCAGTTTTTTAATACACCCTTTATGGAGCAGATATTATTTGCTGAACTGCTAAGTGCTAAAGCAAAATGAGAATCAGTATTAGCTGGGGTGCCTGGGTGGCTCAGTCATTAAGTGTCTGCATTTGGCTCAAGTCATGATCCTGGGGTCCTGGGATTGAGCCCCGCATCAGGCTCCCTGTTGGGTGGGTTGCCTGCTTCTCCTTTTCCCACTTTCCCTGCTTGTGTTCCCTCTCTCGCTGTGTCTCTCTCTGTCAAATAAATAAAATCTTAAAAAAAAAAAAAAAAAAAGAATCAGTATTAGCTGCCCATCCTTCCAAAGGGCTCCCATGTTTGACTGTTAAGAAAATCTTGTTCTCTCAGATCCACTACTTTGATTTTCCACCATGGAAATGTTGATTACTTGGTCCCAAAGTGCATAAAGCCCTTTTTGCTGGGATAAGCAAAGCTTTGGCACTTTTGGTATCCTTGAACCAAAACGATCCTACAGATTTGGCTGCTCAGATAGGCTGACTGATGTTCAGATATTTATGAGTAAGCACATAACTGAGGGATACCCTTATAATGCAATAATTCTTAAGTCCACATCTGCCAACCTCCAGGGCATAATTAACATTATTTTATTTTATTTTATTTTTAAAATTGCGCCCTGTACAACACAGCCCTCAGGTGCTTCTAGAGAAAATGAGCACATTATAACAAATATAATATTATAGAATAATAGCTTCAGCGAATTAAAAATAAGAACCCATAAAATAGTCCTATTGCCAGGCCACAGGGGAGGACCAAGTCCTTTAACCACTAAGACCATTAGATGCTTTAAGACTTTTCCTTTCTTCAAGCCAGAGACACTGGAGTTGGTAGAGGGAAGAACAACTAGAAGAGGAAAGCCGTGAGCTTCATTCAGAGCGCACGGTTTCCTAGCGGGACCACGACAAGTTCCTGAGTCACTTACGGTAAAGGGCTGACGATGCCCTGATGCCCATAGAGTCAGGTTTGGTTTCTTTTCTCGAGACGCATGGTCCAACTTTAAATAACTAACTGAAGACTTCAGTGCTTCGCTTTCCTGCTAGACTTAGATCTGATGTCATTTTCTTCATTTTCCCAAATAGGAAAAGTTCCATATTATTTTAAAACTTAAATAGACCCTATCTATTCCATACTACAAATCATAACACTGACTATAAATATATAAATGTACACACGCATACACACAGGTACACACATACACTCCCACGTCTACACCTGAACTTACAGCCCTTCTGTGGATGACCACACAGGATAACAGGACTCATCGACTAGCCAAGATACAAAGCCAGTCCACTAGGGGTTTTTAAATTAAGAGTGTACTCTAATTTTTCCTTAAGCCTCCACAAAGTTTTGCATTGCTATCAAAATATTTTTGGAAATTCTGTAATGTTTCTCCTTTTCCCTTGGCTTCTTATTTCTGGCAAGGACTAAACCCCAAAATATCTTTCCTCTGGGACACTGAAATAACTGTCCCAAAGCAGCTGCCAGAGCCATAGCTATTCAGAGATTTGGGACAGATTTCCAAGGAAGGCCACTTGCAACTTGAATTTTTTAGTCAAAAGCTCCACTTTCTGAGATTCTCAAAGAACAGGTGTGCGAGGCGGGGGGTGGGGTGTTGCTGTCTCCTGGATTCTCTCATTTTCGTTCATGACTCCTTCTGCAGTTTCACTTCCCTTTCTTCCCTCCTCTTGTCTGCCGCCCACCCTCCTCTGGGTTTTATTTTAGATGTAAAGAAAAAAATCAACTCATCTCTCCTTCTCCCTGGCCCCCGCCTGCCCCCGCCCCCCGCCCCGTGCTCTGAGGTTGTATCTCTCCTCTGCTGATTTTCCAAAAGCTCCCTTACTATAATGGTGCCATTACTGGGTTCTTCTTACCCAGCGCTGCCTCCCTTAAGTTTAGAACTCTGCAGAGGGCGTATCTGGTAGACTGAGAGAAGAAGAAAGAGGTCTCCACCACCAAGCCCAGCTGCCTGACTGGCCCAGACTTGGGGGTTTCCTGCAGACAAATAAGGTTTGGACTCGTTATGTAGCACACGGGGACCTTTACATCAGTGGTTCTCAACCCTAGTCACATCTCAGAAGCGCCTGGGAATTGTTCCCAAAAATACCTTTGTCAAAAAAAGGAGAAAAAAAAAAAAAAACCCTTTGTCCAGGCCCCGTTGAACTGAATCTCTGGCCTGGGCCTGCGCGTTGCAATTTTTTTTAACAGCTCCCAGATGATTCTATTGTGCAGCAGGATTAAAAACCACTGATTTAGAGTCCGCTTGTGGAAGTTATCCAAGCCTGAGCTTTCTCCCTTCCTTCCAAATACACCCCAGGAGATTCCTCTGCCTGCTCTCACACCAGAGATTTCTGGGAGCCAGGAAATCGAGTATGGCAGCCTCGGGAATGCAGTTTAGTTTTAGAAAATAAGAAGGCTGAAGAGAGAGGATGGTGCCAGGACTGGAGGAGGCTGGTCCTGGAGGTCCCCCCACCCTGCCCAGCCTCCTCCCCCCTGGGCTGCAGCGGCACACAGCTGGTGTACATGAGGCCACCTCCTCTCCCTGGGGCCTGAAACTCCTAGAACTTGGCAGATGAGACACTTCAAGCATCGTGATGCTCAGTTTCTTGCTTGCCTGCGTGGGAGAGAGGAAAAGCGAAGTCGTGGAGAACAACTGGAGACTCAGAAACTACGATACAGAGACTCGGGAGAGGAGCACATCCCAGTCAGCAAAAGCACAACTTAAAAATGAAGTCATAGCTATCTTGAAAGGGTTAGGATGCAGGAACAAGAATGATTTCACATGCAGATTGCAGTCAGAGAGACAGACGCTCAGCTGCTGCGGTGACATAGTCCACTCCTGGTCACACAAAAGCTGGGAAGAAAGTGGTTCCTGAAGCCCAAATCACCACGACGGTCCCTTCAGACTCTCCAGCTGCTCACCAGGCTGTTAGGAAAGGATAAGGAGTCCCTCCCTTGAAGCCCAGAGTTCTCACAAACTCCAGGGGTTTTCAAACCTCCCCCACCCCCCACCCCTGTTGCTGAGGCAACTGGCAGGCACCATCCAGCTCTTCTAGGCCAGTGACTCTGCTGGGCCAGGGGCCTGCCCCATGCTTAGCTTTTGCTCAGAGTTCCTTGGCTCTCTGCCTGCCTTCTTCTGGCACACTGATGGCTGATGTTGCACTCTTGGCTTAGTCCAAACAGAGAAGGTTCTCCCTGCCTCCACCCATCGTTCCTCCAATCTCTCTCTCTCTCTCTCTCCCCAGACGTCTCCGAGTTTACATGGGAAAGCATACTCTCACAGCCTATTAAAGAAACCTTCTAAAGTCATGCCTTCCCCACAGCCTCTGGCATCCAGTGTATCCCCTGTATCCAGGCAGTGTGTCAAGTGGGCTGAATGGGAGGGGGTGACTCTTTTGCATGCTCCGGATTGAGCTCCTAAATGTTTCTGGGTTTCCTCTGCCATGGTTTCGATTTCTGAACATTTAGAACTCAGGTCCTCGCCCTGAGAAACAGCCATGAAAAGCATGGGCAGAAGGACTGATGCAGATGTGCGATGTGGATGTGTTCCAGACACCAGGGAGTGAGGGCTTTCCGTTGTCTGTCCCTCCCCCGTTCACGCAACCTTGGCGCTTCCAACATAAAAAAGTTCCATTACTTAGAACTTACAGTATGTTTCTTCCATGTTTCTTCCCTCCCCCTCCCGCCGAAAGCAAATTCAAGCAAAGGTCAGAAGTAACTGAATGATCTCTCTTTCAGATTATGAACTGCCAAGAGTCCTGGCCCCTGCTGAAAAGTACCCCAAACCAACAAATGTCTACCTGGGCTGGTCTCCAGTGCTCCTTCCCGGAAGGACACTAGTCACCCAGCCTGATGCCTCTGGGGCTAGGGCTGGGCCCTTCATAAAGCTTCATCATAAATTAGCAAACATGTGCGGCTCCCAACTTTAAGATAAAGGTTTTTTGTTTTTATTTATTAATGAAATGAAACCATGTAACCTACTGCATTTTTATTTAACGCCAATAGTTAGATCTGGACACTGAATGTGATATATCTTTTAAACTTGCCAGAGTGATCACATACCAAGATTGGGGTCAGGGAATGCCTTAAGGCAGACCCTCCTACAGGAGGAGCCCAGCAGGGAATGCCCTCCTGGAACTAAGGCTCCCTGCTGCAGGGGTTTCTTGCCTTGTTTCATTTTTAGAAACCAGAAAAACACAGAAGGGTTCCAGTTCTAACCATCCCACTCAGGCCTGGCCTCAGGCAAAGGAAACAAGCCAGGAGAGTCAGGCCAGGCTTCCAGCCCCTACCTGTCACCATGAAAGTCAAGGACCCAGTCAGCGACCCTATACTCCCTAGCCCCGGGTAGACAGAAGTAGCTCAGGGGCACACACATTCCAGAAATCTCTGAGTACAGGACAGAAGGGAAGAAAAAGCAGAGAAGTATGTCAGAAAGTCAATATAATAATCATGATGATGATGATTATGATAATAATAATAATAAACATAATGGCCACTAGGACTCTTATCCTGGCTCTCCTACTTAGAGGCTTGGTGACTTGAGCATTTCACCTCTCTCTTTCTCCACCTGTTACATGATGATGATTATCTACCCAGAACCTTGTCCCAAGAGCCGTGATAAGAACCAGATGAGATCACGTAAAAAAAAATTTTTTGAAGACGACAAAGTTGGTTTGTAAACTGTTCAGAATATTCATTCTTTTTAAGACTATTTAACATCAGTATGCAAAACCAGATACCACACCTAAATATTATACCAGGTAAATGAAATCTTAGCCATCTATTGATGGTTAAATAGGCATACTGTATATTTCTTAAAATAAATTAATGTTACTGGGAAATACATAAATACCCCCATTGCATAAAGCCAGTTACAGCATTTGCTAAAGTGGGCTTCTACCTCTTGGGCCAGTACAGTTTCAAGGGTCCCTAAGGCGTGCTCTATACAACTTTGAGTGGGTGGTGCAAGTCTTTAGCTAAACCACATAAAAATTGTTTCTATTCTCATTGAATGCTGCTATCTCTATGATTTGTGAGTAGGCTGCTCAATGAGTTCAGAAAAACATTTCCTTCTAGCTCCAGCTGGCAAGATGTCAAGATTGAAAAACACATTTCCTGATTCTCTTTCTTGCCCCAATTGGGATGGATGACCCTAATTCTCACCACCCCATTTCCTTAAGCCATTAGCAGTGATTGAATCTCTGCCCATCCCAATGAGCCTCACACAGACGATTTTAATGCACAGCGGCACCCGTAATAGAGAGAACTATGTTGTGAAACTTCAAATTCACTTTTAATTTCATCTTTGACAGACCAAATTGAAGCCATGGGTTATACTTTGTTATGGCCGCTTAACACTAGCTGGAGATTTCAGGCACCCTCTGCTTTGTAAGTTTCCCTCTCCCATTAGCCTCAGATCAACTAAGAAATCTTCCACCTCTCTCCTGATGGCTTTCAGTTCACAGGAGTCCATCCATCATCATGGGGGGAGGTCATATAGAAAGACAGCCAGAAGCCAATGTCCTTGAGGAGTTGGGGATCCAGCAGAAGAAACGAGACAGTCAAGTGTCCTCTGCCTCTCCATACATTCACACACACTTGTTGCATGCTGCTGAGTGAGGAAGGAGTTTCATGAAACACACAAGAGCACTGCCAGCAAGATTCACTCATTCTTAACCAGGCACCACTTGCCGCAGAAGCTTGAGAGAAGACAAAGATAATACAGGCAACCCCACCATGGACTGCTCCCCCTTGCCACACCATGGACTGCTCCCCCTTGCCACTCTCTCAATAAGCCCACAATGAACTATGATCCCCATTAGATCCCCACTAGACAGATGAGGCACCAGAAGGCTTGCAAAGGTTGTGTACTGGGGGCACCTGGGTGGCTCAGTTGGTTAAGCATCCGCCTTTGGCTGAATCCAGGGATCAAGCCCTGCCAAACCTCCGGCTCCCTGCTCAGCGGGAGTCTGCTTCTCCCTCTAACTCTCTCGCTTCTCATGCTCTCCCTCTCTCTCTCCCAAATACATAAATAAAATCTTTAAAAAAAAAAAAAAAAGCTTGCATACCTTGCCTAGTATATCATAGATGCTTGCTGCAGAGCAAAATTCCAACCGAGATTTATCTGATTCCCAAGCTTCTGCTTCTAAACCCTTATACTCAGCCGGCTTCCTTGTCTACAGGAGTCAGTCAGGAAACCTTTGGGCTCTTCAGGGCGGTGTGTGCCTTGCACTGAGGGAAAAGAGGGGATGACGTCACGCAAACTGCACAGTGTGTATACCCAGGGCCCAAAACGCTGCCCAGTATACGGTAGAAGCTCAATGTCTATTGAATGAATGAACAGAAGGAAAAATGAGAAATGGTACAAACAAAGGCAAGAGATCAGTATAAGGACAGAGAGCAAAGGCGGGGAAAGGGAAAACGAGAATGTAGAAGGGGAAAGAAGAGCAGAGACCGCAGCGCAGCGGAGCTCACGGCAGCAAGGCTTAGGTACCGAGGTCAGCCAAGCCCAGTGGAGTGAAGAAGGCTGCAAATTCTGGGGTGAGGGGCTTGATTCCGTTCTATGCATGACTGCTAACTAAATTCCAAAAGAGGGGCCTCATAAGGCGGACGCCATCACTGAGAAGGATTAGTCCAGCTCTGTTGCGTGGGAGGGGCTGGAGGTAGAAGGACCAGAGACTGTGACACCAGCAGGTGACTGATGAACTCACTAGGGAGGACCCCGGGGGCTCTGACAGGTGACCCAGGTAAGAGTTGAGCACAAAAAAAAAAAACCCAAAAACAAAAAACAAACAAGCAAACAAAAGCAAAACAAAAGAAAATGGAGCTAAGCACCAACTTGTGTCTCAGTTAAACAGACGAGAGCGTTGGGCCTGCCATTGTGTCCGCATTGTTTCCAGCAAGCAGAGGACAGCGGGGTCCTGCAAGCCCTCTTCCTCCCAAGCAAGCAAGGAGATGGACATACTAAGAAAATAAGCAGCTCAGCCTCATGGCACAAAGAATTACTTCTAAAAATCTCTGGTCGCCAGGTCAAAAGAATTGGCGAATTGGCTACCAGTCTGAGCAAGTGGTTGGTTGCAAGTGCTTTTAATAATCTTCACGCACCAGAGAATTTTTTTTTTTTAAAGCCCTCAAATAGGAGCAGTTCCTTTGTCAAATTTAGATGGATCATCTCACTAATAAGAGTCATGAACCATAGGTAGCCATTGCTATAAAGACTCCCCCAGCCAATGGCAAACATGTTGAGAACAAAGGCAGAGCCTTCTCCTTTTGGGGGAACCTCACAGTGGGTTCAGGTCAGAGGATGCAGAAATGAGAGCCTCACAAATATTTACTACACTGGAGTTTTAACAACAAGAGCAATCAGAAAACTTAATTTTCTGGGGTAGAATGTGCTAAAATACCACCCCCAAATCCTTTCTGTGTAATGAAGCTCTCCCTGTGAAAACTCGGGCCCTACCTTGCAGGGCTATTCTCTGTCAGGTACCATTTCTCCTCCGAGAACTACAATCACGGCTGCTCTTTTCTCAGGATGAAAAACAGATACCAAGCAAGTCTTTGCGTTAATTCAGCAGCACAAGAACGAGTTGTGAAAATTCCCTTTGCCAGAGAAGCAATCGGCTGTTTTACTACTCACCCAGCAGCCTCTATTTCCCACTTGGTACTATATTTATGGCTTTTATGGGGCTAAAAGAGGCTAGGAACTCCGTGTTGGACAAATTTGATATCTGTCCAACTAATGATAACAATTCACATTTAAGTGCATATTGTTAAAATCGTAATCTCTGTCCCAGACTCGAAGCTATTTTGTAATACAGGTATTTTCAAGACTTTCAGATGCCAAACGGCTCCCCACTCTAGCAAATGATCTTACTGTTCAGCCAGTCAGGGGTTTGGTCTTGCACAGAGTCAGTTTCGACAAAGTTCCTGAAACACAACGTGATCTGAGAAATCAGAAAGTAGGCAGTGCATGTTGCTGTTATGTGATTATCACTCAGTTTCTGGGGGGGGGGGCTCGTGCTGAGTGGTTCTGCTCCAGCATTCACCCCCAACACCTCCACGCACTTACCTACCTGCCCGCTTTCCTCTGGTGGCTCATAGACCTTTGCTTTGGACTTTGCACGACACAGTTCGGGCCTTCCCTAATTCTGAGCTGCCAAGACTACAGTACGTAGCTGAAACACTTGAACACTCATGTGGAAGGAACTCAGCTTCTGCTTTTGGGTCATTTAGTAACGGTTGCTCTATTTCCTTTTCTTCTGTTAAGCAACTCTATTTCCACAGAAAAAAAATATAACCAATGAATGATTCTTTTTATTGTTGTCTTACCAAGTACTGAAAGCAGTGATCATGAACTAAACCATGCCAGACGGTTCCATAACCTACCCTGTGCTCAGAAAGCAATGTCACATCTGGCTGTGTGACAGGAGCCCTTTCAGACGGGAAATAAGAAAGAACTTAAATGACACAAAAAATTGTTTTTACAAGGGAAAAAGAAGCATGGTTTAATTGTGATTTGATTCGACAGGAGACACACGTCCTGCTTGGAGCAAAAATACTGAGACTCTTGGGCAAATTATCAGGTTGATATTGAGTACACCTGTTTATTTTTTCTGCCTTTTGCCAGATGCTCAGCTCCACGGCCTGGTCTAGAACCTAAATATATCCTGTTAAAATATAGGAGGAAAGTGGTTGCTTTCTTCCACAGGAAGACTTAACCTATAAATAAACACTATCACTGCCGCCATCCATTCTCAGGACTGCATTCCTGACTTCCTACCTGCACCAAGCAAAGCTGTGTCTCGGTATCACCTCAACCACCCTGCTATTGTGTAGGTGAATTAACTGCGACAAGATGAAGCGATTTTCTCGAGACCCAATCACCAAAGCTAGAACCCAGGTGTTCTTTGACCCAAGGTTATACAAGTAATGATTGAAAGGTGGTATCATTCCCTGATTTCCAGCTTCCAGCAACACCCAACTTTCCGGCCCATAGCGTCCGCCTCAACACACCTAACCTGGGCGTTGCACCCAAAGGGAATGTCTTACTGTTGTTGTACCATGTGTTTGGATGTAGTTTCTTCTAGGCCATTTGGTTGACTGCTGCCTGTCTCAGATGCAGGGGTAATATACAAAATACTTAACAACTAAGATGGCCTAGGCACTCACCAATCAGAATGGATACTGGGAAAACTCCAGAGCCCTGCTCCCTGGGAGCCCTCTCATTTTTCATCGCTTCCCAGGCATCCCTCCCCCCACTTCTGACCCTACTAGAGAACAGGCAGGCATTGGCCAAATGGCTTAAGGGTTACATGCCCTTGCCGGGCTCTAATGGGCCAGGGAAGAACTGGTGACTGCACACGGCCCTTGGAATCGCTGCCTGGGAACAGGATGCCTGGCCCGATTGGAGGCAGCCCAGCACTGAGTCTGGCTCCAATCCAGGCTGGTTCCAAGCCAGGAGGGAGTATGTGACAATGGGTGGCGAGTGCTCCCCAGTTCCTCAGTTGAGGCTGGAGGTGAAAAAGGGGAGGGTTTGTTAAAGGCAGATCTAAAATAGGAGTAGCCAGAGAATATGGGGTGAAGTCATTAGAGAAGAATGATGGATTCTCAGAGTCTGCTGTAGACTGCACTGGAAGAGATTTTTTTTTTAAAGTTGCTTTTATCATCTCCTAGAGAATATAAGGGTCCCTCATAATTTTAGTTCAGTGATAGAAACTAGGCACATGCTAACTGGAAAGAGCATGCATAGGCTTTAGTGTTCCACCAATCTGGTCCAAGCTCCTTCCTCGTCAGGAAGAGAGCACACTTCCTATTTACCTAGAAATGATGCATTGGCAGAGAGAGTTCACGGATTCCAGATGAGTGTAGGAAAAAGGAAGTTAGTGGATAATAATTTGTCAGTGCTTCTCTACCATAATGCAAGAAAGATGGAACTCTGTTCTCCATGACTGGTAGTTTTAAACAGAAGCATTTGTAGGAAAAGTACAGCTAGGATAACAAGCTCCCCTTGTCTACAGGCTATGTTCCCTGAGAACAGCCAACTCCCTCTGCCCTTATTCTACACCCAACAATCTGCCTTCAGATCTACAATCCAGTTTCCTGAGTAGACTTGCTTTAGAGCATCCTGTATACATAACTGGCCCCAATGTTCAAACAAAGCCTTCTCCTATTGCATTGTTTTTCATACTGGAGTCTTTAATCAAATACTCAGAAGTCCATGAATTCCTTAGGATAATCTTCAAATGTTGTGTTTTCATTTGAAAGATACATACAAAAATGTTAGCAAAAGTATCACCTGGATCACCACCTTTTTACAGAGTAATGCCATGTACTATCAATGCCCACACTGGATTTACCTTTAGGGCTGTCTCAATCAGGTGACCATTTAACGTCTCATAATGTAAGTATGAAAGCAGTATTTGTCAAATGGGGATATAGTCAACGGTCCACAAGTTCAAGTCTGAGAAACACTTCCTATTATAAATAACATGACAAGCCAATTTATACATCAGTCTCTTGTAAGTTTGACTATGATGAATTAATCCCTCTCAACTTAATCATCCTGAGTGAAAGGGCCCAATAATTCTTGCATTTGGAAAGCTAAGGATCAGATCTGTGGTATCTGTCCCAATACACTTCCAGTCAGTGAAGCAACAAGCCAGGTGGCCTCCTCCTGCAAAGCTCTGCTCTCTTCTATGTGACACATGGTTTGTGACCAGCTAATCAGACAAACTAATCTTAGAATTGAAATAGAAGACCTTTTGATCTCAGGTAAGCCCTCTAATCTCCGCTCTCAACTTTGTCAAATGCAGGCACAGCTACTCCTACTACTAACAGGGATGTTGGGCTGATCACTTCAGACTTTCTGCCGTGCCAGTCTGTCTGGCCTTGCTCCTGCAGTACCCTTAAGGGGATGACAAATGTGCCAAGGGACCGATGAGACGGGAGAAGGATGAGAAAGAACATTTGTAGAAAGACCCCTGAGGTGTGAAGGGTAGCTCTGACAGGACTCTGAGAAGTTTCTTTAGGCAAATGGTGGATCTGAAAGACACCTCCCAGTCTGCCGGCAGAATAGCAGTCTGGGATGCAAAAAACAAAGAAAGGGGACTGGTTGGCTCTTGTGTGTGACTGGAAGGGCAGAGGTGGATCAGGCTTCAGGTGTGGGCTCAGCACTGCCCTCAGAACAATTTCTTCCTGCTACTCTGCCCTGCCAAACACAGCATTGGCTCCACCCTCAGGCTGGCTCCCCTCATGAACACAGGATGGCTGCCAGCAACATGCAGACCACACAGGCTTCCTTATTGGGACATGTTTCTGCTCAGCATTCCAAGTGAAAATTCCAAGATTCACCCTGATTAGAGTCCTCATTGATACCTCTCTTCTCCAACATTCACATCTAATCAGTCAGAAAAAGATTGGTTCTGCCTTCAAAATATATACAGCATGCAACCACCTCTCCCCACATCCACTGCTACCCTCTGTTCCCAGCCATCAGCATTTCATCAGGCTTATCAGAGGCATTTTCCGGCTTCTGCTCCTTTCCCCCCTATAGCAGCCTGGATGATACTTTAAAAATGTAAGTCAGATCATGTCACTGCTCAGAATCTTCCAGTGGCTCCCCATCTCACATGAGTATAAGCAAATGGCCTTGCAATACCCTGTAAACACATGACCTGGCTTCCTGTACTCTTTCAGACCTCAGCATCCATCACAACCTTCCTTTCTCATGCTAGGTGTACTCAGATTCTGATCAGGGACATTAGACTGACTGTCCTCTTTGCCTGGGACATGCAGCTTCTGAAGAGCCACATGGCTCACCTTCAAGTCACTCTGCCAATGAGACCTACCCAGGATGGCCCATTGAAAACCAAAAGGCCCACAAGACTCCCTGCACTCAAAACCTCCCTATCCTCCTTATTTTTTCCTACAGTACTGCCCAACTCATGTATTTATCAATTTATCAGTTCTTTCCTCCTAGTTAGAAGGTAAGAGATCTATGTCTGTTTGTTTCACTGATACAGGTGCTCAAAAAACTTTGTTGAATGGTTGGTTGGATGGATGGATGGATGGATGGATGAATGGGACAGGCTCTGACACCCTATCTACCTCTGAACTCTTTGTAGCGGGGAATGCCTACGGCCATGAAGTTAGGAGTGGGACCTACCAAAGTTGGGCCATGCTGTGTGTCTCCAAAGCCTGGAATTTCAATTATGCTCTAAGAAAGAAACTGATAAGAATCAACAGATAATCAATGAGGTGAGCCGTACCTGTGGTGCTTATTAAAAATGATCACTCTCAGATCTAACCACAAACTTACAAATCAAAATTTCAAAGGGCAGGGATTATAAATCTCCTTCATTAGTCACGTGTATAAACACATGGCAGGAGCAATACAGGTATACTATGAAGCATAACAAGTATGACAAAGAGAACTGAGATATAATAAACAGTATTAACTCATGAGAAGAAAGAGAGTTTAAATGGAGCAAAGAAGATGTTCTTGGATTTAGGAAAAGGAAACCCAAAGGCTCAAACCTGGGAACAGTTTTCTAGTACCACCAAAGGGACAAAAACTAGATCTTGGGATTACAGATAATCTGGTCCCTAGACAGGACTCTGAGGTAATTCATCAGACTCCACAGTGGGAACCAGTCTGCAGAAGCATCATATCAGCTTATTAGGGCTACCCTAACAAAGCTTAAACTAACTAGCTGGTTTAAACAGTTTATTATCCCACAGTTCTGGAGACTAGACCTTTGAGATCAAAGTGTCAGCAAAATTGATTCCATCTGAGTAAGGGCTGTGAGGAAGCATTCCTTCTGTGCCTGTCCCTCAGCTTTTGATGGTTCACTGCTAATCTTGGGTAACCTATAATCTTGGTGTGTAGAAGTATCACCCCAATTCCTGAATCTCTGCCTTCATCTTCACATCATTTCCTCCCTCTGTATGTATCTGTGCCCAAATTTCACTTCTTTTTTAAAATTTATTTATTTATTTATCTGAGAGCAAGTGAGCAGGGCAGGGGGTGGGGGGGGGTAGGTGGAGAGAGAAAGAGAAGCAGACTCCATGCTGCACATGAAGCCCGACCCGGGGCTCAATCTCAGGACCCTGAGATCATGACCTGAGCCAAAACCAAGAATCAGCAGCTCAACTAACTGCACCACCCTGGGGGCCTCTCCACTTTTTGCTATTATAAAGAGATGTTATGGGGGGGAAGGCGGATGTGGAGAGGGTGGTTGGGTTATGGACACTGGGGAGAGTATGTGCTATGGTGAGTGCTACGAAGTGTGTAAGCCTGATGATTCACAGACCTGTACCCCTGGGGCAAATAATACATTACATGTTAATAAAAATAATTAATTTAAATAAATAAATAAATAAATACAGGATAATTGTATTTATTGTAATGTTTAAAAAGAAAAGGTAATGTTACAGAAGCATATGTACTGATGTATACGGCTGTTTACATCCTATTGTTAAGGAACAAATGCAGGATTTATATTTATACATATATATGTCTATATGTGTAATTATACATTTAAAATATTTCCTTTTGGGGACACCTGGGTAGTTCAGTCAGTTAAACATCTGCCTTTGGCTCGGGTCATGATCCTAAGGTCCTGGGATGGAGTCTTGCTTCAGGCTCCTTGCTCAGCAAGGAGTCTGCTTCTCCCTCTCCCCCTCCCCCTGCTTGTGCGCTTGCTCTCTCTCTCTCTCTCTCTCTGACAAATAAATAAATACTTTAAAAATTTTTCCTTCTAAATATTTACACACACAGGCAAAAATCTGGAAGAATATATATATTTTTTAATTTGCAGGAGAGAGAAAACACAAGAAGGAGGGCAGAGAGAGAGAGAGGAGAAAAAGAAACTTAAGCAGACCCTGCACTGACACAGAGTCCAACACGGGGCTCGATCTCATGACCCTGAGATCATGACCTGAGCAGAAACCAAGAGTCAGTCTCTTAATAGACTGTGCCATCCAGGTTCCCCATGGAAGAATATTTCTAAGTTGAAACTGTTATGATTTTTGGGAGCTGGGGTTCTGGTTAGATTATTATTTCCTTTTGTTTGCTTAAATCTCTATTTCTTGATTTTTCCACATAAATATGCAATATTCAAAAATGGTATTTTTGTCACTTATATATAATTAGATTACCATTTTGTTAAATTTCATGCCAGTTTATAGGACTAGAATTTGCTTTTCACATTTTTATAGTCATATTTAATTAATCTCTGCATCTGAAGGAGAGTTTTTAAGTGTTTCTTCTTTGTTCAACAATAAAATTATCATTGTTTTTATTCTATTTATTTAAACTAAAAAAGAAGAAATGTTCACCCATTTCTCTTACTTCCACCAGCCTTGCCCCTGTTCTCTGTATCTATGAGCTTATTTATATATTTTTTTGGTTTATATGCCATATATAACAGAGATCATAGGATATTTGTCTTTGTCTTATTTCACTTAGCACAATACTCTTAAGTTCTGTCCATGTTGTCACAAATGGCAATATTTCAGTCTTTTTTATGGCTAAGTAATATTCTGGGGGGGAGGGGTATACCCTAATTTCTTTAGCCATTTAGCCATTTATCCATGAATGGATACTTAGGCTGCTTACATGTCTCACATTGTAAATAATGCAGCAACGAACATGAGGGTGCATGTATCTTTTTGAATTAGTGTTTTCATTTTCTTCAAATAAATACCTAGAACCAGAATTGCCAGATCATGTAGTAGCTCTATTTTTAATTTTTTTGAGGATCCTCCACACTATTTTTTATCATAGCTCTGCTAATTTACATTCCCATCAAGGGTACAGAAGGGCTCCCTTTGCTCCACAACCTCACCAACATTTGTTATTTCTTCTTTTTGATAACAGTCATTCTAACATGTGTGAGGTGTTATCTCCTTGTAGTTTTCATCTGCATTACCCTGATGATTAGTGATGATTACCTTTCCAAGAACCTCCTGGCCATCTGTGTGTCTTCTTTGGAAAAATGTCCAGATTCTCTACCCATTTTTTAAATTGGATTCTTTGGGTTTTTGCTATTGAGTTGTGGAGTCCTTTCTGTATTTTGGAGACTAGACCCTTATTAGAGATATGATTTGCAAGTATTTTGCCCCATTCAGTAGGTTGAGCTTTCATTTTGTTGATTGTTTCCTTTGCTGTGCAGAAGCTTTTCAGTTTGATGTAGTTCAACGTGATTATTTTGCTCTTGTTGCTGTTGCTTTTGGTGTCAGATTTAAAAAATAATCACTAAGGGGAGCCTGGGTGGCTCACTCAGTTCAGTGTCTGACTCTTGATTTTGGCTCAGGTCATGATCTCAGGGTCGTGGGATCAAGCCCTGTAACGGGCTCTGCACTGAGCGTGGAGCTTGCTTAAGATTCTTTCTGCCCCTCCCCTCACTCCCTGTTCTCACATGCACTCTCTCTCTCTCTAAGATTTTATTTATTTACTTGACACAGAGACAGAGAGATCACAAGTAGGCAGAGAGGCAGGCAGAGAGAGAGGGGGAAGCAGGCTCCCTACTAAGCAGAGAGCCCGATGCAGGGCTCGATCCCAGGACTCTGAGATCATGACTCAGACGAAAGCGGAGGCTTAATCCACTGAGACACCCACGCATCCCCTCTCTCTCTCAAAAAAAAAATCATCACCAAGACCTATGTCAAGATCTTACCATCTATGTTTTCTTCTAGCAGTTTCACAGTGTCAGGTCTTACATTCAAGTATTTAATATTTTAATTTAATTTTTGTGCGTGTTTTAAGATAGTGGTCTAGTTTCATTCTTTAGCATGGGACTGTCCAATTTTCCTAAGACCATTTGCTAAAGAGACAGTCCTTACCCCATCGTATATTCTTTGCTTTTATAATTGACCGTATGTTTGTGGGTTTATTTCTGGACTCGCTACTTTGTTCTACAGTCTATGTGTCTGTTTTTAATGCCAATACCATATTATTTTAATTACCATACCTTTTTAATAGTTTGAAATCAGGAAGTGTGATGCCTCCAGCTTTGTTCTTCTTTCAAAAGATTGCTTTAGCTATTTGGCCTTTTTTATAGCTCCATACAAATCTTAGGATTTTTTCTATTTTTCTAGGATTGTTCTATTTCCGTGAAAAATGCCATTAGAATTTTGGTAGAGGGGCGCCTGGGTGGCTCAGTGGTTTGGGCTGCTGCCTTCGGCTCGGGTCATGATCTCAGGGTCCTGGGATTGAGCCCCGCATCGGGCTCTGCTCCGCAGGAAGCCTGCTTCTCTCTCTCTCTCTCTCTCTCTCTCTCTCTCTGCCTGCCTCTCTGCCTACTTGTGATCTCTGTCTGTCAAATAAATAAATAAAATCTTTAAAAAAAAAAAAGGAATTTTGGTAGAGATATGGGTAGTATAGACTTTTTAACAATATTCATTCTTCCAACTCACGAGCACAGAATATTTTTCCATTTATCTCTGTCTTCTTCAGTTTTTTTCATTAATGCCTTGTAGTTTTTAATATACAAGTTTTTCATCTCCTTGCTTAAATTCTTTCCTGGGTATTTTATTCTTTTTGATGCAACTGTAAATGAGATTGTCTTAATTCTCTTTCTGATAGCTCATCATTAGCATATAAAAATACAACATATTTTTGAGTATATATTTTGTACTCTACACTTCTATTGAATTTGTTTATTCTAACAACTTTTTGGTGTATTCATTAGGGTTTTCCTGTATATATTATTATGTCATCTGCAAATAGTGAATTTTACGTCTTTCTTTCCAGTTTGGATAACTTTTATTTCTTCCTCTTACCTAACTGCTCTGGTTACTACTTTCAATACTATGTTGAATAAAAGTGCAAGAGTGGTCATGCAGGTCCTATTTCTGGTCTTAGAGGAAAAGCCTTCAGATTTTTGGCACGGAGTATGATGTTAGCTGTGGACTTGTATATGGCCTTTATTATGTTGAGGTGCATTCCCTCTACACCCACTTGGATGAGAGTTTTTATCATAAATGGATGTTGAATGTTGTCAAATGCTTTTTCTATATCTATCGAAGTAATTATATGATTTTTATCCATCTTGTTAATGTGGTACATCACACTGATTTGTGGACATTGAACCATCCTTGCATTCCTGGAAAAAGCCTGCTTGATCCATGGTATACGATCCTTCTAATATATTGTTGAATTTAGTTTGTTAGTATTTTATTGAGGATTTTTGTGTTCAGCAGGGATATTGGCCAGCAATTCTCTTTTCTTGTGGCATCTTTGCCTGGTTTTGGTATTAGGGTAATACTGACCTTGTAAAATTTGTTTATAAGAGTTCTCTGCTCTTCTATTTTTTTTGGAATAGTTTGAGAAGGATTTGTATTAATTCTTGTTTGAATGTTTGGTAGAATTCACCAGTGAAGTCATCTGGTCCCAAACTTTGATTGTTGGGAGATTTTTGATTATTGATTCAATCTCCTTATTAGCATTCAGTCTATTCGGATTTTCTATTTCATCATGTTTCAGTCTTGGTAGGTTGTATATTTCTAGGGATTTATCCATTTCTTCTAGGTTGTCCAATTTGTTAATGTAAATTGTTCACAGTAGTCCCTTTGATCTTCGTATTTCTGTGGTATCAGCTGTAACATCTCCTCTTTCATTTCTGATTTTATTTGGGTCCTCTTTTTTGCTTGGTGAGTCTAGCTAAATGCTTTCAATTTTGTTTATCTGTTCAAAGACCCAGCTCTTAGTTTCATTCATCTTTTCTATTATCTTTTCAGTCTCTATTTCATTTATTTCTGCTCTAATCGTTGTTTTTCCCCCTTCTACTACCTTTGGGCTTCATTTATTCTTTCAACTTGCTTGAGGTGTAAAGTTAGGTTTTTACTTGAGATTTTTCTTGGATTTTTTGTTTTGTTTTTTTAAGATTTATTCATTTGAGAGGGAGAGACAGAGACAGAGTGGATGAGCAGGCAGAGGGGCAGAGAGAGGAGGCAGACTCCCCACTGTGTTGGGAGCCCAACATGGGGCTTGATCCCAGGACCCCAAGATCATGACCTGGGCCAAAGTCAGATGCTTAACCAACCGAGCCATCCAGGTGCCCTTCTTGTTTCTTGAGGTAGGAATTTATCACTATAAACTTCCCTCTTAGAACCGCTTTTGTTCTTAACTATAGAGAACAAACTGATGGTTACTGAAAGGGAGGTGGGGGAGGATGGGCTAAATGGGTGATGGTTAAGGAGGACATGTGATGAGCATCAGGTGTTGTATGTTAGTGATGAATCACTAAATTCTGTATCTGAAACTAATACTGTATGCTAACTAACTGGAATTTAAATAAAAACTTAGAAAACAAGATGCCTGGGTGGCTCAATTGGTTAAGCATCTGACTGGGTGGCTCAATTGGTTAAGCATCTGACTTTGGCCCAGGTCATGACCTTGGGGTCCTGGGATCAAGCCCCACTTTGGGCTCTGTGCTGAGCATGGAGTCTGCTTAAGATTCTGTTTGTCCCTCTCCCTCTGCCCCTCTCCCTGCACTTGCTTGATCTCTCTCTCTCCAAAAAAAAGGGGGGGGGGTGGAGAAAAAACTGCTTTTGCTGCATCCCATAAATTGCAGTATGTTACATTTCCATTTTCATTTGTTTCAAAATTTTTTAAAATTTATCTTTCAATTTGTTTGTTGAACCACTGGTTATACAAAAGCATGTTGTTTAATCTCCACATTTGTGAATTTTCCTGTTTACTTCATGTAATTTATTTCTAGTTTCATACCACTGTGGTCAGAAAAGATGCTTGATATGATTCATTCCTCTTAAATGTATTAATACTTGTTTTGTGGCATTTGATCTATCTTGGAAAGTATTCCAGGTATACTTGAGAAGAATGTATATTCTATTGCTTTTTGGATGGAATACTTTGTATGTATCTATTAAGTCCATCTGGTCTAATGCATCATTTAAGGCCAATGTTTCCTTACTGATTTTCTGTCTGGATGATCTACCCATTATTGTAAGTTGGCTATTAATGTCCTCTACTATTTTTCCTTTAGGTCTGTTAATATTTGCTTTATACATTTAGGTGCTTCTATATTGGATACATATTCATGTTATTATCTCCTTGTTGGATTGACCCTTTTATCATTATGTAACACCCTTTCTTGTCTCTTAGAGTCTTTTGTTTTAAAGTCTATTTTGTCTGCTAGAGCTCTAGCTATTCCAGCTTACTTCTGGTTTCCATTTGCATGGAATGTCTTCTTCCATCCCTTCACATTCAGTCTGCGTGCATCCTTACATCTAAAGTGGTCTTTTGCAGATAACATGTTTTTTTATCCATCCAGCCACTCTGTCTTTTGATTGGAGAATTGAGTCCATTTATATTTAAAGTAACTATTGACCGGTATGTCTTTATTGCCATTTTGTTCATTGTTTTCTGATTGTTTTTATAGTTCCTCTCTGTTTCTTTCTTCTGTTGCTCTCTTCCTTGATGGTGGGATGACTTTTTAGTGATAAGCTTACATTCCTATGTTTATCTTTTGTGTATTTATTATAGTTTTTGCTTTGTGATTATATTAGGCTTATTTGTGACAACTTATGTATGACAACTTATAGCAGTTTAAGTTGATAACAATTTGATCCCATCCCTTTTTATAAGGCATCCTTTTATATAATCCCAGTCATATTGGACTAGATGCTACCCTACTCTTAATCTTAACTAATTTCATCCACAATGACTCTATTTCCCAATAAATTCACATTCCAAGGTACTGGGGATAGGACAACAACATATGAATTTGTTGGGGACACAATTCAACCCACAACACATCCATTTCTCTTGTGATTTTAAGATCACTAAACAACCTTCTGATTACTAGGAAGGTTCCCCAAAATATTCAGGATTTAGCAGTGAGGATCCAGGAGAACATAGATGAGTGCTTTGATTACTAGAGAAGAATGTCTCTATTGTGAACTGGCATTCTTTTCTTTCAAGAGTCTTCAATGAGCATGAATCAATCCCAGGGAGCCTGGTCACTCTGGTTGTACTGATAATGAGTTTTGAGGACTATACAATATGATAACCTCTCATTAGGCACTGTTTGCAGAATTAGCTAACTTTTCTCTCTGACATTACTGTATCCTCTCTATAACTGGTAATCACTCTACAGCTCTATCTTAGAAGATTAAAAAAAAAAAAAAAAGGTGTTCAGCTAGTAATGCTAAACACGCCTAGTACACATTCTTCACCAGTCCTGTTTCTCAGTAGTCTCCAAACCTAACCTATTTCTAAGGCTCTTAGGCCTGACATCCTCAGATATGAAGGCTGTCATACTGTGTGCCCTCATTAACAAGGGAATAGAGGTACCTGTGTGACAAGTGGAGGATCCCATATATTTTGCCACAGATTGTCCATTCTTTCACCGGCCCCATCTTCCCTGAATAACAGGTATTTTGAAAAGGAGTAATCTTCTGAAAGTTGGTACTGCAGACCAAGGTAGATAGAGCTATCAACCCATGAAATATCCACCTGCCTTTACTACACTCTGGCAGGATAGCCCTCAGTACCCTTTGTTACTTGGGAGCCTCCACTGAGAAGAATGAAATTCTTGATTTCAACTTAAACAAATAATTTTGTTTGTATATACTTTTCTGGCTCCATCAAATATCATTCAAGTTCTATGTCTGTGGAGAGAACCCTAGGCTAAGACCTAAGTGGAGGTTCTTAAGGGCCCCAGACATTACCATAAACTGGGACAACTGTTTTCTTTCTTATTTATTTATTTATTTATTTATTTATTTATTTATTTGATAGAGAGAGAGATCACAAGTAGGCAGAGAGAAAGGGGGAAGCAGGCTCCCCACTGAGCAGAGAGCCCACTGTGGGGCTTGATCCCAGGATCCTGAGATCATAACCTGAGCCAAAGACAGAGGCTTAACCCACTGAGCCACCCAGATGCCCCAACAACTGTTTCCTTATATCAGCTTAGGCATTTTATCAATCATACTCCTTGTTCTATCCGTGGAAAAGTATATCAAATGGCCTTAAAATGGCTGTTATGGTTGGTTAAGCTTATTACATGAATTCTGTGGGCCATAAGCACTAAGTTTAGAGTTTTAGATCCACTCCAGCTTTCTTCAAAACTCAAAACAGAGCAGCCAGAACTTGAGTGCAATGAGATTTCCAAACCCTAGTGGTTCACCCAGAAATTTAATACAACAAAATTTTAATACAGTAGAAGGCTCTTAATGAAACACTACTTAACTAACTTATGGGATTAATCTTCACTCTCTAACTATCTGTAACCCCCACTGATGCCAGGTGCATCGAATACTAAGAGGCTACTCTTAAACACAGTATTTTTCAAAATGTAAGTCTTCATGTCAATTTACTTGGTTAACATAAATTCGCTAGGTCATGACTGGCATTTTAAATTAAAATAATACAGTATAGGACAATTATGCTGTATGCTTAAAATCAGTTATTTATTCTAAAATGTGTTTATATCTATTATATAAAAAAAGGAAGTATGAGTGCAAAAAAAGAAAACTCAAAACAAATATATTTTAAAACCAGACATGAAAAATGATATAAAAAGAAGCTGAATTCTTTGAAAAAGAGGACGGTCACTAAAAAAATAATACAAATAAATCATAAAAATCTGGTGTCCAATTAGTTGCAAGCTAGAAAACTGTAAAAGATGAGGAAAGAAATTATAAAGACTAAAATAACTCCACAGTAATACTGTTTTACAAGTGCCCTGAAGCTCTCCCTACCACTGTAGAAAAGCAAAGGTTGGAAATCCTAAACCCAAAGTATTAAGAGTGGGGCTTATACAAGAAAAACAAGGAGTATTTCCAATCATCAGACCCACACAGTGAGCCCAACACCTAAAAACTGGGGAATAAACATGCAATTATATGCTTCAAGTAAAAAGAAAAAGTTTAAGGCTTAAGTTGTCTTGTAAGTCTAAATCATACATGTTAAAAGGACTCATATTTTTAAATTTTGGCCAGTCCTTAGAATATGATGAAATAGAATTTGAATGCTATAAACTCATCTTACCTATCAACAAAGGAAGGAATTACAAGGCATACCTTTAATGTATCAAAGAACACAGTCAGATGGCTAGAGTATAAGACAATAGGATCACACCCAATACAGAGAAAGTAATAGTCTCACATCAGGAAGGACTAACCATTTATAAGCTAAAGATTTGTAATCAGTCTAGATAACTAGTTTTCTGTGATGCTTTTCTGCCTCCTCCTTCTTGCTATCATCTTGCTCCACTAAAACTGGCTACTCCCTCATGTCCCACTGGCTGCTGTGTTTGTCTAGTCAGGGACCTACCAAAGCCTCTGAAATAATTCCCTATACATCATTGTTTATACACACATGTCTATCATCTAGACACTAAGCTCCCAGAAGACAAAGGACCAGGTCTTGTCTTATATTTCTAGCATCAGCCTGAGGCCTGGTACTTGGTAGATATTTAGTAAACTTTGGGGGAAAGATTTTATTTATTTATTTGAGAGAGAAAAGGGGAGAGCACAAAGGGAGAGGGAGAGGGAGAAGAAAGTGAGCAGAGCCCAACGTGGGGCTCGATCCCAGGACCCTGAGATCATGACCCAAGCCAAAGGCAGATGCTTAACCGATTGAGCCACCCAGATGCCCTAGTATTTAGTAAATTTTAGTTGAATGAATGACTATGCACATATAAGACAAGGTGTTGTCCTAATTTTTGTCCTAATTTTCAATAAAAATGGAAGGTAACTCACTTTGAAGTAAACTGTAAATTTTGCAATTAAAAAAAAAGAGGGGGGTTACAGTAATACAAGCAGGAGGGCACTGGTGCATTTTTAAGCTCAAAAAGAGAATCACTAGAAAGGTCAAAGTTCACTAGACTTTTACAGCTTTGTTGAAATAACCACTAAAAACATTCTACTCACTTTGCCTTGACTCTGGATTTAATATGAACCCTTCTTTGATTTTTGGTTCCCTGTTTGGGATCTTGACACTTCAAAGGAAGTCCCCCTAAATAGACAAGACAGGATGCTGGTCACTGAAAAGGAAATGCAAAGACATTTTATGTTTCTAGAGTAGAGATAACTGATAAGCTGATTTTCTAGCACAAATCGGAGAAGACTGGCTAGCCTGGGAAAACAATGGAGGAAAACTATTGCTTTATTTTTAGGTTTGTCCCTCCATCTCTAAATACCCAAAATATGGTCATTTTTATTAGCTAAATTACATAAACGACGTACTTCTCCTGAATAACAGTGTAATACGTACTGACTGTAGAAAAGCTGCAAAGGAATAAAAAGTATAAAGCAAGAGGAAAAAGAAAAAAAAATACTCATAATCCTATGACACCAGGACTTCTAATCATTTGGCACATTCACTTCCAATTGTCTCTTTTGCTGTTTTCTTTATATAGTTGAGATTACTATACATGATGCCTTTTTATGGTCTTAAGCTAACAAGGGAAGTCCTCATATTTAGTTTTCTTCTACTTACCCTGTCCCATGAAGTTTTCCTTTTCCACAACTCCAAATTTTCTAGAAAAATCTTTCTCTAGATAATAAAATCAGTGAGATTTTATCAATCAAAAAATGTTTATTGAATACAAGCTGTGTACAATATATCAAACTGATATTGAAATAAACACACAGAAATAAAAAGTGACTATGTTTAAAGAACTTAAAAAGCAGGCTGAGAAAACAAACCATCTGTACACAAAGAAAACTTGTCAAATAATCCCCATGTAATTAGGTGATAAAGGGGTACAGAAGGGGCGATACCAAAAGTAGCTTAGAAGTAAGTGGGCACTCATGACTCTGACAGCTAAGTCTAGATAAACTTTACATGAATCCTTTCACTGAATCCCCCAGTGAACCTTGTGAGGTGGATACTTTTTCTCCATTTTACAGCAGTGGGAAGGGCACTACAAGCAAATGCATAATTTGACTCAAATCAAAAAGCTAATTAGATTCAACCAGTCTGTCTCCAAAGCTGGGCTCTTAACACTGCCTTCCCGATGTCCAAAAGCTTAAGAGAAACGGAAGAGTCAAAAGAAGAGGGGGACACATCCAATCAAGTGGTGGTAGCATAAAGGAAAGGAACTTGCAACCTACGGTTGGGAGTAGAGAACGGGCACCAAGGGGTAAACAAATGCAATACAGGTCACTTTGTAATGATGAGCTTTGAGAAGATCACCATGGGCAGGGCAGGAATGAAGGCAAGTTGTGTCCCTGCCAGTTCCCTGGGGACTTCCTGTCCTTTTGAGATCGGACTAGCCGCCTCACCTTCAGGCAGCCCTGACCTTTCACCCCACCATTCCCTACAGGTTTGGGGAGATGGGGTTTCTGGAACAAAGACCCTCATTCTTCCCAGATGCTCACATACCTCGGTCCACGCTCACACTCACACACCTCCTCCCGGGAAAGGAGCCCCTCGCGACTTCCTGGGCAAGTTTCCGACATGGGCCCCCCCAGAAACGAAGACCTCACGTTCCGAACCGGGAGCGCCCGGGCTCTCCCTGGATGCGTGGAAGAATCCGGCAGGAGTCCCACTGAAACCCCATCGAGCTCCCGCCCCTCAGTCGGCCTCCGCCTTCCACCCAAAGCACAGCGAGGCCGCGCTCCACTCGGAAGCCCACGCTTAATTCAGCGGCCAGAGCACAGGGGAACCGGCCCCGGCGGGCGGCGGCGCTCTCCGCCAGCCGCCCCTCCTTCGGGGTTTCTGCGCGGACTTCTGCCGACCCCCGTGCCGCCCCCGGCCCTCGGCAGTGCGTGCGCCCAGCTAGCCGGGACGCGCGGGCCCCGCGGGGCGGAAAACCTGGCGGCGGGAACCCAGCTGGAGTGCCGCTAGCAGCGCGGGAAACAGAGCTCGACGCCACTTCCGACGTCAGGAAGCGCTCTACAGCCCCGCCGTACGCCTTCCCGAAGTCCGGCTTTGGCGCGCGGGACGGTCGGCGGGCGCGGAGGGGGCGTGGCCACCCTCTGCCCCGCCCCGGCCGCGGGCCTGCCCCGAGCGCCCTTGCCCCGCCTCCTGGGGCCCCTCCTCGAGCCCTCTCCGGAGCCCTTCTCCACCCACTTCCCGCTCGGTTGTCGTTCCTTCTTTCCCGAGCCCCGTCTCCTTCTCCACCCCTCACTCACCTCGCTCGGGAGGGAAGGGGCCCCGGGCGGAGGAGCGGACCCCTTCCTCCCGCGGCTGCTGGAAGCTGTGGAACTTGGAACCCGGCCGGGCAGCCCGCTGCGTCCCGGAGCTTCCGGACCCAGAATCTGTAAACACGGAGCCAGTGACACTCGGCCAGCAGGTTAAAGGCGCGGAGTTGGGTTTCCAGGAGGCTGTTCTGGCGAATTAAGCTTTTCACATGGGTGGCCCCTTCCTTAGGAGCGGGGGAAGTGAGGCCAGGTTGCGTGCGGCTCAGAGGAATTGTCTGGACGCGGAGGGGGCTTGTGGCCCTGAGGCGCGGTGGAGAAAGGGCAAGGTGTTTAAAGAGCAAAAGTCAGAGCCCCTCGCGGTGTGGGCCGGCGGATCCGAGGGGACCTACGCCCCCTTGACTCCCCTTCGTGTGCCTTCCAGGCCATTGGCTTGCTAGAACCATCTTTAACGCCTTTCCTCAAGGCTTCACTGGAGACACTAGAGCCAGTATTTTAGGTGGAGGGGAGGGGATTACAACACCAACTCTTAGAAATTTAGAGTCAACGTTTTGATTTGACCAAAAAGCAAAACGATGTGCTCAAAAAATAAAATAAAAGCCAGATGGAACTGCAGAAAGATGGTCGGATCTAGAGTAAAAACACTGGCTTAAATCTTGGTATTACCTCTAGGTAGTTTTAGGTCTTGTAATAAGTCAACGAAGCTTTTTGAGACCACTTCTTCTATAAAATGGAATAATAATCCCTGTCCTCGGTGTTGTAAGGAAAAACAGACAATGCATGTGACAATGTAAACTATAAAATGCCGTACAAATGTAAGCTATTTTATCTTCAGAGATTTATGGCCTAATCCAAGGAGAAAAAGAAACAAGATAGCTTAACCTTGACTTCCAACAGCACCACAATGAAAGCCACATTTCCCAACACTGTTTTAGCCGTGCTTTGAAGAAGACCCCAGGGACCTGTGAAACAGTCACAAAATTCTTGCAAAATTGTCTTAACCAGGGTGCTTGTATTTTACCATCATTTAAAAAAAAAAATAGCTTGTCATTTAATACATCTGAGAAGAGAGAATGTTCTGAATCAAAGACAGTGACAAAATAGTGAAAAAGTAGATAAAGACTAGGAAATACTCAGTTAAGCCAAATAAAACACTGTGTGTTGTTTTGCTACAGAATTCCTCAGAGCCTTAGGTATGCATGTTGTGACTCAAAAGAGATTCCCAGGAATCAGCAAGCAAGGCTGATGGATCTGTTAAGAAATGCACTTGAACACCAAGCCTGTCCTTTATTCACATCTTCATCACAAACACATTGAACTAATCTCATACCCTGGATTTCTAAGCTTTAGGACCCCAGGCAAATCACTGCAATTTCCCCTTCTTTATCTGTGGCCAAATGCTTGCAAAGAATTAAACCTCATAGATTCATTAACTAAGCTTTTATTGAGTGCCTGCGTGCCACTCCTAGCACAGGACTATTGGTACACAAGCACTTCAAGCAAGTAAAAACTTCAGCCCTTAAGGAGTTCAAGTTACGGAAGGAGACAAGCACAAATAATGAAGTGACAGTGCAATTGGCCATTCACTTTGAACAGCTGTCAGTTGGCCTAGAGCAGGCTTCTGGTCTCAAACTCAAAGGTCTACTGAGAAGAGACAGGGAATTCAAAGGCGAGAAGCTGAGACTGCAGAACCAAAAGATAGGTCTGCTCTGCAGGGAGAACCACCATAAGCTTCCCCTGATTGTTGACATGGAGGACCATGTTACTACATCTCCCAGTCTTCCAAAGAAGTCAAAAATCTGGATTGTTAGCTGAAATCACCTTCTATCTAAATGTCAGACTTTTAAAAACCACTTGCAGGGCCTTTAGAACTCCTTTCATGCACTGCCATTTGTGACTTCCGGCCTGCAATGACCCATGTCACCAAAAATTACTCAAAAGTGTGACAAGAACACAAGAAGTTTGAGAAACACTGCTTTGTAGCTACTATCAGTAAAGGAAATATAACTGCCAGGTAATATTCGATCTTCATGACATGGAGAAATATTTGTAATGGGCATAATAGATGATGGTCTTATTACTGCTTTGTTTGTGATAACCTATGTGAATAAGTCACCAGGATACTCTACCTCAGTTTATCCATCAACAACAACAATAGATTGTTTTTACCTTGATAGGAAAAACCTACATTTTCCAAAATAAAGCAAATAGATTAGAAATGGTGAGGGAAACCAAACCTGCATGTTTGCTGAATACAAAATATTGTTTTATAATTCCACCTACATTCTCAAAATACTTGAGTTTGGGGAGGAATTCTGGTACACACATACTATATTTATATCATTACCTGTTGTTTCAAAACAGCTACCCAGTACACTTTGCCTTTGTTTTGCCAAACATGTCACCCAACTGTAGTTTTTTGGTCTGTTTTTTGAGGGCTAGAATTCAAAACAAATATGCTGAAGGGCTACCCAGTTTGGCTAAGATTACCTCAAGGAGAAACAAATATAGACAGTTGATTAATTTGGTCTCCCCTATTTCTCTGCTATTCCCTCTCTCCTTCCTTGGGTTCTTAAAAGTTAACCCTCCCCTTCCTTCTTCCCGGAGAGGTTATTCATGCCCACAGCTTCTATTAAAGGAGTCCTTGGGACTCCCAAGTCTGTTGCTCGGGCCTATCTCTCTGTCCTGAATCTCGGTGAATGTGTCCAAAGGCCAGACATCTCCTAAAAGGATCCTACAGATCCCTCAAACTCATCATGTGAATAACAGAAGATAGGGTGCCTGGCTGGCTCAGTCCATAGAGCATGCGACTTGTAATCCTGGGGTTGTGAGTTCAAGCCCCATGTTGGGTCTAGGGATTCTTCAAAAATAAAATCTTTAAACAAATAAAAAAATAACAGAAGACATCACCTTTACCCCAAAGCCCACTCTCTTCATCCTCTACTATCCTTGGTTATGATACCTGTTACCTATGCTAGAAACCCAGGGTTTATCAGAAGCTCCTCTTGTTCCTACACCCCACCCCCAAAGTCAGGCTTGCCATCAAGTTGGATCTTGTTATCTCCTCATCACCTCCACAAACTACCTTGGTTTAGTGCCCCTCTTATCTGGACTTTATTAGGATAAGGTTGAAATACCTTGCCCTGCCAACGGGACCCTTTACAATGGACCCCTCCAGCCTCACTTGTCACTGCTTCACCCCTTGCATGTTACGCTCCAGTGAAAACTATTAGTGTTGGGCTAATGTTGATGGGATCCAAATGTTCACAACTCAGCACCTTGTCAGCCTCCAGCCTTGACTCAGACCCCAGTTTCCTTACAGTGGGTAGTAAGCAAACCAGAGAGAACTGCAGACTGCCAGATCACCAGAACAGGCTCTCGGGCCCACTCCTAAAATACTGAGCCTCCACCACAGTGGCCTTGAATGCCTTTTCAGCCCCCTTGCCTGCCTCTGCCTGGTAGACCGTTGACTCATAGAACAATTTCACCCTCACTCTCCTCGGCCACCTTGCCTCTTGTCCACTCAGATCTTAGGAACACTAATGTTTGCCAATAATGAACACACATATATCCCCCAATGTTGCTGCCAGGATCGTTGTCTCAGAATCTTGGAAAAACTACCCCAACTAAGAGGGCCTAGTTTTCTTTTACAGGCCCTTGTCCATTCTGCTTCTGCTCCCAGCCAAGGTGGATTTTTCACTGTAGGGAGGAGGGACCTCACCAAGCCATTGGCCCAGGGCAACTGACATTTCTCACCTTCATCAGAGTCCATGGCTCCGTGGATATTGTTAATTAAGCTGAGGCTAACTTGGGCATTCGTGGTTTTCAAAAATAAATTTATTAAAACAAAAAAATGTATATTAATAATAACCCAACCTCATGTAGCTTCAGCTGCACTTTAAGGCCAATAGTTAGAAAATCCTGACGTTCTTGTCTACGGCCATACCACCCTGAACGCGCCCGATCTCGTCTGATCTCGGAAGCTAAGCAGGGTCGGGCCTGGTTAGTACTTGGATGGGAGAAAATCCTGACATTCTTAACAACAACAAAAAAATCTATTGGGGTTTTCAGCGGGTGGGAAGGAATTTTCATGACACTCTATCCTGCAATTAACACGGGGCAGAAATTGCCTTTAGATGCTTAACTCATGTGCATAGAGGAGAAGGGAACAACTGTCACTCCGCGGCCATAAATTGTCAATTTAATTATCTATTAATGTCCTGCAAACTGAAAGTCATTTGATATTTTCTCCAAGAAAACATCTCCAAATTGTCAGCAGTCTCCCCTGCGTCCTAATTATTATGTCACTAACTGTGTTGGTTTCGTTTCTTTTTTTCCACAAAATGGGTCCCTCAGCATTGGCTGATCATAGTTATCATTTTTAATGGCCAAATTTGATGGATTTACAAAGAGTTTCCCCAAAGCCGCGGGCCATTTGGGCCTCGTGCATCAGTGCAAGGCAAATGTGAATCGAGTAATTCTGTCTCCGCCTTTTGTCAGCACCTCAGAGCAGGAAACGTCAACAGCACAAGACGGTGATCAAGCTAGTTATGAATTTGAATTTGGTTGTTCTTTTAAAGATGATAACCATGTGATGTTAATCATCTATTACCTTTCAATTTTATAGTCTCTCTCTCTCTTTTTCAAATTAGATTGTTTAATTTTTATGCCATAATTCTTGGCCTACCAACCATGGGGAGAATAACACCAGAGGAACTAGGGATTTAGTCTACGATAGTAATAATTACAAAAACAGTAACAGCTAACAGGTTTCAAGGGCCAGGCCCTGTTCTGAGTGCTTCGTGTATACGGACTCACTTAATCCAACACTCTATAAGCTGGGGTTTCTTTGTTTGGGGATTTTTTTGTTTTGTTTTTTGTTTTTGGCTTTTTAAAAACTCTTATGAAGTTGTTTTTTATTGGGATATAAGGGATGGGTTGGGAAAGGTCAGGTTATGAGCTGGTTTTTGTTATTATCCCCATTTTACTGATGAGAAACTGAGACACAGAGAGTTTTATTACGGTTTCAAAGCAAGGCAGTCTGCCCTTAAAACCAGTTGCTGGCACCAGAAGTAGCAGCTTCTTCGTTATCATCAAAAACATTGTTATCAGATACTTAGAACAGGCATATGAACTGCTTTACATGCGTTCTCTCATTTAATTCTCATACCCCATAGGAAGTAGGATTGTTACTCCCCATTTTACAGAAGAGAACACTGAGGCTTACAGAGTTGTGTGCCCAAAGTCACATAATGGCAAGTGCCAGGCCAGGGACTGGATCTGTCAGACCCTTTACCACTGTGAGAGTTGCCTGTCCAGATAGGATTTTGATCCTGGCAGAGCAGCAGTTCCTAAATAAAGTCACCAGCCTGTCAGCAAGGAAATTAAAAATGCCCTGGGAGGCCCTCTAGGCTGAGGCAGCTGAAGCTGAAAACACATGACAGGCTTGGGCATTTCACACCTACAGAAAGTAAACTCATGTTCGAAACAAAGCAAAACACAAAAAGGATGAAAGCATGTCCGAAGAACAAAGGAACAAAGTGGAAGAGGTTCCCAACAACCAACACTGGAACAATTTGAGCACCAAATGAAGAACAATAGTATCAGATTATAACTCAAAGAAAATAAAGACCCAGGAGCCCATAGTGATAACAATAAATGACAGAATAAACAAATAAATAAGCAGAAGACAAAACTGTCCTGAGGAAGGATTCCAAACTATAAATGAGGAAGGAAAGAGGAAGGGACAAAATCTCCTGAAGCCCGGAGCAGTGATGTGATGGTGGCAGGCAGGATCCCCTGAGGAACGAGAAGGTTAATGGGTGAGGCTTTAAGGAGATACAGGATCTTTGTAGAGCCTCAGATCAGTTACCCGAAAGTATTCATTAATACTGCAGTGGTTTTCACATACGTCCACAAATGCTTTGATGATACCCCTTACTCCAGAGTACAAGGTAGTACCTTTTCTCCTGAGTGTGGTCTGGGTTTCATGACTTGCTGGTTACAGAGTGTGGAAGAAGAAAAAGAGTAACTGGCGGGTACCACCCTAACAAAATGAGCAAGGTTAAGGTGGTTTGTAGTTCAGGTTTGCTCGTCTCATGACACCCCCACAGCCCCACACAATGTCTCGAGAAAGGCACTTCCCCGTGTGGTCTCCTTCCCAACAATTCATAATCCCCGTCCAGCCATGAGCAAACAGCAAACAAACCCAGACTGAGGGACATTTTACGAACTACCTGACCAATACTCTTCAAAAGTGTCAAGGTCATGAAAGACAAGGGAAGCCTGAGAAACGGTCACAGACTGGAGAAGGCTAAGGAGACGTGACAAGTGACTGTGGTATCCTGGACTGAATGCCAGAACAGAAAAAGGATATTAGTGAGACAAATGGTGACATCTCAGTTACAGTCTGCAATTTAGTTAATAGACTCCTATCAACGTGAATTTCTCAGTTTGGGTAACTGAGCCATGGTCCGTGAGGTATTAGCGTTAGGGCACTCTACGGTGGCTACAGGGAGGGCAGTGCCTAGGAGGCATGGGACTGAGTAGGAGGCTACAGATAATGCCTTGTGTCTGGAGATTAACTGTTTAGAGCTTCCATATCTTCTCTCGTCAGACTGGACCGGCTCAACCCCAGTTTTGTGATTTTTCTCTATTAGCTTTCAAAAGCCTGGAAGGGAATCAAGAAAACAGGTAGCCCTAGATTAGAGAGTGGCACAGTAGGCTTAGAGACATCTCCAGTTCATGGAAAAACTGAGAAAATCAGAAAACAATATGGGCTTTAGTTAACAGCGTATTGTTATTGGTTCATTAATTGTAACAAACGTACCATGCTAAGGTACGTTCATAATAGGGAAGCTAGGTGTGGGGTTATGTGGGAATTCTCTGTGCTATTTTCTCAACTGTTCTTTAAAATTCAAACTATTCTGAAAAATAAAGTCTATTTAAAAATAAAAATAAAGGAACACCTGGGTGGCTCAGTCGGTTAAGTGTCTGCCTTCGACTTGTCCTAGAGTCAAGACCTGCTTCAGGCTCCCTGCTCGATGGGGAGCCTGCTTCTCCTTCTCCCTCTGCCCCTGAATGTGCTCTCTCTCAAATAAATAAATAAAATATTTTTCAAAAGATAAAATAAGGAGGCCATGGGTGGCTCAGTCATTAAGCATCTGCCTTCGGCTCAGGTCACAATCTCAGGGTCCTGGGATCGACCCCCATATTGGGATCCTTGCTCAGCAGGAAGCCTGCTTCTCCCTCTCCCACTCCCCCTTCTTGTGTTCTCTGTCTCACTTTGTCTCTCTCTGTCAAATAAATAAAATCTAAAATAAAATAAAATAAAGCAGAGCATAGGGACTCCCTGCAAGTTCACCAGAGCTGCCTGCTTTGCTCCGGGGACCTTGTGAAGGTACCAAAGAGAGAGGATGTGACAAGTGGCAGAAGCAGCATAGAGATGGTAGGACTCAGAGGGGACACAATTAGTCATAACAGGAAAGAGAGGGGTGGTGGGAGAGCAGAGGAAGGAGAGCGCGGGCTTCAGGCCATTTGTTTTGCTTGGCTGTCCAGACCTCTCAGTCCTTCCCTCTGACCTCCTCTTCCTCCTGCGCCGTTGCCTTCTAGTGTGCGGCATGATGATGCTGATTCTATTTGTCCACCCAGATTCTCTCTGCACTCTTTTCCATGCTGCTCTGTGCCCCCAGAGGACTCCATGCCTGCAGCTTCCCTGGGGCCCGCCAGTGGGGGGGTTGGGGGGTGGGGGGAACCAGATACAGGCCGGAGCTCTGAGCATGGAGCGATACAGAATCCAGTCCCAAAGCTCCCGCCCCACCTGGGGCGTCATGCCTGGTCCGGTCCCTCTCACAGAGGCTACAGCCCACTCCCCAGAGCTCTCTCACAGGGTTCTGGTGACTGCCCCTTCTCTTGCCTCGTGAGGCCAATGTGTGGGCGGTGGTTCCCCACAGTGGGTGGTTCTCCAGTACAACACCATTTCTTGTTGGTTTCCCTGAAGTCTGCCCACATCTTGGTAAATCCTCTCATTAAAGTCGTCTTGATTACTCAATTGAATGTCATCTGTTTCCTGGGGGGACCACAAGTGATGGAAAAATTTACTCACTGTATTTCTTGTCCCTTGTTTATCTTCCCCTTTAGAACATAAACTCCATGAGGGCAGAGATACTAAGTGCTTCCTTCATGGCCGTGCACTCCGTGAATGAATGAGTGAGGGTTCACTGTATCTGTACTATTTCATTCCGTCGTCCCTCGCTGCATGTGGCTGTTGAGCACTTACAATGTGGCTGATAGGACTGAAAAACCTTTTTTTTTTTTTTAAAGATTTTATTTATGTATTTGTCAACTTTTATTTATTTATTTGCCCCGGAGGTAGGATGGGCGGGGCTCCCTTCCCAGCACCACCAAGTGCACAAGCAGGCAGAGAGGCAGGCAGAGGCGGAGAGAGAGGCAGGCTCCCTGCTGAGCAAGGAGCCTGTTGCAGGGCTCGATCCCAGGACCCTGGGATCATGACCTGAGCCGAAGGCAGCGGCTTAACCCACTGAGCCACCCAGGCGCCCCTGAAAAAAACATTTTAAATTGTATTTAATATTGACTGTAATAGCCCCAGTATCAGTCTTTGGGAACTTCCTGAGCGTAAGGCCGTTCTGGAGCTCTCGAAGCCCACACTGCCCCAAGAGAAGTTTGGAGCGTGGGTCGGCGGCCTCCACTGTTTGCTTTGCCCTGTGGAACGGCAATGCCGGCCTTTCGGGCATGCTTCTAGGCCCGCAAACTCAGGAATGTGTGCCTTGCTTTTATGCATTTACATTTTCATTTCCCTGCAAACTTTCCATTTCTTGGGTAATAGCCTTACAGTGTGCTCTCCGGGCCCTTACAAACTTGCAGCTTACAAAAGGGCTCTGGCCTCTAGCCAAGGGAGTCTCCAGCTGCTGACTGACCCTGCCTGGAAAGTCAACTTGGAAGAGACGCAAATGTCCTAATCCTCTTCAAACCACTCTAAGTAGGTTTTATCCAGTGACCTGTAAAACCAAATTAGTAAAGGGACACTTTAATTCCAGCTCATTAGAGAGCTTCTAAAATCTTTGAGAAAGCCAACACAGCACATTTCTGTGCTGGGGGGCTGAGAAAGGCATCCAATTTTCCATAGCAAAATGTCCTTGCTTTCTGATGGTCCTTGCTCATCATTCGACACACAGAAGATATTTTCTGAGGCTTTCACGGGGCTCCCCAGTGAAGGTGGAGGCGGATTCCTAGGAGGGAGAAAAATATGGTGGCCCAGGGAGGTCAAGTGATTTTCCCCAAGTTCTGCCAAGCCCCATCCCGGCTCTGGTCTCCTGACTCCAGTGCAGGGAACATTTGCACTGTTCTTATTATTACCCCAGGAGCTGGCTTATTGCACAATATCAGGAAATAGTCCATATGGAATCCTGGCCCACAGAGCGTACATGTTCTGCTTTTTATTCTGCAGCTTTTTTTATAAAGTGTGTTTTCCTTTCCCATAATGTCATCTGGAAGCAATTCCTTCCAACAGCTGGATTTGCTTTCACAATTGGTAAACACGTAAAATGGAAGGCAGGGGACGACGCGGAGCGTCACCGGAGGAGCCTTTCCCCCACCCGCTTGGCTCATGTTCTGAGGCTTATCTTGGGTCTCTGCACAAGCCTCATCAAAACGGAGAATGTCTTCAAACAAGCGACCCACACTGCATTCCCTCCTTCAGGGGGTCAACATGTTCTTTGGGGGAGAAATTTTCTGAATACTTTGCAGATAAAATTGATCAGATGCAGACCAGATTGCCAGCCGCCCAGATCTTGGAGCTCCATGTGGAGGCCCACAGAGCACCGTCATCCCCAAGTTCCCACCGCCCTGGTACCGTCAGGACTTCCGGGTCTTGCCAGAAGTCTCTCAGAGGGCACAGCCTTCCCAGCACCCCTGCCACCAGAGCCCATACAGGACCAGAGCCCAGAGAATGCCGACCTGGTCATCAAAGAAGATGAGTATTCCCTCAGGAGCCAGTTTTCACACAGGCGCAGACAGAAGGCAGCCAGGACTCCGGAAGGCCAAGAGAACAGCTGTCATCTGGGTGTTGGCTCACACCCTCTCCACTCTGGCTCCAGGGTCTCCGGGGGCCGCTTCTCTAGGGGTTCACAAACACGGTTCTGGTCCAAGGGGTTTAGGGCATAGTTGAAGCTGGAATATAGTGCTGGGGGACAAAGCTCAGGCTTCAGGCACTCTCCCCCCACATAAGAAATGCTACTCTTTGATCAAAGTTTCAGATTTGGAAGAAATCAACCTAGCATATGGCTGAACTCTCAGAGGGAGCACGCAAGGATGCCGTTGACCAGGCAGCCCTACAGAGACGGAGAGGGTGCGTGTCACCTGGCCCTGCTCACTGGACGCCCTTACCACGGTGCTGGCCTGCTGGGGTGGAGGGGGGATGGGAGAGGCCCCCTTCCCAGCACCACCAACCCTCTAGGTAGCCGGGGTCCCCCTCCCCAAGCAGGGAGCATCCCTGTGCTGTGGCCCTTTGGCTGCAAAGCTCCCCTGGAAGAGATGGGTGTCCCTCCCACCGAACAAGCAAAAGGAACTATCAAGGGCAGTGCTCAGCTGAGGACCCCGAGGTGGCCAGCTGCCCAGCTCCTCGGCACAAAGGACAGATAGAGCCCCTTTGCCCGGGCCCATGACCCGTGGAGTGCTCTCCCTCTCAGTTCCGCTTCTACCCTGGCATCCCTCTTCTCTCTCCCTCCTCCAGGAAGAAGCTGTATCTTGTCCGGAGCCAGGGCACAGAAATTTCATCGTACATTTTTCCAAATGTCATGCTTCATAGCTGAAATTTTGAAACCGCGTGTTTCTGGTTGCATGCCAAGGCTGCCTCGTCCAGACCCCAGTCAGTCCAGGTCTGGTGGCCTGGACTGCTGGGAAGGGCCCTCGGGGTATACCTGGAGAGATTCGCTGAAGCCCAGGACAGAGGGGCGGGTGAGAACCACCCACTGGTGAATACTTCAAAGTGATTCTCTTACATTAAAGCAGCTAGACACATAACAGCCATATGCAATGTGTGGACCTTGTTTGGATCCCGATTCAAACGTACCAACTATAGAAGATATCTTGGCATAGATCAAGGAAATTTGAGTTTGGACTGGGCATCAGAAAATATTTAGGAATTTATTATTAATTTTGATATTGTGATAATGGTGTTGTGGTTATATAAGACAACACCCTCATCTTTCAAAAAGTACATACCGAACTATTTGGGGGTGAAATACGATGTCTATGATTTATTTTAAAATACTGAAGAAAAAAAGCCTCATGAAGCAAATACGGTGTCTTAGTCCACTCGGTCTCCTATAACAGAATAATGTAGTCTGGTTATGAACAACAAAATCTACTTCTCGATGTCCTGGAGGCTGGAAATACAAGGTCAGGGTGCCGGCGGATCTGGTATTTAATGAGTGCCTGCCACCTGGTTCGCAGATTGTGTCTTCTCACTGTGACCTCTGGTGGCAGACAGGGTGAGAGAGCTCACTTGGATCTCTTTTATAAGGGCGCTTACCCATTTATGAGGGCCCCATCCTCATAACTTAATCACCTCCCAAAGGTCCCACCTCCTAATATCATGTTCAGGGTCAGTTTTCAACCTATGAATTGACGGGGGGCCCATAATCACTCAGACTATAGCATATGGTGAGATGTTAATGGTTAAATCTAGATGATGGGTAAATGGGACTCTTTATACTATCCCCTCTACTTTTATTTTGAAAAAAATGCATAATAAATAGCTTAAGGTGCAGAAAATTTTATCACAAAAGCTCAGAGGAGAACAGAACACATCTGTTGCCTCACCTCAATGTGACTGAATTCTGTAATGAGGTTCACAGTCCTCCTGCTGGTTGGGAGGGGGATAAGGGGGAGGTGAGGGGGCGGTCAAATCTAATCCCTAGGAAGTTTGACCAGGGATCGTAGCACCACCCTGGGCTCCTCTGCCAGGTGAGAAAGGGGAAGGAGCTCCTCTTCCAGGACAAAGGCAGCCTTCTGGGCCCCAGCTCTCACTGGCTTTGGGGCCTGTGGTTCCCTCCCATGTGTGCTGCATTGCTTCCCAAGCAGTTCAGGGGCCTGTGTGGGGGAAAGTAGAATGCAGGCCACAGGCTGCTGAGTAACCACCAGGTTCTAGCAGTTCTTGGTGCTACAGCTCCCGATAGCTCTTGCCGCCCTCAGCCACCAGCATTCTCTGCCGACTGATCTGCTCTCGGGCCATCATCCCGCACCCACTCACGCACAGACATGGATCCAGGTGATGCTTTGCTGGGCCCCTTGGGAAGTTGAAGACTGTCTTCTAGGGGTGATGGAAAGGCCTCCAGTTAGAAAAGTCAAGGCAAGCCCAACACTTAATCTTTTCCTGCCCTGGCCCTTGGCACCAACTTCTGTGTTCTCAGTCTGGATTTGTCCATAATCTTTAGCCTTAACCTGGTCTGGGGAAGGAAGATTCTTTATTGTTATTTATCTCCTCTTTCTGGCTGAAACATAGGCTTTTTCTCCCATCCAAGTACTAACCAGGCCCGACCCTGCTTAGCTTCCGAGATCAGACGAGATCGGGCGCGTTCAGGGTGGTATGGCCGTAGACCATAGGCTTTTTCTAAAACACCATTTTTTCCCCTTCCACTTTGAAATATTCTGGGTATTCTGCTTTTTTTCTATCTTTGAGTAAAAGGTAAGTGCCCTTTCCTGTCTGTCCTTTCTTCTCTTCTTTCCTTTCCTATCTTTTCCTTTCCTTTTCCTTTTAGTTCCTGTGTAGTTACTATACAGTGTTATATTCCTCTCAGGTGTACAAAAGCGTGATTTTGTACACAGGTCCCTATAGGGCTCAGTGCTCAGGACAGTAAGTATGCTCTTAATCCCATCTCCTATTTCACTCAAGCCCCCCACACACCTCTCCTCCAGCAACCACCAGTTCGTTCTCCATAGTTAAGAGTCTGTTTTTTGGGTTGTTTCCTTTTTCCCCCTTTGTTCATTTGTTTTGTTTCTTTAATTCCACAGATGAGTAAAATAATATGGCATTTGTCTTTTTCTAACTGACTTATTTTGCTTAGCATTTTACTCTCTCAGTCCATCCATGTTATTGCAAATGGCATGTTCCATTCTTTTTTATGGCTGAGTAATATTCCATTATGTATACATACCGTATCTTTTTTATCCATTCATCTATCGATGGACACTTAGGTTGCTTCCATAATTTGGCTATTGTAAAAAAATACTGCTATAAACATTTGGGTGCATCCATCCCTTCAAATTAGTGTTTTTGTTTTCTTTGGGTAAATATCTAGGAGAGTGATTACTGGATCATAGGGTAGTTCTGCTTTTAATTTGTTAAGGAACCTCCATTCTGTTTTCCACAGTGGCTACACCAGTTTACATTCCCACCAGCGGTGTAAGAGAGTTCCTTTTTCCCCACATCCTCACCAACATTTCTTGTTTCTTGTGTTTTTGATGTTAGCCATTCTGATAGGTATCAGGTGATATCACATTCTCGTTTTGATTTGCATTTCCCAGATGCCAAGTGATGTTTAGCAACTTTTCATATGTCTCTTGGCCATCTGGATGTCTTCATTGGAGAAATGTCTGTTCACATCTTCTGCCCAATTTTTAAATTGGATTATTTGTATTTTGGGTGTTGAGTTATATAATTTCTTTATGTATTTTGGATACTAATCCTGTATTACATGCATATAACATTTGCAAATATCTTCTCTCATTCCATAAGTTGTCTTCTAGTCTTGTTGGTGGTCATGTCTGTGCTTTCTCAGTAATGACCACAGCACCCAGTCCAAGTCCAGACCCAGACTATAAAAGGTGATTTGAAAAGGTCAACATACAAAGGGCCAAGTGTGGGTTGTTCAAAAGCTGAAAATGTGCCCAGCGCCTGCTAGATTGTAAGTGCCTTGCAGGCAGGAATGTTGTCCAGCATGTACAAATCTATATCCCAGTGCCCAGAACAGGGCCCAGCACACAGTAGATGCCTAATGTTTTCTGGATCCATGCACTGTCTATGCTTTGGAAGGCTTGTAGCCACTTGTCCCACCCTGCTGTGCATGCCACATCTTACTTCCAGTTACTTGAAAGCAGAATAATCTTTTCTCTTATCAACCTCCATCATCCCTAATTGAGATTCAATAAATGTATATTAAATAGCTAGAAACGCTTTTGTTCTTTTGGGATCTAGCTAGGGATTACATAATTGTAAAACAAAATCCCTCACCCATCAGGAGAGAAAACCATGGCTCGTGCTATAGAAACGGACAATTGCTGGAGCCCCCACAAGTTTTACAAGTACTGTGTGGCAGCGACGTCGATTTCCTGCCCCAGAAATCTGGCGAAAGAATTCACTGGAGGACTTAAGTCTGAGAAAAAAAAAAGACCCAAGAAAGGAGGCAGAGAAGGGGAGGTCTTTTCCAGGGCCTAGAGATTAAGGGTATTTAGATATCACTTAAGAAAGGAACCAGATGCCAGGCAGGTTTGTGCTTCCGTTTAACCACGTCCCCTGCAAAACTTGCTTATGGGAAGATCAGAAGCTCTGACGATCATTACTGAAGGGGATTCAGAGAAATTATCGTCTACTCCCGGTTGAAGAGAGAACAAGTCCTGATCTTTTTTTGGTGTCAACCTCTACTGAAATGTGCTGTTGTCAAATCAAAAAGGGGATAGATTCGAATTTTACAACTCTGATGAAAGTGAAATAAAAGGAAATCTGTATCATCTTAATCAAAGCCTGTGCCACCTGAGTTGGCTCCCTGTCTCGTCCCTTGGCCTTGGTGACTCTCATGTGCTGGAGGTTAAGGGTTTGTTAAAGAAGACGGGTTTTGATTAAGTGTCACATTTAGTGTGATGTGACATGCTCTTTATCATTGCAAGGGAAGATTGGGGAACAGGGGGAGCTTTATAGCTAGTTCCCAATATAAATTAGGAGTCTTGGGGAATGGGTACTTTGCAGTTGGCCTTGATCTTTCCAGGGCCCAATGAATGTGTGTATGTGAGAGTGCGCACCCGTGTATGTGTGTGTGTGTATAGAGATGGCAGAAAAGCCAGTTTTCACAGGCCTGCGCTAATGGGCTGGTTACCCCACTTGGAGTTTGACTTGCAATTGTAACACAAGGCTCCAGTTCTAATGTATCCATGTTCTTGATGTGCTGGTCAAAGGTCTCCCCACCTTTCACTCCTTTGGAATTTCAGTGTTGCTTAGGGAAATCTCAAGCATTCATTCATCCCTCTTGGGGACCATACCACAAATTCAAAGATGGAGAAGCAGGAGGAAGCATTCTAAGTGCCACATGCCATTTTTAACCAGGGGCCATGGATATTGCCTCCCCTGACTTCACCTAGACAAAGGAGAGCGGGCAGAGCCAAAGCCTCCTCCCTCCAAATCTAAGAAGTGCCACACACCTTCAGACTCAGATTCTGGCTAAAGCTGGAGTAGTGAGAGCACAGCGAAGATGGAGTACAGTAAATCCCCAGAGTGCTCATGAGGAGGGAAAGGCAAGGGGAGGGGACTGAGGAAAACATCCCAGAGGGGACCACTCCCACCTGAAAGGCACCCCACCTCCAGATTAATCTTTCTAAAATGTCAACTTTGGGGGCACCAGGCCGCCTCAGTCAGAGAAGCCTATGACTCCTGATTTTGAAGCCATGAGTTCAAGTCACACTTTGGGTGTAGAGATTACTAAAAATAAATAAATAAACTCAGAAAAAAATTATTTGCATAAAGTCCTTTCCCGCTCAAAACCCTTCCATAACCGCCACTTCCCTACCCTTCCACTGCCTATGGAAGAAAATCCACACCCATTGTTCCAGCATCCAATGTCCTACATCCTGGCACTGCCATATTGTCTACTCACTGCCTCCCAAATGACCTAACTTTCTCCTACCTTCTAGCATTTGTTCATCACTCCTCTATGTGGGATGCCTTTTCTGTTTCTCTCCCCTAGGAAAGGCTGCCCATCTTCCAAACACTGGCTACAGCCCTTCCTGTTTTATGAAGGAGTCATAGCCACTGAGATGGTGCCTCTTTTATTCCAAAAGTATTAATGGAGCTTCTACTGCTTTCTCTTTCAGAACTGCTCCCAACACCTGGATTAGGTCAGAAAACCAGACACAAAGGCACCTGCCTCGAAGAGCTTGCACTGTTGTAGTTGGGGTTGGGGGGGATGTGCTGGAAACTTAAAAGACAATGCCTCAAAGTATTACTTAGCGGTAACAGTTGCTGTGGAAAAAGGAAAGAACAAAATAGAGCAGGGTACGGGAGGCAGGAGCTCCCGCAGTGTAGTGGCAGGGGGCTGGCGGCAGTATTACAAGATGGTGAGATGGTGAGAGACTTGAGGGAAGCAAGGATGTTAGCCAAGATACCAGAGGGAAGACAGGTGTTGATTTATTTTATCTTATTTATTTGAGAGAGGCGGGGGAACAGGCAGAGGGAGAGGATCTCAAGCAGACTCTGCACTGAACGCAGAGCCCAACAAGGGGCTCCGTCCCATGACCCTGAGATCATGACCTGGGCTGAAATCAAGAGTCAGATGCTGAATTGACTGAGTCACTCAGGCTTCCCTAGAGGGAATATCCAGAGTAAAGGCCTCCAGGCAGAACCGTCCTAGTCTCCTTCCTCCTCACTTTTCCAGGGGACTCTACACACAGCATTGCCCCGGAAGAGGATCTGTGAGTGATGACAATATAAGAAAACCCATAATGTTGAGTAATGAAGAGAAAGGCCTCCAGTGTTTGGTACCGGTGGTCTGCATTAAGGGAGAAGTTAAGTGAGTCATGGACATGTGCTTAGCTTTTTAGTGCTATGTTAATTGGTAATATTTTTTATTAGAAAAATTATTTAATTCTATTCCTTTCCTACTCTATTGTTCAGGAAACCAACTTACATACATTTATCTGCACTAATGTTTGGTTCCCACTCTGTTGAAAGGCAAAACAGTACAGGTAAATGCCATCTCAGCTTACAGGATCTTGCTTCCTGATTTTACAATAATTTCTGAAAACCAGAAATCTGTTCTCAAAAAGGAGAAAAAAAGGTATTGTAAAAAACAAAACAAAACAAAACAGTTGCCTGGGTGGCTCAGTGGGTTAAGCCTCTACCTTTGGCTCAGGTCATGATCTCAGGGTCCTGGGATGGAGCCCCACATCTGGCTCTCTGCTCAGCAGGGGGTCTGTGTCCCCCCCCCCACCCTGCTACACCTGCCTCTCTGCCTGCTTGTGATCTCTGTCAAATAAATAAATAAAATCTTTAAAAAAAAAAAAAAGGAAATGAGAAACTAAGGGGCACCTGGGTGGCTCAGTCGGTTAAGCATCTGCCTTTTTTTTTTTTTAAGGTTTTATTTATTTACTTGACAGAGAGAGAGATCACCAGTAGGCAGAGAAGCAGACTCCTCGCCAAGCAGAGAGCCAGATGTGGTGCTCCATCCCAGGATCCTGAGATCATGACCTGAGCTGAAGGCAGAGGTTTAACCTCTGAGTCACCCAGGCGCCCCAAGCATCTGCCTTTGCCTCCAGTTGTGATCCCGGAGTCCTGGGATCAAGCACCCCCATCAGGCTCCCTGCCTGACTTCTTCAAAGGGAGCCTACTTCTCCCTTTGCCTACCGCTCCTTCTGCTTGTGCTCTCCCCCGCGCTCTTTCTCTGTCAAAAAAATAAATAAAATCTTTAAAAGAAAGAATGAATGAATGAATTAAGATAACTAATAAGTAAATGTCACTTTATGTTGTTGAAAAAACAAGTTTGACAAGTTTGTCTCTTCCTTCCCAAGACATCTAGGCCAAGCTATGAGAGGCTTTCTTTTCAGAGATGCTTCTTTTTCTCTACCTTTTCCACATTTCAGATGGGAGGATGAACACAACCTTTAAAACTTCACGATCAGGAGCAAATCCATAGCCGCTGATTTCTTCCCAAAAGGCACGCAAACCCCTCAGATAGACAGCCTGGCAGGTTCATACGTACTATGGGTCTGGTCATGAAAAAAAACCAACAGGACACAGATGAGTCCAATGAATAGAAGAAATCTACTGAGTTTTGGAATGTTGGATGCACTGCATTGATCCAGGATTATGAAACAGAAGCTTTCCAACTTCCCACTGTAAACTAAAAGCTGGATGCAAGTCCTTGCACAATGTATTTCCACCAACTCTGTAGGCCAAGAGAGCTGCTGGCCTCTCACACCCATGTTCATCAGGCACAGAGCCTACAAGCTGGGCAACCACACCATCAGGGTCCCTCCCGTGATGAGGAAATCAGACCCCATCTCCAGCACCGTCTTTGTCCGGCACCCTGAGGGGGTGGGGAGTGGGGAAGAGCTGGACTTCTCAGCTTCAGGTTGGGACAATCAAGGAAAAGAACAAGACTTGGCACAAGCTGTCCATGTTGGTGGCTGCATGGGCAACTCTTGGCCACAAGCTCCATGTGCCACCTGGAAGAAGCTCTAGGGTGATTTTTTTAGACATTAGAAGGATGAAAGTATTAACTGGCGATTGCTTCTTGATGTGAGAAAAATAGCAAATACACTTGCAAAATTGCAAATACCCCTTTGCTCCATGAAATAGTCCCTCCCTGTCACCTTTCTTCCCCTTTCCGTGACTCTGCAATTCTCCAGCTGCTCGGCTGCAGGTCCTCACCCCACTGCCCCGGGGGCTTTCTAGTAACCGGTTCCTAGGGACACTCTTCCAGCCTCAGTCTCGCTTAGAGGCAACCCAGCGCTGGGATGGCATCCAGAGCCGCATCTCCACGCCTGTGCTTCCTTCCCATGTGTCCTTGGGCAGGTTCCTCAGCCCACCTGTGCCCATCTGTAAACGGGGGCTTGTGTTAGCATTGTTCTGCAGCTCACTGGAGGGTTAATTCCAGCCTGGCCCAGAGTCCACGGGCCTTTGAGTGCTCACTGTTGCAGGGCTGGCCTCCAGGGGTCTCATGCCTCCGGGTAGTACTTTTTTTGCTCTTTCTGCTGGAAGCCCAAGAACCTCACAGCCCCTGCTGTCTTCAACTCTTCTGCCAGGCCCACGAGGAGTGGGGATCCTCCCTGGTGTGGTGGCTTTGCCCACATTTTTTTTTTTTTTAAGATTTTATTTATTTGACAGAGAGAGCGAGCACAGGGAGGGGCAGGCAGAAGGAGAAGCAGGCTCCCAGCTGAGCCGGACCCCCCAATGGGGGACTTGATCCCAGGACCCGGGGCCACGACCTGAGCAGAAGGCAGACTTTTAACCAACTGAGCAGCGTAGGGGCCCCTCTCTGCCCACCCTTGTGAAGTGGGCTCCTCACAGCCACAGCCCTGGCTTCCACCCCAACCCACCCCATTTAAATTGGTGGCCACCTCTTGGTTTCTCTATCCCAGCCCCTCCCCGGGCTTCAGACTGGTAGAGCCATGCGTTCTGCCTACCCAGAGGTCCAAACCTGCCTCACTTGTCCTGGGGTTTTACCCCCACCCCAGCCCCTTCCTGAGCAGTGTCTCTCTTCCCACTCCTCCCCCTTTCTGTCATTCATGCATAACCTCCTCACCTCCAGGAGTGTTTCCAAGGTTAAGAAAGATCTTTACGGAATGGTCTGGGCTCTCAGAGAACTCCCAGGGCAATGGGTGGAAGGTGATAAGGATCCTCCCATAAGGACCCTGGGGGAAGGAAAGTGGTTTGGCAAAAGGAAGAGGGTGGGGGGAGCGGGTATTTAGGGGAAAGGGCAGGGGAGGGGCCTACCCGGCCTCAGGGTCAGCCCAGACTTCTCTTAGGAGGGCTTGGGGCACTCCTGTAGGATGTTTACCAGATGCAGACTTGGAGCAGGGCATGGATGGGATGGGGATGGGAAGCCCTTTAATAGTCGCCATTACCTGAGGGAAGAAATAAAGATGGCTTGGCGGAGGCCCTCTCACTTGCGGAGACCCCAGTCTACCTGTAAACAAGCCTGAAACCCAGCCTATGCCACAAGAGACGCAATCATATTGCTATTTCTGAGAGATCTCTCCTAATTCTGTGTTCTTTTTAAAAGTATACGGCTACCAAAAAGGAATTTAATATATATTAACTAGTATTTCTTTCAAAGGTCATGAGGAGTCAGAAAATCTTGACTATAACAAAAATTTAACTGACAAATTGGTCTCAAATTTAATGCAATTTTTTAATGAAATCAAATGTTAACAGTTAAAGGAGCTGATGTAATTTACATTTTATAGCTATTGCAATAAAAATTGGTGAATTTTAATCTTACACTTCTATTTTTGAACCAACAGTTGTCTCCCCACCCCCACCCCCAGATTTCAACTGTTTTTGTAGGACCTTGGCACATTTGTAGCCCTGGTAGTGAACTTGAGGAATTTTCCTGGGCCATTGGAACCAAGTGGTGGTGATATTAGGCAGGAGTGTAGGGGACCTAGAAGAACCAGAGGGCAGCACCCTCTGAGACTGAGTAGAAGGCACAAGGCTTACCCCCCACCTTTTTAAAAAGCTTTTATTTATCTATTTGACAGAGAGGGACAGCTAGAGAGGGAACACAAGCAGGGGAAGTGGGAGAGGGAGAAGCAGGTTTCCTGCTGAGCTGGGAGCCTAATATGAGCCTTGGTCCCAAGACCCTGGGATCATGACCTAAGCCAAAGCAGACACTTGACCACTGAACCACCCAGGCATCCCCACAAGGTTTACTCTTTAAATATTACTTCCTTGACTGAAGTAATACAGACTCAGGAAACAAAATTTGGCAAACATGGGATAGTAAATTAGAGAAAATATATTGCCCATAGTTCTGTTACCCAAATGTAAACTTTGATCACTTTTTTTTATCTTGTGATTTTTCTCTGCATAGGGGTGTTCCTTTTTTTTTTTCTAAACCCATTTGTAATTGTGCCTACAGTGTTATACCCTGCTTTTTATACTTGCTACATTCTATTTCCTTTTGTCATTGCTCACTTTAACTATAAGTGATAAAATGTCATCGTGTGGCTTTTTCAAACTTCACCTGTTGCCCTATAGTTCGACATTTAGATTACTTTCAATGTTTTACTAATATACATTTTTTTAATTGTAAATGACATTGCAATGCATACATGCACATAAACCTTTTTGGTCATTTAGGATTATTTCTTAAGATAGAGTCTCAGATGTGGAATTTCGTAGTTAACAATACAAACGCTTCTAAGATTTTTAAATTCATATTGCCAAATCGCTCCCCAAAGAGGAGGCCAAAATAGAGCCAAAGAGGGCTCTATTAATGTACACTGCCACTAGCAATATGTGAAAATTGCAGCTTCATTATGGCTTCAGCTGCACTGGCGTGCTCGCTTGCATGCTCTCTCTCTCTCTCTCTCTCTCTCTCTATATATATATATATATATATAACTTAATAGGTAGAAAGTGAGCTGGTTTTCTTTTTTTTTTTTTTTAAGATTTTATTTATTTGACAGACAGAGATCACAAGTAGGCAGAGAGGCAGGCGGAGAGAAGAGGAAGCAGGCTCCCTGCTGAGCAGAGAGCCCGATGAGCTGGTTTTCTTATGTAGACTTTTCGGTGAGGCTTATCACACACTCAGAGAAGTACACAGATCATAAGCGAATTTTCTCAAAGTAGACTTCTAAGTAACCAGCACCCAGATCAAGAAACTGAACATGACCAGAACCCCAGAAGCACCTGTCATGCCCCCTTTGGCCCTTCACCCCCGACTGAAGGGTAATCGCCATCCTGACTGCTCCCAGCATAGGTGAGTTCTGACAGTGGCATTGCTATAATGTTCACATCTGTGATGACTAGAGGAGCTAACCTGTTTTCCGTGTATCAGTCGATGAGCCAAGTTCCTCTTTTGTAAATTGTCTTTTCAGGTACTTTGGGAAGTAGTGAATTATGGAGAATCTCCCAATGTCAAATCGGGCTGAAGTCGGACTGCAGTCACCGGGACACTGTTCCAGCCTGGAGAGGTGTGAGGGCGAATGTGTGTTTCTGCTTCCAGGATCTCACTCTGACGACCCTCCTCATACTTCTTCAGACTCTCCTGCCCAGCGAGGTGATTCCTCTGCAGGCAACACCTGGCAGGGGTAACTTTTCAGTGACAGAGCTGAGCCTAAATAGACTGCTGTTCTTTCAGTGTCTGTGAGAATTACAGAAATAGGTCACTGAACCTTTTTAAAAATAGCACTGACACATTTGGGGAAAGCATTTTTTTCTGCTGAGATAGCATACAGTATGAGACGAAATGATCTCTAGAGACGAGATGAATTGAGACTTTTGGTATAAGAAATAAATGTCCTTAATGGCAGTAACTCACAGGAAATCAAACGTCTTTCATAAGAAAGGTCTCTAAATGTCGTTACCTGAACAGCCTGCATCAAGCTTTCCTACTTCAGTCCAAAGGGGGTTCTTCTGGAGAGCAAGCAGCAGCCGGCTAAGCCCTGTCCAGCCACACCTGGCAACAGCTGAGGGAAGAGAAGGGCCACATCATCACCCGAGGTCAGTATTTGCTCCTCCACCAAAGCCAAGATCTCCCATCTCGCCAGATTTGCATTCTTTCCTCTGAAGTTACTCGACAGCCACCTGCTACCCTTGTACCAATATCCCTTCAGCCAAACAGCGGGGACAGGGACAGCTGCCCCGGTGCAGCTCTGTTCCAGTCCTTTCGAGGGCTTCACTGATTTGTGGCAGGCCAGGCCCAGCATCTCAGCCCATGGGCCCTCCCTGGAGCTGTCGAAGGGCCCAGGTCGGCCCTTGGGGGGTCCTTGTTGGCCCTCTCCTGAGACATCTCAGTAAGCTTTCTCTGACATACCCACCCTGTTGCCTTCAGAGGCCCCGTGCACCTCAGGGGCAGACAGTTATGTCTTCTCCCAGAATTCCCAAAGAGCTGCTTACTCTGCCTTGCTTGGGCTCTCCTAATGAGAGAGGCAAGATCTGTAAGCTGCAAAAGCAAAGCTTGGAGTTAATATGGGGAGGACACTTTGATTCAGCCCCAAGGAAGGCCAGGAAGACATATAAAGGGTTCAGTTGTCCCAGGAGTGGGGGTGAATGGGGACAAGGGAGGAGGGTATGGGCTGGGGCAGGGACACCTGTGTTTCTGGAAAGTCTTGGGCAGCAGGGTGAGAGGAACAGGGCTAATAATACCTAGGCGACCGAGCTTCAGCTGTGGGGGTGGGGGTGGGGGAGCAGGAGGGGACAGAGGAAAGGTGGCAGACATTTCTCAGAAGTCGAATACGCAGGTGGGACCTGAGGGCTTGGACATGGGCACCAAGGGGAAAAGAAGAGTCCAAGATGCTGACACAGTACTTTCTAATAAGAACACAGTTCCTTCTCGAAGACACGTATCCACTCAGTGAGCATGTGTTGAGTACTTGCTTTGTGTTGGATAGGATTGTAGGCTCTGGAAATAACATGTCATTCCTGCCCAAAGGGTGCTTTCACTCTGCTGGTGTGCAGCGGGGGGGGGGGGGGGGGGGGGGGGGGGGCAGTGCAGACAACAAACACATGAGCAAATTAAAAAAGATGATTTCCCATGGCACTAGGACTCTTGAAAGATAATTTTGTGCTGGGAGGGTGCGGTGGGTTGTGAGCAGAGAGGACTTTTCTGAGAAAATGACATTGGAGTTGATATGAAGGAGCCAGTCAGGAAGAGCCAGGGCAAAGAACATTCTAGATAATCAAAATTGCACCCACAAAGGTCCTAAGTAGGAACGGCTTTGGCACATTTGAGGAACAGAAAGAAGACTACTGTGGCATGACAGAGTTTTACAACACAAAATTGTTTTCTGACAGACGTGCAGAGCCATCACCGCCTTGGAGTTTCATATTTGGTTTCTACACACGCCACACCCCTTCTAGACCCTTCCCCATCTCTCTTCTCTCTCGCTCCAGACCAGCTAGGGCGAGAAGTGAGATCAGGAGCCGTAAATCTCATCTAGGGGTTAGGAAGGGACTAGAACCAGTTAAGTCTTTATAGAAGCCAAATGGGGAGGAGGCCCCGGGGCTGGCTGGCCTCCCTTTTTCAGATCTATCATTCTTAACCACTTTTGAACTATGAACCCCTTTAGTAACCCGATACAAGCTGTGAAAAACATACAGATAGATAATTTCCTTTGCACACAACTTTGGGGGTCTAATGGCTGAGAGGAAAGCTTGTCGTGGGCACCCTGCCAGGGTCTCTACTTTGGCAGTCCTTAGGCCATCCAAGTCCATTTTCTCACTAAGCACAAGAGAGAGGATACATTTAAAAAATAATAATAATAAAAAATAATAATAATAATAAATAAATAAATAAATAAATAAATATAAATAAATAAATAAATAAAAATAAATAAAAATAATAATAATCACCTGATCAACAGCAAATTAGCCTAGAAGTACAAGCTCTTCCACTGTAACTTCCATAGTGACATATCCACAAATGGTAAAATGTAACCATAACGACAACAAAAACACGTTTGCACGTTTCTACTTGCATCGTTTTATCACATTGACATCCTTGGCTCATGGGTAAGGAAGGCATTGTCCTACCATTTTCCAGATGAGGAATCGAAAGCTAAGTAGCATGTGTGCAATAACAGGGCCCATTGGCTCTAGCTTTGGGACAGGAATCATGGTCTTGTCACCCTCTGTTCCAGGCTCCCCAGGAAGAACAGGTCAGGACAGAGACCATCCTGACCTCTTCCTGACTTCTTTCCGGATGACCTTATGCCAGGGCCCACTCACCACAAAAGCAGTCTTTGCACGTACGGGCACTCCTGGTGGGAAACAGTGATATGGAGGAAGTGATATTTTCTAACAAGGGCAAAGAAGCGCAGAGTCTGACTATAGACGTCAAAATCGTGTGGCTGGAAGGGAACTTCCCACTGGGGCTTCCTCTTGGCCAATTAAACCTAGCTAGTCATTTCCTTTTTCTTTTGAAGACTTAGAGCGTTTCCTCCTAGTCCCACAGAAATGAATCCAGAAGAGTGCCACCTAGTGGCTCAGACTAGAAGGATCACAGATTATTTTCCCGGGGTCATCCCACCCCCACTCCATGGGGCCACCTTGCCTATCAGAAAATTGAACCGATACCTCTTACTATCCACCAGGATAAGTGCCAAATGGACCAGAAATGTAAATGTAAAAAAATGAAACCACACAAGTATTAGAAGGAAATATAGATGGATTTATTTACACCTTAGCTGTGGGGGAATTTTCCCAAATCCTATACAGGCCAAGGGCAGCTCTGGGTACTTGCTCCTATGGAAAAGAGAAGATATGAGGCAGCCTTCTCTCTCATGAGACATTCATCTTCCCCAATGAGAGCTAAGTGTCTGTAACCCTCCCCAACCAGGACTCCTTCAGTCAAGGAGAGGCAATGTTGACCTCTTGAAGGAAAAACAGATGAAAAAACCAATCAGACCGGCTTGCACACAACTCCCCATTACCTCCTTGGCAGAAGGGAAAAGAAGTGTCCATTACTTTACCTCACGAAAGGGAGAGACTTAGGACATCAGGATGCATGGGAATCCAGTCCAAGTCCAGCCCAAGTCCCAAATAAAAGCTTGCTAGTGAAAAATAAAATATCCAAATGCAATAAAAGAAAATATTAGTAAACTCAGCAGCATTTTTTGCTGCTCTGTGGCAAAGAGAGAGAGAGAGAGAGAGAAAGGTAGCACAATGATAGAAAAACTTTGCAACATTTACCACAGATACAGGCTAATCTATAATACTAGGACTATAAAGAACATTTAAGTATTGAGAAAAAGAGGCCAAAATAAAGGCCTTATATGAAAAACCCACAGCTAACATCATACTCAATGATGAAAAACTAAGATCAGGAACAAGACAAAGCTATCCATTCTTACCACTTTTATTCAACATAGTACTGGAAGTCCCAGCCACAGCAATCAGACAAGAAAAAGGAAATGCATCCAAGTTGGTAAGGAAGAGGTAAAACTTTCACTATTTGCAGATGACATGATATTATATTTGGGAAACCTTAAAGACTTGACCAAAAAAAAAAAAAAAAAATGAATTCAGTAAGGTTGCAAGATATAAACTCAATATACAGAAATCTGTTATACTTCCATACACTAATAATGAAGTAGCAGAAAGAGAAATTAAGAAAACAATCCCATTTACAATCCACCAAAAATAATAAAATACCTAGGAACAAACTTAACTAAGGAGGTAAAAGACTTATACCCTGTAAACTATAAAACACTGATGAAAGAAATTAAAAGCAATACAACCAAATGGAAATAATTCTATGCCATGCTCATGGATTGGAAGAACAGATATTGTTGTTGTTGTTTTAAAGATTTTATTTATTTATTTGACAGACAGAGATCACAAGTAGGCAGAGAGAGAGGGGGAAGCAGGCTCCCTGCTGAGCAGAGAGCCCGAGGCAGGGCTTGATCCTAGGACCCTGGAATCATGACCGGAGCCGAAGACAGAGGCTTTAACCCACTGAGCCACCCAGACACCCCAAGAACAGATATTGTTAAAATGTCCACACTACCCAAAGCAATCTACAGATTTAATGCAATCCCTATCAAAATACCATCAACTGTTTTCACAGAGCTGGAACAAATAATCCTAAAATTTGTATGGAACCACAAAAGACCCTGAATAGCCAAAGCAGTCTTGAAAAAGAACAAAACTGGAGGTATCACCATCCCTGATATCAAGATATACTACAAACAGTAGTAATAAAAACAGTACTGGCACAAAAAAAAAAAAAATAGATCAATGGAACAGAATAGAAAGCCCAGGGGCACCTGGGTGGCTCAGTGGGTTAAAGCCTCTGCCTTCGGCTCAGGTCGTGATCTCAGGGTCCTGGGATCGAGCCCCGCATCAGGCTCTCTGCTCTGCAGGAAGCCTGCTTCCCCGTCTCTCTCTGCCTGCCTCTCTGCCTACGCATGATCTCTGTCTGTCAAATAAACAAATAAAATCTTTTAAAAAAATTTAAAAAAAAGAATAGAAAGCCCAGAAATCAATCCACAAAGATATGGTCAATTAATCCTTGACAAAAAAGGCAAGAAAAGGACAGTCTCTTCAACAAATGGTGTTGGAAAAACTGGATAGCCATATGCAAATGAATGGAGCTGGACCTCTTTCTCACACCACACACACACACAACTCAAAATGAATTAAAAACCTAAATATGAGACCCAAAACCATAAAAATCTTAGAAGAGAGCACAGGCAGTAATTTCTCTGACTCAGCCATAGCAATATTTTTCTAGATTTGTCTCCTGAGGCAAGGGAACCACAAGCAAAAATAAGTTATTGGGACTATAGGAAAGTAAAAAGCTTTTGCACAGCAAAGGAAATAATCAGCAAAACAAAAAGGACAGCTGGGTGGCTCAGTCAGTGGAGTATGTGACTCTTAATCCTTCGGTTGTAAGTTTGAGCCCCATGTTGGATGTAGAGATTATTTGAAAATAAAATCATTGGGCACCTGGGTGGCTCAGTCGATTAAGCAACTGCTTTCAGCTTGGGTCATGATTCCAGGGTCCCGGGTTTGAGCCCTGAATCGGGCTCCCTGCTCAGGAGGGAGTCTGCTTCTCTCTCTCCCTCCGTGCGCTCTCTATCTCGCTTTCACTTTCTCTCAAGTAAATAAAGACAACCTACTAAATGGGAGAAGATATTTGCCAAAGACGTATCTGATAAAAAATTATAGCCAAAATATATAAAGAATTCATGCAACACAACACAAAAAAAAACAAATAATCCAACTGAAAAATGGGCAGAGGGCATAAATAGATATTTCCCAAAGAAGACATCCAGATGGCCAACAGATACATGAAAAGAAGCTCAACATCACTCATCATCAGGGAAAACCAAATCAAAACCACAAGGAGATATCATCCCACACCTGTCAGAATGGCTAACATCAAAAACACAAGAAACAAGAAATGTTGGTGAACATGCGGAGAAAAAGGAACCCACTTACATTGCTGGTGGGAATGCAAACTGGTGCAGTCACTGTAGAAAACAGTATGGAGGGTCCTCAACAAATTAAAAATAAAACTACCCTATGATCCAGTAATTCTACCACCGGATATTTACCCAAGGAATACAAAAACACTAATTTGAAGGGATACATACACCCAGATGTTTCTAGCAGCATTATTTACAATTGCCAAATTATGGGAGCAGCCCAAGTGTCCATCAATAGATGAATGGATAAAGAAGATGTGCTATATATACACAATGGAATATTACCCAGCCACAAAAAATAATGACATTTTGCCACTTGCAACAACATAGATGGATCGAGAGGGTATAATATGATGTGAAATAGGTCAGCCAGAGAAAGACAAATATCATATGATTTCACTTAAATATGGAATTTAAGAAATGAAGGAATAAAATAAAAAGAGAGAGAGAGAGGAACCCAAAAACAGATTCTTCACTATAGAGAACAAACTGATAGTGACCAGAGGGGAGGTGACAGGAGACAATGGGTGAAACAGGTGATGGGAGTAATGTATAGAATTGTTGAGTTACTATGCCGTACACCTGAAACTAATATAACACTGTATGTTTTCTATACCAGAATTGAAAAAGAAAAAAAAGAAGCCAAAACTTGATAGAAAATTGGGCAAAAAGCATAAACAATTCACACACACACACACACACACAAATATGTAGATGGTTCTTAAAAATGTGAAAGATGGGGACACCTGGGTGGCTCAGTTGGTTAAGCCGCTGCCTTCGGCTCAGGTCATGATCCCAGGGTCCTAGGATTGAGTCCCACATTGGGCTCCTTGCTCAGCGGGAACCTGCTTCTCCATCTGCCTCTGCCTGCCACTCTGTCTGCCTGTGCTCACGCTAACAAATAAATAAATAAAATATTTTAAAAATAAATAAATAAATTTTTTAAAAATATGAAAGATGGGGGTGCCTGGCTAGTTTGATTAGAGGAGCAAGGGACTCTTGATCTTGAGGTCCTAAGTTTTAGCACCATGTTGGTTGCAAAGATTACTTAAGAAAATAAATAAATAAAAATTAAAAAATAAAGATGTGTACTTTAAAAAAATTGTCTTAATAAAAATATAAAAAGATACTCAGCTTCACTCGTGATATAACACATACTAGAGCTACGTTGACATATTAGTGTTTACTAAATTGTCAAAAATTCAAAACTTTGTTAATATACTCCACTGACAAGGCTGTGAGGGAAAAGGCACTCTCACAATCATTGGTGGGAGTGCGAACTGGTGCAACGCCTAGGGAGGGAATTTGGAATATCTAGCAAGACTACCTGTGCATCTACCCTTTGACCCAACAATTCGAATTCCAGGAATTCCAGGAATGCACCCTGCAAGTACATTGCCACAAATGTAAAACAGTATTTTTATAAGGTTCTTCACTGAGACTTTTTTTTTTTTAATTTTACTTATTTGTCAGGAGGGAGAGAGTGCGCACAAGCAGAGGGAACAGAGGGAGAGGGAGAAGCAGACTCCCCGCTGAGGAACCTGATGCAAGATTCAATCCTAGGACCCTGGGATCATGACCTGAGCTGAAGGCAGACGTTTAATGGACTGACCCACCCAATATTATTATTATTATTATTAAATTAATTATTAATAAAGAATATTATTATTATTAATATAATAATACCTAAAATATTAGAAACTATATAAATGCTCAATCCATTAGGATACTAACTGAAGAAACTATGGTAAATTCACACAATGAAGTAATATAAAGCCAAAAAAGGTTGAGGAATATTTCTACGAATTAACATGTGGTGATTTCTAATATATATTAAGTGAAAAAAATCAAGGTGCTCAGCAGTGGTATATAGCATGTTACTTTTTATTTATTTTTTTAATAATCTCTACACAAGGCTTGAACTCATGATCCTGAGATCAAGCCAGGCACCCCTAGTATGTTACTTTTTGTATAAGAAAAAGAAACCCAGGAAGAAAAAAATCAGAAACTAATAAAAACCTTGCTTATAGTGGATAGGTGGGAATTGAGTGGAAGGAATAAAGATGGGAGTCAGACTTCTAAGTGTACTTTATTATATATAGTTTTGACTTTTAAACCTTGTGAAAGTTTGGTATATTAAAAAATAAATTCAGGGGTGCCTGTCTGGCTCAGTACGACTCTTGATCTCAGGGTTGTGGGTTCGAGCCTCATGTTGGGTGTGGAGATTACTTACAAAATAAAATCTTTTTTTTAAAAAATTCAATTTTAAAAGATTTGAAGAAACCAAGCCCTAAAACTAAAACTAAACACACATAGAAACAAAAGTACCTGACTGCGTATCAGACTGATAATGGAAACACACACACACACACACACACACACACACACACACACACACGCAGAGTTCATTTCAATGGTTTGTGAATACTATACTCTGTATACCTTTCTTGGGATCATTCTAAGAACAAATAGAACTGCAAACAAGTCTTGAATTTTTTCTTAGAAGGCTTCTTGGAAATGGTATTGAAGGAGTAATTCTGAAACTATTTTGAGGGCACTGTAAGAGCAAATGATGAGATGCATTGATGCGGTAGGAATCAGGGTTCTCATTATGGAGGAAGAGAGATACAGGCATGGAATGGGACGGGGAGGAAGAACCCTATGGAGCTGGATTTGAATTGAAAGAAATTAAAAAAAAAAAATTTAAGTACTTTTTTTGGCTCTGTCCACTAAAATGTTCTATAAATGATGGTGCAAACGAGCAACCTAGAGGCCAAAACTTGGTTCCTTAATGCCAGTCTCCACTAGAAGACCTTGGAAAGATGGCCGACTCCAGGTTTGTGACAAGGAAAATACAGAGTGAACAAGTGCTCAAGGACTGAGGGGAACTCGTGGGAGGGATACAGAGCTCAGCTTGAAAGAACTTCTACTAACCAAATGTGGGAGTTTGACTGTCAGAAAGAAGTTGTTACAGTGGATTATTTCACTCAGGTGGCTGTTGCCAGCCTCAGCAGAGTCCCATCCAAGATCACTCTTGCGGACCTTTCCCCGCAGCCACCTCACAGCACAGCCGCGGGCTTCCCTCAGGACAAGCGATGCAAATAGAAATTCGAGAAAGAACTCCAAAATGAAAACCACTGTCTTTTTGTAACCCAATTTCAGAAGTGGCAGTCTGTATCTCCTGTCATGTTCCAGTCTTTAGAAGTGAGTCACTAAGTGTAGCCCACACTCAAGGAGGGCTGGGGCGGGGGGGCTAACCGGATGTGAATATCTAGAACTAGGGACCATTAGGGCCATCCTGGGGGCTGCCTACGACACCAAGTAATCAAACATAATAACATCACCTATAATGGGACAAACTGACATTATATGCCTCCTGATACACGTGGCAGGAAGTACACAATGTCACCTATGTTGTATTCCTGGGGAGAACTATGAGGGAACAAACAGAAATCCAGAATATGGGACACTCTACAAGAAAATTAGTCTGGGGGTGCCTGGCTGGCACAGTCGGTAGAGCATGCCACTCCTGATTTTGGGGTTGTGAGTTTAAGCCCCATATTGAGAGTAGAGCTTACATTAATTTTTTTTTTAAGATTTTATTTATTTATTTCACAGACAGAGATCACAAGTAGGCAGAGAGGCAGGCAGAGAGAGAGAGGGGGAAGGAGGCTCCCTGCCGGGCAGAGAGCCTGATGCAGGGCTCAATCCCAGGACCTTGGGATCATGACCTGAGCTGAAGGCAGAGGCTTTAACCCACTGAGCCACACAGGCACCCCTAATTCTTTTTTTTTAAGAAAAGTATTCTGAATTGAAAAATATCAGCATCTTGAAAAAGAAAAAAGTCAAACTGAGGTTACAGGAGAGTAAAGAGAAAAGGTAACTCAATATCTGTGAGCCCTAATTAGATCCTGGATCAAAAAGCAAAAATAGCTATAAAGTGACATTTATAGACTAATTAGCAAATTTGAATATAGACTGTGTATTAACGATTAAGTATATGTGAAATTTGTTGGATGTGATATGGTGTTATGGTTATGGAGGAGAAAGTTTCTCCTTAACAGAAACATGCTGAGATATTTAAGAATCACTTGTCATGATATCTCCAGGTCATTTTCAAACAGGTTAACAAAAAAGCCCAAAAAGGAAAAAAATCCAAACCCTCAACACAGAAATACATATATAAGCACATATGTGTATTGGCCAGTATGAAAGATATACTCGTGTTCATTGTTGTACTCTTTCAACTTTTCTCAAGGTTTGAAGTTTTCCAACCAAAAGATTATGAAGGGGTTGGTCATCAGGACCCCTGGGATTCACTAGACCATTCTGGAGATTCCAAGAAACCCACAGGAACCATAAAGCGTCGTTCTCTATGGTGTCCGGTGTACACACTGCAGATTCTTTGAGTCCTCACCCCATCCTGTAGGGTAAAAAGGTGATTTGGGGAGTCAGACAGACCTGAACTGTAATCCTTGCTCTGTTCTTCCTTGGCTGTGTGTCTTGGGGCAAGTTACTAACGCTTCTGACCTCATTTGTGAAAAGAAAGAGCCATGCCTGCCCGGCACTGGGTTGTTGTAACGTGCTCAGTAAATAATACTTCGCAGTCACTCCTCCCAAACCACTAAATTCTTCCTTCCTTCCTTCCACAACCATTTATTGAATTTAGTGACCCTAGGGAACTCCTAATCAAATGGGGGTTATACGCTGTGACCGGTGCTAAAAGACGCGAGCTAACGCGGTTACAGCAGCAGAGCGGGGAGGGTGCAGTGAGGGGCTCCCGCGAAGACTTCTCAAAGGCACCGATGTCCAGTGGCCTCCATGGGGGATGAGGGAGGAGCGCGAGCTGCACCGAGGGGCCTCAGGGGCAAAGGCAGAGAAGACTGGAAGAGAGTTTGGCAGAATGGATAGGGCCAGGCCAGGCCAGGAAATTATGGCTTTTAAGAACGCTTGAGAAAGGAGAGTTCCCCAACACAGAGATTTTTTTTTTAACTATTTTTTAATTAAAAAACAAAACAAAAACCAAAAAACTTGAACTGACAAATAAAAGGAAGTTACGTACCCTAAGCTTTTCCCTATTGCCCTCCTCCCAGAAGTGGGGGAGGAGGAGGAGGCGCGGATGGGGTGCCAGGTCTGGCAATAGGGGTTGTTTCCGTTGAAGGGAGATGGTGACCCCCAAAGAATGAGACTCATTTGTCCCTTGCTACCACCACCTCCTCATCCAGGGTTTGTCCCCACGCACCTGAAACTGTTAGGTCTACCCACCACCCCAATTCCCCTCTCCAAATCACACACTTCTGTAATGCACCAATGGTCCGCCTAGCTGGGGAAGCACGGAGGCCCCCCACCCCATGCCTGAGAACTCTGCGGGTCCCCTGCCCCCGCGCCTGCCCGAGGCCCCGCGCTGCTGGGGGAGCTCGGCGGGCGCAAGCGCTGAGCCTGGCTGGGTACGCAGACTCCGAAGGAAGCTTCTCGCCTAATTCCAAATCATTTTTCTAAGAACAAAAACTATGTACAAATGAATATTTCCATCTTTATTTCAAATTCTAGGTTTCAACTGCAATATTAATGCTACTCCACAGTGTAATTTACTTGTAATAATATATCATTATTTCCATTTTACAGTTCTCTTCTTAAAGTAGTAAAGCAAATGTTTAAAACAGCACAAATCCGCAGCCCCACAATTCTCCATTCAGGCTCAGAATTTGTGCGCTCCTTTCAGAATTGCACATAATTGAAAACAATGAAAACCCCCGATGGGCTAAATGCTCTAGTCATTAAAGCATTTTTTTACTTTGGAATAAAAGACCGTTCTTGTGGTTGTAGTTATTATTTATTTATTTATTTTTTAGAAGCCCCAAACAAGCTGCTTCCTGTTCCCAGACTGACATCTGCTGGGGATGGCAGGCTGACCCGCTTCCCGGGCAGGCCCGCAGCCCGCTGCCACTCCTGCCAGCCTTTGGGGGCAGGGGACCGCACCTGGCAGCCAACCCCCCGCTCCCCGGGACCCAGTCTCTCTCCTGCTTCCAGCAGCTAGGATAAGTCCCAGAATGGCAGTGCCTTGGCCCGAGGTCTCCAGTGTTGGTGGCTCCTGCAAGGGGCTGATGGGCAGGAGAGAGATTGGAGGACGAAATTAGTCTCATGGACAGGATGAGTGTCCTCTGTGGGCAAACAGGCCTGCAGACCCTCAAGAAGCCTGCCCTATTTCTTTGCTGTGTCTGGGATATCTCTGCGGTCATCTTTCATCATCATCATCATTGTACTGGTTCCTTTGCCTATGATAGAACAGCTTCGTCTCAAGCAGCCCTGGGCGTTGGGTCCTAGGGGAGGGTCCCCATCCTTAGCAAATTAGATTTTCATTCTATCAGCTTCCTCGTCGACCACCAGGAACCAAGCTTCCTTTTCCATCCAGAGTGAGGGCCCCTCTGCCGACTTCCCAATTTTTAAGAAGGCCTGGTCTCCCTCTCCTCTGCAGTTTAAACCACAGCGGGCCAGGGTTAGGGACTGGGGGACAGAGGGTCCTTCTGGAGAGATCTTCTGGCTCCTAGCTCCCTTTGATCTGTGTCTCTGGCTCTGAGCTCTGGGTTCCAGCCCCACGAACAACATTTTCGGTTAGGTACTTTGGGGCCTCTCAAAGTCAGCATCCTGCCCCCAGCCAGCCCCCTAACACACTCTCCCACATACTCCTGCCCTGCTCAAGCACCTCCCATGGGCCCAGATTCCTGCCACTTGGAACCCTCCCCCTCCCCCCCATCTGTCCTACATCTGTCCCTTCATGACCACCAACTTTTCGTTCCCCCCTGCCCAACTTCTTCCACTCTTGCCAAACTGCTCACCCTTACACCCCAATAAAGGTACCCCCAAATCCATTTAAACACCTTTAATGAAACCCCACAGTCCACAGAGAAAACCCCAAGGGTTTAGCCCCAAAGACATTCGGAGAAAGCGCAGCCTGGCCCAGACCCAGCCGAGGTTTCCCAAGGCCCAGAGCTGCCCTGGGAGAGGGGGAGAACTTCAGGTGGCACCAGGAGGCCTTAGGAGACCAGAGGACCACAGGAGAAAAGTGAGTTTGCTTTTCATTCTCTTTCATTTCTCAGCATCATGGAGGAAGTCTGCTTTGGTGTTAGTCAACTTTTGTATTTTTAAATAAACTTTTCACGTTAGAATTGTTTTAGCTTTACAGAAAAGTTGCCAGAGTATCACGTGGGGTTTCAGTACTCGCAGCACCGGTCCCCATGGTTCACATGGCCGTGGAGGCTGTCACACCTCCTCTGTGACATTCCCTTTCAGCCAGAGCCCTTCCAAAGCCACAGCAGAGAGGCTGAGCAGGATGCTAGTCTAGACGCATTGCTTCTTCTGTGATAATATATTTTCTGTTACCTTTTATTTCCAGCAAGTGATACGACTCATCCACATTCTAAATTCCAAAAAGCTCTGAAATAAAAAAAAAAAAAAAGAAGAAGAAGAAGAGGAAGAAGAAAGGTTTTTTTGTCAGTCTGGAGCCAAAGCTGATTTGAGGCAAGCTATAAATAGTCTTTATCCCACTTGGTGTAAATATTCATACATTTCTCTGCAGAAATATTCATTCATTCTCAGGCCCTCTGGGGATGTTAACAAACATTGCATATATATACCATATCACCTTTCGAAATCAGAAAAAAATGTGAATTCTGAAACACATCTGGCACAGTGAGCTTGCCATTTACAGTTATGATATAAAGTTTCTTTGAAAAATAAATTTATGTAAATACATTTTTCGAAAAAATTGAATAAAAAATTAAAATAAAAAAATATATATACGTAAAAAAGGGCAAGTTATTTCAAGAGAAATAAATTTCTCTTGAAAGTTATTTATATATAGTTATATATATAGAAAGTTATTTATTATATAAAGTAAGTAAATTTAAGTACAGGCGATCTAGACTTTTAAGTTCCTCTTTCACTTTTTCCCACCCTTCATAGAAACATATAGCTAGCACCAAACAGAAAACAGAATCCGCAAGGCCTCCAGGATCCTGTCGCAACACCTCAGGTGCTCTGCATCTGTGCTCCTGTGCTCCCGCCCTACTCACTCCTCCACCCACACCCATACCTCCGTACCCTCCACACATGGACTGGTGCAAGCCTCCAGGCCTTCACACAGTCTGCTCCCTCTACTTGAAATGCCTTTCCCTGGTAAGCTCCTGACCCTTCTTCCAGACTCAGCTCAGATGCCCCCTTTGGCAGGAAGCCTTTTCTGGGTGCTCCCAGTCTTGCTTAGGTGGTCAGCCTGTGTGGTCCCATGGCGCACAGCAAACAGAACTGTGGATGAGGAAGCGGCTTGATTCTTAGTTTGACTCCTGTTTGGGTGTCTTTTAGCTCGGTGATTTGCTCATTTGTACTCACTAAGATTAATCAGTGGGATTAGTAATGATAGCTGCTGTGCGTTGATCTCACTCTTCTAAGTGCTTTCCGTGCATAAATTCACTTCATCCTCACAAGCCTGAGAGGTAGAAATTGTTTTTGGTTTGGGGTTTTGGATTTTTTTTTAAGATTTTATTTATTTTTCAAAGAGAAAGAGCAAGCGAGCAGGAGCAGGGGTTGTGGCACGCAGAGGGAGAGCGAGAAGCAGACTCCCTGTCCTCCATCCCTCTTGGTCCCCACCACAGAACAGCTCAGGAAGTGCTTGCATCACAGGGCTGCCCGGAGCAGTTTTGGGGTAACGCTGGCCGGGTGCTGTGCCTCCATCTCACAGGCTACTTCTGGCCAAACTTACACTGGGCACCACAGGCCCGGGACACTGATACGTTTCAGAGGGTGGCTCAACCCCAGGGCCTGTAAGCTGTTGCTCTCTCCTGCTCCTCTGCGCTCTCTCCTGTCGTCTCAGTGGAATCTTCTGGCCCAAGCCCAAGCCAGGTGGGGCTTGCCCAAGGCTTCCTGCTATATTCAGTATTTACGATTTTGGCCTCTGTCTCTGAGCTCAGCAGGAAAAAAAAAGGTGCCACACTTTCATCAAGCACCCTGTACAGGATCTGATCCAAAAGTGTTTGGTAAACAAATACAAAGAAAAAATGATGAAGTGAATGGATGGATGGATAAATGGATGGATGGATGGATGGATGGATGAATGGATGGATGGATGATGGATGATGGATGGATGATGGATGGATGGATGATGGATGATGGATGAATGGATGGATGGATGGATGGATGATGGATGGATGATGGATGGATGGATGGATGATGGATGGATGGATGGATGATGGATGATGGATGGATGGATGATGAATGGATGGATGGATGATGGATGATGTATGGATGGATGGATGATGGATGGATGAATGAATGGATGATGGATGGATGAATGGATGGATGATGGATGGATGGATGAATGGATGATGGATGAATGGATGGATGGATGATGGATGGATGAATGGATGGATGATGGATGGATGATGGATGGATGGATGGATGATGGATGGATGGATGGATGGATGATGGATGATGGATGATGGATGGATGGATGATGGATGATGGATGGATGGATGGATGGATGATGGATGATGGATGGATGGATGATGGATGGATGAATGAATGGATGATGGATGGATGAATGGATGGATGATGGATGGATGATGGATGGATGATGGATGAATGGATGGATGATGGATGAATGGATGGATGGATGATGGATGAATGATGGATGGATGGATGGATGATGGATGAATGGATGGATGATGGATGGATGAATGGATGGATGGATGGATGATGGATGGATGATGGATGAATGGATGAATGGATGGATGGATGATGGATAATGGATGGATGATGGATGGATGGGTGGATGATGGATGGCTAGATGGATGGATGGACAGATGGATAAAATAACAACGAATGGACCCATATTTGTCCTTAGAATTTCTAATGCATTTGACATACCATGACTAATGAAAAATAACATTATCCAGTTAATATTCCTGAAAGACTTACAAAGGCTGAAGAGAGAAGGAGAGATACAACCCATCGTATCGCACTGTTTGTCTGCATTTCTAGTCAAATAGTATGGTTCAACCCTTGAGATGGGAAGCTGGGAAGGGAACAACTGGCGTCTATGATAAAGCTGAGACATTTCAGCTGTCATTGGATAAATGTGATGGTATAACACAACTTAGAAGTGAATCTGAAGTGAGATCCTCAGTGGCGCTGAGAGGGGCCCGGCAGTGCAGGCCTAGCTCTGAGGCCAGCCCCATGTCAGCTCTAACAGTCCGACCAGATGGAACCCAAGGTAGACGGTCTCGTGTCCCTGGTGACAATGGAGTGCCATGTCACCGACATCCAATTTATTAGCCTACTGTCCCTTATCTTTCTTCTTCTCTCCTAACTTCGGCAGTGGAAGAATAACATACTCATTAAGAAGTACAGTTTGTAAAGGTACAAGTGTCTAATTATGGGATAAGAGGAAATTATTTAGCTGGGGAGCGCAGAGTCAGGGAGTGGCAGCCTCAGGCCCCGCAGTTGAATTTATATGCTATTTATCTCCTCACCTACACCTGGCAGAAACAATTAGCACTTGGTAATTTGCTGACCTTATCAAGGCCCTAGGATTTGTCGTCATAGTTGCCACCAATATCACCGCTGTGTGTGAAATAAACGATTTAGAAATGGCCTGCTCCTAAATCATGCCCACGTAACTGGGTTTGAATTTATTTTCGTCTGGTGGAGGCTTTGCGTTTTGTCACTTCTTGATCAATGTGTTGATTTTCCAAGGGATTTTAAGGATACCGTCACTGTGGGAGTCAGGATGCTTTCACACATGCCAACAGAAACACGAATGCAACAGTGAATCCTGCAGAAGGGTTTTCAGGAACAGCAGCCTCTCCCCCTGGCCCTCACCTCTCCCCAGGACTCCTTTACTTCAGGGGACTTCCTCCCTTCTGCCTCCTTCTGCCTCTGCACCCATTCCAAAAGGCCCGCCAAACTGCAGAGCGCTTCCCCAGGCTCTGAGCTCTGAGTCATTCCGCTCCCGTGGCACCTCCGTGGTACCCCAGCATGTTTCTAAGTCCCCCCAGGGGCACCTGGGTGGCTCAGTGGGCTGAGCCTCTGCCTTAGGCTCAGGTCATGGGCTTTCTGCTCAGCGGGGAGTCTGCTTCCCACCTCTCTCTGCCTGTCTCTCTGCCTACTTGTAATCTCTCTCTCTCTCTCTCTCTCTCTGTGTCAAATAAATAAATAAATAATCTAAACAAAAAACAAAAATCAAAAAACAAAGTTTCCCTGAACTGTGCTCCCCCAAACTGTTCTGAAGTTAAAACACGTGTGATGGAGTGAGTGGTATTTTTAGGTCTGAGCTTCTTTACTCTATCTCTCCCAATTTCAAGCTTTCTGTCCCCCATTTAAAGCTGGAAGAGGGTATGAGCTCCTAGCCCAGGGGAGTTTTCTATTAGAATAGAAAACAAAACAACCAGGCTTTCTGGCTTTAATTCAAAACCTAAATCCTTTGGAGAATTCAGCTGATTCTCAAGCAAAGTCTGGATGAATAGAGGGGGATTTACACCAGCCTGGAAAGTTCTTGAGCTGGAGGAAGGAGAGCCTGGGAAGGGAGGAGGGGAGGAAAAGAAGATGGAGAGGAGGGGTGGGGAGGAGTCAGGGAAGGGGGAATCTGAAAGAGAGAGGGAGGGGGGGAGGGAGCCCGTGTCTGTGTGTGGTTCAGTAGAGTTCAGGGAGTCGGTTCCACGGAGCCCAGGAAGGTGGCCAAGGACTTGATCAGCAAGGTCACCAGACCAGGGTTTGCACTTGGAAACTTTTCAGAGCCAGACAGTATGGGTGAAACAGGCCTGAGAGGCAGTAGGAGGTGCTGTGGACAGTGTTGCTGGAGAGCGAGTGCATCCTGTCCAAGGACAAGGCTTCCTTTATTCCGAGTGGAGTGTCGCAGAAGGGCCAGCCCCAGACCTCAGACCTGGCAGGGCCACGTGGGCTGGGATCTGGGGCATCTGAGCAGTGTCTGGATGGATCAGTGAGTGAGAACCACAACCAGAACAGCACCCTTCCTGCCACCTGGAACTGGGGCACAAGCTGGGGGTGGGGGGCGGACGGAGGGCTGGTGAGGAAATTCCTGGAAGAAGGAACCTTCTGTCTTGATTTTTTTTCCTCCATCAATCCAGAAGAAAGGGACTCAGAATCTGAAATTACATAGCTTCTGATATGCTTGAGGATGTGGACTAAGATGTATATCCATGTCCTATCTTTGGGGAATGCTTATCCACAAAATTAAGCACATTCCCTTATTGTAGGACTTCTTAGAAATTTTACTATGGGGGCACCTCGGTGGCTCAGCTAACCGTTAAGCAGTTAAGTGACTGCCTTCCGCTCAGGTCATGATCTCAGGGTCCTGGGATGGAGCCCCACATCTGGCTCTCTGCACAGTGGGGGAGCCTGCTTACCCCCTCTTTCTATGACTGCCCCTCTGCCTACTTGTGATCTCTGTCAAATAAATAAAATCTTTTTTAAAAATCGGGCGCCTGGGTGGCTCAGTGGGTTAAGCCGCTGCCTTCGGCTCAGGTCGTGATCTCAGGGTCCTGGGATCGAGTCCCGCATCAGGCACTCTGCTCAGCAGGGAGCCTGCTTCCTTCTCTCTCTCTCTGCCTGCCTCTCAGTGTACTTGTGATTTCTCTCTGTCAAATAAATAAATAAAATCTTAAAAAAAAATAAAATAAAAGACATTTTAATATGCTAAAATAAAACATTCTGGATCTCAGAGAGAGGGATTCAACAGATCCCAACACATCAACAGCACATCTCCCAGTTATGTGCTGGTAGATGATCAACTCAGGGATCACACCAGGGATTAAAAACCCTGCCTTGCAGGCCCTTGCCAATTTCCATGGTATCAGTAGTCCAAATACAGCCTCCCCGCCACAGAGCCGCCTGGGCCACAGCGGAGGCCCCCCCCACCCAGGCCCTTGGTGGAGTTGTATGACTCCCTGACACACACACACACACACACACACACACACACACACACCCCTCCTGCCTTCACTCTCCACACACTGTGGTCTCCGCACAGTGGTCCGCAGTGAACTCCCACAGGCACATCTCTGCTTTTCCATTGTTGCCCCCGGTTACCTGGTCTAAGACTTGTCCTTATACACCTGTGTCATAGGTTTGATTAAAGCAACCAGTTTCCTGTTCACTAGGGTATTTCTACAGAGTTAAGGGTTTGTTTTGTTTTTTTTTTCAAGATTTTATTTATTTATTTTTGCAAGAGAGAGAGGATGAACTCCCTGAAATCAACTGAACCACACAGACAAGGGCTCCTTCCCTCCCTGCCTTTCCCTTCTCTTCCCGATTCCCCCTTCCAGTGATTCCCCCTCCTCCTTTCCCCTCCGCCTCCCCACCTTCCTCTCTGTCCTCCTCTGCTTCCTTCTTCCCTTCCCCTGCTCTCCTTCGGGCAGCTCGGTCCCATCGCGTGGTGGGGGTGGGGAGCCCAATGCGGAACTCATCCTAGGACTCTGGGATCATGACCTGAACCAAAGGCAGACGCTTAAGGACTGAGCCAGCCAGGCGCCCCCACGAAGACTCTTGAGTAGCTCCAGGAAGGAGTCCCATACTCAGACCCTCCCTAGCATCCGTTTGCCACCCGTGAGAGCTCCATGCTGGAAGCAGATCCCCCAGCTCCAAGAAGCCTGTCTTTGGATGACTGCAGCCCGGAAGGACCGCCCCCGGGTCTCTGGCCCCTGCAGAAGCTGGGCCAGATGATGAGCACTTATTGTTGCTTTAAGCTGTGGAGTGTGGATGTACTTTGTTGCGTGGATGTTTAGAAGTAGCGGAACACCGGAGCAAGAGGAGTTCTACAACTCTGAGCATGGGAGAAAAGAGGGATCTAGACATACAGAAATATGGAGGAAGCCAGTGTTCAGTATCCTCGGATGCTGACTGTGGCATGTTTGGAGAAACCGAGAGGGGAGGGAAGAGGTTGTGCACTGGAAAAACAAGGACCCCCTTTAGGGAAGCTCTCAGGAGGTCCATTTTGGAAGAAAAGGAGGTTTGAAGAAACACAGTACCACATTTTGGCGGGCGGGTTGGTGGGGGAGTTTCTCCTTTTTGGAGGAATCAAATTTCTGGAGTTTATACAAACGTTCTTTGCGAAATGTGAAATTCTCTTGAAAATCAATGTATCTTTAGGACCTTATGGGTCCACCTGTTTTTAGTGAAATAATTCAGTCTTAGAAAAACTGCAAAAAACTTATCAAGACACAGCGTTGTTACCAGTTTGCTGTCTACTATCGCTTACATTGGGTGAGAAATACCAGAATATTTATTTGTTAGGTGGGTTTAAATTACAGAATAAAAAGATTCAGATCTTGGCGGGTTGGTTTCCAACCAGGAAAAATGGGTATAAGCTGAAATAAAGGGAAGGATTTCTATTTAGTTGAAAGGAATAAACAAACAAACAAAAGCCGTTCAATCAACCAGAGAAAATTAGTACCTCTTCCTAGTCCATTGTTTTTCATTTTGCTTTGCTTTTTGCTTTTGTTTTAAAGGAAGTTTAAAGGGGCACCTGGGTGGCTCAGTGGGTAAAGCCAGCCTTTGCCTTACACTGGGGTCACCAGCTTCCCCCCACCCCGCCTGCCTCTCTGCCTACTTGTGATCTCTGTCTGTCAAATAAATAAATAAAATCGTTAAAAAAAGAAAATGAGTAAAGGAAGTTTAAAGCCTAGTGAAAGTCATGATGTGGAAATGCAGGCTGGAAAAGCATGCTGGTGTCTTTTTCTTTTGCCTAATTCTGATTCAAGATACCAGTTTCAAATGACATAGGAAGTTTGCTTAAATCAAATAGAAAATTAAAGCACATGAATTAAGCAGCTGGAAGAAAAAGTACTATAAATATAAAGTAACTGAATAAATATATAAAAAAGATACTCAGCCTCACAATAATTAAAGAAATGAAAGCTACAAGGATTTCTAAAACCCTATTAGATTGGCAAAGACTAAAAAGTTTGATCATGCTCAGTAATTGGGAGGAAGGGGAATCAGGCATATCACAGGCTGGGGGTGGGAATGTAAACTGGCACCATTTTAGAGCGCAATTTGACACCATCTAGCAACATGTTAAGTGCACATACCCTTTGGCGCAGTAATTCCATTCCTGGGTAGAAGTACCAGCTCAAGGATACCCAATGCAGCCTTGTTGGAAATAAAAATGAAAAAATAAAAAAAATAGAAACAGCGATGTACACGAGAGAGGGACTAAATTACAGACAAATCAGAGATACCCAATGCATGGAGTGTTTGCTTTTTTTTTTTTTTTTTTTTAAATTTTTTATTTATTTATTTGACAGAGAGAGAGAGAGAGATCACAAGTAGGCAGAAAGGCAGGCACAGAGAGAGGGGAAGCAGGCTCCCGGCTGAGCAGAGAGCCCCATATGGGGCTCGGGGATCCAAGATCCAGCCTGATCCCAGGACCCTGGGATCATGACCTGAGCTGAAGGCAGAGGCTTAACCCACTGAGCCGCCCAGGCACCCCATGTTTGCTTATTTTTGTGATGAGCACTGTTCTAAGAGTTCTCCCATGTCAGGTCATGTGATCTCTTAAGTACCCTGAGACTTGATTCTCGGAGTGTCTAGAGCCTCACAAACAGCACCCAGTCCCCAAGTCACCGGGGCATGTGCTGACACAAGGACTATTTACACAATAGGAGGGATACAAGGAAGTTTTAGGACAGGCTGTAGAGCACAGTCTCATTCTGATAAAGAAACAATAAAGTGTGTGTATACATTTATGTTTGTGCAGAAAACGTCTAGAAAGATACAGCAGAAAGAGTTGACCATGGGACATTCAGGGGAATTTTCTATTTCTTTATTTTTTGTTTAAGATTTTTTATTTATTATTTGACAGAGAGAGAAATCACAAGTAGGCAGAGAAGCAGGCGGGGGAGAGGGGAGCAGACTCCCAGCTGAGCAGAGAGCCGGATGCGGGGCTTGATCCCTGGACTCTGAGATCATGACCTGAGCTGAAGACAGAAGCTTAACCCACTGAGCCACCCAGGTGCCCCTCCATTTCTTTATTTAATATCTTCTTTACTTGTCAATTTTATTTATTTACTTATTATTTATTTATTTACTTACTTACGTGCCTGTTATTCATATGCAGAGATTTCACCTAGTTAGACCAACGGCAAAGGTCAAAGTCAGAGTTTTCCAGTCTGCCTTCGCTTCCAACACTGACTGCCTATGGAACCGCCTGTTTCCGTGGTTCCCTAGAAGGGCACACAGAACTCACTGAAGCTTTTCTATTCATGGCTGTGGTTTGTTACAGGGAAGGGAGGCAGATTAAAATGGGCCTAGGACAGAATCGGGGAATGTTCCAGATGTGAGGCTTTGGTGGTTCTCTCCTGTGGATTAAGGATACATTACCGTCCTGGCACGTATGTGTGGCAATGCACATGGCATTCTGCCAGCTGGGGACGCTCACAGGAGCATCATTGTCCAGAGGGTTTAGCGGGGTTTCATTACATAGGCACGATTTATTGATGGCCCACATGGTTGAAGTCTCGAAGGTTGACCCATACTACACGGTTCAAAGCCACACCCTAAATAATACCATCTTTCTGGAGGAGCCATGGCCAAAGACCCAGTGTGGCCACCCTGTGCCCTAGACAAAGACAGTCCTATCATGTCATATGAGATATGACACAAATTAATTCCAGAAGCTAGGACACTCCGGAGGGTAAAGGCCAGACTTCTTTGGAGGTAAGGCCAAATTCTTTACTACACATTTTTTGTCATTAAAACCTGCAACAGCTGTGTGGTTGGTTTCCCATGTGCTTGTTGGTACACACGAGTTTCTCAGTCGTGTTATCATGAAAGAGGACTGGTTTTCCCTGAGACTTCCTGATCTTGTGGATTTTGTTGTGTGTTTTCTTAGATTCTGCATTTTTCAATGGTACCCATTGGTCACTGAGTCAGACTCACGGCCAAAGCTCTTTACTTTTCTTCTGTGAGGCGGCTTTCGTGGGACCTGATAATCGTATTACAGATCCTCGGATCAATCATGAGTCCGCACTCCCAGCCCCCTCTTTTATTTAACTCACTTGCCAACCCGCTATTCCTCTGCCCGAATCACGCAGGGTCGGGTAGCCTACTACTAGAGACCACCTCCAGAGCCTGTTGACTCAAACTAGCCAACCTGGAGCTCTTTTCTGTGCCTTGCCTTTGCCACAGGAAACAATAAACGTGCTGGCTCCTGCTCCCCCCTCACTGCCTCGGTCTCCTGGTCAAAACTGGCACTGCCCGATGGGGCCCTGTGCGGCATGACGCACTCCCTTCTCCTAGGAAGTGAGTAATAACCATCTTCCTTCAACGGCATGAGCCTCATTGTATCACCTCCTCAAGTTAAAATCCTGTGGGTGCAATCAAGACGACTTTGAAAGCCTCCTCTGCAGGCCTAGGTTTTAAGAGGGTAATAGCCCTTACTCGCTGGCACAGGCCTGGGCTCCTACCTGCTTTGCTGAATGTACTGAACAAGCTTACACGACGGGTCTTTCCTGGAGCGACGGTCCGTAAACGCTGGGTGCCAGCAGTGCTGTAGGTCCCATTTGGAAGAAAGTTCAATAAAGCCCTTGTGAAGATGCGTATCCATCTTCAAATTCTGCCCTGAGTTGACTGAAATACGAAGTCCTAACCCGGTCAGTGCTCTCCTGTCACTCTTTCTACGCTCGCAACCCCAGTTCGTTTAGTTAACAAATATACTTGTAACTCCTGCCAAGGACTAAACGTGCCTCAGTCAACTTAGAAACTGGAACTCAGAATGAAAAGAAAGTTCTGCTTATTCCATAGGCTTGTTGCATGACTTATTTTAGGCTCTGAGCAAATGTTAGTTTACGAGCGTTTTTGCTTATTGCAAAATGTCAGGGATTTCTTGGAGCTGGCTTTAAGCCAAACATCTTACGTGTACTCTCAGGCAAAGATACGAAAACTAGACATTCTGGTAAACTGAAGATGTACATTTGGTAGGTAATTCTAAAAAAGACAGCGTTTGACCCAGCAGCCCCAAAATGAGGCTTGGCCATATTCGTGCATTTTCAGGGACATAAGGTATAAAGATAGGAGTGGGTTAGAAAGGAGAAAAACTGTAATAATATTAAATAAAGAAAAATGTAAGCCTCTAGCAATAAAAATGGATAAAGTGCTGACGTTATGGACAAATAAGATTATGAAATGCCAAGTCATAAAGAATGAAGAATATTTGGACCTTTAATAATGCAGGTGAGCTTTTATAGCAATTGAAAAAAATATTATGACTGCCTCAGGCAATAGTAGAGGCTGTTTGTAGTTGGTTTCTAATAATTTCCAAGGGCTGACCCAATTAAGAACTCCAATTCTGAACCGGAAAGGTTTAAAAACATTTTAAAGACGACAACTCTAAAATAGCTGTTTGGGAATACTGACATTTTTTCTCTAGATCACTTAACGAAAAAAATAATTTTCTTTATACCACTCCACTTAGCCAAGGTGTGTGTGTGTGTGCTAAAAAACCAGAAAAAATATTTGCTTTTGTAATACTTCTGAATCTTTAGCTAAATTTAACAAGCTATAAAAGAACCGTGCTTTAAGAGCCAAGTGTTAAGTTGGGGAATTGTTTTTGGTGAGTCAGGGTAAAGAGTGTTGGTTATAAACCCTGGAGCCCATGGCAAGTTCCGTGAAGTCACATGTATCTGGGGGCTTTTTAGCTGCAGGTAACAGAATACTCAACCCAAAGTGGCTTAAAACAGTGAGGGCATTGGGTTCTTGCACAAAACAAGAGGTCTGGAGGCAGGCTGACGCAGGATTGGCTCAGCACTGGTCACCTAGTGGTCCTTCTTTGCCCATCTTTTTTGGCCTTCCTTTTCCACAACTCCACATACAGTCCTTTACTACATCTATTTCAAAGACAAGCTACCCCGAGGGCCCTGGAATTTACAAGTTTCCATAGAAGGAGGGAAAAGAGTGGCATCTCTTCTGGTCTCCTCCTCAGACCTCTTTCCATTTCAGAGGCCAGCGCTGGGTCCCCTGCCCATCACTGGCCCAGCAAGGGCCAATCCAATGATGGATTTAGACTCATTTGATTCACGTCCTGGAGCTGGGCGCATTCTCTTTGGAACAAAGTGGAGATTTTTTTTTTTAAGATTTTATTTATTTATTTATTTGTCAGAGTGAGCACGGGCAGACAGAGTGGCAGGCAGAGGCAGAGGGAGAAGCAGGCTCCCACTGAGCAAGGAGCTGGATGTGGGACTCGATCCCAGGACGCTGGGATCATGACCTGAGCCGAAGGCAGCGGCCCAACCAACTGAGCCACCCAGGCGTCCCTCAAAGTTGAGATTTTGATAGCAAGCGAAGAGGGGTGAGCCGGGTATGCGAGGGGAGTGTGGGCAAACAGTCAGCGGTGTTGGGGATATTTGGAGGCATCAGCAGGTGGAAGGTGGGGCCCTGGTCCTCACGTCTGAGCTGGTCATTGCTGCTCAAAGGATGCATTAAAAAAAAGGAAATACATCTTTCATTTGTTATGTTGTTTAAATGGGATAAGGACCTCAGTAAAACCAGATATCATATGTCTGGCTTTGTATCCGTTAGGCTAGGGGACGGGCTCCTTACTTAGAAATAAAACTTGGCCAAATCGAATATGGTTTTTCAAGAAATCTGTTTGTAAGTAAAAAAGAAATGATATCCCAAGGTCCCCGGAATTCACCCCACATGACACAAATACAATAAGCCAAACGGCTGCAATGGCTGACACACAAAATTTGACCAAAGCAAAGAAGCTTGCTCGCATGCTGTGATCAGAAGAGCAGCAAGCTGGAGGCATTGTTCAAGGCGAAGAGAGCATGGAATTCTAAAGACCGTGGTCCTCCAAAGGGGGCAGAGAGATATTAGTAAACAGGGTTCGTTAATCCACTCAGGCAACAGCCTCGAAAGCTCAAGTTGTGCGTTCTCATCGGCATTTTCACGGGATTTCAAAGAACTGAAGGGAAAGGCTGTGCGTGGTATCCTCCACCCCTCTCCCTTTACATCACTGATCGCAGCAGCCACACCTGCTATCCTCCACAGACACGGGAACTTTTCTCGAGAAGCGTGGTTGCCCTAAGCAGAAGGTTTGGCCAGCCTGATGAGTACAAGAACCAAGGAATCTTAACTCCAGAAATACAGAGACAAAATGCCAAGCCTCCTGAGAGATGACCTGAAGTGCTGGAATTCCCGAGTCCTTGGAATGAGGTAAAGAGCAGGAGCAGCGCTGACCCTTGGCGGGCAGGCTGCGCGCTGCCCACACTGGTAACATGCTGCCTTGCTTCTGAAGTAGCTGATGGCTGGGTCCGTGCGCTCCTCTACCTCCCCACAACCCAATGACTAAAGGGTTCACAAGTGGAGCTTCTGGGATTCTGTCTCTGTGCTAGCCCATGGAAACTTGGTGAAGGAAGGAAGGAAGGAAAAAAAGGAAGGAAGGACGGAAAGAAGGAAGGAAGGAGCAAAAGGGCAAGTTGAAGAAGGCTGTGTGTAAAACATTTACTTTCCCCTCAAACCTACCCTCTCCACAGCCCCTCTGCTGTGGCTTTTCACTGTGAAATAAGCTACACATCTCGCCATGTCTTCTCTGTCTTCTCTTTCAGTGAAAGAAGCATTCCTGCGTCTAACCAAGGCGGCCTCTCCAGCCATGTGCCAAATCACAGACCCCACCCCGCTAGCTCTCAAGGGCTGCACTTCTTCTGTCCCTTTCTTTCCTCCCTCCTTCATCAGCCTCAAACTCTCCTCCTCTCCACTGCTAAAAGCTGCAACCAACCAACCAACCAACCAACCAACCCTTCTGCTTGAACATCAACCACAGAGTGATGATTCGAAATTTATCTATCTGTTGCCTTAAACTTTCATAGCTAGTGGTCAACTTGATATCTACCATATGTGTTTAAAGAGCATCCTGAGGGTGCCTGTGTGGCTGAGTGGGTTGAGTATCTGCCTCTTGATCTCAAGATCATGAGTTAGGGCCCCACATTGGGCTCCCCACTGGGCATAGAGCCCATGTAAAAAATAAATTTTAAAAAATTTTAAAAAGAGCTTCTCGAACCAACATTTCTAACATTTTAAAATTGGCTTTTTTGTTTTCTTGTTGAGTACTAAGACTTCTTTGTGTATTTCGGTTAAATGCTTCATCAGATAGGTCTTTTGCAAATATGTTCTCCTAGTCTGTGGCTTGTCTTCTCATTCTCTTTATAGTGTCTTTGGCAGAGCATTTTACATTTTTAATGCAGGGCAGCTCATTGATCCTTTCTTTTATGGATTGTTTCTTTGGTATCGAAAATGTTATCTCCATACCCAAGGTCATCTAGACTTTTTCCTGTTATTTTCTAGGAGGTTCAGTTTTGTATTTTACAGTGAAAGGTGTAAGGTCTATGTGTAGATTTTTTTTTTTTCGTGTGTGGATGTCCACTTGTTCAGCACCATTTGTTAAAGAGCTACCTTTGTTCCATTGTACTGTCTCTTCCTTTGTCAAAGATCAGTTGACTCTACGTACGTGGGTCTATTTCTGGGCTTTCTGTTCTGTTCCATGATCTATTTGTCTATTCTTCGACCCGCACCACGCAGGCTTCTTTACTACAGCTTTATAGTAAGTCTTGAAGTCAGTTGTGTCATCTACATTCAAAATAGATTCTTAATTCCCACCTCCACACCCTTCCATACCTGCTCCTCCCTCAAGTCTTTTCCGTTTCACGAAATGGCACCATCCATTCACTCGGGCTAAAAATCTAGGAGTCACTCTTCATTCCTCCCTTCCCTCTCCCATCCAGTCCCTCATTAGCCTTAATTCTTCCTCCAGCAAGCACATCAAATCAAGATGCATCCCTCCGTTTCTACTGAGTCCAAGTGAAGGGTCAGTCGCATTGGTTCTACCATAACCGGTCTCTCCCTTGTCCTCCTCCAGTCAGTGAGCTCCTCCTACCTTTTTTCCCTCAAAAAAAAAAAAAAGGGGGGGGAAAAGAAATTAGGATTTATAACTTACCTCTTATATTTAGCCTTAAATGAAAACACAACCAGCCCGAGCAAAGTGAGTTTTTTAAAAAAAAATTTTAAAGGCTTTATTTACTTGAGAGAGAGTGAGGGAGAGAGAGTGAATGAGAGAAGGAGCAGGGGGAGGGGCAAAGGGAGAGGGAGAAGCCGACTCCCTGCTGAGTAGGGGGCCCAGAGGGCTTGATCCTGGGACTCTGCGATCATGATGTGAGCAGAAGGCAGACGCTTAACCAACTGAGCCATCCAGACCCCAAAGTGAGTTTTTAAATCTGTTGAAATCGGATGGGGATATGAGTTCAGGCTAAATTCCTTAGGAGAAAAGGTAAGGTGGGGTGCCTGGGTGGCTCAGTTAGGCATCGGGCTGCATGACTGAGAATATTTTACTCATTGCACTTGCGCCATCCCAGCCTCCTGTGTGTTCCTCCGAAAACATCAGGCTCTTTCCTCCCTCATAGCTTCTGCATTTGCTGTTCCTTCTGCTTGGGATGCGCATACCCTACTTGTTCTGATAGCTGGATCCTTTTTACTCCTTGAGTCTTGGCTTAAATGAATGCATGGGAATTCTCGGAGATGATGTAATTCTAGGTGAATTTTTACATGGCCTTTAAATTTTTAATTTAGTTATTTAAACGAAAAATTGGATAACAATCATAATCCCATCTGTGTAAGAACTTATGTAGAAGTGTACATATATGTGATTACAATAACTATTTGGAAGGATACACACAAGTTAACTGATGTTACTTCTGCAAGCTTTCTATGCACACTATTCCACAACTTACTTTCCCACAAAACAATATGAACAAGAACATTTTCTATGCCAGTTCATACAGACGTACCTTCTTCTTTTTAATGGCTGCAGGTATTCTTTCGTATGGGTGTATTATAATTTGCTTCACCATTTTTCTATATTGATGGAAATTTAAATGGTTTCCAATTGTTTTTGCCATTATAACTGAATCTTATTACAGCTGATATGGATTTCAATTCTTTGGATCATAGAAAATAATTTGCCTTCTTATGTATGGGAGCCAGTGTTTTAACATAGCTTCTAAAATAATACATCCTGTTCAATTGTGAAATGTGGCCATCTTAAGGATTAACAAATTTTTTGTATGCCGTTTATATATTGATATCTCTAACCAACATCTTTAAAACTTGCAAGTATACCAGCATTTTGTGACAATTCAATATTGTTAGGAATGCTTTGTGCACGAGGGCTATACCAACCAACCATTTATAATTGAAGGATACATTTTTCTCTTCTAAATTGAAGTTATAGACAGGAAAGTACACAAATCTTGACTGTTAGCTTGATGAGATTTTACATGTGTATACATCTGAGTAGTTCCCAAGATAAATATATAGAGCCCTTCTGACACCTTAGCAGGCTGAGGGACAGCACATTTTCATTGAGTAGGATACTTTTTAAGCTGCTGCTTTCAAATGTCCACATTCCTCATTTCTTTAGGATAAATCCTTTTTTAAGATTCTTATGGTAATAATAACTTGGAGGAGAGCAGGGTGAAGAAATAGGGGAATCACAAGTGTCTGTGTGGTATTTTCTCATCTCTACTCATATCTGATCCTTTGTTTGTTTTTAGGAACTGCTCATGGATGGCTGAGGCTGAATTAACGAGGAAATCATGGATTATCAAAACTTTCAAGTTTATATGACCCAGCCAGCAGGATTTTCATTCTGTTCTTCCAATATGATTTCTATTCATTAAGGCCAATATAGTCATTCAATGCAAACAATGCTATACTATACTGGTTGCAAAATTATGAACAATCTTTTTTTTTTTTTAAGCAGGGAGGAGTAATGAGCTGTGCAATTTTGTTTAAGCAATTTCATTTCTTTGTGTTTTTAAAAGAAAAGGAGTAGGGAGAAAGAAAACTGGAGATATAAGAATAATAATGGAGATATATAAAATAATGAGAGAAGTAGGTTACGGGCAGATCACCCACGGGCTCAGTTGCTGAATTGATATGTTTGGATTTCCTTACCCTTTCTTTTTTCTGTCTCTCTTTTTTTTTTTTTTTTTTTTTGGCTGTCCCAAATCCCCTATGCTATTTCAGTTATACTGGGTTGGACAGAATTCTGTGGCTACTCTGTAAATGTAATAACAGTTTTCTGTGAGAAAATTAATTGCAATTTCCAAATAACTAATTGACAATCTAATCTTTGCAACATTTTAGTATTTTATGACTTGTCATTTTGTCAGTGTTATTTAACCTTTCTTCTCCTCAGTAACTTCTGATTTGTAAAATAGGTGAGTTATGTAAGATATTCTCAAAACATGTTCAGTCTAAAAATTCAATGATTTATACAAAGTCCTAGCAAGTTTTTAGCAGAATGTCAACATTTATCTCATAAATCCAACAATTTCCTCTTTCAGAACATTCTTTTTTTAAAAAAAGATTTTATTTATTTATTTGACAGAGAGAGAGTGATCACAAGTTGGCAGAGAGGCAGGCAGAGAGAGGAGGAAGCAGGCTCCCTGCTGAGCAGAGAGCCCGGTGATGCGGGGCTTGATCCCAGGACCCTGAGATCATGATCTGAGCCGAAGGCAGATGCTTTAACCCACTGAGCCACCCAGGTGCCCCGCTTTCAGAACATTCTTTAGTAACACTAAAATATTAATATTTCTTTCACAGAACAGGCATTTAAATAACCACAGGGGAACATGCTGCATAGTTGTGTATAATACATAAGGATTGGACCTATTAGGTGATGTTAAAGGGAGCTACATTGAAATTTACATTGATTACGTGCCTCTAGCCATCTGGAACTCTGGTTAGTCTTTCATACTAGGCCATTTAGTCCTTATGTTAGTAGGATCTTCATGATACATATGAGGAAGGATCAACTTGCACAGGATGACATCAAGTGCTAGATGTGGTATCTGCACCTAGATCTGACTAGAAGCTCTTTCCACCCAGTAAAGCTGTGCTCCTAACACGGTAAGAAGGTATAAATTCCAAACAAGGTATAACGGAGACAAGTACAGAAAATGTCTACATTTGCTAGCGTGAAAAGCTAAGCTGCTATAAGAGAAATATGGTAGCTTGAATACACTAGCTTAAAGAACGCCGAGGTTTGTTTCTCTTTTATTTACCATCCCCAAGGGTGGCAGCCGGGTAACTGGGTACTGCTCTGTTTCTCAGAGTCCTTCAGAGATGCAGGTTCTGGCCATACTGTTGCTCTCCTGTCCTTGTGTGCATTATTAACGATGGGTTCTCTGGAACCCATTGGGAAAGAAAATGTGAGGGAAACACATGCCCAACATGGGAAGGTCTAGATCTGGAACCAGGCTTCATTCACATTTCACTGACAAGATTTTATTTTTTTAATTTTATGTATATATTTAAAAGATTTATTTAGAGAGAGAGAGAGTGTGTGTGAGGAGGGAGGGGCAGAGGGAGAGGGAGAGAGAATCCTCAAGCAGACTCCCCACTGAGCTTGGAGCCAGATGTCAGGTTTGATCCCAGGACCCTGAGATCATGACTTGAGCCCAAACCAAAGATCGGCCACCTAACCAACTGAGCCAGCCGGGCGTCCCTCCACTGACAGAATTTTCGTCATGTGATCTCCACCTAGCTGCAAAGAAGCTGAGAAACAGTTTGTAGCAGGACAGCCAGGTGCCCAGCTACACTCAGTTCAAATTATGACGAAGAAAGAATGCATTCTTGTAGCAAACCAGCCTACCCTCATATAATGTCATTTCTCAGAGTAAAATCAACAGTTGATAAAAATACTCTGCAAAGCACCTCCTTCAAGCAGATAGTTCATGGTTATGACCTGGAGAGTAGTGTGCTCTATAAAACTTTATCCAGAGAACTAGGAAAATGTGAGTTGAGATGTAATAAAATGAAGATGCGATCCATTCCTTGTACTCAAAGTCAACCAAGGTGGTTTATTTCACCAGAAAAAAAAAAAAAATGGCAATTTGCACAAAGACCAGAAGGAGTGTCAAAGACTCAGACACGTCACTGTCGATCGGTCCTTCCCACACTCCTGTGGCAACAGAATGCACTCACCTCGTTGGGTGGCTCTGTGCCTTCAAACAGGCCACAGACACGGGCACCATATGAAGGGTCTCTTCCCTCCTTAGCTGCTCGCCAAAAGTGGAAGCAACTCCCTGATATGTGATAAGAAAGCAGATACAGAAATGCTCACCAGAATGGCATCAAAGCAAGCTGCAGTTTGAGAAGCACAAATATAGCGTGAAAGGAAGAGCTGGACCCGAGAATCTCAATTCTGGTCACTGAGATCTTCTCATGTATCACAGAAGACCTCTGCTGCCCATCCTACAGCTTGGAAAGCTGTGATACTAAATAGGAAAATCTCCCTAGTACCTCCCATTCTTAGGTGTCCTTAGGAGAAATACCATAATTATCTGTGATCGTCTCTTCAGTGTGACCATACAGAGGCCGGACTGATGACATGACTTAGCAGTCAAGCAGACACAAGTGTCCCAATTGGGGATATCCTTTAGAAGCCCTGCAAGTGATTTCCTAAAGAACATTTACATTTCTTTCTTCTAATTTACACTTGCCAAGCAACTTTCTGTTGTATAATTCTAACTTGAGTGGATACAAACACTGGAAGAAAGCATTCCAAATATAAATTAAAAGAATTGCTATCATTTAGTAAGCCCTTACTAGGCACTAAACAGTTTTTGTCTATGTTTTACAACTTTATTTGACAAAGAGATAGGGTGCACAAGCAGGGGGAGCATCAGGTGGAGGGAGAAACAGGCTCTTCGCTGAGCAGGGTGCTTGATGTGGGGCTTGATTCCAGGACTCTGGGATCATGACCTGAGCGGAAGGCAGACGCGTAACTGACTGGGCCTCCCAGGTGCCCCGGCACTAAGCAGTTTGAGCATCGTACATTTATAAACTCATTTCAGTCCACAATCACCCCATGAGGGAGGTCCTATTACCCCTATTTGAGATCTGAGGAAATGAAACTTGCCTAACCAAGGTCGCACAACCAGGAAGCAGTACAGCCTGGATTCAAACCCTGGCCTCCTGACTCGTATGAGCTCCTACACCATTTCTTATTTATATATCAGAAACATCTTTTACTGTACATGAAAGAACCTGACATTCTAGTTTGGAAATTAGACTCTCAGAAGTTTGGAAAATGTTACACAGAGCAGAGACTGAGCTGAGAAAACAGGTCCGGAAGCCTGCAAAGCCAAGGACCATGCAGGCATATGGTTTGAGAACTCTAATGTGCTGCCTGCATGGTCAAGTGAGTTCCCTCATTCATTCATTCATTCATTCATTCATCACAAGTAGGCAGAGACTAAGGCACAGAGAGAGGGGGAAGCAGGCTCCCTGCCAACCAGAGAGCCTGATGTAGGGCTCGATCCCAGGACCCTGAGATCATGACCTGAGCTGAAGGCAGAGACTTACCCCACTGAGCCTCCCTGGTGTCCCCCCTTTTTTTTAAACATATGTATTTCCTTGTTGCAACAGGAGGATTCTTATTGAGATACTGATTTACAAGTGGTTCAGGATACTCACCGATCAGGAAGGCAATTCAAAAACTCTGTTTTTATAGGGGCCCCAAATCAATTAGGAGACCAAAAAGTCACACCTAGCCCTTTTTTTCCTATCATCATAGTGCATTTTTAAAAAGCTTAAAATGAGATCAATTTTCTTCCCTAAGCAGTTTGCCATTAGAAACAACATTTCTGGGGGTACCTAGGTGGCTCAGGTTGTTAACTGTCTGCCTTTGGCTCAGGTCATGATTCACAGGTCCTGGGATAGAGCCCCGTGTCAGGCTCCCAGCTCAGCGGGAAGTCTGCTTCTCCCTCTCTCACTCTGCCTCTCCCCCCACTTGTGCTCCCTTTGTCTCTCTCAAATGAATAAATAAAATCTTTTTTAAAACCCCACACATTTCTGAAATCTCCAGCAAAATAAAAAGGGCATTAAGTATACATAAGTAGAGGACACCTGGGGGGCTCAGTGGGTTAAGCCTCTGCCTTTAGCTCAGGTCGTGATGTCAGAGTCTTTGGATCGAGCCCCGCATCAGGCTCCCTGCTCAGCGGGGAGTCTGCTTCTCCCTGTCACTCTCTCTGCCTGCTCTCTCTCTCTCTCTCAAATAAGTAAATCTTTTAAAAATAAAAAAATATACATATGTAAGTAGACTAGTCCTAAAAATGTAAGAAACAGGGAAAGAAGGTATTTTCTGTCTCTGATTCTTCATTTTTTGGAAGATTTTATTTTAAAGCAATCTCTACACCTGACATGGAACTTGAATTCATAGCCTCAAGATCAAGAGTCACATACTCTACTGACCTAGTCGGGGCCCAGGTCTATCTCTGACTCTTTGAATGGGAGGGGATAGAGCTGTTAAAAAGAATCTTTGAGAATATAATACAAAGAGATAACTTGACACAAACATCCATGTGGGTTTTTTTTTTTTAAAGATTTTATTTATTTATTTGACAGAGAGAGATCACAAGTAGATGGAGAGGCAGGTAGAGAGAGAGAGAGAGAGAGAAGCAGGCTCCCCGCTGAGCAGAGAGCCCGACGTGGGACTCGATCCCAGGACCCCGAGATCATGACCTGAGCCGAAGGCAGTGGCTTAACCCACTGAGCCACCCAGGCGCCCCTCCATGTGGGTTTTGATGTGGGAAATTCATTTATCATGAGTAAGACGACTTGTTCTCCAAACAGAGCTGGAAATTTCTAAGTGAACAGAAGCTTCACTCATAACTATGTAAATGATGAGAAGTATCCGTGCTCTTTGAGGGGCTCTGGCTCTAATCTGAGCCATGCCCACAGGGCAAACTATGAAGGCAATAGGATAGAACTAAACCAAGTGCTATCACACTTCATTCAAGCTCTGGGCACAAATCTAATCCCTTCTAACACAAATTTGACTAAGATGGATCTACAGATAGGTGAAAAAGTATTCACTTGTAATCCTAAAAATCCATCCATTATCAGCAGTAATTGGAGGGAAAACATGAAGATGCAGGCATGTACCCAGTTAATTATATATATCAAAGGTCTTGGGATTCTCAACTTTTGTAGAAAATACATTTTGTACACGTATCATGTTGAAGAACTTGTAACCACATCAAACATTTTTGGCATTTAATTTCAGCCCCTAACGAATACAGCTACCTCAAAACTAACTTCTTTCTCTTATTAATGGCTCTGTTCTACAATGCACAATTATCACATTAGGAGTTAGGCAGAAAGTAAAATTACACAACCTTAAAGGCTTTTTAATGAGATTTCAAACTTCTCTAAGAAGTCTATGCAATTTGGAGAAGACTCAAAAGCAAGAGATTTGATTTCTTCTTATATTGCTGAAATCTTTAACAAATCCACTAATCTATACATTCTTCCAATACAGAAAAATAACAATTTTCATAACAAACATGGTCAGCTCCTCCTGTGCCTGAGTTTTCTGTTTTATTTAGTTCTTAAAAACAAACAAACAAATTAAAAAACACCTTTCTTTCTGGGTGCCTGGGTGGCTCAGTCGTTAAGGTCTGCCTTTGGCTCAGGTTGTGGTCCCAGGGTGCTAGGATCGAGCCCCACTTTGGGCTCCCTGCTCACCGGGGAGCCTGCTTCTCCCTCTCCCACTTCCCCTGCTTGTCTCTGTGTCTCTCTGTCAAACAAATAAAATCTTTGAAAAAATATAAAAAATAAGAATAAATCAGAAGAAACCTTTCCACTGATTCTTTTTCTTCTGTTTACTAATTTTTTATGTTAGCAGAAGACCGGCATTTGATTCTCAAAAGGAACATAGTCAATAGAGAGCTTCTAAATTTTATTCATTACTTAACCAATTCTTTATTTTTTTTCATTTTTTAAACCAATTCTCTTAAACATCCTTTCCTATGTAAAGCCATATTTCCTTTAAAATTACTCCTTTTCTTGCCTTTTGTGCTACGCTAAGTAACTTTCCATGTTAAGTTTGTGTGTGTATGTGTTTTGCTATTTCCTTATCTTTGACGTGACAAAGTGATAACGGGGGCTAACGGCATTCCACGGAGTCTGCCCTCCACTGAAATGGTCCTGTGATCACAGGCCACCACGGATGGGCCATGGATGGGGACAAGGGAGGTTGTGCCAGAGTACGAACATTGGAGAGAAAGTGAGGCTCAGGGATGAGGAGACTCTACTATCATCGTAAGAGAAGAAGGTAACGTGGCAAAAAGTCTCCAAATGGCCGAGTTGTAACCATTTTCTTTCAGAGTTTTCCACTATAATTTTCAAAAGTGCTTAACTTATGCACACTAAAATTTTAACTAGTCTAAAATATCTTAACAGAAAATACAAGAAAAGGTATAGATTTCAAGCTCTAATCTTTTTAGTAGTGGACTTTGACACTCACTGTGGAATTGAAACAAGGATATAACCCACCAGACACAAATGGGATAGAGTCTTCACAATGAATCCGTAATTTCAAAGGAAATATTAAAAATGAATACACTTCTCAGTACAGTCAGAACTAACAAAAATCCCTTAATTTTTGAAGCAGAATTTTTTTCCCCAGCATTGTCTTCTTTTTGGTCACAGTCTATCTATGTCACATCCTTCGTAACGTCATTGCTATCATCTTTCAAAAACTGTCCATCTACAAATTAATTAACTTTCTCGAGACGAATCCCTGGTATACTATTCTTCTGATTCCCATGAAAGGCTCACTTTTCAGATACAACTGCAGCTGCCCCACACTGCCAGTGACTGTGTCACACACACGCCTGGAAATTCTGTAATCAGCAGCCACCAGGTGCCGTATCGCATTCAGCACGCCACAGCCAGTCAATACAGACATCCCCAAACACACCAAGGCTGGTTTTGTCAAATGTTTTATTGAGTGTAGACATCTGGAGTACTGTAAAACATGCATTATCTGTAGATTCAAAAAAGGAGCAAGCCACATTGTCCTCACTGTCAAATGTGTCAGGCTTGGCATACATGATGGAGATTAATGAAGTATCATGAGAGTAATATGGTTCCTGAAAAGCTTCTACAATTTGGAGTAGGGTCTTAATCACGTGAAAAGCAAAGCTGTTCAC